>NC_040245.1:3295000-4545000 GCF_001444195.1 Xiphophorus couchianus
ACAATTTTTTAATATTTAGGAAAAAGTTCTAGTTCCACTGGTGGAATATTCCACTGCATCGTTACCTAGCAACCCCAGTCAAACCTGTTACCTAGCAACCCAGTTCTAGTTCCAGACTATTTCACTTACTACATGAGAAAAATGTCTCTTTATAAGTGAAATAATCTTCCAGTTGAACTAGAACTGCATTGCTAGGTTACAAGTTGGGCTTAGCTGGGGTTGCTAGGTAACGGTGCGGTGTAATACGCTGCTTTTTCATAATATTACTCAATTACTGAATTAAAACAAGTGCCTATATCTTGCTGAAAAGTTACTTGTAAGTTAGCTTTGTCTTGTTTCAAATGTAAGATATTTGCGCTATGACTTAGAGCGAAAATACTTGGTGAGATTTTGTGTTTTTGCGTCAGATTCTGTCTCCGCAGGGCAAAAATTAAACCTGTATACAGTGTAAATAAAGGGAACATGCAGGGGGGAGAGGATGAGATTTGTGTCTATTTATGAAGGGAATAAATTTTAATATATCTTGCACTGAAAAAAGAAAACGGGTAATCCAACTTAAAAAAATGAGTTAATTTGCTACAAGTAATCAAATTAAGTTTATTCAAGTAAATATATTAAGTTCATTAAATTGTCAAATGTAAATAAAGTAAGCTCATTTTGATGTAAAACAAATTAACTCAGTTTTTTGGAGCTGGAGCTCCGTTCTCTTTTTTTCCAGTGAAGTCACGCCGGTTACAACCCAAAGCTCAATTTTCAGGTTACTGCTTCAGTAATTTCAGCGTTACAGCAATTTTGTTTTTTCAAAACTGAAAGTCCTGATAGAATAAAACAAAGCAACTGTGGTAAGAAAAAGAAAAAGACTTTAAAAAAATGTATAAAAAGTTGTTTTCATGGCCCAAGATGTTCATGTTGTTCCGTAAATATGGTGCCGAACAGACAGTTACCAAAAAACGGAGGGAGAGATGCACTAAGAGGAGGATTTACATACAGTACTTTGCACTCTGGAGCTCCCACAGGCCAGGTGAGCTGATAGCGTGTGTGTTGGTGTGTGTGGGCATGTGTGTGTGTGTGTGTGTCTGTGTGTTACATCAACGCCCTCCTTGTGTCGGAACGGGGGCTTGCGGTGTCAAGTGACCCTCCGACGTCCAAAAAGTGCCTTTTCTTCAAACGCCTGCTGATCTGATAAGAGATTGATCTGCTGAAGGATTTTTTTTAGTTTTTTTTTTTTTTTTTTGCAGGAGTTTCAGGTCACATGATGTTTAAGTTTCAAACAGAAATGTCTTCTATTTAAGCTATGTTGCTTTACGAACTCTGAAAGTGTGCTGATATAATATATATTTTGTTTTTTGTTCTGTTTTTGTTGCTGTTGTTGGTGGTTTTACATGTGATTAAAATGATTCATTTTTCTTATTAAAAAAGGCAAAAATGTGGGGAATAAATTGTGCATTTTTTAAATTTCTTTTTTAAAATGAAAAAGTTTTATGTGCAGGATTTCTTTTTTTTTTTTTTTTTTTTTTTTTATTGTTTGCGTCCAGTCAATCAGTCTGGCTGCGTTTAGCAGCAGCTTGTTGAAACCAAATGACTGTGGAGTGCGACATGTCAGACTAAACACGCTCAGATCCCGCTGAGAGACTCAAAGCTCTTTGCTTCCGAGTCAGACCGAAGTTTTCCAAAAACTGACGACCTTTCCTGTTGACCCTGCACAAGTAAAACTAACAGAAGAAACTACAAAAACAAAGAGGGAAAAGAAAAATGCAGCAGATGATGTTAAAACCTAGCAAAAACCTGCTAAAAATGTTTTTTAAATGTTGCAGTTTTGCATTTTGACACTGTTTTTAAGTGAATCTCTTAAAAGTATCAAACTTAGCAGCAGTAATTTGAAAATTAAAATTCAGCTACAAGCTTTTATTTATGTTAAAGCACTGCACTAAAAAAGGAAACAAATTTTATTTGTAATCAAATTAATTTTACCCAAATATTACATTTATTAAGTTGTCAGTGTAATTTATTTACATTTAGATGTAAATAAATTAAGTTTGATCAGCTTAATTTCATTACTAACAGCAAATTAAATTGGAGCTCCATTCTGTTTTTTTCAGTGTAGATAACTGACAAAAAATCACAGTTTTCCCAAAATTGTAAACAAATAAAACTCTGAAAAGTGTGGCATGCACACGCATCTACCCTGAATGCAACATGTCAAGGAAACAGAAGGAATCAAAGTTCTACGGAAGCATTTAACTGCCAGAAATAGTTTTCATTTTAACAAGATTTTAAAATTACTTTATTTCTTATTAAAACCAATATAAATTCTGTAAGGTTGAAACTGTAAAACAGCAACACCTATTGGGATTATTAGATGTCATTTAAGAGAAACAGGAGACGACAGAGTCAGAGCACTGAAAAACACAAAATCTTACCAAGTGTTTTTAGTCTAGTTTCTAGTGCAAATATATTAGTACACTTGGAGTTAGGCAAAAACAATTTACAAGTAACTTTTCATCAAGAAATATGAGCTTTTATAAGTAAATAATATATAAATCTTGATTAAAAAGTTCTAGTTCCACTGGCAGATTAACTTATAGTAAGACAAATTTCCCATGAAATAATCAGCCAGTGGAAAAAGTATTTTCATCAATATTAAGGAATAATTGACTAAAATCAAGCTCCTATTTCTTGCTGAAAAGTTACTTGTAAGTTAGTTTAAAGACTGAAAATGAGAAAACTTCAACTCTTCTTTCTGTCCTCCCCTCTTCTTTACTTTTTTTAATCACACTGAAATTATTATTTATGATGAGGTTCCTACAGGCTTTTATGTCAAAAATGTATGTTTTTCAGAAATATCTGGATGCAGTTTTGCATTTTAAACAACAAATCCCCAAATTAAATCACATATTTCTACTGAGGCAGAGATGGATGGAAACAAAGATGTATATATGGATGGATTAAAAAAAGAAAATGGATGGATGGACAAAAAATCTTGTTATACTCCATCTTTTCTTCAATATTCATCCACAAAAATACTTTAAACTGGGTAAATCATCTCTGGAAAACACATAAACCCGAAATTTTCCAGTTTTCCTTCACTTAATTTTCAAACTAACAACCAAGTAGCATTAAAACATCTTATACTTTAGTAAATACCAATCAAATCCAATTTAAAAGTTACTCTAAAGTCTCCCTGGAAGGGAAACAGAACAATATTTTGGTAAAAATTTAACTTATACCTCAGGAAACGGTGACTTTGTCTTCAGTTACCATGGTGACCCAGCTCGTCACCTAGCTTCCACACAGCTAGCTTCCACAGCTAGCTTTAGCGCGGTTAGCTCGATAAGATAAACCAGCGCCTTACCTGTTATGTTCCTCACACACACCGGAGGTCGGCCCAGCTGTGACTCCGTCCTCGGGGAGAAAAGAGATTAAACTATTTACACGGAATAACTCGGTGTGGGGTTTGAAACGGCAACAGTTTCAAACGCCTCTCCTGTAATCTGTAACCCACGGTTGACCCACTTTCTGAACGTGAGAATCTGGCAAAACAGATACGAGCCACCGATAAAATGTCTGGATGGCCACAATAAAGATATGATTTAGCTTCTAGTTTGTGGGGAAACCCGTGTTTATCGCACTTTTCTATTACTGACTGTTTACATCATAAAATAAATCCACTCTATTAGAAATCTGGGTTATTTTTTAACCCATTTTGTCACATTTGTTTAGATGTTTTGAAACACAAACTAGTCCACTATTGGAGAGTGGAAGGAAAAGGATTCATTTTTTAGGTTAATTTAGTTTTTATTTAAAAAAAAAGCTTTTGTATTTAGTTTATTCTTTTTCCACTAAATCAAATGGAAATGCATCCAAAAGCTAAGACACAATTACCTGGTAAAACACAACACATTGCAAAAACACAGAATCTTACCAAGAGTTTTGTTTAGTCTATTGTACAAATATGTTAGCACACTTGAATTAAGACAAAATTAACTTACAAATGACTTCTCATCAAGATGTGGGAGCTTGTTTTAAGTCAATAATAATATTGATGATTATTTCACTAATAACATAAAATGGGAAAAATGTCTCGATAAGTGAAATAATCTGCCAGTGGAACCAGCACTTTTTCACCAATATGATAGGAAAACATAAACTGTCCTCATTACATAACCTTGTCTATTTTGATAATGATATTTGCCATTTCTGTCATATTTTTTGGTTAAATTAACAAATATTTTTCAGGTCTATGACTATTTTTTGTTCTTTGTTGCTACAAAATTAAATGGCTGACTGAATGTCAGGCTGCTTTGCTTTCATATTCAGAAATTGAAATTTCCAACTCACAAGTAGAAAAACCTCAGGCTTGGAAAATAAAAGGTTTCTTAGGCTTTTCACACCTGATAGTCCAATACACTCAGTTCGATTGGGGACCAAAACTGAAGCATTTGTTACATTTTCAGCTGCTGCGGTTCTCTTCCTCACTGCACCGAGTCAAACGAACCACTTTGAAAAACCTGTTTCCCTCCCCGCCTGTGGGGACGCTGCACCAAGAACCACTGAAGAAAATTATACAAAAACCTCTGAAGAAGACACCAAACTCAACTTCCTTCTTCACCATATGTAAACAAAAATCAAGTGCCGTGAGATTCTAGCAGTTGTAGGATTTTGCTTTTGTCTTTAGCTAAAGAATACAAGTCATTTCTCCCACCAACGCTAGCTAAGGCATTTGTTTTGGTTGTATTTATTCAGAATGCTCTGTGCATTCTGTGCACTAAGGTCTGCTTGGCGTTCACATATGCATTCAATATGCACCAGAGTTCACTTCAACCGAACCCAGACCAAGGTTTGTAGGCTGACCAGAGATAATTTTTTTGTCCAATTGTGAATTCACACCTCCCCAAATAAACTGGATTTTCTAGACAAACAGACTGGATTAAAGTGGATTGAACAAATCTTTAATCCAACTCAGAGTTCAATATGGTTGCCATGTGAGTATGAGACAAATCGACAGATGCAGAATTTGACCTCCTGACGGTTTGTATCTGATTAAAGTACCTCAACATGCAATGTTCTTTGTTGCTGCTTTGTCTGCATGTATAAAATGGAGAGAAATACGTCAGCATGCTAGTAACAGTGCTTGGCTGGTCACAGAGACCAACAGTTTGCAAATCCAACTACTTTTTACAACGGCTGAAAGGTACGAACAGCAAATACATGAATGATGCAAACGCCAAAACAGAAAAACAAAGACAACAGAAAAATGTTGCACTTGCAGGAAATAGAAGCAAAAAAAGAAAATGCCAAAAATAGCGAAAAGTTTAAACACTGCTAACACAAAACGGAAGTCCTCCTGACCCCTAGGGGGAGTAAGTGTTTGGTAATGTTACCGACGTAGATATACTGCTGCTCTAAAATACTGTTTGAAAAAGACATGACGTTTTCTTACTTCCTCCAACTTTCTTTTATATGATATCCCGTCTTGTTCATAAGATTTGGTGATCGACTCCCCCTAGTGCTCTGGAGGACTTCTATTTTGTGGATTCAGTTTGCAACTTGCTGTTGCTTTTGAAATTTTGTAACATTTTCCTTTTGCATTTTACCATTCTTTTTGCAGTTGCAGCAGTTTTCTTTTTCTCTTTTGAGTGTGTTTTGGATTTTCATGTCTAATTTCTTGCGCAAATTTCTTAGTACACTTGAAATAAGACAAAACTGACTTTTAAGTAACTTTTCAGCAAGATATAAGAGCTTGTTTTAAGTCAATAATACCTTAATTTTGATGAAAAGGTTTTAGTTTCACTGGCAAATTATTTCTCTTATAACATAAGAAAAATGTCTGTTAAAAGTGAAATAATCGATCAATTGAAACACTATTTTTCATAAATACCAAGGAATTATTTACGTAAAAGAAGCTTCTCAATCTCACTAAAAAGTTCCTTTAAAGTTAGTTTTGTCTTATTTCAAGCATACTAAGATATTTTCCCTAGAAGAGACAAAAAGATACATTGTAAGATTTTTATCTCTTGGTTGGATGTTCTTGGATAAATTTTGCTTTAATTCATGCAAAGAAATATGATTGGAAACAAATGACAGTTTGTGAGGATTAAAACAATGTTTGTCTGATTAGTATGTCATCAACAAGGAGGATTTGAAGAGTGTTAAATGAGTCTGTGTGCTCTGTTAAAGACACGTTGATGCTGCCTGCCGGCTTTTCAATGGGGACAGATACCAGAAATCCAGCATGCAGGCCTGAAGAAGAACCTCCAAAACTGGACTTCACTGCAAAATGAAGAACAGTCTCATTCTGCAGGAGTTCCAGTTGCTGCTTTGATGAATTAATTTCACCAGAAAACATGAATAAAGGAGGAAAACTAAGGAACAAAGAGAGAAAGGGTGGCGTATTTTAAGGAGTGCAATGCAAATGAGGCGGTGCATCCTGGATCCTGTTAGCGGGACAAACTGTTTATACTTGTTATAGCCTGAGGAAAGAGAGAGCGAAGGGAGGGAGAGAAGAAGAGGCTTTCAGTTTAACCCTCAGGACAAACTCTCTGTTTCTTGTGAAAAATAAATAGGTGCAATGAGAAAGCGATTGGTAAGTCAGTCATGGAGTCAGGCCGGTAATCCGAGCCTGATCTTACTAACACATCACACGGATGAGCTGCTGGTCGCAAAGTGTTTCCTGTGAATCAGTAAATATCCACCACTTTTGGCGCAAAAGTCATGAATTTTAAATTAGTTTCAGTTAAGATGCACTTTTAAAAAAAGATAGTTTTAACATTAAAAACAGGATTTCTATTTAAACAACCTGAGTCGATGCGCTGCAGACACACATTTGGTTGCAGTTTCTACCAAGTTTGAACATTTAGATGATGAAAAACTGCATCGAAATCAGCGAGAGCGACTATAATCAGCAACATTTAGGTTTTACCACAAATTACTCTACTACACTGTAAAAACACAAAATATTACCAAGTATTTTAATGTGGTTTCTAGTGCAACTATCTTAGTACACTATAAATAAGTCAAAACTAACTTAGAAGTAACTTTTTTCCAAGCTATAAGAGCTTCTTTTAAGTCAATAGTTCTAGTTCCCCCTGCAGATTATTTCATTTATATCAAGGCATTTTCCCATGTTATACATGAAATAATCTGGAATTATTGACTTAAAATAAGCTCCAATATTTTGTTGAAAAGTTACTTATATGTCAGTTTTGTCTCATTTCAAGCCTACTAAGTTTTTTCTTCTAGAAAGTAGACCAAAAATCAAAAGTAGTTGGTAGGATTTTTATGTTTTTGCAGTGTAGTAATATGAAATATCCAACATGGGTAAGTAAGTATTCATTTTAAAAACAAAGTAGTCAAAAATTTCAGAATCAAACACTTTTTCCATTTTTAGGAACAAAATCTTCAAGCAAAATGCCTTTGGGTATTTGAATACAAAAAGATATTCAACTACGTTTAAACTTTAAAAAATGCAAAAACACAAAGTCTCACCAAGTATTTTTGGTTTTTGGTCTACTGCAAATATCTCAGTACACTTGAATTAAGACAAAATTAACTTTTCAGCAAGACATAGAAGACAAGACAATTTCCCCATTTTATAAAATAATCTGCTAGTGCAACTAGAACTTTTTCATCAATATTAAGGAATTATTGACATAAAACAATCTCCTATATATTTTTGTGAAGTTACTTAAAAGTTAGTTTTGTCTGATTTAAGTGAGCTAAGATGTTTGCACTAGAAAATAGACCAAAAGTACTTGGTAAGAACTCTGGCTCTTTCTCTGTGTGACTTCTCATATAATTAAAACCCAGTTCATCCTAAACATGCTAATGCTAGCAGAGCTGCTGATGGGATACAACGAAGCGAATTGTTCTTGTTGTGAATAAGGCTGCAGGTTATGAGGAGAAACGGATCTGGAGGTTGGTTTGGATTCAGAGCAGCTCAGAGAGGATTCGTTCAGTCATACTGACGGAGGCTCCGATAAGCAGCTGGACTTTGCTCCGGCAGCCGTGGGTGTTGCAAAGAGGCCCGAGATAAACTGCTGGCCTGGGAGACGAACGCAGTACAGGAGGCTGATTGCGTTTAACCTGCTGCTGCTAGGTTTGTGTGTGCGTGTGTGTGTGGGCGTGGGCATGTGCGTGCGTTAGTGGAGGGTATTGATCCAAACGGCACCATTGGCTCAAAATAAATAAATAAAAGGAATTGAAGAAGACTAAATCCTCCTTGATATCAGGCAAAGTGGTTGTAGTTTATGTCATGTTTAATTCTGAGTAACATTAGCTGCGTTTCCATTATTAATTTGCTCAAAACTTTGTCAATATTCTGCTAAGGTTGAAACCCCCCCTTACCCCCCCACAATTTTGCAATAGTGGTATTCCCACTAAATAAGAGACACAATTAAAGTAACATTTGATAACATTTGTTCACACGATGTCATTAAAAAACATGCAGCGCCATCATGCTCCAACTACTTCCTGTTCTCGTCTTCTTTGTCGTTTCTGTCAGTAATAACATCCTGTTGTTGATCATGTGACTCCTGTGAGGCAAAAAATAAAGTGTTTCTATTGCAGTTTTGTGAAATAAACCAATTTCAATACTGCCAAAAAACTATCTCACTCTACCAACACAAACTTTTTATGGAAAAACATGTATTTTTTTTATTGCCGTGTTTCCATTAAGCAAATTTATTTTCGGAATTTCTATTTGCCCAATTTTATGGTTATTGGAAATGCAGCTGACCATATAATTGAGCATTTGAAATTTCAAAAAATAATTTCGCTCAATAGAAATATGTCGATTAAAAAAAAAAAAATTCCATAAAAAATTTTTGGCGGTAAAGTGAGGTGGTCTTTTTGGCCATATTAAAATTGGTTTAGTTAAAAATCTGCAATGGAAACACTTTGTTTGCATCCCACAAGTCACATGATCATGAACAGGATGTTGCTACTGGCAGAAATTACAAAGAAGAAGACACCAGAAAGCAGTTGTAAGAAAATGTTTTTAATGACTTTTTTTAATGACACATTAATATATATAAAAAGACATAATAAAAGGTCTTTCCGTTGCAATGTTGCAATACAAACCAATTTTAATAAAGGCAACAAAAAAAAAACCAACCACCTCATCCTAACGCCAAACCTTTTTAGCGAAAAAAGTTTTTGTTTTCAAAATTGCTGTGTTTCCATTAAAATAGTTTATTTTCCTAATATCAAATTGCGCAATTATATGGTCAATATAGAAATGCAGCTACTGGCGGAAGCCACAAAGAAGAGGACAGGAAGTAGTAGGAAGATGATGGCGCTGCATATTTTTAATGACTTGTCACGTGAACAAACTTACTCACCTGTGATTGTAATTTCGTTTCTTATTTAATGAAAGCACAGCAATTGCCGAAATTGTGTTTTCGCAACATTCGCTGAATATGACAAACGTTTTGCGGAAACGCAGCCGCTGCTTCCGTTGCGACAAAACACCTGCTGGTTTTGTCATGTCAATTCATGCAACGTGGTCTTCCTTTCTCCTGAAAATAAAAATTCATGTCATCCAAGAAGGTGTAACTTGTTGCCAAGAATGAACGGAGATAAGGATCTAACTGTCGTGTCGCAGATTAATATGCAACACCTGCGTCTCCTCCAGTTTCAGGATGACTGGACGTGCGCAGGAGGAAACGCAGGCTGTAACATCCTGAAGATCTGTGACGGCCGCCTCCTATCCCGCTGATGGCCTCGGGTTGTATTTATGAAGCGCTTGGAGAGGGAACCGAAACGAAGGGGAACCCCCAGCGTGCACGGCTGTTTGTTTCATCAAATAATCCAGGACATCAGCTCCTCTTCCTGCATCTCCATCGTAAACTCACTCAATCATTCAAAAGCAAACAACCGCTGTGCTTCGCCTGAGGCCAAACAAGCTCCCAGAGAGTCCTTTTGCTACACACAGTTTACTGTAAATTATCAGAATTATCCAAGAGATAATCTCTAACCGCTCCACGACAATTATAATGGCAAACATGGAGTCATAAATAAGAAAATAACACGTCTGGTTGACGGTGTTCAGTTGAATATGGACTCACTAAACGGTTAGTCTGTTACGACTGAAAGGAGAAATCGGATTAATTCCTTTAGAAAGTAATCAACTACTTTAGTAATGGATTAATCAAACAAGGCCCTTTTCCAAAATGACATACACAGAGCACCAATTAAGCCTAAACTGTACAAAAAATATCAAAATTGTGCATTTCAAATGACTAATTAGATAAATCGGGATTCATTTGTTTTAAAAAAATCAACTAATTTGGTAATTTAATTAATCAAAAAAGGCAATTTTCTCCCAAAAAATTTACAGCACCAATTAAGCCAAAATTGTACAAAAATATCAAAATTTTGCATTTGAAATTATTAATCCAACTAATTATGATTAATTTATTATGAAAATAATCGTCAACTAATTTAGTAATCAATTAACAAAAAAAGCAATTTGCTGAAAGAAATCATACTAAACTAGTATAATTTTGACTAGTTTAGCCAAAATTATACAAAAATAACAACATTTTGCATTTGAAATGATTAATCGGATAAATCGTGATTAAACCATTATTGAAATGATTGTCGATTGATTTAGTAATTGATAATTAACTCAAAAAAGGGCATTTGCGGAAGGAACAACATATTCAGAGCAGTAATATCTACATTTTGCATTTAAGATATAAGAAAAAACTTAGATATAAACATGTTCCTCCCAAAACTCATCAGTTTTAGCTTCATCTGGTTCAAATTCTGTAAAATTGCTGTAATTTCTTTTCTATGTAATGTAGTCTCCAAGTACTAAACAGCTGCTACACATGCATACAAGTATTAGCAAACTTGCTTACAGGACAGCTAATTATAAGATATATTTTATTTTCTATTTTTTAGGTGCTCCACCCCTTTCTGATGCTGCTCTGGACAACTGGCCATATCAAAAACCGCCACCGTAAAAATGTTTTATTGCCTCAAACCAAATATGTCTGAAGTTTCTCCGTTTTCCAAGGTTTTGTATTCAGGAAGGCTAAAAGGAAGCCATTTTGTTTAAAGTTTGAAAAGTCCCTCTCCACTCATTTCCTATGGAGCAGCCGTTTGTCCTCGTCCCCTTTCTGAAGCCGCCCTGGGCAACTGCCCTCATAAAAACTGCCACAATTTCAGGTCAGAAAACACAGAGGTCAAAGGTGTCACATTTCTCCATCGCTGCTGTAAATTAACTGACCCACAAGTGGACTGTGACGGTACCAGGAGGGTGTGATGAGACCTTCAGGAATGCTGGCCAACATCTGGGAGGCATGTGTTGGGTCGGACTGCCTGTGTGCTACCGGCTAGACTTTAGGACAACGCCAGTTGAATTGAAGCGACAGTCTGCTGTAAATCTCAGACCGTACAACACATAACCTGGACACATAAACAGAGACACACAGGGCATGTCCAAGGCTTAAAACAAGCTCCTATGAAAAGCTACTTTTAAGTTAGTTTGTCTTATTTCAAGTTTACTAAGACATTTGACTAAATACTAGACCAAAATTACTTGGTAAAATCTTGTGCTTTGCAGTATAAGTACCCTGCATTGTTCATATTAAACCAGCCATTTTGTTAGAAACACCTTGCTAATTTGTGTTTGGACACCTTTTAACATTACAATGGCTGTAAACTGTAAAATTCACATTTTGTACACTGCAAAGTAATTTTGGTCTAGTTTGTAGTGGGAACATCTTCGTACACTTGAATTAAGACAAAGCTAATTTACAAGTAACTTTTTTGGCTAGCTATAGGAGCTTGTTTTAAGTCAATAATTCCTTAATATTAATGAAGAAGTTCTAGTTCCACTGGTAGAATGTTCCAAGCGACGTTACCTAGCAACCCCAGCTAAACCTAGCTCGTAACCTAGCAACATAGTTCTAGTTCCACTGGCAGATTATTTCACTTATAACAAGGAAAAAATGTCTATAAGTGAAATAATCCACCAAGGGAACTAGAACTTTTTCATCAATATAAAGAAATACTTGATTTAAAACAAACTCCTATTTTTTGCTGACTATTTACTTTTTTACTAATTTTGTCTTACTTGAATTGTACTAAAAAATTTGAGATAGTATCTGGACAAAAAATTACTTAGCAAGATTATGTTTTTACAGCACTTTAGCATTAGCTTTTGCTAAACACCATGTTGGTAGCCCTTAGCGTTAGCAGAACTAATACTTATGATTTGGGCTTGAGGGTTAACATAGCTAACTTTATAGTTAGCAGTGCGTGTCATAGTTTATACTTGTTTTCCCTCTTTTTCTTTCAAGCTCTTTGACTTTACAATTGTTATATAAAATTTGGTCTGGTTTTTTTTGTGCCTGTATCGATGTCAACATTTACTCACATCAACCTAGCTAATGTTCAAACAAGACCATGACTCAGACTTTGGAAACTTATGAGTTTGCTTTGATTTACTGCCAGTTCAAATGAGGAAAAATAGAAAATATTTATTTTCAATTTACGGTACTCTAATGTGCAAAAAATAAACACCTTTAAAGCCACCCGGGTCCATTTTAAATTACTTTTAAATGATCAAGCAACAATTGAAAACCAGATAATTTATGAACCATTACTCTTGGTAATGCAGAACCTTTGCTACTCTGCTACTACTTTAATGATTTGCTTTCATGAAGGTTTACCTTCATAAACAATTATCCCATTAAGTGCAAATGAAAACACCTCTTTGTGGGTGGCTGCATGTCATAAATCCATGTTTGAAAAGGAGTTTGTTGGAAGAATATACTAAAGTAGCCAATCGGAGGAACAATATACCTTCACAGAAGCTATGTCCTTTTGGCATGATTGCACAGTTGTCGTAACAACAAATTGATTATTTTATTCCAGGGGTCGGTTGTGAGTCAGGAGGCACCGACTGGAATGTGAAAGGTTTGATTCTTCAGTCTGCATGTCAGAGTGCCGTCAGGAACAGATACCGACCACACGTTGTCCACAACGTGCTCATTGGTATTTCTCTCTGTGAAATCGACAGGACTTTAATAGTTCTGATTCTAAAGATGTGTTGAAAAACTTCAGATAAATTCAAAAATAAAATTCTACATTAAAGCAAAGTATGTAGCTTTTGTAAAAATTATATTTTACATACTTGTTGGTGCTGTCTCTATGTCGTGGGAGTGTGGTATGAGACCAGAAACAAGCGATCAGAGTCAGGGGGCGGGTCCTAGCGCTGTCAATCAACTTGTGCTCTCTGATAGCCTGTCATGACTGCTAATGCTAGTTAGCACGACAGCCAATGATGGCTGCTAAACAGTTTTCCTGTAGCGTAAGTTGTTTCTTCGTCATTAGCACACTTAGCAGGGACTACATGAGAATCATTGACAGTGCTAAGCCCCGCCTCCTGGCTCTGATTGGTTGTTTTTGGTGCATTTCTTCAGACGACAATAGTGGCTCAGGAAGAAGGTGGAGAAGATAGATCGTTTCAACAAATATGTTAAAAAATATATTTTAATAAATGTTGCATTCTGCAGCTTTAAGAAAATCAGTATGAAATCAGACATTGGCTCTTTACTTAAATTAGAAGGACTGTGATACTTTATGTTGTCAAACAAACGTGGCGAGTTATGCTGTGGGCTCATTTCTCTACCAAAACAACAAACAAGTTGTGAAAGTTCATCTGGACATTTTAAATAAAATAAAAAAATCAAATGTCCTCTGAGAAAATTTAAAATCATTGTTTCATCTTTCAGCCACACAATACTACTACTACTAATAATAATAATAATAAAAGATTAAATTAACACAGAAATGTTTCCACAAATGCAAATTAGCCTTTTTTAATGACCAACTTAGTTTATCAAGGGAGCATTCTTTGGGTTTTATGTTTATTGGCTAAAATAATTAATATTTAATGCATATACTGTAGATTTATTAAACAACTCCACATATCTTGGATGCAGAAATGACTCTTCCTTTTATCTAATGGTTACAAAATGTCCACCACTTTTGCTTAAATATATGTATTTTTGTGCAGGTGATTTTAAAATTAAGCCCCAAAGAATCCTAAGAAATGTGAATATTTGCTGTTACATGAACAAAACAAACTGTAAACAAAGCCTTTCCAAATCAAAATCTTTTTTTTTCATCAGGTTTGCAAAAAAGTTGAACCAAATTTGAAGCAAACATAAAATGATGAAGAAACGAGCATGAACAGCTAAGTAACGGCGTCTTTGGAGAGACAAGTGAAAACTAAATAATCCCCCAAAAACATAAAATATTAATACAGCGACTAGGTTCACAGAGTAAAACAAACAGTCAGTACTTCTTTAGATATCCTCATCATTCTGACTATTTGCTGCAAATATTTACAGCGAATCAGATCTGATCTTTGTGTGCAGCAGAAAATCTCCGTTTGAAATCTTGCTGTGTTTTGTCAAGAAATATGAATTTCATAAAATGTATATTAGCTGATTTAAAAACAAGCTTAAGTTTATTTAACATGACGAAACGAAGCCAGAATAAAGAGGAGTGATGAAAAGTTGTAATATAGACCAGAATTAATAAATGTTCCATTTATTATTAATCAAAAAGCAGCTCTAGGCGGGTTAGCCTTGATTTAAAGGAACTCAGTGTTTCGGATGGTTTTTAGTCTGGAAGTTTGTTTATGGTGCATAAAAACTGAATTCTGCTTCTCCATGTTTGGTTCTGGTTCTGTTGGTGCAGAGCAGAACCAGAACCAGAACCAGAACCAGAAGACCTGGTCTGGAAGGTTGATACAACAGTAGCAGATCTTTATGCCGTTCAGTGATCGATAAAATGCCAGCAGCATTTTAAGCTGTCTGATTGATTTGTTAGGCAGACATGTGAAGACGCTGCTGCAGTAATCAGTGCGACTAAAGATAAACGCATGGATGAGTTTCCCTAGATCTTTCTGAGACATTAGTCCTTTAATCCTGGAAATGTTCTTCAGGTGATAGAAGGACAAATTTGTAACCGTCTTTATGTGGCTCTGAATGTTCAGGTCTGAGTCCAGATTTCAGCACAAACACATATTTCAATCTTTCTGTTTAATGTAAGAGATCAAGTATTTTCAAGCAACTACAATTTATTTCCAGGTCACTTTTTGATTTCTTCTATTCAAGCCTAAAGTGACTTAAGTTCATATCTCTGTAAGATACTGATTACTACTCTACGCAATCCCATCTCTGAAAAGCTGAACTCTTTTCAACTCTCCAATTTTTTAATTTTCATTCTGGTGCCATGAAGCCAGAACTCAGCTGAATAAACTGCACTAAAAGTTTTTTCTTGCTGCTATTTCAATCCAAAATTACAAAATCTTACCGAGTATTTTTTTTGTGTTTTCAGTGTAAATATCTTTGTACATTTGAATTAAGACAAAACTAACTTACAAGTAACTCTTCAGCAAGATATAGGCGTTTGTTTAAGTCAGTAATTACTTAATATTAATGAAAAGTTTTAGTTCCGCTGCATTGTTACCTAGCAACCCCAGCCAAGCACAACCTGTAACCTAGCAACGCAGTTCTAGTTCCACTGGCAGATTATTTCACTAAAAATAATTTCATGTTATAAGTGAAATAATCTGGATTCTGAACTCAATTACTAGTTGTTTTAATTAAATAATTATTGAATATTGATTTTAAAAAAAGTTGTGCCACTGACAGATTATTTTACATACAATGAAAAAATATCTTGTCATTAATCAAATAATCTGGCAGTGGAACCATAACTTTTTCATAAATATTAAGGAATTATTACAGAAAAATTACTTGTTAGTTAATTTTGTCTTATTTCAAGAGAACTAAAATATTTGCATCAGAAACAAGCCTGAAAATACTTAGTAAGGTTTTGTGTTTTTGCAGTGTTTTTGCACAAACACTGCACAAACTAATTTACAAGTAACTTTTCCGCAAAATTTGCAACAATCATTGAATAGGGAAATTTTTATTCACTTATAATCTTAATTTATTTCTTGCTATAAATGAAAAGAAAATGCCAGTAATGCTTTTCTAAATTAATATTCAAGACTTGTTTATATCTTGCAGAAAAGTTATTTGTAAGCTAGTTTTGACTTCAGGTGTAGTAAGATATTTGCACTAAAACTAGACAGATATACTTGTTTTTGCAATGCAATACCCTGTTGACATTTGTATTTGTTTATTTCCTGACCAGATGGAAACTATAACTGTAACTATAAGATTAAAAAATTAAGTAACTTTTCTTTGCAGCTTCAAATCAGGACGGAGTAAAACCGAATCCGTCGCCCAGTGTCTCTGAGACAGTCACACCACCGTGAAAACTGCGTCCAGGAACTTAGTTCATTAGCTGTGTGTGTACAGCTGGATCCACAAACACACACACACCCACACACACCCACACACACACACACACACACACACACACACACACGTAAGCAGCGGCAATATAACAGCTGCAGTTGTGGCCTGCAATAGAGAGGAGATAAAATTAACAGAGAGGCAAAAGCAGGAGGTTTGAGTCTGCAGATACGCTGTGAGAAAAGGATTTCCACAGCAACTGCTGCAACTAATCAATAAACCTGAGTCACAAAAAAAACATTATTTAACAATAGGAGGCTATGAATTTAACAATTTGTACACAATTAAGGACTTAAATGTGACAAAAACCAAAGAAAAAGTCAACAATTGAATGTGAAGCTGGTGTCTGTACAGGTGTGGAGCTCTTTATGCACCTGTCAGTGGGCGGGAAGAGGTGTACAGGTAATTTAAGATGACTGCTTTCAGCGTCAGGGCGTGCAAATATAATATGTGATCTGAATACTTCTCATGTCATAACATAACCGATGGAAAATATCAAACAGAAGGGACTGGACCAAGAAAACAAAAGCAAATGGCAGCTCTATCTTATTGTTGGACGAAGAAATCTCAAGACGTCCCATCATGCATCTGCTTATATGTTTTTGTGTAAAGCGAATTTAGTTATGCGATAATTTGGTACATCAGGATTATGTTAGCTTTGTTTCCATTCACAATATGATTGCGCAATTTGACATTTCAAAAATAAACTTTCTGAGCAATCCCTCATATTGAGCATCCATGTGGCAACAGTGGAGAAAAAAACTCCCTTTTAACAGGAAGAGACCTCTAGCAGAACCAGAACCAGGGGGAAACAAACAGAACACCAGACCAGGTGTGGCTTCTGAGAGAACCCCACCCCCACAATTAGCAGTTGAAATAACAAAAATAATACAAAATGGAGAGTAGTAGAAAAAAAACTGAGGGAAGGTGGTCAGTTTGATCTTCTGCAGACTAACCCTTCAGTTTGACCTTCTGCAAACTAAACCTATAGCAGAAAAACTATAAAGATAACTCAACATAACTTAACACCTTAGAAGGAGGAATGAGAGTTCACTAAAAAATATTAATTCTTTGTGAACAAAAATCACACACGGTGCTCCTCAGGGCTCTGTTCTCTCGCATGCTTTATTTTCAATCACTAGTTTTGCTCTAAAACACAGATTAGAGAGTTTTACAACATCTCTTACCACAGCTAATGGTGATGACACAAACTTTTATGTGTCACCAGACACTGAACTACACTCGGTAAGGCCAACAGTGCATTTCATTGGTCTTAAATGTTACAGAGCTCCTTCTTGTTCTGGTAGGAAACCAGAAAATAAGTCTTTTTTATATATATATTTGTATCTGCTTCCTGACGAGGCAACAACTATTCAAACTGAAAAAAAAAAAATGTCTACATTCTATGCACTTAAAATAACAAAAGAAAACATATCCCACACAGAGACGGTAAATTCCCATGTTATCGGCTTTGAAATAGCATTTTACTTCTTTTTATGTCCATATACTTAGATTTTAAAATGATTTTTTTTGTCTTTGATTGCATTGCTCATATATTTTCTTACTTGTTTAAAGAATATTGGATTACGAGCAAATTTTATTTGTCTTGTGTATAGTTTTACATTAACAGCATTCCATAAATTAACAAAAGTCAGTATAATTGGAATACAAACGAATCCTATTTTAGACATGAAGGATTGTTTTTCTATTTTTATTAGAGCCATATCTTTATATCTGTAACTTATACTTAAAAATTATTCAATGGTTGGGTCATAGATAGTTAAAATAAATAAAATTCTCTCCAAAATAATGTAGGATTGCTGTCTGAACACATTACTATGTTGATAACTAATCTTATTATATCAGTTTAAATTAAACTTAAAGCAAAGTAAACCAAACAAAAAGGAGCAGATTTTAAACTAAAAGCGATAATATTTTTTATACTCTGTGTCAAAAGGGTTTGAAGGAAAACTCCTGCCGTCATTGTTAGCAAGGAGGAATCAGACAAGTAGCCGTTTTCCTGGATTTTATCGGAGGCTTTAACAACAGGTAATCGTTATTTTCCATTGTTTTGTTTGAAGTCGATCAATTATGTCAAACAGAGTCCGGGTAATTATTTAAAACATGAGAATAGCTCATAAAAGCTTAGTAAACATGCTAACTGTAGAGCAGCTAACTGTTAGCTGCTAACAGGCACAAGCTAATCCGTTCGGTTAGCTTGTGCTTGTTAGCTACTTTATTACGTCTTTGATTTATAGCACAAACATTTACAATATGCATTTTAAAGATGAACATTTATGGTAAAAAGTGTTTTGTCATAAACAAACACGTGTCTATTAAGTTTACATCATTATGCCCGTGAAAGTGTGTATGTGTTTTTTTAATAACAACGTATTTTTTTATAGGTTTGACAGGGAGAAAGCTAAACATTTTGCTACCAAAAACAGGTCAGTAGTTGTTTCTGCTTGTTTTTAAAAGTTTATCATTTAATTTTTTTTTTGTTTTGAAATTCTGGTTCACAGTGAACTGTTCACATTATTTTTATGTATTAAATTGCATGCAAACATGCTTTAATTACTTTACTTTTCATGATTCATATTAAAATGTTTGACAAGTTAATTTAACATTTTAAAAAATTTAAAAAGATTAATATATTGGTGAGAATAGTTATCCTGTAAATTTATGGCGCAAATTCTAGAACAAAATTAGTTGTATTTACAGAAGGATTTGAAAAGAGTAAGCAGCCATGATGTTATTAGTAAACAAAAATTTTATAAACTATATTTTGTGACGCTGGTCTTTTAAAAATAAGGTTGCAAACCATTAAAGTGAAGTGTGTCGTATCAAAATAGTGGTAAAATATGCCACACACAGAGAAAATAAAAATGCTTCAAGTATTTAAAACACATGTCTAGAAGGCATCAGGAATACTAAGATTCATTTACTGGAATAAAACTGTAGTTATTCTGCCTTAAGTAATCTAAGTTGTTATTAAATTAAATTTAAAAGTGGCTAAACTTATCAACATAAAGAGATCCCATGTATTAAAAGCAGAATCCGTATATTTCTCTTCAGCTTTCATTTAGCAGCAGACTGCATAGAAATCTAAAATGAAGCCGTGACAGTGACAGCCAGCCCCTCCACGATCAGCTTCCTAAGACAATGGATGACTGATGATCTTTGGTTAACATGTTACAGAGGAATGAAGGTCCTGCTCACTTTCACTGACTTGTTACTGTAGCTCATTTGTTTTTCCACAGCCTCCAATCCCAGCCACCCCCCAGCCAGGACCAATTAACAGCAACAAACACTCACATCCAGTAAAACACCTCAGCAGCATCCAGCTGGGCCAGATTAGTGGCCCTCCACCTACCCATTGTGCTACCGGGACTTCAAATTAACAGCCACACATGAGAAAAGACCACCCCCATCGCAATTTCAGATGTGACTGAAAACTTTTGTTTTCCTGGCGACATGGAAATTGATTTGGTTTTAATAACGAAAATGAACATAAATTCAACCTGAATTTGCTTCAGAGCAATGATAAACTCAGTTATATGAACCATGAAGTGACAGGGAAAAATGGGAAAATTTTGAATGCCAACCGTCAAACGAACACTTCCGCAGGGAAATCCTTGGTTTTGCTTAAAGCAGTCAGAAGTTTAAATAATGAAGTCACTGATTTTTTAAGACATAGAGCATTGTAAAAAAAAAAAGGACAACCCATTAAAGAGTCAGTTCGGTATATAAAGACTTTGCGGAAATTTCACACATGCGCAAAATGCTGGAGGCCAAAAAGACACTTTTTTCTATTAACAATTACGTTGACATAAAACCTAGAGATGTGGGTGTTATTAATTTAGTGTGATGCACCACAGCAAAGGGAAAAATAACGCAAAAAAAAAACTGTCGAAGATTAGCTCAAAACTGCACATATTTTTCCTTTTTCTCTCTTTCTCGGCTGCGCTACTTACAGACTTGTTGCCATAGCAACTGACTGAGAACAACAGCACGGAAAATTCTAATGTTTCAGAATTCAACACCAAAAAACACGCAAACATATTTCCCACACAAATAACAGAACATTCAGCCTGTAAAAGTTTTATATTTATAAGCTTGATGTTTATTTTGCGATTATTAATAAGTGATAAGTCTGAACACTAGTGGTGGTTTCTTATCCATCAGAGATTTTTTTGCGTTTATTTAATTTTTTAACTGAACCGAAGCACACCGAATTCCACAGCACACCCACATGTTAAGATTGTCAAAGTCAAGCTAGCATAACTGACCTCCTTCCCTCCCTCCTACTATCTTTTGTTTTATGAAAACTTTATCCAGTTGTCAAACTAAATACAAGATACAAACCCTACATTTTTTAGGATGATTGACATGCCCATAAATATGTAATTTTACTCTTTTAAGCCATTGTGTTACAGAAAATTAACAAAAGTTGTTTTAGGGTATTTTTACTCGGATCAATTAAAGACCAAAATTGAAACATTTGTCACATTTTCAACTAGTGTAGTTCACTTTCACACTGTACTGTGTCAACCAGTCTAAACTAAATGAAACACTTGTTCACCCCCTCGCCTGTGGGGGCGCTGCATGAAAAACCACTGAAAGAAATGACACGAAAATCTCTAAAGACATGACATGAACATCCTTCTTCACAAAATGTAAACAAAATTGGAGTGGCTTCAAATTCTAGAGTTTGTAGGATTTCTCTTTCGTCTTTTGTAACCATGAGTCATTTCTACCATTAGTGCTAAACTAGCAAGTTTGTTTTGGTTGTATTTACCCAGAATGCCCTGTGCTATAGTCCGCTTCCTGCTTTTGGAGCAGTGTCTGGTTTGCTTGGTGTTCACATATATTTGAACCGCACTAGAGTTCACTTTAACCGAACCGAGACCGAGATTTGTACGTGGACTAGAGTTCATGTTTTTGGTTCAAATCAGAGTTCAAGTGTATGTTCACACCTCCCATCTTTATAGACAAACAAGAGTTGGATTGTAGCAGACTAAAGGCAGATTGAGGAGACAAATGAAAGCAAGGAGAACCAGTCAAAACAGTGAAAGTGATTGGGTTACAGTAGACCAAACTCTGACAACACGATGCATCTTCATCACTGTTTGGTGAGGTGCAGGAATGTGTCCTTCCAGCTGGAAACTAGAAAGTCACCAGAGTAGGTCTGTGGTGACAGATTGGACACAGATTACGAGGGTTTGGCTTGTGCTGGTGTGTCTCTGGGCAAATTGGTGTTATGAGCACACATCCAACTCGACTTTTCATCCAAAAGACTGTTTTTGTACCTTCCCAGAGCCTAAAATGGACACGGTGGGAAGGTGGAGGGATGAAAAAGGCTTGAAGACCAGCGGTAGAAGGATGGAGGGGGAGGCAGCTGCAGCCAGAGGATGAATGAGTGCTACTATGTCCTCTGGCTCCAGACTCTGTTCACATGTGTGTGTGTATGCGTGTGTGTGTGTGTGTGGTTGAACGGGGCTCCTTGAGGAGAGGCCGACAACCTCTCACGCTCATGCGGACAAGCAGCGATTATTTTTGCGCACGTCTGAAAAAATACACTGCTGCTCAGTTTGGTCCAGTGCAGACACCGTAGGAAATCAGAAAAAGGCTGTGAAGAGTTCAATCTGTTGGTTTTAAAGAGTTTAACGTCACAAAGAGACTAAGAACTTTATTCGTTTCAGAGACACTTGTGAGCTTTGATGTATTGTTCCTGTACATCCTAACGAGTTTTCTTTTATTTTGTACGGCACATTTCAGATCTTATTCCTTATGTTTCAGTGAGAAAGTCACCTTGCTCTTGAATTAACCAGAATGAAGATATTTGGAGTAATGTCCAATGGATAGTTGGAGAGAATGGAGAGTACAATATTTGGAGAAAACCAAACTTTCCAAACCGACTTTTGGCAGCTAGCAGTTGTGCTGGAGTCTAATTTTTGGAAGTAGGTATGTTGTGACCACTTCCTACTCTGGAGTTGCAGCCATGACATATACCATATATTTGCATTCGCACAGTGCGCTGTATTTATATCTGGAATTCAATGGAGCCTTTTTCATTCATAAGACCGGTCAGAACATATTTTGAGAGAATTCAGTGACATTAAGGCTGAGCAGTATGGCTGAGAAACGTATCATAATATAAGCATTTTTAACAGTCAATATAGCTCATGATGCTATTATGCTGCGCGATGTATCATTATGCTAATGAAACCTGTGTCTTGAGTTATATCCCTGGTTATTTTAAATAGTTTTATGTAAATCTCATGCATCACATAGACTACACCACTGCCTTACAGGAAGTATTCAAGAATCAAACATGAATCCATTTGTCCATCAGATTGGTGAGTAACAGGACATTTATAGTAAACATATCAGAAGGCCCAGTGGCCCAGTCAAAGTCCAAACCCTTATTGAAATGGCACACTGAGATAGATATTCAGAAGCAAACAAATCAGAGTAAATGTGTCTGCTAAGAGTCATTGGTGCAATAGATGGTTCTACAGCAACTGAATCAGGAGTTGTACCATCTCCAGGTTTCACCTTTGTTTTATTACGACAGTATCAATTTTTCTGTTAAGTGTTTTTGAATGTAGAACCCTAGAATTGAAAAGAGGTGTACCCTCTATTTCCTGCCAAAAATGCATTTAGGGCTGCATTCACACCAACCCTGTTTGACTCAATCAAACTCTGGTTCGTTTGTGCAGAAAGTCCGGTTTGTTTGGGGAGGTTTGAATGTGTAATCAAACTCTGATGCGGAAGTTTTTGTGTCGTTTTCTTCAGTAGTTCTTGGTGCAGTGCCCCCACAGGCAAGGAGAGGAATAGGTTTCTCAAATGGTTTGGTTGATTTGACTCAGTGCAATGTGAAACCAAATCATGGCAGCTGAAAATGTAACAAATATTGCAACATTTGGTCCCCAATTCAGCCAAATCTACTGGACAACCAGGTTTGAAAGCACCCTATATGTACAGTGCTATTCTTAATTAGATAAATATTAGACCTGTTCATCAAACCTTCTCCTTCCAGTCTGCATATTGAAAACACATTGGTTGTTTTTTTAAGGTTTAGGATAATAAACAATAAAACGTTGAAACAATTGTTAAAATTTTGGTCGCCAATCGAACCGAGTCTACCAGACTATCAGGTATGAACATATTCATCAATCCTCTGTCTCTACCTGCTGGTCCTTGCAGTGCACGGTCTCAGGGTGCCGATCTTTGGCGTTCACTGGACAGATTACATCTTGGATATGTCACCAAACCATTTGTCATAGGACAAATGACCATGCGGACAGTCAATCACACACACACTCCTTTGGGTAATTTAGAGAGACCAATTAATGCAACAGTCATGTTTGAGCTCACTGTTGGTTATTTTTGATGCTTGGATTTTGATAGCTCCTAATGTCTTCCATCTACTCTAAAATCATCAACTCATGAACCCAAAGCCAGAAGAGTCTGAATTCGTACTTCTCATCCTGGCCGGTTCAAGTCTCCTGAAAAACACAGAGAAAGGAACAGCAATTTGTCAGGCCAGACTGGCACTTTGTTTTTGAACGTGGAGGAATGTCCAGGTCTGAAATATCTTCTCATCTCGGGGTCTTTCTTCCTTTCCTTCTCATTTCTTCATTTCTATGTCCCTCTGTAGACCTATCGCCCCTCCCACTTCGCTCCCCCCTGTCAAAATAAACACGCTGAGAGCTGGCCTTCTTTTCATTCAGACGCTCCAGGTCCACAAGGCTAATTTCAGGCCCCACTGTCCTCCAATATTTGTGTGTGTGTTTGACTGTACCTTTGTAGTATTTATAACACTCGTTGAAAAGCCGCTTTTTTACATCCCGCCATTGCTCTTCCTCCTCCTCGTTCGGTACCATGATGGTATCTGACATACCCGGCGCTGGCTTTCTCTCCGTTCCTGGCAGATAGAGGGGCCGTCGACCGCTGCTGGGGGAACTTTCCTGGCTCGTGGAAGCTGTCGGACAATCACACCTTTCATGGGCCAGAGAGAACGCCGCCCATCCGCCGGCATACAGGCCCAGGCCAGGGAATTTCTCTCCTTTCAAAGACCCTCTCTTGCTCCATTTTCAGTCTCTTTTGTAACTTGTTGAATTCTTAAATCATGTTAGGATTTTCAAAGATATCCCTGGCAACAAAGAAAGACGTCTTGAAGGATCTCAAACACGGCAGACCAAAATTAGACTCAGATGAAAGTAGATTTTTAGAAGCGGATTCAGGAATCTCTTTTCTTCTAAGGGTATTTTCCACCCCTGATAGTCCGGTAGACTCGGTTTGATTCAGCAACAATTGTTACATTTTCACTGCGCTGTGTCAAACGATTCAAACCACTTGAGAAACATGTTGTAGAAGAACCAGTTCTTCTTGGTGTAGAAGTCGTTCTTCTACACCAAACAAATGGTGCAAATGAACTGGACTTTTTGTCATTCAATCAATCATATTTGTTTGGATCACACATTTCAGTAACAAAGCAGTTCAAAGTGCTTTACATCTTCTAGACAAACGGACTAGAGTTGGTGTGATTGCACCCTTAATGTTTTATAGGTTCAAAAGGTTTGGTTGTGGTAATTTAGCAAAGACAACCTAATTTCTTAATAATCTTTGTTTTCCTTCCTTGATCTCCGCAAATTTTCTCCCCACATCTTTCTCCTCAAGATCTAACTCCCTGTGGGTCAACAAAGCCACCTTTTCATGGTTTAAAATTAGCATCACCTTCGTTGGTCCGCGACTTGTAGCAGAGGCCATCATGAGGAGAGAGCGAGAGAGAGATTTTCTAAACTTGACCCTGAATTAGTATGTTCTGTGAAGACCGATTTGGAAAGGCTCGGTTTGGAGGCATGAGAGGTGCAGTTGTGATGTTGAGTTGTGTGCTTCCCGTAAGGGTGGTGAGTAGCTTTATTCAAAGAGCAGCTGTAAAAAGGCCAAAAAAAGATCAAATCAGCATGGAGGAAGCTCAGAGGGACGACAGCAGCGGTAAGGGCAACCTGGGACGTGGAAAACATTAAACACCGTTTCAAACATTTGGAGAATTTATGGGCATCCTGGGAGAACATCACAGAGCAAGTCTTCAAAGTGCAAACTGAATGAAAACGGGTAAAAAGTTTGATTCCAACTTGTCAAGCTGCAGGAATGCAAAGCAGACACAATTTAATGACTCAAAGACACTTTTGTGCTTGAACATGATCAACCCGTACTCAGTTTTTTGACGTAGATACAGTAAATCAGACTTCAAGGCGAAAGTAACGGACAATCATTGAATCCAAGACGTGGATAGAGATGAAGACAGGATGTCATCGGTGTAATAAGTCCGTTCTCGCTCCTGAATATTCCACGATCAGCTGTTAGGAAAGTGGAAAGGGAACAACTGCAATTCAGCTAATAAGTGGTAGGCTTGTTAAATCACAGAGTGGGAACACCGAATGCTGAGGAAGACGAAGTCAGCAACTTTCTGCTGTTATTGGATCTTAAGGTCAGAGTTAGTGAGAAACCCTATGACTTTCCTACTTCCACTGCTGGCTTCGGAAAACCTTTCTGTTTATCTTTTTAACTTTGAAATAAGAAATTTATCTCCATAGTACAAACTGAACATGTAGTTTTACCAAATACTCAGCAGCAATCGTGTTCCTTATTTGCCTATTTAGATTATTTGTTCTTTACAACAAATCACAAACAATTAAGATAATCCTAGTTTAAAATGCCATAAATTTAAAGTGGTAGTGTAATAAAACATTCCACAACAACCACCTGAAAGTCATTTAGTCTTCTTTCAATTCAGAGTGAATGTAACTGAAAAAGTTAAATAGAAAGCTCCACAGCTTGATTTAAGAAGGATGCTGCTAGGTGTAAATTAAAGTGTCATCAGCGTAAACGTGTTATTTATCTGCTGCTGGTTGCTGTGCCAACTCATTTATAAAAACAGAATAAATCCTTCGGTCCAATTACAGTCCCATCTGCGTGTTTACATTTAGTTTTCTACAGTGAGATATTTAAATGTCAAAGTATATAAATCTCTCAAGGAAGGAGTGTCAGTGGATTACACTGGATTTTTACTGGTTTTTATTATAATCAATTTTATTTGACTGTTGGTAACATGAAGTATGTAGTTTATAGACTAAATTCAGGGTGGACACACTTTTGCTAATTGCAGAGCTATTTTTCTTTATTAGCGCTTTAGCATTTTTGTTAACGTTCAACATGTTTAGCGCACTTAACTTCCCTTAAATTATTGTTTTGATGAATTCTAAAGCACTAAATTACCTGGCTGTCTTGTAAAATTTTGACACCTGCATTAAAGTTTTGAATATCGACTATTAAGAATATTTGAAGTAGTTAGCCATTTGCTCATGCTCTTATTTTGAAGTGACTATCTGTGCAGAAGCTCTGTTTCCTCTCCTCACCTTCTCCATCTGTGATGCGGTGAAGCTAATGTTTATTCTTACCCAGAATGCATCAGTAAACTGTTTAAAAGCTACTGATGTCCTTCGTGTTTTCTGACCAAAACTCTGTTTTGCTAACCGAGTTAGCAAAACACAGCTAACTCGGTTAGTTTTGCTAACTGAGTTAGCAAAACTCAACAACTGTAACAGTGAAGCTGTGAGTGGAAGTGAATCACTTTCAGAAGCACCACTTCTCAACTTGGTTATGCAATAAAAATATGAGACATGGTTGAATTTAACTCTTTAGGATTAACTTCTGCTAAATACCATAATGGTGTAGTGCATTAGCATTAGCAAAGCCAGTGGTTATGATTAGTGTTTCAGCATTGGAACAGCTTATATTTTAGTTAGTGGTACCCACCACTGCTGACGTATGTCAATAACACATAGTAGGTATCAACATGGTTGAATTTAGCGCCTTACAGGTAGTTTCTGCTAAACACCATGATGGTGTAGCGCATTAGCATTAGCAAAGCTAATGTTTATGATTAGGGCTTTAGTGTTAGCACAGCTTGTTTTTAGTTAGCGGTGCCCAGGTTTGTCATTCACACTTGGTGTCAATGACAACATGGTTGAATTTAGTATGTTAGCAATAGCTTCTGCTAAATACCTTAACATCAGAGAAACTAATGCTTAAGACTATGACTTTAGCATTAGCGCTGCCAACTGTTTAGTGGCTAAAAGAAAAAAACATTGTCATAAAGTGCGTGAATTTTTATTCCAGTCTGTTGCAGGTAAAATAGGAGACTTTCCTCCACGTTGAGGCAGTCCTTAAGACGTGCTGCGGGATAAAAACACACTGACCTGGGGAACCATTTGGGTGGGGCCAGCCCTGCAGGGCAGTCTTGCATCCTGGTTTCACGTCAGCCTCTTTAATTCCTTCCAGGAACCTGTGAGGATTTTCATGGTGTTCGCAAGGTGTGCTTATGCGTGACTCATACAAACATTAACCTCATATAACTTCTTTTTCCCCTTCCCATCTTTTTGCCTCTTTTGCTGTCTTAAGTGGCAGACTCAAAATTTCTCCTTCCCTTTTAAGTGGAAATCCACATGTTTGTTTTGTGGATTGATATTCTTGCAGTGTGTTTATGTACCTGCTCCCCACGAAAGGATTCAGATCTTGTCTCTTTAGCACGGTCTGCTGGGATTTTAGTTTCCTCGCCTGGTTTATACCAGAATGTTCAACCAAACTGAAATATTTTCTGCTTTCTGTGTAAACCTCATCGTTTACACCAATCAGACGAAAAAGTGTTTCTGTTATGAAAGCTGCTTTTTGCTGAATCCAACTTGCTTCTGAATCTCAGTTTGGATCAGTAATCTCATTCAGAATGAAGCTTCTAGTCAACGAGCGTATAACCTAGATAAAATCAGGCATTTCCAGGCCTTTCAGTGTCAACATTTGAAAGATAAACAAGATGCATCTTGACAGAAACTAAATACCATCACACAAGGCTTTAGACTAACTTTTTGCACTGGTTTCCATGGTTTACTACAGGTTTTTTTTTATTATTCAATGTACAAGTAAAGTAATATTGACCTGTAAATCATAAATTAATCCAGTAAACATAAGTTCTTTATTTGAAGCAGAATTACTTAAAAAGTGTTTAAGCAATTTCTATGAGCTGGAATTTACGGTGCACGTATTATTCAAAATTAAAATTTTCCATGTTTTATGCTTTTTATATTTCTCCTAAAAACAGGCCGAAAGCTTAGAAAACACCCAACCATTTTGATTAATAAGTTAATGTTTTTTAGTGTCTGGAAAATTAGTCGTTTCAAAAACCTTTGGAATGTATCATCACAAATCAGCAGCTAGTGCCCCTCCCCTAGCAACCCTAGAGAACCCCGTTACCTAGCAACCCGAGCTGAGCCTTTTTACCGCTCAGAGACAAGTGTTTTGTTGTGGCTTACCATCCGAAAACCACGTGCTGCATCTTTGGTGGTTGTGCAGGAGGCCCCACTTCTGCTTTTCGAAGATGTACGGTTGTATAATTGCACATCTGTTTTGCAGCTATTTTCACGTGTAAGCGTTGAGTTGGGAGGATGTGACAAATATTTTAGTCAATTTTAAATAAGACAATTATTCCTTAGAATTAATGAAAAAGTATTAGTTCCTTAGGCAGATAAATGTACAAGACATTTTTCCAATGGTTTCAGTGCCAATGATTTAAATCTGCCAATGGAACTAGAAATTTTTCATCAATTCTAAGGAATTATTTACTAAAAACAAAACAAAGTTACTTTTAAGTTAGTTTCAGGTATTCTAAGATATTTGCACGAGAAACTAGACCAAAATTACTTTGGTGAGATTTTGTGTTTTTGCAGTTTTTCCCTTTTCTCTGCAGATAGCGTCATGTTGACGTGAATGATTGAACCTTGCGATGTAGTCGTGTCGTTTGAGCTGGAGTTAAATCCAACGACTGCAGCGTTTGGCCTGGTTAAAGCAGCTGTGAGCAGCTAGCAGAACGCCGGTTCAGAACAAACAGAGCAGAGCTGGGATATAACTGGTCCGACTGGTTTCCCTTCAAAGATCGGTGATGCTTCAGGCAACACCGAGATGCAACTGGAGGTTTTATTTCTATGAGTTTGTGTTTTCATCCATGATACAGAGCAACAGAACTATAAAAAAACAAGATGTTTTGTAAATCCACTTTTGTAAAGCCAACAGGTATTGTTAGTCTTTGTGTCCTCATGTGACCAATCTTCAATAATAAAATGTCAAATTTACTCTTACAAAGAGAAAATGACAGTGACCATCATTCAGCCTTTTTCAAATGAACAGTTTATGACTTTAATAGCACATGCCTTTTCTCCCTCCTTCTGGATTTTATTTGAAGTTAAATGAGGCTGGCAAATCTAAATTAAACCCTTGTTTGCTTGTGAAGACGATTAATTAAAACTCATTAAAGCTGCAGTATGGAATTTTTATTTGAAAAAAATCCGACTTTTTTTCATATCTATTGAAGCTGTTGCCACGTTGTGACAGTTTGTTTTGAGACAGATAATCTGATAAAAACAATCTCTTATTCCACCCATTGCTGCTATTGGTAAGAAAAGCACCGCTCCTGATGAAAAAAAACAACCAATCAGAGCCAGGAGGCGGGTCTTAATGCTGTCAATCAACCTCCTGTAAATTCCAAGGTTATTACAGTGAACTAAAACTAACAAAGTAACAAAAATTTAAATTGAGAAAACATTTTCATTAGCTGAAATAAATGAAAATGATAACTAAATGGAATCTTTATAAAACTAAAACATACTGAAATTACAGATATTTTTTGTTTTTGTGTTTTATAAATCTATTTATAAGCCTTTCAAATTGATGTGAAATGGATTTTTTTATATCAGATTTTGTTTAATTACGGCACTCCATAGTCCTCATGGCGGCTACGCTACGCTAGTCCACAAAATGGCAGCACCAAATGTTAGGAGAAAATGCCAAAGTCATTCGGTTGATCAACAATAACTGAATTAATTTTTTTAAAATGTTATCTTCAGTTGAGTATTCATTTCCATTTGATGTATACATAATCACAATATTTTATAATTCTGCTCTTAAATGTTAATCGAAACTACTACTGTTGCTAATAAAAACTAGCAAACACACTCTAGCATAATTAAAACTAACCGATAGAAACATCATTCAAGGTTATTACAGTTAACTAACTAAAATAACAAAAACTGAAATTGAGAAAACAATTTTGTTAAGTGAAATAAATAAAAACAGTAATTAGTGGAGAAAAAACAATAACTAGAACTATATAGTGCTTTTATAAGACTAACTAAAACATACTGAAATTATAATATTCTTCATTTCCTGTTTTTAATCTATTAATTAGTCTAAATTAGAAAAAGTTGAAAGTTGGTTGTTCAACAATAATTGAATAAATTGTTTGAAAATCGTTGTGACTATTCATTACCAATTGATAATCCCAATACTTTCACCTTCTTAATATGAAAAACTAAAACCATTGATATAACTAATAAGAACTACACAAAAACTAAACAATATTTAACCAATAATAACTGATAAAAACACACTCTAAAAACGTCTTAAAATTAACTGAATTAGACAAATAAAAAGTCACAATGAAATGAAACTAAACCAAATTGAAAACCCCAAAACTATTATAATCTTACAACATTATAAAAGTAACTTTTTCTGCGCCTAAATTTCATCTACTGTATATAAAAAGATAAAGACTCGCCTTTTCTTGAGCCATTTTAGAGTGCAGCTGGTCCGCTCATAGAGTTTACACGTGGCTGCTGAAATTCTACTACACACACACAATTTCCCACAAACATGCCATAAATAGATAATACGCATAAATCAGTCATTTACACAAGGTTTCTTACACTTTTCACACACACACACGCTCCCTGTTGGGGTCTGCTGCTCAGACGGGACAAAATTAGCGACATGGCGGGTAATTTTTCAGTCAACCAAACCAAATAAATAACACCACCATTCATTCACTTTTCTTTCCGCAGCTAGTTTCCCTTCTCCTGCTGAGAAATCAGAGAAAACACGCGACTCAAAAGCAACTCCAGAAGCGCTGAGATCCAGGTTTAGATCCAACGCCTGTTAAATAATAATAGTTTTTCTATGCTATCTTCTAAATATCCTTCTGTTGTTGCTTCCTTCCTTCAGGTCCTTAATAAGTAGATAATAACCAATAGATCAATTAATCACTTTCTAAATTAATCTAGCAACATTTATCATAGCAGACCTATTTGCATATTTCCATCAGTTTTTGCTACTTCCTTCCTGTCCTCCGCCATGTTTTTTTTTTTTTTAATTACTTTTCATATCAACGTCCTTCCTTCCTTTATTTATACTGACACTAGATTAAATACTGTTAAACTATTGGCAGTCATCAAGCAACTTCCAAAGGTAATTGGTTGCACTCAGAGAAAAGGCGGCTAAATACATTTGCACACCGCACTTTTAAGTTTTTTACATGTCTTGAATCATGTATAATTTTCTTTCTACTTCATAATTGTATTCCATGTTGTGTCGGTTTTTCACATAAAATTCCAGTGAAATGTGTTTGTTGTTTTGGAATTTTTAACTGTTATTTTTAATGTTATCGCCCCCTAGTGGCTGGTCAAAGGTAAATAGATTTTTTTTTAATTAAACATGTCAGTATTCTTGCCTGAAAAAGTTACTTTCTGTATGTTTTTGAAATGGCTCATTTTCCAGACACCACAAATTATCAACTTATCAAAAACTGCTTTGGTGTTTTCTTCTCAAGCGCTTGGCTGTTTTTAGAAACCCAATATTTGTATTGCTATCGCCCCCTATTGACCAGTCACAGATAGTTTGTCATTTTTTATTGAGAATTTTTATATTCTTGGCTGAAAATGTCAAATTCAGGAGGTTTTTGAAATGGCTAATTTTCTACACATTTTTTTATTTTTGAATTTCAAGCTACTATTTTTAGTGTTTCTGCCCCCTAGTGGCAGGTAAAGAGTAATGTGAGATTTTTTATTGAGAATTTCAATATTCTCGGCTGAAAAAGTTACACTCGTGAAACTAGGCATTTATTATTTTTTAATTTTGAGTTGTGTTTTTAGTGTTACTGACCCCTAGTGGCCAGGCACAAGTAGTTTGGCATTTTTTAATGGAGAATTTTAATATCCTTCCCTCAGAAAGCCAAGGAATATTTTCATCAAATTGAGGGAAAAATAAACCATATCTGGATTGGTGTCATTATGTCTTTAATGTGACAGAATTTTGCGCTGCTAACATCCAAACAGATTTAAGCATTTCCTCATCTTTTCAGTGATATTTTGTGTAAACAAAAACAAAAATGTCTCCGCGGCTCTGGGATAGCGCTGGTGCGTCTTGGATGGAGAGAAAGACGTAAAATGAAGTGCATCAATGGAGGAAGTGTCCTGCTCCAGATGCAGTGAGGGTCCAGTGCAAGGCAAACAGAACGGATCCAGTTCGGTTCATTTCCTCCCCTGAAAACAGAGAGGGAAAAGACCCAAGGTTAGCGCCGCTACATCCTCAGGTCTGTTTCCCTCAAAACATCCGCTGCATGAATCAAACATCTTATTTACCGAGCGCGCTCCCTCCACTCGTCAACGTCTCGCCTCTCCCACGCCTCCCCTTCGTACGTGAGCGGGTCAAAATCTCCGAAGGGTTCTGGTTACCGTGGCTGGTCACTACCAAACCGCCGTGACTCAAAAAGCTCTCTGATTGCTCAACGGGAAAAAACTACAGGGCAAAACAAATAAACAACCAGGGTTCATAAGGAGCTATTTTTAGTTCCACTGACTGAAAGAACTTAGTGTGAAAAAAAATTATATATTCATCAACAACCCGACGGCTCACCGACAACAAGGCTCAAAATTTAGCAGCAACACTTTATCTGAAGGGGGGTGCCCTTGCAAAAAATTCACATGTGAAAGTCACATGTGAAAACCATGAAAACTGTACATGTGGTTCAGACAAATTTTCACATTTAAAACCACATTTATACGCTAGATTTTGGAACATTTTGTGGTAAAAACACGTGAACCCTATGTATTCACATGTGTATCTACATATAGAATATGTAGATTCACATGTGTATCTACATATAAAATATGTAGATTCACATGTAAAATACATTGTAAAAGCACATGTATAAGTGTGATTTTGGAACATTCCGTGGTAAAAACATGTGAACCTTATGTATTCACATGTGTATCACATATAGAATATGTGAAACACATGTAAAAGCACATGTATAAGTGTGATTTTGAAACATTTTGTGGTAAAAACCCATGTGATTGCAATGTTTTCACATGGATTCCACATGTGTGATACCCATGTGAAGGGGTACCACTAGCCCTTCACATGTTGTACCCATGTTTCACACATTTTCATGTGAATCACATGCATGTGATACCTATGTAAAATATGTGTATCACATATTTCATGTGTATCGCATATTAAATATGCGATACACATGTGATACCCATGTGAAAACTTGGGAATCACATGGGTTTTTACCATAAAAAGTTCCAAAATCACTCACATACTTGTGCTTTTACATGTGTTTCATGTCGTTTACATGTGAAAATTTGTGTGGACCACATTTTTCATGATGTGAAACACGCAAAAGCACATGTGTGATTTTGGAGTGTCTTGGTAAAAACCCATGTGATTCCCAAGTTTTTACACGTTTTCACATGTGTATCACACACAAAATACATGATACACAATGTGGTACACGTGTGGAAACATGTGAATCACATGGGGTTTTACCACGAAACATTCCAAAATCACATGTATTCATGTGCTTTGACGTGTTTCACATTGTTCACATGTAAAAATTTGTGTGAACCACGTGTATATTTCATGTGGTACGTGATGTTCATATGTGATTTACACAAATGCTACCAGCTAGTAAATTTTACACATTATAGGTACACTAAAAATATTTTAATTCCATCTAAAATTTTCAAGTCAAACCACAGAAAAAAATATTATTACTGATCTTTCTAGGCACTATTTAGAAATTTAGCTAGCTACAGATGCTACTAGCTAGAAGAGTGTCAATTTTTACAAATTAAATGTATATTAAAGGTATATTTTAATTTGATTTGAAAATTTCAAGTCAAACCACAGAAAATAACTTGCTTCCTCAATCCTATTACTGATCTTACTAGACATTTTAACTAGAAATTTAGCGAGCTATAAATGCTATTTGCTGGTAGTGTGCACATTTTCCATGTTATAGGTATATTTTAATTTGATCTAAACTTATCCTACAAAATTTTAGAAGACTTTTTCAATCAAACCATAGTAAAAGACTTTGTTTCTAAATCCTATTACTGATCTTATTGTAGCTAGAAATTTAGCTAGCTACAAACGCCACCAACTAGTAGTGGATAAATTTTCCATGTTAAAGATATATTTTAATTTAATCTAAAAATTTGGAGGAAATTTTTAGAAGAAAAATGTTCTTCCTCAATCTTATTATTGATCTTTTTGGTCAAAAATTGAGATTTTTTGCAGCAAAAAGCCTCCATGTTTATAGAAAACGTTGCTCTAACTCTAGCTGCTACACCCAGAGTTAACTTTTCCACAGCATTCCTGAATGGGTTCAAATAATAAGATAAAGCATTTTCTTTCCCTCTATCCTCCGTCTCCCGTCTCCCTGTTCTGTGTTTCTGCCCATTGTTCAGGTTCAGGTGCTGCGGCGGCTGGTTAATGGATAACCTTGGGCTCGGCGCTGGCGGGGAGCAAGGGGAGGAGGCGGCCGCCATGACGAAACGGTGACATTTCACTGCCATTATTCATCCGTGCTTTGTTCCCGCAGTGCAGAGAAGTGTTTGCACTGGGATGGAGCGCGGGGCGGAGGGATGAATGGGGCAGGGTGTGGAAGTGAAGGGGTTGATTGGGGGGATTGAGAGGTGAAGAAGTCATGGGGTTAAAATGTGAGACACTTATGAGGAGAGGATAAGGCAGACAAAGGCCTCTGTGTCTCTTCCCTGCTATCTCTGCCTGTAAATCCTGACTTTTTCCTTCCCTGTTTTTTGTTGCCGTGATGCTTTTTCTCTTGAATTCACACACATGCGCCGCTCAGCTGTTTACCTGGTGTGTTTGAACAATATGTTGGATGAGAGGAGGGAGAACAGCTAAGGAGGAGCAAGGATGTTCGCCTTGTCTGCATAGACGGATACAAACAAGAAAAAAACCTGTCAGTCGCAAAAAGTTTTATTGTTTTATTATCCCAAACCTTAAAAAAAACACCTGTGGAGAAACCCATTTCGGCCGCTTGTAGCCGCGATCTCATTCTTTCGGTCATGACCCAAAGCTCATGACCATAGATGAGGACGGGAACATAGATCGACCAGTAAATCGAGAGCTTCGCTTTTTGGCTCAGTTCTCTCTTCATCATGACAGACCGATACCTAAGAAGCTGCATCTATCCGCCTGTCGACCTCCCGCTCCCTTCTTTCCCAATTCGTGAACAAGATCCCGAAATACTTAAACTCCTCCACTTGGAGCAGGACACCCCCCCTGACCCGGAGAAGGCACTCTACCCTTTTCCGGCTCAAGACCATGGCCTCGGATTTGGAGGCACTGATCCATCCCGGCCGCTTCACACTCGGCTGCGAACCGCTCCAGCGAAAGCTGCAGATCACGGCTTGATGAAGCCAACAGGACCACATCATCCACATTAAGCAGAGATGCGATCCTAAGGCCACCAAAACGGATCCCCTCAACACCTTGGCTGCGCCTAGAAATTCTGTCCATAAAAGTAATGAACAGAATTGGTGACAAAGGGCAGCCCTGGCGGAGTCCAACTCTCACCGGAAACGAACCCGACTTACTGCTGGCAATGCGGACCAGACTCTGACACCGGTCATACAGGGACCTGACAGCCCGTATCAAAGGGCCCGGTACCCCATACTCCCCGAGACCCCCCAGAGGGCTCCCCGAGGGACACGGTCGAATGCCTTCTCCAAGTCCACAAAACACATGTAGACCTTTTGGGCGAACTCCCAGAACCCTCCAGGACCCTGCCGAGGGTGTAGAGCTGGTCCAGTGTTCCACGACCAGAACAAAAACCACACTGCTCTTCCTGAATCCAAGGTTCGACTATCTGATAGACCCTCCTCTCCAGAACCCCTGAATAGACCTTGCCCTGGAGGCTTAAGAGTGTGACCCCCCTATAATTGGAGCACACCCTCCGGTCCCCCTTTTTGAACAGGGGGACCACCACTCCAGTCTGCCAGTCCAGGGGAATTGCCCCCGATATCCATGCGATATTGCAGAGTCATGTCAGCCAACACAACCGTACACGTGGCTGCTGAAACCGTACTGTCCTTAAGGAACTCCAGGCGGATCTCATCCACCCCCGGGGCCCTGCCACCAAGGAGCTTTTTAACCACCTCGGCGACCTCGTCCCCAGAGATTGGAGAGCCTAACCCAGAGTCCCCAGGCTCAGCTTCCTCAATGGAAGGCATGTTGGTGGGATTGAGGAGGTCTTCGAAGTATTCTGCCCACCGGCCCACAACGTACAGAGTAGAGGTCAGCAGCACACCATCCCCACTATAAACAGTGTTGGTGCCGTACTGCTTCCCCCTCCTGAGATGCCGGATGGTGGACCAGAATCACCTCGAAGCCGTACGGAACTCTTTCTCCATGGTCTCTCCAAAATCCTCCCACGTCTGAGTTTTTGCCTCAGCAACCAACCAAGCCGCATGCCGCTTCGCCAGCCGGTACCCATCAGCTGCTTCCGGAGTCCCACAGGCCAAAAAGGCCCGATAGGACTCCTTCTTCAGCCTGACGGCATCCCTCACCGAAGGTGTCCACCAACAAGTTCGAGGGTTGCCGCCACGACAGGCACTGACAACCTTGCGGCCACAGCTCCGATAAGCCGCCTCGACAATGAAGGCACAGAACACGGTCCACTCAGACTCAATGGTCCCCACATCCCGTGCAGAACTTTGAACGTGTTCAAAGTTCTGCCGGAGATGGAAGTTAAAGCTCCGTCTCACAGGGGATTCCGCCAGATGTTCCCAGCAGACCCTCACAACACGTTTGGGCCTGCCAGGTCTGACCGGCATCCTCCCCCAGCACCGGAGCCAACTCACCACCAGGTAGTGGTCAGTGGACAGCTCCGCGAGTGTCCAAGACATACGGCCGCAGACCCGATCAAAAGATGACAAAGTCGATCATCAAACTGTGGCCTAGGGTGTCCTGATGCCAAGTGCACATATGGACACCCTTATGCCTGAACATGGTGTTCGTTATGGACAATTCGTGACGAGCACAGAAGTCCAACAACAGAACACCGCTCGAGTTCAGATCCGGGGGGCCGTTCCTCCCAACCACGCCCCTCCAGGTCTCATTGTCATTGCCCACGTGAGCATTGAAGTCCCCCAGCAGAACAAGGGAGTCCCCAGGAGAGGCACTCTCCAGTACCCCCTCTAGGGACTCCAAGAAGGGTGGGTAATCTGAACTGTCATTCGGCCCGTAAGCACAAACAACAGTCAGAACCCGTCCCCCCACCGGTAGGTGGAGGGAGGCTACCCTCTCATTCACCGGGGTAAACCCCAACGTACAGGCGTCGAGATGGGGAGCAACAAGTACGCCCACTCCTGCCTGACGCCTCTCATCGTGGGCAACTCCAGAGTGGAAGTATGTCCAGCCCTTCTCAAGGAGGTTTAATGCATTTAATTTAAATATTTAATGTGTAGAAATCAGAAGAAAAAGCTGACAAATTTTGGCTCTGTCTTTGGAAAGGTTGCCAGGAGAAACCACAATGCTGCAGCAATATTGAGTCAAAAGCTGGAGAAAATGTCTGCAAGCTGAAGTATTGCTCAGTCAAATGCTTCTGTGTCTGAAAGGTAAAGCTTAAACCAAACTGGACTCCTCAGTGGTGCATTTTTCTCAAATGTAGCTGCAAATCTACAACTGAATGGCCAAAAAACAGAGCGATAATAAGATGTTGCAATGGGTCAAAGTCCAGAACTCAACCCGAAATACTGTGCTGGGATCCGGACGTAAATCTGCAGTTAGAGTTTGTATCACAGCAGAGGTGTATTGCATTTTGCAGGTGATCTTAGTCATTGCATTTATTATGATTATGGGATGTTTCTGACTGTGTTTATCAGTCAGAAACAGAAACATGGACACTCCCACAGGTGTAAATTTTGGATTTAGGTCAGAGCTTTAGTTCACCACTGTGTGGTGAATATTTGCTTATTTTCACAGAATGAGTAAAATGACAGACTTTTGTGATTAAAAAAAAAAATTATACATTGTTTAAAAAGTGTTTTTGACATTAAATCTGACATAAATAAAATAGTTAATATCTAAGAAGTGCAGGGTATGTAAAATATGAAAAGCTGTGATAACCTGGTTGCCCAAGTTTAACTAAAACGTTAGTGTCACTAAAGTTATATATGCTAACACTACAGAACTAATTATAAAGATTAGTTCTGCTAATGCTAACCACTAAATCCACAGTATTTAGCATAAGCTAATGCTAACTTTAATGCAAATTATATCTGCCCTTGTAAGACTACAATTCTTGAGAACCAATTTAATTTTAATATTATAATCTTTATATTCTATAATACCTTTAGATTGTATATACGTTTACATCTTTTCTCTACTGTTTTCTTTTGTTCATTTATGTTTCTTGTTTGAAATCATAATAGTGAAAAAAGAGATCGACAGAGAAAGAAGGAAGATGAGGAAACAGAACTGCTGCATAAACAGACTTCAAAATAAGAGCATGAATATAAATGTCCACTTGAAGAATTATTAAAGGGGCAGTATTATGTAAAATCACCTTTTTTTTAGATTTACATCATGTTATGTTATTCCCGCCACTAAAACATACCTGGAGTGTTGCTTTGATTCTTTCATGCATGTTTGAGAAATCATTTCATCTCCATGGCAGCCATTCAGCTGTGAAACGCCTTGGTGGACCTAGCTCTGCCTTCGAGGACAAAGCTCCTCCCCTCACTCAGCTCCTTCAGACTAGCCAGCAGCAACTAGCAAACACCTGGTGGAGCTGCTGAGCTCATTATAGGATCTACTTCTTAGTGAAACGCTGGTAGAAACGTCGTTAAGGGGTCAATAGAGGAGCCATGTTGGAATGACTTCCTGAAGGCGGAGCTTCAGAACGAGCAGGTGATTTTAAAGAGACAGAGGCCCAATTTCAAGTTGTTCAATTATTAAGTTATGTCATGATGTGGTGTGGTGGGCCCAAAAGCAGCAGGTAAAGAATTGGTGCGGTTTAGAAAATTTAATTAACAAAATCAGAGTCCAACTTACAAAAAGTGAACATCCAAGGGAAACACAAAAACAAACCAAAGCAAATCCAAAACTGAGACACAAAGAGGTTCTAAGGAACACAAGGGGAATGAGTAGCATGGAGATAAGCAAGGTAACAAGACGGACTGATGAGTTGTGACTGAAAAAGAGGAGCTTAAGTACTGGGAGGTAGTAATTGGAACAATGGCCTAGCGAGATGAGAGGAGTGAGTAATTGGCACAGGAGCTGGCTGAGGGGCGGGGAGAAGGTTGCACAGGGAAACTAAGGAGATCTGCTGGGGACACAAAGGGGAGGAAACGGGGAGCTGAAAAATACAAATACAAAAGACACTAAGAGTAAAGAAAACCTGATGAACTAGGAGAGAAAGATATGAGGAAACCATAACCAAACCTAAATAGGAACCAGGCTGATCTAACAACAATAAGAACTAAGGAACATAGAGCTAGAGAAACTAGAAGATCTAAACAAAGAAATAACCTAACTAGGATTAATAAAGAAAGACTAACTGAACCTTGTGACAAAATAAGATCTAGTAACACTACAGGAGGAGCTAGAAGGAGTTAAGAAATAACCTAACTAGAATTAATAAATGAAAATGTACATAGACTCGAACATGGAAGAATAACTGAACCTACGGTGATGAAATTAAGAAATCAACATTACTAGAAACACTGCAGAAAGGCTGAAATAAGAAAAAACTAGAAGGATAAAATAGAAATAAACTATAGTCATTAAAGAAGGCTTGACATGGACTCAGACAAACAAGGACAGAACATAAGGTAACTAAAGAATAAACCTAACTAGAAACACTATAAAGGACTGAAAATAGGGAAAGCAATAAAACAATTCTAGTTACACTAAATAAATCAAATAATAATATCAAAAGGACCATAAAGGGCTAAACTAAAGTGAACTAAAACATAAAGCTAAATAAAATGAAAAGCAAAACCAACCCAAAACCCAAAGTCCTGACAAGTTATATTTGTTATATACAGCATTGTTATAATAACTGAAGCTAACATAGTTACTTGATTGTGCTATAGTGGCACTATGATCCTGGAAAACATGCAATACTGCCCCTTTAAGAGTCAATAACCAAAACTTCAAATCATATGTCGAACTTAATTTAAAGGAAAGCTTACAAATCAGCGCTTTAGGATTTATCAAGCTAAGTATGCTAAATGTTTTCAAAAGTTAGCAAAAACTACTAATAAAGTATTCTCACCACTGATGACATTCAAAAATATTCACTTAAATGATGCTAAACAGCAAACTCCACCTGACTACATCTCCATATGAGTCAGTGGATATATTGATGTGCTACCTGTACACAGTGGGGGTATCTCCTCAGTGTGTAACACGCACACACACGCGCGCGCACACACCCGCCCGCATGCAGAGTGTGTGAGCGGAACAATGGCTGTCTTTGAGCGCGCCGGGCTAACAGACAGAGATGGGCTGCAGCTATTGTTCGCTGTGTTTGCTCACAGACTCACCTGGCACTGAGCTAACATCAGCGGCTCTATATGTCACTGCCGAGGGTCTCGGCCCACACACACACACACACACACACACGCACGCACACACACACACACACACACACCCCTACACACACACAAAGAACAAGTCTCCAAACTATTCGTTTTGGATGCCTTGTTCTATATTTTTTAAAGTCTCAGCTGGGAGATTGTGCATAAAACAGGGCGGGTTTATGGTGGAGAGTAAGTTGGTGGGGGTGGGGCTCTCTTAGGGTTTACTACTGTGCAAACAGACAGAGACACCGGCCACAGTTGATGGGTTTTGGTGGGATCAGTTAGGAGCCTCACGGCGACCCTCCCAGACCCTCCCATGTTTGATCGACGGCGTTAGAAGAAGAAGAAGAAGAAGAGGGGTCGGAGTTTATTTCATGCTTTGTGTTGCTGAAAAGGCCTCAAGTGTGATGGGACAGGTTAAACACAGGTGTCCGTCGCTAATGCCTTTTTATAATTATCCACTTCTCATCAGGGTGTTTACAGTTTACAACAAACCCCAAGTTACACTGAGGAATTTAAATAAAAGTAGTGCTGTAATTCATATGAAAAATGTAAACCGATTAATCGCCACTAGGCCTCTAACAATAACAAATTGTCTCAGACATTATCGCGATAAACAATAATATTGTTGTTCTGAGACCATTTTCAACTAACAGTAATGGAATAATGCAATATCACAATATCAATACACTTTAAATTCTAATGGGCATTTAACACTGGAACTGGGAGACATTTTAAATATCAAAAATAAATAAACAAAAACAAATATAATTAACTGTGAAGTCTCTGTAAACAAAATTTAAAAAAGCTCCAGACTGAAAACTTTTATTATCCAGTTTTTGGTAGAAAGAGAGAAAATGATAAATTACACAAATGGAAATTATTGAGTTTGCTTCAATTTGACTGGTGGTTAATTTATTTATTGGTTTATTGTATCAGACCAAACATGAGAAAATATCTTGTTACAAGTGAATTTACCTTCCAATGGATCTAGTGCTTTTTTAAAAATAATTATCAAGGAATTACTGACTTAAAACAAACTCATATTTATCACCTGAAAAATTACTTGTAAGTTAATTTCATCTTATTTCAAGTGTACTAAGAAATTTGCACTAGAAACTAAGCCAAAATAATTTTTTGCAGTGTAAGCTATGCTACGCTAAACAGGCTAATCATGTAACAAACAAATCTACTGCACAGCTTTTGTGCTAAACTTTTAAACGTGTTTTCTTTGGGTAAAGAAACAGTTTTCAATTGTTTATTTAGTGAATTCAATGAATTGAGATGAACTTGCAGTTTTAGTGCTTGGCCCCGTTAAGCCAGGCCTAGAGCCGCCCCTGTTGGGATCTGGCTGCATTAATGATTGGTCAGAAACGCCTTCTGGCTTCAGTCAGCTTCTGAAATTTATCGTATTTCTTCATCATCGCTTACAGACAGAAACACAACGAGACGTTTGAAGCAGAGTTGCGTTGCAGCTGGAGCAGGAGGAGGAAGCGATGTTTGCTTTTCCTTTCTTTAGTGAAGCAGTTGAAATCGTGAAGGTAGCAGAATCAGATGGCGTGTGCAGCCATACCTGCGTGACCTCATTAAGATCAAACGGGAGTTCACTGGACAGTGGCAGCGGCCGGCAGTAATGGAGGAAAGGCCTTTTATCCTGGGCGGCGTGTTGCGCGTCGCTGCACAGCTAACTGCGCCACATGTGGGCTTTCATGTGGCGCACGCCGCCTCCGCTGCAGCCGACCTCATCACGTCTCTGACTCAGCGGCCGCCATTACCGAAAAGTTAAATTTGTTCAGTGTACTTCAGTTTAATTTCAGCAAGGACATTGTGCACTGTGTACTTGTAGCTAGATAGTGTACTAAGTTAATACTATTTTGGACTAAATTGGCACATAAAAAGCAAATGGTTGTAAGGTTTACCAAATTATGCACTCAACTACAAAGGGTTGACCGTTAGCTTTATAACAAGAAAATAAAATAATAACATTTTGAGAATAAAGTCAAGATAATGAAAGAACAGTCATAATATTTCAACTTTATTCTCATTTTATTATGACTTTTCCTCATGTTATTTCAACTTTATTCACGTACGACTTCTCGCACTATTGTGACCTCAGTCTCAAAATATTCTGACTTGTTTTCTTATTATTTCAACTTTATTCTCAGATTATTTCGACTTTGATCTCCAAATATTATGACTTTTTTTCTCATGCAATTTCAGATTTATAAAGGTAGAACTTCTTGTAAACTATAAATTTATTCTTGTACGGGTTTATTCTAATGTTATGACTTTAATCTCAAAATATTCGGACTCATTTTGTTATTCTCATCTTATTACGACTTTTCCCCGTATTATTTCAAATTTATTCACGTGTAACTTCTCGTAATATTATGACTTTGCCGTACAAGTTTAATCTTAATATTCGTAACTGTTCTCATATTATTTTGATGTTATTTTTGTAATTTTATGATTTTATTTTTGTAATTTTATTTCTAATTTTTTTCTTAATTTGGCCCTGATACGCAGTCCTACTTTGTGATAACGATAAAAGTGACAATAAGAACTATGTATTAATTTCTTAGGTAACTATATGGCTGTGACTGTGTGTCACAGTAATTGTAGTCCCATGAACACAAATACTGCTCTGAAAAACATTCCCATTTGTAACACGTTTCTTTAGCCACACTATGTCAACTTTAATCTCATTTTACGACTTTATTCCTGTAACATTATCACTTTATTCTCATTTTATTACAACTTTATTTGCTTACGACTTCTTGAAATATATATATATATATATATATATATATATATATATATGTCATTATTATTCCGATAATAATGACTTAAATCTCAAAATATTCTGACTTTATTCTCGTATTGTTACTTTTATCTTGTGTTATTTTGACTTAATTCTCATACAACTCCTCGTAAAATAAATTTATAATCATAATTTTGACTTTATTTTCTTAGTTCTAACACGTTAACCTCGAAATATCATGACTTTAATCTCATTCTTATAATATTATGAATTTAATCTTGTATAATTATATTAAACAGCAGCAGGAGATAAATACGACATTCAGACACTTTAGTCTCACACAGTGCAGTAAAAAAAAACAATAAACACTAAAACTAGTAAATTAGTGTCATTGAATTAAGATTGTTTTTATTTTTTAGAAACAGAGCGTTTTTTGTGGCCATCGCCATCAGGTCGGCGGCGGCGCTGCGCCTGAAGCCGAGCGCTGTGGGTCGGGCAGTGACCTCGGGGGCGTCTGGCCTGGATAAAAGGAAGTCCTGGTTAATCAGTAACCGTGGCGATGTGGCCTGGCGCTACAGGTGGTGTGGGTGGGGGTTGGCAGGAGCGCACACTGATAAGGGAAGGTGAGTTTCAGTGGGTGGGGGCAGCAAGAACACAGAGCCTGGAGCTTTGTTTTATACACCTTCAAGCATGTGGAGTATTTCATCTGAAGCAGAGGAATCAGTGAGAGTGGGAATGAATAACTCAACCAGCATCACAGCGGCAGGTTCCTATCTTCCTTACTGGATAAATAAAACACCTACTTTCGGTTTTTAGTTCGGGTTCACACACCTGTTTGATGTTTTTGGATAAAACCAAGGAACAAGTGAAATTCTGCCAGGAAAAATGCTACAGAAAACAACATGCTAGGGGCGTAGCATCCCAACCAGCGTTCCTAGGTGGGCCCCATATGGGATAAATGAGGGCAAAACAATATGGATTTGCCCAGATATCTCGGTAAACCCACCATGCACTGCAAAAACACAAAATCCTACCCGGTATTGCTGGTCTAGTTTCTAGTTCAAATATCTTAAAATAAGAAAAAACTAACTTACAGGTCACCTTTTTAGTAAAATATAGGAGCTTGTTTTAAGTAAATAATTCCTTAATCTTGAAACGTTCTAATTCCGCGGGCAGAATATTCCACTGCGCTGTTACCTAGCAACCCCAGCCAAGCCCAGCCCGTAACCTAGCAACCCGATTTTAGTTCCATTGGCACGTTATTTCATTTATAACATGACATATTCCCCATGTTGTAAGTTAACTTTTTTGACAATGAAACTAGAACTTTTACATCAATATTAAATAATTATTTACTTAAAATTAGCCTCCATTTATTGCTAAAAACGTACTTATGAGTTAGTTTGTCTTATTTCAAGTGTACTGAGATATTTACACTAAACGGTAGGCTAAAAATACTTGGTAAGATTCTGTGTTTTTGCAGTGTGTAAATGTTGGACAAAACCCTTTGGGACCCATATTATTTGCCCTTATTTATACCATATAAGTCCCACCTAGGTATGCTGGCTAAGACTGGGCTTATCTCTAAAAATCAAATATAAAACTAAGCCATGTTTCCATTACAAAAGTGTGTAAACCTTTTGCCCATAAATGGATCGTTGACCAACATATTTAACGTGTATTGATGGTTTTGATGATGACAATTGTCAAAATGCAATGTCTGTCTCCGGTTTCTCAGTAGTTGACTGTATGTTGTTTTTATGATGTAAAGCTTGCCTGTATAGTTGCTGACATGTGCTACACAAATACACTCGGTTGACTGAATGATGACATTTGTCGATGTTCCGCTAATGTCAAAAAAACACAATTTTGTCATTTTGGTGTTTCCATTGAATAAGAAACTAAAATCAAACATGAATAAGTTTGTTCACATGATAAGTAATTAAAAACATGCTGTGCCATCATCCTCTTTCCACTTCCTGTTGTTGTCTGTAATGGTCTCGCTATGGTGTCTTGAACCAACGCTAACCATCAGCCAAACTCCTTTCACACGAGTCAGGATTTGTCAGCTCCTCTTTATTTTCCATGTAGAACGGAGTGAAAAGACATTGCCTCGAAGAAACTGAACAGAATGCGACACCACAACAGACACATCCGTCCATCTGCTTCACCGCTAGCCGAACAAACGCCCTAAGCCACATAAAAGGAACGCATTTCCCCTTCCCCAAAACATCCAGTAGATGGCAGCAATGTGCCATACAAAATAAAGCACCCACAGTTCTCAGTTTACAAGACAACTTACAGGACATTGTCTTTGTCGTTTCCAGCAGTAGCAACATCCTGTTTTTGATCATCTAACTTGTATGATGTGAAATACATAAAGTAAAAATATTTGTATGCTTAACCCCATATTCTTAGGCTACAAAATTTAATTATGTCAAACTTTTGTTTCTTAAATCTTAACATTGGTAATTTCTGCTACTTGCTTCCATGTTGATTTGCTGGTTACTACTTATTCATTCAAAATAATGAATAGATTAGACGAAATACAACTGTTCTGTTTGCACATTAAAAAACTTACTTTGTGTGTGAAAGACACATGAAATGTTCTGTGTTTTTTGGCCCTCCTGGCTTTCCGTACAAGCGCAGGACAGCCAGAGTTGAGCGCCAGAATACGTACTGAGCGAATGTGAGTGAGATTATTTCAATAATTGATTCGAAATAATCGTTTTCTATTAAATGAAATAATGGATTTCGATGAAATAATAGATTCATTTAATAATTGATTAATTACGATTCATTTGTTTAATCATTTCAGCCAGAATTTTATATTCTGTTTCTTGGGCGCCCTCTATGTTCTACCACCCTGGGCATCTGCCCATTTGACCCATATCAAAATCCGCCACTGTGTGAAACTGAAACTTTTCTAAAGCTGCGGTGTGTAAATTCAAGTTGCAAAGCTTGCTTATGCTTTGGCTAGCTCTGACTGCAGGGTTTAATAACAAGGAACGTGGCAGTTGTTTTTGCGGCAGAAGGAAGTATTTGCTTTTTTATGAGCTGCAGCAGAAGTAGTGAGGTTGTAGTCGCGAGCGCAGCCCCGGCTGTAGCGCTACAAGCTGCCGCGGTTGTCAGGTTGGGTTTTATTGATCTGAAAACGGGAAATTCCTTGCCGTGCTGAAATGCACAACAGACACGGCACAGACAGCAGCTGAAGCTCGGATCATCCCGGATCCGCCAGGTAACGGACTCAACCGGCCAAACGACGGTTTCTCTCCGTTTTCTGGGGTTTTAACCAGAGACCTGAATGAACGGACAGAGCTGGAATGTGAAGTTGATTCGCATTGATCTCTTTCAGGCAGAAAGAAGTTTAGCGAGCGCTGATAAGACCCCCTGATACGGACCTAAAAGAGGTTGCCATGACAACAAAGGTCACCTTTAACCTCAGTACTTTAGTCTCACTTCCTCATTCTAGGCCGCGAGATGGAAACACGGAGGGCGGTGGGGCTAGAAACAGGAATTTAGAGATTAAAAGCTCTCTCTACTTTATCAGAGCTTAACGTCGGATTTTAGCTAATATTTCCTCCAGAAAATTTACATTATAACCTTAATTTACTTTGTCTACTTACGTGGCCATTTCTAGTTGTTTGCATCTAAATCAAAGGGTTGAATTAACATCTTATTTTGACCTGACATAGCTGAAGCACTGTAAAAAAAACACAACATTTTATCAAGTAAAATGCTGGTCTAGTATCTAGTGCAAACATATTAGCTCACTTGAATTAAGACAAAACTAACTTATAAGTAACTTTTCAGTAAGATATATGAGCTGGTTTACAGTCAATAAATCCTTAATATTCATAAATAAAAGTGCTAGTTCCACTGGCAGATTATTTCACTCATAAGACATTTTTCTCATTTTAAAAGTGAAATAATCTGCTAGTGGAGTTAAAACCTTTTCATCAATATTGAGGAGTTATTGACTTAAAACTTTCTAAAAAGGTATTTGTAAGTTAGTTTTGTCTTATTTAAAGTGCACTAAGATATTTCCACTGAAACTAGACCAAAAATCAAAAAATTGGTAAGGATTTGAATTTTTGTAGTGTACCAAAGTAATTTGTAGCATAAAAAACAGAAAGTTTTGAAGTATTAATTTTAGTAACAAATTAGTCTTAAAAGATAAAATCTCACAATTAAACACTATGTAGGAAGTTTTTCCATTTTTAAGAACAAAATCTACATGTAAAATGTCTGGGTACGAAAAGATTATTTATTCTTGTCTTAATGAAAAAAACACAAAATGTTTCCAAGTATCTTTAATTTTTATTCTAGTTTCTAGTGGAAATATCTTAGGACACTAAACTAACTTATAAGTAACAATATAAAGAAGCTTGTTTTAGCTCAGTAATTGCATAATAAAACATTTCAGTAGTAGAATATTCCTCTGTGCGGTTACCTAGCAACCCCAGCCCAGCCCAGGTCGTTACCTAGCAACCCAGTTCTAGCTCCACTGGCAGATTATTTCACTAATAACATGGGAAAAGTGTCTTGTTATAAGTTAAACTAGAACTTTTTTCATCAATATTAATGAACTACTGACTTAAAATAAGGTGCTATGTCTTGCTGAAACGTTACTTTTAAGTTAGTTTTGTCTTAATTCAAGAAAATAATATTTTTTTTTTTAGATTGGTCAGATTTTGTGTTTTTGCAGTGAGTTTGCTGTTATTTGAAACCTCTTGTCGTCCTAAGTGCAGAATATTCCCCCTCTTAAGGTTCCCCTGTTTGTTTTTCTTGAGTCTTAGCGGGAACAAAAGGCGGCTCTGAGTGCAACAATGCGTCGTCAAATCCCTGGCATTCACGGTCAGGGTGTAAAGTTTGGGGATGAACGCTTCGGGAGTCGGACTAATGAGGATAGAGAGCTGCTCCTCCCCGGCGCTGTCCCCTCCTCTTCCCGCACGCAGACCCGGTTCGACCGGACTGGGTAATCAGTTACCTGCTCTGTCTGACCTGCGCTGCCCACAGAGCGTACTCACAAACACCAACGGGAGCCAAATCAAGGCCACCGCCACAGGGCTTACCTCTGTTCTACGCTGAGATTATAATCCTCACTGCAAATACACAAATTATTACCAAGTATTTTTGTCTAGTTTCTACTGCATATATCTTAGCACAAAACTAACTTACAAGTAGCTTTTCAGCACGATACACAAGCTTGCTTTAAAGTAAATAATTCAATAATATTTGTAAAATGTAGTAGTACTTTTAGATTGCTTCACTTATAATGCAGGAAAAATGTCTTATTGTAAGTAAAATAAGCTAAAAGTGGAACTAGAACCTTTTCATAAATTTTAAGGAATTATTGACTGTTACCCAAAACATTTTGCATGTAGATTTTGCTACTAAAAATGGAAAATGCTGCTATAAAGTGTTTGATTTTGAGATTTTAGCTTTTCTTTCAGACTAATGTGTTATTGAAATGAATACATGCTACAAATTATTTCAATACACTGCAAAAACACAAAATCTTACCAAGTATTTTTGGTCTGTTTTCTACTAAAAATACTTTAGTTCACGTGAAATAAGACAAAACTAACTTATAGGTAACCTTTCAGCAAGATACAGGCGATTGTTTTCAGTCAATAATTCCCTAATATTGATGAAAATGTTATGGCAAATTATTTCAATTATAACATGGGAAAAAAATATTGTGTCATAAGTGAAATAAACTAAAAGTGGAACTAGAACTTTTTCATCAATATTAGGGAATTATTGACTTAAAACCAGCTCCTCTAACTTGCAGAAAAGTTACTCGTAAGTTAGTTTTGTCTTATTTTATGTGAACTAAAGTATTTTCAGTAAAAACTTAACATTTTTCCTCCTGCTATAAAAGCCTTTAAACAAATACAACTGGCTGTTAACACTGCATGCAAATTTCTGTGGTTTACACTGTTTTGTCCTTTTTCTTTCTACTGTATCTGTGATTAGCTCACATCCCACAACTAAAGGACCACATGTGTTTTCCTTATTCAAATGTTACCTCATGTTGACTTGGTTCGTCACATTTCTGCAGCAGCAGTAGCTTTGTGACTCATGATTAATGTTTTCTTTTAAAAGTGTTTCTGGTTTTACTCAGTAAGGTTTCTTAACAAACTCCTTCTCAGCAAGATACAGTATAACATTAATTTTATTTACATTAAAAAAAATATAAGGCCGCAACTACTAACTATTTATATATTCGTAATCAATTATTCTGACGATTAATCGATTAATCATCATATAAACATAGCCATATTTTTCATTAAACCACTTAAACTTATTTTATAGAATACTATGAATACATTAATCTTACTTTTTATTTACCTGTAAGGCTGCAGCTATTAAGTATTTGTATATTAGTAATTGGTTATTCTGACGATTAATCAATTAATCGGATAAAACATTGACATGTTCTGCAGCTTTTTCATTTAACCACTTAAGCTTATTTTATATGAGAAATATGATCATCTTGATTTTTATTTACCTTAATTAATGTAAGGTTGTAACTAACATTTATTTTAGCAATCCATTATTCAATTAATCGATTAATTGGGTAAAGGAATTGGCACATTTTCCAGATTTTTCATTTCTATCTTAAATGCAGACAATATGTTTTGACAACAAATGTCTTGCTGTTGTCAAAACAGCAAGCAGGGAAATAATTTCCCTGCTGGGATGAATAAAGTAATTCTATTCTATTCTATTCTATTTCCATTCAGAAACTATTTCCTGCATTCTTGTTAGTTGTGCAGGAGTCGCCACTTCTGCTTTTCAAGAAGTGGAGACGTATAATTGCGCATCTGTTTGCAGAGAGTGTAAACGTTGAGTTAGGGGGCGTGGCCAGCATCAGGTTATTTAGATTTAAAGAGACAAGACGCCCTAAAACAACTCAAAATAGGCAGGAATAAGCAGGACTCTCATTTTGTAAGAATGATTTTGTGCAAAAAGTGTAATGAACATGTTTTGTATCGCCACTAACTTGTTGAAGGAAGCATATTAGGTCACCTTAAATTGTTTTCTAATTCTACCTTGGTCGATTCAGGCTTAAATTATTTATGAAGGACTTTTAAACGTGCCACCTTACAGTTCACCCAGTCTGTGGTTCAGCAGTTCATCTCTGGGCGAACAGCTTGTTCTTCTGCCCTTTTCAACCCCCACTTCCACATCCACACTCTGACCGGGATCGCCCAGACCTGGTCATGAGGTCCAGCCCAGGCAGACGTGGGCTGAAGGGGAACAGAACGAACTGGCCCTCTGTCAAAATCAATTTGTTGTCATCATTTCTGGGCTCTGATTTATTGGCTGTGTTGCAGAGTCCGACCCCTGCACATCACAGCTCCAGCTTGCTCACTGTTTAGGCTTTTTACCTGCGTTTGTCCAGGTGATTCAAAGGAGAAACAGCATCTTTTACACCTTAAACCGGATGATGTCGTCACACTTGTGGAAATAACTATTTCCACAGTCATTTACTGTGGAAATAACTTGAAGGATTTTTTTTATCAGCATATTTCTCTACTTTTCAACTCTACTGCTACAGATTAAGGTTACAAGTCAGTAAAAAACATGTTTCTCCATCATCCTACTACTTCCTGTTGTCGACTTCTTTGATGTTTCTGTCAATAGTAACATCCTGTTATTGATCATGTGACACGTGATGCAAAAAGTGTTGCCGTTTCGGTTTTGCGAAATACACTAATATGAATACAGCCGATAGAACCACCTCATCCTCACGCCAAAACGTTTTTATCAAAAAACGAGTTTTTCCGAAATTGGTGTGCTTCCATTAAGGAAATTTATTTTCGAAATTGTTCAAATATATAGACAATAGAAATGCAGCTAGTGAGCACAGCTTAACAACTTAACAAAATGTAAACAAAAATGGAGCAGTGTCAGATTTGAGCAGTTTTAGGATTTCTCATTTGTCTTTTGCTAAAGACCATAAGCCATTTCTAGCGCTAGGCTAGCCCAGAATGCCCAGTGTTATAGTCCACTTCCTGTTTTTGGAGCAGTCTACGGTCCACTTGGCGTTCACATTTAGATTCAAACCTCACCAGAGTTCACTTCAACCAAACCCAGACTGAGGTTTGTAGATGGACCAGAGTTAGCTTCTTTGGTTCGATTGCACATTCACACCTCTCAAACAAACTGGACTTTCTGGACAAACGGACTGGAGTTGGATTAAAGGGACAGTATTTTGTGTTTTAGAGACACATGGTGTCATTTTTATAGCACAGTCAAGTTAACTATGTTACTAACAATATCAAATGTGACTTAAAAGAAATTTGACATCATAATTTAATATCTTGAAATTGGGCCTCTGTCTCTTTAGGAAACTCTGGCTTCAGGAAGTTATGCCAACATGGCTCCTCTATTAACCCTTTAACAATGTTTTTACCAGCACTTTACTGAGAAGTAGCTCCTATAATGAGCTCAGCAGATGGACCAGGTTTTTGCTAATTGCTACTGGCTAGTCTGAAGGAGCTGATTTATGGAGGAGCTGCATTTCGTAGGCGGAGCTAGGTCCGACCAGGCATTTAGCTCAGCTGAATGTTTACCATGGAGACTAAAGGATTTCTCAAGCATGCATGAAAGAATCAAAGCAACACTCCCGGTTTGTGTTTGTTGCATTTTAACTTTTACATAAATGCTGCCACTTTAAATCCGCTCACAAATATAAACGAACGGGCTTTGAGGTGAATCTTGTGTGCACGTCGCCATAGCAACAGGTGTTTATGACACCCGAGCCTCCGTCTGCTGCTTGTGGAATATCATCCAGGAATGCCGTGCGGAGGCACACCTGACAGCCAGTTGGGCGGCGGCTCCGGTTTATGGCGGCCCGCTCCGCTTCCGTCTCTGCATCCTTTAACTGCACAGGTGAGCAGCTTTCCGGAGATCCTGGAGGCAAAGACGGAGAGAGAGAGAGAATGGATCAACGGTGGAAGACTAGTGTTTCTTTGTTCCTCCGTTGTCGCCGCCCCTAAACAGGAACACATGAGTCAGAGTGTTACCTGATGTGGGTGTGTTGCTTTAAGAGGCTTATCATACAAGCTGTTGTTTAGTTAACAGCAGAGGCACTAAACCTGTTAACTGGTCCGGGACAACGCTGCATTTCTCCATTTACACACTGAAGCTTAAATGTTATTCTAAGTTGCAACAGAAAAAAAATTAAAAATGGTTTTTAAATCTGTGATCATAAATATGACGCAGCTGCTTGTTGTGCATATTTCGCTTTTTCTGATTATTATTCTGTAAAGGAGCTTTTAATAAAACCTGAAGCGTCTGTTTCTGGTTGTCAAGATGTTAGTGAAATATATCAATATCTGTAATATTGGTTATCAGCCATAATAGCAAAGTTAATATCAGATATCAGTGTCGGCCTAAATTTGCATCACTAGAGGAAACAGTTTATTGGCAATCTTTTTTTTTTTTTGACAATTTGGGTACTTAAAAATTTAAAAATTGACAAATTTTTCTTATTTTAGATCTTTTCTTTCCAGAAATAAGGAAAAAAATTACATATTTATAGTGCAAACCAACATAACACTTTGAAAAATGACAATTTACAGGAAATATGTTGTAATTTTTAACGAACCGCCATTTTATTTTGAATTGTTGACGATTAAGATAAAGAAAAACATCAATATTTTGCAAAATGATGATGGAAATATTTTCTACTTTGACAGTTTGGATGTTTAAACATTTAAAAATTGTAACATTTCTTTTATTTTTAGATATTTGTCAATATTTTGTGGGTGGCTGGGGAACACTTTGTGAAATTAAAGCATTTTCATCAGTTGCACCAAGATAAATCAGTGTTTTTTTCTGATTTGTTTTCTACCGTATTCGAATGCAACACTGACAAAAAAAAACTGTAAAAAAAGAAACATTAAAAAAAAAATAGAAATCTGTTTTGTCCTATTTATTATATCACATTAGAAACCAAATTCACAGCCAGAATACAAATATTTGATCAAATGAAAGACATTAGAGACACTTAAAGGTTTAACAGATAAATAGTAAAATAAAAGAAGACGTGTTTTAGTGTTTATTTAATAAATATTTTTAGGAACTTCTCCAGAGAGCTGACTCTTCCTGAATAGAGATGTTGTAAGTTGTGGTGTCCCTCAGGGATTCATGTTGGGCCCATTTTAATTTACGTCTTACATTTTTTTAATATTATATTTGATTGTTATGGAAAAACTAAATATATTTGAGTTCTGATGACTCTACACTGTAAAATCTATTCAGAGCTGCAGAAAACCGAAGGACAGCTGATAACTTTCATAAATCAGAGATGCTCGTTTAGGTTAACTTAGGTTTAGATTAAAATTTTTAATCCCGTTTAGAACCGTTGAAATATTATTCAGACCCAAACCAGGAATTTAGGTTTGATTTTTCTCCATCTATTTAAAATTAACTCAACTCTCTTTGCTTTGGTTTTGCATTAAAAACCGAAACAAACTTCAAATTTTGTTTAAACCTTTTTTAGAGTAACCTACTTTTAATCGGTTTTGAATTATTTTTGTTCATTTTTAATCATTTGTAGTTTATTTTTAAGTAAAATTATGCACATCTTCCTTACAGATTGTCTTTTTTTATTATTTTATGCAACACTTTGGTCATTTCTGTTGATTTAATTTGATATAAACTAATTAATAAATAACTAAATAAAGCTGTGTCATGCTGCCACACCCCAAAAAACACTATGTCACTTAACTGAACAAACAATAAAGCACTTCAGCTATACTTTTGGTTGAGAGTAAAAGCATGAATACTGTCCATTTTTTATCATTTAAGTGGAAAAAATGTCTATTTTCTGTTTGTGGCAGCTCAGATCTCCTACTTATGGACATTTTTGGGTTTATTTTAACAGAAAAAGAGTAAAAAGTCTTAACTTCCACACTTCTTGTCTCGCCTATCATTCATTCAGATCAGAAATGTTTCCTTTAAAGCGTCTATTTTGGGTTTAAAATGAAATAAATACTCAGAAGGAAGAGAAAAAAATTATCTCCTTGGGACAACAAAGCAGTGACCTAAAATAGTTCATGTTTCCATGTGCGCCGTCACCAGCCATTACAGCCGCTGTAGTGATGTCACCGGGTTTTATGGCCATCTCTGCCATAAATAGTCCTCACACAGTAGAAATAAAACAATATCAACTGACACTTATTTATTAAAAACGCACCTACTGACCTCTGACGCTGCTAAAATATTAGTTTACTGTCTTATTTTAGCTCTGGTTGTGTTTAAGGAAGTTTTGTTTTCACTTGAACTTTTACAAACGCATTGTAAAGAACTGAAATGGATAAATAAATAAAAAACAGGAAGTTGTGATGGTAATAAAAGTGGAGCCACAGTTGAGTTCTGGGTCGATTCTTCGGCAGAGTCACAGGGACACAAACACGCCTCCTCTGGGAAAAATACAACCTGAGAGCATCACTGTCAGGAAAACAGAAGGAAAAAACGCATTTTACCTGCAAAACGATGGAAACAAACACGTCAAAGTTATCCCAAAAATATGAGTCAATGGGAATAATAATAGTAAAAAATAAAATGTGCTACAGAAGAGAAGCCTGCCAGGGTTTTATTGCCTCACTATAAGTCTGTCTGTGTTGCTGTAAAATAATAAAACTGTCTAGATTTTTTCTGACCTGGTTTCTGTGGTTACACACCTTCAGCTTGATATTTCATTGGTTTTTAACCTGAAGGAAGCAGGTGTGTTTGCATGTGTGAACCTGGAATTTCTCCTCTTCTTTCTTTCTTTCTTTCTTTCTTATCAATCTGCTGGTTTCACCGCCAACAAAAGCAAACTGGCCATTCATCACCTTTAAATAAAGGCACATTCCTCTGTTTTACACGGATGTTTCTGCTGCCTGCGCTCCGAGCTGCTGCTGGAAATGAACTCATCTGTTATCAAACCGAAACATCTCCGGCTTTAGCGGTTTATTCCTGCGCTTTTGTGCCCCCTGTTGGTCGCCAGAGGAAGTGATGTGTTTCTACAGTTTAACCTGAAAATAAAGGTGGATTTCCCCCCTCATTTAAGCAAAAATAATGCTTCATAAGAGTCGCAAATGTTACGTAACGTTGGGGGAAAAGTACATTTGTTGTTACTTTAAAGAACCGTCCTGTTGTTTTGTATTGTTGCCGTTTAAAATAAGGAAGAGCATCGATATTATGCAAAATGTTCATGGAAATATTTTCTTTTTTGGCACTTAAAAATGTCAAATGTAAAAGTTTTTGTGGATTATCAGATATTTTCATTTATAAAGAAGAAAAATTCTACATATGTATAGTGCAAAGCTGCATAACAGTTTGAAGATTATTTAAATTACTTATAAGAAACCGCCATTTTATTTTGTAAGTACTTTAAAATAAAATAAAAAAACATAAAAATATTATGGAAATATTTCCTATTTTGACAATTTGGTCACTTAATCATTTACAAATTTAAAAAATTGTTTTATTTTTAAATGTTTTCTTTCCAAAATGAAGGAAAATTCAACATATTGACAGCTAAAAAGCTACATACACTTAGAAAAGAGACGATTTTTAATCTACTACAAGAAATTTATCATTTATAAAGAAGTGCCATTTTATTTTGTACTGTGCCTTTAAAATAAAGAAAAACATCCATATTTTGCCAGAAGATGATGAAAATATTTTCTATTTTGACTATTTGGACAGTTAAACCTTAAAAACTAAAATGTGTTTTTATATTTTTGATATTTTCTTTCTGAAAAGAAGAGAAAATTTACATATATTTTGTGTAAAGCTACATAATGCTATGGAAAAGCTGATTTACAACCTACTACACACAATTTGTCATCATTTTTAAAGAAACACAATTTATTTTGTATTGTTTGCCATTAAAATATAGAAAAATATCCATCTTTTGCCAAAACAAAAGATGGATATATTTTTCTTCTGCATGGTGTGGTGATATTGAAAAGAAATTGTAAAGTTTACAACCTAATGACTAAAAAATATGCTTTAAAAATGTTGCTGGCCCTTTTAGTGTAATTCTGTTGTGGAAATCGACTGCAATTATTCCATAAAAAATTATAAAATTGGCATTTGTTATCATATGTACATTTAAAACATGCCAAAATGTGGTTCTCTTGTGTGTTTCTATTATTTTTAGCCAGTTATTAGAGTCATTGTGGAATATCCAAAGTCAGACATGTTAATTTCTTGATTATCACAAAGTAAATATATTTTCCACTGCTGGAAAATGTTTTTAAAAATACCTCTCCCTATGAATAAAATAAATTAAGGACTATTATGTTCAGAATATATAAATATTTCATTTAATTTCGTTTTATTTCATGTAAATAGATACATATTTCCACCCCACGTTTCACTATGTGTAGTGTAAAACAGCGGCCTCGTGTGGTGAAAAGTGATATTGTCAATTGTGGAATTCGTGGATGACGTCACGGTGCAGTCTCAGTTCTGATTGGCTGTTTCGCCGGATCACATGACCACCTGCCCAGCTCGCTGTTGTTGGTTCGGTATGAAGCTACCACTAAACTGTGACAGATAATAGCGCTTAACATCTGTTTTCTCAATGTGTTGCCAGTTAAACGCGTATTTAACCATTACTGTGTTTAAAGAGAATACCTAGACGCAGTTATCGAAGGATTTTTAACCCATGTTAACAGGTGAGTTGGGAGTTTTTCTATTAGTTTTAACTGAAAGTTAGTTTTTTTATGGCTTTGCTCTGTCAGCGACTTTGGTTCCTCTCATCTCACGTAAACAATGTAAGTTGTTTTCCTCACTTTAGAGAAGTTATTTTATAGTTATACGGTGAACTATATTATTTCTGCGGAGCTGACGTGAACTCGCTTACTGCCAAACGCGTGTTTGAGTTAATTCGCAACCGTTTATCACAAGATGAGTCAGAAAAACTCAAGTCATAGTTTATTTGTTTTTTATTGTCGTTCCTCAGTTCAATGTAAACAACATGTGAGTTATTTTAGCTATAAATGGGGCAGATTTTTATTTTATTTCATTCATATTCACTATCGGTTTATGAAAGTTTAACGGTGCGTTTAGTACTCGGAAGTTGGGATTTCCTAGTTCCAATTTGTAAACAATGTGCTGGGAATTTCCTTTAAATTGGTGTTGCCTTCGGTTTTATGTTTTGTTTCCCCCGTTTATTTCTTTTTAACACTGAAATGAAAAAGATTGTTGGCATAAATGTTCCGCTTTATTCAGTTATTACCTCTTGGTTGGGTCAGACTGGATGTTTGCTACTTTTCTGTAGCTTTACGCTATTATCATACGTAACTGATTATCAACTCAAAAGCTAATTTAATACCTGAACTTTGACCCCAAACCCATCAGGAGTTAAAAAGAAAGATTTCTAGATGCAGAGACAATTGGAGGAATATCAAACCATTTCCTCCAGCGATGTTGTTTAAGATCCTATCCCCAACTCCAACGTCTTTCTGATTTCTAACCAGACAAAGATTATAAAGCAATCGACGTGATTAGCAGTTCTTGTCAACAGTTGATGATGTCATTCAGGACTTATTACTGTAAAATATAATTTCTTCTGCTTGGAAATGGAGCTGTTAGCATGTGATGACAGTCATGAGACATTCATACGGCAACATTCTGGCTGCTACTGGAAATTCTCACTGCCTTCATCATCACTACCTACTGCAACTCTTTGAAGAAGGTCAGATGAGTTATGACTTTGGAATGAATAAAGTATTTTTTAAATTGAATTAATTGGCAAAAGCAGTCACAGGACTGAAGGATTAAACTATGCTCAACAGGTTCAGAAATTTGCTTTCACAGAGAGGAGCTAAGGTTAATGTTACCAGTAACAAGGTAAAGTTACACACTGCAAAAACACAAAGTCTTACCAAGTATTTTTGGTTTAGTTTCTGGTGCAAATGTCTTAGTACATTAAAATAACACAAAACTAACTTACAAATGACCTTTCAGCAAGAAATATGAGCCTGTTTAAAGTAAATAATTCCTTAGCATTGATTTAAAATATAAAGTACTATTTCCACTGGTAGATTATTCCACTTATTTCATAACCAACTGTAACTGTACCGTTACCTAGCAACCCCGGCCCATCTCCTAGCAACCAAATTCTGATTCCACTGGCAGATTATTTCACTTATGGGAAAAAATGTCTTGTGGAAGCAGCACTTTTTCATCAACATTAAGGAATCGTTTAAACAAGCTTTTATATCTTACTGAAAAGTTATTTGTAAGTTAATTTTGTCTCATTTCAAGTGTTATAACATATTAGACCAAAATGACTTGGTAAAATTGTGGGTTTTTTTAGTGCATTTTCAGAACTATAAAACATTTCCATCACATCAGTCGTTTAGTTAAACTCATTAAAGGAGATGGCAGGGAAAGTGAGAACAGATTCCTCTTACCAACATGTTCACAGAGTAGAAGTAGAATATTAGATTTTAGCAGAAGTAGTAGCTGGATCATAATATGTTTTTTTTTTATAACCTGAGGATCGTGGGATGTTTGATTTTTGAAGTCAAAGAACAGTTTGATCTGATTGCAGCGGTCCCTGTTCCAGCTGCAGAGATGCCTCACATGTTTCTCTTGCGGCACAAACTCTCGTGACTGCCGCCTCAGGGATTTTACAGCGCCACATTCCTGCTGTCAGCATCTGAACTTCCCCAGTTCCTTAAAAGGAGCAGTATTAAGTAAAATTGACTTTTTTTAAAGCTTCCCATAATATTAGAATGTTATTTCATCATAAAAAACAAACCTGAGGTGTTAATTTGAGTCTTTAATGCATGTTTGAGAAATCCTTCAGACTAGCCAGCAGCAGCTCAGAGGCAGGAGGAGGCTCTTAACACCGTCAATCATCCTCATGTACTCACTGCTAAATGTGCTAATGGTGAAGGAACAACTTACAGAAAAGCCGTTTATCTGCTGCCATCTGTGGCTATGCTAACTAGCTTTAGCGTTCACAACAAGCTATGCTAGCTAGCACAGAAGGTGACTGACAGCGCTAAGACCCGCCTCCCTGCTCAGATTGGTCAGAACTAGTCCGAACTGAGGGAAGACAGACGAGTTAAAATGTTTTCACAGATTATACATACAATACTGTCATAACATAGTGACAGTTTTCAAAAATATGTTTGTTTATTTTACAAAATGTAACTTCTGCAGCTTTCACACAGGAGCGCTACACTGATAACGTCCTGAAGGTGGAGTTTCAGAAAGAGCAGGAGCTCCTTAAAGAGACAGAGGCCCAATTTCAAGGCGTTAAATCAGGAAGTCAAATTTCTTTTAAGTCATGTTTTCTATGTAGCATTTTTACAACAACTGCGGGTAACATGATTACTTGATTGTGTTAAAAAATAACACTTTGTGCCTGGAAATCTATAAACAAAAAAAGCTGTGTGTCTGTTGATTGTCTTTCTGTTTGGAAATTTCCGTTTGTTGAGTTTGGAAAGAATAGAACAGCTTCTGTTTTGTTCTCACTCTCTTTGGTTTTTTGCTCTTTGACTGAAAAATGTGAAATATTTTTATTTTCTTTATGTTTTCTCAGATTTTTAGAGAAAAATCGGACAGAAACATAAACATGAAGTCGGACATCACCTATAACCCGGTAACCATGTTCTTCAGGCATTAGCAACTTACAAGAGACACACATTCAATAAATTAAAATATTACTGAAAAACCTAATTATTTTATTAACTTCAACACTTATTAAAACATATTACACATGAGCTGTTACTGATTACAGTCTTGGTCTGTAACAGTAAATTATTTAAAATGTTTTAATATGCTAATAATTCTGCGTATTAAAGCATTCTAAACCTCTTAGTTCTTGTTTTTTTCAAGTGTATTTCAGGTTTCATTGATAGTCATGAGATCATTATGCAAAAACAGGAAGTTATTGATTTGATAAATTATGAAAATGTAAAGCGACCGGAAGGTATTATTCCAGTTTCAGTCACATAACTGGTTTCACTTCTCACAAAGCTAAAGTATCATCTAACCCGTATTGTTGATTGTAGTTTCCAGACCCAGCTTCATATGAAAATCCCTACAGAGTTGAGTGTAATTGAGTGAATTTGTGTGCAGATGGTGGATCCGGAGAGACGGAGGCAGGAGTTCTCCCGCAGAGCGCAGCTGGTGAGTTTCTCCTCGGTTTCAGTCTGTTGCTGTGATTCAGGACAGAATAAATAAATGAACAACTGCAGCCGTTTCTCCGTCAGTTCGCCAGGTGTCAGATCGCTCTGGCCGCCATGGCCTGTGTGCTTCTGGCTGCCATGGCGCTCTACAACATCCTGAGCCTGAGGTCGGCGGGGTCAGTGAAGTCGGCAGGTTCAACGTTCCACCATCCTGCCTCCATCAGCAGCCGCCTTCAGGAGACGGTGGAGTCCTGCTCGGACCCCTGCAAGTAAGCAAAGACCCTAACATTAGCGGTAATGTGCTAATAGCGCAGCTAATTTTGCACTTAGCGGTGAAAAATTAACTCAAAATTTTCCAATATTGAGTTATTGAAAAATAACTCAATAAAAAAATATATATGTTTGCATATATATGTATATCTATTGATATAAATCTCAATAGATAATGCATCTGATAGAATATTTCATATTCAATATATAGGATATTTAACGAACTCTGATCCAGAACCGGGTAAAAGTATGAAGTGGCGTGTAAATTGGACCAACGCACCGACCACTGTGGCGGGTTGACCATTTGAACAGAAGAGAAAAAAAAGCTCCATTCAGTTTGAGCTTCTGTCCAGGGGGGGACTGACCGTATGGGAGACATTACAGACTAATGCACATACTCTATATGGGGCGGCCCTAGGCTGTCATAATTTAACAAAAAAAGTACTTGAAATATAATCTTTATCGACGGCGACAGCCCATTGGTTGATTTTATTGAAGGACATTGGGCTTATCCAATGAAATCCCTCAGTCCCTCTCCCTTCTAAGTTTATAAATAGCGTTATTTCAGTTAGCCGGAGTCCAAGCAAAGTGAGCGGATACGAGACCGGGCGGGTCAGAAAAACTACAATAACAAAAGCTAAAAAGCGCATAAACCCATTCAGAAAAACTTGTCAAACTAACCGATAAGTTTATCACACAATTTTTGACCACTGGAGCAGATTGAGGAGCAGAGAAGGAGGGAGAATTAGTGATTCAGGGGATTTATTGTCCTTGGAGGAGGAGGAGGATGGGAGAGACGTGACGAGGGACAGATTGAGGAAGAGTTCAGATTAGCTGCTGCTGCCCGGTAAGGAGTGAACATGTTCACGAAGAGGCAGGAGGGCAGCTGTGAGTGAGTGAGAAAAGCTAACGCTAAGCTAGCAGGCAGACTGAAAAACACTGGGATAACAGGAATAATGACGGCCGTGGAATTAATAATGAACACGTTCTGAGATGTTTTTAGTAAAAATAAGAATTGTGAATTTCAATAGAAAACGTAATAAGTAAGGGAAAACAAATAGAACAGTTAGAAAACAGCTATTAATATAATTTAAAAAATGTTAAAAAATTACTACACACAACTTAATACTATCTGGGGGAGTTGTAGCCTAAATGTGGAAACGTTCAACATTGGAAATGATTGCAGAAATTTTAAGTTTGTGAAGTTAAAGTTTGCTGTTAGTAATTACTTCAAGTGAACTTTTTGCTTTACACCTCTGTTAAGGTGTCCATGCTTTATGTTAAATTAGTCTGTATTTGTACATATGTATGGTAAACCTATTATCAGTAAATCGGTTTTCATAGAGTTAAGAATAAATTGCATATTTTATATAATTTGCTTGTACAGGTGGGGTTTGTAATCAAAAGAAAAAATCAGGCTGGTGGAGAAAAATTTTAATTTCCACCACTGACTTTAGATATTTAAAACAAAAAACTAATCAATGATTATCAATAACGATATAAAAAGCTTACGCCATGATATGTTTTTTAGCCATCTTGTCCAGCCCTGTGTTTTAGCACTTTTGCTACCTTTGAAAACGTTTAGCCCACTCAGCTTCTGCTAAAGGAATTTAATTGGCTGCTTTGTGAATGAAGTTTAACATCTTTGACGTGTGGTGGGAGTCGACCTGTCTGACATTAGCACGTTAGCATTAGCCTCCTCCTGCTACTATTTTGTTGTAGCGCTTTAGTGTTAGCGGAGCTAAGATTTTAAGTAGAATATCAAATCAGGCCGACATTTACATTGTCTGTATTTTAAAATACAAATAAAAAACATTGAAGTTTCAGGTTTTAACTTGACAAAAATGGAAAACGTTAGTAAGTATGAACACTTAAAAAAAAGCTTCTGGTTTTCTACATAATATTAGAAATAAAAGGGAAGAAAAATGAGTAAATTTCCACCAAATAAAATCAAACATTTTGAGATTAATTTTACATATTTCCAATACAAAAAAATGTAAATATTCTCTGATTAAATTTGCTAGAAAAAATGTAAAGTTTCCCATGTTGAAGGTACTTTACTTGGAGTTTCTATGGAACCCGACTGTGACGGTTTGTAATTTCTGGGATGTCTCCTGACACTTCCTGTTCTTCTCCCCGGTCAGGATCGTTCTGGTGGAGAGCATCCCTGAAGGGATGGAGTTCAACTCCAGCACCAGCAACCCCTCCATCTTCCAGGCGTGGGTCCGCCTGATGAGCGAGGCGCGCAGCAGCGTCGACATCGCCTCCTTCTATTGGACACTCACTAACGAGGACACCAGCACTCACGAACCGTCAGCCTCTCAGGTCAGAGCCAACCCAAGGTCCTTTACACTGCAAAAACACAAAATATTACACAGTATTTTATAGTTCCTAGTATAAATAGTACAGTGTTTTTCAAAGTGGAGGCCGCCAGGGGGCGCTGTGGCCCCTCAGAAAGTTGGATGGAAAAGTAAAGAGAATTAAATCTGATACATTTTTTAATCTTTAAATTTTCCTCATAATTTTTTGTTTGCTATTACGTATTTTTTAATAGTAAAATACAAGTTAAAATAATTTATTTAAATCTTATTTTTGATGCTCATTCTCTGATTGGCTACCAGACAAATTCATCACTCTGCTAAGCTAGCATAGCAAGAAAAAGACCAAAACAAAAAAAAACGTTCAGCTGCAAAAAACCATAAGAACGGTGGGGAAAAAATTACATTTAATGTAAAAATATTAAATATTTTCCTATAATTAAAAGAGAAAATTGTGGTGAAAAAAGATATTATCTGATAACGAAATGTTCTCCCACAGAACTTATGACCGTCTAAAATGAGTCGGTATGAGGTCAGCACTTATGTTAATTGATGTAATATTTATTGAATAGTGAATAAAAAACATTCAAAATGTTTCTTTCCATGATATCGGAGTTTGTTTTAAATTAATAATTCCTTAATGGAATATAACAAAACATTTTTCCCATATTATAAGTGAAATAATCTGCCAGTGGAGCTAGAACTGGGTTGCTAAGTAACGGGTTGGGCTTGGCTGGGGTTGCTAGGTAACGGCACAGTGGATCATTCTACAGATGGAACTAGAACCGTTTCATCAATATTAAGGAAATATTAACTTAAAATAAGCCCCTGTTTCTCGCTGAAGTTATTTTAAAGTTGGTTTTGTCAAGTGAACTAGGACACACTAGAAATTAAACCAGAAGTACTTGGTAAGATTTTATGGTTTTTGCAGTGTAGTGTGTAATGGCGGTTTCTGTTTGCGCAGGGGGAGGAAGTTTTGAAGAGGCTGGCTGAACTCTCCGGGAAGCTTCAAGTTCGGATTGCGGTCGATTCGCAGGAGGGAAAACCACAAGCTGACCTCAAACTGCTCAACGATTCAGGTGATTCGTTTACCTTCACATCAGCAACTGCAAAACCCTCATAGTTAATGTTTGGTTTTTAATTGAAGTGCAATGTTTTTGCCTCTTTCCCTTTGAGAAAGTTGAATTCTAGAAAAAAAAGAGCACAAGCTAATTATACTGTCACTTTGTTATACAGAAAACAATATCAAAATCAAAGCAGCAAAATCTTTTCTGAATATTTTTCTAAAAACCATCTCAGAGGAATTCCAGATAAGTCTGTAGAAAAGCTCATAAAGATGCTAGAATAACCTAAATTTGGTTGGTATATAGCTTTATTAAGTCAGGATTAATTCATTATAAATCTTGCAGTTAACTTCATTAAAATTTTTATCAAGTCCAACCACTAATTAAACAATTAAGCCCTTTTTGTGATTTATAAAAGTATGCCTTTATACGTTTTTACATTTATAAATCATATATTCATTCAGAAGTGATCTCTCAGTATACAGAAATACCTAAAACTTGTGAATATTTAAAATTTTCTCTGAAAATTATTAAAGCTGCCTATTTTAATAGTTAAAACACCTAATATACCTTGATACGCATTAATACACTCAGTGGAAACCGTCTTAGCGCTACCGCTAAGCGCCACGTTTTCCCTCATTTCCTCTCTCGTGCGTTCAGCCAATCAGCACCAAGCGAAACAAATGGCGCTAGCATTTCTCCCATGTATTTCAGATTCTCATGCTGCATTTTCTTTCGAATATTTCCAATTTTTCAACATCAAAGAAGCCACTAATAGGAAAACTTTTTTGCTATCACTTTGCAGTTTTTCTTCACATAAAAATCAGTTCATAACTGATCATGTTCATAGGCTCCTCTGAACTTCACATCTATTTGTGCATCTTATGAATAATTGGCTATAATCTGATTATTAACAAAGAGCGCCTGCTAAAGCCCAGGTGTGTTTCAGGAGCCGACGTCAGGACGGTCAACATGAGGGCGCTCACCACCGGGGTTCTTCACACCAAGTTCTGGCTCGTAGACAGGAAGCACATTTACATCGGCAGCGCCAACATGGACTGGAGGTCCCTGACACAGGTACAGCTAAACTGCTTGAAATGCTCAGGGTAGGCCTATGGCCTATACAAAACATGTTTATTACATTTTTCCACTAAATCATTCTTAGATAATGAGATTTCAGTGTGCTCAGTTATAAAACTATCTTAAGCTGTTTTAGAGTGAAAATGGCTGCAATCTGATGTGCAATTATACAACTGTACATCTTCGTAAAAAGCATTAGTAGAGCCTTCTGCACAACCAACAAGAATGCAGCAAGTAGTAGAGGTGGGTGGATCGATACAAAATATCAATAATATTGATACCAAGTCTGTATCAATATCAGATCAATGTTAGCGTGGTAAGACTTATACTTACGTTTCTTGAAATTTTATTTTATTGTTGTATTGTAGTTTAAGTATCCTGTAAAAACTATTTTGCTTTGATTTGCTCTCAGATGATAAATAGCTTTTATTTAGAAAATAATTCACATAAATTTGTTTAGTTTTTCTAATATTTCTATTTATTATGCTGATACGTTATTAAAGCATTTTATAGACACCTATAAACTTTACTTAGATTCTGTCCTAGACTTTAGCAAAATAATTCAAAGGAAAACCCACAGAAATACGTAAAGGTCTAAAGTTTGATGATGTATCATACTTAAAAAGTAAGTATCGATATTGATATTGGCGATACTGGCCCTGTGTTTACTTGGTATTGGATTGATACTAAAATATGCAACATCTCACACCTCTAGTTTCTGGTTGGTAAGTCAGCAACCCTTGTGTAGCGTTCTGATCTATCAGAATCTCCTAAACTTTTTAAGCTCCACCAGCTGCTACACAACAATGTCCACTACTGTTATAAAACTCAAAGAAATTATATAAATGTCATGTTTTGTGATTGGAATACCCCTGAATCAAATCCATTTATGTCAAAAATGAAGGAAGGAGATACAGAACCGAGACTCCCACTTGTTTTCCCACCTGATAGTCCAGTAGACTCGGCTCGATTGGGGTTTAAAGTAGAAACATTTGTCACATTTTCAGTTGCTGTTGTGCTCTTTCACACTGCACCGAGTCAAACCAACCAAACCAGCTGAAAAACCTGTTCCCTCCTCGCCTAGGGGGGGCGCTGCACCAAGAATCACTGAAGGATAAGACACAGAAAACCTCTGAAGACGCCGAGCCCATCTGCCTTCTTCTTGAAATGTAAACAAAAATGGTATTCAAGTCATCAAGTCATTTCTAACGCTAGCGCTAGCCTAGCATGTTTGTTTTGGTTGTATTTACCCAGAATGCCCTAAGCCAAAGCCTACTTTCTGCTTTTGGAGTGGTCTATGGTCCGCTTGGCGTTCACACATGCATTTGAACCGAACCAGAGTTCACTTCAACCGAACCAAGACCGGGGTTTGTAGGTGAACCAGAGTTCACTCTTTGGTTCGATTCAGACCTCCACAACCGAACCGGACTTTCTAGACAAACGGACTGGAGTTGGATTAAAGTGGATTAAACAGGGCTGGTGTGAACGCAGCCTCAGATTCTCCTGTGAAACATTTTGGCTCCACGGTTGTCCAGGTGAAGGAGCTGGGGGCCGTCGTCTACAACTGCAGCTGCCTGGCCTCAGACCTGGAGAAGATCTTTGAAGCTTATTGGTTGGTTGGAGGGAGCGAGTCCATCCCGTCGCCGTGGCCATCCACCTTTTCCACGCTGTACAACAAGGACACGCCGCTCCAGCTGCCGCTGAACAGCACGCCGTCCAGCGTTTACCTCTCTGTGAGGATCAGCTTTTATTCCAGTAACACCAGACTCCTGCTTCCTGTTTCCTGTTTTGCTAAGTCTCCTCTCCCGTTCAGAGCTCTCCTCCGTCCTTCTGCGCCGCCGGCAGGACTCCGGATCTTCAGTCACTTCTCAGCGTGATTGATGACGCAGAGGAGTTCATCTACATCGCTGTCATGAACTACCTGCCCACTACGGAGTATACGCACCCGAAAAGGTAAAGCTGAGTGGATTTTAGCAATGCCAGCGGTAGCATCATGGTAGCCAAGCGGTAGCCAAGAAGAAATGAAAAAGATGAAAATACTGAAAAAAATAAGAAATAAAATAAATTTAATTTTGATAACTTTGGATCCACCATGTCTTCAGTTTTCAAGTCAATCGATCAAATTCAAAGGCTAAAATTAGCCATAATTTAGTCAGATTATCAGCAGAAAACAGAGACTGATGCTGATAATAATCTAATGATATGTGAACAGATTTAGTATTTAATTATTTATGAAACTGATACTAAAGTATAACTAAATAAGAGGCTCAATTTCCCTCATTTTATCACAGTTCAACTTTATTCTGTTAATATTCCGACAAAATTCTGGAAATATAAAGATTTTATTCTTGTAATATTGCGAGTTAGTTCTGTTAAAATTCTAATTTTATTCTGGAAATATTATTTTTATTATTATTATTATTATTCTCTTCGTTTTAGGACTTTATTCTGTAATATCATGTCTTTATTCTGGTATTAAAGTTTTTTGTTAGCTAATACTTTGTTGTAATTTTGAGCTTATGAATAAATGCAAACTTGTGCATCTAGTTTTTAAAACTCATTACAGTTGATAATAGTAAAATCATTCCCTCTCCCTTGTTAACTGTAATTTCACAAAATAGTCGCCTCCATATTAGGTTGGATTTTTTGCGCTGTGTGCAGGTACTGGGCCGACATCGACACGCAGCTGAGGCGGTCTGCGTACGAGAGGAAGGTCAAAGTTCGCCTGCTGATCAGCTGCTGGCCTCACTCTCCGCCCGTCATGCTGCCCTTCCTGAAGTCTCTGGCTTCGGTTCACGACTACAGGAACAAGCTGGACGTCCAGGTGGTGAGTGGCGCCTCCTCCTGAAAAACACAGCCGCGGTATGCTGGGCCGGTTGCTACGGTAACGAAGCTGGGGTGTTCGGTGTCGGTTTTTCAGAGGCTGTTTACGGTTCCCGCCGACCCGAGGCACAAAGCGATTCCCTACGCAAGAGTGAACCACAACAAGTACATGGTGACCGACAAAGTGGCGTATATCGGTAAGACCTGTGGTACATCCATTGATTCAATCTTTGGTTCTGATGATTTAATTATTGGAAAATATGGAATTTTTTTTCACCAATTCACTCCTTGTGTTTCCGTAGTTCAGAGTGATGTCAGGGCAGCCATCTTGTTTTACAGCTTCATTATAGTTGGACTTTGAAGATCAACTCTATGACGTAGTTTTAGCACCAGGCTACGATTGTTATTGTTTTAGTTATGAGAATAAAATCATAGTATTACCATCAGAGGAAGGCAGAGTAACCAAAAACTGTACTCAAGTAAGAGTAACTCTACTTCAACATAGTTTTTCTCAAGTAAAGGTAAAAAGTAGCCATCCAAGAAATTACTCAACTAAGAGTAAAAAGGTATTTGGTAAAATGTACTGAGTAACTGATCAAATTATCAATCATTTAATATTTAAAATTACATCATCAGATGGACCAAAATATAAAGTTAAGTGGGAATTTTGGTATTTTAAAGACAAAAATTCATCTAAGTAACAAAAAATAAAATCAGGCTAAATAAAAATTTTCTAAATCCATTTCTTTCAATAAAAAAACTTATGAAACTTTAATAAAAACTGCAGTGTGTGTATGAGTCTGGTGAATATCTGGGTTAAAACATGTTTTGTGGGTAGAAAACCCAAAAATTTTACTCAAGGAAGAGTAGAGATACTTCACAATATAATTATTCAAAGTACAGCGTAGTAAAAATACTCCTAAAAGTACATTTTTCTCAAAACGTTACTGAAAATATAGTAAATGTAACTGAGTAAATGAAAGTAGTTACTACCCGACTCTGATTACCAGAATAAAGTCATAATTATAATAATGTCACATATCAGCAGGCACTGCCTATTGCTTAGCAACCCCAGTGGAACTCCAGCATGTTACCTAGCAACCCAAGCTGAGCTTCGGCACATCTTCTCAGCTGGTTTTTGTTTACTGTACAATGGCTGCTGGAAAAGACAAGTGTTTTGTTGTCGACTTACCATTCAGAAGCCCCTTTCTGTATTCTTATTGGGTGTGCAGGAGGCTCGACTTGTGCTTTTCAAAGACGTACAAAGGTTGCATAATTCCAAGCATTTTCTCGTACGAGTGTAAACGTTGAGTTTCGGTGGTGTGGCCAGCAGCAGCTTACTTAGATTTAAAGTGGCAGGACGCCCTAAAACAGCTAAAATCTCATTAACTATGAATGATTGTGGGCAAAGGAAATGTGATGAACATGTTTTGTGTAGACCATAAATCTGCCTGAGCCTGTTCAAGGATAATAAGTCACATTTAAAATGGGAAATCGAATTTGGTATAAAAAAACCCCAACAGATTTTATTTTTAAACACCCAGAGAGATTTCAGTTTCTTAAAGTGGGAAAGAAAGTTAAATGGATTGAAATATATTCATACATATGTGTGTTTTTGTCCTCAGGGACGTCTAACTGGTCGGGGGATTACTTCCTGAACACTGCTGGGTCGGCGCTGGTCGTGAACCAGACGGACTCGCCGGACCCGACCGTCCAATCCCAGCTGAAGACCGTCTTCGAGCGGGACTGGAACTCGGCCTACAGCGCCCCCATCAGACACGTTGCAAACCTCAAACACGTCTGCTGATCTCCTCACACCAGAACTCGTTTGCACATGCGCAGCACTCAGGTTCTCCTGGGCTTTGGACCCGGGCGAACGCTGGTTCTGGTGAGCTGGAAGCACAGAACTATTTTTACTCCTTGAATTACTTTTTCCCCCCACATGTTGTGGAGGTTTTACACAAACTTCACTGGGATTTCAAGCGCATAAGTGTGAAAGGGAAAGAAAAAAAGGTGTTTACTCAGAAAAATCTGAAACGTGTGGCGTGCATTTTTCTCACCACCACTAAGTCGAAGACACTGCAAAAGCACAAAATCCTAACCAGTACTTTTGAGTTCACTTCAACTAAGACAAAACTAAGTAACTTTTCAGCAATTTTTCTAAACTTATTTTAAGTCAATAACTTCTTAATATTTCCCAGTGTAATTAGTATTTTTTTCATTAATATTAAGGAATTATTAACCTAAAATACGCTTCAATATATTGCTGAAAAGTTATTTGTAAGGTAGTTTGTAGTAAATCAAAAATACCTCAAAACTTTAAATACTTTGGCTATTTATGCTACAAATTACAGCAGTACACTGCAAAAACACAAAATCTCACCAAGTATTTTTGGTCTAGTTTAGTGGGAAAAATGTCTTATTAGTGAACTAATCTACCAATAGAACTGGTAATTTTTCATCGATGTTCAGGAATTAATTTCTTAAAACAGGCTCCTATATTTAGCTGTAAAGTTAGTTTTGTCTTATTTCAAGTGCACTAAGATATTAGCACTAGAATCGACCAAAAACACAGAAGAGTTTGTGTTTTTGCAGTGCAATATCCATATTCAAATGATGGCTTTAACAAGTTTCTGTTTTAAGATTTTTACTTTCATTAGACTTTTATTTTCGTTCCATTTCACAGTTATGTGATACTTTTAGTTGGTCTGTTACTTGAAACACATTGAAGTTTGTGAAGCATTAAGGCCAAACATTTTCTCCTGTGTCTCTTTTTAAAACATTTTGCAGCTTTTATTGATTTTAGTTACAGAACATTGTTTTTTTTTTTTTTATTACAATACATAAATGCTCTTACTTGGATTTTAGATTATAGTTCTTTAGCATTTTAAGCTTCACCATCAGTGGGAGTTTTTTCAACTCAGGGACTAAAATCTGACTATTTTTGACTCTATCAACGTGAAAATTAGCCTTTTTATTTACTAATCTGCTGCAATTGTCCTGTTCTGAGATTTTTAAACTCACTTTCAGGATCTGAGTGCATTTTCTTTTTCTTTTTACAACTTCACAGCAGTTAAATAAATTAAATTAAGCATGCAAAGCAATGGTCTTTAGTTTCAGGACTACTTTGAACTCTGGTTCGACATCTTTGTTGTAAAGTGATTGAAACAGCAAATAATCTCAGGTATAATCTCATAAAATATCTGGGAATATTAATAATTATCTGCAGCAGCTGCCTGTGATCAATAAATCATTTTCAATAAAAGTTCTTAAACCATTTTCTGTGTTTTCATTTTTACCTGCGACGTGTGATTTCAGCTAGAAAAAAAGCTAATGTAGATAATACGTATGGAGTGCCAATTGTACCATTAGTCAAAAATCAACAGCAACAATTTGGATTATTTAGTCTGACTCAAGAATGTTTTTTTTTTTCAAACTCATATTTTCACCATCATTGTTTTTTATTCTTTTGTATATTTAATTTGCTTCAATAATATTTAGTTGTTGCCCTGCGACAGACTGGCGACCTGTCCAGGGTGACCCCGCCTCTCCACCGAAATGTTCGCTGGAGAGACACCAGCACCTCCCAACCCCATTAGGGACCAGGATGTTAGAAAATAGATGGATGGAGGGAATATTTAGTTGTAGGCTAAACCTTGAGCTCCAAACTAAATCTTTAGGACAGAATTCAACCAATGGCAGTTTAGCCACAAGATATTTAGCTTACAAACTAAATATTTAATTAGTGAGCTACATATTTAGCTTCAAACTACTTGTTTAGTTTGTAAACTGAACATTTAGTTTCAGCAAATGTTTTGTTTTCAAATTAAATTCTTAGTTGGAAACTAAATATTTAAGATGAGTATCAACAAAAAAAACAACATAAATTGCCAAGTAAATATTTAGTTTTGACCTAAAAAAAAATTACTTTTCAAACTAAATATTTTCACTGCAACATATTTTGTTTGAAACTGCCATTTAAATGAATGAAAAACATGGTGAAAATATAAAAAAAATAAACCCCCAATATTTTGTTCTTATGGCAGGCTAAGTGTACAAATTTAGCCTGCAATATTTAGTTTGCAAGCTAAATTCTTAGCTCCAAACTAAATATTTAGGATGGGTTTCAGCAAATGGCTAGCAACCTAACTAATTTTGTAGCTTACAAACAATTTAGTTTAATCAAATATGTGGTTTGAAGCTAAATATTTAGCTTGCTATGTAAATATTTAGTTTGTAAGCTACATATATTTATATTGTAAACTAAAAATATTTAATTTGTAAGCTAAATATTTAGTTTACTAACTAGATATTTGTAAGTAAAATATTTCTGCTTGCAGCTATAAATGTTTAGCTTGTGACCTAAATGTTTAGTTTTCAAGCTAAATCTTCAAACTAAATATTTAGTATGGGATTAAGCAAATTAACAGTAAAAGAAAAAGTTACTCAAGTAAAGGTAACTGCATAAATATAACTAGTTACTACCCATCTGAATGCATCGGACTGTATGGTTGTATCAGGTTACAGCGTCCCTAAAATAGCAGGCTACTGGTGCCTTTTAAGGCTATCGATTTATGTATTTCTGCTTTTATTTTTCTTTATGTCAGTTTCAGTTTTCCATATCTAAAATATTTATTGTAACAGAAATACAGTTAAGTTGTTTGACGTTTTAAGACAAATCAGAAGTATATTTGTATATTTTTGAGGTTTTATGGACAATTTTAAACAACATTAAATGTGATTTAATGCTTACATTATCCTTAATGAAAGAACAAAAAAAGCTTTTTTCAGTAGTTTGAATATCTCCTGATTTCCAGTATCTGTTTATAGTTTCCAGTTATTTTTCTTTGTGTCTGGGTGCAGTAGCAGATTTCAAACACTGGTGGGCGCTGTTGGTGCAGGTTTATTTTTCCCTTATACCTGTTTGACAGATAAATGTTAGAAATTGAAGAGAATAAACTTGAAATTAACAAACTAAAAATTTAAGTGAATAAACTCCCCGGAGGCGTGACATCACTGCCGGAGTTTAAACTCCCAGTCACTCCCTGTAATTGGTTGTGGACGTTTTGGAGGGTCAGCTGTTGACCCCTGGCTCTGGGTGTGTCTAATCGCCTCAGCCCACCCAGTCTCTGCTGACTGCAGACTGGTAAACATGTCTGACACGAGGTGAGCAAAGTGGGGTTTAAATTCGCCGAGCTAAAGATAAAACGCTCCTTTGACGCCAACATTCGGCCATCTTGTCTCAACAGACCAGTTATTTCTCGGAGTCCTGGGAAAGTTTGCAAATGTTCTGATAGGTTTTCTACAAACTTACAATGTCACAAACATTGGTGCTTTCTCAAGATTTAAGCAACCAGTTAAGCTCATAAGTCACTGTATCGTTCATTTAGTAACTTCCTGTATTAAAAACAGCAGTTTGGGTAGTTTAGAAAACACAAAACCTTACCAAGTAATTTTGGTCTAGTTTTTATTGCAAATATCTTAAAACACTTGAAATGAGACAAAAGTAATTTACAAGTAACTTCTCAGCCAGATACAGGAGCTTGTTAAGTCAATAATTATTTAGTATTCAGATAAATTCATTTATAACAATAAATTTTTCCCTGCTTGCCAGATCCAGAGTAGCCAAAAATTGTTCCCAACTAAGAGTAGCATTTAATATTTAAAAATGACATCATCAGATGAACGAAAATATAAAGTATAGTGGAAATTTTATATCAGAAAAGTAAAAAGTCAAAAATTTTCATAACTTTCATGAGTTTTTAATCGAAAGAAACTGACCTGGGAAAGTCTCTTTTTTTTGTTATTTATATGAATTATTCTCATCTTGGTCCTTAAAATACCAAAATTTTCACTTGACTTTATATTTTGCTCTCTCTGATTATGTAATTTTTAAATATGAAATTATTGATCATTTGATCAATTACTCAGAACTAGAGTAAATATTTTCACCAAATACTTTTTTACTCTTACTTAAGTAATTTCTTGGACGGCTACTTTTTTACTTTTACTTGAGTAAAATAAAATATGTTGAAGTAGTTCTAATCTTTCTTGACTACAGTTTTGGTTACTTTACTCACCTCTGTCCAAACCTTAACTTGATCTAAATACTTAAGAATGTCTTTCAAAAGGACGACTCGCTTTATTGACTTTATTGGGACGTAAACTTGAGTGTCATCTGCGTAGCGGTGAAATGTGAAGCCGTGTTTCCTACAAATAGAACCAGAAACTGAGCCTCCAGTGTTCAAATAGTTCAGGTCCAAGAATTCATCCCTGAGGAACGCCACAAGAGACGAACATTTGAATATTCTGTCTCTCATATATGATTAAAACCACACATTACTCTTTTGTTCTTTGTATATTTCAGCCTGTAAATGCTTTTTAAAAAAACTTAAATTGGAAACATTTACATAAAACAAACAAAAAAATAATAACTTTATCATCAAACTGGTTCACTGAACCGCCTGCATCTACTAATGGGAGAAGCTCTGTGTGTGTGTGTGGAGGCGGGTGTGTGTGTGTGTGTGTGTGTGTGTGTGCGTGTCCTCCATTCTGAGGACCCAGTAATTTATTTACTATTCTGGATTTTTGCAGATAGGATCTTTTGTGCTCATGTTGATGCTTTAGCACCAAGATGTTGAGATAAACAGAATGCACGGCACTTTTTGGCTCCTCTAGTCAGGATTCGTTAAAACTCTTTGAATAAATTATCATTTCATAGCAGTAGCTTAATTACTTATAAGTTTCAACCTTTAAATTGAGTTTTTAGTCTCTCTGGAGTCTTGGATCGTCTCCTCATCTATTTAAGTCAATAAACTCTTTTTTTTTCTTCTGCATTAATTTCCAAACGTTTAGGTAATTTTTCTTTGTTTTTTACCCTCCAGGGGATCTTTTTTTTGTGGCTCTAGTGTCCCTTATATGATAGTAGGTTGACAGGAAATGGGGAAGGAGAGGGGGGAAGACATGCGGCAAATGTCGTCGGGTCCAGGAGTCGAACCCGCGACGGCCACGTCGAGGACTCAAGGCCTCCAAATACGGGTCGCGCTAACCGCTACGCCACCACGGCACGCCCTTAGGTCATTTTTCTGCTGAAATACTAAATACTAACTGTTTTTAGTTTCCTATTTGAGTCCACTAGCTCTGTATTCAAAAATGTATTAGCTGCACAATGGAGCGGTTGGTAGTCATGTTGCTTAGCAACAAGAAGGTCCTAGGTTCAAATCCTGACCTCTTTCACTTCTTCTCTTCTGTTTTCCACTTTGAAAAGTGTCGCCTCATATTTATACCTGAGGAAAACAGGAAGTCATAACCTACCAAATTAAAAGTTGTTTTGATATAAATGAAAAATGTATTACTTAGTTAAAAAAAAAATCTTAACATTTTTCCCACACTGGATAGCAATGATCCAATTAAAAGTTGGATTTTTCTAATAAAAGATGAATAAACAATAGAAATATAAGGAGAATTACATTTTTTATTTATATTTTCCTTCATCAGGAAGTGTGGGGGATTCTTTCCAGGAAGTGATGAAAAATCTTCTGTTAACAACAGGTAACAATCAGAGGTTTTTACAGTGAATCTCAAACTATTATTGTTAAACAAATGAATGGACGAATTAATAAATCACCAAATAATAAGCCAGAGCTGTAATAATTAAGACAAAACTGGTAATAAATAAAAGTATTTAAACTAAAATGAATAGTTTGTTACAGTATTCAGTTATTTTAGAGTCATTTTCAGCTCTTTTAATTGACCCTGAAATCTGATTGGCTAACCTCCACAGAAAGTCCACTTCTGTTGGAAGTCAAAATAAATCTATTTTACTTTCAGTGTTTTATTGTTTATTTTATTGTTTATTTTCTGCACTTTAATTGCCGCTCCGTTCTGCCGGTGGACAGACGCGGTGACGAGGGTGCGAACAGCAATCGGTGGCTCCTCCTCTCTGACTCGCTCACTTTTACCTGCCAGATGTTTGGAGGTGAAACAAACTCCACCACACTGAAAAACCGAACTACATCTGATTCTAATCAAGTTAAAGTTTGAGGGGAAAAATGAGAAAACAGCCTTTTGTTTAGTGGACGCATTTAATCTCTTTGCTTTGTCTTTAGGTAACATGTGAACTGAAAAGACTTTTATCTGAATGTGGAAACATTTCAGTTTCTTAATAATGTACCATAAAAGAAAAGGGGCCAAAGAACAGAAAAACCATGAAAGAATAATAATATGAAAACATAACCTTTCAGACAAACTCATTATTTAAATGAACTTAAATAATAATAAATGCAACACTTGTGACCCAGAGACATGGGAACTGCGCTTGAGACCTCATATGCACTAAGACAGGAGATTCTATTGTACTGAAAATATTTCTGAGTGTGTTAGCAGCTGGGTTTTTGTTTGCCCCTTCTTCCAGCAGCTGTTAACTTCTGTAACCAGGGCTCCATAATCCTAATAAAAAGGGAAGTAGCAAGAGAGGAACCTCAGAGTGAATTTGGAGATTGTAAAAATCACACTCTCCTCTTTTTCTCTCCTCTAGTACAAAATGTAATCACTTTTCTCTGTTTTCTTTTTTGTCTGTTTGAAAGCATTTAGGTTGAATGAACCTGCCACCCTTCCATTACCATGGAATCACTTCTGTATTGAGCCTGAAAGAGCGAGTGTGTGGGAACAAGTGAGCAGCCCACAGCCAGACAACCGAGCAACTGACCCGCCTTTACACACTGCTGTAAACACACGTCCTGTTTGAGCTTTTCGCAAGAAGCATGCAAAAGTAATAAAAGGAAATAACACGGAGACCTTAAAGAACACGGTAGCACAACTTTGAACCTGAACAGTTAACTGAACTCACTCTGCCACCAGAGCTGCTCTACCGTTAAGCTATGGGGCCTGTTGTCCTTCCTGATGCTTCGGAAGCAAAAAGCCCGAACCGTAACCCCTTACCTGGTTTCTGACACTAACAACGACAAACACACATAATATACCTGGAAATAATTACGAAATTATTTAAAAACGTTGTCCGTTAGAATGGATTAGGAATTTTTTTAGATATTTAAATAGCACATTTTTACAAGAAAAATTAATATATCCTACTAGCAGAAGCTGAAGTTAATGTTGGTCATAAATTAAACTCACCTTTGTATCTGTGAATGTATAACGAGGCGAACATCTTTAAACCTTTCTCCAGCTTACTGGTTGGGGCTTCGGATCGATGTTCATCATTCATTGTTACCTTGGCCAGGCCCTGCAAGCACCGAGTGTAAAATGCCGTTTTCAATAAACCGGAAACGACTGAGCCGCTTTTCCCTGAACGAGGAAGCTAACCTGCAAAGAGCTCATAACTTCGCTAACGCTAAAGTGCTACACTGACATTGTATTTAGTGGAAGCTAATGCTAAAGCTCTAATTTAATGAGTTTTTCATCTGATTATTGTAACGCTTTTTCTCCTTAAATGGTTTTATTTGTCTTATATAATAAATTTTCTTATTTTAATACTTTCTCATCAGTACAATTTTTCTGACTTTAGTGAGTTTTTTTTAATTTTCATTTTTTTACTCGGGAGTCGAACCCACAACGTCCGCGTCGAGGACTAAGGCCTCCAAACGTGGGCCGTGCTAACTCCCTGCGCCGCCACAGCACGCCCCGTTTTTTCTTCTTTTAATGAGTATTTCATCTTGGTATTATGAAATTTCTTGTTTTCATGATATGTGTCGTGGAAAAAAAACTATTTCCAAGCACTGTTCAGGTGAAATCACTCAATCCGGTTTATTCATATATTGTGCACAATACAGAGAGCTTGTAGGACAATCAGTAATGAAGCAGGTCTGGATGAAAAGCTCTGCCAGGCAGAGAAACACATGAGTTTTATACAAAGGGATAAGGGATCCTAAGCATGGGAAACAGACTGGTTCCCATGCAGCTTTGAAAAACAACGTCCAACCTTGTACATGTAACCAAAATAGTTTAACTTGGTGGGAATATACTGGAACTTAGAATAAACATATAGCAATACAACTAGCAGGTGTGACCTTACTTTAATTTTTCCACTACAATATGTTTCATTTATAATGTGTTTTCTCATTTAGCAAGTTTCTCATCTCATCATAATGAATTTTGTTGTTTTAACGACTTTTGTATATCGTAATGAGATCCTGAAGCTATTTCCAAACTCTGGCTGATTCCTTAGACTCTTATGTGAGCATTTCTCTCTGATTATCCAAACTGAGATCAATATGGCCGCTGTCCTCTACAAGTAAGATACTGACTGCTCATTGGTACTTAACAGAAACTCAGTTTACATCAGCAGTGTGTGTTTGCATTGTTCTGAATGTCGTGATGATTATTCTGTGTTTTCTGCTCCTCAGTCCAGCCACCTGGTGGACAGTCGAGGCCTGAGCTGCAGCACGCAGAGCCTGAACAGACGGGGATCGCTCGGTGGGACCAGCTAACACGCAAATAACACAAATCATTTAAATGCAAGAAAAACTGATGGATTGTTTAAAAACTGGACTCAAAAATGCTGCTGTGAATCAGCATCAAGAGGATTCCCCATCGTGAGTCTCCAAAAGATGGTTGCTGCAAATTGGGGGTCAAAGGTCAAATTTGACTGTAGGAGGGTTATCGTGACCAGCAACAAGGTTTAAGACTGTCTGCAACATTTCCTTTACTTGCTCCTGTTTTCTGAATTGTAAGAATCAAGTTTAACAATTTTTAACGCTAAATCTTAAAAACAAAACAAAATAATCTATTTATTCTTTTCACAGCCAAGAAAAAATCTAAAAATCTCAAATAGTTTCATTAGAAACATTCATCAAAAAGAAAAAATGTAAAATTTCTGTGTTTATAAAGTAGGTTTTTATTAACTTTAACATAACTATCAGTTATAAAGTTATTTTTTATCTTCGATTTGGGACCAAACTTGCAACATTTGTTCCATTTCCAGTTGCTGCGTTATTTTTTCAAACTGCACTGAATCAAACCCTTTGAAAAACCTGTTCCCCTCCTGGCCTGTGGGGGCGCTGCACCAACAACCACTGAAGGAAACAACATAAAAACCTCTGCAGAAGTCACTGAGCACAACTTCCTTCTTCATGAAATGTAAGCAGAGATGGAGTAGCGTCAGATTTTAGAGGTTGGAGGATTTTTCTTGATTTTGGCTAAAGACCACGAGGCGTTTCTCCTGGTAGCGCTAGGCTAGCATGTTTGTTTTGCTTGTATTTACCCAGAATGCCCTGCACTGTAGTCCACTTACTAGGAAAACAAACTAGAGTTCAATTAAAGTGGACCAAACAGGACTGGTGTGAATGTATGTCATTGTATTTTGGCCGTTGATTAAAAAAAAGAAAAATAAATTTCTGCCAAAAACCTGAAAATTTTCTAGGAGAAAAAGCCAATATGTGAGTTTGAAAAGTCAAAAATTTGCAAAGGAAAAATTGAAATTAATCTCAGAAATTTTCTAGAAAACAACTTGGAAAGTAAAAAATGTTCAAAGTTTGAAGCCAAAATTTCCACGATTATTTAAAAGTTCTGGATTTTTTTGGTCTAAATTTAATTATTTTTTGTCTTTCTGTCTACAACAGCCTTAGTATGCTGCCACATAAATGGACCTTAGTTTGAAACTACATAATAGATTCAACTGGCAACAGAAATCTGACAGATTAGGAGGATTTTTAACAGAAGGATAATTTTTTTAATTAGGTTAAACACTAAGATGGATGGATGGATGAGTCAATTTCTGCTTTAATAGATTAAATTAGATTAAATTTGACGAGCCCTGACTCAGGTCCTGCCCTTTTTACCAAATAGAAAAAGTGATTTACAGATTCTTTCTCTACACAAATAAAACAACTTTACTGCATTTCTATTAACATTTTGCATGTTTTATTTGTTTATTTGTATTGAAAAATAAAACACATTTAGAGTTAAAACTGAAGAAGTTTACTCTGGTTTAGAGGAATGTTTGTGTTTTATATCTGCAGATTTGTACAAAGTTTAATAGGATTAAAGACAATTTAAACCATGACATGAATTTTTTTGGTGTTTTTTGTGTTTACTGATGATGTTATTTTTAAAAATCAGCTTCAAAAGCAAATATTTTGCTTTGTGCTGTTGCTTTTCTTCTGCAGAGCATCAGTGCCCCTCCCCCACCTAATGCTGCAAGTCAGCTGACTGCAATGAAGTTTTCCAGGTTGACTGATTGGAAAAACTTCCTCCAAAAGGAGAAAAATGTCTTTTCTTTTGTGTTTAACTTAGCTTTAGTGCTAAGCTAAAAATTAGCTCAACTAATAGATTAGTGGAATTTGCTGCTAATTATGACAGAAAAGAATAAAAATTTAACTCAGAAGTTCTAGTTTAATCTGTTGAGGGATTTTGAAGTCAGTGACTTTTTGCTTAGTGACGGATATTTCATCATTCAGTACATTGAGTCAGCCAACGCAGACGGAAACTGTGATACTATCTCAAGATGATAATCAGGCAAAAACATGTTTTAACTAAAGTTATGGAGGTAAAAAATGACATTTGTCCAACAGAGCAATTAGTAATGTCAGAAAACCTGCTGGCTTATTAAAAATGCACCACAGAAGCCCGACCCGACTATCAAACAGGTAACTTTGCTTTGTGTGCCAGGTGGGTGGAGATGGTGAATGCATTCAAAAGTTTTGGGTTTGCTGATTTAACTTGACAACCATCCTTCACTTGGATGAAGACAACCAAAGTATAGTGAGTTAAACAGGATAAATCAGCTGTTTTTTAACTTTACTGCATTTATCTGCATATTAACTGGTCTGGACACTAAACTGTACACTGATTTTAAATTATTAATGATCAAAAATACAATTACAAGACTTACAAAAATATTACATTTAATATTGCACTGTTCCAACTTTAAACTCTGAATTCTCACGCTTCATGAACAAAGAATAGTTTCTTTACCTTTAAGTTAGCTTTAGCGCTAAGCTAAAAATTATCTCCACTAATAAAATATTAGTAGAATTGTGTTAAATATGACAGAAAAGTATAGAAATTTAACTCAGAAGTCTGTAATCTGTTTGGGGATTTTGAAGAATTTTCATTTATTGACTGATATTTCATTATTTAGTAAATCAAGTCGGCCAAAGCAAAGGAAAACTGGGATCCTATCCAAATATGGCTAAAGCTAAACAGGCAAAAAAAGTTTTTTTTTTCTTTTAGTAAAACTATGAATATATAGATTGAAATTAGTCCAAGTGAGCAATTAGTTATGGTTTCTATGCCCCAAAAAATGCTGGCTTATTAAAAATGCACCACAGAAGCCCGACCCGACTATCAAACAGGTAACTTTGGTCCAACCGGGCTCAGATTTTGGGTCATAACCTCAGAGGTTCAGCTAATATTTTAGATTTTCATGTCTCTTCATTCATTGTTTTATGATATAAATGCATGTTGCAGCAGCAACATAAAGGGGCTGGTAGTGTTTAATATTCTAAATAATAAATGTTTTGAGTTCAATGAGCCTAAAATATTTCAGCTCTTTGAAGTAAACAACTTTTTCCAGTTGAAGATCTAAAGTTTAGATTTACCCTGAAAAACCTGGTTATGTTGCAACAAAGCTGATAATGTTGCTGAAGCTTCAATCCAGATTAGCATCACTCAGCATGCTCACACCAGCACACAGAGGCTGAACATCCAGATTAATGTTTAGATTTCTTATGTCCTTATGTGCCAAGTGCACGTATGGACCCCCTTTATGCCTGAACATGGTGTTCGTTATGGATGACCCATGACGAGCACCGAAGCCCAACAACAAACCACCACTAGAGTTCAGGGGGGCCGATCCTTATTTTGACAGGAGAAAAAGACAAGAAGAAATGGAACTACTACATAAACAGTCTTCACCCATTTCAAAATCCATCCATTCATCCATCTTCTTCCATTTATCTGGGGTCGGGTCACCGAGGTAGAAGGGAGGCCCAGACTTCTCTCTCCCCAGCCACTTGTTCCAGCTCTTCCGGGAGAATCCCAAGGCGTTCCCAGACCAGCTGAGAGACATCATCCCTCCAGCATGTCCTGGGTCTTCCCTGGTTCCTCCTCCCGGAGGGACATGAACACCTCACCAGGGAGGCGTCCTGACCAGATGCTCCTCAACTGGCTCCTCTTGACGTGAAGGAGCAGCGGCTCTACTCTGAGTCCCTCCTTGATGACTGAGCTTCTCACCCTATCTCTAAGGGAGAGCCCAGCCACCTTACCAAGAAAACCCATTTCGGCCGCTTGTATCCGCGATCTCGTTCTTTCGGTCATGACCCGAAACTCATGACCATAGATGAGGGTGGGAACGTAGATCGACCGGTAAATCGAGAGCTTCGCTTTTTGGCTCAGCTCTCTCTTCACCACGACGGACCGGTTTCACTGCAGACGCTGCATCAACCCGCCTGTCGATCTCCCTCATTTTTCCCTCATTCGTGAACAAGATCCCGAGATACTTAAACTCCTCCACTTGGGGCAGGACACCCCTTCCACCTCCGACACGGAGAAGGCACTCTACCCTTTTCCGGCTCAAGACCATGGCCTCGGATTTGGAGGCCCTGATCCTCATCCCGGCCGATTCACACTCGGCTGCGAACCGCTCCAGCGAGAGCTGCAGATCACGACCTGATGAATCCAATAGGACCACATCATCCACAAAAAGCAGGCCACAAATGCCTGATAGGACTCCTTCTTCAGCCGGACAGCATCCCTCACTGAAGGTGTCCACCAACGAGGGTTTCCGCTGCGACAGGCACCAACAACCTTGCTGCCACAGCTCAGATTAGCCGCCTTGACAATGGAGGCACGTCTGGCACTACTTAATGAACTGAAGGACTAGATAGCATCTGATATCAGAAGACCAAATTCATCTACTGGAGCTGTTGTCAGTAATCAATAAAACAATATGAAAGAATAACTGCTTTCAATACTATGTATTTTAAAGAAGAAAAATTAAGTGAACACCACAAGACACAAATATACATAGAAACCAAATATAAATAAATAAATACAATATATATATATATACAGTACTGCAGTAGATCTTCTATATAGATGTGCACAAAGAGTCCTAACTTCCCCGCTGGTCAGCACATTGTCTGACTGACACACATTTAAAAGTCCATGATTTTTTTGTCCAGATACTTAAGGGAAAATGTCCAGGTGCAATTACTTTCCGATGAAAAGAGGATGAATAATGGATTGTGTGTCTATGTAGTGAGATGGAGGGGGAGATACTATGGACCATCAGCCTCCTACCAGACCAGTATGGAGTGAATTTCAGGTTCTCCTGGCTCCAGCTAGTTGTCAGAAGCTCGCCATCCTTTAACCCTAAAAAGGGTCACCTGGCCAATTCCACATATAGTTCAGTGCATGACAGCTTCATGACTCCAAGCTCACTGGGTATTCAGATCTGTAGCTCCATTGTCTCCAGCTCTCCCCCTCACACCTGATTGGGAAAGCTGGAGCAGGCCTGAATAACCACTTCAGGTGCAGTGATTGGCTGAATGCACTGTGTGACTGACTGTCACTCTAACCAATGGAGCAGCAAAGGCGGGATTAGGGGCAGTTTTTACCCTGGGTTACACACGGAACACGGTCCACTCAGACTCAATGTCCCTTTCTTCCCCCGGAACGTGTTCAAAGTTTTGCCGGAGATGGGAGTTAAAACTCCGCCTCACAGGGGAATCCGCCAGATGTTCCCAACAGACCCTCACAACACTTTTGGGCCTGCCAGGTCTGACCGGCTTCCTCTCGCACCGGAGCCAACTCACCACCAGGTAGTGGTCAGTGGACAGCGCCGCACCTCTCTTCACCCGAGCGTCCAAGATAGACGGCTGCAGATCCAATGAAACGATGACAAAGTCGATCATAAAACTGCGGCCTAGGGTGTCCTGGTGCCAAGTGCACATATGGACACCTTTATGCCTGAACATGGTGTTCGTTATGGACAATCCGTGGCGAGCACAGAATCAATCAATCAATCAAATTTTATTTGTATAGCACATTTCAGCAGCAAGGCATTTCAAAGTGCTTTACATCATTACAAACACAGAAACACAATGCAATATAGAATCAATCATTAAGTCAAGTTCCATCAATAAATTTGTAATTGATTACATTTCAAATACAATCCTAAACAGGTGGGTTTTTAGTTGAGATTTAAAAGACGTCAGTGTTTCAGCTGTTTTACAGTTTTCTGGAAGTTTGTTCCAAATTTGTGGTGCATAGATGCTGAAAGCTGCTTCTCCTCGTTTGGTTCTGGTTCTGGGGATGCAGAGCAGAACCAGAACCGGAAGACCTGAGAGGTCTGGAAGGTTGATACAACAACAGCAGATCTTTAATGTATTGTGGTGCTAAGCCGTTCAGTGATTTATAAACTAACAACAGTATTTTAAAGTCTATTCTTTGAGCTACAGGGAGCCAGTGGAGGGACTTTAAAACTGGTGTTATGTGCTCTATCTTCCTGGTTTTAGTCAGAACGCCAGCAGCAGCATTCTGGATCAGCTGCAGCTGTTTGATTGATTTGTTGGACAGACCTGTGAAGACGCTGTTGCAATAATCAATACGACTGAAGATGAATGCATGGATGAGTTTCTCTAGATCTGGCTGAGACATCAGTCCTTTAATCCTGGAAATGTTCTTCAGGTGATAGAAGGCCGACTTTGTGACTGTCTTTATGTGGCTCTGGAGGTTCAGGTAAGAGTCCATCACTACTCCCAGGTTTCGGGCCTGATCGCTGGTTTTTAGTTGTAATAACTGAAGCTGTGCATTGACTCTAGATCTATAACTCTAGATCTATAACTCTAGATCTATAACTCTAGATCGTTCCTCTTTAGGTCCAAAAATAATAACTTCAGTTTTGTTTCTGTTCAGCTGGAGAAAGTTTTGGCACATCCACACATTTATCTGTTCTAAGCATCTGTTCAGTGATTGGATGGGGTCAAAGGTCACCTGGTGACATCGTAATGTAGAGCTGTGTGTCATCTGCATAGTTATGGTAGCTAATATTATTTCCTGTTATAACCTGAGCTAGTGGGAGCATATAAATATTGAATAAAAGGGGCTCTGGGATTGAACCTTGGGGTACCCCACATGTGACCTTTGACCTCTTTGATGAAAAGTTTTCAATTGAAACAAAGAAATCCCTGTTCTTTATGTAGGATTCAAACCAGTTAAGCACTGGACCGGAGAGTCCGACCCAACTCTCCAGTCGATTCAGTAATATGTCGTGGTCAACGGTGTCAAAAGCTGCACTGAGGTCCAACAGAACCAGCACTGAAGTTCAACAACAGAACACCGCTCGAGTTCAGATCCGGGGGACCGTTCCTCCCAACCACACCCCTCCAGGTCTCACTGTCATTGCCCACCTGAGCACTGAAGTCCCCCAACAGAACAAGGGAGTCCCCAGGAGGAGCACTCTCCAGGACCCCCTCTAAGGACTCCAAGAAGGGTGGGGGGTAATCTGAACTCTCGTTCGGCTCTTAAGCACAAACAGTCAGGACCCGTCCCCCCACCCATAGGCGGAGGGAGACTAAACTCTCATTCACCGGGGTAAACCCCAATGTACAGGCGCCGAGATGGGGAGCAACAAGTATGCCCACTCCTGCCCGGCGCCTCTCACCTTGGGCACCTCCAGAGTGGAAGGTCCTAGGATCATTGGGGCCCTCAAACCCCTCCACCACAATAAGGTGGCAGCCCAAGGAGAGGTTCAAAATAAGAGCATGAATATAAACATGTAACTACTTTATGTATTCTTAACAGTCTGTAACCAACACAGATGTTATATTTCATTCAACTGAAGATTAACAAAATAACCAAATAAATTAGTGATTTAGAGTTAATGTGGAAAATTTTATTCAGGCGGATCAAGTTTGCTAAATGTTTTCAAAGCTAAATTTAGTGCTAAGCTAAAAATTTACTCAACTAATAGCAGATTAGTAGAATTATGGCCACAACTGCTAATTATGACAGAAAAGAATAAAAATTTAACTCAGAAGTTCTAGTTTAATCTGTTGGGGGATTTTGAAGTCAGTGACTTTTTGCTTAGTGACGGATATTTCATCATTCAGTACATTGAGTCAGCCAGAGCAGATGGAAACTGTGATACTATCCCAAGATGATAATCAGGCAAAAACATGTTTTAACTAAAGTTATGGAGGTAAAAAATGACATTTGTCCAGTAGAGCAATTAGTAATGTCAGAAAACCTGCTGGCTTATTAAAAATGCACCACAGAAGCCCGACCCGACTATCAAACAGGTAACTTTGGCCCAACCGGGCTCAGATTTTGGGTCAGAACCTCAGAGGTTCAGCAAATATTTTAGATTTTCATGTCTCTTCATTCATTGTTTTATGATATAAATGCATGTTGCAGCAGCAACATAAAGGGGCTGGTAGTGTTTAATATTCTAAATAATAAATGTTTTGAGTTCAATGGGCCTAAAATATCTCAGCTCTTTGAAATAAACAACTTTTTCCAGTTGAAGATCTAAAGTTTAGATTTACCCTGAAAAACCTGGTTATGTTGCAACAAAGCTGATAATGTTGCTGAAGCTTCAATCCAGATTAGCATCACTCAGCATGCTCACGCCAGCACACAGAGGCTGAACATCCAGATTAATGTTTAGATTTCTCTCTCTGCCTCTATGAAGCCTTTCTGCTCTGATGGTCAAAGACTAAAACTGAAATGAAATGACAGAAAAATGTCTGATGAAAAAAATCTATTTAAATGTTCCAGATTTATAATCTGAAGATGTTCCATCAATCCTCCTGGAGGACAAACTGAAAACTTCTCCTTCCTCTGCTTCTTTCTCCTACTGCTCTCCATCCTTGAATGTCTGCAGTTTTTGCTGACATTAAGTTTATGTTCTCTCTCTGTTTCTTCTCTTCATAGCAGCTACACCTGGGCTCATTTCTGTTTAGCTGTGACCCCTTCCTGGAGGGAAGCTGAGCTACTGCTGCCAACAACATCAGGTTCTCTTTCAGTGGATCACACACCTGAGTTTCTCCTGCTTCTCCTGGCTTTGCCCTTCAGCTCTGCCACAAGGACACAAGAAAAGAGTTGAGTTGGGGCATGAACCGGCACTTCATGCTCCTTTGAGTCTGCAGGTTGTTCCATTTCTGCCTCCACTGGAGCAACAGGACAAAACTCTGCAATAGACTGGTTGATCTGGGACATTACCTCCATCATAATATTGTCCAGACAACTTGGCAATTTCCTTCAAATCTGCCAAATAGCTGTTTGTCTCTAAACCACCAAACTATGTTGCATAAATGAGACAAACTATCAATACTAAATGTGTCACCCACCTGAATTAAATGTAAATGGTAATAATGGATATATGTGTGTTAAAGTTAATCCAGAATCAAATTCAACAACAAGCATCTGATCAAATTCAGATTCATGTGAATCTGAGCTGTTTAATATCTCCATACTGTTCAGGAAAGTCAGTGAGTTCATCAGTTGAGTTTTCTGACCCCATCCATTAGTACGCATTCGAGACTTTTAAAGCAAGTTTCAATACCTTCCATTATGGAAACTGAATTGTTCAGTGTAAAGTAAAAAATTCTGTAACTTAAAAAACTTTTCCATTAAGGGGCTGTGTTATGTATAATCAGTTTTTTAAGCTTTGCCTCATATTATAATGTTATTCCCTCATCAAAAACATACCTGAAGTGTTGCTTTGATTCTTAGACTTCCGTCCATTTTGAATTTTCACCAGCAGCAAATCTTTCATCGTACTCTCACCGGTGTAACTGGAACGCTCCATGAACGAGGGAGGGAGTGCTGGGTGAGCACGGCTGGTGATGGGGTTGAAGAGTTGGGGAAAGTGGGCCCCCTGTAGCTGGTGGAACTGAAGCCCCAGTTGTCTGTTGGTTTGAAGAATAGCTGCTGTGTGGTGGTGGTGGAGTCCATCTCTCCAGGTCTGGGGAGGCTGGAGTGGACAAGACTTGGCTTAACTGAGCTTCAATACTGTCAAAGCAGGTCAATAATGTCTGAATATCTGTCACAATCGCCCTTTTGTGGCTGAAGAGGGGAAACGGTCTGCTCACTCGTACTTGCTTTATCTTCTAAGGACAGTAAACTGCGACTCCCCATGGTCTCATCTATGATGCATTTCAGCCTCTTCAGTAACAACAAGCGCTGGTCTCCCCAGCCCAGAATTGTTGGACATGTCATGTAGTTAGTCAGATACTCAACACAACTTTCTTCAGCATTTTGAATCAGCTGACTGGAGTCCAGTCCAGACAAAACTTTCATTTATCAGGACGTCACTGTCATCTGGTATTGAGCTGGTTTTCAACTGTCACGTTTTTTGCTCTCTTAAACCACCTCAGCTTCTGCCCAAACTTCAAAAAGGCTTTCTTCCTCCAAAGAGGCGCAGGAACATCTCATCTAACTGACATGTTTTATTCATCTGTTCTGTAGATGAATCTCATCAGCAGCATATGAACAAGCAACATGTGGTCACATGAGCATGAGGTTGAAAACCTGCAAACAGAAAGGAGAAATATTAATCACAGATAACAATGCGTTCATTTTAACTCATTTCTCAAGTAATGATTTAATAATTTACTTGTAAGTTAACAGTGAATGAATAAATAAACTATATTCCAAGCAGTGAAACTAATCTGTTTCCAAACACATGAAAAATATTCCATCAAACAATAAGTCTAATTTGTTTTTCTGAATTATGTAAAGTGTGAATAATGTCGATTTCCTACCAGCGGTGCCTTGGAGGAAACTTTCACTTGAGGTTCTTTGTCTGAACAGAGATCATTGTTTAGCTCAGGTGAGCCAGGTTACCTGATAGATTTGGCTGCTGAGCTCCAGTAGTGAAAGGGGTGGGTGCGCTCGATTCTTTGTGCGGTGTGTGCGAGGTGGGTGGAGATGGTGAATGCATTCAAAAGTTTTGGGTTTGCTGATTTAACTTGACAACCATCCTTCACTTGGATGAAGACAACCAAAGTATAGTGAGTTAAACAGGATAAATCAGCTGTTTTTTAACTTTACTGCATTTATCTGCATATTAACTGGTCTGGACACTAAACTGTACACTGATTTTAAATTATTAATGATCAAAAATACAATTACAAGACTTACAAAAATATTACATTTAATATTGCACTGTTCCAACTTTAAACTCTGAATTCTCACGCTTCATGAACAAAGAATAGTTTCTTTACCTTTAAGTTAGCTTTAGCGCTAAGCTAAAAATTATCTCCACTAATAAAATATTAGTAGAATTGTGTTAAATATGACAGAAAAGTATAGAAATTTAACTCAGAAGTCTGTAATCTGTTTGGGGATTTTGAAGAATTTTCATTTATTGACTGATATTTCATTATTTAGTAAATCAAGTCGGCCAAAGCAAAGGAAAACTGGGATCCTATCCAAATATGGCTAAAGCTAAACAGGCAAAAAAAGTTTTTTTTTTCTTTTAGTAAAACTATGAATATATAGATTGAAATTAGTCCAAGTGAGCAATTAGTTATGGTTTCTATGCCCCAAAAAACTGCTGGCTTATTAAAAATGCACCACAGAAGCCCGACCCGACTATCAAACAGGTAACTTTGGTCCAACCGGGCTCAGATTTTGGGTCAGAACCTCAGAGGTTCAGCTAATATTTTAGATTTTCATGTCTCTTCATTCATTGTTTTATGATATAAATGCATGTTGCTGCAGCAACATAAAGGGGCTGGTAGTGTTTAATATTCTAAATAATAAATGTTTTGAGTTCAATGAGCCTAAAATATTTCAGCTCTTTGAAGTAAACAACTTTTTCCAGTTGAAGATCTAAAGTTTAGATTTACCCTGAAAAACCTGGTTATGTTGCAACAAAGCTGATAATGTTGCTGAAGCTTCAATCCAGATTAGCATCACTCAGCATGCTCACGCCAGCACACAGAGGCTGAACATCCAGATTAATGTTTAGATTTCTCTCTCTGCCTCTATGAAGCCTTTCTGCTCTGATGGTCAAAGACTAAAACTGAAATGAAATGACAGAAAAATGTCTGATGAAAAAAATCTATTTAAATGTTCCAGATTTATAATCTGAAGATGTTCCATCAATCCTCCTGGAGGACAAACTGAAAACTTCTCCTTCCTCTCAGGGCCGTGCAGAGACGTATGGAGGGTCAGGGGCTCAAATTTAAAAAAGGGGCACATTGAACAAAAACTCCGTACAACAACATAGCAACAACCCATATTAATCAGGAATCTAATTGGATCCTATTATATCATTGCCTTCATGCGGGGAAATGCAAAGCAAATCTAGTCTATATTTTCCCCAACAGGTAAAAAGTTTCTGTTTCTGCTGCTGACAGTCCTGGAGGGCTGAGCTGATCTGAGACTGTAGCTGTTAAACAGACCAGAGGAGAGAAGGTCAAAGGTTATAAAGTTATGAAATAAGCTAATTTGCTGCCATTTTACTAATTAAGCCCTAATAATATCTATTTAACCTCTAGAACAACCTGGCTGCAGACTGATTTATAGATCAAAAACTCAAAGGGGTTTTAATCTATATAATAGTTTGATGTTAAACCTCTAGATCTAGAATTATAAGACTGAGATATCAAGGCAAAGAAAACTCAGTAGCTGCTGGTAGGGGCCATTCAGGGGCCTCCAGACACTCAGGGGCCTCCAGACACTCAGGGGCCTCCAGACACTCAGGGGCCTCCAGATACTCAGGGGCCTCCAGACACTCAGGGGCCTCCAGACACTCAGGGGCCTCCAGACACTCAGGGGCCTCCAGACACTCAGGGGCCTCCAGACATTCAGGGGCCTCCAGACACTCAGGGGCCTCCAGACACTCAGGGGCCTCCAGACACTCAGGGGCCTCCAGACACTCAGGGGCCTCCAGACACTCAGGGGCCTCCAGACATTCAGGGGCCTCCAGACACTCAGGGGCCTCCAGACACTCAGGGGCCTCCAGACATTCAGGGGCCTCCAGATACTCAGGGGCCTCCAGACACTCAGGGGCCTCCAAACACTCAGGGGCCCCTAGAAATGGTTTAATTGTAACACAGACCGTAGATCTAAACCTGTAGCATCATTTATAGAGAATAACAATGTTATTACATTTAATTTAATGCATTCAGCTGAGAAAAATAAATTGTACATTTAGGATTTAATTAGAAAGTTTACTTTGTAAAAGTTTAAAGAATCATCTTGATAGTTTGATTGTTGTGTTACCATGGCTACAATATGGTGTAATCTTTGTGTTTGAATTGGGTTTGTTCACAAATACATCACAGCAAATAACCAATAATCAGTGATTGATTTTAAACTGGGCCAATAAACCTGGTCTCCTTCTCGCAGATTCACCTGATCGATATTTAAACATGTTAGTGATGCTGAGGTTCTTAGTAGGACGGGTTCTGGAGGGAGCGGGGTTCTGTCTAAGGCCCCATATTACCTTGGGCCGGCCCTGGAAGAACAGCTGCTGTGATGCGCATCTCTGGAATCTACCTGGAATCTACCTGGAATCTACCTGGAATCTACCTGGAATCCCCCAGTGGCCCCTATCAGTCCCCTGATGCCTTGGAGACATTTTGATTCATTTCATTGTGGCATGTTTGGCTTTTTGCTGCGGTTCTGATTATTGCTACAATATTTTCTCTGATGTTTATTTTGTGACTCTAAATGGGCCGAATCTTCCTTTAACACTTGAGGTTCTGCAATAACTTCTATTTACAGCCCAGAACCTCCAGCCCAGATCCTGTCAGCAGCGGCTTTAACCCGCCTGGTAGAAACGTTAAGGAGAAGCAGAGAACAGTCAGTAGGTGGTACCAGGTGGTACCAGGTGGTACCGGGTGGTACCAGGTGGTACCAGGTGGTACCGGGGCTTTGAGCTGCGTTGCGACTCGCGGTGACAGTCGGTACCGTGTCTTATATCAGGATGTCTGATGTCTGTACTGCTCTCCATCCTTGAATGTCTGCAGTTTTGGCTGACATTAAGTTTATGTTCTCTCTCTGTTTCTTCTCTTCATAGCAGCTACACCTGGGCTCATTTCTGTTTAGCTGTGACCCCTTCCTGGAGGGAAGCTGAGCTACTGCTGCCAACAACATCAGGTTCTCTTTCAGTGGATCACACACCTGGATCCACTCCGGCCACATGCAGAACAAAGACTGAACTAAACACAGGAACAACAGACACTGGTGAAACCCCTGAATCCCAGTAGGCCCAGTATGAACCCATCTTCATGATCAGCTCCTAGGAAGGAGGCGTTGTCTCTGAAAGCAGCCAAAGACCTGAACTGTGACGTTCAGGAAGTAGCAGATAAAAAAGCTTAAAGTAGGAAGTGTTCAGAGTTTGGAGCCACATCCTGATCACATCAAGAGACGAAGCTTCACTCCACATCCAGAGGAAACATGGACCAAACAGCTCTGATGCTGCTTCTGTGTCTCTGCAGCTCAGGTAGGACTCCACTTTCAAACAAAAACACTAATATTCACTAGAGTTCAAATTAAAGATGATCGACTGATAAACATGTTAAATTTTACAAACAAAAAACTGTAAACTGTTTCTAGTCTCAGATCATAGAGCTGCTGCTACACAGTTAGTGATGTTTATATTGTCTACTTGCTGCTAAGGAGCCAATAAAATCAAGAATTGTTGGTTTTTGTGTTTTTATGATGTAAAGCACTTTGAACTGCCTTGTTGCTGAAATGTGCTATAAAATAAATCTGATTGATTGATTGATAAGGAGAAGCTGCAGAAACTCTGCACCAGCGCTGAATCTGCGCAGTAAACAGGTGGAGCCACATAAAATGGCTCCTTCTGCATGAATTCTCTCATCTTCCTCTTGGCTCCACAGGTTCTCTATGAGGTTCTGGTCAGGCCCGTTTGCTGGCCAACCGAGCCCAGTAGCACCACGGTCATTGGACCAGCTTCTGGTACCGCTGGTTGTGTTGGTGAAAACGTTTGAGCTCCGTCTGACGTGGGAGTGTCTCAGGCAGGATGTGGAACTCGCCTGCTGCAGATTAGAATCAATCAACCAATCGATCAGTTTATTTGTAAAGCACATTTCAGCACCAAGGCGGTTCAAAGTGCTTTACGTCATAAAAACACAAAAAGTCCTCAAGACACCACACAGTAAACCAGTAAACAGTACATTTTGTCAAAGTGTCGTCGTTACACATCAAAATGTTGTTCAGTGTTTCATTTATTATGTTTCTAAAGCAAATCTGACCAGCTGGGTTTTTAGTCCAGATTTAAAGGAACTCAGAGTTTCGGTTGTTTTGCAGAGTTAATTGTTGAAACAGCTTTTCAATAATTTAGCTGATGAATGAAAGGTTGGAGATCGGCCTGTAATTCTGCAGTAATGATTTGTTCAGATCGTTTTATTTTTTATATCAGTGGTTTGAAAACTGCTGGGGGAAAAAACCTGATGAGAGCAAAGAGTTTAATATTTGAATCTGTCATGAAGTGCGGTGTAGGTGGTGGTGAGGCAAACGCTGTAGACCCAGGAATGCGATAAATGAATGATTTTAATAAATAATGTCCAGAAACAACCCAGTCCAACAAAGTCCAAAAAAACCTGGCAGCACAGTCAAGCGGAAGGCTAAGGCTCAGCATTGGTAGCAACAGGCTACACGCATGGACAAGACACATTAACAAGGACCCAACAACACACAGAGACACAGGTGAGACTAAATACACAGGAGGCAATCAGGGAACGAGAAACACCTGGGAGTAATCAAGGGGAAGGCAGGACAACACGGAGACTCAGAGACACAGGAAACTCAAAATAAACACACAGAAAAACACGGAACATGACAGAATCAGATCAGATGAAATGACAGGCAGGACTTTCTGAAGAAAAGTTGTGGGTGTTATTATCTGTGGGCATAGCATCCATATTAGATTTTGTGTGGCAGTGAATGTTGACCCTCTAATATTTTTAATTTTCTCTGCAGCGTATTTGGCAAATTCATTGCAGGCCGAGTTTGATTGCAGGTCAGGTGTTTTGTCAACCTGTCAACTGTGGCAAATAAAGCTCAATCATTGTTCATGTTTTTGTTCATGATTTCTGCAAAGAGTGTTTTCTATGAATGTGTTAGTGCAGACGTTGCAGATTTCATAATAAACATGAAGTTGAGTTCACTTCATTTACATTCGGCCCCATCACAGTGTTGTCTTGCAGATCTAAATGTTTACACACATTTATTTCCTTCCAGTCACAACCTTCACTTTAGTGGGAGCAACTAAATCAATGATCTCTGAGATCTTAGGATGGAAGTTATCTACCAGCTCATCTACAGGTTGCACCATGAAGGCAAAGTGGGGAAATTTAATTGATTAAAAGTTTTTCCTCTGTTGTCAGTAAAACAACATTTTATGACAGTAGCTGTTTTCCTTAATGAGTTGATGGTTGTTGTGGTTTCAAAGATAACAGTGAATTAATCAGACAGGACGACATCAGTTTCAGAGACGTTGGAAATATTCACACCCTGACTGATAACCAGGTCCATAATGTGTCCTTGATTATGTGTTGCTGGGTTAACAAGCTGAATTAAACCAAAATGATCAAGAATATCACAGCTTTTAATCCCCTCTGTCTTCAGGCTCGTCAACATGGATGTTGAAATGTCCTACAATTATATAACAGTCATAATCAAAGCATATAACAGATAAAAACCCATTAAAGTCAATAAAGATGTTTTCCACATATGATGGGATTTTGTATAGAGTTAGCATCAGAGCTCATTTATGGCCTTTTTACCTCAATTCCCAGATATTTAAGAGCTAAAATGACCAAAATCAACCTTCTTACAGTTTTTATGAATCCTGATGTATTGTAGCAACCCCTCCTCAGATTTTATGTTTCCTATTCTCACTTAAAAATTGTAATTATTAGGCGCTGATTCAATTAGTACAGATGAGTCATTATTATATCCAACCATGTTTCTGTCAGGAACAAAACATCAATATTCTGCTCAGTGATCAAGTCAGTAACTAATAGTCCTCTTGCTGACAGTCATCTTAAGTTCAGCTGAACCAGTTTAGTGACTTGGTGGCAGAGAGTTTATGAATTTAATTATTGATTTTAGACCGCTGCATTCACTATTTCTGTGTTTTGTAGATTTTTTTGTGATCCGCCCAGATGTGGTTCTGTTCATACTGCTGAGGGGTCAGACACATTCTGGAGGAAGACAGTTGTTAAGCTAAAGTCTGGAACCTGATTTAAGGCAGCTGAGGCACAAAATGATGATCGCTCTGCATTCAGAATCAGAATAAGAATAAGAACCAGATTCTGAATCTGATTCTGATTCAGATTCAGATTCAGAATCAGAATCTGTTGGATTTGACAACTTTTTAAAGAAAAACAATGAATTTAACTTTGGTTGGTTTCAGTAAAGACATAAAATATAAATGGGTAGAAAAGGTGAATAATAAGAAACATTTCAGGTTTTACTACAGAGCGTAAATAACATTTAGGTCTGGGCTTTAACTAGGCCATTCCAACATAAAGATGCTTTGATCAGACCCATCCATGATAGCTCTGCCTCTAACAGGAGGAAGAAACAAGAGAAGATCAAATCAACACGATCAACAGGATCCTGTCAACACATCCTAAATCTGTCTTTGCTTTTTGTAACCCAACATGTAAATGTTGTTTCTTCCAGCGCTGTCTGATGAACTCAGACTGGTAGCAGGAAGGAGTCGCTGTGTTGGCAGACTGGAGAAGAAGGATCTGGGAGACTGGGAACCAGTGACTGATTGGAACTGGAACTGGAACTTTACATCAGCAGCTGGAGCTTGCAGACAGCTCCGCTGTGGATCTGTGGTGTCGTTACAAAGAGATGAGGACGACAATGTAGAGATCGTCTGTTCAGGTGATTTCATATCCTGGCCATTGCCTTCCTGTTCTGCTTCCAACTCCACTGTAAAAAAATTCTCACTTCCAGCTCAGTCTGGGCTTCTTCCACTTCACCTGGATTCACTCTGGTAGATTTTCTACCGGACCAATCAGCGAACAGAAGGAGAAGTTTGAACAACAGGAACCAGTGGAGCAGATTCTGGGTTATAAAATCCTCAATGTCATTGAGAAGAAGCTGATCAAATATTGAACTTCCTCCACAAATTAAGTTTAAAGTGTAAAAAGATGATAGTTTTCTATTATTCTGTGATTAAATCTGTCCTCATATTTGCTTTGTAGAAGACAAGGATGAAATATTAATAATTGATAATTCATAGGTTCTTTGTGATGTTGTAATGTAATTTTCTCTGTTTGTCTTAAGTTTTTTTCCCACCCATCTCCAGGGCCGGCCTGCAGTATAAGCAGATGCTAAAAGTGCCAAGAATATTAAACAGTAGATTTAAAAATAACAAAACTCTGCCCAGCTCCCCTCTCCACCCGTTCTCCACTAGTTGGTTCGTTCCTCCACACAGAGTCTGCTCTGTATTGGAGCTTTGCTGAACAAACTGGAACCAAATTCAGTGAAAATGTTGAAGAAACTTTTTTCTTTCTGCATCCACAGACTCAGTCAGGCTGGTTCAAGGGACCAACCGGTGCTCAGGCAGACTGGAGGTGAAGACCAACCAGTCGTGGTCCTCAGTGTGTGAAAAAGACTTTGACCGGCAGGATGCAGAGGTGGTCTGCAGGGAGATTGGCTGTGGGCCTCCTTCAGCCCACCAGGGGGCGCTCTATGGAGAAGCAGAGGCTCCAGTGGGGAGCAGAGAGTTCCTGTGTGAAGGCAGTGAGTCTGCTCTGCTGAACTGCAGCAGCAGGAAGAGTTCAGGTAGAAACAGCTGCTCACCTGGTCAAGCTGTTGGACTCACCTGTTCAGGTAGAGGAGGATCTGCAGACCTGCTGCTGTTCACTGCTTCACTTCCTTCATTAATGAACTCTCTGTCTCTGCTCAGATCAAGACAACATCAGGTTGGTGGGAGAGGCCAGCCGATGTGCCGGGAGACTGGAGATGTTGCATCAAGAAGAGTGGAGACCAGTGGATGTTTGGTATCGTTACTGGAACATGAACTCAGTTGCTGCAGTTTGTGCTGGACTGGACTGTGGTTCTGCTGTTTCAGCAAGAAATTCAAAGGAAGCTTCAGAGAGACCAGTTTGGTGGATCAGGTCTGACTGTTTCCAGTCAGGATCTGCATTAAAAAACTGTTTACCTTATGGTAGACACAGGGATCAGAGCCATGAGATCATCTGCTCAGGTAACTCTGAACTCTCATATTTATTTCTTTTAAAATGTTTCTTCCATCAGGTTCCAGATGTCTGCAGAGAAACCGTCACCTTTAACTAAGAACCTGAAACCTTGAGAAGGAAACTAAAATAATTTAAATATCCAGATAAAGTTTTCAGTTTAGCCACATAGATGAACAAAAACTCATCATTTTAATAACTTTTAATCTCTGCTGCTTTGAAGTCGATGCATCAAAATCCCAGGAGGAGTTCAAGGAAATCAGACATTTTCTAAACCTGAAAATTAACAGAAAATTAACTTTGATTCAAAATGGTGGACTTCCTGTTTTTAGTGCAAATAACAGGAAAACCTTTTGTTTGTTATGGTTGTTGGCCTGGCTGATCTAGGGGGCGCTGTTCAGCTATTTTTCACATTTATTTTTAAATCCAATTTAATATTAACAATTTCACAGATTAAAGTTTGTTTGACATTTATTGAGTTTATTAAGATGTTTATGTCCCAAAAATATGATAAATTCAGCAGAAATAAAACTGAATGATAAAATTCCAGGTACAGTCGGTTTCACTTCACCTTTGATGCTCTGAGTTTTTCTAGTTTGGTTTTCTTGGCCTTTATTTTTATCAAACTCAGAGATGTTTCCATGTGTATCTATAAAAATAAAGTTCTGAAATATTTTAAACCTTTTTTCTTTCTGCATCCACAGACTCAGTCAGGCTGGTTCAAGGGACCAACCGGTGCTCAGGCAGGCTGGAGGTGAAGACCAACCAGTCGTGGTCCTCAGTGTGTGAAAAAGACTTTGACCTGCAGGATGCAGAGGTGGTCTGCAGGGAGATTGGCTGTGGGCCTCCTTCAGTCCACCAGGGGGCGCTCTATGGAGAAGCAGAGGCTCCAGTGGGGAGCAGAGAGTTCCTGTGTGAAGGCAGTGAGTCTGCTCTGCTGAACTGCAGCAGCAGGAAGAGTTCAGGTAGAAACAGCTGCTCACCTGGTCAAGCTGTTGGACTCACCTGTTCAGGTAGAGGAGGATCTGCAGACCTGCTGCTGTTCACTGCTTCACTTCCTTCATTAATGAACTCTCTGTCTCTGCTCAGATCAAGACAACATCAGGTTGGTGGGAGAGGCCAACCGATGTGCCGGGAGACTGGAGATGATACAACAAGAAGAGTGGAGACCAGTGGATGTTATGGATAGTTACTGGGCCATGAACTCAGCTGCTGCAGTTTGTGCTGACCTGGACTGTGGTTCTGCTGTTTCAGCAAGAAATTCAAAGGAAGCTTCAGGGAGACCAGTTTGGTGGATCAGGTCTGACTGTTTCCAGTCAGGATCTGAAGAAAAGAACTGTTTACCTTTTGATGGAAACAATTATCGGAGCTATGAGTTCATCTGCTCAGGTAACTCTGAACTGTCATATTTATTTCTTTTAAAATGTTTCTTCCATCAGGTTCCAGATGTCTGCAGAGAAACCGTCACCTTTAACTAAGAACCTGAAACCTTGAGAAGGAAACTAAAATAATTTAAATATCCAGATAAAGTTTTCAGTTTAGCCACATAGATGAACAAAAACTCATCATTTTAATAACTTTTAATCTCTGCTGCTTTGAAGTCGATGCATCAAAATCCCAGGAGGAGTTCAAGGAAATCAGACATTTTCAAAACCAGAAAATTAACAGAAAATGGCTTTTGATCCAAAATGGTGGACTTCCTGTTTTTAGTGAAAATAGCAGGAAAACCTTTTGTTTGTTATGGTTGTTGGCCTGGCTGATCTAGGGGGCGCTGTTCAGTCATTTTTCCAAATTTATTTTTAAACCCACTTTAAAATTAACAATTTCACAGATTAAAGTTTGTTTGACATTTAGTGAGTTTATTAACATGTTTATGTCCCAAAAATATGATAAATTCAGCAGAAATAAAAATGAATGATAAAATTCCAGGTACAGTCGGTTTCACTTCACCTTTGATGCTCTGAGTTTTTCTAGTTTGGTTTTCTTGGCCTTTATTTTTATCAAACTCAGAGATGTTTCCATGTGTATCTATAAAAATAAAGTTCTGAAATATTTTAAACCTTTTTTCTTTCTGCATCCACAGACTCAGTCAGGCTGGTTCAAGGGACCAACCGGTGCTCAGGCAGACTGGAGGTGAAGACCAACCAGTCGTGGTCCTCAGTGTGTGAAAAAGACTTTGACCTGCAGGATGCAGAGGTGGTCTGCAGGGAGATTAGCTGTGGGCCTCCTTCAGTCCACCAGGGGGCGCTCTATGGAGAAGCAGAGGCTCCAGTGGGGAGCAGAGAGTTCCTGTGTGAAGGCAGTGAGTCTGCTCTGCTGAACTGCAGCAGCAGGAAGAGTTCAGGTAGAAACAGCTGCTCACCTGGTCAAGCTGTTGGACTCACCTGTTCAGGTAGAGGAGGATCTGCAGACCTGCTGCTGTTCACTGCTTCACTTCCTTCATTAATGAACTCTCTGTCTCTGCTCAGATCAAGACAACATCAGGTTGGTGGGAGAGGCCAGCCGATGTGCCGGGAGACTGGAGATGTTGCATCAAGAAGAGTGGAGACCAGTGGATGTTATGGATGGTTACTGGAACATGAACTCAGCTGCTGCAGTTTGTGCTGAACTGGACTGTGGTTCTGCTGTTTCAGCAAGAAAGTCAAAGGAAGCTTCAGAGAGACCAGTTTGGTGGATCAGGTTTGACTGTTTCCAGTCAGGATCTGCATTAAAAAACTGTTTACCTTATGATGGAAACAGTGATTGGAGCCTTGAGATCATCTGCTCAGGTAACTCTGAACTCTCATATTTATTTCTTTTAAAATGTTTCTTCCATCAGGTTCCAGATGTCTGCAGAGAAACCGTCACCTTTAATTAAGAACCTGAAACCTTGAGGAGAGAGAAACTAAAATAATTTAAATATTACTGACAGACTAAAGATCTATCATAAAGGTGCTCGTAATCATGTTTAAACATGCTAGTAACCATGGCAACCAGTCTGCGATGAGCTCATGTCTCTTTCTCATGCATGCCATCTTGTTTTCCACCTCAGATTAGATCCAGTTGTCTCTGTGTTTCCTCTGCGTTTCCAGGTCTGCTGGTTGAGCCGCTCATCTTCCTGTCTTCCTCCACTGACGGGGTCTCCACAGGCAGAAAGCAGGGGTCTGAGCTCCTCATTGGCTCACATTTCAGCATCATCTGCTCCATCAGACCTCAGTATGAAGGCGGCTCCTTCCAGCTCATCTTCAGCACCTCTAACTACACTCAGAACCAGACCCTGCCAGCTGTTAATCACTCCGCCCTCTTCCTGTTCTCTGCTGCTGGCCACGCCCACCAAGGAACCTACCGCTGCGTTTACCACGTCTACGTTTTCTTCTATAACTTCTCCTCTATCAGCCAGCCTCTCAACCTCACTGTCTCAGGTAAACTCATGGAGTCCATCAGGAAAAGTTCTGCTTCAGGTGAACCAGCAGCTGTCTGCCTCATTCATGAGGTCAGAGAGGAGGATTGACGATATTAATGTTCATGATCAGATCTACAGGCAGCATGAAAACAAGGCTCTATATGATTATTTTCTAGCTGGACTCATCTGATGAAAGCTGATCCTGAATCTGTTTCATTCAGTTTCAGCCTTTCCCACTGCTTTGATCATCAGACTGGTTGTCGTCCTGCTGGGTATGCTGGGATCAGTCCTGCTCCTCTACTTTAAGGTACTGCATGTATCATGCATGATGTGTTCAGTTGGGAAAGTTCTTGCATTGAAGCTGAACCATCCTCTGTTTCCAGGCCAGGAGAAACCAGAAGTCTGGACCAGAAAACAACCATCATGATGAAGGATCCAGAGCTGAAGGCAGCTTAGAGGAGGAGACTGCAGTCTGAAGGAACCAGGAGAAAATGATCTTCATTTCACATCCGCAGGAAGGAGCAGAGACATGTTTCAGACTCCTGGAAATCTATCCGTCTATGTATCTATGATAAAATGTCTCTGTGCTCCTGCAGCAGGAAGGAAGTTCAACATTCAGAAATTTGTATCTGGACTAAACCTACTTAAGTTAAACTTATATAAGAAGGGAACACAAAAGAAAACATTCAACAAACAAAATATAACAGAAAACCCACTTCATCAAAATCTGATCTTCATCAACCTTGCAAGGATAGCATATGATAGGATATTTGGGGTCAAAGGTCAGGTAGCCAATTCCATCAGGCCATGAACCCAGCTTGTGTCCTTGTCTTAGTTGAATTGTTGTGTGACAAATGTAATATAGTTGTTCCTGGCTTGTAATACTTTGTCCTGCCTGTAGGTGGTGTATGTCATCACTGCCATGATAACCCATCCAATACATCCAGTTCCCACAAGTCTGAACCAGATGTGATCTGCGCCATCTTAGTAGGGAAGTGCATGCACAATGCATAGTGGACCCATGGCTCCGAGACCAACACAAAGAAAACATGCCGACCCTCTTGACCAATGTGTGAGAGAGATTTACATGGACAAAATGGCTGCCATCAAGGTCGGCCCGTATGAGACGGAGAAGGAAAATTTATCAGACGATGTGGACAAACTGCCTCTGATCTCCTACTACGATAAAGTTAACTACGTAGTCAACACAAAGAGTGCATACGCCGTAAACGAGCTTCACTGCCTGAAATTCATGGACGCATTTAATTAGTATTTCAACAGCTTTTTAAAGGAGAGAAAATCTCTCTGTGTGAATAATGAGGTTCTGGTGACTGGCAGACCAAGTACATGTAGCAACAAACATGCAGGCTACATGTCTGCTTAGCTTGCAGATGGGATGGAACATTTTATAGTTACTATGATTATGAGTGAATTAATGCATAACAGTGTTATGATTCTTGTGTAAAGCATGGGCTCATGGGAAAGTCTTCTGAAGCTGTTTCTCTGAACTCTGTATTATAAAGTTGTAGAATATTTTCTTCTTTGCATTCTTATGACATCCTTAAATGTTTAAGACATGAAGCCGAGTTGTAGGAAATAGTAAGAAATTTCTGAATTGAAAAAGTCAAAATTTCTAGAAAAAACAAAGAAAACTTTGAGTTTAAAAAAAATAAAAAATTTGCAAGAAATATCTCAAATTTTTATGTTAATTGCAGAAATTTTTATAGAAAACATAAGAGAATTGAGTTTGAAAATTTAAACATTTGCTAAAAAAAAAACTGAAATTTTTAGTAATTTCTCAGGTTTTTTAAATTATTTTTTGTTTCTGGCAAATTTTCAACTATTCAACCTCAGAAATTTTATAGAATAAAATTGGAAATTTCAGAGTTCAAAAAGTCATAAATTTGCCGTCGTAGATTTGATTTTTATCTCAGCCTTGCAGTTTGGAGAACATGACAGAATAACTAAATGAAGTTTAAAAGGATGAAAACATTTTTACAGTGTTTCCTTTGAGCTTAAATTCTTCCAGAAATCCAGATGAAAACCTGAACGCTGCTCTTCCTTCTCTCCAGGAACCAGGAGCATCAGAACCACAGATCCACACCGAACCTTTTCTGTCCTTCTAAGACAGACAGCAGCTTTCTGCTATGTATTCTGTATAAAATACATTTTTGTACAGGAGGAATATTAAATGCAAATTTACTCAAAGTACTTTGTGTCTTCTTTTATGTATTTTATTGATTTGCATTTATTACCATCTGCATGCAGCAGAGATAGTTCAATAATCCACCTGAACCAATCAGAGTTTGACTTTACGTTTGTGCAACAATGGACGCTGGAAACAAGTTACACAGTAGATGCTTTTATTTTGGTAATTTGCAGTGGTGTTACCTAGAAAGATATTTTGGTGAACCCTAAAGCACCAATCACAAAGATCAGTTCTGCTAATGCTAAAGCACTACATGCTACAACATTTTATTTAGTAGAAGCTGATGGTAAGATGCTAACTTTAATTCAAGCTAGTTTGAAAAGTAGAAAATTTGACAGAAAAAAAACGAAGGAATTTTGAGATTAATCTCAGAAATTAAAAAAACAATATAATAATTTCTGACTTTGAAAAGTCAGAAAAAAAAAGATTTTTCAAACTCAGAAATTTTTTGGTTTTTTCTCAAAGATTTCTGAGATTAATCTCAAAATTACAGAGGTTTTTTTTCTAGCAATTTTTTTGACTTTGACTCAGAATTTCTTTCAAGAAAATTTCTGAGATTTTTTTTTTGAAAAAAATTCGGATCTTTTTCTAGCAAATATTTTCCTTTCAAACTCAAACATTCCCACATTTTTTATAGCAAATTTGCAACTTTCCAAGCTCAGAGATTTCATTGTTTTTTCTACAAAATTTTTGAAATTAATATCAATATCTGAGTTTTTTCTAGCATTTTTTTTACTTTTCAAACTCTGAAATTTCTGTTTTTTCTCGAAAATTTCTGAGATTTATTTGGTGGAAATTTAACCCTTTGCATTTTTTTCCCATCCTCCCATTTTGTATTCTCACTTATCTGTGTAGGTCAGTGGTTGATTGGCTGCCAATCTTTCACATGAATTAAATAAAAACAATAAGGATGAATAAACTACAAAACTTTGACATGTTTTTCATTTGTGCTACTGCTCCTATTTTTGGCAGCCTAAAGGTTTTGTGTCTTAAAGCAAGCGATTCCTCTGAGCAGCAGAGAAGAAGAAAGGAGCTGAAGATGAGACGGTTAAGCTGTGAATGATGAGAAGAAACGCCGTTTGATCCATCTGAGCCACCGTCTCTTAAACCCACAGGATTTCCAGGGTTTCAGCAGAAAGGAAACGTTTGCACATGATTCAGCTACCAGCTACTCTGCAGTCGGATTATCTGAGGCTTATTGCACACAAACAGCACAGACCAATCCTCATTTATTCCCTCCAATTTCTTATTAAAAAAGGGAAATACAACTTTAAAAAAAAATTAAAGTCTTAAAATGAAGCGGAAAGCAAAGGTTTGTGTCCAAAAGTAAGCATGAATAACTTTTACTATCTAATTAAACCCAATATATCTTCATAAACCTAAAAGCCTTACTATAAAACATAAATAAATATTTTTTATTCTTTCTAATGAAAGTTATTTAGTTCTTAAATAATTATTGTAATTATTTCTTAATTGTTTATTATTTACATAAAGGAATTATTATTTAATAAACAATTTTTTTAAATAATTGCTATTAGTTGGCAACACAAGAAAAGGATGAATTGGACACTTTTGCTACAAACTTCATCTATGAGCTTTTGGACATAAACAGATGAAGAAGAAACTAAATTTGATAACCTTTTTCTTTCCTCTGAGGATAAGAAACAACCAAAAACTCAGATTTAAGGCACAAAACAAAAATTAGGGAAAAGGACACAACAAAGCTAAACGCAGCTACGATTGATAGCTTGAGCAGGGAGCAAATAGCCAGACCACAACAGTTGTTTGTGAGCATAAAGTTTGTTAGGTAACAAAATGCTTTTTCATAACACTTTTTACTTTTCATACGTCCTCTGATTGCAATAAATCAATAATTATGATCTTTCTGCATATTTAGACAATTAGGAGAAAAAACTGAACTGCTACGTAAACTGTAATCACCCCCTTCAAAATAAGAGCATGAATGTTTGTTTAATGAATTCTCAACATTCAATAAACAAAACTTCAACACAAACATTGAATGTTTTCCATCTAAAAGTTTACAAAACTGCCAAAATAATTTAAAAATTTATTTTGTGGAAGCTAAGTGCTAAAAGTGCTCAAAGTTGAAAAATTAGCTTTGCTATTAGTGCACTAACACAACTGACTTCACCACTGAGGAGAAAAGATGAAGTGAAAATACTTATTTAGAAAATAAAATCACAAAAAAAATTCCCTGTGGTCAAACACACAAGTTTGACCACATAAGATAAAAAATAAAACGGTTTAAGTCTTCGGTTCCCCTCCTCTTTCAGACTTAAACCATCACAAATGATCAGCCAGCCGAGCTGCTGTGCTTGTGGTGAGTTTGCAGTCATTTTGTGTGAACAACACCCAGAGTCCAGCCGCTCTAAGCCCAGAAACAAGGCGCAGATAAAGCCCCCGGCAGCAGCAGACAATGGAGCCGGGCTTTGGCAAACGTCACCTCAAACTGCTGACTGCCCACTACTGCTAATACGCTCCTGTTCTGCCTTTATACACACTTATTTGTTTACTTCTAACAAACAGACACTTATAAACAGATATGAAAGCAAACTAAGTACCCCAGTCAGCAGATTTGATAAGAAAAGTGAAATTAATTCTTTGTTACTAATGAATGAGCAGAATACGTACATTTACTCAATTACATTTACTTGAGTAAATTTTTTTTAAATGTACTTTTAACAGTATTTTTACCACACTGTACTTTGAGTAATTTTATTATGAAGTATTTCTACTCTTACTTGAGTAAAATTTCTGGATTTTCTACACTGAATGAAAAACAAACATGTTTCAACCAAAGATTCACCAGACACAGACACCAGCAGTTTTTGTCCAAGTTTTGTGAGTTTTTAATGAAATAAACTGATTTGGGAACATTTTCTTTTTCCTGATTTTTGCTGTTGTTGTTGTTGTTGTTGCTACTTGAATTAACTATTGTAAATTTGTCTTTAAAATATCAAAATGAGTCCAATTTTTGGCTACTCTGCCCACCTCTGCTAGCAGAACTACTGTATATTGTGTGGTTATAAAAAAATAACTAAAACATTCCGAAATTATAGATATAATATCCTTCGTTTTTGTGTTTACCAATCTACTTATTATCCTTTTGAACTGTTTGAATTGATGTGAAATTAATTGCCCTCCCCCCCACAAGCAGTTTACGTCAGCAAATTACAAATTACGGCACTCCGGCCGGCGGCGCTAAGCTGCCACAAAATGGCGGCAGCTAAAGTTGGAAGAAAACTCCGGAATCAGTTACTTGTTACAGTTACTCAGTAAAATTACTTTTTTCTAACTCGTACTTGAGTAATTTCTTGGGTGGTTACTTTTTACATTTACTTCTTGAGTAAAAATATGTTGAAGTAGCGCTACTCTTACTTGAGTTCAGGTTTTGGCTAAGTCTGCCCACCTCTGTGAATCGGTACCGCATCCCTCCGTCCATGATACTCTCCTCCCTCTTTCTCTGTCATCGTCTGGCTAGTATCCACGCTGACGGTGTCACTCAGTGTCACTCTGACCCAAACAGTTAGACCGACCCTCTGATCGCCTCCGACACCCACCGGCCTCCCACAGCTCTCCCAGCCTGCGTGTGGGCTGCTCCCCCGGTTCATCGCCTCCTTTTGGGCCTCCTGCTGCGGACCATGTGCGAGTGTCTGCGTGGGATATTCAGAGTCACCTGGACACCTTCCTCCGATACAGGTAATACTCGATTTCTATTTAGATAACATTTACATAGCATTTAAAGCTATAGATACGTAAAAGAGTGTGATTTGTTTTCTTATTTGCTGAAAAGCAAAGCTGTTTCTACGCCAGGGTTTCCCGTGATGTTTAGAAGAAGCTGTTTACCCGACAGATATTGTTGTTAATACGTGACTTTTTCTGTGTTGGTGAGAAATGCAAGGCAGGATTTTAACAATATTTAGGATTGTTTAAGACAAAGAAAAAAACCCATCAAAACATTGGTTCATATGGCATTGTAATTCATTTATTTATAAAAGTAACAGTTTCAAACTAAATATTTAATTTGCAAGCTAAATACTTAGCTTGCAAATACTTAGCTCTGAACAGTCTAGCTCAGAACTTAATATTTAGTGAGCAAGCTAGCTATGTAGCTCCAAACTAAATGGCTATCTTCTTTACTAAATATTTTATCATCAAGCTAACTATTGAATTTACAATCCTAATATTTAGCTTCAAACTAAATATTTAATAGCATGCTTGCTAACTGTTTACTTAGCTTAACACTCACTATTTAGTGTGCTATCAACTAAATAGCTAGCAACTATTTAGTTCCACAACTATTTAGTTCATATCTAAATAATTAGCTTAGTTCTGAGCAAGCTAAATATTTAGCTAATATGCAAATTTAGTTGCCAGTGAGCGGAAGTGGACTTATCAAAATAAAGGCTGGCTCTGATGAGCCTCTGAGCTAATATTTTATTAAAGCAAAAAATGGCATTATAATTCTTGCAAAATGTCAAATTTAGGAACTTTGGACATTTGAAGTATTTTCCTGTTTGTCAGGAGCCTAAAGGACAATAACTATTTCATGATTCCCAAGTGTTTGTGTTTCAGTTGTCCTTTGTATTTGTTCTCCTATCATTTCTGGTTGCATTTATGTTAGTAAATGTCTAGCGGCTCCCACCAAAGAAATCTGAATGCAGAAAGTAAGAATATGGTAGCTTGTTTCTTTCAGTAGATTTGTTTAATTTTTGACTATTTCTGAGGTCAGACACTGATGTTGGCTGATAAGGCCCGTATTACAGTATCCGCTCTAACTCATTCCAAAGTGCAGGTTGGGGTCAGGAAATGAAATCCACAAATGAAATGAAAGTTGGGAGCAGAAAATAGACCAAACGTGTTTGTATATTGAACTATCACATATTCCCAAGGTAAACTTCTGGAAAACAGCCTCACATCATGATCCCCTAAAATGCAACAATCTAGTGTTCTTTTAGTAAATACTTGATCATTTGTAGCAAAGAATGAAAAATACTTCTAACATCACCGTGTGAAAAGCTCAGCCTCTGTTGACAAAAGATGCTTAATAGGATTTTTTTTCTTACAGAATTTAACCAGGTGAAGCTAAAACTGCTACTTGAATTTTGGTAGAGATGGAAAGTATTTACTCAGTTACATTTGCTTGAGTAACATTTTGGAAAATTGTACTTTTTGCTTTTACTTTAGTAAAAGTGTCTTGAAGTAGTGCTACTTCACCCACCTCTTGTTCTGGATAAAACATACAGTATTTACAGACAAATATGCTTTTTTTATCTGAAATTCAAAATTTTAATATGTTTTGTACAGTTTTGGCTTAATTGCAGCTCTGAGTATGTTGTTTTTCTTAGAGGAAACAGCCTTTATGTACTGTTTGTATAATCTTGTAAATAATCAATAATTAAATTAGTTGAAATAAAATTATTTCAGTAATCGATTAATCACTACTAATCTGATTAATCGTTTCAGCCCTACTGTTTTATTTGAATAAATTATGTTGTTACTTTAAAAAAAAAAGAAAAGAAAGGTGTGGGAGCATCAGCTGTTATAATGTGTAACCATGGCAACAAGGTATGTGTTTTACAATTGCGATTAGTTGTTTAGCATCTGAAAAGCTCAAATAATACTTGAACTCTGACCCCAGTTCCCAGAGAACTTGAATAGGAAGCTTTATGGCTGCAGAGCAGAGAGAGAAGGAGGAAGTTCAAACCTTCCCTTCCATCCATCATAATGTTCAGAGATCATATCCCCTACTCCAACATCTCTCAATGAGTCAATGAGATGGGTTAGCAGAGCTTGATAACCACTGATGGTGTCATCCAGGACACTGCTGTCTGGAAACTGAACTGTTCGCTTGTCATGACGGTTGTATGAGACATACAGCAACAGTCTTCAGTCAGAGGCCTCTTCAGATTGGTTGAAAGGCGGACTGCTTCTGGAGAAAGCATCAACATCAGCAGCTACTCTTTGAAGATGAGTGGATGATTTGAGTTACTTTAACATTTAATTTTTGGGTTTTTGATTAAATTAACTGAACTTGAGAGCAGGGTATTTTTATTTATTTATTATAGTTTAGTTTTATTTTGTTGTGACTTTTTGTTTTCATCTAATTCAATTAGTTTTAATTAGTTTTTACAGAGTTTGCTAGTTTTTGTTAGTTAAATATTGTTTCCATTTAGCTTTTATTAGTTATGGTCGTAGTTTTAGTTTCTTCACACATTGGTTAATTTTTAGGTGCAGAATTCAAAAGTATTGTTTTGTGATTATGTTTACATTTATTGGGTAGTAAATACTCAACAGAAGATACTATTTTTAAAAAACTGTATCCATTTACTATTCAACAATCAACAAACGTTTCCATTTTACGTGCTAGCATTAGCGCCTCCAGGAGGATTATGGAGCGCCGTAATTTGTCAACAGCTGACATAAACTGGTTGGGAAAATAAAGATCAATTTCACATCAACTCAAAAGACTAACATATAGATTTATAAGCAAGAAAATGAAGGATATTATATCTATAATTTCAGTGTGTTTTAGGTAGTTTTATAAATACACATTAAATTTTGGGGCGTGCTGTGGTGGCGCAGGGGGTTAGCACGCCCCACATTTGGATCGACTCCCGGTCTCGACGACCTTTGCCGCATGTCCTCCTTCAAAAAATGGCGCCGGCTCAGCTGGCTGCCTGCAGACGCAGCTCCCATCGTGTGTGTGTTAATCTGTGTATTAAAAAATTCTGCTGCGAAACTGCGAAATAATTTCCCTGCCGGGATGAATAAAGTAATTCTTCTTCTTAAAGTTCCAGTTAGTTATTGTTTTTCTCCATTAATTACCATTTTCTCAATTTCAGTTGTTGTTATTTTGCTAGTTTAGTTAACTATAATTACCTTGCTTGGGAACAAATGCACCATTTGTTGGTGACAATTGATTTTTCATCAGATTCATTGATTGCTGCTCTACAGCGACATCTAGTGGTCCCAGTTGAAAACAGGAAGTGTAAACAGTGTGAGCTGCATACTGTCTGCAAGCTCTGATTTCCTGACCTGTTTAAGCTCTGGCGGCGGCAGAGTTGTGTTCTGGTGAGGCCTGCAGGTCTTAAAAATAAGACACAACAGTGTGAAATAATCAAAATAATTTAACTATAAATCATTTAAAATAACAAAAAGTGATGTTTTATAGCAATCAGACGACCAAACTCCCTCTCTCTGCCTCAGCCTGACTCCCAGCCAGAGCTGGTGTAGTAATTAGTTACATTTACTCAGCTACTTTTACTTGAGTAACTTTTTTTGAGAAAATTTATTTTTACTACTCTGCTTTGAGTAATTTTATTATGAAATATTTCCACTCTTGAGTAAAATTTCTGGATTTTCTACATGTCTTAACCAAAACTTCACCAGACACAGACACACACCTGCAGTTTCTGTTAAAGTTTCATCTGTTTTTTATTGAAAGAAACTGATTTGGAAAAAATATATATTTGACCTGATTTTGTTATTTTTGAATTATGAATTGAATTATTGTGATTTTTGTTCTTAAAATACCAAAATGTCCACTTAACTTTATATTTTGGTCCATTTGATGACGTAATTTTTAAATATTAAATGGTTGATAATTTGATCAGTTACTCAGTACTTGAGTTGACGTTTTACCTAATACTTTTTACTCTAACTTGAGTAAAAATTTTGGTTACTTTACCCACCTGTGAAAACAATCAGGATAATTTAGTTGTACATAATTCAAAAATGACAAAATTATGTTTTACAACAATCAGACTCCCAGTCTCTGCCTCCCTGTGACTCCCAGCTCTTGTTTCGGGTCCCAGGCCTGTAAATCCAGGCTTTGTGTGGGAGCTGGATTGAAACAATGACCATGTTAGCTGACCGAGAGCTGGCGGCCCGATCTGTGCTGACAGCATCTCCTCCCTTACAAACCGGCAGCTGGCCGGATTTAAAATGAGAGGAAGGTGAAAGGCTGGCCAGCGGAGGTGGTAGAGAAGAGTAAGAGTAGCACTACTTCAACATGTTTTTACTCCATTAAGAGTAATTTGGTAAAAAGTTACTCAATTACTGAGTAGCTGATCAAATTATCAATCATTTAATATTTAAAAATTACACATTCAGATGGATGAAATATAAAGTTAAGTGGAAATTTTGTCATTTTAAGGACAGAAATGACAGAAATACATATAAATAACAAAAAAAAATTAGCAAAATCAGGCATATCAGTTTTTCAATATAAAACTCATGAAACTAATGAAAATAGGCTAAAGTGAAAAGTATTTGACTTTTAATAATCATAAACTTTCCAAGTCTGTTTTAGAAAATACATAAAAATACGTAAAATCTAATTTTTTTGTGTGCAATTTTTAAATTTTTGGAGCTCAAAGATTTTCAAAATTTTTGCTAAAAAAGTTTCTCAGATTAAGTTCAAAATTTCAGATTTCTTTGGTGGAAATTTGCTCCTCTATTTTTTTTCTATCTGCCATTCCCTAAAACGCCGTCGTACTGAACACACTTTCAGTTGGGTTGGAAATCTCTTACGTTCTCACGGTTTGTTTCAAAAGTGTGGTCTCTGTGTGCCGTTAAATGCTCCTAACTAACAAACAGCAACATTATTCCTTTTGATTGGCTCCATTTTTGGTTGAATAAATTATTTAGGACTAATAACAAACCCTGTCTGGGTCACATGCTGTACTTGGATCAGAAAGGATTCACACTGCCAAGCAGAAATTTAGTTAGAGATAAACACATAAAATAAATCATTCAGCTCGCAGCTGCTGCTGCCTCCCTTAAATGCATCACACATTCTCTAAAATAAGATCCAAGGCTTGCTGTTTCTATTTTCAGCTATTAGCCTTAAAATAACTTCCTGACCAGAGAGCTGCTGTCCGCTCAAACAGAATTATCTAATTCAGTAAAATCAGTTTTTTATTATTTTATACAAATCCATAACATAAAATGGATTCTTCTTTGACAAAAATACCAAACATTTAGAGAAAAATGTCTAATCAATCAGTGACTGTTGCTGTAAGTTTGGATACAGAAAGACAAAGAACTGTATAATAAACAGATATTCATCTACAATCATCATCAGCTTGAATTCCTGCTACAGCATGTACATAGTAATAAAAGGAGTAAATTTCTGCCAAAAAAACTCAGAATATTTTCTAGAAAAATCATGAACATTTCTGACACTGGAAAGTCAAACATTTTGGAGGAAAAAAAACTGAAATTTTGAAATTAATTTCACAATTAATCTTGGATTGTTTTGATTTTCAAATGTCGAAAATCTTTGACTCAAAATTTTTGAGATTTATTTTAGAAGAAACTGGAACATTTCTGAGCTCCAAAAGCTGAACATTTGTGAGAAAAAGCTCAGAAATTTTGAGGTTAATCTTTGACATTTTCTAGGAAAAATCATGTACATTTTTGACTAAATTTCTGCAAAATGTTTCTATAGAATTTCTGAGACTTATCTAAAAGATTTTCTAGAACAAAACTCTGACATTTCTGAGTTTCAAAAATAAAAAAAGCTTTGACTTTTGAAATGTTAAAAAGTCAAAAATTTCCAAAATTTTTTAGAAAATTTCTGAGATTTTTAGTGGAAATTTATGCCTAATTAATTAATTTGGTTGTACTGATTTGGAACAAATCGGATTCTTTTGTGCCGTAAAAAAGTTGGACATAGGTCGCATTTGCCTGGTGTGTGATTGTAGCCTTAAATCTCTTAAAGAGGCAGTGTCATGTAAAATGTACATTTTTAGCTTCACGTCATGTTATGATGTTTTTACTTCATGAAAATCAAACCTGGAGTGTTGATTTGATGTTTAAGAAATCCTTTAATCTTTATCGCAACCGTTCAGCTGTCCAAAACACCTGGGTGGACGAAGCCCCGCCTTCAAGGATGGAGCTCCTCCCCCCCACTCAGCTCCTTCAGACTAGCCAGCAGCAATTAGCAAACACCTGGTGGAACTGCTGAGCTCATCATAGGAGCTACTTCTCAGTTCAACGCTGGTAAAAACGTTGTTAAAGGGTTAATAGAGGAGCCATGTTGTGCTGACTTCCTGAAGGTGAAGCTTCAGAAAGAGCAGGAGCTTTTAAAGAGACGGAGGCCCAATTTCAAAGTGTTAAATCACAAAGAAACATTTAGTTTAAGTCACACTTGATATATACAGCATTTTAATTACAACTGAAGGTAACATAGTGACTTGATTATGCTATAAAATGGTACTATTTGCCTGGAAAATACATAATACTTTAATACAGAGGATACTTTTCTTTGGTTGGCTGGTAAGACAATGTCATTAAAGGGTTAATAGAGGCGGAGCTTCAGAAAGAGCAAGAGTTTTTAAAGAGACAGAGGCCCAATTTCAGGACATTAAATCAGGAAGTAAAATGTATATATTTATATACATATATGTGTAAAATATTTTTATAACAACTAAAGTTAACATAGTTACTTGATTCTGCTATAAAATAGCGTAATGTGGCTGGAAAACACATAGTGCTGCCCATTTAAATCCAGCAGTTTGCGCAAATAAAACATGATTAACTAAAGCTCCTTTAAGTTGTCATTTAAAATTTTGATTAATTTCTATTTAATTATGTAAAACATCTTCATTCTGGTGATGAGCAGTTCTCTAAACAAGCCTGGTTCTGCTGCTTTGTCAAACTTTTTCTTGTTTTTCTCCCTCTTTTAATCGCTGTAAGGCAGCTCCGCCTCTGCCTGCCCAAATATGGGCGTGTCAGTCCGGCCTCCAGCCAATCAGCTGCCTGGATTCGTCCCTCCAAGAGATGCCATGGGTTTGGGCCAGGCCTGAGTTTCAGTGAGGGGAGCAACAAGCTGGCTGAAGGGGGCAAAGGGGAGCAGAGAGACGGGGAAAAGATATTTATGATTTAAAAAAATAATAATTATAACAAGAGGAAGAAAAGCAGCAGAGTGATGTGAGGAGGGAAAACTGATTTCTGCTGCTGCAGGTGGAGGTGTGTCACATTTAAACCTCTGGAGGAAACACACTGAGGTTGGGAAGTAAAGGTAATTGTTATCTGTTTGTGATTTTTCAGCTGATTTAACAAAGCAGCATTCAAACATTTTCATCCGACTAATTTATCTCTGGAGACCTTGTTTAATTTAATGTTAAGTTTTGGCGGGACGGTTTATGCAGCAGTCTCCACTCTGCTGATTTTGGAGAGCATAACAATGGAGTGCTGTTTAAATGCAAAGACGGTTTTAGTTAGACAGCTGCCGCCTGTGTTTATTCCAACATGCCAGTGGCCGGGTACAAACACTCCAGCATTCACTCAGGGTTATGCTATTTATTTGCAGCGTGACATGTCACTGGAATCTCGTTAAGCAACACACCAGGCTTTTAAATGTTTTACATTTTGCTGATTGTTTGTTGTGTTTTTTGCTATATGCCACCTGAATGATCAAAATATTTACTTGGTTTTAAAAGCTGCGGTGTTTCTCGGTGTCGTTCTGTGAAATAGCTGCTGCCTGAATGCTAAACGGCGGCGGCAGCTGCAGGATGACCGTCATAGGATCTGTTTGTCCCCCAGTTCCAGCTCAAGCCCTCAGCCTGGTATGCATGACGCCCCAAAGTGGGCGCAGCCGTCAAAACACACTCTCTTGTAGAGGATCTCCGACGTTTCTGTGTCACTGTGTGAGATTGCAGAAACCTGATTTAAGTTGAGATTCAAGACGATTATAATCTGTCATTTGGTGGTTTTCTACGGGGAGCCGATTGTAAAGCTAAAAAAATTAACAGCAATAGTTTGGGTTATTTAGCTTTTTATGAGAGGAAAATATATGGAGGTCTATTTATCAAAGTCATATTTTCACCTTATTATTCATTAATTTATAAATTTCACATTTTTAAACTAAATATTTCATTAACAAGCTAAATATTTTACAAATTAATTAGTTAGCAAGCTAATTATATAGTTTGCAGACCAACAAATATTAAGCTCAGAACAATATATTAAGTTAGTAAGCTAAATATCTAACTTACAAACTACATATTTAGTTAGCAAGCCACATATGTAGTTGACAAACTACATATTTAGTTTTCTAACTAAATATGTAGTTTGGAGACAATTATTTACTTGGTAAACTAAATATTTAGTTTGGACCTGTACATTTAAATTATAAACTACATATTTAGCTTGCTAACTAAATAGTTAGCTGCAAACTAACTATTTAGTTAGCAAGCTAAATATTTAATTTCAAATTAACTATTTAGCAAGACAAATATGTATGTGACAAACTAAATGTTTAGCTAACTATATATTTAGATACATCTAAGTAATTTGCTTGCAAGTTATATATTTAGATTTAAACTGTGACACTTACTAATTAATAACATGGTAAAGACAAAACTTTGAAAAATGAAAATCCACTTTTTTATTTTTTTTATACGACAGGCCAGATAATCCAAATTATTTTTGCTAATTTTTTATTTTAACTTTACAAACGGCTCTGCATGCTGTTACTCCTGCTGAAGTCAGTTTTCATGTGAGATTCTGTGCAAAGGGAACAAACAGCATCATGAAGACCAAAAAACAGAGCTGCAACATTTAAAACATGCTGTAAAACCTGCGTATTAAAGCCTGTTCACGTGTTACAATGGTCTCCCTCTTATCTTCACCTGTTTTTAGAAAAACCATGCAAACGTCTCGGTTTCCAGATGTGCAGAACTGATGGAGGCAGACATTAAAAAAGCTGCAGCTGTAATTTAAATGAAACATAGCTCCACAAATGTTGACGCAGAGGGCTGAATGCAAAAGCACTCCACACTTTTCAGATGATTAGTTTTAATTTTCCTGCCGTATCCCAGTAACATACGTACAACAGCGTATTGGGGCCATTGCAGATAGAAATAGAGGAGGTAGATTTCTGCCAAAAAACTGAAATTTTGAGATTGATCCGAGAAATTTTGTAGAAAAAATAAGGCGATTTCTGAGTTTCTAAAGTCCAACATTTTCCAGTGTTTTCTAGGTAACAGACAATATCCAAATAAAACACTTTAAAGTTTGTGGTTTGTATTGTAACAAAAAGTGAAATTAATACTTTTGTAATGCTGTACATGCAAATCAACTGTTACTGTTTCGCATTGGTTGAAATATGCATTTATACTGCAGAGTAGCAGAAAGGAAATCCTTTCAGAAATGACATGATGATGGATGAAGATGGTCATCATCAGTTTCCTGGCGACGAACTTTGGGCGGTGGGCAGCGGGTGGGCTTGGACCAGGGCTAACGGGTCAAGTGGTGTCATGAGTTTGCTTCATGAGGAAACGCCGCCTGACGTACGTTGGAGCGTGAACTTCCCTCAGACAAGAAAGGAAAACTTAAATAAAGCAACAAATCCAGCCCACACTCACACCTTCAGGATTATATTGAAATTACTCCACAGTTTTATTTCCAACAAGTTTTCTACCTTCTGTTCCTGCATCTGATCCCATCAAACAACAGAAGCTGTTTGTGAGATGTGAATCGGTAAAATGTAACTCTGCTTCCTGTTTACATGGAGGCATTTCCTGTCCAGAGGCAGACGCCTGCGGGTGTGCCTTGGTTTTTTTTTCCATCTGATGTTTAAAATTAGGGGGAACACCCTCTGATCTATCTCTGACAGATCTGGAAATTGTGCTGCTCGGAGGTTGCTCTTATCTAAAGAGGCTGGAGGCTTCCCGAAACGTTCTGCTCCTACGGCCCCGGAGGGCGGCCATCTTGGATGGAGGTGCTGAGCATCATGGCTTGTTTTAGCATTCATTCACTCAACTTATCGTTACTGAATATTTATTCACCTTAATCAAAATTTTTAATTGGTTCCAAGCAGCCAGTCAGGTCCTACAGAGAGTCCTGCACTGGAAAAAATAAAATATTAAAAAGTATTTTTGCTCTACTTTCTAGTGCAAATATCGTATTACATTTGAAATAAAACAAAAGTAACTTACAAGTAACTTCTCAGCAAGAGATAGGAGCTTGTTTTAAGTAAGTCTTTAATATTGATTTAATTTTTTAAAATAGTTTTACTGGTAGATTATTCCACTTATTTCACAATCAATGGGCACTGTGCTGTTACCTGGCAACCCCGGCCAAGCCCAGCCCGTTACCTAGCAACCCACTGGCAGATTATTTCACTTGTTAGCAGTGAAATAATCTGCCAGACAAACTAGTACTTTATTAAAAAAAATCTAAATTAATGAATTATTGACTTAAAACAAGCTTCTATATCTTGCTGACAAATGATTTGTAAGTTAGTTGTGTTTTATTTCAAGTGTACTAAAATATTTCCCCTAAAACCGACCAAAAATCAAAAACACTTGATAAGATTTTGTGTTTTTGTTGTGTTTAAACATGTGGATGAATAATGTCTTTTTGTACCCAAAGACATGTTGCATGTAGATTTTGTTCATAAAAATGGAAAAGGTTTCCATTTTCCTGAGATTTCAAAACATTGGGTTTATTTTGGTACACTGCAAAAACAAAATATTACAAAATTATTTCTTGTGAAAATATCTTAGTACAGTTGAAATAACACAAAAATAACATTTGCAGCAACATTTGAGTTTGTTTTCAGTCAATAATTTCCTAATATTGATGAAAAACTACAAAATCCATTCACATATTATTTCACTTATAACAAGACCTTTTTCCCATGTTTTAAGTGAAATAATCTGCCAGTGGAACTAGAACTGGGTTGCTAGGCAACGGGTTGGCTTGGCTGGAGTTGCTAGGTAACGACGCAAGATATCGAAACTTGTTTTAAATAAATAGTTCGCTAATAATAATGAAAAAGTATTGGTTCCACTGTTAGATCTTTTTCACTTATAACATTTTTCCTAAAAGTGAAATAATCTGTCACTAGAGCTAGCATTTTTTCATCAATATTAAGGAATTATTCACTTACAACAAGTCTTCTCTAATTTTTTAGAGACACTAACTTCAGCTTATCTTTTGAGTTTAGGAGTCTGAAAGATAACGTTACTGGATAAACTATTCCTCTGAGAAGTGTTGGGAACATGGAGAGCTGCATTCAGCCATCTGATGTGTTTACAGTTAGCGTAGCGCCCGGAATAGAAACAGCTTCCCCTCCTCCAGACGTGTGATTGTCCTAAAATTAGATCCAAAAAAAAAAACAAAAAAACTTTTGGTGCTATCTGCCCAGACTGCCACCAATTGTGAGAAAGTTCAGCGGTATTTCCTGAGTGTGAACTCCTGCGCACGCAGGAGAGGAGAAAATATTTTTATGTCTGTTATCTGGTTTCTGCTGATAATACCTCGCTCTACAAATAAATCCCAAACACGTTCATATCAACTGTTTAAAGCTCAGCGTGGGGCTTGTTCTTTTTGGGCCGACGGCTGATGCTCCAGTTCAGGCAGAGCTGAGCCAACTACGACGTCTCTGACGGGTCCACAGACCTGGAGAAACCTCAGAGACGGGTCAGGATCTTCCTTCATATGACCTCTGGTTTGACCTCTGCTCAGGCAAACAGAGAAGATGGCTTGTGAAGTGAAAGGGTGAATTTGGGAGCGACTGTTTGGAGATTATAGGAGACGTGAACCGTGGAGTGCTAACACATGATGCCATAGAGCCATTGTAGATATAAAAAAAAATAACCCAGAATTTTTTACAATTTAATCTCAGAAATTTCCTTTGGAAAAAAAACTGAAAATTGTACAAGTTTCAAAAGTCAGTTTTTAACTTTTGGAAAGTTTTCTAGTTTCGAAATTCAAAACTTTTAAACTTTTGGAAAATTTTCAAGTTTAATAATTCAAACCTTTTGACTTTTATGTTTGAAACTTCTCAGAGGTAGAAAATATTGACTTTTGCAAAAAAAAAAAAAAAAAAATTTGTTTCAAAAGTCACAAATTTTTGATGTTTGGACATTTTCCAAATTTCAAAAGTCAAAAGGTGTCAACATTTTGTACATTTAGTTAGTTTTTTGTGTTTTTTACAAAATTTCTGAAGTTAAGCTCAAAAATTCAGTTTTGTCTAGCAAATTTTTGACTTTTCAAACTTTTTTCTTTCAGTTTTTTGTAGAAAAATCTGAAATTTTTTAGAAAATATTTGTTTTCTAAAATTATGATGCGCCGTCATAGTAAGCTTCTCTCAGCAGGCCTGTTTGCAAACAGGAAGTGAAAAGAACAGAGCAGAATGGCTTACCAAAGTAAAACAGGAAACTGTCATTAAGAAATTCAAACTGAAGACATCAAATCACAGCTGAACAAACAAAGTCCATCACATGTCATTTATTTGGTGGCAACAACTACCTTCCTCTAAAACATTTAAAGCTCACAGAGGGAACGATGGAGGCTGACATGTTTCTTCTTTTAGACTTTATGAGGAATAACTGTAGCTGAGTCGCTTCAGGGCTTTTTAAATTCTTTTCTGTTAATAAAAGCAGCCGCAATAACAAACCTGCTGCAGACAAGTTAATCCCACTGCTGTTAGACAAACCGCGGCTCCAACTCTCCTCGGCTTCCTTATCTTCAGGTTCAGAACTTCACAAGCAGCCGGGCTTCAACAACACGTCGCAGCCTCAGGCGTCAATCACAAAAAGGTTTTACACTTCTTCCTTTTTGCTCTAAAATGTTAATTTCAGTTTAAGAAAGTGTGTCTGCAGAAATAGTCGCAGTAACTTCTCAAATACAACATGTCAGATTATTTTCCAAATGTTTTTCTTCTGTTTTCTGTGAAGAAAGAAAGATGAAGAAGATCCAAGTTTATTTTTAAAACCCTTTTAGTCAATTTATAACAGGATTTTGGTGAAAATGTTTTTCTGGTTCACAGGGTTAAAGTTAAATTAGTTCCTATTCATTATTTACCAGCTAAAATCTCCAAACACGAACCGCAGCAAAGAGTTAAGAGTTGATCTGTCTGATATTTTTAAAATCTTCTAATTTGCTTCAAAAAGCATAAACAACAATAAAATCTGAAATGTTCTTACAGTTTTAATCTGGGTTGTGTAAGACATACCTGCTTCAAATGAAATACTTAGTTAGCAAGCAAAACATTTAATTTACAAACTAAATATTTAGCGTCAATGTTTAATTAGCAAGTTAAATATTTAGCTGAAAACAAAATTATTAGTTAGCTAAATGTTTAGTTTTAATCTCAAAACTTTAGTTTGCTAACAAGATATTTACATTCAATATTTAACTTACAAATGTTTAATTGTTTAATTAGCAAGTTAAATATTTATCTTGCCATATTAGGGCTGTAGTAGTAGAAGAAAGTAAATTCTTGTAAAAGAAAATTCTGAAATTTTTACATTTATTCAGAAGTTTTCTAAAAAAAAATTGGACATTTCTGAGCTCGAATTTCAAACTCAGAAATTTCCTCTTTTCCCTAAAAAGTCTCAGATTATTAAGAAAAAAAATCTGATTTCTAGCAAATCTTCCACTTTTAATACTTTTCTGGAAGAAAATTTTTCCAGAAAAATCCCTGAATATAATTTAATAAAAATGATAACAAAATTGCCTTTTTTTTCTTTTTCTTTGTTTCAAAATTTTAATCTCAAAACTTTAGTTGGGTTTTTTTACAGCAGATTTGGGACATGTAAAAAATTCCACTTTTTATTTATAGAAAATGTAATTTTTATTTTTTCAGATTTTTTTGTTTTCTCTCTCTTTTTTTTTTAATCTATAATGGCCCGGACACATCATCGTGATATAAGCTTCACTTAACAGAGGCAGCAATAAATCTTTGCAACAGAAAATCTGCAGCAATCACGCTGAACTAAAATAAAAGAGTTATTTCAAAACAGTGGAAGTGTAAATATCTTAAGGCACAGAGAAAAACATCAGGAAAATGTTGAGTGAAACCTGCTTTAACGACTGAAGTGAGTTTAGGTGGAAAATATCTGCAGTTCCTGCTGATTAGAGATTATTTTCAAATAATCTGTCAAAAAAATCTTTATTAAATTGCCTTTTCTACAATGGGAATGTTAAATGTGGTCCTTAGATTAGCCTAAGTTATCAGGAAAAAACTATAATGGCTGCACCTGCATGCAGTATGCAGGAGGTCGGAGGTCAAAGCTCTTTCTGGCGTTTGCTGGGCGTGTTCAGGCCTGCAGATGTGAGTCGGATCTATAATAAGATTGAGATGCGAGGCATTTCAGATCATGGCCTCGTCCTGCGCCGCGCCGCCGTTCCTCAGCTCCACCCAGGGAGCGCCGCCGCAGCGGGACGGACACCTGCTGCTGTCCGTCCCGCCTGCAAATCAGCAGCAAACATGCATAAATCTCCCATCTGGGCTTTATTGCTTCTACTCTTTTTCCAAGAAACTTTAATATTTTTTGTTCCTTTGCTTCATTCTTTAAGATAAATTTACTGTTTTGCATCGACGGCTGCAGTAAATGCGATGCGTTGTTTTGTTTTTTTTAAAGTGTTGGACTCCTGATATCTCCAGCACAAACAGGAATCCATTCTGATACACCACACTGGAATATACGCACAAATTTACACACACGGATTGGTTTTCCTCTTCACACACACACACACACACACATAGCAGAGCTAAGGCAGTTAAAAAAGAGATCACATGAGGAAGACAGGACTCTGAAGAATGAGATCGATGCAACGCATGAACTGCAACAGCATATCAGAGCCAAAGTAGATAGAAAAACAGGACAACATTTTCTCCAAAATACTGAGAAATCTTGAGATTAATTCCAGAAAATTTAGAGAAAAAACACGGAAACTTTCTGATACTGAAAAGTTGTGAGATAAAGTCAGAAATCTTGAGATGAATATCAGACATTTTCTAGAAAAAACAGGAAAATTTATAAAAGTCAAATATTTTGTGATAAAACTACGAAATTGAGATTTTCTTAGTAGCGTAGTTACTGAACTATGATGGTGTATTAGTGCCATTGTTCATTCAAAAAAGGAGTAAATTCTTGTGCAAAAAACTTTCAGATTAGTCTCTGACGGTGTTTTGGTACTCGAGGCCGGTCTTGGTCTCAAGACCATTTTTTGACGGTCTCGTCTCGGACTCGACCGCATTGGGTCTCGGGCGCTGAGGACTCGGGATTTTATTTCAAGTGCAGTCAAGAACGCAACTGTGGAAATATCACTAAACTTCCAGCGTACTGTCCAGTTTATTTGTTAACATGTTTGTTTTCACTGGATGCAAAACGCACCGATTAAAATCCAAGCAATAACGTGATTTACCAATTACGTGTTTCTGTTACTGGATCGTTCAAGTTCATTTTCTATTGACAGCTTTACAAATCTTTTACATTTCATTACCAAAGCTCATTAAAACAAACCTTTATCTTGGCTTTTTTTCTACTCTTCCTCTTTTCTCCCTCCCTGAAGGATAAGTCCTTTTTTGAGACATTGTTTTGCTAACTAAACTTCTGACTGGAGCTTTGGACTTTTGGATTCTCATTGCTCATGTTACTGGCGAAGCGTGAGGTACCTACCGGGGCCACCAGGGGGCCCCATGAGCAGTTTTTTTTTTCTTTTTATCGATAAAATTATTTCTACATGCATTATCAAATATATATTATTGTAAAAACAAATCACTTCATAGTGAAATTGTGTGTTTTTGATATTATAATGACATAGAAATTATTACTAAGAAAAATAATAAATCAGCTCCACTTAGTGGCCCTAAGTGGCTGCTTAGTTTGCTTATGCCTTGGGCCCTGATGATATGGGCAAATGCCCAGAGCATCATCTTTTTTTATAAGCAGAACAAAGAGTTTGTTCTGTTTTTAATATTGGTTAAATTTATTTCAGCTCTAAGTATTTAATATCTAGGTGTTTTATGGGAATGTGAGTCTTTCAGATCAATTTGATTAGCAATTTTGATCATATTTCAGATTTTATTGTGTCATGTAGCGCCGGGCGCTGGTCTTGTCTCGATCTCGGATTAGGTGGTCTTGACTACAACACTGCTTTGACATTTTCTATTAAAAAATAGAAAATTTCTGAGCTCCAAATGTTGAGAATTTGCAAGAAAAAATTCAGAAATTTTGAGATTATTCTCACAAATTTTCTAGAAAAAACAGAAATGTCTGAGCTACAAAAGTTGCACATTTGCATAAAAAATTTTGATTATTCTCAGAAAAAATTGGGAAATTTCTAAACTTAAAAATTTCAGACATTAGCTAGACCTCTTCTCAAGCACAACTTGAGCACAACAACAGTCTTTTCCATCGTCCAAGCAGATCGTTTTTTAGAGCTGAGAGGAGCGGCTTGGTTGCTCATCACTGCTAGACCATCATTAGCTAGACCATCGTTCTAATATTTATATTAAATCAGATTTTATAATGATTTTGCTTAAGGATCAGAAAAAAAAACGTTACCTTTTGAATGTTTTGTTTTTCAGTGCTAATTTGTCCATATATTTTTTATACAATCTAATGCACAAAAAAGCAATATTTTCAATTCTAAAACCCTTTTACTGCTAAATTATTGAATAAATAAACATGAGGTAATCAACAAAGATATTTATTATTTTGTTATTTGGGTTATTTAACCTTCAAATTGGTTCAAAGTTTTGTTGTACTAATTTAGCTTCCAGGTGGAAATTAAACTTATTTAGAAGTGTGGACTGTGAATGCTAACATTAGCGTTAGCATCTGTGCAGCTGCTACATGTTTAGCATTGAGATGCTATTATATTAGGCTAACTTCTTTTAGCACAACTTGAGCACAACAACAGTCTTTTCCATCGTCCAAGCAGATCGTTTTTTAGAGCTGAGAGGAGCGGCTTGGTTGCTCATCACTGTTAATGGACGTAGCTTGTGCGTCCGATTTATGGCTGTACTAGAAACGTGTGGATACAAAGGTTCCGCTTTGCAAGAAATAAAAGAAAAGGCGATTAATTGCATTAAAGTTAAGTGATGCAATGAATTGTCTGGTTCTAATATGCAGATATAGAAATGAAATAAGGCTCTTTACTGCTTTAAGTAAAAAACTTGGATTCGGTAAGCATTTTGTCATACTGGTGAGACAAAATTTACTCCAGTTGGATATTTTGCTGTTTTTATCAGCAGTGGCTTTGTTTATCACACCTTATTGTTTGCCCACATGTCCAAATTACCATTTTTTATGAGCAGCTTGTCATCCTCCATTGGTTGTTTGCTCCGTTTCTTATCAGCCAGACTTTATGGGAGCTGCGTTAGCTTGTTGGTGGAGTTATGCAAGCGGCTCAGGCTCATGTAGCCGACTCAGAGGAATGATCGACGCTATGGAAAGAATGTAAAGACCGCCAGAAGCTTCAGGCTGCTGGCCTTGCTTCTATATCAGATCCTTTAGCTTCACATGCTAAGCCTGACATGAACACCACAGTCTGCTGGGAGCTAATTACTGCTAAACAGTTTTTTGGGTCATGATTATTTACTGCTCTTCAGTTTTTCTGATATTTTATTTTATGTTTCAGACTCTGACATTGACCAAGAGGACAGCCATGTTTACAGCCAGACCAGAAACCAAGCCGTGAGTAAACAAACACATTAACTCACAATATTTGGACTCAAGTATTGATGTTTTGGAGACATTTTTGATCAGAACCTCTGGTGCTGGTGTGAAGCTGTTGTAGAAACAATCCAGGACAAACTGGTAGAGTTTAGTTTAGATCTGCTTTGGAAACGTTTCAAGGTAAAGTGCATAAGATCATATTTTTACTCATGTAAAAGTAAAAAGTCTCCTCAAGTACTGATCAAATTATCTGTCATCTAATATTTAAAAATTACATCATCAGACAGATTAGATATAAGGTTAAATGTAAATTTTGGTATTTTAAGGACAAAAATGACAATAATTAATTAACAAAATCAGGCAAAATGAAATGTGTCTAAATCAGTTTATTTTATTTAAAAAAACTGATGGAACTTTAACAGAAACTGCAGGTGTGTGTTTGTCTGGTGAAAGTTTGGCTAAAATATGTTTGTTTTTCATTCAGAGGGAAGAAAATCCAGAAATTTTACTCAAAAGTAGAAATACTTCATAGTATTATTACTTAAAGTACAGCGTAGTAAAAATACTCCTAAAAGTACATTTTTTCAAAAGTTACTCAAGTAAATGTAACTAGTTACTATCCGACTCTACTTACATCTAGTTGAGTGATTTTTAAGGGGAAGGTTGAGGTGCTAAACATTTTCAAGTTAACAAAAAAGCTACAGCGCTAAATGGAAAATTAGCATATTAGCTAATTAGCATACCCACTACAGCTAGCAGCTGGCACTTAGCTAGCATCTAATTACCTCATTCTAATCATCTAGTTATTGAGATTTTGTGCCAGTTTTGGTGCAGAAAATTTACCCATTGTTTGAATTAGGTGAACACACATGAGGTTAGCTTTTTATTTTTCTTTATTTTTTGTTGAAGAGTGACTTCAACAAATTAGCAGTTATAGATAAAGAAAGAAAATCAAAGTGGATGAAACTGGGCTGAACTCTGCGTCTCATGCAGGAATAATTATAACAGTATCACTATTTTAGGACCGGAAACGCGCTGCTGCGTTACCGGTCACACCAGCAAAGTGTCGGGACGCAATGTTTTCACAGGATTTACCGGGCAAGAGTTCATGAGACAAAACGTGGAAGGAGATATGGCAGATGGGGTCATGACACGCTTCCTCCAGGACGGGAGGAAGAGGTGAAGCGATCCGAATCCAGCAAACCCAGTGGAACCAGAGCAGAAGTTTATAGTTTTATAGTCAGAACTCGTCACTCTACATTTAATGACGTTTTATTGATTTTAGCATCTGTACAGGTGGGACATTGTGATTGGATTTTCATTTCAATCGCACCAAGAATGTTTGAGTTTCCAAAGGTGGGAGACTCTTCTGGTTCTGGTTCTGGCCTGCTCTTCACCCCCAGAACCAGAACCAAGTATGGAGAAGAAGCCTTCAGCTTCTACAGAAGCATATATGCGCCACAAATCTGGAGTAAACTTACAGAAAACTGCAGAACTGCTGAAACACTCACTTCCTCTGGTTAGAGTTTCCTTTGATTAATAATAAATGGAAAATTCACAAAGACATTTGATGTTTATCATTTTAACGATGGCGCTAACAAAATTAGATTTATGTTATTTGATGTTTTTTTAAAAATGTGAAGCACTTTGAACGGCCGTGTTGCTGAAATTTGCTATACAAATAAACTTATTTGACAGCTTGATTGATTGATTGATTGATTTCTGCATTCAGGTGAAAGACAAGCGGCGGTCTCCCCCCTCTTCCAGATCGCCCTCGCAGCGCAACCCTCACCACAGTGGCACCGCGGACGACCAGGAGAGCCCAGAGAGAGTGGTGAGATACATTACACCACTCTCTCCACATTCATAAGGACGAGTGTTTAGAAACGTTCTTATGACCAACCAACCAACCAACCGCTTTTATAGCCATTATTGGTCGCCTAAGATAAATGCTACGTTGAGTCGACCATAAAGTGTGATTTTTTTTTTTTTTCTTCTGTCTGCAGGTGCAGAAGGAGAAACTACATGCAGAGCTGAAGCAGGTATTGAGTCAGAAAAGAAGTAATTTACGAGAGTCGACCTGCAAACTGGCCGAACCAGAGATGGATTCAGAGTCTGCAGAAGAACAGACAGTAAGCAGGGCAACATTAATCAGCATTTTGATTTATAAATGGGTTTTCATAAAGTAAATTCTGTTAACACGGGGTTTCCCACGGAAACCACACCAATCATCCAGCGGCTGTCTGTGTTTTTGAGTTAAAAAATGTTTAAAATAGGCAGGAAATTTGAAAATATGACAAAGTAATTGTAAATGGGTTATTGGAAAACATTAACAATACAAAAACACCAGCAATAAATCTTTAAAAACGGCAAATATTAAAAATAAACAATGCTCAGTCTGGTGGCAACCCTGCAACACCAAACCCACAGAAAAACATCTGCAGTGTATCTGGATGTGAGGATTTATTTTTCTTGTGTTTGTTAGCGTGTGGAGGAAATCTCCAAGGCTGTGGAGATCGTGGTGGAGACGGAGGCGGAGGCCGGAGCCAGCGGCTACAGCGTGACGGGTGGAGGACAGCACGGGATCTTTGTCAAAGACGTCCTCAAAGACTCTCCAGCTGCTAAACACCTGAGTCTGCAGCAAGGTACCGTATTCCCCGGACTATAGGGAGCACCGGATTATAAGGCACACTGTTAATAAATCGCTTATTTTCAATCTTTTTTCATTTATAAAACGACATTCATAGGCGCGTTTGTAACCCTTCTGTGTTCGTCTCAGATCCATGACGGACACATTCAGGTTTACTGTATTTATTCTAATAAAAGAGGAAATAAAGGTGGTGGCTAACTTCAGTCCAGCAGCTTCAGTTACAGACGGCAACAGAAAAATATCATATAGTGGTATTTAACATAAATTCATATCATTAATCCACAGAACTAATCCCATCTTTAACATAAATAACAATGTATATGTGTTTTAGTACAGGAAATAAAATCACACATGCAACGACCAAAGATTATCACACCGTTGATAACTGAAACATTGTATCAAAAATTTAAACTTGCCTAACAACAGGAAAACTAGGTGTCTTTATTAATTTTTATTTTTAAACGGCAAACATACTAAATCTGCTACGACATATTAGGGTCATTGTAGAAAATAATAGTAGTACATTTCTGCCAAAAAGCTTTTCCAAACGTTTTGAGAGTAATCTCAGAAACATTTTCTAGAGATATCAAAAATTCTCCACAAAAAAATTTTAATTTCTGTATTTCAAATGTTGAACATTTTCTTTTTTAAAAATTCTGAAAATGTTGATTTTGACATTTTTGAGCTCCTATATCTGACTAAAAAGTTACTTGTAAGTAGTTTTGTCTAATTTCAAGTCTACTAAGAAAATTGCACTAGAAACAACATTAAAATACTTGGTAATATTTTGTGCTTTTACAGTGTAGTACAGCAATTTGTGGTAAAACTTGTTGCTGTTCATAGTTGCTCTCGCTGAGTTGTGCTCGTTTTTTATTTTGCCCACATGGCAAAAAGTTTGGACACCCCTGAACTTTAACCTACAACATCGATTAGATTCTCAAATGAAATTTGGATTCAAATTTACAGGCTGCAAGTGAGCTATGAACTCAATTATCTTCAAAAACTGACTCCTTGTGTTTATTTTCCTCATGCTCGTGTCAAAATAAAGGTTAGTTTTATAATATTTTGCGATAGTAGGCAGGTATCTACAGCACAAACATGATCAGCTTTGCAGTTATGCACCCTGATATTGGTATTTTCTGATGTTGATTTATAATCTCCTCTCTGAAGGTGATCAACTGCTGAGTGCGAAGGTCTACTTTGACAACGTGCGCTATGAGGACGCGCTGAAGATCCTTCAGTGCGCAGAGCCATATAAGGTCAGCTTCCAGGTCAAGAGGACCGTTCCTAAAGCTGACGTCAGCGTCTGGCCAAGAGTTCCCAGCCTGGAGGTCAAAGGTCCCAAGGCCAAGATGGCTAAAATGGTAACCAGATATTTTCTTAAAGAGACTTGCATTTTAAAGGAGGAACAGCTTGACCTAATAGTTCTGTTTTTGAACTGAATTTGGAGAGAAACAACTAAACGTTCTCCCTCTACTGTTACTACCTTTTACTTGTACCATTCCAGTTGTTTTGGATTCCCCTCCATGTTTATGTCACCTTGCTTTCTGATTGGCTACATGTCACATTCAACAGGCTGCGTTCTCGTTTGTCCTCAGGAATAACTCCACTATAACTGCAATATCGTTCCAAAACAATCCAACAAAAATATCCTTTAAGTTACAAAGAGGTTCAGCAAAAAAGCTGTTCAAAAACCTGTTCAAACTGCGTTTATCCACTGAATTACCACATTCAGAAAATTTGCTTTTCTGTTCCAGAGTGTGAAAGGCATGAAACCGTTTAAGATCCAGAAGAAAAGAGGGGGTCGTTTTGGTCTGAAGAGGCTGAAAGAGAAGCGAAAAGAGGAGCTGGTGATCGAGGGAACGCCCCCGCCAGCTGAAGTTGACGTGGAGTTTTCACTTCCTAAGTTAAGCCAGAGGAAGACTGACGAAGAGGTCAGAGGAACAGGAAGCGTTGGAAATGCAAAAAGGAGGATCAGGTTAGTTTAACTCCAACAAATACTGTTCTGGTTGGATGTTCGATTCATATCCGGGTTTCTGCTTACAGTTCGGACTGTGGGTGTGTTTTCAGGTTCCCCCATATGAAAGCGAAGGGACGCAGTGGTGCGGGAGGAAAACTGGAACTTGAGGGACATGAGAGCATCCCTTCGTCTGAAATACCTGGAGCTAACGTGAAAGCCAAAGGAAAGGGACACAAGTTTGGGATCGTATTTTCCAAGACGAAACACACAAAGTCGGGTTCTTCCACAGGAAGCGTGGAGCTCAGGCCTCCAGAGATAAGCGTCCAGCCGCCGTCGGTGGAGGTCAGTTTGTCTGGTAAAATAGACAAAAATGTGGAGAAGAGAGGCTCAAAGTTTAGCCCCCCAGATGTGGAGTTTGCCCTCCCCTCAGGAAAAGCCGAGGCATCTCTGCCCAGCGTGAAGGGAAGTGCGGAGATCAAGGCTCCTAAAGTAGACGTCAAAGGAGAAGCTGGTGTCGGCAAGGAAGATGCAAAACTCAGAATGCCAAAGTTGAAACTACCCAAAATCAGACTCTCACGCCACTCGGATGAGATTGACGGTGAAATCAAGGTGAGAGCGGAGGGAATGAAAGTACCTCACACTGACATCAAGACTCCAACAGCTGAAATTAGAGGTGATGGAGAATTTAGTGTTCCTAAAGTGGAGGTCACCAAACCAAAAATTAAAGGAGACGTATCAGGAAAAGCTGCCTCAGTTCAAATGCCCTCAGTTGATATTTCTTTGCCAAAGGTAAAGGGGAAGTCTGGCACAGGTTATTCAGTCCAAGGGGTTGAAGGAGCAGGGAAGTCAGAGATCAACATGCCTGCTATCAATATCTCTGTACCCGATGCTGGTCTGGAGTTTGATTCGGGTCAGAGAATTCCTGATGAAGTGGAGGGAACTGTGAAAGGGCCCAAAATCTCTCTGCCAAAGGTTGACATCTCCTTACCAAAGATGGAAGCTCCTGATGTCGATATTAAAGGGCCAGGAGGTGGAGGAAAGTTCAACCCACCTTCTGTTGACGTCTCTTTTCCAAAGATGAAATCAGACGGCGCCGATGTGGACATGGACTATTACGTTGGTGGTGACGGAAAGTTTAAACTGCCTGATTTTGACGTAACTCTTCCTAAAGTGAATCCACCAGACGTGGAAGTGGGATTCAAATTGCCCAAGGTAGATTTAACTCTTCCAAAAAGCAACGCAGGAGCAGCTGACAGTGAAGGAAAGGGAAAATTTCAGCTGCCATCAGTTGATGTCTCGCTGCCGACACTGAAGGCAGGCGAGGTGGAAGTCGGCACTGAAGACCAAAAAATGAAAGGTGGTAAATTTGAAATGCCTGGTATTCCATTGCCTAAAGGAGAAATAAAGGGAGATATAGAGGGGGACAAATTCAAAATGCCTTCGATAGATGTATCTCTGCCAAAACTAAAACAAGAAAGTCACGTAAAAACCCATAAGCTCGAGATTGAAGGTGAAATTCCTGTGCCTTCTGTAAATATGTCTGTGCCAAAAGGAAAGGCAGAGGGCGATGTTGAAATAGGAAGTCCAGGTGCAAAAGGAGGAAAGTTCAAAATGCCTTCTGTCAACATCAAACTCCCAAAAATGGCAACAGGTGGGGCTGAGGTTGACATTAAAACTGCGCCTCCATCAGCAGATGTTTCTGTACCTAAACCCAAAGGTGAGCTTGACATTGAAGGAAAAGTCGAGGGAGGCAAATTCAGCATGCCTTCTGTAAACATTTCTCTCCCTAAAATGAAACTTCCTAAAGGAGATGTGAAACTAGAAGCTCCCGAACTTCCAAAGATCGACCTCTCGCTTTCGACATCAAGGGAACAAGGCAGTGTGGATCTGGAGGGAAAAGGTGGCGCCAAATTTAAGATGCCAACATTTGACATCTCATTGCCTAAGGGGAAAACTGAAGACAGAGAACTAGATGTTAAAGAACCTGCAGTCAAAGGAGGAGCAAAATTCAACATGCCATCTCTTGACATTTCACTCCCTTCAATAAAACCACCTGAGGGGGGAACTGACATCCACACTGAAGGTCCTGAATTTCACATCAAATCACCTACAGCTAATGTCAATTTAAAAGGAACCGGGATCAAAGAAGGAAAAATGAGTTTGCCTGCAAAAGATATTTCTCTTCCAAAAGAAAAAGTAGAGGGGAAGATAACTGTTGAAGGAAAAGGAGGGAAGATAAAGATGCCTTCACTTGATGTGTCCCTTCCTAAAGTGAAGACGCCCAAGGAAAACATTGAAATCGGAGGACAGTCTGTTGACGTCTCACTTCCAAAAGAAAAATTAGAGGTGGACATAGGAACTAAAACTAAAGGAGGGCATTTTCATTTACCCTCAGTTGACGTTTCCTTACCTAAAATAAAATCAAAGCAAGGTGAAATCAACATCGAAGGGCCAGAAATTATAAGTGGAGAAGTAAAAGCACCAACTATCGACATCTCCCCACCACAAGGAACATTAGAAACTGACGTTGATTTTGATGATAAAGGTAAAATGGCTGGATTCAATGTGCCATCTGTAGACATTGACTTACCCACTGTTAAAATTCCAGTAAACTTTCAAGGTCCAAAAGTCAAGGGTGACAAATTTGAAATGCCCAGAATTGATCTCTCATTGCCTAGAGGGAAAAAACACGGAAACATTGATATTGACATCCACTCTGGAGTAGATGGAAACTTTGAAATACTTTCTGGTGATACTAAACTTCCTAAAGGAAAAGGCAAATTTGGTGTAAATATTAAAGGACCGGAGGGAAAAGCAGGAAAACTCACAATGCCCAAATCTAAAGTTTCAGCTCCAAAATTGGATGTACCAGACGTCAAAGTGCAAGGACCAGACATTAAAGGAAAGATTGAAATGCCAGCTGTTGATATTTCACCTCCTGAAGGAGCAATAGAAGGAGATCTTGACATTGACGGTCATGGAGCAAAAGGAGCTAAATTTCACATGCCTTCGTTAAACATTAACCTTCCAAAGATAAAATCTAGGGAAGCTGGTATTGACGTTAAAGGGCCTAAAGGTGAAGGAAAAACATTTGACGTGCCATCAATGGATATATCAGCACCCAAAATAAAAACTCCAGAGGTAGACGTCAGCCTCCAGGGTCCAGATGTTGACATTTCACTTCCAAAACCAAAAGCTGATTTTGAGATTGATGTTAAAGATGCTGAAATAAAAGGAGGAAAGACAAAAATCCCAACATTTGACATTTCAATGCCAAAGGTAAACTTTCCTGAAGGTGAAGTCAAAGTAAAGGGTCCTGACTTCAAGGGCAAGAAGATTGAGATGCCAGATATTGATATTTCGCTGCCTAAAGGAAAATCGGATATAGAAACTGATGGGCATGGCTGGAAAGGCGGGAAGTTTCACATACCCTCAGTTGATTTTTCTCTACCAAAGATTAAAGCTAAAGGACCAGAGGTCAACATAGATGGGCCTGAACTTAAACAAGGAGACATCAACATGCCTGACATTGACATTTCTCTTCCAAAAGGAAAAGCTGATATCGACCTCAATATTGAAAGTACTGAAGTAAAAGGAGGAAAATTCAAAATACCCAAATTTGATATTTCCCTTCCAAAGACAAACCTTCCAGAGGGCCATGTTGACATTTCTCTACCAAAAGCAAAAGGAGAAGTTGACATTGATGATCACATGGACAAAGAGGCCAAGTTTCAGCTGCCTTCTCTTGACGTTTCTCTCCCTAAAATAGAAGCAAAAGGAGCTGACATTGATCTCGAAGGTCCAGAACTAAAAGGCGACATCACACTACCAAAAGGCAAAGTGGAGGGTGATCTAAGCCTCAAAGGCCCTGATGTAAAAGGAGGATTTAACTTGCCAACTGTGGACATCTCATTTCCCAAAGGAAAAACTGATGGAGACTTTGATGTTGAAAGTTCAGAGAGAAAAGGTGGAAAGTTTAAAATGCCAAAATTTGATGTCTCCTTGCCCAAAGTAAGTCTTCCAGAGGGTGATATTAGAATAAAAGACCCAAATATTAAGGGAGAGAAGTTTGAGTTGCCAGACCTTGATATTTCAATCCCAAAAGGAAAAGCAAAAGGGGAAATTGAAGCCGGAGGACATGCCAGTAAAGGAAGCAAGTTCCAAATGCCCTCAGTTGACATTTCCCTTCCTAAAATAAAAGGTAAAGGACCAGAGCTGAGTGGTGAAGTTCATGGTGGGAAGGTAAATTTGCCTTCAGTGGATGTTTCTGCACCTAAACTGAAGTCTCCTGAGTTAAATGTTGGTCTTCAGGGTCCAGATGTGAATGTTGATCTTTCAACATCATCATTTAAAGTGGAGGGTGATGTTAACACTGAAGGAATGGACATAAAAGGAGGAAAGTTCAAGATGCCAAAATTCGACGTTTCTTTACCAAAGATTACGCTCCCAAAGGTTGATTCCAACATTGAAGGTCCAGAGATTAAAGGAAACCCAAAAATTACAGCTGGTGATATTTCACTTCCAAAAGCTAAGGGACCAGAGATCAATTTTGAGGGTCATGAAATTGAAGGAGGGAAGATAAATTTACCATCTGTTGATATTTCACTTCCCAAAACACAGTCTCCTGATACAGATGCTAGTCTCAAGACCCCTGATCCAAAGGGAGGAAAAATCAAAATACCTGCCATTAATGTCTCCCTCCCTAAAGGAAAGGTTGCTGGTGACTTTGATGTGGAGCCCCCTGAGATGAAGGGTGGGAAGTTTAAATTACCAAAATTTGATATCTCCTTACCAAAGGTTACTCTCCCAAAGACTGATGTCAGTGTTGAAGGGCCAGACATGAAAGGAGAAATGGAAGTACCATCTGCTGATATTTCACTGCCCAAACCAAAGACAGATGTTGAAGTTGATGTGGGCAGTGGTAAAAGCAAGTTTCACTTGCCTTCGGTTGATATCTCTTTTCCTACAATCAAAGGAAAGGAAGCCAATGTTGATATTCAAGGACCTAAAATCAAGGGTGATGCGTCACTCCCTAAAATAAAGTCTTCAGACATAGATATTACCATCAAAGGCCCTGACATAGGAGGAAAAGTTGACCTACCAAATGTGGATGTTTCACTTCCCAAAGGTAACATAGAAGGCGATGTCAAGGCAGAAGGAACTGAAGTGAAAGGAGGAAAATTTAAGATGCCAAAATTAGATGTTTCTGTCCCAAAGATTACCATCCCAAAGGTTGACATAAATGTTGAAGGACCAGATATGAAAGGGAAAATTGAGAAGCAGACCACTGATATTACGCTACCAAAAACAGATGTAGATATAAATGTTGAAAGTGGTAAAGGAGGCAAATTTCATATGCCCACAGTGGATTTCTCTCTTCCACGGGTCAAAGCAAAGGGAGCTGACATTGAGATTGAAAAACCTGACATCAAAGGTGATTTGTCTCTACCTAAAGTAAAGTGTCCAGAGGTAGATATCAGTCTTAGAGGCCCAGAGGTTGAAGTAGGAAAGGTAGTTCAACCAACCCCAGACATCTCATACCCCAAAGGGAAACTTGAAGGTGGCATAGAAGTTGAGGGCCCTGAGGTGAAGGGGGGTAAATTTAAAATGCCAAAAATTGACATGTCTTTACCAAAGGTTAATCTCCCTGAGGGTGATTTGAAGATAAAAGTCCCAGAGTTCAAACCAGGAAAAATTGAGTTGCCAGACATTGATTTGTCACTTCCCAAAGGAAAAGGAAAAGGAGACATTGCAACTGCAGGACATGCTGGGAAGGGAGGCAAATTCCACATGCCAAACATTGACATCTCTCTTCCTAAAATGAAAACCAAAGGAACTGAGATAAATGTTGAAGGTCCAGAATTTCAGGGTGGAAACCTCAACATACCTGAAGCTAACATTTCACTTCCAAAAGAAAATATTGATGCTGACCTCAGCATTGGAGGTCCAGAATTAAAAGGGGGAAAAGTAAACCTGCCCAAAGTTGATATTTCACTTCCAAAATTTAGTCTACCAGAGGGCGCTGTCAAAGTCAAAGGACCTGATGTTAAGGGAAAACTTGAAATCCCAGCCGCTGATATCTCAACTTCTACAGGAAAAGTTGAGGGGGATATAGATATTCAGGGACAAAGTGACAAAAAAGGCAAGTTTCAACTACCCTCAATAGATATCTCTCTTCCTAAAATAAAAACAAAAGGAGTTAATGTGGATATAGAAGTACCCAAACCCAAAGGTGAAATATCACTTCAAGGTGGACAATTTGAGGGTGATTTAAATGTTGAAGGACCTCAACTTAAAGGTAGTAAACTTAAAATGCCCACATTTGATGTCTTGTTGCCCAAAGTCAATCTTCCAGAAGGTGAGCTGAAAATGAAAGGACCTGAAATGAAGGGAGGAAATATTGACATGCCAGATGTTGACATATCGCTCCCAGGGGGTAAAGCAGGAGGAGAAATTGAAACTGGAATGCTTTCCAACAAAGAAGGCAAGTTTCACATGCCTTCAATTGACATTACTCTTCCTAAAATAAAAGCTAAGGGACCCAATGTAAATGTAGGTGGTCCTGAAATTGAAGGAGGAAAAATCAAAATGCCTGCTGTTGATGTTTCCCTCCCTAAAGGAAAGACAGATATTGACCTTGATGTGGAGCCCCCTGAGATGAAGGGTGGGAAGTTTAAATTACCAAAACTTGATATCTCTCTACCGAAGGTTACTCCCCCTAAGGCTGATGCTAGTGTTGAAGGGCCAGACATAAAAGGAGAAACTGAAGTACCAGCGGCTGATATTTCACTTCCAAAAGCAAAGACAGATGTAGAAATTAATGTCAACACAGGTACAAGCAGCAAGTTTCACATTCCCTCGGTTGATCTGTCGCTTCCTAAAATCAAAGGAAAGGGAAATGTTGATATTCAAGGGCCTAAAATCAAGGGTGATTTATCGTTTCCTAAAATCAAATCTCCAGAAGTAGATGTCAACCTCAAAAGCCCAGAGGTTGAAGGAGGGAAAATTAACTTACCAGCTGTTGATATTTCACTCCCCAAAGGAAAGGTTGATGGTGACTATGAGTTTGAGGGTGTTGAGGATAAGAAGGGTAAGTTTAAAATGCCAAAAATTGATGTGTCTTTACCGAAGGTGAGCCTTCCTGAAGGGAATGTTAAAATCAAAGGCCCGGACATCAAGGCAGGAAACATTGAGATGCCAGACATTGATTTATCTCTTCCAAAACCAAAGGTTGAAGGAGAAATTGACACTGATGGATATGCTAAGAAAGGAGGCAAGTTTCATATGCCTTCTATGCATCTTCCTGACATGAAAGCAAAGGAACCGCAAGCCAACTTAAAAGGTCCTGAAATTGATGTTGATATCAAGGGTCCAGATGTAAAAGGAGGAACAGGTGGAAAGTTCCACATGCCAACTCTTGACATAAATATGCCCAAATTTGATCTGGACCTAGGCCTTCCATCTGGGTCAAAGGATAAAGGCCTTAAAGTCGACATCAGTGGACCTGATGCATCTGGAGATTTGGAGATGTCGGGTCTGAAAGGTAATCTCAAACCAGCCCAATTGAAGGTTAGGACTGAAGATGTAGAAGGTCCGGGTGCATCATTGAAACTTCCCTCAGTCGAGCTACCAACAGTTGACATCTCAGCCCCAAAAGTGGATCTAGACTTTGGCCTTAACAAACCTAAAGGTGACGATGTTGAAGTTGAACTTTTGAAAGCAGAGGGAGGAAGACCTTCTTCAGGTGGTAGCTTTGATTTGCCTGATGTCTCTCTCAAAGTGCCTAGTTTCACTTTCCCCCGGTTTGGTGTAAAGTCAAAGAGTGGTGATTTGGAGGCATCCGGACTCAAGGGAGATATTTCCCTCCATCCGCCAAATGTCGAAGGAGAGATGAGGGCACCGTCAGTGGAATTTGATGGGGATGGAAAAGTCAAAATGAAGAAAGCAAAAATAAAAATGCCTTCATTTGGAATATCTAAAAAAGATACCGATGTATCAGTGTCTTGTCCTGATGTTGATGTTAACCTGAAAAAAGGAAAAGCTGACCTTCCTCACCTGGATTTCAGGACTGAGAGCCCAGACAAGGCAAAACATAAAGTAAAGTTTCCAAAGTTCAAAATGTCATCTCCAAAGGTTCAACTTCCAGAAGGAGAGGTTGATGCTAAAGGGGAAGCTGAAGTGGATAGAAAAAGTGGCTTTCACGCACCTGATGTCACTCTCAAGTTACCAAAGTTCTCAATCCCAGGATTTGGCTCCAAGGAAAAAGATTTAGGTAAACCAAGTGGTGAACTTAAAGTCCAGGGCAAAGTCAAGATGCCTTCCGTTGAGCTGTCACTCCCAGAGGCTAAAACACCAGAGATGGAGGTTCTTTTACCTAAAACAGAAGTTGATGTTTCAGAAGCAGATATTAAAGGCTACGAAGGAAACCTTAAAATTCCCAAAATGCCTCAGATTGATGTTTCTATTCCCAAAGTAGACCTTGATGCATCTTTCCCAAAAGGTAAATCCCAAGAGATTGAAGGATCAGGTATGGAGCTTAAAGGAGGTGACAGAAAATTCAAAATGCCTCAAGTAACAATGCCAACATTAGATGTGAGTCTTCCTAAAGGAAAACCTAAAGATCTCAATATACCTAAAACTGAAATAGAGGGTGATGGAGGGACGTTTAAAATGCCTTATGTCAAAATGCCCACTGTTGATATAACTGTACCAAAGGCTGATATTTCACTGCCAAAAGCAAAATTGGAAACCCCTGAAATTGAAATAGAGGGGACTACAGAGCAAAAGTTTAAAATGCCCAGGGTTGACATCTCTCTTCCAAAGGGTAAACTCCAAGGGAACGAGGCAGCTGAAATGGATGGAGAAAGAGGAAAAATCAAAATGCCTCACATAAAGATGCCACATGTTGATATCTCTCTCCCCAAGGGAAAAATTGAAGGTTCAGATGTGGAAATCAAAGGAGAAGGGGGAAAATTCAAGATGCCACAAATCAGCATGCCGTCTGTTGATGTTTCACTCTCTAAAGGAAAAGTTGAAGGTCCAAATGTTCAGATAGAGGGCACGTCTGAAGACAAAGTCAAATTACCTCAATATAAAATGCCAAATGTTGAGGTTGTTCTGCCCAAGGGACAGATTGAAGGTCCCGATGTAGAGCTCAAAAGAGAAAAGGGAACTTTTAAGATGCCCCAGATTGGTATACCATCTGTTGAAATAACCCTTCCTAAAGGAAAGGTTGAAGGTTTAGATATTGAAGGCGATGGAGGAGCAAAATTCAAAACGCCGTATGTAAAATTGCCTTCAGTTGACACATCCGTATCTAAAGGAAAAACTGCTGACCCAAATGCTGGAATTACAGGAAATTTGGGAGGAAAATTCAAAGTGCCTCATGTAAAAATGCCAAATGTGGACTTCTCAGTCAACAAAGGAAAAGCTTGTCCAGATGTGGAGATTGAGGGTGAAGGTGGAAAGCTTAAGATGCTACACTTTAGTATGCCTTCAGTTGATATATCATTACCCAAAGGAAGAATTGAGAGTCCTGATATTGAGAAAGGAGATACAGAGGGCAAAATAAAAATGCCTCACCTGAAAAAGCCAAATGTTGACATCTCTTTACCCAAGGGTAATGCTGCCAAATTTGAAGGAACAGAGTTAAAAGTAGAGGGAAGCCTACCAGAAGTAGCCGCTGGAGACATTTCTTTACCAAAAGATAAGACTGCATGCCCCAACACTGGCGTTAAGAGTGAAGGAGGAAAGTTCAAGTTGCCAAAAGTTGATATATCTCTTCCCAAAGTAAAACCTTCTATGGAAGCTCCAGAGATGGACATAAAGAAAGAAGGACAACTCAAGATGCCAAAAACAAGTACTGACAAATCTAGTGGGAAAACTGAGGTAGAGGGTGGAACTATCAAACTACCCCATATAAAGATGCCTGAAGTTGATATTTCCCTTCCTAAAGGTAAAGGTAGTGAAGTTCCTACTATGGAGATGGAAGTTACAGGTCCAGATGCCAAACTGGCAAAGGGAAAAATATCAATGCCAAAGGATAAAATACCCAAACCTGAGCCTGGGTTACAAGTGGTAACACCAGATCTGAAAGCCGATTTAAATGTTGAGGGAGAGAGCAAAGGTATAAAGCTGAAAATGCCAATAATAGATATTGAAAGTCCAAAAGAAGAACTGAACATAGAATTTCAAAAAGGGGATGTTAAGATGGACAAGAAAAAAATTGTATTACCAGACCTGGATCTAAACACATCAGGAGCCGACAGCAAAGTTAAGAAGGGAAAGAAGGGGAAAAAATTCAAGATTGAAGTGCCAAAAATGAAAGGTGTTGAAGATGTAACCGCAGAAGTAAAACACAGTGGGGACGGTGGTGTCAAAAACAATGGCCATGCTACTGATAAATGTCAAGTTAATATCACAGCACCAGAGGTGACGTTACCAAGCATTAGTCTCAAAACAGGCTCAGGTACCAAAGGAGGCCTGTCATCTTCCAGTAAAGAAGTCAAAGTACCTAGAATACCTGATATAGAGTTTGATATTGGTACATCACAAGATGAAGATGATGACAAAACAGAAACGGAGAAGAAAGTCAAGATCCCTAAATTCGGGGTCCCATTGCCCTCCATCTCTTCTCCTGAAGGAAGGATGGATATCCACGGACCAGAAATTCGATATGAGGGTCCTAAAATGCCCAAAGTAAAGAAAGCTGTTTTTGTTTTGGTGAATCCAAATGAAATAGAGCAGGCATCCGCAAGCATTACACCCCCAAACAAGAAGACAGAAGCTGAAACAGAGACAGAAGATGTCAAAGTGAAGATGCCCAAAATCAAAAAGAAGTCAAGCTTTGGGAAGTCTAAAGATAAATCATCTGAAAGAGAAGCAGAGGAAGAGGAAAAGTCAAAGGGAGCAAAGATTAAAATACCCAAAGTTTCATTTTCATCAGGCAAATCAGGGTCTGCTGATGTCACTTTGAAGGGAGACAGTTCAAGTCTCAATGGAGAAAAAGCTGAAACTCATCACAAGGATGATAAAGGGACATTTGGGGGCAAAATCAAACTTCCAAAGGTGGAGTTTACTAGTCCGTACAGCAAGATGGCATCAGGGGATAAAATGGGAAAGGACTCTTCATCAGAAGTAAAGGGTGACCGCCAAGGGGCTGAAACTCCAGACAAAATGGCCTCAAAGGAAGTGGTGTCATCTCATGCCCGAACAGAGATGTTGGACAGGGACAGTTCAGAGTCTCCACTGGGTTTTGGTGCAGAGTTCACATCAACGAAGGTTCAGAAGTGGAGCAAGGTGGAGAGCAGAAGCAAAGAGGGAGAGGAAAAGGAATCTACCTCTTGGTTCAAGGTCCCCAAGTTCACACTGAAGCCCCATGCCACAGGTAGGAACAGACCCACCAGCAACGATCATTCGTAGTATCTACAGGATGTTCCTCAACCATTAACATCTCTCTTCCTGATTTGTTTTCTCTTACTGAAGACAAAGTTTCCTTTCAGTCCTGATTTCTTCACTTATCCTCCACACTCTTTCTTGTTTCCTCTTGCATCTGTCCCTGTTTCCTGACCCCAGGCTTCCTCCAGATAACCCCAGAGGGTTCCCCTCAGGCCCAGCGCAGGGGCGAGCTGGGAGGGGAGGTGGACGTCTCCGGATCCTTCTGTCTCCACACCTCGGGACTCGACTTCGCCAGCCAGCAAATGTCCGAAGAGCACCAAGTCTCTTCCACAGAGGAGGGAACCGTCACAACGGTCACCAAGACGACGAGAATCACCAGACACCTGCTTACCACTGAGACTCGGACCGGCGAATCCTCAGTAACTACTCACCAAGTGTCAGACTTTTAACTACTGAGAATGCTGTATTGATATCTTAAATAACTTTTGGTTTTCTTTGTTTTTGTGTTTTTTTTAGACTGATGAGGTTGCAGTGTTATGTTAATGAGAGGGAAAAATTAAAGTTCATCTTTTATATTTTATCAGGTTAGGCATGATTGTGATTAAATACAAGGTCTTTTTATCAACCAGCGTTACTATCAGTATTACAACTAAAGAGTAATATATACTGGCTTTGTATTTTTCCTTTGACTATTTTTGTTGTTCATTTAGTTTTGTTAGGTTTGTCCTAATTATTTATCCAGTTTTGTTCAGTTTTGATAAACACACTAAATATCAACACTCCATCAATTATTTATTTTTGTTTATTCAAAGTTAAACGAATAACTTTACACTCACCAGCAGAGTCGATGTAGTTCCAACAAGTCTGAACCAGAAGTGAGCCGCGCCACCGATCCTCCATCTTGGTAGGCAAGTCCAGCGCAAAGCATAGGTGAACCATGGCTTCGAGACCAACAGAAAGAGAGTAGGTTACTCGAATAATTGTTTTAATGTTCTTATATTTTTATAAGTTAGAGAGGAATGAGGTGAGAGCTAGTTCTAAGCTTGTGGCTTGTTTGTTGTTGTCATAGCAACTGTCATGACAGTTGGATACGTTACCTACCAAGATGGCTGTCAGCTACAAAGTTCCCGGAAGTGCAACGTCACATGAGAACTACACATTGTACCAGATTTTTTTTCAAGAAACTTAGAATCATTTATGCTGATCAATCAAAAAACATACTGGATAGATTTATGTAAATATCTATATTATAGCGTTTTTCTTTTTTTTAGTTTTTTTTTAAGCGTTGTCCCTTCAAAGCAAAATTTAATTATTTTCATATTCAGCAGAGTTGGGGGTTTTTCTGTTTTGTTTTTAATCTAATGACCTCTTTTGTTGGTGTTGCAGGAAAAGTGTGAGGTTATACAGATGATAGGCTGTTATTTTCTACGTAAGACTTGTACTGAAGGCATTTAGTTGGTGCTACGTCCCAGAGTTTACCGCTGTGTGTACGCAGGACGCTCTGGACTCTTCTGCTCTGTGACCTCTGACCTTATAGTGGCAGATTCTCTCAAACATTTAGGTCAACATGCTGCTAGCCTGTTTATATTTTCACTTTGCATCGCCTGGAAGTTATTCAACAGTTTCATGATGGAGATTTTATTTTTGCAAAAACATGAAAATGAGACGATGGGAAATTAAGGGATTTAATTCAAAGACTTAAACACAAAAATAACTGTAAATTTTAAATTATTATAAATTTTTTGGCTGCTACAATGAAACTAATTAAGGAGTGGCAAGCTTTAATTTACTCAGAAGCCCAAGTGTAGCATAATGTGTTTTGTGTGGTGACTGCTACATAATAATATAAGAAGTGCCTTTAACTGTTACCTTTTGTAAAACTGTGTCTGCCAGTAAATCAATATATTGACCATTTTCATTTCTGAAATGAGGAAATACTGCTTAAAATCTGAGAAAGGGATATTCAAAATGTCAGCTGCAAAATATTTAAAGCATCTGAGAGAAAATTTGTGCTTTTCATTTGATTGTTTAGTTTTCCTTTGGTAACTGAAAGGAAGAAACGTCTAGCAGGTGAAAAAATGTTTTTTGAAAAGCAAAGTTAAGTCAAGATAACATTGCGTGGGCTCAACTGTATGTGTACAGATGGTTTTACCTTTTTGGATGAATGAGGTGATCACATTTTCTTTTGGATTTTAAGACTTTCAGAACTAAGTGTTGTGCCAGAGCTGCATTGGAAAGACAACAATAAAATACTATTCACTCTTTTTGTTGTTGGTTTTTTTTATTGCAATCTTCTTGGTGAGCAATTACTGTAAGGGGAACAAAGCCAACGTTTTAGAGGAAGAAACATTTAAGCTTCCATTAAAACAGATTTTATTCCATCTGAAAATTCAGAAATGCCACAACTCTTACGTTTAGTCAAAAACCAATTTAGATATCGGGAATGTAATTAGTGAAGCTGATTTTATGTTAAAACGGCTTGCCATAAAGGATGCATGTACTGCCATCCAGGCTACGCCACATCGATGCAGTAATTCATGCAAAAGGAGGCATAGAAATGACAGTTTCAGTTTTATTTATATATATAATATTGATATATTTTATCAATAATATATCAATATATCTCATTGATATACTATATTCTAACTTTCTGAAACAGAATATTTTTTGTTGGGGTTACTATTTAAAAACCATATTAATCAAAATTAAAAGAAATAACTTGCAGTATTTCACTCTGATATTTTATGTTTTATTTTCTGAAATTAGTGACTTCCACCTGATTTTTTTTTAGCTGTGCCTGAATGAATGAAGAGTCAGATAAAAATCTGTGAAGCCCATCATGGAAAACTACACACGGATGCATGACGTCTTCCGGCGGTGTGTGTGTTTTGCAGCTCGTCTTCAGCGATGACGCAGTGAAAACGTATCTCCGCAATGTGTGTCTGAGGAGGATAAAAACTGATCTATGAGGAGCAAACAGTGCCACAGTCAGGAGGGAAATGAAAAGATTTGTCTCTGCAGTGTCACCAGCTGCACTTTCATATGGAAAACTCAAGATTGTTTTTTATTTTACCTGTTTTTGATTTAAAATTAACACTTTGTGATCAAATATTTTGGGAAAGTTAGAGTATAACCTATTTTAATTGTGACTTTTAGGTCACAAGCGTATTGTACTTTCTGACAGATGTTTAGTTTAGAATTATTCGTAATGGCAAATTTACATTTAAAATTATTTTCTTTCAGCGATGAAGTTTGTTTTTGATTGGAAATATAACTGGCATCTCCAAAAATATAACATAATACACTGGGGGGATGAGTTACATTTGTGAAGTCTTTTTATTTCTCCCTCAGAAATGTCCACATTTTGTCTCAAACAATCTGAGATTAATATCAAGATTTCTGAGGATTTTTTTTCCAATTATAACTTTTCAAATTCTTAAATTTCCAAGTTTTTTTAGATTAATTTCAAAAGTTCAGAGTTGTTCTTTATCTAATTTTTTTTCCCATTTAAAACTGACATTTCTGAGTTTAAAAAAAAAAACCCTCAAATTTCTGAGTTTGAAAAGTTTGAAGGTTTTTGACTCACGATACTCAGAAATTTCCTCTTTTTTAAAAAATGCAACTTTTGGAAAGTTTTCAAGTTCTTAACCATGTAATGTTAGAAAATTGTATGTTTTTTTCCTAGAATTTGTTTTAGATTAATATCAACTTCTTGTGAATTTATTATTATTATTACAAACATTCTGAGATTAATCTCTAGATTTTGGCGCACACGTACTGACTTCCTCTGTTTTAATGTCCCTATAACACGCCGTTGTATATTCCAGCTGCGATCGCCCATTTGAAGTAAAATATAAAAAGCCTCCACTTCCGCGTGGCATTAACAACCCGCCATACACTTCCGCTGGCCTCACCTCTCCCTGCCTCTGCGTGGCTCGCATCTCTCCTCCCATCGGTGAGTGGGCTGCAGGTCCAACGCGCTCTCCGTCATCCGGCTGGCTGAGCGCACCGGAGGCGACTGGCGGACTGACTGCGGAAAGATGCGTCGATGCGCCCCGCAGAGCCGCAGCGAATGAGGCGCGGCGCAGGAGCCGGAGTAACGGGTCCTGGGTGTGTGGTTACCCCGCTCTCTGACGGATCGGACCGGACGCTGATTTGACTGATTCTGTGGCGCAGGCCGACTGGAAATGATGCGATCCCAGTTCAGGATGTTCCACCAGCTTCCTCTGTAAACAATGAAGATGTGGAAGGACCTTGAATAAATGCTAATGAACTAAAATCCCGAACATCTGATCAGGTAAGAAACTAAAATCCGCTTTGGGGGAACCTTCCGTTCTGGATGTTCTGGTGGCGAAGCTACTGGTTTTACTGGTGGCTCATCTTAACACACTTGCTGTTGGTCTGATACGTGGCCAACACCTGCCTTTGTCCCCGATGGTGCATGTTATAAAATCTGGATTTAACGCGTCTGCTGATGTCACGTCTGATCTAAGTGGCACCAGGATGCGCAAAGTGTCAATTAAAACCTAATTAAAGCTTCTTTGTTACGACCCGGAACAGAACCACCGAAGTTTTCCACATTTTGTGGAACCCTGATTAAAATTCATGGTATTTTAATTCGGATATTACATAATAAAGTAATTGTGAAGTAGCTTAAAATTTCATTATATTCGTAGAAATATAAATATAACATTCTTGCAGGAATTTTTAATTAAGAAAGTTGTGGTTCTAAAACAATATTCCAAGATTTGGAATGGCTGAACCAAAGTTCAAAGGTCCAGATAGGACCAAAATGTTACTTTTTCTCCTTCATGCAAAACGCTGTGAGTGGCTGGGAAATGGTGACCTGAACAGACATAGTGAAACATGGTGGTGGCAGCATCATGCTATGGGAATGTGTTTAACATGGACAGGGAAGTTAGTCAGAGATGGGTGGTGTTAAACTTGTCATAGTCGTCTTGCAATCGGAAGGTTGCGAGTTCCAGGTACTCGCTAATAGAAAAGCTAATTTTTGGTTTATTGCTTTTTGCTAACTTTGAAAACATGTAGCACACTTAGCTTCCTTAAAATAAGTGTGTTGCCTCAAATCCACAACTACAGGCTTAAAAATGTTCTTTCAAACACACATTGAAACCCAGAAGTCAGTACACTTACCCACTACTGGTAAGTTTACCCACTTTCCAGTAGTGGGTAAGTGGGTATGCTAATAAGCTAATACAAAAGTTAATTTTTCCTCTTAAATTTATGCTAACTTTTAAAAGGTTTAGCACACTTAGCTTCCTCTAAAATTTTCCACATCAATTCTTAAGTTTTGTAAACTTTCCGTTGGAAGAAGTTTGACATTTGTGTTGGAGTTTTGGTTTTCGGCTGCTAATAAATCTTCAATTAGCTAGCGGCGTATGCTTTTATTTTGAAGTGGGTGAGGAATGTTTAATTAGCAGTTCCATTTCCTCTTCTCAGGTTCTCTTTCTATTTTTTTCCTAACATTTTTACACACAAGAAACATATAGGACCAAAATAAAACAGAGACAATATCAAACATAATATAAACAAATACATTATTCAGACATTATAGAACATAAACATAACTTCAATTTGAAATGATGTTAGCAACATAGCATTAGCTTTGTTGTGGCAAATGATAATATTGTTGCAATATTAATAGTGAACACATTCTCAAAGATCAATCAACTTTAATTGCTAATGAATTTTTAACACTGTGACTGGAAGACATTTTAAATACTCAAAATAAATAAAACAACAAATAAACGAAGTATGAAGTTTCCAGACAAAATTACCCTTCCAAAAAAAGGTTAATTGAGACCAAAACACCAGACTGAAGAATTTTATCATCCAGTTTTTGGTAGAAAAACAAACAGAAATTATCCAGTTTTGTTAATTTATGATAATATGTCAGCTTTTGGCAAAAATGAAAGTGAAACCAAATTACATTTTGTTACATTCTGTAAATTCTAGTAAACCAGTCTGTAAATAAGACTCAATTTAATCTCGAAATGTCCTTCTTGTTCTTGATATACATTTATTTCTCCTTTGAGAGGCTTAACTGTCTTCGCTTTGTCCCGTTCCTCTGCAGCCTCGTTGCTTTCACTGCCCGATCGGCCCTGAGAGACGCGAGTCCAGCTGACAGAGAGGTCAGAAAACAGCGTCACGGCGCACCGGCGTGGAAGAAAACAAAATCCTCATTACCTCCACTCTCATCAGCGGAGACAGCAGGACACGTAACCTGCTTGTTCCTCTGCGTTTACTCAGCGACTGGAGCTTTTCCACCATCAGAGGGAACTGCCAAGATGCAAGATTAAAAAGATCAGCTCATTGTTTTGGTTTTATTGTTGTCGGAGTTTCCAAAAGGGACGTTTCGTCACGCACAGGGTGCTTTGTCTGAATTATTGGAGCTGCCGTGCTTTGAATTGAGATTAGATTACTGAGTCTGGCAGCGTTTCTTCTCACAAATGAGAATTCAGCTCAACCTGAAAATCACAGCACTGAGTCAAACAAGCCAAATTAGTTGAAAAACTTGTTCCCCTCCTCGCCTGTGGGGGCGCTGCACCAAGAACGACTGAAAGAAACGACACAAAAACCTTTGAAGAGGAGCGTCCTTCACAAAGTGTAAACAAAAACGGAGAAGTTTCACATTTTAGCAGTTGTAGGATTTCTCTTTTGTCTTTAGGAAAATACCACAAGCCATTTTACCCGCTAGCGCTACATTCTTGTTTGTTTTGGTTGAAACGAACAAGAGTACCCAGAATGCCCTGCACTGTTTTCCACTTCCTGCTTTTGGAGCGGCCTTCCGTCCGCTTGGTGTTCATATATGCATTCAAACGCGTCCAACCAAACCGAGGAGGTTTTTAGGTTCGCTTTTTGTGGTCCGCATCAGACGACCGAACCGAACTTTCTAAGCAAAAGAACTGATTAAAACGAACTAAACAGGCTGGTGTGAGGAAACAACCATAAAACTTAGATGAGGCCAACAACAGGCGCCATGCTTCAGCAGAACAACAACAACAACTACCCCTGCCTGGGCATGTCGGACTGCCCCCGGGAGATGCTCCAGAGGTGCTCCAGAACCTCGCTGCCCTTCCCCAGCCGAGTCGAGCTGGGCCTGGGAGACCTGCCGCTGATCCGCGGCCTCCGAGCCTGGGCGCTGTGCTCCAGGAACCGCCGCAAAGCCGGAGGTCTGCTCGGTGGAGGTAAACCGCCGACTGCCCCGCCGCTGGGAGGTAAAGGGACGTCGACGTCCTGCCCGAGGCCTGCCGACGTGTACCTGAGCGGATATGGTTTGCCGCTGGGCGTCGACGCCCGGCAGGCCGGGATCGGCGCGCTGGTAACGGTCGCCACGTTGAAGACGTCGGAAGGTGGCGGGAAGACGCAAACGCAATGCCTGTTCCTCCGGACGGAGAAGGGGAGCTGTTTATACTCAACCGCCAAGCCCGGTTCCGGTTCGACTTCCAGCACGGTCGGACAGTGGTTGAGAGGAAAGCGAGAAGGATTAGGAGGAGGAAGTGCGGAGCCGCCGCCGACAGAGGCAGCAGCGAACCGGGTCAGGGTGCGGTCCGGCCGGAGGTGGAGGAAGTCCGGCATCGGCCGGGAAAGGAGCTGCAAAACGGCTGAAGGAAAGCAGTCGGAGCGATTCGATGTTCCACCCGAAACTCGCACTCGAAAAAACAGCCGGGATGATCGAGAGGTAGCCGAAAGTCCGACAAGAAGAACGGCGACTGAGCTGGACCTGGACGGGAAGGAAGCAGAGGAGTTGGACTCCAAAAACGACTCGGCTGTTGATGGAGAGAAAGGATCCGAAAGACTTCAGGAGAGGCAAAATCCCCCCATTTCTGGCTGTAAATCCAAACAAAACGAAGCAGAACTGGAGTCCTCCTTTCCTGTAGGGGGTGCTGATCAGGACGTAATCCAGGTCTGTATAAACTTGGATCACCAAAACCAACGTAAAGTTGAACATGAAGAGGAAACAAATATTGGCAGCGATGAGGAAACCAGAGAACCTCATATTTTCCAAAAACGTGAAGAAAACAACAATTTTCAGGAGGAGGAAGAGGTTTTCTGTTCGCCTGTCAGACAGAAAAATCTCTCGATTTCTGAGAAATCAGAGAAAGTCAAGGATGAGTGCGCCTGCAGGAAGCTGGAGGATGAAGAGGAAAACGCATCAACCTTGGTTTTTAATGCCTCCTCTAATCCTGCCCCTTCTCTGGCTTCCATGGCGACCAGTGGGGAGGAAGAGGAGGAGGAGGAGAAAGACGGCCAAAAACAGAGAAGGAGTCCAAGTGGAGAGCTGGAGGAGAAGGCAGAGGAGGTGAGGGTCTCCTCCACTGAGGAGGAAGAGGAGGATGAGTTCGGGGTCTTCATGCAGGCGGAGGGAGACCTGGCCTGGAGCCACGGGGTCAACATGTCCGCCTCGGAACCTTCTGGGAGCAGAGCGAGAATTGGTGAGTCCCTAACTTTATTATTTTATCATTCTCACTCTTTTTCTCCTGTGTTTTTTTTTTCATCCTCATTTCTTTTTAAATCCAAAAACAAAGAGTCGAAGTTGTCAAGCCCACCTCCTGACCAAAACTCCAGCAACACTTGTGCAGAGTATTAGGAGCCATTTGAACCTTTTCTGATCCCTCAGGAATGCAGCGCACTGCAAAAACACAAAATCTTTTAGCCTAGTTTCTGGCTGTAACTATAAACCTTTTTTAATTTCCAAATACCGACATCTGAGTTTTAGCATACAGGACATTTTAAGTAAGCAGCTGAATATACTTAACATGTTTTTTTTTTATGCAAACATAAATGTACAGAATTACAAACTTATCTCATATCTTTGCCGCTCCAGCACACGTAAATACACCATTGGCTTCACAAACTTGGTCAAACATGCAAAAAGGTAAATAACTTTAATTTGCTCTGTCAGTGCAGTTGGGAGTAAAACAGCCAATGCAACATAAATAACAAAGAAACAAAAACAATAGGTTGACTACGTTGGTGAAACATGTAAAAAATAAACATGTTTTATTCAGAAGTGCAATTAGGAACTCTAAATATAATGTAAAATAAATAATAAGGCACAACGCATAGAATTAGATTGAATAGATCTTATTGTCACCTCAGTGTGTATTAATGTTGCATTAGTGCATCAGTACTAGAGACTCGATTCTTTCAGTATCTAAATAACCTTTAAATTGGGTCATAATAATAACCTTATCATTAAAATAAGGTTATTATGCCATATTATATTAAGAATAAGGTTTAATATTATTACCATTGTAATTTTGTGTTATTGTTCCTTTATAAATTAGCTTCTGGTTAAATTTAAAAAAAAATCTGGAGAATGTTCAAATTTATTTATCCAATAAATCAATAACTGAAATAAAGTTTGGTTGCAGCCCTTATTTCAGCTGAATTCAGTTGATTAATTTTGCTTCAATTTTAAAAAAAGTCAAATACACCAAATTATTCCTAACAATGCAGCACAGAGCTGTTTATTGTGAGTAAACACAACAAAAGTACATAGAAACCTGAATCTAGGAGTACTTTTCTATGTAGAAGAAAAAGATAGTTAATGGTGACTTTAGTGGCTTCATAGGAGAAAAACACAGATAAACAGATGACCTCTGAACTGGTTGAAATAACGGAAAATAATGCACAATTGGTCAGTAGTTGGAGACGTTTTGCCTGAATCGGTGTAGGATACAGTTAAACGAATAAATCAATTTAAGATTAATTGTCGGATAATAATTTATTAGATTAAAATGAGTCCCAATCTGATAGCGTCTGCTTAGCTCTTTTTTTTTTTTAAGTGTTGTAGTTCGGCCGCCATCCAGCTGGGGGCGCCGCTGATTATCCTCCTTAAGCGGAGCGTTGATACAGCAATTAAAGATGGCGGCGGTTAAACCAGAGCAGAAAAGAGAAACGGTCCAAACGGAGTCCGGTGTGCGATTTAAGATGAATTTTAAGCGGTTCTGTTTTAAAATGACATTCTACAAACTCCTTAAGGTAAATTTTCTACTTTAATAACAGTCATTAAGATGTGCTTTATGACGGAAAACCGTTATTTTTTGTTTCAGTAAATATTTAATGCAGCTGAAAAACATGTTCAAATGTAGCGTTTTAGTTTTTTAATTCAGCATTTTATAAACAAAAACGGAAAGTAAAAGTAGCCCTTCGTGTTTTTGAAAGACGGTCGTTTCTCTTGATACAACAGAATACAAGTTTTTAAGACAGTTACGACTTTTCAATTAATCGTGATTCGATCGATAATTTTTTTCTCTGGTTTGTAGCCTAACAAGATCATAATTTAAAAATATTCTAAATATTCTTCTATACATATAGGTAATGCCTTTCTTTAGAAAGCACTTGCAGGGTGGATAAATTATTTTAGTCTGTCCTGACCTGGATTTTTGGCCGACTACTCCCTCTCACTACATGCTATTAATCTTTCAGAGTTGGGCTGGTAGGAGAAAAAGTGACTCTAAGCTCCTGTTAGCCTCAGGTTATTGGGCAGTGAGAGAGGGAGAAACATTCACACAGAGCAAGTGTCGGGTGGATTCTTCATGCCTCGTCTGAGCCAGGGGGGAAAGTCAGAGGAAAAACTCAGCCAAATGTGGCTGTGAGGGGAAAAGGAACAGGCGGCATGAAACACAATGAGAAAACGATTCGACTGAGTCATCCGGAACCAATTTCAGCTGTTAAACCTGTGAATTAAGTGTATAAATTGCCTGTTTGTGTCATCAAACAGCAGGTGGAGACGACACCTGGACGGCCTTCCCTCAGGAGCCGACAGGTGAGAGTGGAGATGGCGTGGAGCGATGGTGGCCGGCCAACGCCGTGGAGGCGAGGAGAGATGGACCGCCAACCAATCACAGCCTGGTACGACTCTGGCTTCAAAACTTTGGCTAGACCAGTAGTCGATGGGCCAGACCATTTTTTGGTCCACTCTTTGCTTTCAGTTACATCAAGGTTTGAGTCTCTTTAACCAGCACTGATTCAAGTTAGACAGACAGTATAGGTATATGTTATTCATTTTCTGAATCTTTTGAGTTTGTTGAGTATTTCAGTTGTTAACTGATATGTCCCTGGATATCACTGGGCTAAAATAAATCTACCTAGTTTAGAAATGGGAAATGTGTGTTATTTTTTAATTTAACAAACTCTAGTGACCTCTGTTTTCGTCAGAGAGACTCAAACATTGGCTCAAATGAAGCCAAGAGGGTTCCATTTAAAAAGATATCAAACACTACATTATAAACCTTTAACTAATGCCATCAAAAACACCATTAGTCATGATTTATAATAATTAATTGTGATTAATCGATTATTGAAGTAATTGTCAACTGATTTACTAGTCAATTAGTTGTTAACTAGACTCTACAGGCCCCAAAAGACCATTAATCCTGATTAATCGTGATTAGTCAATAGTTGAAATAATCAATTTAGTAATTGATTAATCATTAACTAGAGTATACATTCAAAACTTTTAATTGTGATTGTATTGATTAATTGTGTAATCGTGATTAATCAATTATTGTGACACTCATTAATTAAGTTAGCAGTTTAGTAGAATATACACTCAAAAATACCATTAATTGGGATTAATTGATTATTGAAATCATCATACACTAATTTAGTAATTCATTAATCACCTGATCAATTAAAATGAGCTTGATCATTTTCATTCTGATTGATCTATTTATTTATGGTTTTTGTTTTGTGTGGTTTTTATTTCCATTTTCTTTGGTCGCCATTTTTTTATTTTGGCTCTTTAGATATCTCACAGTTCGGGTGTTCGATGTTTTTTACTAAATGAAAGTTTATTGGTCTGAGAGGGCGAACCCATCAATAAATTAGTCAATAATTGTCTCAAAGAAACAACAATATTATTGTTTATCCCAATAATAAAAAAAGTTGGGTGATCTCAGTTCTGAGCTAGTTTAACGTTTCATCCCTCCCGTTACCACGGCAGCGTCGCTCGTCACGTGATTTTCAGTTAGAAACGAGTCTGGATGTTGTGCAGCAACATTTGGAGCAGTCATAAAAGATGGAAGACGAAGCTGCGGGGGAAAGTCTCTGTGGACAGTAAACACACGGAAAAAGATGCAGATGAAAAATGAGCCTTGTCCACAGAGGAGGGCGAGCCAGCTTCAAATTAAATGCTTCAAACCGCCAGGAAGAGTCTCTCTTTTTATTACATATGAAATGTTTGCATTACTTTCTACTTTACATGACCCTTACACTGCAAAAACACAAAATATTACAAAGTATTTTTGGTTTGGTTTCTTGTGCAAATGTCTTCTTGAATTAAGACAAAACTAACTTACAAGTAACTTTGCACCCAGATATTGGAGCTTATTTAAAGTCAATAATTCTTTAATATGAAAAGACTTGAGGGAAAAATGTATTTTTATGGGTGAAATAATCTTCCAGGGGAAGTAGAACCTTTTCATCACTTTTAAGGAATTATTGATTTAAAACTAGATCCTTTATCTTGCTGAAACGTTACGTATAAGTTAGTTTTGTCTATTTCAAGTCTAAGATATTTGCACTGGAAACTAAACAGAAAATGCCAAAGTTATTTGTAGCATGAAACACCAAAGGTTTCGAAGTATTCATTTTAATAACAAATTAGTTTTAAAGAATAGCTAAAATCTCAGAATTAAACACTTTATAGAAACCTTTTTAGGAACAAAATCTACAAGTAAAATGTCTTTGGGTAGAAAAAGTCATTCTTTAACCACATGTTTTAAACACAAACTATAATTAAGTATTTATATCTAGAGCAAATATCCTAGTAAGCTTTAAATAAGACAAAACTAACTTACAAGTAACTTTCCAGCCAGACATAGGAGTTTGTTTTAAGTAAATAATTCCTTAATATTAATGAAAAAGTTCTACTTCCACTGACAGAATATTTCACTTATTACTAAACATTCTTCCCAACTTGTAAGTGAAATAATCTGCCAGTTGAATTGGAACTAGGTTGCTAGGTAACGGGCTTGGCTTGGCTGGGGTTGCTAGGTAACGGCGAAGATTCTAGTGGAACTAGAATTTTTTCATTAATATTAAGGAATTATTGACGTAAAACAAGTTTCTATATCTTGCTAAAAAAAGTTACTTATAAATTAATTTAGTGTTATTTCAAGTGTACTAAGATGTTTGCTTAAAACTAGAACAAGAATAGTTGGATTTTGTGTGTTTGCAGTACAGGTTCGGTTCTTTCTCTCTGGATTGTTTTTCATATTTTGTCTCTAACCTCTGAGGTTTTTTTGTTTCTCCTGCAGGTGGCAGTCTTTGCTGAAGCCTTCCCCTCGCTGCCCAGTGTTTCCCCTGGTGTCCCCTGTGACCTGGAAGCCGTGCCCACGCTGACGCAGCTCCTCCGCGGCCAAGCCAGACAGGATCAAGGGTGGGCCATTCATCCCACCTGGGATGTGATGCTAAACTTACAGCTGAGCTGATTCAGAGTTTCCAGCAGACAAAAAGCAGTGAATCAAAGCAGCTTTGATGAAAGTAGGAATGCACCGATATGAAGATTTAGACCGGTATCATCTCTTAATGTCAAAATAAATGAGACATTTAAGGGCAGATGGATTTTGAATTGAAGTTAGCGCCTTGGTATTAGCTTCTGCTAAACACCTTGCTAATGTAGCACTTTGGCATTAGCAGAACTAATGTTTGTTATTGGTCATTTAAGGCTAGCCCAGCTACCTTTTTAGCTAGCCATGCTAAAAACTGCACATAACTAACCGCCCCCCACGCCCTCCATAAACAGCAACAACATTGACATAAAAATTGCCTGTTAATAATCGGTCTAGTTTTACTTATCAGGTTGATGCACTAAAAGAACCATTCAGTACCAATGCTAAGGCTAATATATTAGCAGTCCTTGTCAAAAGTAAAGAAAAATGTTAATTTTGTATTTCTATGGAAAAAAAAGATGACTAAAATATAAATTTCCTTTTCATACATTTCTAATAAATTAGTTATTGTCATGAACATAAACTGAAACCTTTATATAAAAAAATAAATTAAGGTGAAAGTTTGATTGCTGTTTAAATATGTCTCTTTTCTACACTGTAATGCTAATGAACTAAAATGTTGTTGGTTTTTTTTTCCATATTAAACGTATATTTAGAACCATGCAATTATTTGAATTAGTTGTTGATTTGGTTTTACAAATATATGCTTTCTTTTATATAGTTACATTATAAACAGTTTATATTTTATGATTTCAACAATCAATTTTTGTGTAATGGAGCATTCCCACTTAAAATTCTTCAATTTAATTTTAAAAAATTGGTCGTTTAAATGTAGTTTGATGAAAACATTCAGACCAGTCAATGTGCTATGCTTCCTGGTTCCAACAGGGGGCAGCATTTATACGAGAAAATAAGAGTTTTACATGGAAATCAGTTAAGCTATGTGGAAAAGGAAACAGAATGTCGCCCCCAAGTGGTGAACCGTATGAACTGCTTTATGACATTATTTGATTTCTGTCATAATTATGATTGGAGTGTTTATAACATTAGTTTTTAAGGTGGAATAATCAATTAAATTATTAATTTGAATTTTATTTGCATGTTATCATCTCTCTAAAGCATATTTTAGATTATTTTACAGGTAAACATTGTAATTCTGTCCGTTTCCTCTGCATGTTGTCGTCGTTTTTTTCTCTGAAGGCTTTTGGACTCTTTCCATGATCTGAACAAAATGATCGACCAGAGCCACAAGAAATCCAGCAGCGCGTCTCAGAACCTGGTCGTCCAAACCCTGCAGCTGCAGCCGCCGCTTCCTGTGAGTAAAATGATCGCTGCGTCATTAGTTTAATAAATGTAATTAGTTTTTACCCACCTCTGCATATTCATAATTAAATCTAATGAGAAATTACTTTTTACTGAACTATACAGGTAAATAAATGTTAAACTATTAAATTAAGGTTTCCATATAATTATTTAATATAATTATTATTACTAGAGATCAGCAGAGTCTCCAAAAAATTACACTCAATAAAGAGTAGCAAGAAAATAGTCGAGTAAAAAACTATTTGGTAAAAAGTCTACTTAAGTACTGAGTAACTGATTATTAGTAGCAGCAGTAATAATGTAATCTAACCAATGAAATGTCTGTAAATAAGTTGATCCGTTTCCTTCTTTTGGTCGACGTCTTCCCAGGAAAGCAGATCTACTTCCTGGTCGACGAACCGCCGCCTGTCCCCCGGCCTCTCCTCGGCCAATCAGCACGCAGCCGCCAAGCGCCGGCTGTCCTACGACTACAACAGAAACGTCGTGGCGTGACGCTGCGGCGCGCGTTTAAGGATCATGTTTCCCTTGTTTGCACTCCGGTTAATTTACACACAGAGGACTGAGAGACGCTCTCCGGAAAACGGAGCGGCCGCTGCTCCAGAAACGACGTAGACGGGCGGAGCGTGTTTGTTTCCCTCCATCCGCCATCTTGTTCCTCATCCTGAGGTTGACCTGTTGACCCCAGCAGACCCACGGCGCTCGCCACCATGTTGAGAAAACAGACGGGCAGAAATATTAACAAAATTACATCCCAATAAATCAAATGGGATTTTCTCCATTATGGTTCTAAATTATCGTTAACAAAACCTCTTTATTGGAGATGTTGCTACTTTTTAAAAATGTTTTATTGTTTTATCACAAACTGCAACATCAGTGGGAGAAAATACATGAATTAGTTTAAAAGATAAATTAATTTTTTAAAAATAATGAAAAAACATATATATATGCATGTTTTTTTTCATTAGTTATTTTTAAATTTAATTTAAAAAAGGAAAAAAATAATTATATACATTTTTCTTTTTCATAAATTAAATTTAAAAATAATAAAATAATTAAGGAATAAATATAAATGTATATTTTATAAATTTTTCATTTACTTTTTTGTATTTTCTCCCAGTGGAAATAAATAAATTGCTATATACATCATTAGATAATTAACAAAATCAGATCTGACGTTTTGGGTATAACTCAAATAGTTTTCAAAGAATTCCCTCCAGATTAAAGGTTTTTCTTGCCATGATAAAAACATTACATATTAAATCGGTTCCTGTAGCAACATGGCGGCTGGATCCTTTGTGGAAGCTGGTAAAACTTATGCAAACGCACTGATTGACAACTTTCCCCTGTTCTCATTGTTCCTTAAACGCAACAGGAACTGCTGATCTCCATCTTCTGGATTCGTCCACAGTTGAGAAAATGCCGCACTAACTAGCTCCAGCTGCGTTTCCATTGATGACATACACTTTGAAGTTTTGAAAACAAATTAGCTTAATCAGATAACTAGTTTAATGGAAATGAATGTCGAAAAAACTTGATTTTTGTTTTAAAAATAAAGTTTTGGCGCTAGGATGTGTGTTTCTTTCTGCTTATTTCGCAAAACTGCAGTGGAAACACTTTTCTCACTTCACACGAGTCATGTGATCCACAACCGCATGTTGCCACCGGAGTAAACCACGAAGAAGAAAGCAGGAAGTGGTAGGAGGATAATAGCGTGGCATGTTTTTTTAATGATTTGTCACGTAGACAAAGATATTTACGTGTGATTTTCTTTTCTAAAATTGCGTTTTTTTCGACATTAGCAAAATGTTGACGAAGTTTTGGACATGTTTGTAATGGAAACGCAGCTACTGAAGAATAGAGTTGAGCATCAATTTGTGGCATTTAATGTGTGAAAACACTTTTTAAAGCTTCGTTTTACTTTTTATTATTTTCAAATGCATGTGATATTTCTGCCTTTAGCCTGCAGATAGCGACACAAGGAACAGGTTTGTCTTCCAGTTTGCACCCGGGTTGCTGAATCAAACGCTAAAAGCATCCAACTTGTTTATGACTCCACTGTTTAATTTTTAACTTTTGTTATGCAGATAATTTGTTCTATTCTGCTATTTAAAGGCTCAGTCGTTTGTGATGAAACTCCGAAACAATCAAGCTTGTGTGTGCCATTTGTACAGCCTCTAAAATCATGAAAAATACGAATATTTTCTGATCTGTTGCAGTCGGGATGGCGGAGCTGTCGCCTCGGTAACTGATGTAATAAAAAAAAAGGATACTGCGTGTCTGCTGTTTGTGTTCACTTAATTAATGGGTCACTGGTGGAGAACTTTGGTGTTCAAGCTGCGGTTCGGGGGCCATTTGTAGCCCCAGGATTGACTTTGTGCGGCCCACCCGACCACAATTCTAGAATGAATAACGTAAATCAGGGCAAAAATCTAATAGAATTCTAATTGAAATCTAATTACAACACAAATTGATAATCTTTTCCAAACTTTCTGCTTTCCTTCTGTTGTCATGGTAACGACTCATTGACTTATACTGTAAAGTACACCTTAGTGCACTCAAATCTGCTTTTATTTGCTTTGTTGAAACTTGGCTAAATACAGGAAAGAGTTTTTCTTTTGGCCGTATTGGAATTGATGTGTTTCACAAAACTGTAAAGGAACACATGATCAAGAAACTGGATGCTACTACTGCTGGAAACCACGAAGAAACCAACAGGAAGTGGTAGGCAGACAAAAGCATGGCAAGTTTTTAATGACTTATTGTGTGAACAAACTTATTCACGTGTGATTTTAATTGTGTTTCTTACTGGAAACACATAAGTGCTAAATTGTGCTTTTTAAACATTTTGTAATGGACATGCAGCTAATATTCCTTTCACATTAGGGTTATAATAGTTTTGGGGTTTTTGTTACAGTTTGGTTTTATTTCATTTTGACTTTTTGCTTGTTGAATTCAGTTAGTTTTTGCTTGTTTATTAGTTACCGTTAGTTAAATATTGTTTAGGCTTTATTGTAATTATAGTTTTAATTTTTTTTTATACTTTGGTTCATTTTTAGGTGCAGAATTTAATCAGAGGATTGTGATTATTTGTAAGTGAATTGGATAATGAATTTTCAAAAAAATTATTCAATTATTGTTGAACAACCAATTGATTCCGGTTTTTTCAACCAACTTTGGCGGACTAGCGTAGCGTAGCCGCTAGGAGGAGTATAAAGTGCGGTAGTTTACTACTACTTGTGTGGAAATAAAATTAATCTCACCTCAGTTTGAAAGGCTAATAAACACAACAAGGAAGTAAATTATAACTAGAATTTCAGTGTGTCCTACTTTTATAAATGCATGATAAAGTTCCGGTAGGTTATTTCAGTTAAAATATTTTTTCAATTTAGGATTTTTAGTTTTATTTAACTATAATAACCTTGTTTCACATCACCATAAAAAATCTCTAATAATATGTAAAAGAAATTGATAGTTTTGTCACTAAGTTTGCAACAGTCCTTCTTTTGTCCTAACTCAAACCCCGATTAGTCCCTGCATTTATCCCCACATTTAGCCACGCCCATCGGCGTATCCAGGCCCCGCCCACTTTTGGGGAATTTGCCAAGAATTTGGAGGCGGAGCTATGGTTTCAAAGGGTGAAAGTTAAGTGGAAGATAAAGTATATTAAAGGTTTATAACAACCTCTAAATTAAATTGTTTGTGTGTCAAATTAAATTAAAATAATATTTAAGCAGGCTATGGCATAAATCCCATAAAATAAAATTATTTTTCAGTTTACTAAAAGAAATCACCACTTAAAAGCTAAAAGCACAATAATATTACCCGGTTTATGCCTTTAAAGTGAACTAAATTCTTTTTAGTTTGATGCTAAATTCAAACTAAACTTAAATTCTTTAAGTTTAGTTTGTTTGTTTTCTCCCAAACTATCACTGGGTTTTATCATCGCCATTTGTATGTTTGCAATGCATCAAAAAGTACATTTTTTAATGTATTAGAGCAGGAAATGTGACTAAAACTATATTTTTCCTTTTAAAAATAGCTGGAAAATCCCAAGTCACAAGATTAAAGCTTTATCTCGTAAACAAACTGCAAATCAGGGTTCTGATTTTCTGAACCCTGGAGGCAAATAAACAGAAATACAGTGTGACATTTTTAACCGGGTCATCTTGGAACATGTTGACGTGTTTTCGCTTGCTTCAGTTTCAAATCCAGGAACAATCTGCTGCACTTAGATTGTGTGACACTATTCAAACTGATTAATTTATCTCCAGTGTTTGTCAGCAGCACCTCTGATCAATGAAGCCCTTTGTAAAACGCTTCTGTGCTCAGTCAGAGCCGCCATCTTGATAGAAGATTCCCTGCAGAAAACAAGCTGGCCTGACCTCACTATTTACTCCATGAGTCACTTTTTAAACTTGTACAGACCAACAACAGAGATTTCTAGCAGGAGACATTAGAGTGTGGTGACAGTGTTTTGTTTCATATGGAGATAAATCGGGGCCATAAAGTTTGTTGAAGAGAAAAATGAAAAGGAACTGAAAGATTATTTTCAAACTGAAAACAAAAAACTGTTTCAAACAGAAAGGTGACATCAAAACTTTTGAAACAGATGGAGGAGAAAAGTGAACCAACCTGTGAAGCTTAATTGGGGCCATAAATCTGGTTCAAAATAAAATGTAAAAAAATGATTTGAAATTAAAACATATTTTTGAAGCTGAAAATAAATTATATGTACCTGAAAAAGCTAAATTGAAAATAAATTAATTCTTTTTCATTTCAGTTTTTCTTTCCTGTGAACAAACTTTGAAGCTCCAATTTAGCTCCATACAAAATTTTGATATTTTGTTCCAAAACTGTCCAAATTCTCAAAGTTAGTAGGCCATTGTAGATAGAAAAGAAAAAGTGGAATAAAATTCTGCCGAATAAAACTCTGAAAGTTTGAGATTGATCTCAGAGATTTTCAATAAAAACTTCAAAAGGTCTGAGATTGAAAAGTTTAATATTTGCAAGAAAAATATCAGATTTTATGACTAATTTGTAGACTGAAAAGTTGCAAATTTGCTACAAAACACATTTTTAGAAAAAACTTTGACATTGCCCTGCTTCATAAGTTTAATATTTTATATATAAATATAAAATATTATATATATACTGTATATATATATATATATATATATATATATATATATATATATATATATATATATATAATGAATGTCAAAATTTCTGACTTTTTTTTCTAACAATTTTTCAACTTTTCAACTCTAGAAATGTTTCACTTTTTTTTATTATTGATTATTAGATTAGATTATTCTTTAAAAAAAGTATTTTTCTGGCAAATTTTAAACAAACTTAGAAATCTCAAAATGTTTTACTTTTTTGGCAGAAATTTCCTCCTCTTTTTATGTTTCTCTCTGTAATGACCATAATACTCTGTCATAATTTGCTATTTCATTTTTTCACTTTCCTAACTGTCGGTAGGTAGTCGCCATCAGGACGCACCTGTGAAGCCGCCATGCTGGCCCCGCCCCCTCTCCGCCGGTGGGCGGTGTTGGACCAATCAGGTCGGCCCCCTGAAGGTTTCAATCTCCGCGCGGCGCAGACGGGAAGCAGTCCGAGCGGATCCGCCGACGCGCCGCCATGCCCTCCGCCAGTAAGTCGTGGCTGCTGCTCTGCGGCTTCGTGCTCTTCTACATCATCTACCTGCTGTTCGGGGCGCTGGTTTTCTCCAGTATCGAGCGGCCGGCGGAGGACGAGCTGCGCCGGGACACGCAGCGGCTGAAGGAAGCCTTTCTGAACCAGAGCTGCGTCAGCGCCGCGACCCTGGAGCTGTTCCTCAGCAGAGTCCTGGCCGCCAACAAGCACGGCGTGTCCGTCCTCAGGAACTCCTCCGGCAGGTCCAACTGGGACCTGGCGTCCTCCATGTTCTTCGCAAACACTCTGGTCACCACTGTAGGTGAGTCCGCGAAACTTTGCGGGTTTTACGCACGAGGCAAGCCAAACAAACAGGGAGGAAATACTCGTTATTTTAACTTAAATACAATTAAATGACCTGAATTAAGATTCCTAAAAGTATCAAATTGTGTTCACTGACAAGAAAATGGAGCTCCAACGTAAAATAATGAGTTAGTTTGTTAAAATCTGTCAAATTAAGTTTAACATGACAACTTTTATAAACTTAACATGTTTACTTAGATAAACATTAAATTAATAACGTGTCCTGGATACTTATAACGAAATGCAGCTGCGTAATCTTATGTAAAGTTTTTCAACCTTGATTTGTGAACACTGGAACCAAGACAGACCTGATATTTGGTGTAACAGAGACCAAAGTTTTTGGTTTTTTTTAACTCCCATAATTGTTTGACCTAAATATGTCAACTTGGTACCAATTTAAGGCATTACTGGCTTCTTTTTTTTTAGTGTTTAATTTCAGTATTTCATCAAGTTTATTGTCATAATTGGGGCAATTTAGCTCCAATTTAGAAAATAAATGTCTAATTTAAGAGGTGGCTTTTTTAGAGTGCAGAAAAAGTGGATTATGCTGTTGGTAGGAGGATTAATATACTTCATCTAACTTTATATTTATTGTTTTTAGTGTCTGTGCTGCTTTCAGTTTCCCACTGAGACAGACAAATATTACACTCTGAAATATATTTTTACGTTACAGACAAGCATCTGGTTTTAAATTGTAGTTTTGGTTTATACGTTCACTTCATAACTGAAACTTTGAACTGAACTCGAATTGCTGCTCTTTGCTCTCCTGCAGCTTTAATTTGGTTCATTAAGCTCATGGTGTTAAATATAATCTCATGTAGTTTTAAGAGTTTCCTGAACACAATGAATTTAGAAAACGAGTAAAAAGAAACCGCTGGCGTCATCATTGTGTTTCAGGACTTTTAGACCTGGTTTTCAATGCACTTCCTGTTTCCACAGGAAGTTGAGGCAGCTGCTGATAAGATGGGCTGCAGAATAGTTTGATATTTTTGCTTCTGTACTGCCAGGATGGAAAGCGACCCCCCCTTTGTAAACGATTTAGAAACAAGTTTCAGCAGCAAAACCCCACAAACCCTGAAATGAAAGTTTCATAGTGTTTCTGAAAATAACCTGATGGAAATTTATCTCTAACTGCAGAAAAACTGGAGGGTAAAGATTCAGTGATTCACCTCTGAATATTTCAGTGTTAATCTATGGAAAAAAACTAATAATTCTACCTAACATGTAACGTCTAGTGGCTGGAATATCTCCGTCTGGTTAAATAAACGCATAAAAGTTGTTTTGTACCTTTTATAGCATGATCCAAACCCCACAGAACCAGAACCTCAGAGCTAAGTGGGTGAATTGACTCTCACTGTAGTTGCCTAGCAACAACTTGCTGGGTAACTGGCACCGCAGCAGTTTAAGTTTTATTCCAGTTTGTCTCATGACGTGGAGTGAAACTGGATAAGAGACCCAAAAAAACTGATTATCTATCATCTCCTACATTTTCTTTATCACTTACATTTTTAGTTTCTGTTTAACGTTTAATGAAAATTTTCACTGGCTAATTTTTTATTTTTTTTACATTTTTGAATTTTTTTATTTTTCAGTGGCTGACTTTTTTTTTTTTAGCTTCTGTTTAAGTTTTCTTTTATTCAGATTTTCAGTGTCTAACTTATTTTTTTTTTTTTTAATGACTTTAGTTTTTAACTTTTGGAATTTTTTCTTCTTTCAGTAGCAGAATTTTTTTTTTTTAGCTTTGTTTAATTTTTAAAACATTTTTCAGTGGCTCACTTAATTTTTTTTCATTTTTAAATGACTTAAAAAAACAACTTTACAGCAGTTAACATTTTTCTTACAAAAAGCAAAACCTTGGGAACGTCTACAGGTTCAGTTCTTGTATCTGCGTGTGAAATATTGAATCATCTGCTGGATGGAAGCTGAAACATCTCATTACTCATAAAAATTCCTGTTTCAGCTTCTTGTGTTTTTGAAGGAAGTCTGTGACGCCGCTGCATGTTTTGCTCTCTTCGTTGCAAAACACAGCGATATCTTGGTCAACTGCTGCTGAGATAGTCGCTGTCACAGACATGCTGCTGTAAAACGCTCACATGCTCACTGAGGAAATGCAAATTCATGCCTGACACAGAACAGAGGTGATCTTTGTTTGCCCAGTTGGTGTTCTACGTTTTCTTCTTATGCGTTTTAAATGAAGACGAGAACAAAAGCAGAGTCATGGCAACACGCAGCGATCAGACGGCGGCCGCGTGATTTTTGTTTTGCCGTTACGGTTCTCATGTTTCTGCTGGTCGCCATGGACTCTGGATGTAGAGCTGCAGACGAACCAGCGGCAGGAGAAACGTGCAACCAGTTTGCACTAAAGTGAGAGATGTGCAGCTAAAAGCGACTCTGCAGCTTTACCGTCATTCACACGCTACGCGCAAGGAAACGACCTCTGACCTGCAGAACAGCTGGAGGTCTGAGCTCTAATCCTGACTTTGAAATGCATAATTATCACGTGACGTCAAACTTCTGGGAACTTTGTAAATGACGGCCATCTTGGTAGGCAGTTGCTATGACAGCAATAACAAGCCACTAGTTTGGAGCTAGCTCTCGCCTCGTTCATATCCAACTTATAGACGATACAAATTTTTTATTGTTTATACAATACAATTGGGTATTTCTTACTTTTCAGTGGCTACCCTTTCTTAGTGAATTTTTGGTTAAAACATGTTTTTGGGGTTTTTTTTCCATTCAGTGGGTAGAAAATCAGAAACTTTACTGATGTAGGAATGGAAATGGTTCATAATGTAATTACCCAAAGTGCAGCGTATTAAAATACTCCTAAAAGTACATAATTTCAAAAACATTACTCAAGTAAATGTAACTAGTTACTACCTTACTCTGGTAGAAACTAGTTACATTTACCTGACTTTCAGGGGAAAGTAGATATGCTAAACGTCTTCAAAATTAGCCAAAAAAAGCTAAATGGAAAAATTAGCGCATTAGCTGTTTAGCGTAGCCACCTCAGCTAGCATCTAATTACCTCGTTCTAATAATCCAGTCGAGACTTTGTGACCTGAAGAATCCGGTTTTGGTGCAGAAAACTGTTTTGGAGCATTTAGTAACTTTAGACCACTAGAAAATTTCTGAATTGGAGAATTTAGAAATTCAGGACTAATGATGCTTCATGATAAAATTTCTGAAAGTACAATGTTGTAAAAATACTCCTAAAAGTAGGAGTATTCAAAAGTTACTCCAGTAAATGTAAGCAGCGGCTCTGGTTGGTGTCCTTGCAGGTTACGGCCACCCCACCCCCCTGTCTGACGCTGGGAAAGCGTTCTCCATCGTCTACGCGTTGCTAGGCGTTCCCTTCACCATGCTGGTGCTGACCGCCTGCGTCCAGAGGATCATGCAGCCTCTGGTCCTCGCCCCGGTCGGCCTCCTGCAGCGCTCCGGCCTCAAGCCGCGGCCGGCCACCGTCGTCCACTTCCTGCTGCTCCTGGCGGCGGTGGTGCTGTGCTGCCTCCTGGCGCCGGCCGCCGTGTTCAGCGCGCTGGAGGCGTCCTGGACGTTCCTGGACAGCGTCTACTTCTGCTTCATATCGCTGTGCACCATCGGGCTGGGGGACTTCGTCCCGGCGGCGCGGCCCGGCCAGCCTTACAGAGCGCTGTACCAGGTGGCCGTCATGGGTGAGTTCAACTGTCCCATCAGCAGTTTGTAACTTTAGCAATAAAATAATCTCATGTTTGCTTTTATGCAGAAACACAAAATATTACCAACTATTTTTGGTCTTATTTCTAGTGCAAATACCTTAGTACAGCTGAGTTAAAACAAAGCTAACTGATGAGTAACTTTTCAGCAACATAAATCACTTGTTTTAAGGCCGTTGCCTAGCAACCCAGTTTAGTCCCACGGCAGATTATTTCACTTATAACATGGAAAAATGTCTGGTTGCAAGTGAAATCATCTACTAGCGGAACTGGAGCTTTTTCTTTTTGTATTGAGGATTTATTGACTACAAACAAACTCTTATTTCCTGCTTAAAAGTTACTTGTAAATTACTTCTGTCTTATTTCAGGTGTACTAAGACATTTACACTTCTTAGTACACTTAAAAAAACAAACAAACCAATATTACTTGGTGAGTTTTTGTTTTTGCAGGATGAAGTTCCCGTTTCAAACTGCAGACTGTTTGGTTAGGAGGCGCTGCCTCATCATCATGGTGTTTACTGAGCTCAGGTTCAACAAAGATCTGGTGGCAGACAAAACAAACGGCTTAAAACCCGGTGAAAAATATGAAAATACTAGTGGTGTAGCTCAATTTAAAATTTTAAATGGTTTCCATAGTAACCCACCTGGGAATAAGGTGGTGAATGTTGAACAGCCCACTGTAAAGTTTAATGACGCTGTAATTGAACAAATGTAGGAGAAAATGATACAAACATCAATCCAGACGGTTTAGTTTGTTTTCTAAACATTAATTGGATTTTATTGTGAAAATGGTCATAAATGTTCACGCCCAGTTGTTGCGTTACCTTTCTGCTAATAACCTCTGCTCATGTAAACTTCATCTGGAGACATGAAGTTTGAGTTTATTGAGGATTTTGTTGATCTGTTAGACTGGAGCTGCTCTCCAGCTCCTGTTTTTGCCCAGCCAGCAGTTTTATTTTTTTTTTTACCCGAAAGCTCCAGTTTATCACCAGTTTGGTGGAAAATCCCCAGAGCGAGTCCTGGATGTTGGCGTTTCATCTTAATGACTGAAGGCTATGTTTAGCAGGTGTTTATTGCTTTGTTCTTCGGTGTGAAGCTGACTGTTGCAGCCGAGCAGATGGCCTTCATTTTTACCTCAGAGGTGAGAAGTGGCGCCTCTCTGCTTCTCCTTTTCCTCAGCAGCACATCAGGGTTAGACGGCCACTTCCTCTTTAATGAAACTTTAATCTGACGGTTGCTCTCCCTACAACTTCCCCTGACGTTACTTCATTTCTCTTTGTAAACATTTTGTGTTTTCATTAGAAGCCGTTTAAAATTAAGCAGTTTGGATTTTTTCCTCTATTTTAAGAAAAGGTTAACTTGATGCAGTTTTATGTGCCTTTCTTAAAAAATGTAAACTTATTTTTTAACTCTAAAGAATAGTTGAAAAACTTTAGAATCAGTTTTTCTTTCATGATGCCAAAGAAAACTAATCGTATGACAAAAGACAGGTTTTCTGTTTAGGTGTTGATGGGTTTTTATACGACAGAGTATTCAGGCCAGGCTAAGGAAAAAATTATTACAAAAATCATTGTGAGGAAAAAAAGTCGTAGAAGAATCGAGTCATAATAGTCGTACGACAGAAAGTCGCATCGCTGGCGTAACGGTCACAATGTTGTGAGAAAAATGACGGTTTTGAGGATAAAGTGTGAAAATAAAGTTGGATGCCAAAGTTAAAAAGTACGACAATAAGAAAATGTAATAATATGAGAGAAATTGTAGAGGAATCATCGTTTGACAGAAGCACAGCGTGACGTCGGCGAAACAGTCGCAAAATTTCCAGAAAGTCGTGAAAATAAAGTTGTATGACGGTTTAAAAAAAAAACCAACATAAAAATTAAAATTCAGTATAGTTGAAGGGGAAAAACGTCGTACGATTAAAGCATCTCTATTTTTCTCTTTTCACTGTAGGTTGCAGAACCAGGCTTGTTCTGTAGAAAGTATTTCTTTGGGAAATGAATCCACCAGTTTTTGCTGTCGGGTCTTTTCTGTGTGAAGCTTTTCACCTCAAACTCTTCGAACTTCATCTGAACCTTTTTGAGTTTTCCTGCATCAGCTGCTCGGGGGGAACATTTTTCTCCGTCATGTTTTGGCAGGAAGCCGAGCGCTTCACACGCAGTTGGTTCCGGCAGACAGGCGGGATTACGTAACATCAGAATAAGTGAACCCAGATTAACTTTGAACAGGATTAGAAAGTGCAGAATGTGACCTGCTGCTCTGGAGGCCGTGACGTTTTCCTTTAGCCACTGAAGTTAAAATATATTTACCTGCCATTTATTCCACATTCACATCATTTGATCTGCAAAACGACCTGATTTCTGGCAGATTCTGAATTTCTGCAACATTTTGCTTCAATCTGGGAGGAATTTTAAACCTCCTGAACTGCTGTTTGAGTTTTGCTGCTGAGTAAATATTTTTAGGGCGAGTTGTGGAGTTTGAACAGTCAAAGTCCTGAAACTTATCAGTTGCTGTATAGTTTCCCAAATTCTGCAAACCTTTAAAACAAAGTAGATTGATTCTTCGGTTTCTGAGTAATTTAATGGCAGCAGGCCTGTGTAATCCTGCCCTGTTTTCCAGGAAGAGTTGCTGAAGAGTCACTTTAATGTGGTCATGTGATGGAGGAAAAACTCTTTTCTTGTTTAAGGGAGGAAAATAATCAGAGCAGGAAATGTATGCTGTTTATTTCCAGAAAATGTTTTAAAAGTAGATAATCTGCTTAAAACAAGTAAAAGGGACCAATTTAGATTTTTTAAAAGAGTTTAGCTTGTTTTCCTAAGATTCTAGATTTTAATAGAAAGTTTTTAAACATGCACTTAATTTCTGAAGAGCATGAAAAATGTTTTAGTTAACCTTTTAACTACTACTAGTTAGTTGCTCAAACCTTCAAGCACTTTTTATATTAACATTAGTTCCAACAGCATTTAGCCTAAGCTAATGCTAGCTCCAGTTCAAATGACACATCAGCCCTTGAAAGATGGCAGCCATTTAGCACCAATTTAGTTTTAACTTGTCCATGTTCTATAACGCTCTGCGTATTGTACTTGTATCTTCTGTGAGTTAATTTGTTTTTGTAAAAGTTGAGGGGAGAAAAAAGGAGAACCTTCACCCACTTCAAAATAAGAGCATGAATATAAACATCTACTTAATGACTCTTATCTGATGGTAACGAAACCTCAACACAGATGTGGAACTTTATTCAACTAAAACTTTAGATTTCATCTGAATAAATTAATTTCAGAAGCGAAGTGTGCTAAATGTTTTTAAAGTTCTCTAAAGTGCTAATCAAATAAATTGTTGCATTAGTGCAGGGGAGTCAAACTCCAGTCCTCAAGGGCCGCTGTCCTGCAACTTTTAGATGTGCTTCTGCTGCACCACACCTGAATAGAATAATTAGGTAATTAAGGCTCTGGAGAACTGATCTACACAAGGAGGAGGTAATTAAGCCATTTCATTCAAGCGTTTTGTACCTGTGGCTCATCTAAAAACTGCAGGACAGCGGCCCTTGAGGACTGGAGTTTGACACCTGTGCATTAGTGGAAGTGTGACCACTGCACGTTGTTTTTCCACCTGATAGTCTGGAAAATTCAGTTTGATTGGGGACCAAAGTTGCAACATTTGTTACATTTTCAGATGCTGTGGGGTTTTTTTCACTCTGCATCGAGTCAAACAAACCAAATACTTTGAATAAACTGTTCTCCTCCTGGCCTGCGGGGGCGCTGCACCAAGAACCACTGTAGGAAATGACACAAAATCCTCTGAAGACACGGAGCGCAACTTCTTCATGGAATGTAAACGAAAATGGAGTGGTGTCAGATTTTAGCGGTTGTAGGATTTCTCCTTTGTCGTTGGTAAAAGACCACGAGCCATTTCTCCCGCTAGCGTTTGGCTAACGTGTTTGCAGTCTTTTAATTTCCATGGCAACCATTCAGCTGTGCAAAATGCCTGGTTGGCCCTAGCCCCGCCTTTGAGCACAAAACTCCTCCTCTGAGCTGCAGTTTCCAAGCTTCTGCCTCACAAGACAACCCTCCCCCACTCGGCTCCTTCAGACTAGCCAGCAGCAGTTAGCAAACGCATAGTAGAACTGCTGAGCTCATTACAGGAGCTACTTCTCAGTGGAACGCTGGTAAGAACGTTGCTAAAGGGTTAATATGGGAGCCATGTTGGGGTCACTTCCTGTAGGCGGAGTTTCAGAAAGAGCAGGAGCTTCTTAAAGAGACAGAGGCCCAATTTCAAGGCGTGAAATTACAAAGCCAAATTTCTTAAGTCATATTTGATGTACATTATTTTATGTACATCAAAATACATAAAATATTTTATAAATACACAAGGCAACTTATTTTGCTATAAAAACACAACACTGGCCCTTTAAACAAAATATTTTGGCCAGTAATATCAGATTTTCTCAGGTTTTACATAATCCCAACATGACACCATGTGAAGACTTTTTCTGTTTTGGCTTTTCCAGTCTACCTGTTCATTGGTCTGATGATGATGTACCTCCTACTGCGGACCTTCCACAAGATGGCCGACGTCCACGGCCTGACCACGTTCTTCCAGCTGCCGCGCTGCGAGGCGTCTCTGCTGGCCGACGACACAGAGCCCATCGTCGGCAATGACCCGACTCCACCTCGCCCGAAAGACAAGGCCGCCACCAAACCTCTGGATCCGGGATCCCAACCGTCGTACAACTCCATCAACAAAGGCTGAGCCTCCGGCGCCGGCAGGGGGGGAAAGGATTTACCTCTGGAGAGCCGCTGGGCTGAATCTGAACTCTTGTTTTAATTTCATTCCAGAGGAATTGACATGAGCTTTAAGGTTCAGCCTGTTGGCGGATATAAAGTGTTAAAGCCAAAGTTGGAACAGAAAACTTGGTAAAAAGCACAGGAAGCTGTTTATACGTCTTAAACACTGGTGTTGATGTTTACAGTCTCTAAATGGGCACAAGACTTTGGTCGGTCTACAGCTTTTTAACTAATTCACTTTAGTCCATTTGTACATTTTTGTTTTTGTGTCACATGTTTGGATTTCTAATACAGAACTAATGAGTAACGTTTTTATTTTAGCAGAATGTAGCATAACGTACATCCGGATCTGCTCTCTGAAACTAATGGCCGTCCGTTTGACTTGTGGATTATTATTAAATGAATGTCAGATTGCTTAACACGTCACTGCTGCATCAGATCTTCAGTGAAGTCGGTCGGTTGCTTAGTAGAAAACTGACGACATATTGGGGTATTGGGATGGGGGTGAGAGGGAATTTCTGCCAAAAAATATTAAATTTTGAGATTAATCTCTGAATTTTTTTAGAAAAACTTGGACATTTGTGAGAGAACTCATTTTGAAACTATTTTTTTGAGAAATTTGTAAATTTGAGTTTCTAAAGTTTAAATTTTTCTGAGATCTCAAAATTTGAGTTATTCTAACAAAAGATCAACTTGAGCTCAGAAATGTTCAAATTTTACTTTTGAGATTCAAATGTCCAAGTTTTGTTTTTTTTTTTAACAATGGCCCCAGTACATAGTGGTAGAAAACGAAAGGGGGCGCTGTTTGCGTCAGTAAAAGAGGCGTCCTGTCGTCTGCTGCCCCCTGGCGGTGTAATTCGTCATGTTTGTGGGATTCTTTCAAAACTGGAGCAAATGGTTTCAATACAGGGAATGAAGAGGCTGAACTCATCCATGGCTGGTTCTGTGTAATTCAGTTTGAAGAAATACTTGAAATGCACTTTAATTAGTGAAATTAATGCAGATGTTGCAATTGTAGTGCTGAAATAATGACTGTTTTGTAACAATTTAGCCAGTGCCTTAGTCATATTTAAATAAATAAGTTTTTCCTTAAGTCTGCTCCTGCCGTCTAGTCTGTTAGATATTTTATGAATTAACTTGAAAATGAGGATCCTTCTCGTGTTTTAGTATCAGACTAACATTATTTGATGTTTTATTGTCTCGATTGAACGGTTCTGCAGGACGGCGGACGATTCCTCTGAATCTGATGCAGGGGATTACGACAAGTTATGTTTAAACTGCAGGTCTTGATTCTCAATTTTTTTATTTTTGTAATTTTTGCTTGACCATTCATACTGTTATTAAAATGGGAACACAATAAGACTTCTGTGTGAAAAGTTGGATTCCAAACGACTAACAGGTCCTGGACCAAAACCACTAACAGAACGAGGCGACGGCTGCAAGCGACCAAAAGACTTTTGAACCGAGCAACCGAAGAAACTGGAGCTTGGACCAAAGCGACCGATGGAACAAGACTGAAGAAACCTAAAGAGCGAGACCTTGGATTCATGTGACTGACGGAAAGAGACCCTGCAATAAAAGCGACCAACTGATGGAACGAGATTCCGGAACCAAAGGACCAAAGGAATGAGATCCCAGATGCAAAAGGTTGAAGGAACAGGATCCTGGACCCTATTAGCTCTTTAACCCTTTGATGCAATACATGGGTCAAAAGTGACCCGGCTGAGTTTTTATCTTCTATATCTTTGCAATAAATTAATTTCATCATTCAGTATTCTAGGTATTCCTCAATTAACTTGTTTTTGATCATCATACATCCTTAATAAAATTTTTCCTTTCTTACTTTTTGAACAAAAACCCTTTTTGTATCACTACCCTTCTAATGCACAAAACGGGTCAAAAACGACCCGCATTCATTTTCCAGGTTACTTCATGTATGGTTGAGTGTTTCTATGATATGCTTTTGAAATAAATTAATTTTATCATTTACTTTTCCAGATATGCAGTAAATATCTTGTTTTTGTTTACCACAAATCATCATTTTTATTTTTTCTTTCTTAAGTTATGAACAAGCACAGCTTTTGTAATTCTACATGGACAATGGACAACTTTTTCACCAGTTTTCACCAGTTTCACCAAGCTCCTCAAGAACAATCTGACCATCGTTGGGACTCTTCGCCAGAACAAGCCTGACATACCATCTATCATGAAGCCATCCAAATCATGGGAGCTTCATAGCTCGGAATTTGGATTCTATGGCAACATGACCATGGTGAGCTATGTGCAGAAGAAAGGAAAGGCTGTTGTCCTACTGAGCACCATGCATGATGACAAAGCAGTGGATAACAGCAGTCAGAAGAAGAAACCAGAAGTGATCCAGTACTACAATAAAACAAAAGGAGTGGACACAATGGATCAAATGGTTAGCAACTACACAGGTCTGCGGAGAACAAGGAGGTGGCCCATGGTTCTCTGGTACAATATGCTGGATGACACTCAATGCCTACACCAACTTGGGTGCACAACACCCTGATTATATGGGTGGTGCGAGTAATGCACGACGACTATTTATCAAGGAGCTGAGCAAAGAGCTCGTCATGCCACATATGAAGAGGCGCCTGGAGGGCACACCCAAACTCCAGAAGCATATTATTGAGGCAATAGGAAGGTGTGGGTTAAAAAAAGACACAGCCACCATTCAGCTACAAGAGGACATCAGACAGGAGGGCCAAAGGAAGAGGAAGAGGTGTGCGATCTGCCCAGTTTCAAAAGACAGAAAAGCCAGCAGCTAGTGTTCCCAGTGCACTAGGCCGGTGTGCAAGGAGCACAAAAAATTAGTGATCATTTGTGAGGCATGCAAAAATTGAGATGGCAGTTTGTGTTCTACTAATGTGTTCAGTTGTGTTTTATTTTGTTTGGTCACATTTCACCAGTTTACAGTTGTTCAACCACAGATAAAGTTCAGTTCAATAGCTGTTATCTGTTATCAGGATTTATGTGTATGTGTGATAAAATGACAAACGTGTTGCAAGTATTAAATAAATAACTGTTTGGCCCCATTCACTGCTAAAGTAATTACTTGAAACTTTATTTTTTTTATAGTATTAAGACATTTAATTTTAAATCACACTTGGATGACCCATGTATAGTAATATAAAAATTATTTTTGTTCATAAAGTAGGAAATAAAAAAATAAATTAATGATCTGTGGTAATTAAAAACAAGATATTTAAAGAATACTTGGAATATCCAATCATAAAATTAATTGATTTTGAAAGACAGAGCAAAGAAAAACTCAGTCAGCATGAAATAACATGGAAAATGAATGCGGGTCATTTTTGACCCATGTTGTGCATCAAAGGGTTAAAAATGACCAGCTTCATCAAAAGTTGCATGTTTGCTGCACTGAGGATAAAAATGGCTCTTTGGATTGAAAAGGGTCTTTGATTAAAAGCCTTGTGGCTTTGCAGAGTGGCATTACTGAGCCGTGAAACTGGGTCCAACACAAGAACCACTAATTTCCATGCCATCATCATCTCATGACCGTCGGAGAACAAAGATTGTTTTATTAAACTGGAAGTGAAGCTCACCACCCGCCCTGGTTCTTCTCTCTGCGGTACCGTGTCATTTTTGTGGAAATGCGCTGCTGTTCTGCACAAACATCCTGATTCATGCAGATTCCTCAGCAGCTGCAGCGCAGGAGGAAGCAACAATCTAACCCACAACTTGTCAACAGCAAGATTTTAATCACTGAACCCCTGAGCTTGAACTGTCCAGCTTTTGAACCTTAACTGTAATAGAGGAACTTATCAAATTTGAGCCATGGAAACTGAAACACATGATTGGAAACCTTTATGAAAAATGCCAGGATGTATGGCAAATTTAGGGCTAAATGGAGACTTAATGTCTGTCTGATATGCCTAACGTAGGGTAACTACTCCCCATTCAGATGGGATTTTAAAATTGAGCTAGAATCAGTTTTATAAATGCGGATTTAGTCTTTTTGGAATTGTCCCGCTTGTGGTTGCAACAACTTTTAGTTCTGATACGTTTTTTCTAGACTTTATTGTTTGAATTGTTGCTGTCTGTATAATTATAACTTCTAGTTTTGGATGCGGTGCTACCAGGTTTTTAGCCTTTGCTTTTTCACTTTTGGACAGTTGTGATGCATCTCAAAAGCTCAAACTACACCTGAACTTTGACCCCAAACCTCAGTTTAATGCAGAGGAGAAAGTTCAGACCACCTCTTCCATCCATCAGTGTTACAGCATCGTATCCCCTACTCCAACATCTGCTACTTTAGTACAGACAAATAGAAAGTTAAAGAGAAGTGGCAAAAGGAAATGAGGTGGATTAGCAGAGCTGATTATGATTGTCCTTGCTGCCTGGAAATGTAGCTGTTAGCATGAAGATCTTCTTTAGCCAGAGGCTCTTCAGATTCATCCCAAGATAAGAATTATGCTTTTTTTTTTTTTAATCCCAATCTTACACTTTGTATTGGTGATTTACAATAAATTTAGGTTAGTTTTTATAAGAACATTTTTTAAAAATATTGGTTTTTCAAGAGATGTTAGATAACAGCAAATGATACAAAAAGCTACGTGATCATGAAAAATTTAAATATAAAGTAAAATGTTTTTTATTTTATCCTTTATAATATAATAAAGAATCGTGCACTACTGAGGTCACTTACAATGAAATCAATTTAAAATAGTCTAGCAATAATCATGTAATGTCATAAAAATGTAGTTGAAGAATCTCATTTAAAATGGTATAAGATACCCGTCAAAGTTGCTTCTAACTGCTAAATGTTTAAAGATCACACGATTTACACTCAGATATTGTAAGAACATCTATATTTGTAAAACTAAAGAGAGAAACAATAAAAGTACATAAATTAAAAAAAGCAAAAAAAATGTAAAGTACATCAAAATAAAATAAAAGTACATAAGGTGGTACATTAATACATCATTAGTGATTTGTCCATACGATACAACTTTAAATAAAACATTTTGTTTGCAACAAAAACAGTTTATAAATAGTCTGCAGAACAGCTAAAACTCCAGACGTTTCCGTGTTTCTTCAAACCATTTATCTCTGGGTTCAATGCTCAACAATTAAATATGAAATAAGTATGAAATGTCTAACAATAACAGAACATTTAAGAACAAAAACAGGACTTTTTGTTTCGTCACTGTCTATTAAAAATACTAACATGGTTGAGGCAAATGCATATTACTGACAAAGTGCAAACATGTAAAGTAAACCATATGAAAACATGTCGGCATCGCCGGGATTCTTGGAGCCAATATGGCTGAAACTTTGCTGCTGAACGCCGACCGATCATCCAATGAGGAAGCAGTGTGTTAAATAACAGCGCTGCGATGGCTCTTTGAATTAAAGTTTAAAAAGACAGAAAACAGCTTCAAGTTTAACTGTTACACAAACTGAAAGTAACAGACGCCTGACATGTTTAGGAAAACAGCTGAAATATTCCCAAAACAAAACACAAAACTTCCCGACTTCTTCACAGAACATCTGAGCCGTAATGTTAGTGTTTCAGCCACATGATCAGAACCGACTTCTGGCGCCATCTTCTGGTCCGGTCCCGGTACTGCTCCCATTTTAGACACGTAAAACTGCAGCTTACTGGCTCATGATCCGACTCACTGCTTAGCAATGAGGAAACTGCTCATTCTGCAAACATTTTACTGCGACTCGGTTTTATTTTTAAACCAAAAGCTGCCGAAGTTCCTCCTGCCCCGTTTTTACATTTCATTTGCATTCCTATGACTTTCTAAACCCCGTAATGTACTAGTTTTTGAGTTAATGTAGATCATTTAAAAAAATAAGCATTTCTTCTCTTCTGAATTCAGTCCACTAACTTAGGATGGAAGTTTTTTTTTGTTTTTCTTTATTTTAGAGAAAGTCGTCAAGACTCCACCAAGATCTCCATCAGGTGCTCCAGCTCAAACGCTTCCCTGCTTTGATTAGGACCAGAGAAGGAGGCGGAGTCAGGTGAGGAAGAGGACGAGAGAGGACTGAAGGAGGAGAATGAAGGCAAACACTTGAAGTTGGAGGAGGCGGAGGAGAACGGCGGCAGGTAGCAGACCAGCTCCTCTTCGGCCGGGTAGCCGACTCTCCCCAGCAGGGATGCGTCTACTTCCTGGAACAGATCCTCCATATTGACGTCGTTCACGTAGCCGGGTTTCGCCACGTCGCCGGCACTCTCTGGGAGGTTCTCCAGGGACCGGAGAGGCGTCCGCAGAGCTGCCTGCGGGGCGCCGTCAATGGTGGAGTCCAGCGCAGTGAGGATGGAGGAAATGGCGGCTGAAAGGGAGAAGTCGGACTCTGCCGAGCCCCAGTCCTCGTCCTCTGATGGGCTGCGGTTTGTGGGTGGAGTCGCCGGTTCTCCGGACATTAAGGCAGAGTCCCGTGGCCACTCACCGTGTTTCTCTAGAGCGATCTGCCGCAGCGTGTTGGCGATCAGAACCGAGCGGCGCAGGCTGGGCTCCGGCAGCTCCTGGCCGCGCTGGTACTTGTTCAGTGACACGGAGAAGACGAACTGCCGCTGGCTCTCCCACGTCGGGCTGCTCCGGTCCGACGCCTCCCTGTCCTCCGGCTCCAGTTTCCGTTTCTGACCTTTCAGAATCATCTTCACGCTACGGAGGAAAGCAGAAACGGTTCAGGATCCAGCCAGGCCTGTCACAATAACAAATTTACTGCGACAACTTTAGGCCTAATTTTTCTGGATGATAATTTGTCCCAGAAGTTATTGTGGTTGATGAAATGAAATTTCTTCCAACCCCCTCATCAAGGAAACCACACGAATAAGTTCATATTGTGCAGCTTTTAAGTTAAAGGCTATCGGCCTAGCAGTGCAGAGCGATAGCTGCTGGACGTAAGCTTGGCGTGAGCGACTCGATGGTTCAGCGTTGGAGGCAGAGGGACGCGTCCTTAATAAACCAAAGGGCTGCGTCCTTTGAAAACCCGAGAGCAGCAGAGATATCAGCGGCTTATATATGTAAGTCTCTAGTTGTTTTTGTTGGGTTTTTTTTTTTACTTTGTTGGTGCAGCTTATAGTTAAGTGCGCTCTGTAATCCAGAAAATACGGTAATACAATTGTAATAATGCAAGAACACATTCTCAAGTTACTCAGCAGGTCGTTGCTAGGTAACAACAGGTGGGAGGACTTGAAACTGCTTGTCAGTATTCATGTTAGTTGATGTCACTCGCTCTACAGATTTTTCATTCAACTACTTACGCGTATTTACACAATAATAGAAATATATCAAGATGCAAATAACAAAAAAAAACCTCTTTTTTTTTGAAAGAAGAAAAAAAAACATATTGCCTCAGATACAACAAAACAGCTTTAGTAAATCTCAACTTATTAAAACTTTACACTTGAGGAGTTTTGGCTAAAACACATTTGCAGACAAAAGTGTTTTTATTTTAAATGGAAATGTATATATACAAATATATATACATGCACCGTTTTGGCTTATAATTACTGTTCTGATTACAACAAACTGCCTTTTTGGTTTGATTAACTGATTGCTAAATTAGCTGACGAATGTTTAAATGATCAATTACACCTAGAAATAACATGATCACAAGATAAAATCTGCCAAAAATGTTAGAGTTTATTCCAAGTGGAGCAAGAAAGCTGGTTTGTAAAACAAGAGGTCTCACTTTGACAAAAACTCCAGGTGTGTGTCTGTGTCTAAATAAATAAAAAAACCTGGACTGGAGTTTTTTCCACTGATGACAGCAGGGCTGTTGAAACCCAGTCCAACAGGACCGGTTCCTACCATGTTTCCAAATGGTTAAAATGTGCAGGAGCCTTTAATTAACTTGTTAATTTCAGCCAAGTGTGTTGAACCTGGAAAACACCTAAAACATGTGGGGCACCAGCACCTGAGGACACAACTGAATACAGGTTTTTTTTTAAATATATTCATTTTTCTCCAATTGTGAAAACAAAAACATCCTTTTTTTGTAAGTTGTAATTACACCCTTATTTAAAACCTGCAACTTTTCCATTTTAGCATTTCTTGGTGTTCTAGACTAAATGTTTTCAGATTTTTCCATCAGTTTTTGTGATATTTTGGTTGTTTGAGCTGAAAATGCCTTTCCAATTCTGAAGTAAAGCTGTTGTCTTTTTCGTTGTTGTTGTTTTTGGTGTCAGGAAAATTTAATCTACTAACAGAAACTGAAAAACGGATCGAAAAAAGATTCTGAATTTTTGATTTAAAATCAGAAATATCGTCTTAATATAAAATCGACGGGAAATCTTTTATAAATTCTGATTTGTATTTTAGACAATAAGAATATGCTAAATTTGGGCTTCCTCTCATTTGATGTTGTTTTTTGCATAGAAAACCTGAAAAATGATCAAATCAAATTCTATACTTTAAGACTGAACACTTTAAGACTGTTATAACAAATAAAAAATATGTATTCCCTCAGGACAGATAAATGGAGTATGGAAGAAATAAAACAATTGGTGTAGAATATGACATGTCCTTATTTTTAAATAATGCAATCAACCTAATGGAGGACAGAAATTAGTCATCTGTTGGCTTCTGCTTTACTATGACTCAACATTCTTCATGACTCGTTTTTCTTAAGGTTTAATAATAATAATACAAACTATAATATAAACAATATAATCTAAAATAATTCAATAACATTTCGTGGTTGTGATCATTTAATTAAAAAAAGTGTGAAATCAGTGAAAGTTTCCCAAGGATTATATCTAATTACAGGTCAAACTTAAAGTTCAGAGCTAAAAAGGTAGAGTGAGGATCGCTACCAGAAACCGTTTGGATTATATATTGTGATTTAGTCAAGTTTGTTTTTGTTCCTTTTGAGTTTTTAGATGCATTTTTGGTATTCTGGGAGCTGCTTTTTTTTTGAGACACAAGATGGGGGTTGCTGCTGTAACGTTTGATTCATCGTGTGGGAGGGAAAAAAATTACCCGGCTATACAGGGAAAACTTTATAAAATGATTTAAATAAACAACTCTAACATTTTGTTTAAAAAAAATTAGCACTTTTACTCACCCGGAAACCCAGGCTGCGAACTTGTAAAACTGTTTAAAACGACAGTTAAACCGACCTGTTGGGTAGTTCACTTCTCCCTCGGCGAGTTTCGTTGCTGCCGTTTAACTTTTAAACTCGTCGCAATTATTCACTTCGCTAAAAGGACGACCGATAAAACTTCGCTTTTATGTAACCGAAGTAAAAATGAAAGGGAATTTAAAAAGCGATTTTTGAAAAGGTGAAAAACGTTTAAATGTGCCGGAGCGCGGAGTAGGCTGAAACTAAAAGGGCAAGCTCCCGCCCGTGATTTGAGTTTCACGCCAGTCGCTTTACAGTTAGAGGCTGGACGTCGAAAGGCATTCTGGGTAGTGGAGTTTAATTGCGTAACATTCCACCAGATTTTTTCCTTTACAAAACAAGCTAATGTAACACTACTTCATCCTATACAAATAACAAAATATCAGTATTAATATAAATAATATTTATAAAACAGTTAAATCGCCATTGTTCCGAATAAAGAGCTGGATATTATGTAATTTGCTTTACAGTAATTCCTGAATGATTACGTCACCCCACAAAAAAGGCATTTCCGTCGGAGTTCAGTATAAAACCACCAAAATTGTTACCTAATGGGGTCAGTCAATACATTTGCCACAGGACAATTTATAAATTTTGACTTAAAAGCAAAAAATAACTAGTAATATCGTTAAAATTAGAGATTTTATTTACCCTCTTTGTATGATTTTTAAACAGGAAAGCAAGAGAGGAGGCGTCCACGTCCACAGGGAAACTCATTTAAAATGAAGGGCTGTTATGGAAGCACAGGAAGAGAAGTTACCTGAAAGCTGTGGCCCATGTGAAGAAAAACTGCTAGTAAAATCAGCTCGAACTGAACAGAAACATGTCAAAGTCGGTTCTATTCATTAAAACTTCCAGTTTCATGAAGTTCCAGCAAGTCAAAAACCAAGTACACCTCGCTGCAGCAAACAGAAAGGGGCGGGAACGGACCACTGTCAGTCACATACCTTATTTGGAAATGGGACCATTGCACTCCAGAAGTGAAGAGGGCGCTATTTCCTATAGTATCGGCTGCCTCCCGTTTTTATTTTCGTTTGAAATCTGTGATATATCTTCATCTCTAGGAAGGATTTTCACTCTGGGCATGTATTTGACCTTCTCTCTTTTATTTACTTCAGCGCAGCTCACAGTTTCTGACAAATTCGGTAGCTTTCTGTGTACTTCTAAATATGCTACTTAGTCGCATCTTTTTGGGCTAGTGCCTCTAGTGGCGTGGGGTGGTAACACAACTAATATAATTACATTACTAAACAAGAATACCACAAAGTCTTTATTATTTACTATTAATTTCGCCATTACAGGCAACGTAAAAGATAAATTATCTTCTAAAACACCATTTATGAGTTTGAGAAGTTTTTACTTATAAAATATTTTTTTATTATTGGTGTTATGTAATATTTAAAATTCCCCAAGGCTCTGAATTTTGTACTTTTGTTTTCTGTGAGCCAAAATCATCAAAACTACAAAAATAGATGCTTAAAATGTTTAACTCTCTGAAATAAATGAGAAAAATAATCATTTTTTCCCCATGTTCCAATTATTTGAGATGTAGCAGCAGCATGATAACTTACCAACTAGTTGCGTTGATGTTTCTGCCTAAACATCTTTTAAAGTCAGTAGTTGACTACAAAAGTAGTTTTTCTTTTTTTGACACTGGAATGCAAAATAAGCACATTTTAAAAACAATTTTTCAAATGCATTAAAGTGTATCAGAAATCATTTGATTAGTTTAATAAGCTTTTAAAATTTCTGACCAATTGAATCTGGTTTTAAAACGTCTAAAAAGTGAGTTTGTGTATAAAGTGTCTGTCATACAGACTCAAACTACTGCAGATTTAATGTTCTGACTGTAGACTTTTTAATATCTCTGTCTATAAAAAATATTTCTACCCAGCTGTTTCTGTTTTTATCTTGACTTTACTATTCAAGTAACTAAATAAAACTAAACAAAAACATAAAATGTTTGCGGTGGATCTGGACCCAGTTGGTCAGAGTGGACTTGGTCATTTTAATTTTAGTCAACATTATGAACCTAATGGAAATTATCCCAGAGCAATAAAAACAGAAAATAAGACATTTAAGACTAAAACACAGCAAATAATGACAGGCATGTTTGAAATCACATATTGAACATAAATGAATTTGGTTTGAATGAAATATTTTCCATATAAACATGTTTAAATCGTACAATCTCAATGTTTATTGAGTCTGCCGTTTTTTTTCTTGCAGTGATTTTGTAGTCCAAGTTCAGTTATGCTGAAGTTGCGAGTAAACGGTTAGCGTGTATTAAGGTAAAGGATTCAAAGTAACAAAGTCTTGATTGTATTTTTTTTTGTTTGTTAGTCGAGTAAAGGGCCGTTTTCATGTGCAGTTCCATCTCAACCTTACACAGACAGACATTAAAATGCAGTGAATAAATACATTTTCAATCTGTTTTCTGCACCAAAGAGTTAAAAACACGTTTTCACCAACGCTCTTTAAATGTGTATGTATATGACATTTTAAATTGACATTTGTGACTCTATACAAAATGGACCAGAGTGTATTTGCTTATTTCGAGCCTAAAATCAAACGGATTTGATTTTAGCAATATAGGTAATTGTCAAGTATTTAATCTGCACTTGTGAGAAATTCTGGGCAGGTGTCCCCTTGCAGGTTTTAGCGGCGTTTCCCAACAGGGGTTTCACTGGAACGGTGAGTAGAGCTTCCTTCTTCCCCTTTCCCTTCATCGGCTCGGCACCATTCCATGGTTTCGAGGGGGTGACAGCCTGCTGGTCGCCTTTATCTTGCCACTGGTTTTTAAATAGCATAAAAACCCATCGCTATGCCTCCCGAAGACTAGGGTTGAGTTTGTAAGCTTCTTCCCTAGGCAGTTAGCGGGGACACACTGCGGGTGGTCGCTTTTGGAGTTTCTATTGTGCATTAAGTTGTCACTTGTCTGTTGTTATAAACCATGGATCAGGTTGAAGCTTTTAATGCTTCAAACCATCTTGGAGATATGTGCTAGGAGCAGTTATGAACTTACCTTGAGTGTCACGTCGAAATGTGATCGGCACTTTTAGAAATTTTAAATTTGTTTGATGTTGGGGTGTGTCTAAGTCTTGTCTAACCTCGTCTCCGTCTTTAATGATGAGTGTCACTAGTTTGTCTGGTGGGCAGCAAACGGATTTGTTTGAGCTTTAAGTTCAGTGTAAGGAAAAAGTGTGATTTGAGCCTGGTTGTGAAATGACTGTTCTGGTGGAGGAGTTAGCCCACGTTTTGTTTGAATCCCTTAAGAGTATGGTGCTGGACCATGCTGGGGTTGTTGTGGGTGTGACTCTCCATGTTTTGTTGGTCATTATGTGATGAGGAGAATCCTAGAGAAACTTTGTAAAGCAGTGATGTGACCTTCTGGTGTTGTTTAGATGTCGGCTCACTCTTGGTCGACGTCCTAATGGTGGGAGACCATGCAGTGGATAAAGTGGTTAAAGTGCATAAAAAGGAATATTTATTAACACAAACAACAATGGATTGTGGATGTCAGTATCAGTGGTTAAATGCAAATGCTTGGATGTGTTGTACGAGTGCATATGGAAGTGTTGAAGTGCAAAAACAAAGACAAACGAGGGGAGCTGAGGCCTGGCAACAAAACACCACAAGCGTCAAGCGGCAGATTGGACGCCGAAGGCGACCCAGAAGGTGGAGACAGCCAGGTTCAAATACTCCAAATCAATGGATCAGAAACACCTGCAAAGGGGAGGAGCACAAAGACAGACAAAAACAACACCTGCAGCCCAGCCCTTAAGGCCCAGGGCCGTAACACTCCCCTACTAGAGTTTTTACATTAATCTTGGTTCAACCACAGCCTGAGCTTGTAAAACATTTTTAAATTTAGCTCATCCCAGTAAAAGTTTGAAACCATTTTTTTGCCCGATGATGAAAGTTATTAAGGTTTTTATGGATCCTGTTGGTCAGAAGTACTGGGAACGAGACTTCAGACTCCCCTCATTCAACTAGGACAGGGATGAGCAATCCTGGTCCTCGAGGGCCGGTGTCCTGCAACCCTGGTCCAACACACTTGAATCCAATAGGTGAACCTCCTAAGTGCAGTCAGGTTCTCCAGAATCCTGCTGATGACCTCATTACTGGACTCAGGTGTGTTGAAGTAAAGATACATCTAAAAGTTGCAGGAGACCGGCCCTCCAGGCCTGGAGTTACCCACCACTGAACTAGGAGGTGGCCTGAAGTTTATCTCCTTTGGCTGGTCGATGCATCTGATCTCCCGTCGCCCTCGACCTCTCCAACTCGCTGGATCCTGTTTGTGGTTGAAATTATCTTTAACAGACTGAGGAAAAACTATCAAAAACCAGAGAGAATATATAAATTCTTTGTCAATATTTATTTGAAGGCTTTACAGCATTTGGAGTCTCTACTCACTGAACACAGTCAGGAGAAAGAGCCTCGAGCAAAACACAGCATATTGTTTTATAGGAAAGGTTTCAATAAATTCACACAGTTTAACAATCTATTTAGCTACAAAACTGACTGCAAACATATGCATTTTCTTTCATAAAGCATATTAAACATTTAAGGATGTCATAAGAATGCAAAGAAGAAAATATTCTATAACTTTATAATAATACAGAGTTCAGAGAAACAGCTTCAGAAGACTTTCCCATGAGCCCATGCTTTACACAAGAATCATAACACTGTTATGCATTAATTCACTCATAATCATAGTAACTATAAAATGTTCCATCCCATCTGCAAGCTAAGCAGACATGTAGCCTGCATGTTTGTTGCTACATGTACTTGGTCTGCCAGTCACCAGAACCTCATTATTCACACAGAGAGATTTTCTCTCCTTTAAAAAGCTGTTGAAATACTAATTATATGCGTCCATGAATTCCAGGCAGTGAAGCTCGTTTACGGCGTATGCACTCTTTGTGTTGACTACGTAGTTAACTTTATCGTAGTAGGAGATCAGAGGCAGTTTGTCCACATCGTCTGATAAATTTTCCTTCTCCGTCTCATACGGGCCGATCTCGACGGCAGCCATTTTGTCCATGTAAATCTCTCTCACACATTGGTCAAGAGGGTCGGCATGTTTTCTTTGTGTTGGTCTCGGAGCCATGGGTCCACTATGCATTGTGCATGCACTTCCCTACTAAGATGGCGCAGATCACATCTGGTTCAGACTTGTGGGAACTGGATGTATTGGATGGGTTATCATGGCAGTGATGACATACACCACCTACAGGCAGGACAAAGTATTACAAGCCAGGAACAACTATATTACATTTGTCACACAACAATTCAACTAAGACAAGGACACAAGCTGGGTTCAGGGCCTGAATGGAATTGGCTACCTGACCTTTGACCCCAAATATCCTATCATATGCTATCCTTGCAAGGTTGATGAAGATCAGATTTTGATGAAGTGGGTTTTCTGTTATATTTTGTTTGTTGAATGTTTTGTTTTGTGTTCCCTTCTTATATAAGTTTAACTTAAGTAGGTTTAGTCCAGATACAAATTTCTGAATGTTGAACTTCCTTCCTGCTGCAGGAGCACAGAGACATTTTATCATAGATACATAGACGGATAGATTTCCAGGAGTCTGAAACATGTCTCTGCTCCTTCCTGCGGATGTGAAATGAAGATCATTTTCTCCTGGTTCCTTCAGACTGCAGTCTCCTCCTCTAAGCTGCCTTCAGCTCTGGATCCTTCATCATGATGGTTGTTTTCTGGTCCAGACTTCTGGTTTCTCCTGGCCTGGAAACAGAGGATGGTTCAGCTTCAATGCAAGAACTTTCCCAACTGAACACATCATGCATGATACATGCAGTACCTTAAAGTAGAGGAGCAGGACTGATCCCAGCATACCCAGCAGGACGACAACCAGTCTGATGATCAAAGCAGTGAGAAAGGCTGAAACTGAATGAAACAGATTCAGGATCAGCTTTCATCAGATGAGTCCAGCTAGAAAATAATCATATAGAGCCTTGTTTTCATGCTGCCTGTAGATCTGATCATGAACATTAATATCGTCAATCCTCCTCTCTGACCTCATGAATGAGGCAGACAGCTGCTGGTTCACCTGAAGCAGAACTTTTCCTGATGGACTCCATGACTTTGCCTGAGACAGTGAGGTTGAGAGGCTGGCTGATAGAGGAGAAGTTATAGGAGAAAACGTAGACGTGGTAAACGCAGCGGTAGGTTCCTTGGTGGGCGTGGCCAGCAGCAGAGAACAGGAAGAGGGCGGAGTGATTAACAGCTGGCAGGGTCTGGTTCTGAGTGTAGTTAGAGGTGCTGAAGATGAGCTGGAAGGAGCCGCCTTCATACTGAGGTCTGATGAAGCAGATGATGCTGAAATTTGAGCCAATGAGGAGCTCAGACCCCTGCTTTCTGCCTGTGGAGACCCCGTCAGTGGAGGAAGAGAGGAAGATGAGCGGCTCAACCAGCAGACCTGGGAACGCAGAGGAAACACAGAGACAACTGGATCTAATCTGAGGTGGAAAACAAGATGGCATGAATGAGAAAGAGACATGAGCTCATCGCAGACTGGTTGCCATGGTTACTACCATGTTTATACATGATTACTAGCACCTTTATGATAGATCTACAGTCTGTCAGTAATATTTAAACCAGTTTTAGTTTCCCTCTCCTCAAGGTTTCAGGTTCTTAGTTAAAGGTGACGGTTTCTCTGCAGACATCTGGAACCTGATGGAAGAAACATTTTAAAAGAAATAAATATGAGAGTTCAGAGTTACCTGAGCAGATGATCTCAAGGCTCTTATCACTGATTTCATCAGAAGATAAACAGTTCTTTAATGCAGATCCTGACTGGAAACAGTCAGACCTGATCCTCCAAACTGGTCTCCATGAAGCTTCCTTTGACTTTCTTGCTGAAACAGCAGAACCACAGTCCAGTTCAGCACAAACTGCAGCAACTGAGTTCATGTTCCAGTAACCATCCATAACATCCACTGGTCTCCACTCTTCTTGATGTATCATCTCCAGTCTCCCGGCACATCGGTTGGCCTCTCCCACCAACCTGATGTTGTCTTGATCTGAGCAGAGACAGAGAGTTCATTAATGAAGGAAGTGAAGCAGTGAACAGCAGCAGGTCTGCAGATCCTCCTCTACCTGAACAGGTGAGTCCAACAGCTTGACCAGGTGAGCAGCTGTTTCTACCTGAACTCTTCCTGCTGCTGCAGTTCAGCAGAGCAGACTCACTGCCTTCACACAGGAACTCTCTGCTCCCCACTGGAGCCTCTGCTTCTCCATAGAGCGCCCCCTGGTGGGCTGAAGGAGGCCCACAGCTAATCTCCCTGCAGACCACCTCTGCATCCTGCAGGTCAAAGTCTTTTTCACACACTGAGGACCACGACTGGTCGGTCTTCACCTCCAGTCTGCCTGAGCACCGGTTGGTCCCTTGAACCAGCCTGACTGAGTCTGTGGATGCAGAAAGAAAAAAGGTTTAAAATATTTCAGAACTTTATTTTTATAGATACACATGGAAACATCTCTGAGTTTGATAAAAATAAAGGCCAAGAAAACCAAACTAGAAAAACTCAGAGCATCAAAGGTGAAGTGAAACCGACTGTACCTGGAATTTTATCATTCATTTTTATTTCTGCTGAATTTATCATATTTTTTGACATAAATATCTTAATAAACTCAATAAATGTCAAACAAACTTTAATCTGTGAAATTGTTCATATTAAATTGGATTTAAAAATAAATGTGAAAAATAGCTGAACAGCGCCCCCTAGATCAGCCAGGCCAACAACCATAACAAACAAAAGGTTTTCCTGTTATTTTCACTAAAAACAGGAAGTCCACCATTTTGAATCAAAGTTAATTTTCTGTTAATTTTCAGGTTTTGAAAATGTCTGATTTCCTTGAACTCCTCCTGGGATTTTGATGCATCGACTTCAAAGCAGCAGAGATTAAAAGTTATTAAAACGATGAGTTTTTGTTCATCTATGTGGCTAAACTGAAAACTTTATCTGGATATTTAAATTATTTTAGTTTCCCTCTCCTCAAGGTTTCAGGTTCTTAGTTAAAGGTGACGGTTTCTCTGCAGACATCTGGAACCTGATGGAAGAAACATTTTAAAAGAAATAAATATGAGAGTTCAGAGTTACCTGAGCAGATGATCTCAAGGCTCTGATCACTGTTTCCATCATAAGGTAAACAGTTCTTTAATTCAGATCCTGACTGGAAACAGTCAGACCTGATCCACCAAACTGGTCTCCATGAAGCTTCCTTTGACTTTCTTGCTGAAACAGCAGAACCACAGTCCAGTTCAGCACAAACTGCAGCAGCTGAGTTCATGTCCCAGTAACGATACCAAACATCCACTGGTCTCCACTCTTCTTGATGTATCATCTCCAGTCTCCCGGCACATCGGCTGGCCTCTCCCACCAACCTGATGTTGTCTTGATCTGAGCAGAGACAGAGAGTTCATTAATGAAGGAAGTGAAGCAGTGAACAGCAGCAGGTCTGCAGATCCTCCTCTACCTGAACAGGTGAGTCCAACAGCTTGACCAGGTGAGCAGCTGTTTCTACCTGAACTCTTCCTGCTGCTGCACTTCAGCAGAGCAGACTCACTGCCTTCACACAGGAACTCTCTGCTCCCCACTGGAGCCTCTGCTTCTCCATAGAGCGCCCCCTGGTGGACTGAAGGAGGCCCACAGCCAATCTCCCTGCAGACCACCTCTGCATCCTGCAGGTCAAAGTCTTTTTCACACACTGAGGACCACGACTGGTCGGTCTTCACCTCCAGCCTGCCTGAGCACCGGTTGGTCCCTTGAACCAGCCTGACTGAGTCTGTGGATGCAGAAAGAAAAAAGTTTCTTCAACATTTTCACTGAATTTGGTTCCAGTTTGTTCAGCAAAGCTCCAATACAGAGCAGACTCTGTGTGGAGGAACCAACCAACTAGTGGAGAACGGGTGGAGAGGGGAGCTGGGCAGAGTTTTGTTATTTTTAAATCTACTGTTTAATATTCTTTGCACTTTTAGCATCTGCTTATACTGCAGGCCGGCCCTGGAGATGGGTGGGAAAAAAACTTAAGACAAACAGAGAAAATTACATTACAACATCACAAAGAACCTATGAATTATCAATTATTAATATTTCATCCTTGTCTTCTACAAAGCAAATGTGAGGACAGATTTAATCACAGAATAATAGAAAACTATCATCTTTTTACACTTCAAACTTAATTTGTGGAGGAAGTTCAATATTTGATCAGCTTCTTCTCAATGACATTGAGGTTTTTATAACCCAGAATCTGCTCCACTGGTTCCCCTTTAATCTAATCAAACTTCATTAAATCACTAACCTGCTAAAAACCAGCCACTCTGTAACTACACTTTGATTCATCCAGAGACTCTGGACTGTGTTGAGCTTTTAAATTTCACCCAGTTGCTAACGTTTGTCCATGACATGCAAAGCACCAGATCCACACTAAGAAGTTTACTGGAAGTTTCCTGGGCTGTAAACATGTAGAAAAAATCCATTACCAAGCACTGTTAGATGGAATCACTCAATCAGGTTTAGTAGCATATTGTGCACAATACAGAGAACATATAAGAGGATCAATAGTGAAACATTTCCGATTGAAAACTCTTTCAGGCAGAGACAGCAGGAGTTTTATACCAAGGCTGAGGGAGAGACGCTCTGGTTCTCATGCAACTGTAGGAAAACATCTCCCAACCTTGTGCTTGCAAACCAAACAGCTTCATTTGGTGAGAATCACTAGCATTTAGAATGAAGACAATACAACCAGCAGATATTACCTTACAATAATTTGTCCACCACAAAACAGAGAAGAGCCGTTAAAGTTAATTCAATATTTGGAAGTGTGGCCACCATGGACTGAACTTCCTCCACTGCATTGCTAAAACTACAGAGATTATGTTTCTAAAATAACAAAAAATAAATCATTGTTCAAACTTCTCCTTCTGTTCGCTGATTGGTCCGGTAGAAAATCTACCAGAGTGAATCCAGGTGAAGTGGAAGAAGCCCAGACTGAGCTGGAAGTGAGAATTTTTTTACAGTGGAGTTGGAAGCAGAACAGGAAGGCAATGGCCAGGATATGAAATCACCTGAACAGACGATCTCTACATTGTAGTTCTTATCTTTTTGTAACGACACCACAGATCCACAGTGGAGCTGTCTGCAAGCTCCAGCTGCTGATGTAAAGTTCCAGTTCCAATCAGTCACTGGTTTCCAGTCTCCCAGATCCTTCTTCTCCAGTCTGCCAACACAGCGACTCCTTCCTGCTACCAGTCTGAGTTCATCAGACAGCGCTGGAAGAAACAACATTTACATGTTGGCTTACAAAAAGCAAAGACAGATTTAGGATGTGTTGACAGGATCCTGTTAATCGTGTTGATTTGATCTTCTCTTGTTTCTTCCTCCTGTTAGAGGCAGAGCTATCATGGATGGTTCTGATCAAAGCATCTTTATGTTGGAATGGCCTAGTTAAAGCCCAGACTTTAATGTTATTAACACTCTGTAGTAAGACCTGAAATGTTTCTTATTATTCACCTTTTTTACCCATTTATATTTTATGTCTTTACTGAAACCAACCAAAGTTAAATTCATTGTTTTTGTGTAAAAAGTTGTCAAATCCAACAGATTCTGATTCTGAATGCAGAGCAATCAGAATCAGAGCAGCTCATCTAACCTTGTAGATGAGCTGGTAGATAACTTCCATCGTAAAATTTCAGATGTCATTGATTTCTTTGCCTAAATTAAAGTGAAGGTTGTGTCTGGTAGGAACAAACCTCCATGGAAAAATGTTCAAACATTTAGATCTGCAAGACAATTTAGCCGTAAGGCCGAACGTAAATGGAGTAAAACTCAACTTTGTTTATTATGAAATCTATTAAGAAAGACTGTGAAGCTATCACTCCACACTAAAACATGCAAAGGAAACATTCTTTGCAGAAATCATGAACAAAAACATGAACAATGATTGAGCTTTATTTGCCACAGTTGACAGGCTGACAAAACACCTGACCTGCAATCAAACTCGGCCTGCAATGAATTTGCAAAATACGCTGCAGAGAAAATTAAAAATATTAGAGGGTCAACATTCACTGCCACACAAAATCTAATATGGATGCTATGCCCACAGATAATAACACCCACAACTTTTCTTCAGAAAGTCCTGCCTGTCATTTCATCTGATCTGATTCAAATATTAAACTCTTTGCTCTCATCAGGTTTTTTCCCCCAGCAGTTTTCAAACCACTGATATAAAAAATAAAACGATCTGAACAAATCATTACTGCAGAATTACAGGCCGATCTCCAACCTTTCATTCATCAGCTAAATTATTGAAAAGCTGTTTCAACAATTAACTCTGCAAAACAACCGAAACTCTGAGTTCCTTTAAATCTGGACTAAAAACCCAGCTGGTCAGATTTGCTTTAGAAACATAATAAATGAAACACTGAACAACATTTTGATGTGTAACGACGACACTTTGACAAAATGTACTGTTTACTGGTTTACTGTGTGGTGTCTTGAGGACTTTTTGTGTTTTTATGACGTAAAGCACTTTGAACCGCCTTGGTGCTGAAATGTGCTTTACAAATAAACTGATCGATTGGTTGATTGATTCTAATCTGCAGCAGGCGAGTTCCACATCCTGCCTGAGACACTCCCACGTCAGACGGAGCTCAAACGTTTTCACCAACACAACCAGCGGTACCAGAAGCTGGTCCAATGACCGTGGTGCTACTGGGCTCGGTTGGCCAGCAAACGGGCCTGACCAGAACCTCATAGAGAACCTGTGGAGCCAAGAGGAAGATGAGAGAATTCATGCAGAAGGAGCCATTTTATGTGGCTCCACCTGTTTACTGCGCAGATTCAGCGCTGGTGCAGAGTTTCTGCAGCTTCTCCTTATCAATCAATCAATCAGATTTATTTTATAGCACATTTCAGCAACAAGGCAGTTCAAAGTGCTTTACATCATAAAAACACAAAAACCAACAATTCTTGATTTTATTGGCTCCTTAGCAGCAAGTAGACAATATAAACATCACTAACTGTGTAGCAGCAGCTCTATGATCTGAGACTAGAAACAGTTTACAGTTTTTGGTTTGTAAAATTTAACATGTTTATCAGTCGATCATCTTTAATTTGAACTCTAGTGAATATTAGTGTTTTTGTTTGAAAGTGGAGTCCTACCTGAGCTGCAGAGACACAGAAGCAGCATCAGAGCTGTTTGGTCCATGTTTCCTCTGGATGTGGAGTGAAGCTTCGTCTCTTGATGTGATCAGGATGCGGCTCCAAACTCTGAACACTTCCTACTTTAAGCTTTTTTATCTGCTACTTCCTGAACGTCACAGTTCAGGTCTTTGGCTGCTTTCAGAGACAACGCCTCCTTCCTAGCAGCTGATCATGAAGATGGGTTCATACTGGGCCTACTGGGATTCAGGGGTTTCACCAGTCTCTGTTGTTCCTGTGTTTAGTTCAGGCTTTGTTCTGCATGTGGCCGGAGTGGATCCAGGTGTGTGATCCACTGAAGGGGAACCTGATGTTGTTGGCAGCAGTAGCTCAGCTTCCCTCCAGGAAGGGGTCACAGCTAAACAGAAATGAGCCCAGGTGTAGCTGCTATGAAGAGAAGAAACAGAGAGAGAACATAAACTTAATGTCAGCCAAAACTGCAGACATTCAAGGATGGAGAGCAGTAGGAGAAAGAAGCAGAGGAAGGAGAAGTTTTCAGTTTGTCCTCCAGGAGGATTGATGGAACATCTTCAGATTATAAATCTGGAACATCCATCCATTTTCTGTTCACCCTTGTCCCTAATGGGGTTGCCGGTGCCAAGCTACGTTCTGGGCAAGAGGCGGGGGTCACTCTGGACAGGTCGCCCGTCTGTCGCAGGGCAACACAAAGACATACAGGACAAACAACCATACACACACATACTCACACCTAAGGAGAATTTAGAGAGACCAATTAACCTGACAGTCATGTTTTTGGACGGAGGAAGCCGGAGTACCGGGAGAGAACCCATGAATGCACAGGGAGAACATGCAAACTCCATGCAGAAAGACCCCGGGCCGGGAATCGAACCCAGGACCTTCTGGCTGCAAGGCAACAGTGCTACCCACTGCGCCACTGTGCAGCCCCATTTTGTAATTATTTCCAATTGCATGTAGTTCAGCCTCTGTGTGCTGGCGTGAGCATGCTGAGTGATGCTAATCTGGATTGAAGCTTCAGCAACATTATCAGCTTTGTTGCAACATAACCAGGTTTTTCAGGGTAAATCTAAACTTTAGATCTTCAACTGGAAAAAGTTGTTTATTTCAAAGAGCTGAAATATTTTAGGCCCATTGAACTCAAAACATTTATTATTTAGAATATTAAACACTACCAGCCCCTTTATGTTGCTGCTGCAACATGCATTTATATCATAAAACAATGAATGAAGAGACATGAAAATCTAAAATATTAGCTGAACCTCTGAGGTTCTGACCCAAAATCTGAGCCCGGTTGGGCCAAAGTTACCTGTTTGATAGTCGGGTCGGGCTTCTGTGGTGCATTTTTAATAAGCCAGCAGGTTTTCTGACATTACTAATTGCTCTACTGGACAAATGTCATTTTTTACCTCCATAACTTTAGTTAAAACATGTTTTTGCCTGATTATCATCTTGGGATAGTATCACAGTTTCCGTCTGCGTTGGCTGACTCAATGTACTGAATGATGAAATATCCGTCACTAAGCAAAAAGTCACTGACTTCAAAATCCCCCAACAGATTAAACTAGAACTTCTGAGTTAAATTTTCAATCTTTTCTGTCATAATTAGCAGTTGTGGCCATAATTCTGCTAATCTGCTATTAGTTGAGTAAATTTTTAGCTTAGCACTAAATTTAACTTTGAAAACATTTAGCAAACTTGATCCCCCTGAATAAAATTTTCCACATTAACTCTAAATCACTAATTTATTTGGTTATTTCGTAAATCTTCAGTTGAATGAAATATAACATCTGTGTTGCTTATAGACTGTTAAGAATACATAAAGTAGTTACATGTTGATATTCATGCTCTTATTTTGAACTTTACTTACCAACTTACACCAGTGAAAATGAGATTCTATAAAACAGAATGACTGAGATTCTGGGGATAGGAGGAAGAAATATAAACGGAATGAATGTGTATGTGTCTGCTGTGTAAGTATTCAAACGACATGCTCTGTATATACTGTAAACTTTGAAATGTGCATGTTTTTGCTTTTTAAATGACTGATTTGCTTTCAAGGTAACGTTGAAGCCGTGCTCTGCTTAAGAGTTAAAATTTGGTCTTTAATTTTGTTTGCAATTGTTCTATCCTGTTCGTAACTTGCGTAATAAAAGAAAGGAAAATATAGCCATTTCTGCTGGCTTGATTCACAAATGTAAAGTAAGGAAGAAAGAAAGACGTTTTTTGGCAGATTTCCAAGAAATAGACACACGAACATTTCCTCCCACCCTTACTACCCCGCTCTGTTTCTCTCTCTCTCTCTCTCTCTCCTTTTGCTTACCCCTCCCTGTCGGTCTCGCCGCCGTCTTTAGTTGCCGTTTTTAGTTGCAATTTTAGTTGCAATGTTTAGTTGCCGTTTTTAGTTGCCGTGTTTAGTTGCAATTTTAGTTGCAATGTTTAGTTGCCGTTTTTAGTTGCCGTGTTTAGTTGCTGTGTTTAGTTGCAATTTTTAGTTGCCGTCTTTAGTTGCCGTTTTTAGTTGCAATGTAGAGTTGCCGTTTGTAGTTGCCGTCTTTAGGTGCCGGTTAGTTGCAATGTTTAGTTGCAATTTTAGTTGACGTCTAGACGTTAGACGTCTAGACATTGACATCTAGACGTTAGGCGTCTAGACGTTAGGCGTCTAGACGTTAGGCGTCTAGACGTTAGGCATCTAGACGTTGGGCGTCTAGACGTTAGGCGTCTAGACGTCTAGACGTTAGGAATCTAGACGTTAGGCGTCTAGTCGTTATGCGTCTAGAAGTTAGACGTCTAGACGTCCTAACGTCTAGACGCATGCTGTCTAGACGTCTAGACGCCTAACGTCTAGACGTCTAGATTCCTAACGTCTAGACGCCCAACGTCTAGATGCCTAACGTCTAGACGCCTAACGTCTAGACGTCAATGTCTAGACGCCTGACGTCTAGACGCCTAACGTTTAGACGTCTAGATGTTAGGCGTCTAGACGTTAGGCGTCAATGTCTAGACGCCTAACATCTAGACGCCTAACGTCTCGACGTCAATGTCTAGATGCCTAACGTCTAGACTAGACGCCTAACGTCTAGACGCCTAACGTCTTGACGTCTAACGTCTAGACGTCTAGATGCCTAACGTCTAGACGTCTGTCTAGACGCCTAACGTCTAGACGTCAATGTCTAGACGCCTGACGTCTAGATGCCTAACGTTTAGACGTCTAGACGCCTAACGTCTAGACGTCTAGATGTTAGGCGTCTAGACGTTAGGCGTCAATGTCTAGACGCCTAACATCTAGACGCCTAACGTCTCGACGTCAATGTCTAGATGCCTAACGTCTAGACTAGACGCCTAACGTCTAGATGCCTAACGTCTAGACGTCTGTCTAGACGCCTAACGTCTAGACGTCAATGTCTAGACGCCTGACGTCTAGATGCCTAACGTTTAGACGTCTAGACGCCTAACGTTTAGACGTCTAGATGTTAGGCGTCTAGACGTTAGGCGTCAATGTCTAGACGCCTAACATCTAGACGCCTAACGTCTCGACGTCAATGTCTAGATGCCTAACGTCTAGACTAGACGCCTAACGTCTAGACGCCTAACGTCTTGACGTCTAACGTCTAGACGTCTAGATGCCTAACGTCTAGACGTCTGTCTAGACGCCTAACGTCTAGACGTCAATGTCTAGACGCCTGACGTCTAGATGCCTAACGTTTAGACGTCTAGACGCCTAACGTCTAGACGCCTAACGTCTAGACGTCAATGTCTAGACGCCTGACGTCTAGACGCCTAACGTTCAGACGTCAATGTCTAGACGCCTGACGTCTAGACGCCTGACGTTTAGACGTCTAGACGCCTAACGTCTAGACGCCTCACGCCTAGACATCTTGATGCCTAACGTCTAGACGCCTAACGTCTAGATGCCTAACGTCTAGACGTCTAACGCATAGACGTCTAGACGTCTAGCCGCCTAACGTCTAGACGCCTGACGTCTAGACGCCTAACGTTTAGACGTCTAGATGTTAGGCGTCTAGACGTTAGGCGTCAATGTCTAGACGCCTAACATCTAGACGCCTAACGTCTAGACGTCAATGTCTAGACGCCTAACGTCTAGACGCCTAACGTCTTGACGTCTAACGTCTAGAGGCCTAACGCCTAGACGTCTAAAGTCTAGACGTCTAGACGCCTAACGTCTAGACGCATAATGTCTAGACGTCTAGACGTCAATGTCTAGACGCCTGACGTCTAGATGCCTAACGTTTAGACGTCTAGACGCCTAACGTCTAGACGCCTTACGTCTAGACGCCTAATGTCTAGACGTCAATGTCTAGACGCCTGACGTCTAGACGCCTAACGTTCAGACGTCAATGTCTAGACGCCTGACGTCTAGACGCCTGACGTTTAGACGTCTAGACGCCTAACGTCTAGACACCGTCTAGACGCCTTACGTCTAGACGCCTAACGTCTAGACGTCAATGTCTAGACGCCTGACGTCTAGACGCCTAACGTTTAGACGTCAATGTCTAGACGCCTAACGTCAAGACGCCTAGACATCTAGACGTCAATGTCTAGACGCCTAACGTCAAGACGCCTAGACATCTAGACGTCAATGTCTAGACGCCTAACATCTAGACGCCTAACGTCTAGATGTCAATGTCTAGACGCCTGACGTCTAGACGCCTGACGTCTAGACGCCTAACGTTTAGACGTCTAGACGCCTAACGTCTAGACGCCTAACGCCTAGACGTCTAGATGGCTAACGTCTAGACGCCTAACGTCTAGACGCCTAACGTCTAGACGACGTCTAGACGCCTTACGTCTAGACGCCTAACGTCTTGACGTCTAACGTCTAGACGCCTAACGCCTAGAAATCTAAAGTCTAGACGTCTAGACGCCTAACGTTAGGCGTCAATGTCTATGTTGACGCCTAACGTCTACACGCATAATGTCTAGACGTCTAGACGCCTAACGTCTAGATGCCTAACGTCTAGACATCTGTCTAGACGCCTAACGTCTAGACGTCTGTCTAGACTCCTAACCTCTAAACGTCGTCTAGACGTCTAGACGCCTTACGTCTAGACGCCTAATGTCTAGACGTCTAACATCTAGACGTCAATGTCTAGACGCCTAACGTCTAGACGCCTAACGTCTAGACGTCAATGTCTAGATGCCTAACGTCTTGACGTCTAACGTCTAGATGCCTAACGTCTAGACGCCTAACGCCTAGACATCTAAAGTCTAGACGTCTAGACGCCTTAAGTCTAGACGCCTTACGTCTAGACGCCTAACGTCTAGACGTCAATGTCTAGCCGCCTTACGTCTAGACGCCTAACGTCTAGATGTCTAGACGTTAGGCGTCTAGACTAGACGTTAGGCGTCAACATAGACATTGACGCCTAACGTTAGGTGTCTAGACATTAGGCGTCTAGACGTTAGGCGTCTAGATGTTAGGCGTCTAGACATTGACGTCTAGACGTTGACGTCTAGACATTAGTCGTCTAGACGTTAGGCGTCTAGACGTCTAGATGTTAGGCGTCTAGACGTTAGGCGTCTAGACGTCTAGACGCCTAACGTCAAGACGCCTAACATCTAGACGTCAATGTCTAGACGCCTAACGTCAAGACGCCTAACATCTAGACGTCAATGTCTAGACGCCTAACGTCTAGACTAGACGCCTAACGTCTAGACTAGACGCCTAACGTCTAGACGTCAATGTCTAGACGCCTGACGTCTAGACGCCTAACGTTCAGACGTCAATGTCTAGACGCCTGACGTCTAGACGCCTGACGTTTAGACGTCTAGACGCCTAACGTCTAGACGCCTCACGCCTAGACATCTTGATGCCTAACGTCTAGACGCCTAACGTCTAGATGCCTAACGTCTAGACGTCTAACGCATAGACGTCTAGACGTCTAGCCGCCTGACGTCTAGACGCCTAACGTCTTGACGTCTAACGTCTAGAGGCCTAACGCCTAGACGTCTAAAGTCTAGACGTCTAGACGCCTAACGTCTAGACGCATAATGTCTAGACGTCTAGACGTCAATGTCTAGACGCCTGACGTCTAGATGCCTAACGTTTAGACGTCTAGACGCCTAACGTCTAGACGCCTTACGTCTAGACGCCTAATGTCTAGACGTCAATGTCTAGACCCCTGACGTCTAGACGCCTAACGTTCAGACGTCAATGTCTAGACGCCTGACGTCTAGACGCCTGACGTTTAGACGTCTAGACGCCTAACGTCTAGACACCGTCTAGACGCCTTACGTCTAGACGCCTAACGTCTAGACGTCAATGTCTAGACGCCTGACGTCTAGACGCCTAACGTTTAGACGTCAATGTCTAGACGCCTAACGTCAAGACGCCTAGACATCTAGACGTCAATGTCTAGACGCCAAACATCTAGACGTCAATGTCTAGACGCCTAACATCTAGACGCCTAACGTCTAGATGTCAATGTCTAGACGCCTGACGTCTAGACGCCTGACGTCTAGACGCCTAACGTTTAGACGTCTAGACGCCTAACGTCTAGACGCCTAACGCCTAGACGTCTAGATGCCTAACGTCTAGACGCCTAACGTCTAGACGCCTAACGTCTAGACGACGTCTAGACGCCTAACGTCTTGACGTCTAACGTCTAGACGCCTAACGCCTAGAAATCTAAAGTCTAGACGTCTAGACGCCTAACGTTAGGCGTCAATGTCTATGTTGACGCCTAACGTCTACACGCATAATGTCTAGACGTCTAGACGCCTAACGTCTAGATGCCTAACGTCTAGACATCTGTCTAGACGCCTAACGTCTAGACGTCTGTCTAGACGCCTAACCTCTAAACGTCGTCTAGACGTCTAGACGCCTTACGTCTAGACGCCTAATGTCTAGACGTCTAACATCTAGACGTCAATGTCTAGACGCCTAACGTCTAGACGCCTAACGTCTAGACGTCAATGTCTAGATGCCTAACGTCTTGACGTCTAACGTCTAGATGCCTAACGTCTAGACGCCTAACGCCTAGACATCTAAAGTCTAGACGTCTAGACGCCTTAAGTCTAGACGCCTTACGTCTAGACGCCTAACGTCTAGACGTCAATGTCTAGCCGCCTTACGTCTAGACGCCTAACGTCTAGATGTCTAGACGTTAGGCGTCTAGACTAGACGTTAGGCGTCAACATAGACATTGACGCCTAACGTTAGGTGTCTAGACATTAGGCGTCTAGACGTTAGGCGTCTAGATGTTAGGCGTCTAGACATTGACGTCTAGACGTTGACGTCTAGACATTAGTCGTCTAGACGTTAGGCGTCTAGACGTCTAGATGTTAGGCGTCTAGACGTTAGGCGTCTAGACGTCTAGACGCCTAACGTCAAGACGCCTAACATCTAGACGTCAATGTCTAGACGCCTAACGTCAAGACGCCTAACATCTAGACGTCAATGTCTAGACGCCTAACGTCTAGACTAGACGCCTAACGTCTAGACGTCAATGTCTAGACGCCTGACGTCTAGACGCCTAACGTTCAGACGTCAATGTCTAGACGCCTGACGTCTAGACGCCTGACGTTTAGACGTCTAGACGCCTAACGTCTAGACGCCTCACGCCTAGACATCTTGATGCCTAACGTCTAGACGCCTAACGTCTAGATGCCTAACGTCTAGACGTCTAACGCATAGACGTCTAGACGTCTAGCCGCCTGACGTCTAGACGCCTAACGTTTAGACGTCTAGATGTTAGGCGTCTAGACGTTAGGCGTCAATGTCTAGACGCCTAACATCTAGACGCCTAACGTTAGGCGTCAATGTCTATGTTGACGCCTAACGTCTACACGCATAATGTCTAGACGTCTAGACGCCTAACGTCTAGATGCCTAACGTCTAGACATCTGTCTAGACGCCTAACGTCTAGACGTCTGTCTAGACGCTTAACCTCTAAACGTCGTCTAGACGTCTAGACGCCTTACGTCTAGACGCCTAATGTCTAGACGTCTAACATCTAGACGTCAATGTCTAGACGCCTAACGTCTTGACGTCTAACGTCTAGATGCCTAACGTCTAGACGCCTAACGCCTAGACATCTAAAGTCTAGACGTCTAGACGCCTTAAGTCTAGACGCCTTACGTCTAGACGCCTAACGTCTAGACGTCAATGTCTAGCCGCCTTACGTCTAGACGCCTAACGTCTAGATGTCTAGACGTTAGGCGTCTAGACTAGACGTTAGGCGTCAACATAGACATTGACGCCTAACGTTAGGTGTCTAGACATTAGGCGTCTAGACGTTAGGCGTCTAGATGTTAGGCGTCTAGACATTGACGTCTAGACATTAGTCGTCTAGACGTTAGGCGTCTAGACGTCTAGATGTTAGGCGTCTAGACGTTAGGCGTCTAGACGTCTAGACGCCTAACGTCAAGACGCCTAACATCTAGACGTCAATGTCTAGACGCCTAACGTCAAGACGCCTAACATCTAGACGTCAATGTCTAGACGCCTAACGTCTAGACTAGACGCCTAACGTCTAGACTAGACGCCTAACGTTCAGACGTCAATGTCTAGACGCCTGACGTCTAGACGCCTAACGTTCAGACGTCAATGTCTAGACGCCTGACGTCTAGACGCCTGACGTTTAGACGTCTAGACGCCTAACGTCTAGACACCGTCTAGACGCCTTACGTCTAGACGCCTAACGTCTAGACGTCAATGTCTAGACGCCAATGTCTAGACGCCTGACGTCTAGACGCCTAACGTTTAGACGTCAATGTCTAGACGCCTAACGTCAAGACGCCTAGACATCTAGACGTCAATGTCTAGACGCCTAACGTCAAGACGCCTAGACATCTAGACGTCAATGTCTAGACGCCTAACATCTAGACGCCTAACGTCTAGATGTCAATGTCTAGACGCCTGACGTCTAGACGCCTGACGTCTAGACGCCTAACGTTTAGACGTCTAGACGCCTAACGTCTAGACGCCTAACGCCTAGACGTCTAGATGCCTAACGTCTAGACGCCTAACGTCTAGACGCCTAACGTCTAGACGACGTCTAGACGCCTTACGTCTAGACGCCTAACGTCTTGACGTCTAACGTCTAGACGCCTAACGCCTAGAAATCTAAAGTCTAGACGTCTAGACGCCTAACGTTAGGCGTCAATGTCTATGTTGACGCCTAACGTCTACACGCATAATGTCTAGACGTCTAGACGCCTAACGTCTAGATGCCTAACGTCTAGACATCTGTCTAGACGCCTAACGTCTAGACGTCTGTCTAGACGCCTAACCTCTAAACGTCGTCTAGACGTCTAGACGCCTTACGTCTAGACGCCTAATGTCTAGACGTCTAACATCTAGACGTCAATGTCTAGACGCCTAACGTCTAGACGCCTAACGTCTAGACGTCAATGTCTAGATGCCTAACGTCTTGACGTCTAACGTCTAGATGCCTAACGTCTAGACGCCTAACGCCTAGACATCTAAAGTCTAGACGTCTAGACGCCTTAAGTCTAGACGCCTTACGTCTAGACGTCTAACGTCTAGACGTCAATGTCTAGCCGCCTTACGTCTAGACGCCTAACGTCTAGATGTCTAGACGTTAGGCGTCTAGACTAGACGTTAGGCGTCAACATAGACATTGACGCCTAACGTTAGGTGTCTAGACATTAGGCGTCTAGACGTTAGGCGTCTAGATGTTAGGCGTCTAGACATTGACGTCTAGACATTAGTCGTCTAGACGTTAGGCGTCTAGACGTCTAGATGTTAGGCGTCTAGACGTTAGGCGTCTAGACGTCTAGACGCCTAACGTCAAGACGCCTAACATCTAGACGTCAATGTCTAGACGCCTAACGTCAAGACGCCTAACATCTAGACGTCAATGTCTAGACGCCTAACGTCTAGACTAGACGCCTAACGTCTAGACTAGACGCCTAACGTTCAGACGTCAATGTCTAGACGCCTGACGTCTAGACGCCTAACGTTCAGACGTCAATGTCTAGACGCCTGACGTCTAGACGCCTGACGTTTAGACGTCTAGACGCCTAACGTCTAGACACCGTCTAGACGCCTTACGTCTAGACGCCTAACGTCTAGACGTCAATGTCTAGACGCCTGACGTCTAGACGCCTAACGTTTAGACGTCAATGTCTAGACGCCTAACGTCAAGACGCCTAGACATCTAGACGTCAATGTCTAGACGCCTAACGTCAAGACGCCTAGACATCTAGACGTCAATGTCTAGACGCCTAACATCTAGACGCCTAACGTCTAGATGTCAATGTCTAGACGCCTGACGTCTAGACGCCTGACGTCTAGACGCCTAACGTTTAGACGTCTAGACGCCTAACGTCTAGACGCCTAACGCCTAGACGTCTAGATGCCTAACGTCTAGACGCCTAACGTCTAGACGCCTAACGTCTAGACGACGTCTAGACGCCTTACGTCTAGACGCCTAACGTCTTGACGTCTAACGTCTAGACGCCTAACGCCTAGAAATCTAAAGTCTAGACGTCTAGACGCCTAACGTTAGGCGTCAATGTCTATGTTGACGCCTAACGTCTACACGCATAATGTCTAGACGTCTAGACGCCTAACGTCTAGATGCCTAACGTCTAGACATCTGTCTAGACGCCTAACGTCTAGACGTCTGTCTAGACGCCTAACCTCTAAACGTCGTCTAGACGTCTAGACGCCTTACGTCTAGACGCCTAATGTCTAGACGTCTAACATCTAGACGTCAATGTCTAGACGCCTAACGTCTAGACGCCTAACGTCTAGACGTCAATGTCTAGATGCCTAACGTCTTGACGTCTAACGTCTAGATGCCTAACGTCTAGACGCCTAACGCCTAGACATCTAAAGTCTAGACGTCTAGACGCCTTAAGTCTAGACGCCTTACGTCTAGACGTCTAACGTCTAGACGTCAATGTCTAGCCGCCTTACGTCTAGACGCCTAACGTCTAGATGTCTAGACGTTAGGCGTCTAGACTAGACGTTAGGCGTCAACATAGACATTGACGCCTAACGTTAGGTGTCTAGACATTAGGCGTCTAGACGTTAGGCGTCTAGATGTTAGGCGTCTAGACATTGACGTCTAGACGTTGACGTCTAGACATTAGTCGTCTAGACGTTAGGCGTCTAGACGTCTAGATGTTAGGCGTCTAGACGTTAGGCGTCTAGACTAGACGTCAATGTCTAGACGCCTAACGTCAAGACGCCTAACATCTAGACGTCAATGTCTAGACGCCTAACGTCTAGACTAGACGCCTAACGTCTAGACTAGACGCCTAACGTCTAGACGTCAATGTCTAGACGTCAACGTCTAGACGTCTGTCTAGACGCCTAACGTCTAGCCGCATAACGTCTAGACGCCTAACGTCTAGACATCTAACGTCTAGAAGCCTAACGTCTAGACGTCAATGTCTAGACGCCTAACGTCTAGACTTCTAACGTCTAGATGTCAATGTCTAGACTAAAATTGCAACTAAACATTGCAACTAACCTGCAACTAAAGACGGCAACTCTACATTGCAACTAAACACGGCAACTAAACACGGCAACTAAGAACGGCAACTAAACATTGCAACTATAATTGCAACTAAACATTGCAACTAAAAACGGCAACTAAAGACGTCTAGACGCCTAATGTCTAGTCGCCTAACGTCTAGACGCCTAACGTCTAGATGCCTAACGTGTAGACGCCTAACGTCTAGACATCTAGACGTCTAACGTCTAGACGCCTAACGTCTAGACGCCTAACGTCTAGACGCCTTACGTCTAGACGCCTAACGTCTAGATGTCTAACGTCTAGTCGTCTAGACGTTAGGCGTCTAGTCTAGACGTTAGGCGTCTAGACATTGACGTCTAGACGTTAGGCGTCTAGATGTTAGGCGTCTAGACATTGACGTCTAGACGTTGACGTCTAGACGCCTAACGTCTAAACACTAACACTAAACGCCTAACACTAAAAACGGCAACTAAACATTGCAACTAAAATTGCAACTAAAAACGGCAACTAAACATTGCAACTAAAATTGTAACTAAACATTGCAACTAAACATTGCAACTAAATACGGCAACTAAAATTGCAACTAAACATTGCAACTAAACACGGCAACTAAACATTGCAACTAAACATGGCAACGAAACACGGCAACTAAAATTGCAACTAAACATTGCAACTAAAATTGCAACTAAAAACGGCAACTAAAGACGGCAACTAAAAACGGCCACTAAACATTGCAACTAAAAACGGTAACTAAAGACGGCAACTAAAAACGGCAACTAAAACGGCAACTAAACATTGCAACTAAACATGGCAACTAAACACGGCAACTAACAACGGCAACTAAATATTGCAACTAAAATTGCAACTAAACACGGCAACTAAACACGGCAACTAAAAACGGCAACTAAACATTGCAACTAAAATTGCAACTAAAAACGGCAACTAAACATTGCAACTAAACACGGCAACTAAACACGACAGCTAAGAACGGCAACTAAACACTTCTGTTTCTTTCTCTCTCTTGTTTCAGCACACATCACAGGTCCGGATCTTTCGTGATCTGAGAAGTCTACGCCCAGTTGTAGTTCACAGCAGTAAGACAGCCTGATAGGTATTTTCCTTTCGAACCTAAATAAAAGAAAGAACCACAGACAACGTATATGAATTTTACGTGGAGCTTTTGCAAAAGGAGAACGCTCTGCCAACTCTTCCTCCGAACAATTCGCAGAGCATTCTGATCGGCTCTCACATGAGCTCCTGTTTTTATTGTCAAAGAAGAACAGGCAAGGGGGCAGTCAGGAAAAACAACAGAGGTCCTAAAGCTTCTAACCCAAACATCTAACAACCCAGTTCCAGATGTGATATCTGATCAAAGGTCTAAGCCCGGTTCAAATCTCGGTCAGTACTGTCAATAAAACAAAATACAACTGTTCACAGGTAGTTACTAAATTAGGAGGTGCGTAAAGTTGAACAGACAGTAGTGACCTCCATACACACGTAAGGAAGAGAACACTTTAGACAGAAAATCACAATGATCTATAGGCTGAATGTGAACTAAAGTAAGAATAAAAGATAATACCAAAAAATCTCTAACACAGCCCACTTCCTATTACATCAACATCCAGCCCCCACCTTTGTGGCATCTCGGACTGCAGCATCAGCAGTGAGCTTTTTTCCTTTTTTCTCTCTCCTATCTGTTCTAATACAGAAGAAGAAGTTTAAAGCATAAGCCTTAAATTAACTCAAATAAAACAGACTTTAATCCAAATAATCATTGTTTCTGTGACACTGAACTATGTTGAACATCTTTCAAATGTATATTATACTGTAAATAGAGTTGAATAACTGCATGAAACTTGCTAAACTGCTATATCTGTTGAAGAATACATAACATACTTAGCAATATTTAGCAACAATAAGCAAACAATACTACAAGGAACAAATACAGCAAGCACAAATAACTAAATTATCAATTTATTTTTAACTAACTTCAAAAAATAAAAAGTTGAATAATAAGAAAACTGCAACTGACAGAAAAACCTAAACTGAATTTCAAAAAGTGAAACAACTGCTTAAACACACAAGAGGAGCAACATACCGACTGTGATCGTTGGTTCAAAAAACCCAGAATATGTTTCTCAAATTCCTAAAATTTCCAAGAAATGGCAGAAGCGAACAAGAGGACTTCCATCGCCGTGGCCGGAAAATGGGAGCTTTGACTTATCCCTTTGCGAACAAATGGAAATGAGAATCACTGACTACAAAGCAAAAAATAAAAGTAAGAAAAGACAAGCTAAAAGAGAATTAGAATTTAACATTTTACAACTATTCAAGGAAGAAGGTGAAAAATACAGGAAGAACTTAAAGCAGCAGCTCATTGAGCTCAAAAATAATTATGAAAAACCCAAAGATGACAAAATGAATCCTGCAGGGTTGTACTTTAACTCATCACATGAGAATTCACACGGGTGAGAAGCCTTTCTCCTGTGGGATCTGTGGAAAAAGTTACAGTAACAGAAGTAGTTTATCTCGTCACATGAAGACTCACTCTGATGAGAAGCCATAGGTCCAAAACAGATCCGATCCAATTTTCATCTAATCTTATGGAATATCTGGTCTCGCCCAATGCCTCCTGTTGTTAAGAGTGTTGGATTAATGATCCTTTTCAGTTTCATTGTCAAATTGTTGATTTCATGGCTTTAATAAAAGTGATCTGTCTTCTTCTCACATCTTGTCTCTTCAGTGACCTTTCATGTTTTCACTTCTTTTTTGGCAACATGAACCTTTTTTTCACAACACAGTTATTCAGGGTTGTATCCAGTCCTGAACATTACAGGTGATTTTGGATACAGGACCGATGACCAACTAATGAATTCTAGACAAAGTAATGTTGAATCACCTCAAAATAAAGAGCAGGAAGCTCAATCAGATACATCATCCACAGTGCATGCAGCGCTGCCAACAGTAGTTCAAACACCAGTTCCATCCAGAGGTGCACCACAGACGAACTCAAGCTCACCGGAAGATGAAGGTCCACCTCAATGAAACTATAGCATAATTAATAAGCATGCAAAGAGTATGCAATCATCAACATCGCATGCAAATGCAGATGGCTACAAGCCAGCTGGCAGACATTCTACATCAATGCCACCAATTCCAACCGGAATTCAAACCACTAATGTTGGATGCTCCTCAACACAGACAGTTGGAAATAATAAAATTCTTGACTGCTACCAGTCGGTCATGCAGGAAGTCGCAGAAGCGGAGATGCTTATTGGTTAAGCTTAGACCACAGAGGCATTGATTTGCAACGTGATAAAAATCAGACACTGATACAGGAAGTGGAAAAGGAAATTGATGAAAGCCTTGCACGATTAGCTGAACAGGAGCCAGGATGCGAAGATGACCGAGACGGAGCAATAGCTGGTCCATGTACGAGCACACCTGATAAAAAATCAACACATGGCCCCAAAACAAAAAGAATACAATTTGAGATCCAGACCTGACATACGCAAACCTGATCGTTACGACCCCTCAAAGCAATTACCAATCATATTAAAAGGAGACGTTGCTCAATTTGCCTCGATGGATCTGATCAGGTTAGTCTCGCGGCTGCCAGACATTCATGACGGTGCAGAAAAATGGATAAGAGTACTAGAAGAAGAGACAGTTGGCAAAATTTTGGCACTGGGAGACATCAAAGCCATTTTTGCAAAAGTTCTCGGAACTGCCACCATGCAGAACGTTTTGAAAAACCACCCATGGATGCTGCAAGAACGAGCAGATGGAATTGAATTTAATGTAGGCCAGACGGCAATCTGGGCTGCCTTGAGGGCAGAATTTCCTAACAAAGTGGACCCTATCGGTGACTCAGAGAATCCAGCATCTTACGTCGCCAGACAGCTGAGAAGGTGGAAGGAGGACATGGAGTCTGGTGTTAATGAATTTCCAATGATTGCAGCTGTGTTTCCGAAATCAATAGTGGATGTGATGCCACAACCAGTGCGCACCAAACTCGAAGACGTGGTGGCTCTGATGTCAATGCCGCACAAGGAATTTCGTGATCATGTGGTGCGTGCAATAGAAAAATACAGAAGAGATGAACAAAAACTCACTGACCAAGACAAAAACATTCAAAGGAAACTGGCTCAACTGCAACTTGGAGAACTTCAAAGTAGCAGCAAGACAAGGACTCAAGCTGCAGTAGTGAGGGGAGACCAACATCCTAGCCCGAATGTAGCCAACCTTCCTAACGCAGTGAGTACAGCTCCACAGATGTATCCTCCAGCTCCACAAATAACTCAACCTTCTCAACCAGTGGTGAATGTTTACCCACAACCATGGAACTCACGTCCATTTGTGCCCCGAGGAAGACAGCAAAGAAGCCCTTCATGGCCTAACAGAGGACGAGGCGGTCCAACCAGAGCACCCGGAGCATGCTGGACATGTGATGTTTTTGGACATCGCTCTGACCAATGTCGAAATGGTGACAACTCATTCCAAAGACGGCCGCGTGGTAGAGCCAGACCAGGTCCACCAACAGCTCCATACAATCACCAAGCAGTTCCTTATAATCAACAGGAAACTCCATACGACTCACAAGGAGTCCAATACGATTTACCAGTTCAACAAAATTCACCAGCTCAATACAATCCACCGAATTCTGGATACTAAGGATGCCCAGAGGACCTAAGGGGAGAAAGTCAGTACCCAATTCTAACCACAGGTGCGGACGATAAACCAATATTGAAAATTCAAATTGAAAACAGAGAAACTCCAATGTTGGTCGATACAGGAGTAGCTTACACTTGTAAGTGTAAGCAAATGCACAGAAGCACGCATTTAACCCCGCATGAAATGCTAACTGGCAGACCGATGCCTGTGCCGCAATGGAGGTTACCTTTTAAAGGACCTTCCCTTGAGCAGTTGCAAACTGAGTTGAAAGACTATGTTGAACAACTAACTGCTATCCACAGAGCTATCTATTTGCAGGAAAAATCCAGAAGTCCAGAGTCGGCAGTGTTGGAGCCACTGGTGAAGCCAGGCGATTTGGTGTACATCAAGGTGTACGGACGCAGATGGCATGAGGCCCGATGGGAAGGACCTTAGCAAGTCAAAAGAGCAACCCCAACGGCTGTCCAAGTAAAAGGAAGTGTCACTTGGCATCATTTGACTCATTGCACTAAAGTTCAGAATAAGGACAGAGTTAAACTTGAGTTTGACAAGGAAAATGAGCAGAAGCCTCGTAGCAATGAGACTGATACTGATAACTGTCCAACTGTGCGGTGAGCCATGCAATGGCGACGACAGCAGAGACGAACTCATACAATCTGCAGCCGACACCATGGGACAAACCGACCACAACGAACCAGAATGACAGAACATGGACTCAAGGACAGCCTCCAGGGGGGACAAACGGTGACTTAGAGACGACTGTTATCGTGAAAAGATCCATCTCCAATGAAAAATATAAGTACCACACAACTTATAAAATTCCTGACAAGTACATGCCAGTGTTCTTTCCAGCAAATGTCAACTTAGATGTTTCCAAGAAATTAATTCGTAAAACTAGACATGCGCACTTAGAATGGAAATGGACAGCAAGTTTAACAGAGACTAAATTTCAAGCAAAGTTAGAAACAGAGTATGAAACCCATGTGAGCTATGCTAACTGAAAACTGTGTAGCAAGGCTAATACAAAACAGAGGGACAGATATATTATGGATCAATGTTCAATCATTATGTACATTAGAGATGACGGATTTGACATAGAAGTGAAAATCGGAAGACGGTGCAGTAAAGACAATGATTTCAAACATTACATGATAATGATAAGCCCTGACACAAGTAACTCAGTAACAGGTAAAAGTGATTTAGAACAAGTAAAAGACACAAAGAAAACAGGTACAGTTGAACTGATGAACGGCAGAGTTAAAATACATATTTCAACTGATGATGTAGGTGACGGCATGCTAGGAAGGCAAACAATTATCTCAAGAATAGTGTTAAGAAATGATCGTCGCGAGATGTGTAGATGGTTCATGAATTTGGGGAATAATGTATTAATTAACGGAACAAAAAGACACAAAATGTAACTTAAAAATCACAAAAACAATTTGCGGTTGGACAATTGAAGCAGATGTTTTAGCCTTTCGAGTAGATAAATCATATGAAATAAAAATTGAAACAGCTGCCAACGGTGTAATGGAAGAGACTAGGGTAATCTGGAGTTTACCAAAGGTAGACACAGAGGTAAGTAACTGTTTCACACTCTATAACTTCACTAACAAACCCATTACAACTATACCAATTACAACTGTTAAGTCAATCATCACTGTTAAAACACTCAAAACTGTTACCAGTGAAGCTCATACAACCATAAAACCTAATGCAGAGATTAAAGATGATGAAGGAAATCCACAAATAAGTAAAGCACTTAAAGTTGTCACACCTGCGTCTCTTATAGCAACTGCAGAAGAAGCTCAGTTAAAATTAACAACAACCTACAACGCTAAAACAAATTACCACACCAACAAACGCCAATAAAGTAATCGAAACAAATGAAATGATCAACAGTAGTGAAGATTTGGATTTTATTCAAACAACACCTGTGCAAAACCAAGTGTCTAATATGTCAATTTCAAATAAATATGGATGTTCTGAAAAAGAAGGTTGTCATGAATACCATGGAGGTCTAGATAAATTTTATAAGGAAAGACAGGACAACAAAGTAACTCCAAGAGCCATGCATAAACTTCAAGACGTTCAACGGACCTCTTTTCAACCAAGAGGAGATCCACTTTGGCAAAAGAGCAATTCAGAATACATGGTATACCTGGTCCTGGTATACTGCGAGAATTAACACAAAATGACTGCATAGTTTGTACTGTTGCTCCTGGAGCAGCATCAATTGTTATTCCAGAAAAATACACTTCTAAGGAGTGTGCAATTAGACAACGACAAAGCTGTAAGGAAGGTAAATTTATTCCAGTACTTGATGTAGTAGCATTCTTTACAGTACCAATGTGTGGAATGAATTGCAGATTATTATACGGTTCATGTAATTCACACCTTTATTTAGATAAATGGGCAGGATGGAGATATGAATCCGTTTGCGCTGACTTTAATATGACCACGACACAAACTGATCCTCCAGTGAATTATGAGGTAGATTATGATGCAGAGTATGAATGTTTTGCAAATGGAGGATTTGAAAATGATGTAGGAAATACAACAGTTCGATGTAATGTTACTTGGGTTTTATCTTGGTTTAAACATGCTGACATAACACCACTATTTGTTACAAAACCTGTATGGTATCAAAATCCAGAATTTACAGAAGAAAACTGAAAATATTACTAGGGCTATTCCCACACTATTTTTTCTAGGTGATCAGACATATCCAGTGGCAGACAGCTACTGGATGTGTGGTGATGATGTTTTAATCAACACATTGCCCCTAAAATGGGTAGGCCTTTGCACCCTTGTTCGAATGAAAGTACCAGTAACAGTGTATGAAGGAGTTGCAGACACAGTAGGAATGCACCACAATAAAACAAGGCTTCGTAGAAGCCTGGGGGATTATGGATTAAATGAAGGAGTATATTTGGATCTTATAGGTCAACCAAGAGGGATTCCAAATGAATTCAAAGCACGACATGAAGTCGCTGCAGGAATTGAATCTTTTATCATACCCATGATCACAATTATTAAAAATATTGAATGGATTAACTATATTTATTACAACCAACAGTGAATGATAAACTTTACCATTGAAGGATTTATGGCCCTAGGAGATCAACTTCATGAAACAAGTAGGATGACAAGACAAAATAGATAACCATTAGATTGGCTCTTGGCCAAAATGGGCGGGGTTTGCCATATGTTTGGCAATGAGTGTTGGACGTTTGTGCCTACACATACCTTGCCGAAAGGTGCATTTAGAGTAGCAATGACCAAACTGAATAAACTGAAGGTGGAATTTAAAGAAAATGGAAACTGGCAATGGAAAGGTCTGGAGGAAATTTTAGGTGAATGGGGAGCCTTAGCAGCCAAAATAGGAATAACTATAGTGGTAGTACTAATTACTATTTTTCTGCTTGTGTGTTGTGTGATCTCTATCATGAGGAAATGGATCGTGGGGACTGTATACAGATGGATGACCAAGGACAGCGGACATCACACGGACTAATGCACTAGGCCGCCTGGACCAATGAACCCATGACCGATTCAAAGGACTGCTAAGCTCAAGGACATTTCGATGCCTGAACTAAAAGCGTTATGGTTTGTTCAATGATCTAAGGAGTTCAAGGATCTGAAACAGAACCTGGGGTGGAATAAAATGGACTCATGGGAAAGACACTGTTCGTATACACCATTACATATATTATTACACAATTATATACAATACAACACAGGTGGCCTACACATAGTTAGTACATTAGGAACACGTGTGAATGTGAGTGAGCATGAATATGAGTGAGGATGAATGAGAATGTGAGTGTGAATGAATATGTAAATGTAAGGAAGTGCGTGAATGAGCACAAGCATTAAGCAACAATGTTATTTCTATGAAGACTTGTTTATGTTTAATCAATGTATTGGAATTATTAAATTAGTTAATTCACTCATAATCATAGTAACTATAAAATTTTCCATCCCATCTGCAAGCTAAGCAGACATGTAGCCTACATGTTTGTTGCTACATGTACTTGGTACACGTACTCGCTTTTTGGCTCAGCTCTCGCTCTCTCTTCACCACGACGGACCAATAAAGCGCCCGCTTGACGGCAGATGCTGCGCCAATCCACCTGTCGATCTCCCGCTCCCTTCTTCTCCCATTCGTGAACAAGATCCCGAGATACTTGAACTCCTCCACTTGGGGCAGGACACCCTCCACCCCCCCGACCCAGAGAAGGCACTCTACCCTTTTCCGACTCAAGACCATGGCCTCGGATTTGGAGGCACTGATAGCCATCCCAGCCGCTTCACACTCGGCTGCGAACCGCTCCAGCGAGAGCTGCAGATCACGACCTGATGAAGCCAATAGAACCACATCATCCGGATAAAGCAGAGATGAGATCCCAAGGCCACCAAAGCTCAACACCTTGGCTGCGCCTAGATATTCTGTCCATAAAAGTGATGAACAGAATCGGTGACAAAGGGCAGCCCTGGCGGAGTCCAACTCTCACCGGAAACGAGCCCGACTTACTGTCGGCAATGCGGACCAGACTCTGACACCGGTCATACAGGGACCTGACAGCCCGTATTAAGGGGCCCGGTACCCCATACTCCCCGAGACCCCCCACAGGGCTCCCCAAGGGACATGGTCGAACGCCTTCTCCAAGTCCACAAAACACATGTAGACCGATTGGGCAAACTCCCATGCACCCTCCAGGACCCTGCCGAGGGTGTAGAGCTGGTCCAGTGTTTTACGACCAGGACAAAAACCACACTGCTCTTCCTGAATCCAAGGTTTGACTATCCAATGGACCCTCCTCTCCAGGACCCCTGAATAGACCTTGCCAGGGAGGCTTAGGAGTGTGACCCCTCTATAATTGGAGCACACCCTCCGGTCCCCATTTTTGAACAAGGGGACCACCACCCCAGTCTGCCAATCCAGGGGAACTGCCCCCGATGTCCATGCGATATTGCAGAGCCGCGTCAGCCAACACAACCCTACAACATCCAGAGCCTTGAGGAACTCCAGGCGGATCTCATCCACCCCCGGGGCCTTGCCACCGAGGAGCTTTTTAAGCACCTCAGCGATCTCGTCCTCAGAGATTGAAGAGCCAGACTCAGCTTCCTCAATGGAAGACATGTTGGTGGGATTGAGGAGGTCTTCGAAGTATTCTGCCCACCGACCCACAACATCCCGAGTCGAGGTCAGCAGCACACCATCCCCACTATAAACAGTGTTGGTGCTGCACTGCTCCCCCCTCCTGAGACACCAGATGGTGGACCAGAATCGCCTCGAAGCCGTACGGAAGCCTTTCTCCATGGCCTCTCCAAACTCCTCCCATGCCCGCCCGAATTTTTGCCTCAGCAACCACCCGAGCCGCATGCCGCGTCGCCCGCCGGTACCCATCAGCTGCTTCCGGAGTCCCACAGGCCAAAAAGGCCCGATAGGACTCCTTCTTCAGCCTGACAGCATCCCTCACCGAAGGTGTCCACCAACGGGTTAGAGGGTTGCCGCCACGACAGGCACAGTCAACCTTGCGGCCACAGGTCAGATGTTGAATGTTTTGTGTTCCCTTGTTATATAAGTTTTACTTAAGTAGGTTTAGTCCAGATACAAATTTCTGAATATTGAACTTCCTTCCTGCTGCAGGAGAACAGAGACATTTTATCATAGATACATAGACAGATAGATTTCCAGGAGTCTGAAACATGTCTCTGCTCCTTCCTGGCTCCTTCAGACTGCAGTCTCCTCCTCTAAGCTGCCTTCAGCTCTGGATCCTTCATCATGATGGTTGTTTTCTGGTCCAGACTTCTGGTTTCTTCTAGCCTGGAAACAGAGGATGATTCAGCTTCAATGCAAAAACTTTCCCAACTGAACACATCATGCATGATACATGCAGTACCTTAAAGTACAGGACCAGGACTGATCCCAGCATACCCAGCAGGACGACAACCAGACTGATGATCAAAGCAGTGGGAGAGGCTGAAACTGAATGAAACAGATTCAGGATCAGCTTTCATCAGATGAGTCCAGCTAGAAAATAATCATATAGACCATTGTTTTCATGCTGCCTGTAGATCTGATCATGAACATTAATATCATCAATCCTCCTCTCTGACCTCATGAATGAGGCAGACAGCTGCTGGTTCACCTGAAGCAGAACTTTTCCTCATGGACTCCATGACTTTGCCTGAGACAGTGAGGTTGAGAGGCTGGCTGATAGAGGAGAAGTTATAGAAGAAAACGTAGACGTGGTAAACGCAGCGGTAGGTTCCTTGGTGGGCGTGGCCAGCAGCAGAGAACAGGAAGAGGGCGGAGTGATTAACAGCTGGCAGGGTCTGGTTCTGAGTGTAGTTAGAGGTGCTGAAGATGAGCTGGAAGGAGCCGCCTTCATACTGAGGTCTGATGGAGCACATGATGCTGAAATTTGAGCCAATGAGGAGCTCAGACCCCTGCTTTCTGGCTGTGGAGACCCCGTCAGTGGAGGAAGAGAGGAAGACGAGCGGCTCAACCAGCAGACCTGGGAACGCAGAGGAAACACAGAGACAACTGGATCTAATCTGAGGTGGAAAACAAGATGGCATGCATGAGAAAGAGACAGGAGCTGATCACAGACTGGTTGCCATGGTTACTAGTGTAAGACTCGTGGGTGATCAGATACTGTGATTCTCCTTTGTAGAACAATCCACAGCTCTTTCTCAGTGTCGAACATTTAATTTCTTTTCCGCTACTCCATCAGCTGTCACCGCACTCAGCTGTTCCCCTATGTTCGCTCCTCTCCCCCCATCCGGTAAGCCTTTCAAAATAAAACATTTCCAAAACATTTTACATTTTCATAACTCCAATTTTTACTCTTACACTACTTCCCCCTTACAACAAAAGAAGCGTCCCCGCTTCAAACATAGTAAATAAAATCGGCTGATTTAGTATAACAAGAAAACAACCATTTTCATAAACCAGAATTATATTATTATGTGATACAGGAATGAACTGTTAACACAGGGAAGAAAGGAAGAGAATTATTTTTCTTTTAAATCACAACGTGACTTAAAAATAAATCCTGAACAGGCATCAGAGTAATCCAAAGACATAGCTTAACAGTGAAGAAGAAGAAAAAAAACCCTTCAGAAGTCAGGGCTATACCTGTCTGGAGGACGAATGGGGCGCCCGGACCTAGTTTGTAGTTTTACTGGGGGTGGAACTGCACTGACTGGTGGGCCTGCTACTGCAGCTGGAATATTGCCCTCACCTTGACCTCTAGATTAAGTAACATGTGCCATGTCAGGTGTCCCCATAGTACTATACTCAAATGTCCAAGGCCTAGAACCTGAGAGGGCAGTTCAAGGGGGGGGGGGGGCGGGGGGGGGGGGGGGGGGGGGGGGGGGGGGGGGTTCCAGTACATGGTGGAGCATCTGTCACAGATGTCCTGGCTACAGGAGACCTATACGGCTTGAGATGGTTGTAGTGTACAACTTTGGGTTTAGCTCTGGGGTCAAGTTGGTCTAACACCACATAGTCAACACCCATGTCTGCCTCAAAATCCAGCCATTTTAAAACTTTGAAAGGACCAGTCCATCTAGGAGCCAACTTATGCCTAGAGAAAGCGGGGATGTCAACCCACACTAAATCCTCAGGATCATAAGCTTCATGTCTCACTTGTCTGTCATAATAGTGCTTCTGTTGTAAGGCGGCAGCAGCAATGTTAGCACCTGCAGTGTCAAAAGCAGAACAGAGTTTGTTTAGGACACTAGAAGCATACTCATTAGGTGCACATGTAGGTGTTTGCCTATTGTTAGTGGGAGCACTAAGGAAAAGATCAGCTGGTAAACGACTCTCCCTACCATAAACCAAAAAGAATGAGGTGAAATTTGTAGTTGAGTGTACACGAGTGTTGTATGCAAACTGAACCTGCTTCATGTGTTCATCCCACTCACCCCCTTTTGAATAAAGATACTTGGCTAACTGGTCTTTTAGTGATCTGTTAGCCCGTTCCACCATTCCATCTGACATTGAATGATATGGAGATTTCCTTGTTTTGTGTACACCCATACTTGAACACAGACATTTAATGAGGTCTGAGTCAAACTGACGTTCCTGGTCTGTGTGTAGGCTGTGGGGAACACCATGACGACAAATGTCCTCAAACAAACACTTCGCTGCAGTAATGGCTCTCTGATCAGGAAGTGCATACAGGTTAATGTTCTTCGTGAAATAATCCATTACAACAAGCATGTATCTGTTTCCATGAGTAGTGTTAGGTAAATTGTATATATTATTATTATCAAATATTTGTTGTTTCATGTGCCTTTATAATGTTCTTGTTTTATATGCCTTTATTTGTTTCATCTTAGCATAAAGAAAGTTTCTGTATTGTAGAATTACTTTGATTCCTTTCTCAGAAGGCCTCTCTGAGGAAGAGCAGAGACACTGTTTTCAACAGGTTATCACTCAGCAGAAACCTCTGCATCCTTGACCTGTTAGATGGCTAGAAAACCATCGCTGTGAAGACGTACAACTTGCTCTGTGTTATCCTGTGTCTGGAACAGAATAATCTAGTGTGTAGATACCATGTGTTTTGTTAGTGACTAGCATTTGCGTTGCAATTATGTGATTGAAGTGTTTTCCCCACCCCTTTGAGACGCTCTCTGTAACAGGGATCCTAACAGCAATAAAAAGGGAGAACGGACACATATGTTTTCAGAACAGAAGAGATGTGTGACTGAAAACATCTCTGGCTGTTCTCCTCGCAAGTACAAAAGAATCTAACTCTCTTGTCTTTCTTGTGTTTGTTTAATCTGTCTCAATAGGTGTTTAAACCTGGCATTTACTTGGTCCTTCGAGCCGGATGCCAACATACCGGAAGGATTCCTGCAGGCATGGTGGACCCCAGTACAGACCGTGCGCATGGCAAGTTTCCTAGTGGAAACTTATCAGATCCTGTTCAAGGGCTGGTGCTCGACCTGCCTGCTGGGATCTGACGGTTGACGGTGCTCCAGAGACAGACAACGGGGGTGACTGATTCTTGTTTAAAAGTGGCGAGTGACTGAGGGTCATTGCGCGCACAGAAAACCCTGCCAATTCTAGACTCTAACAGGTAAAAATATTGCACCAAATCCATGGAGGACGGCGGAGTCCTCGCGCAAAATTATGTGGTTAGGTGGACGGAGCCTGGTGCCTTCCTGTTCTGGGAGACGGGGCCCGACGAATACCCGTTGCAAAAAGGACGGAGGAGTCCTGCGAGAACAGGCGCTTAAATTCCGCGACAAAAATAAAAACATTAAAAAAGTGTGTGATTAAAAATAAAAAAAACCTAACTTTACTGCAGTATAACATAATAATAATAAAAAGAAAAGTCAAATCCAAAGAAAATGAGCAAAGAAGGGTATGACGATGTAGATTTTTGGTTGTGAATAGACTGACATTTTATGAATGACCACGACTAGACTAAATGTTTCATGCTTTGTTTGTTGCATTATTGTTTACTTGTGATTACATAATATGAATATGTGTGATTAGAACAGAAAAGAAAATGTAAAAATAAAAATAGCAAACAAACTGTATATAGGAACTGAGTAACTAATCAAATTATTAACCATTTGATATTTGAAAATATAATGAATTTGAAATGCAAAGTTAGTGAAATTTGATACTTTGAGCCATCCTAGTAAATGTAACTAGTTACTCTGAATTGATTAAAAATTAATAAAAGTAATGTCTTTTCTAGAATGGAGTTTAGAAATCTTTAATCTGGGATTAATTGATTAATAATTAAATTAATAAAATTGAGGGAAATTAAGGAATTTGAGAACTTGATTTAATTTTGGAATGGTTCATTTTCATTGAGAAAGTAAGAACAATGTTTTGTAAGAAGAACCAACTATGGCCATTTGGCAGGAGTTAAAATAGAAGTGTTTTACCTTGAGAACTTTGACAACAATAATAGGTAGCAATTCTTTAGAGGTACTAGGTTAATCGATCAAATAACTAACAGTAGCAGCATTAGAATAAATGAAAGTGGTAGATGTAAACAACCAAACTATTATGCAAATGCGATACAAAGGAATGTGTGATATTATTGAGCCACGGCATTTCGCATGTCTCAACAGGCAGGACTTTTTTTAGTCAGGTGTTGCTGACTACACCCCACTGCTTAAAAAAAATCAGAAAGATCAACTTGGGTGCATTTGACACACTGTAAAAAGGTCATTTCCTTTCAAAAGTAGAAAAAGCAGCTTGGGACGCTCACCGACCTACAGGGCAAAGTCCAGCGTCCAAAGGGGGCTAAACCAAATAGTTTAGTCATCTCAAAACTGGCGAAGATTGTCAACAACCCTGTAGTGTCTTTACGAGCTGAACAAGCTTGCACATTTAATGAAATGGCGAGTAAATGTGTTGATTTTGTTTTTATTTTGTGTTTTCATCAGGGAACGACTGTTGTATTGTGTAGTATGTATGGAACCAAGGCCCCTACTTCGTGTGACTCCAGCAACCATTACAAAACAATGTCTATTAGAAGTAATGACTAAAACTAAACATAATAGCACCTGTGTGATTTATAATTCAATATTTCCCCCCTTATATGCCTTTATTTGTTTCATCTTAGATCTTTGGTTCCAGCCACCGTGTCTTTGTGCGACGCAAAAAAGGTGAACGGATGGACTCTACATGCCTGGTTCCCACCGTGAAGCATGGAGGAGGAGGTGTGATGGTGTGGGGGTGCTTTGCTGGTGACACTGTTGGGGATTTATTCAAAATTGAAGGCCTACCTAAACCAGCATGGCTACAACAGCATTTTGCTGCGGCATGCTATTTAATCTGGTTTGCGTTTAGTTGGACCATAATTTATTTTTCAACAGGACAATGACCCCAAACACACCTCCAGGCTGAGTAAGGGCTATTTGACCAAGAAGGAGAGTGATGGGGTGCTGCGCCAGATGACCTGGCCTCCACAGTCACCGGACCTGAACTCAATCGAGATGGTTTGGGGTGAGCTGGACCACAGAGTGAAGGCAAAAGGGCCAACAAGTGCTAAGCATCTCTGGGAACTCCTTCAAGACTTTTGGAAGACTATTTCTGGTGACTACCTCTTGAAGCTCATCAAGAGAATGCCAAGAGTGTGCGAAGCAGTAATCAAAGCAAAAGGTGGCTACTAAGAAGAACCTAGAATATAAGACATATTTTCAGTTGTTTCACACATTTTTGTTAAGTATATAATTCCACATGTGTTAATTCATAGTTTTGACGCCTTCAGTGTGAATCTTCAATTTTCATAGTCATGAAAATAACGAAAACTCTCTGAATGAAAAGATGTGTCCAAACTTTTGGTCTGTACTGTATATCTTCAGCATAGACTTCCATCGCTTCATTTGGCAGCTGATGACATATATTGGGAAAGGTCTGAAATGAGGCAATGACGTCCTTCTGGCCCAACGCGTCCTGGAGAGGCTTTCTGGTAGCCTCAAATGAACTTTGTGTCTCCTTGGGTAAATTGTCCCAAACTATAAAAAGTTCAGGCGCCAACAGTGTAAGTAATTCCAGAGCCAGATTAGCGTCCAAATCCACAGTACTGTCTTTATAATGAGCTTGATGAATAACCTCATAGCGGCGAGCCCACAGTGTAAACGACTCACGGCCGTTGTTGCAGAAGGGCGGGGGGAGTGGGATTCCCCTGTTCGAAGGAACCGGAATGCGTTGGCTGTCCCCAGCCTGGCGCTGAAGCTCCCTGCTGGATGTGGCTGGGCTGTCGTCCTCCGACATGGTGAATACAACTGTATAATCCGAGAGAAACGCCCATGTAACACTGATAGCTAAAAAATAAAAAACAGAGGTAGCAACCGCCGATGAGGTACTTAAGTAACGGCTAGCTAGCGCACAAAAAAAAATCCGACAAACCGTGAGAAGAGTCCAAAGCTCGACACAGCTGCCACCAGTGTAAGACTCGTGGGTGTCCAGAGACTGTGATTCTCCTTTGTAGAATAATCCACAGAAACAATTGAGCTCTTTCTCAGTGTTGAACATTTAATTTCTTTTCCGCAACTCCATCAGCTGTCACCGCACTCAGCTGTTCCCCTACGTTCGCTCCACTCCCCCAATTCAGGGAGCCTTTCAAAATAAAACATTTCCGAAACATTTTACATTTTCATAACTCCAAATTTTTACTCTTACACTAGCATGTTTATACATGATTACCAGCACCTTTATGATAGATCTATAGTCTGTCAGTAATATTCAAACCACTTTTAGTTTCCCTCTCCTCAAGGTTTCAGGTTCTTAGTTAAAGGTGACGGTTCTTAGTGAGGGTTTCTCTGCAGACATCTGGAACCTGATGGAAGAAACATTTTAAAAGAAATAAATATGAGAGTTCAGAGTTACCTGAGCAGATGAGCTCGTGGCTCTGATCACTGTTTTCATCATAAGGTAAACAGCTCTTTAATGCAGATCCTGACTGGAAACATCCAGACCACATCCTCCAAACTGGTCTCTCTGAAGCTTCCTCTGACTTTCTTGCTGAAACAGCAGAACCACAGTCCAGTTCAGCACAAACTGCAGCAGCTAAGTTCATGTTCCAGTAACTATCCATAACATCCACTGGTCTCCACTCTTCTTGTTGTAACATCTCCAGTCTCCCGGCACATCGGCTGGCCTCTCCCACCAACCTGAAGTTGTCTTGATCTGAGCAGAGACAGAGAGTTCATTAATGAAGGAAGTGAAGCAGTGAACAGCAGCAGGTCTGCAGATCCTCCTCTACCTGAACAGGTGAGTCCAACAGCTTGACCAGGTGAGCAGCTGTTTCTACCTGAACTCTTCCTGCTGCTGCAGTTCAGCAGAGCAGACTCACTGCCTTCACACAGGAACTCTCTGCTCCCCACTGGAGCCTCTGCTTCTCCATAGAGCGCCCCCTGGTGGGCTGAAGGAGGCCCACAGCTAATCTCCCTGCAGACCACCTTTGCATCCTGCAGGTCAAAGTCTTTTTCACACACTGAGGACCACGACTGGTTGGTCTTCACCTCCAGTCTGCCTGAGCACCGGTTGGTCCCTTGAACCAGCTTGACTGAGTCTGTGGATGCAGAAAGAAAAAAGGTTTAAAATATTTCAGAACTTTACTTTTATAGATACACATGGAAACATCTCTGAGTTTGATAAAAATAAAGGCCAAGAAAACCAAACTAGAAAAACTCAGAGCATCAAAGGTGAAGTGAAACCGACTGTACCTGGAATTTTATCATTCAGTTTTATTTCTGCTGAATTTATCATATTTTTGGGACATAAACATCTTAATAAACTCAATAAATGTCAAACAAACTTTAATCTGTGAAATTGTTCATATTTCAGTGGATTTAAAAATAAATGTGGAAATATGCTGAACAGCGCCCCCTAGTTCATCCAGGCCAACAACCATAACAAACAAAAGGTTTTCCTGCTATTTTCACTAAAAACAGGAAGTCCACCATTTTGGATCAAAAGCCATTTTCTGTTAATTTTCTGGTTTTGAAAATGTCTGATTTCCTTGAACTCCTCCTGGGATTTTGATGCATCGACTTCAAAGCAGCAGAGATTAAAAGTTATTAAAATGATGAGTTTTTGTTCATCTATGTGGCTAAACTGAAAACTTTATCTGGATATTTAAATTATTTTAGTTTCCCTCTCCTCAAGGTTTCAGGTTCTTAGTTAAAGGTGACGGTTTCTCTGCAGACATCTGGAACTTGATGGAAGAAACATTTTAAAAGAAATTAATATGAGAGTTCAGAGTTACCTGAGCAGATGATCTCAAGGCTCTGATCACTGTTTTCATAGAAAACTAAACAGTTCTTTAATTCAGATCCTGACTGCAAACAGTCAGACCTGATCCACCAAACTGGTCTCTCTGAAGCTTCCTCTGAATTTCTTGCTGAAACAGCAGAACCACAGTCCAGTTCAGCACAAACTGCAGCAGCTAAGTTCATGTTCCAGTAACTATCCATAACAGCCACTGGTCTCCACTCTTTTTGATGTATCTTCTCCAGTCTCCCGGCACATCGGCTGGCCTCTCCCACCAACCTGAAGTTGTCTTGATGTAAGCAGAGACAGAGAGTTCATTAATGAAGGAAGTGAAGCAGTGAACAGCAGCAGGTCTGCAGATCTACCTGAACAGGTGAGTCCAACAGCTTGACCAGGTGAGCAGCTGTTTCTACCTGAACTCTTCCTGCTGCTGCAGTTCAGCAGAGCAGACTCACTGCCTTCACACAGGAACTCTCTGCTCCCCACTGGAGCCTCTGCTTCTCCATAGAGCGCCCCCTGGTGGACTGAAGGAGGCCCACAGCTAATCTCCCTGCAGACCACCTCTGCATCCTGCAGGTCAAAGTCTTTTTCACACACTGAGGACCACGACTGGTTGGTCTTCACCTCCAGTCTGCCTGAGCACCGGTTGGTCCCTTGAACCAGCCTGACTGAGTCTGTGGATGCAGAAAGTAAAAAGGTTTAAAATATTTCCGAACTTTATTTTTATAGATACACATGGAAACATCTCTGAGTTTGATAAAAATAAAGGCCAAGAAAACCAAACTAGAAAAACTCAGAGCATCAAAGGTGAAGTGAAACCGACTGTTAGAGATTTTTTGGTATTATCATTTTATTATTACTTTAGTTCACATTCAGCCTATAGATCATTGTGATTTTCTGTTTAAAGTGTTCTCTTCCTTATGTGTGTATGGTGGTCACTACTGTCTGTTCATTTTCATGAGAAATAGTTAACTCTGAGTTTCTCAGACCTTAAATCCTTTTGCAAGAACACCTCCTAAATTAGTAACTACCTGTGAGCAGTCGTATTTTGTTTTGTTGACAGTATTGACCGAGATTTGAACCGGGCTCAGACCTTTGATCAGATATCACATCTGGAACTGGGTTGTTAGATGTTTGGGTTAGAAGTTTTATGACCTCTGTTGTTTTTCCTGACTGCCCCCTTGCCTGTTTTTCTTTGACAATAAAAACAGGAGCTCATGCGGAAGCACATCAGAACGCTCTGTGAACGGCTCGGAGGAGCAGTTGACGGAGACTTCTCCTTTTGCAGAAGCTTGACATGAAATTCATATACGTTGTCTGTGGTTCTTTCTTTTATGTAGGTTCAAAAGGAAAAATACCTATCACCGACTGTACCTAGAATTTTATCATTCATTTTTATTTCTTCTGAATTTGTCAAATTTTTGGGACATAAACATGTTAATAAATCCACTAAATGTCAAACAAACTTTAATCTGTGAAATTGTTAATATTTCAGTTGATTTAAAAATAAATGTGGAAAAATGTCTCAACAGCGTCAGCCAGGCCAACAACCATAACAAACAAAAGGTTTTCCTGCTATTTTCACTAAAAACAGGAAGTCCACCATTTTGAATCAAAGTTAATTTTCTGTTAATTTTCTGGTTTTGAAAATGTCTGATTTCCTTGAACTCCTCCTGGGATTTTGATGCATCGACTTCAAAGCAGCAGAGATTAAAAGTTATTAAAATGATGAGTTTTTGTTCATCTATGTGGCTAAACTGAAAACTTTATCTGGATATTTAAATTATTTCAGTTTCTCTCTCCTCAAGGTTTCAGGTTCTTAGTTAAAGGTGACGGTTTCTCTGCAGACATCTGGAACCTGATGGAAGAAACATTTTAAAAGAAATAAATATGACAGTTCAGAGTTACCTGAGCAGATGAACTCATGGCTCTGATCCCTGTGTCTACCATAAGGTAAACAGTTCTTTAATGCAGATCCTGACTGGAAACAGTCAGACTGGATCTCCCAAACTGGTCTCTTTGACGTTTCCTTTGAATTTCTTACTGAAACAGCAGAACCACAGTCCAGTTCAGCACAAACTGCAGCAACTGAGTTCATGTTCCAGTAACGATACCAAACATCCACTGGTCTCCACTCTTCTTGATGTAACATCTCCAGTCTCCCGGCACATCGGCTGGCCTCTCCCACCAACCTGATGTTGTCTTGATCTGAGCAGAGACAGAGAGTTCATTAATGAAGGAAGTGAAGCAGTGAACAGCAGCAGGTCTGCAGATCTACCTGAACAGGTGAGTCCAACAGCTTGACCAGGTGAGCAGCTGTTTCTACCTGAACTCTTCCTGCTGCTGCAGTTCAGTAGAGCAGACTCACTGCCTTCACACAGGAACTCTCTGCTCCCCACTGGAGCCTCTGCTTCTCCATAGAGCGCCCCCTGGTGGGCTGAAGGAGGCCCACAGCTAATCTCCCTGCAGACCACCTCTGCATCCTGCCGGTCAAAGTCTTTTTCACACACTGAGGACCACGACTGGTTGGTCTTCACCTCCAGTCTGCCTGAGCACCGGTTGGTCCCTTGAACCAGCCTGACTGAGTCTGTGGATGCAGAAAGAAAAAAGTTTCTTCAACATTTTCACTGAATTTGGTTCCAGTTTGTTCAGCAAAGCTCCAATACAGAGCAGACTCTGTGTGGAGGAACCAACCAACTAGTGGAGAACGGGTGGAGAGGGGAGCTGGGCAGAGTTTTGTTATTTTTAAATCTACTGTTTAATATTCTTGGCACTTTTAGCATCTGCTTATACTGCAGGCCGGCCCTGGAGATGGGTGGGAAAAAAACTTAAGATAAACAGAGAAAATTACATTACAACATCACAAAGAACCTATGAATTATCAATTATTAATATTTCATCCTTGTCTTCTACAAAGCAAATGTGAGGACAGATTTAATCACAGAATAATAGAAAACTATCATCTTTTTACACTTTAAACTTAATTTGTGGAGGAAGTTCAATATTTGATCAGCTTCTTCTCAATGACATTGAGGTTTTTATAACCCAGAATCTGCTCCACTGGTTCCCCTTTAATCTAATCAAACTTCATTAAATCACTAACCTGCTAAAAACCAGCCACTCTGTAACTACACTTTGATTCATCCAGAGACTCTGGACTGTGTTGAGCTTTTAAATTTCACCCAGTTGCTAACGTTTGTCCATGACATGCAAAGCACCAGATCCACACTAAGAAGTTTACTGGAAGTTTCCTGGGCTGTAAACATGTAGAAAAAATCCATTACCAAGCACTGTTAGATGGAATCACTCAATCAGGTTTAGTAGCATATTGTGCACAATACAGAGAACATATAAGAGGATCAATAGTGAAACATTTCCGATTGAAAACTCTTTCAGGCAGAGACAGCAGGAGTTTTATACCAAGGCTGAGGGAGAGACGCTCTGGTTCTCATGCAACTGTAGGAAAACATCTCCCAACCTTGTGCTTGCAAACCAAACAGCTTCATTTGGTGAGAATCACTAGCATTTAGAATGAAGACAATACAACCAGCAGATATTACCTTACAATAATTTGTCCACCACAAAACAGAGAAGAGCCGTTAAAGTTAATTCAATATTTGGAAGTGTGGCCACCATGGACTGAACTTCCTCCACTGCATTGCTAAAACTACAGAGATTATGTTTCTAAAATAACAAAAAATAAATCATTGTTCAAACTTCTCCTTCTGTTCGCTGATTGGTCCGGTAGAAAATCTACCAGAGTGAATCCAGGTGAAGTGGAAGAAGCCCAGACTGAGCTGGAAGTGAGAATTTTTTTACAGTGGAGTTGGAAGCAGAACAGGAAGGCAATGGCCAGGATATGAAATCACCTGAACAGACGATCTCTACATTGTAGTTCTTATCTTTTTGTAACGACACCACAGATCCACAGTGGAGCTGTCTGCAAGCTCCAGCTGCTGATGTAAAGTTCCAGTTCCAATCAGTCACTGGTTTCCAGTCTCCCAGATCCTTCTTCTCCAGTCTGCCAACACAGCGACTCCTTCCTGCTACCAGTCTGAGTTCATCAGACAGCGCTGGAAGAAACAACATTTACATGTTGGCTTACAAAAAGCAAAGACAGATTTAGGATGTGTTGACAGGATCCTGTTAATCGTGTTGATTTGATCTTCTCTTGTTTCTTCCTCCTGTTAGAGGCAGAGCTATCATGGATGGTTCTGATCAAAGCATCTTTATGTTGGAATGGCCTAGTTAAAGCCCAGACTTTAATGTTATTAACACTCTGTAGTAAGACCTGAAATGTTTCTTATTATTCACCTTTTTTACCCATTTATATTTTATGTCTTTACTGAAACCAACCAAAGTTAAATTCATTGTTTTTGTGTAAAAAGTTGTCAAATCCAACAGATTCTGATTCTGAATGCAGAGCAATCAGAATCAGAGCAGCTCATCTAACCTTGTAGATGAGCTGGTAGATAACTTCCATCGTAAAATTTCAGATGTCATTGATTTCTTTGCCTAAATTAAAGTGAAGGTTGTGTCTGGTAGGAACAAACCTCCATGGAAAAATGTTCAAACATTTAGATCTGCAAGACAATTTAGCCGTAGGGCCGAACGTAAATGGAGTAAAACTCAACTTTGTTTATTATGAAATCTATTAAGAAAGACTGTGAAGCTATCACTCCACACTAAAACATGCAAAGGAAACATTCTTTGCAGAAATCATGAACAAAAACATGAACAATGATTGAGCTTTATTTGCCACAGTTGACAGGCTGACAAACCACCTGACCTGCAATCAAACTCGGCCTGCAATGAATTTGCAAAATACGCTGCAGAGAAAATTAAAAATATTAGAGGGTCAACATTCACTGCCACACAAAATCTAATATGGATGCTATGCCCACAGATAATAACACCCACAACTTTTCTTCAGAAAGTCCTGCCTGTCATTTCATCTGATCTGATTCAAATATTAAACTCTTTGCTCTCATCAGGTTTTTTCCCCCAGCAGTTTTCAAACCACTGATATAAAAAAATAAAACGATCTGAACAAATCATTACTGCAGAATTACAGGCCGATCTCCAACCTTTCATTCATCAGCTAAATTATTGAAAAGCTGTTTCAACAATTAACTCTGCAAAACAACCGAAACTCTGAGTTCCTTTAAATCTGGACTAAAAACCCAGCTGGTCAGATTTGCTTTAGAAACATAATAAATGAAACACTGAACAACATTTTGATGTGTAACGACGACACTTTGACAAAATGTACTGTTTACTGGTTTACTGTGTGGTGTCTTGAGGACTTTTTGTGTTTTTATGACGTAAAGCACTTTGAACCGCCTTGGTGCTGAAATGTGCTTTACAAATAAACTGATCGATTGGTTGATTGATTCTAATCTGCAGCAGGCGAGTTCCACATCCTGCCTGAGACACTCCCACGTCAGACGGAGCTCAAACGTTTTCACCAACACAACCAGCGGTACCAGAAGCTGGTCCAATGACCGTGGTGCTACTGGGCTCGGTTGGCCAGCAAACGGGCCTGACCAGAACCTCATAGAGAACCTGTGGAGCCAAGAGGAAGATGAGAGAATTCATGCAGAAGGAGCCATTTTATGTGGCTCCACCTGTTTACTGCGCAGATTCAGCGCTGGTGCAGAGTTTCTGCAGCTTCTCCTTATCAATCAATCAATCAGATTTATTTTATAGCACATTTCAGCAACAAGGCAGTTCAAAGTGCTTTACATCATAAAAACACAAAAACCAACAATTCTTGATTTTATTGGCTCCTTAGCAGCAAGTAGACAATATAAACATCACTAACTGTGTAGCAGCAGCTCTATGATCTGAGACTAGAAACAGTTTCCAGTTTTTGGTTTGTAAAATTTAACATGTTTATCAGTCGATCATCTTTAATTTGAACTCTAGTGAATATTAGTGTTTTTGTTTGAAAGTGGAGTCCTACCTGAGCTGCAGAGACACAGAAGCAGCATCAGAGCTGTTTGGTCCATGTTTCCTCTGGATGTGGAGTGAAGCTTCGTCTCTTGATGTGATCAGGATGCGGCTCCAAACTCTGAACACTTCCTACTTTAAGCTTTTTTATCTGCTACTTCCTGAACGTCACAGTTCAGGTCTTTGGCTGCTTTCAGAGACAACGCCTCCTTCCTAGGAGCTGATCATGAAGATGGGTTCATACTGGGCCTACTGGGATTCAGGGGTTTCACCAGTCTCTGTTGTTCCTGTGTTTAGTTCAGTCTTTGTTCTGCATGTGGCCGGAGTGGATCCAGGTGTGTGATCCACTGAAGGGGAACCTGATGTTGTTGGCAGCAGTAGCTCAGCTTCCCTCCAGGAAGGGGTCACAGCTAAACAGAAATGAGCCCAGGTGTAGCTGCTATGAAGAGAAGAAACAGAGAGAGAACATAAACTTAATGTCAGCAAAAACTGCAGACATTCAAGGATGGAGAGCAGTAGGAGAAAGAAGCAGAGGAAGCAGGCACATGCAGAGGGGGGATGAGGGGGGCTTGAGCCCCTGACCCTCCATACGTCTCTGCACGGCCCTGAGAGGAAGGAGAAGTTTTCAGTTTGTCCTCCAGGAGGATTGATGGAACATCTTCAGATTATAAATCTGGAACATTTAAATAGATTTTTTTCATCAGACATTTTTCTGTCATTTCATTTCAGTTTTAGTCTTTGACCATCAGAGCAGAAAGGCTTCATAGAGGCAGAGAGAGAAATCTAAACATTAATCTGGATGTTCAGCCTCTGTGTGCTGGCGTGAGCATGCTGAGTGATGCTAATCTGGATTGAAGCTTCAGCAACATTATCAGCTTTGTTGCAACATAACCAGGTTTTTCAGTGTAAATCTAAACTTTAGATCTTCAACTGGAAAAAGTTGTTTATTTCAAAGAGCTGAAATATTTTAGGCCCATTGAACTCAAAACATTTATTATTTAGAATATTAAACACTACCAGCCCCTTTATGTTGTTGCAGCAACATGCATTTATATCATAAAACAATGAATGAAGAGACATGAAAATCTAAAATATTAGCTGAACCTCTGAGGTTATGACCCAAAATCTGAGCCCGGTTGGACCAAAGTTACCTGTTTGATAGTCGGGTCGGGCTTCTGTGGTGCATTTTTAATAAGCCAGCAGTTTTTTGGGGCATAGAAACCATAACTAATTGCTCACTTGGACTAATTTCAATCTATATATTCATAGTTTTACTAAAAAACAAAAAAAACAATATTTTTTGCCTGTTTAGCTTTAGCCATATTTGGATAGGATCCCAGTTTTCCTTTGCTTTGGCCGACTTGATTTACTAAATAATGAAATATCAGTCAATAAATGAAAATTCTTCAAAATCCCCAAACAGATTACAGACTTCTGAGTTAAATTTATATACTTTTCTGTCATAATTAGAACAATTCTATTGATATGTAATTAGTGGAGCTAATTTTTAGCTTAGCTTAAAGCTAACTTGAAGGTAGAGAAACTATTTTTTGGTCATGAAGCGTGAGAATTCAGAGTTTAAAGTTGGAACAGTGCAATATTAAATGTAATATTTTTGTAAGTCTTGTACTTGTATTTTTGATCATTAATAATTTAAAATCAGTGTACAGTTTAGTGTCCAGACCAGTTAATATGCAGATAAATGCAGTAAAGTTAAAAAACAGCTGATTTATCCTGTTTAACTCACTATACTTTGGTTGTCTTCATCCAAGTGAAAGATGGTTGTCAAGTTTAATCAGCAAACCCAAAACTTTTGAATGCATTCACCATCTCCACCCACCTGGCACACACCGCACAAAGAATCGAGCGCACCCACCCCTTTCACTACTGGAGCTCAGCAGCCAAATCTATCAGGTAACCTGGCTCACCTGAGCTAAACAATGATCTCTGTTCAGACAAAGAACCTCAAGTGAAAGTTTCCTCCAAGGCACCGCTGGTAGGAAATCGACATTATTCACACTTTACATAATTCAGAAAAACAAATTAGACTTATTGTTCCATGCAATAGTTTTTATGTGTTGGAAACAGATTAGTTGCACTGTCATGAAGAAGGATATAGTTTATTTATTCATTCACTGTTAACTTACAAGTAAATTATTAAATCATTACTCAACAAAAGAGAAACCATCTTAGTGTTTAACCTAATTTAAAAATGATCCTTTTGTTAAAAATCCTCCTAATCTGTCAGATTTCTGTTGCCAGTTGACTCCATTACGTAGTTTCAAACTAAGCTCCATTTATGTGGCAGCATACTAAGGCTGTTGTAGATAAAGACAAAAAATAAATACATTTCTAACAAAAAAATCCAGAACTTTAAAAAAACGTGGAAATTTCGGCTTCAAAGGTTGAAAGTTTTTTACTGTCCAAGTTGTTTTCCAGAAAATTTCTGAGATTAATTTCAGTTTTTCCTTTGCAAATTTTTGACTTTTCAAACTCACATATTGGCTTTTTTTCCTAGAAAATTTTCAAGTTTTTGGCAGAAATTTATTTTTCTTTTTTTTTAATCAACGGCCAAAATACAATGACATACATTCACACCAGTCCTGTTTGGTCCACTTTAATTGAACTCTAGTTTGTTTGCCTGGTAAGTAGTCTACAGTGCAGGGCATTCTGGGTAAATACAAGCAAAACAAACATGCTAGCCTAGCGCTACCAGGAGAAACGGCTCGTGGTCTTTAGCCAAAAACAAGAAAAATCCTCCAACCTCTAAAATCTGACGCTACTCAATCTCTGTTTACATTTCACGAAAAAGGAAGTTTCGCTCAGTGACTTCTGCAGAGGTTTTTATGTTGTTTCCTTCAGTGGTTGTTGGTGCAGCGCCCCCACAGGCCAGGAGGGGAACAGGTTTTTCAAAGGGTTTGATTCAGTGCAGTTTGAAAAAATAACGCAGCAACTGGAAATGGAACAAATGTTGCAAGTTTGGTCCCAAATCGAACATAGAAAATAACTTGATAATTGATAGTTATGTTTAAGTTAATAAAAACCTACTTTATAAACACAGAATTTTTACATTTTTTTCTTTTTGATGAACGTTTCTAATGACACTGTTTAAGATTTCTAGTTTTTTCCTTGGTTGTAAAAGGAATAAAAAGAGTATTTTTGCTTTGTTTTAAAAATTTAGTGTTTAAAATTGTTAAACTTGATTCTTACAATTCAGAAAACAGGAGCAAGAAAAGGAAATGTTGCAGACAGACTTAAACCTTGTTGCTGGACTTCTGGGAAGGCAATGGAGAAGATGGATTCATAATTTCGCTGCTCCACCAGACCCACAATAAACAGCCGACAAAGTAATGAAAAGTGATAAATATAAAGTTATATATAAGTATGTATGCGTGTGTGTATGAGTATAGATATGTATGAATATTTATATGTATAGGTAGGATTTATTTATTTATTATTATTATTTGTTTCATATATATATATAACATGTATATATATATATAACATATACATGTTATATAGAGTCGACACAGGGGGGCAGAATTTCAGAGGGGAACAGAATTGCGCACAAGACCTCGACCTGAAGAGCTCTCTACACCAGGTAGATTCATCCATGGAGGACTTAAAGAAACGAATGGAGGGGCTGGACAGGAGACTGACTGAAGCGGAGGACAGAGTAAGTGCAACGGAAGACAGAAACATGCGGCAGGAGAGAGCTGGGACACTTGCTAGAAAGAGCAGCTATACTCGCTGCTAAATGTGACGACATGGAAAACAGACTCCGCCGTAATAACTTCAGGCTGTATGGCATTCCAGAGGGAGTGGAAAAAGAAGATATTGTGAACTTTCTCACAGACCTTCTGAGTACTTCTCTAGAGTTTCAAGAAGAAGTTGTCATTAAACTAGAAAGAGCACACAGAGCGTTAGGCCTAAAGCCGCAACGGCGCCCCCAAGATCCATTATAGCCTGGTTTTTGGACTTTAATATAAAACAAAAAGTGCTACTACAAGCTTGGAAGCAAAGAAACATAAAGTACCAAGAGCACACGATTTATTTCGACCATGACTACTCACCTGACTTGCAGAAGAAAAGGAAAAAGGTCCGAGAGAAGCTAAAAGAAAAAAAACATTAAAGCCCAGCTGAAACTCTTCATGAACGGTGGCACAAAACTCTTCCCCTCGCTCCTAGCAGCACACTCTACACTGAAAGATCTTGGCGTTGAATCATCTCTGGAGGACAGAGAAATACTGGAGGAGGAGCTGTCACGGGAGGGATGGACAACCAAGGGAAAGAAGAGGAAGAGCCAACGGCTAATGGCTCTCAGATGATTCTCAGATGATTCTGATCTGCTGAGATCAGAGTTATCAGTCTTTAGGAGACCCACCTTAATGAGACAGAACATAAAAAAACTTAGAAGGGCATGGGTAGGGCAGGTTTACAGTGTTCATGTGAAAGGGGCAGATGGAGAGGAGTTGCCATCTTATGTCGCAGATCACTAGGCTTCGTTGTAGAGAAGAAAAAGGGACGCTACATTTTGGCTGTAGGTACAATTAGAGGAGTGAGAATATCCCTCTTAAACATTTATGCTAAGATGATCCTAGCTTCTTCAAGGACATTTCAGCTCTTCTGACAGCAAAAGCTGATGGATTTATACTAGCTGGAGGGGATTTTAACTGTGTGATGAACCACAAACTGGAGAAATACCCATATGAACAGAGACCAGTGCCACAGAAGGCTAAAATTCTGCCCAGTTTGATTGAAGAAATGGGGCTAGTAGATATATGGCGTCAAAGCCACCCCAAGGCGCGTGATTACACCTTTTTTTCAAAGGTCCATGGAAGCTACTCCAGAATAGATCTCTTTTTTGTTTTAAGGGGGGATGCACATAAAGTTACAAGTTGCCATAATGAACCAATAACAGTATCAGACCACGGTCCAGTTGTTATGACAATAAATTTAGAGAACAATGAACAACCTAAACAGTGGAGAATGAATGTTTCACTTCTAAATTATCCAGAAATGGTTCAAAGAATTAAAAAAGACTGGACTGAGTTTATGGAACACGACACTGGGGAAGTATCAGTGGCAACTCTTTGGGAAGCTGGAAAAGTTGTGCTGAGGGGCAAGTTAATCTCTTTGTCATCCCAAATCAAAAGAGAACGCGATAAAAAACAAGTAGAGTTAGAAAATCGTATACGACAATTGAAGGAGGAGGAGGAACATAAAAAGACTAATGATGAACCAACTTTAAAATCTCTTGACGAATACAGACAAACACTGGATATCTTATTGACGCACAAGGCAGAAGGGGTTTTACGGTTTGCTAATCAAAAGTACTATGAATCGGAATAGGGCCAGCAGGCTACTAGCATTTCAGTTGCGCAAGAAAAAGGCAGATTGCACAGTGGAAAAGATAATGAATCCTTTCACAAAGAAAATGCTGTCACATCCTAAAGACATTGCAGAAGCTTTCTCAGCTTACTATGGGACACTTTATGATTCAGAGGAAATAGACAGTAAAATAGAGAAGATTAAGAATGTATTGGGTGAAATTAAGTTACCAAAATTAACTGAAAATGATGCCAAGGCAATCAGAGATCCAATCACAAAACAGGAAATTGAGGAGGTCATAAGAACAATAAAGTGCCAGGAGTTGATGGATTCCCTGCAGAATTTTATAAGCATTTTAAAGCTGAGGTCACGCCTCTGTTACAAAGGGTATTTAATTACACCCTCACAAATAAGGACCCCCCAAAGTCTTGGTCAGAAGCAATAATATCTATAATTCCCAAAGAGGGCAAGGACCCCATAAATTGCTCGTCCTACAGACCAATAAGTTTGCTCTGCTGTGATTTGAAAATTTTAACTACAATACTGGCAAACCGAATTCAAAAATGCATCCACACAATAATTAAACCAGACCAAACAGGGTTTAAATTATATTAGGAGAACCTTAAATGTGATCTGTGCCGAGACAAAAACAGGATCTTTCAATGCTTCTCAGCCTTGATGCTGAGAAGGCATGATAGGGTGGACGGGCAGAATCTGAAACACACACTGGCAACAATAGGATTTCATAGAGACTTTATCAAATTTATTGATGTGCTATATTCTGGACCCACATCCAAAGTACGGGTGAATGGATACTCAAAGAAATTTGGTTTAAAAAGAGGAAGTAGGCAGGGATGTCCTCTTTCGCCTCTACTATTTGCTATTAGTATTGAGCCTCTGGCAGAAAGAATACGGACAGACCCCAGAATTCATGGAGTAACAGCAGGTGGAGTCGCCCATAAAATCTCGTATGCGGAAGACATTATTTTGTATATTTCTAATCCTCTGAGCTCAATCCCCAGGCTTATGACTAGTTTAAAAGAGTTTGGAGAAATCTCAGGTTATAAAGTTAATGAAACCAAGTCTGAAGCTATGATGTTGGTGGGAAAATGGCCTACAGGTTTAGATAAAGAGCTCACTTTTAATTGGTCCAAGAGGGGATTTGAATATTTAGGTGTGATGATTACACCACAAACATCGCAACTATTTAATGGAAATTATAGTAGCTTAATCACACAAATAAAATCAGACCTGTCCAGATGGGAGATTCTTCCTCTGTCCCTTTTGGGCAGAATAGAAACAGAGAATGAACGTACTCCCACGATTAATGTATCTATTTCAGGCACTACCTATTAGGATACCTGCCTCCACTTTTAAAATTTTAGATAAAATTATTAATAACTTTATTTGGAAAAGGAAGAAACCAAGAATCAGACAGAAATTATTGTTAAGCCCAAGAGAAAAAGATGGCCTTGGTCTGCCTAATCTGAAATTGTACTACTGGGCAGCACAACTTCGTGTTGTGGTCGAGTGGCTTGTACAGGAAGAGAAGACGAACTGGATTAGTCTGGAGAGCAATGCATGGCCACTGGTACCTCTTGAAGCGATGCCATTTATGGAGGGAAAAAATTGGAAGGATTTAAAAATTGCAAATGAGTGGATTAATTGTACATACAGAGTCTGGTCTCTAGTGAGGAAGAAAATAGGAGCACCTTTAACTATATCACGCATAATAAAAATAGACAAGATTACTGACTTTTTTCCAAACAAACTGGATACGGGTTATCAGAGATGGGCTCAGAAAGGATTAATAAGAATTAATCAGTTATTCAGTGGAGAAACTCTTAAGTCAGCTAAGCAGTTACAAGATAAATATGGATTATGCTCAAAAGATTTCTATAAGTACTTATAAGAATTAAGGGATTACCTTTTATCACACAAAGAATGGCCTACCTTGAAACAAAATACATTACCTTTAGAAATATTTCTGATAAAATGTGTAGAGGACAATAATAAGAGGAAGATTATATCTAATTTATATAAACATTTACAGATGCATTTCTCTGACAACTCTATAGATATAAAACAAAAGTGGGAACTAGAAATGAATATTGTTATTGAAGATGAGGAGGGGGAGGAGATTTGTGAAAAAGGTTTTAAGATCACCCACAGTCCAGGGTGGAAGGAATTTGACTGGAAATTAAGAATGAGATTCTTCAAAACATCTTTCAGTATTTCAAAATACAACAGAAATGCTACGAATTTGTGCTGGCGGAGCTGTAATCAGATTACACTCACATTTTCTGGGACTGCCCAGTGCTTCTGTAGAGAAATCTGTTTGGATGTGGAGTCAGAGCTGAGAGTGGTGGGATTGTGATGCGTTCACTGACTCATTTCTTCCATTCTTGACGTCCAGATTTACCGAATGCTTCATCTTCTGGTGCAGAATTATGAGTCGTGTCTCGTCAATGACATAAAAGTTGGACAAAATGTGACATGAGCTTTCTGACTGAAGAGTAGAGGTGCAGAAAAACAATTTGATTCTGTAAAGAATCGCGATTCCTAATCCAGGAAATTTCGAATTGATTCAAAATGCTCAAAATCGTTCCATCTTAAAAGAGAAGCTAAACTTCAAATCAGCAAATTTATAATTTTGACAGATAAACTGAGTAGATACAGATTCAGAATATAACATGAACATAATTTACTGTATTGTCTTGTAGAATCAAAACAGTTTAAAACAAAACGAATTCAGAATAACATACTGTACATTAAGGTCAAGATTATAACCAGGAAAATGCAGCTGAATAGTTTTGCAAGATGTTAAAAAGTGTTTCTCACTCATATTTGTTTAGGACTCAAACATTAAATGCAAAATTAACAGTCTTTTTTTATGCATTAGTTTTCCAAAATTATTTATTTCATACATGTATCTATATTTATCCTGTGTCTTTATTGATATAAAGAAAATCTTCCTTCCCAGACTGACAGGCATCAACAGTTTCCTCCTGCTCACGTTTCCTGTTTGGGTGTTTTTGTCCGTCAGGCTCGGCTGGAATATCTGCGGGCCAGAACAGGAAAAGAGTCAATTTACCAAAATACAACTTCCGTTGGACTCTTTCAAAGTAAAGGCTTGTGCAAATCCGTTACAAAGTTAGAGATAAAAGCTGTTTTATTCAGATTGAGGAGACTAGTGGAAGGGGAGTTTTTCTTTCCTTTGCTGTATCACCAGGACTTTGTGTGTGTGTGTTTCTGTTGGGGAACACTTAGGTGCATTTAGTTGTATTTGTGTTTTTCTTTATTATTATTCCTCCCCCAAACAGTCTAACTTTATTTAATTGGGTTTTAACTATGTCTCTCAGCTGTAAGGTTTCCAGGGCCGGCATGAACTTTTACTTTTAATGTGGTCATTTTTGTATAATAAAATAAACTGACTATCTTTGTCCAAAGGAACTTGTGAATCCAATAAACTGTATTTAATTTGCAACAGTGCCTCTGATAATTTCACAAACTTATCTGTGTGATCTGGTAAAAAGAGGATTTAAGGTTCTCCACACATAACAGAAACTGTACCCAAGGTCACATTAACATTGTCAAGCTCAGAGACGTATTGGCACCGTTGTAAATAGAAAAAAGAGGAGTAAGTTTCCACCAAAAAAACCCTGACATTTTGAGATTCATCTCAAAAAAACTTTCCAAGAAAGAACTTGAAGATTTCTAACTTTGAAAAGTCAAACATGTGCTGCAAAAGAAGAGAAATTATGTGATTGATCTCAGAATTTGAGAAAAAAACCTTGGTAATTTTGGAGTTTCTGAAGTTGAATATGTGAAAATTAACAAGTCTTTCTAAAAAAAAATTTTTTTGGGTGGAAATGTGATAAATCTATAATATAAGAGTTTCACTTTCTAAGACGACTGACGTCTTAGACTGAAGCCATTTAAGGCTCCATAACTTTAAATCCAAATAAGTTGCTGGTGGAGAAACCCCATTCCCTACATGTGCGGGAGCTTTTGGTGTTGCCAGGTAACCGGACTGATGTGTAACTTTTTTAAAAGAATATACTTTTTTTTTTTAACATATTTTTTAAAACTGTTACCATGTTGTGACAGTTTATGAAACAGATAATCTGTGACAAGACCAATTTCCTCCACCTGAGCTACTAGTATCAGAAGAAATGCACCACTCCTGACCAAAAACAACCAATCAGAGTCAGGAGGTGGGCCTTTGTGCTGTCAATCAACTTCATGTACTTGCTGCTATATGTGCTACCAACTGGCCATTTTAGGAATGGCCACCATTGGTGGCTATGCTGACTAGCCTTAGCATTCACAACAAGATCTGCTGATAGGAAATAGATGTGAAGATAGCAGACAGGAAAGGGGGATGGGCAGCGCCACACAAGATTGTGCTTGACAGCGCCAAGACCCGCCTCTGATTGGTTGTTTCTAGTTAGCACTGGGAGAAGGCAGAGCAGCTAAAAAGAATTTCACAGATAATCTGTCTCATACAATACTGTTACAACAGAGTGATAGTTTCAACAAATATGTAAAAAAATATACTTTTTAATAAAAGTTACTGCAGCTTTAAGTGAGTGAGTGAAACTTCTCATTAGAGCTGTAGAAATTTACTCAGTCAATGATGCAAGACAGGAAAGGGACTTTATTATCAACAGCTGTAAAATGAATCCAGAGCAGGATAAAAGCATCATATGTTGTAAAGTTTGGTAACAAGATGAAATCTTGTGCTATGGCTGTTAAAGACAAGAAAACAAAAAGATCTGAAGCATGTTTTGCTTATTTACCAATAAAAGAGATGGAATTCATTTCAGAAATCAAAAACATCCCTTGATTTATGTGTTAATGTTGTCTTTTCTATTTAGCTTTTTAGTGTAAATAGTAAAAAATTGGAAGCATCTGCAGAGAGTTTTCTGGGATTATTTGTATTCTCCCCAGACTCCCACAGTCTTTCTGTCCCACTCCGATGTGGACAGACACTTGACAAAGAAATGTCCCAGATCGTGCTTGGAGATGGCTCGTCCTTTAAGCATGTTTTCTGTCGCCATGTAGCGCTCCGTCAGAGGAAGGTCGCCTGCAGAAAACCCAAACAAGTTACAACTTTTTATCAGCATACACAGAAATAAAATCCTATCATTTAAAGGAGGAAAGTTCCTGCTAAATACTTCTTTTCTACTGACTGGCAATGTGAGGAGGCATAACAGCCACGTAGTCGAGCCCGGACGTTTTCAGAACCGTGTACATCCGGTCATGATCCTCCGTCACTGGGACCAGACGAGGCGGGACTTTGGCGCGATCCCACAGGAGGAACGCTGAGTGGGAAATAAATGGGATGTTGTGATAAATATAAAAATTAAGATATCATGTTTTTCTTGTTAAATCCACCCACATTAGCTAATAAACGGCTTCTTTAAGCCTCTTACCTGACATGCAGCCGATGACTTTGCGGATTCCTCGTGCCTTCATGGCCTCCATGATGTTCTTGGTGCCTTCAGACATCATGGTGGTTGGGCCTAATTGGCAAAAATACCATCAGTTTGTTACTGCAATAATGAATATATGCAAATCTGATCTTAAATGTATAAAAACAACAGATTTTTTGCTGATTTTTTTTTTTCTTTTTCTTTTTGCACAAATTCAGTAAAGATGAACATCCTGTGACTCAACCAGCGTTACCTTTAGCAGACGTTTTTCTATACAAGGATAAATAAATGAGAGGCCCCAGGATGGAACCTTGGGGAACCCCGCTTGTGATTTTCATCTACTCTGTTGAAAAGTTACCTACTGGCACAAAGAAGTCCCTTTTCTTTAGATGGGATCCGAAATAGTCAGAGAGAGTCTGTGTTAGAATATTATCTTACATAAACCAAAAGGACAAAGGTGACCCATAGTGACTAACTTGCAGTATTATACCCTGAATACAGTTTCCTGGACATGCAAAAGTGTCATAAAATAAACTTGTTGCAGGAAAGAATTGCACAATGTGAAGAAAGAAAAATGCACACTAACCAGTTCATGGAGAAAAAAATTTTTTTCAGTAGGAAATGTTTCAGCTGAACAATCAAAAAAAGTTCATCATTTACATGAAAAACATTCTTTGAATTTTTCACCTAATTTTCTATCCTGTTTGCCTTTTAAAACATTTAGCAGCTTAACTCTTTTTTTAAATTTTTGTCCTACAAATTCTGCCAAAAACTTACATGACAATATATATTTTTTAAAAATTCAAATCAGTAAATAAAATGTAAGCAATCCAAACTGGTGCTTAATTATAATATTTTAAAAATATTTTATGAGAAATTATTTCTTATTATTTAATTAGATTTTAAAGTGCTGGTAAATTGTCTAAATAAGTTATTTAGGGTTCTAACTTTGTTCCTGTGTGAATTCTTACATTTTTCTGCAATTCTTTTAGTTCAGCATGACTTTGAATAAAACCGTCTCACGACCAGCCTCTTCGGTCAAATGGTTATTTTATGTCTTGGTACAATTTTAACTCTTTTGGTAATCTGACATTTTGCCTAGCAAAATGCATTATTCATAAACAAAGTGCTAAGATCATCCCAGATTTTAACATCTTTTAAAATCTGACTTCAACTATACTTACAATCTCTGAAATGTATTTAAACATTTCAGACTGACTGAAATATTAATGGAAAATATTTATCCCCTTGTTTACTTTTATTATTATTATTATTATTTATCAGTTATGCTTTTGTGTTTCCATTTCTAAATCTACTTCTGCTGTTGCCATAGGTTCTTGGTACAACTTCGTCACTTTGGGAATAAAAGCGCTGCGCTCTCTCCCTCCCCACCGCTTATCAAGCGTTGACATGGCGACTGGCGACTCTTGTGCATTGCTCGGTACCGTTACTAAGTTTTTCAAATGTGTGATTCATTCATCATGTGGATTATAAAAGTCTCCAATAACACATAAAAAAGTAGCTAGATTTATTGCTAGTTGTTGTATTTGAAAAAAAAAAAAGTCGCTTTAGGGGTTTGAAAAATCGCTAAGTGACAAAGTCGATACGTTTTCGCCAGTGACGCTCATCCCCACACGCCGCCATTCCTATTGGCTCCGCCCACTTTTCTGGAATTTTTCTAAATTTGCCGGGGGCGGGGCTTAGCTTTCAGAGCGGGGTTAGCTACACTTTAATCATGGAAGTCTGCAAACAAAGGTTACCCCATACCTGTCTTTCATTTATGGATACAAATATTTCAGATTTATTTTTGAGAAGCCTTACTGAGGTCACTCCTGGTTCCCAGGATGATGATGACTGCGTCCTGGCCTTCCAGAGTCTTCCTCACGTCGTCTTTATTCAGGACGTCACCCACCACCACTCTGGACGCCTTGTGGTCCGCCGGCAGCTTGGATGCGTCCCGCACCAGGACGGTCACGCTGTATCCTGGTGAAAAACAAAACAAACAGGAAACAATTAAAATCAGAAACGGTCAAAGTCTGGTATTTACAGATGCTGCCGATCCATTACCGAGTTTGAGCTCAGTAATGGAGCTCAAACTCCATTACCGAGGAGTTTGAGCTCCTCAGAGGTAATGGAGTTTGAGCTCCAGAGGATTTTGTTCTCAAAATCCTTTTGAGAACAAAAATGTCTCTAGGTGTGAATAGTATGGAGTGAAAACAGTGTCAAAAAGATTTGTGTGTGTGTAAAATGATTTGTGCGTGCGTAACAGGATTTGTGCGTGCGTAAAAAGATTTGTGCGTGCGTAACAGGATTTGTGCGTGCGCAAAAAGATTTGTGCGTGCGTAACAGGATTTGTGCGTGCGTAAAAAGATTTGTGCGTGCGTAAAAAGATTTGTGCGTGCGTAAAAAGATTTGTGCGTGCGTAAAAAGATTTGTGCGTGCGCAAAAAGATTTGTGCGTGCGTAACAGGATTTGTGCGTGCGTAACAGGATTTGTAAACCTTAAAAATTAAATACATGTTGAAAAAGTACACACAAATCACCTGGTACGCACACACAAAACTGCAGTTACACACAAATCCGGTTACGAGTGCACAACTATTTTTGAGACTCATTTTACGCCTCGGTGGAAGCTCGCATGCACAAATCCTGTTACGCACGCACAAATCTTTTTACGCACCCACAAATCCTGTTACGCACGCACAAATCATTTTACGCACACACAAATCTTTTTGACACTGTTTTCACTCCATAGAATAGCTTCACTTTATACAACTGTAACTTGTGTAACAAAAAATCGAAAAAGACGTTTAACTTTACCAGTAACGCCCCAAGAATCCCACCCTTTGTGTTCAGGCGAGATAGAGAACAGCTTTCTACTATCGCGTTATTATGACTCGGCAAAACGCCGACCTAACGGTTAACATGACTCAGCAGAATTCACGGTGAGCAGAAGGAAATGAAAATGCTGCTAAAATGACACTTTTCTCATCATATGACACACGTTTGCGATTTTACAACATCCTGTAAAATGCTTGTAGACCTTTGGACTCACATTTGTTGTAAGAATAAATAAATAAAAGGTTACATAATATACGTGCAACCTGATTGGTTGAGAAAGTAAAGTAGATCAAGCTAAAAAATATATATATTTTCAGTTCCAACAAGTCGAGTAAAAGTCTATTTCACATTTAATTCAAAATGCAAATCAGTTAAATATTATTATATTGTGAAAATGTTTAGCCTTGCCAAGCATTTCTATTTGAACTTTAGTTTTTTGTATTTATTCCTTTAAAGAAGCAAAATTCTTCATATTATTTTCAGTGAGACAAAAAAAAATACACGCACTATTAATGTGTTTACGTCAAAAATTGCATTAAATTTCGTTAAAAGTGAACTTTTTCATGGAATAATTTTTTTAACTGTATATCTTATTATTTTTGTACACATAAGAATGATTGTATCTGAATAGTAAAACTGGTTATTAAATTATGTTAAAATGAATATTTGAAGGAAAAATAAATAGGTTTTTATGAGATTTTTATGTATTCTTATTTAAAAAAAATAAAATAAATCCGTTCACAGACGCACGTTTCTGACGCACTTTTGAATGGAAAACATGAGATAAATAAACAAACTCCCGGCAGTCTGTTTAGTAAACGTCCACACGTCCCTCCGTCATTCCCGGTCGCTTCTCCCCGCAAAGCTCACCTGCAGCCACGGCTTGCGGCAGCGTCGCCAGCCCGGTCATTCCCGTGGCTCCAAATATCGCGACATTCTTTATGGACTCCGACATTATTTGAACTAGACGAGATTACGACACTGCCGCTATCTGACCGAAGAACAGCGAGGTTTAATGTTGAAAACATAAAGAAAGGCGTTTTATAAAGTCCTACAGAAACACTTCCGCCGCACAGACTCCGCCCTCCTGAAGATTTAAAGGAGCAGCGCAGATTTTCCCCGCTTCATTAACTTTTATTATACCATTACCATCATATTTAGTAGGAAACATTTTTCTACAATCTGAAAACTGACTGTCTTTTAAAGTTTGGAATCATCACTACAAAGGAAAAATTGTTCTGAGACCAAGCCGGCCCAAGGCATAAGAAAACAAGGCACTGAACCTCTAGTTTTATAAATGCCTGAGGTGTAGCTAAAACTATAGATCTAAAATGTTTAGATTTGTCTGTAAAATTTAAGATTTAGAGAATCTGGCAGGCTTACTTTTTTAACTTGTTCATTATTAATTTGTAAATGTTAGTTTAAAGATAATTATTTATATTGAAGATGTAGCTACAAACTTAATATTTAGCCAGAAAGCTACAGAATATGTTTAGGCTAAATCATATCTCCAAACAAAATATTAGGTTTTAAAGCCAAATTTCAAGCTCCAAACTAAATTCTTAGACTATGTAGCTTCAAACAATTTAGTTAAAAGCTAAATATTTAACTTGGCAACTAAATATTTAACTATTTATGTGTTGAAAACTAGAAGTCAAATTTTTACTTTTGAAACTCTGAAATTTCCAATTTATTTCTTGAAAATTTCTGAGATTAATTTCAAAATTTCTGATAATTTTTCTAGCAAGTTTTCACCTTCAAATTCAGAAAAATCCTTTTTTTCTAGAATATTTCTGAGATTAATCTCTAGAATTTCTCAAAATATTATAGCTAATTTTCCACTTTCTGAGTTTGTTTGTTTAATTGTGAACTTTTTTTGGCGGTCATTTTCTCAATTTTGTTTTCTATTTTTAAGACCCCTATACAAACTGACAATATGTGTGTAAAAAAGAAAGAAAGAGGATTTCGTGTGAAGTGCGCCCCCTGGTGGCTGCTGGTATAATTGTACTATTCTCTCTCTCTCTCTCTCTCTCCGCACTGATGCTGCTATTTCTCTCCAGCATTACCGGCGGAGAGGAGGAGGAGGAGGAAGAGGAGGACGGAGCGGCTGTGTCAGGTGGAAGCGCAGGACCTCTATGGAGGATATCATCATCGCTCTCCACCGACTGCACCTCCCGGCCGGCGTCTCCCGCTGCTGCGGCCGCATTGTCCCCGCGCCGCACGCTCCGTGCGTTTGTCCCGATGAAGCGTTTCCTGCGGTAGAGGGGAAGACCGAGCCTCCCCCCCGCATTCTTCCCCGCTCCGCTTATCGATCCGAACCCGAGCAAGCAGCAGTCCGAGGGCGAATCTAACGGTAAGGCCCCAACATTTCACGGCGTGGCTTTTTAAAAAAATATATATTTTAATTATTATTTTTACTGTGTCATTCCTTGCGTGTGAGGAAGGACTCGAGGTGCGGGGTGTTTTTTTTTTTTATTGCAGGGAAGCCGGCCTGCATTTGGGTGCAGGTTACCGCAGTGATCCGGTGGATTGGACGCGCTGTTTGACGTGTTCACACACATGTGTTACGTGATCCACGCGTGGAAATAATTCACACGCGTTGGCCGGCTGTTTTTGATCGTCTTATTTGTGAATAGAAACAGATTGAAGAGCAGAATGGCGGCGTAGTTCGTGGAGTTTTGTCGTGTTGCTGCATCTTTTTGGGCTTCTTTAAGGCCTTCAACTTGCTGTCGTTCTCAGTGCGTTTCTTTATATTAGTTTGGTATCAACTATTGGATATCGTCTTGCAGCGCGTTAACAGCGTGAGCGCATTTACAGAGGAAACAGTTAACAACAGGGGTGTCCAAGGTGTGGTGAAAGGACCATTTGCAACCCATGGACTGATTTTGTGTGGTTCATGAAACAAATTTTCACCAGGAGACTTTATATGTATTGAAAATTACTTAGTCAAATTCATTGTCATAGAGAAAATATTACAAAATGTTACAAAAATGCAAAGTGATTGTCTTTTAAACTGCCAATATTATATAAAATCAAAATTATTTTAGCATTTATCACAGTACACTGCAAATACACAAGTAACTTTCTGAGATTTATCTCAAAACTTCTGAAGAAACGCAACTTTCTTAGCACACTTGAAAAAGGATAAAACTAACTTACAAGTAACTTTTCAGGAAGAATATGAGCTTTCATTGGTATATTATTTCCCTTATAACCATCAATATTAAGGAAGCTAGCTGAAAAGCTACTTGTAAGTTATTTTTGGGTACCACTTTATTTGACGGGTTGTGAATATGACTGTCATGACACCGTCATAAACATGACACTACACCTGTCATGAACATGAGTAAGTCTTCATGAATATTTATGACTGTTGTCATAAAGTGTCATTCGGTAAATCATGACACTTTTAATACAAAGTTGACATTATTCAAAATGTCTTTGTTATGACAACTTGACATTAACCAAGAAATCATGATCTGACATAAATCTGTTATAAAAGTATTACTGATTAAACTTTAAAAATTATGCAGCTTTATGTTATTAAAGCTAAAGTTTAATCAGTAATACTTTTATAACAAATTTATGTCAGATCATGTTTTCTTGAATAATGTCAACTTTATATTAAGTGTCATGATTTACCGAATGACACTTTATGACAGTCTTATTCACAACCCGTCAAATAAAGTGTTACCTATTTTTGTCTTATTTCAACTTTAATAAGATATTTGCACTAGAAAATATATAAAATACTTGGTAAGATTTTGTGTTTTTGCAGTGTATAATTTTATTCCCTCATCAAAAGCAGACCTGGAGTGTTGCTTTGATTCTTTCATGAATGTTTGAGGAATCATTGAATTCTCATCAAACTTTCCCACAGCTCCTCTTTCCATCCCAGCTCCTCCAGACTAGCGGCAGCAGCAATTAGCAAAAACCTGGTGGAACTGTGAGTGATAACCTTTTAAACCAACCACTTCTCAGTCCAGGGCTCCTAAGAGCACAAGTTGTAAATAGCATAATGGGGAGCATTGTTGTGATGGTTGAAGTTTGTGATGGTGGAGTTTCTGAAAGAGCTGTAGCTTCTTAAAGAAACAGCAGCCCAATTTTAAGGCGCCAAATTGCAAAGTCATGTTTCATATATGAAGCTTTCTTATAGAAACTAAAAGTAGCATAGTTACCTGATTGTGATTGTTCAAATGGATATGTGAACGCCAAGTGGGACAGAGACCGCTCCAATATCAGGAAGTGGACAATGGTGCAAGGCATTCTGGGTAAAAACAACCAAAACAAAGATGCTAGCTTAGCACTAGTGGGAGAAATGACTCGTGGTCTTTAGCCAAAGACTAAAGAGAAATCCTACAACCGCTAAAACCAGACGCTACTCCATTTTTGTTTACATTTTGTGAAGAAGGAATTTGCGCTCAGGGTCTTCTTCAGAGGTTTTTGTGTAATTTTCTTCAGGGGTTCTTGGTGCAGAACCCCCACGGGCGAGGAGGGGAACAGCTTTGACACAGTTCAGTGTGAAAGTGAACTGCAGCAGCTGAAAATGTAATAAATGTTGCAACTTTGGTCACAGTCAAACAGAGTTCACTGAACTATCAGCTGGGAAAACACCCTTATTATTCTTTTAATTAATTTCTTAATCTTTGTAACATGCAGTAATTGTTTTGGACTATATTTTTTTTCTCAGATTTGTTTTTTAATTGAGCCAGAAGAAAACTGGAAGCATTTCTCTTAGCAAGGCAAAAGTTAATAAAACTGACTGAAAAGTGAATTTAGCACAAATTAGCTGGAACCTCAATCAGACATGAGATATTTTTTCTGAACATGGATTTAAAGGAAAACTGCATCTAATGTTCTCCATCAAACCTGAGGCTTTCACAGAACAGCTGACACTAAATTACACACTTTAGAAAATAAGATGACTTCTGAAGTTCTAATTTGTGCAAAGAAGGCTGAATATAAATGCATTCAGACTTTTTATATTTTTATTTGTAAAAGATGAATGATATCATGAATCAATTTTCTTCCACTCAACAATTTTTTGCCCTTGTTTTTGGTTGCGTCACATAAAATCACAACAATATGCCCTTAAAAAGTAAGTTCAAGCCGTATGAGACTTTTGCAAGGCACTGTCTATGATAATAGTTAAATAAAACACCAATATCTGATATGACTTTTTTATCACTGGTGGCACCGCTAACTTAAAAGTTAGTTGTGCTAACTCTAAGGTGCTACATGGTATTTAGCTATTTTTTGTGTTCCAGGTTTTCTCCAGTGGATAGTGGTTCTTTAGAGTCTGAAAGGCTTAAAGGTGACCTATTATTCTCCCTCAATAGGGTTAGGATAGTTCTATGGGCTAACCAAAATATGCTATTTACATTTTTTCCACAAAATCATTATTGGTTAATAAGATTTCAGTCTTTCTCAGCTCTGCCTACATTGAGATCCTTTTGAGAGCTGATTTAGGTCCTTCTGTCCCTTTAAATCAAAATAAGCTGCCATTGTACAGCGCAAACCAGCTGACCAAACGTGCTGCAGCTCATTTTGGGGTTGCTAGGTAACGGGGTAGAGTTCCGCTGGGGTTGCTAGATAATGGGCAGTGTCTGCTGATTTGTGACGTTGCATTTTGGAGCTTTTTCAAATGGCTCATTTTCCAGACGCCAAAAAACTTTAACTTATTTTTTAAAATCGTTTATGTTTTTTTTAAGTGCTTGGACTGTTTTCAGAAGCAGGTGAAACCCAAAAGGAAGCATAAAAACTTGCAAACAATTTTCATTCTACATTTCCCTATGAAATTACACCAGTTCATGTCAATGACTTTTTTTCTGACCTGTTGTTAAATTTATTTAGTTTGGGCCAAGATGCGTTGCTTTTTGACACTTTTCAGCCTACTTCATGTTGCCAGACAGGTTCTGTTTAATAATTTCCTGATTTTACAAATGTAGCTCCAAAAATATTTAGTCAGTCGTCTTTAAAATGAAAATCTCTGAATGTTGTTTGATTCTATAGGAATCGCTGCGATGTTTGCGACTGATTGGATTAAACTTTTCTGTCTTGCCGGGTCAGAACTGGGCGTGTCCTGCTGCTCTGGTTTACAGATGTTTGGGGTTTTTCTACTCTGCTGAGGTGAAGTGAGAGAAAGTGACTCAGTGCAGCGTCTAAAATGCGTCCTAAGTGACGTCAAAGTAAAAGGATCTGGTGCTTGTTTGTGAAGCAGAGAATCAGACAGAAAGCCGCAGCTGTTTTAGAAAGATGATGGAGGATTGTTTGGGTCCGGATCAGGAAAAGGATTTTAAATTATTATTCTCATCCACACCACTGTGTCAATATTTCTTCTTGTATTGATGTAAGCCACAAAGAGCTGGTTTTTAACCCACTTCAGTCTTTGATCCTGCAGCTAAATTTGACCTATATGGTTATTTGCACCAAAAATGATGAGAGCTCAAACTAAATAGACCCTAGAAACTCAAGATGGATGGAAAAGAAACAATCCTAAGATTTTATCATGATTTATAACTGGAGGGACAAAAAACTAACAAATAAACTGACTCACAAAAGTATTCATACCTACTGAAACTTTGCACATCTTGTGTTTCAACTTAAAAATGGGCGATACAGTTAAATGATTTGGTTGATGAGTTTAAATGAAATTGGTTTATTTTTGCAAAGCTGTATTGGAAACACTTTTTTCACATCACAAGAATCACATGATCAACGACAGAACTGGCAGAAACCACAAAGAAGAAGAAGACAGGAAGTAGTTGGAGGATGCTGGTGGAGCCTTTTTTTCCCACCAAAATATTAGTGGAATATTGACAAATCTTTCCAACATTTGTACTGAAAACGCTGCTCGGATGTCCCCGAGTTTGATCCTGGAGTTCTTTTGAGATTGGTGAACATGTTTTACTTAAATGTTCTGAACTGAATGAATGCTTATTAAACTGAACTGTATGAATGCCTACTGATGGAAACAATGGTGGCACGTTTGTGTCTGGTTCCTGTTAGACCTTACAGACATAAATCAGCTGAGTGACTGATTAAAACTGCCAGCTGTCGTTCTTTCTTCACTCTGTTCATCCTGGCGAAATGCTCCTCTCTTTTTCTTCCCTTTCTCATAATTCTCATTACTTAAACTCCCTTTTTTGTGTTAGTTTATTTCTTTTAATCTCTATTCTTCTCTCCCTGTTTTTGTCCCACCCTCCCTCCAAGTATTTTCTGTCTCGGCTGATTAGGTCTGCATCTCTCCTTCCTCTTGTCCTGCAGCGTATCTCTAAATTTAACCTCTAAATAAAAACTGATGGTCAAATCCGTCAGCCTTATTCTGAGCAATTCCAGGATCTCGGTGCTGTAGAAAGTCCGTCTTACATCTGAACAGTTCATCATTAAGCAGGAGATGCATTTACATCAGCATCTGATGTACAGAACAATGCAGAAGTATTTATACCTCTTTAAAGTATTTCAGTGTGATATTTTTGTTGTGGTAAACCAACATAAGTGCAGGGAATTATGTTAATTTTGACATAATTTTTTATTTTACTTCAGTTATAGACCAAGTTTGTTAACTTTAAAAATATTTAGTACACTTAGGTTCTCCTAAATAAATGTTTTCACAATTACTTTGCACCTTTTTTATGACATTTAGATTTTATTTCATCTATAATAATTAATTAAGAATAATTTATTAAAATATATAATTTATTTTGCTGTCTGTAAACTTTTAGCTGAATAAAGTTTGACATCTGTGTTGAAGTTTATGCACGTTTGTATTCATGCTCTTATTTTGAAGTCGGTTTACACAGCAGTTCTGTTTCCCCTCCATACGTTCGCACTTTTTTTAGTGTTAGCAGAACTAGAGCTCTAGGGCGAATGCAGCTAATGTTTTAGCTGGCAGTGCTGACTACTGGTTTTTGTTCACCTGAAAGTAGCCAAAGGTGCAGCAAAACCAGATTTGTGTTCGATGCTTTAAGAAACGTGAAGATTCTTCACTTGAAAAACCACCATTGCTTATTCTCTTCACACTTGAAATATTTCTAGCCGCCATTGTTACCAACATGGTAAAAACGGGTTCTCAGATCTTCTAAGCGTGTTTTCACACCTGATAGTCTGGTAGACTTAGTTTGATTTGGGACCCAAGTTGCAATATTTGTTACATTTTCAGCTGCTGTGGTTCTTTTTCACACTGAACTGAGTCAAACCTGTTCCCCTCCTCACCTGTGGGGGCACTGCCCCAAAAACCACTGGAAGAAAAGACACTAAAACTTCTGAATAAACTGAGCACAACTTCCTTCTTTGCCAAACGTAAACAAAAATAGAGTGGCGTCAGATTTTAGCAGTTGTAGAATTTCTCTTTTGTCTTTAGCTAAAGAATATGAGTGATTTCTCCTGCTAGCGCTAGGCTAACACGTTTATTTTGGTTGTTTGTTTGGTTTCGGTTTACTCAGAATGCCCTGCGTTGTAGTCCACTTACTGCTTTTCACACTGCGTTCACATTTGCATTCGAACCGAACCAGTGTTCACTTTTATCGAACCCAGACCGAGGTTTGTGTTTGCGTTTTGGTCTCCAGCAGACAAACGAACCGGACGCTGTAGACAAACAGGAGCTGGATCAAATCGGACTGAACAGGGCTGGTGGGAACGCACCATAAATCTCACAGAAAACCAGCGACTGTGAACACTGGGCACAGTAAATTTTGGCAGCTAGACGGTTCCACTGCAGCATTTGGTGACCAAACGCGTTTGCTTCAAGGGCACCAGCAGCTTCAGCGTTTTATGAACTGAAAATATCAGAGTGTTTGTCTCTGCGGTGGCTTGTTGGCTCTAAAGAACACAACTTTTTACAGCGAGGTGAGCAGGACAGTGTGCGGAGTGGCGATAGAGGGAGAGGACGGGTAATAAAAGGTGTGTGTGTGTGTATGGGGGTTTCATCATGATGTGATGTAGTTTGGTTACTAACAGCGGCTGCATCAGCAGACAAGGTGATAGTAATGCTCATCTTCATCATTTGGTTGTGTTTTGGTCCAGTCTCAAGGGTTTGTTGTTCTCTCCTTTGTCAGATTTTTCTCTCTTATTGATCTTTTTAAATAATTGTTTCTATTTACCTCTTACTTATAAATTATTCAAGCATTAAAAAGCTTCTGTAGCATGAACTATGGTGCTGGTGAAATTTGACCGGAGACAGCTCTAAAAGAAGGAAACGGACTACAACGCGGGGCATTCTGGGTAAATGCGACCAAAACAAACTTGCTAGTTTAGCGCTAGCAGAAGAAATGACTCATTGGTCTTTTACCAAAGACAAAAGAGAAATCCTACAACTGCTCAAATCTGACACCACTCCCCTTCTGTTCACATTTTCTGACAAAGGAAGTTGCGCTCAGTGTCTTCTTCTGAGGTTTTTGTGTAGTTTCCTGCAGTGGTCCTTTGTGCAGCGCCCCCTATCCCCAGACGAGGAGGGGAACAAGTTCACTACAAAAACACCAAATCTTACCAACTATTTGAGTTTAGTTTCTAGTGCAAATATCTTACTACACTTAAAATAAGACAAACCTAACTTACAAGTAGTTTTTCTTCATGATTAGGAGCTTGTTTTAAGTCAATAATTCCTTAATATTTCCCGACTCAACACAGAAATGGTTCACCAAACCCAAAAAACAGTATTCTTCTACACAGATCTCATAAAATGTCACAGGATAAGATCTGGATGTAAAAAATAAAAAATAAACAGAAGTAGAAATGTCGGGTTAGAGTTCACCTCTTTCTCCAGGTGCCGCCATCTTTTAAATTTTCTCTGGTTTGTAGGACAGCATCGTAAGAGAAATGCTGTTTACTCAGAATGAGCACTTTGTTTTCCCCCACAGCGGTTCGAGTGGGTTTGTGTGAGTGCACTTCAGATGCATCTCCGTACCTTTAGTGAAACAGTCTCACAGAATCCGCTGGATCAGAAATAAATACCTGCTTTCCAACATTTTTGTGCTGCAATTTTATTTAGGGCTGCAACTATCAGCAATTAACACAAATAGTGTGTCTTTTGACTTGTTCTACTTTAAGTAGAGATATTCAATCTAGGAGTAAATAGATATAAAGTATTTCCTCTTCATGTGGCTTACATATGCTGTTTTTCCATATAATTTGGCTAAAAAAATGAAAACAAAGGGGTTTTATCTGTTAGAGCATCTCCGCACCTAGTGCTAGGATAAATATTTATTTTTATTGCGGTAGCATTATCTCAAACTGACGATTGTTGAAAGGTACAGCTTTTAATTGGAGCAAAATTGTACAATAGAAAATATATTTCTCAGGGTATTAATTTTTTTTTAAAATTGGACTTAATCTGTGCTGGAGCTAAATATTAGTTAGCAAGCTGAAATGTTAGCTTACTAGTTAATTAATGAGATAAATTGCTTGCTAACTAAACATTGGCTAGCAAGCAATTTATCTGCTAACTCATATTAGCAAGCTAATGTAACATTCACAAGCTAATACTAGTTAGCTTGCTATCTAATATTAGCAAGCTAATATAACATATTCACGAGCTAATATTATGTAGATTGCTAGCTAATATTAGCAAGCTAACTAATATTATTAGTAAGTGTTATTGGTTGCTAATAATATTGGGAAACAATATTAGCAAGCTAAATTAGTCCACAGCTAAATATTGTTCTTGCCATTTAAGTATTTACTTTAAAAGCTAAATGTTTAGTCTGGAGCTATGTATTTAGCTTGCTAAATAAGTGTTTGGTTGGAACTAAACATTTCTCTTGCTAATTAAGTTTGAAAGTGTTACATTATGCAATGAATAAAATGTCAAAAATGACTGAAAAATTAACTTTTCCTTTTTTCATGAGAAGCTAAATAATCTAAATTATTTCTGTTATTTGTAAACGGCACCCCATAGTTTAGCATCTAAGCTGCTCCCGTCTCTGCTGAAAAAAACATGATAAATATTGCCTGTGTTTCATAAATAATTTTGTAATTTCTTTTAATCATATTCAGAAAATATATTGGCACATAAAAACATGTTTTAAAAGTTTTTATTTAATATTTTTACTATCTATTTTTGGCTTAAGAAAAGCAAAGCGTATGTGGTTTGCGTAAACTTTAATTTATACTTTAAAAATACTTTGCATAAACAAAATAGTTTTGAAATTTATTAATAAATACTGCAGTTAAAGCAGTGTCTGATCTCTGTTTTTAACCAACTTGCCACTTTTAGAGCTAATCAAAGCTGATTTAAAGACTCTGTTCATGTTTTATTGATCTGACTGATGTTTGAAGTTTAATTATTTTCTATTATTGACATAGAAAAAGCCTTCAGGTTTGCAGTCACTTTTGTGTCTTCGGTTGTTTTTAAGTGTTTTGTGGCTCTAGTGGCCTTTATTCATTAGCAGCTCGACGGGGGGAAGGCCAGACATGCAGCACCTGTGTTGAGAATTGTAGCCTGGCAATATAACACACCTGATCCGCCACTGAGCCGCTCGGCTTCCCTCTTTGTTAGTTTTTAAGGGATTTTCTGTTACATTATGAGGAATCTCTGTGCAGAAACTAAACATCCCCATGTGTTATTGTGGATACCCTCAGTTTGTTATACCATGTTTCTCGTTAAACCTCCTCCACCAGATGTCCATCAATCACTCAGAGCTAGAGGGACTTCTCCAGTCTGTCGGGGTGCGTGTGTGTGTGTGTGTTATCCCCTTTAATTATTGGACTCAGCTGTGCAAGAATCATTCAGCCTCAGGCAGGAGTTGACGCCACGTCTGAAAATTCTTGTTTCTCTCTTTTCTCACCACATAAAAACCAAAGAAATAATGTAATTCTAAAAATATACACGTCTATGAATCACATTAAGGAGAAAAACATGCATGGAGAACTCATTTAGAAACCACTGGTCTAACCTTTTGTACCACACGTGTCAAACATGAGATTCAGGGGCCAAATTTTACTCTAAGCTTCCTGCCCAATCATGACCTCTTGACCCCTGAAGTGATGTTTTTTGTCAGTAGAATCAAGGCCTGTAACATACTAAATGACATCATTCTGTTAGTGCAGCTTGACACAGATTCTGGCCAGAAGCTTCTTCTTCTGTGGTGTCAGAGAAATACGGAGGTGTTGAGCTGCAGAGGGAGAGACCTATTAGGACTTTAGTTCCTGTGAAGCATAAAATATCCCGGCCAGAAATAACTTTGTTCTCATTCGTTTTGGCCTTTAGGCTTTTGTTTCACACTGAATTACCGGCTCCACAAAAACGTGTGAGAATTTAATTTAGTTGTAACTTGACTGATGTCCTAGTTCAAGTAGAGTTGGGAGATGAAACGATAACAATATATGATGGGTAATAAATATATCGTCTAAGAGAAGCGCCACTGTTGTTGTTTGCAGATGTGCTTGTGCGTCTGATTTGTGTGCGTACCGGAAACGCAATACAAAGGTTCCCGCTTGAGATTTTTGTATGTAAAAAACAAAAAAAACTATAAGAAATTAATACTGTTCAACATTTTAACACATTAAAATTGATGTAATTATTTGCATCCATAAGTTCAAAGATAAAGTTCAATTCAAAAATGCTTTATTGATCCCAAAGAGAAATTAAATGTTGCTATAACTCACATTAATTCAAATTTTTACGTACTATTAAATAATAGCAGAGGCTAGAAATATAGAATTAAAACTCAGTAAAATAAGATAATTACTGTTAAATGCCATATTTAAAAAACAATACAAATTCAGTTAATTCAAACACATTTGACAGAGTAAATAAAAACAATTTAAAAATCCATTAAAAGAGGCAATTAAGCAAATTAAATATGTACAAATTAGGTAAAAACAAAATTTGTTCCAGACGTAAAAATGTATTGTACTCTTGAAACAGGTTGTACTGTTTTGTATTTTTAAAAACTTGAACTAGAACAGATTAAGCAGCGTATCTGTGCTGCTCCTTTTCATCACATTTATTAGCTCCAGTTTGCAGCTTATTTCTCCTGGTGTTCTCTTTCACTGGCATTACTGCAGTCCCTCGTCTGCCTGATCATCAGATAGAAAGCTCCGTAATGCTTTGCTGTTTTTCTCCCCGGGGAAGACGGCTAAGTGCTCAACAGCCCCGCCTCTCCCCGACTCTCCCACCATGCTGACATTTCCTTACTGGCCACTGGGTCGCTTTTCTGCTTCAAGAGACGCAACAACAGCGAAAATGAGGCTTTTATTTATGGTTTTGCTCTGAAGATTTATTCAGAAACCAGAACAGATGCTGGAAAAAAGGGAAGATGACCAAGAAACTCACGAAACTGTGAAATGAGGCGTCAATTTTATGGGTGTTTTGTCACAAAATGGGTTAAATACTATGACAACGTTTCAGGATCATTGTTGACAAAAAACAACAAAACAGGGAGTAAATTTCCACAAGAAAAAAAATTAAAAAGGAGATTAAGCTAAAAACAATTCCTGAAAAACAAAGAAATATCTGAGTTTCAAAAGTCCAAATTTTTGCTAGAAAAAAAGTCAGAAATTTTGAGATTAATCTCAGACATTTTCCAGAAAAACGTGGAAATTTCAGAGTTTCAAAAGCAGAAAGTTTTTGAGTTTTGAAACTCCAAAATTTTGAGATGAATCTCGGAAAATTTCTGGAGAAAACAAAGAAAAATTTCAGAATGTAAAAAGTCTAAAAGGTTTCTAGAAAAACCTCACTGGCGCTCAGGAAATGGGTTTCTGAGCGCCATTTGAGATGAAGCTCAGAAACCTTAAAGAAAAAACTTGGACGGGTTTTTTTTCTATCAAATTTGTGACTTTTCACACTCAGAGATTTCTAAGTTTGTTTTCTAGAAATTTTCTGAGATTAATCAAAACAAATTTTTAACTTTTCAAACTCAGAAATTTCCATGTTTCTGGTCATAAATTCACTCCTTTTTTTCTAAGTACATTGGCCGTAATATGCCGTCATAAAATGCAGTTTATCTACTGAGCTTTTAACAACGTGTTATCCTTATGTTATTGCCTTTACCTTCAACATTATTAGCTTTTTCTTCTTTTGTTTGTTTGTTTGTATTTCCTTTTAATTCATGTAAAGCACTTTGTATTGCCTTGTTGCTGAAAATGTGCTATATAAATAAAATTACCTTCATCTTTTACCTATATCCTTCTTTTGCTGAAAGAATCATAACCAGATTGTATTGGTAACTTTCTATAAAAAACTGTTATATTTGTAATTTTCACATCTTGTGAAAGTTTTGATGTAAATGAGGATGTACCAGTTCAGAAGGTGATATGTGTTTAATATTTGCATTTAAAATAATCCGTCCCTTCCCCCATTTGGCCTGCATTTGACAGAAACTGGTAAAAATATAGGACCTAATTCCCAGTGGGCCCCCCACCATGCATAAAACACACGTTCCCCCGGTGGAAGAAGCAGCATGTTTTTCAATCCTGCTAACCTCAAAGAACAAACAGAGACTCTAGTTTTTTTTTCTCTCCAAAAATGTATTAAAATTTAATAACACCCATCACACTTATGGGACCCATCATAAATAGAGATACACAGATACAGGATTTTTAAAGAATGACTGCTAGCCATTAGCTAGGAGAAATCTAAAGTAAAATTCACATTGTGGATGTTTTTGAACTTCTATGAAAGTTTCTACTGCTTAAAAATAACAGCCAGCCGTTTTTGGCAATAAGTTAAAGGTTTATTGTCTGGAAAATGAGCCCGTTTCAAAAACCTCTGCAAAGTAATCAGCAGGCACTGCCCCATTACCTAGCTCCCCAGCAGAGTTCCACCCGTTACCTAGCAACCCCAACCGAGCTCAGTTTTTAAACTAGAATAAATTAAAGATACTCACGTTACTGAAAAATAGATTTGGGTGACATGGACTAAGAAGTTTATCATGATATTTTTTGGGACTATTGAGATGATGATAAAAATGATTTAAAAATTATTTATTACTTCTTTCTAACGTAACTATATGGCTGTGAATGCATGGCAGCATTAATAGATACACACATACTGCTCTTGGGAAACATTTCCATTTGTAATGGGCTTCTTTAAGACACCAGTTACTGAAAAAAGTGATTAATATCACAAAGTAACTGTATTTATTAATAATTTTCAGTTTACAGATGTAAACAATGGAGAAAAAAGTAAAAAATAACGTAAATCTTTTGTAATTTAAGTGAAATTGTTTAATTTCGTTGCTTATCTTTCAGAGCCAAATTCTGACAGCAATTACTGTTGGTGGTTAAATATTAATTAAACCAAATACAAATTGAATATGATTAAATGTGTCATTTTTATCATTTTAAAATGTGTATAAATAGTTTGCTTTTTTAAATTCCCATCAGTTAAAATGACAGCGATTGCCTTCCAGGTGGGAAATGTTTGGGCGCATCCGCTCATGATATGTTCCGAGTTTGTTAAAGAGTTGAAGAAATTGCGCAGAATTTAAAATTCAGAGTTTAGCTCTGCATGACTGCATGAAAACTGCTGAACATTTTTTCTGTTGAAGTTATTTTCATCGCTCTGTTTTTAGCTGTCAGAGGAAGAAATGGCAGAGAGGACGCATCACTCCCCTCCTTGTTTTTAACAAACATCAGAGAGATTTTATTTTTAGCAAAGCTACACTCTTTGATGCTTACATTTAGAAATTCTCCCATCTTAATGGACAAGAGTTACCTTTATATTAGGGTTGTGAGTTATTATTTAATCTTTAAACTGAATCTTTTAGTGAATGTTTCTGTGTATTTTTCATATTCTTTAGCTGGTTGAGGTTAAATCCAAAGTCAGGAGGTGTTTGATATTAATAACAGCTTCTTACTTGAGGAAACAGAGCGTTTATGTCTCTAAACATTGTACTACAGTAAAAGTAGAATTTGACTCAGGTGAGAGTAAAAAAGGTGAGCCTGTGATAATGACTCTGGCGCTCGGTGTGCCGCAGGGCGTCGTGCGCGATGGCTAATGCCTCTCCAGACCTGGACAATGCAGAAGCCCAGCGCCAGCTCAACAACAACAACCGACCAATCAGCTCCGGGTTCTGGGAGACCGAGTGCACCAGCGCCAAACTGTTCGAGTGTTCCCGCATCAAGGCTCTGGCAGGTCAGAGGTCAAACACACCCCTCACTGTCCGTAGAGACTCATCAGAAAACGTCTCATAACCTGACTATCAAATGCCTGGGCGGATAATTCTGTTTCTTTAAATATCTGATAATAACCAGATTATTATGAATAAAATACCAACTGACATTATGGATTTATGTATCATTTGGTTTAAAGCAGAGCTGGACAAAATGGCTTAAAACTTATCACAATAAAAGCATGTCATATTAATCTATATCAATAATTATTGATTTGTTTTGGGGGCTTTTTGTTTTAAATATCCAAAAACCAGCCAGACTGGTGGAGTTATCTTTCCTGTTTTATCCAGTTTTCACTTTGTGACGTTTTTTATTTTTAAGCAGTTTTGAGGCACAATCGGAAAACTTGAAACTGCTGATGCGCAAATTACTCAGCAGGTTGTTGCTAGGCAACCAAAGTTAGGGGGTGGGGGGTCTTGAAACTGTCTGTTGCCCAGCAGGCTGTTGCTAGGCAACCAAAGAGCTAGCGAGTTAGTTGATTCCACCAACCTAGCTTAGCTAGTTGTGAGAGTTTGAGCGACTATAATCTTTTCTCAAAATTTCCCAGAATGCTTTGTGGTTCTGGATAGGAGTTCAGTGAATATTCATTCTATTGAATATTGAATGTTTTATCAGATGTTTTATCTATTGATCTTATTATTGGTCAAATTTTTAAAACTAGATTTGTATAAAAAATAGTGATTGCCATTTAAAATCTTTTCCCATTGATGAGTTCCTCTCTTGTTCATTAGATGAGAGAGATGCAGTGCAGAAGAAAACCTTCACAAAGTGGGTCAACTCCCACCTGGCCAGAGTGTCCTGTCGCATATCTGACCTCTACAACGACCTTAGGGATGGCTACATGCTCACCAGACTGCTGGAGGTTCTCAGTGGGGAGCTACTGGTAAGAACGCTAACGCAGCAACGCTTTGTCACATTTTAGTCTCTCACAAGTAAATGTTATATTATAGCTTCATTATAATCAAGTCATCCTTTTCTGGTCTTTATTTTTTAAATCAGTTTAAAAAGTCTAATACGCTATAATCAGCAGTAGTGGACACACTTCAGCTAATACACTAATAGTGTCTGTGTTGTTTAGCGCACTTAGCTTAGCATAAATAATTTTTTCTGTATGAATTCTAAACTTCCAGTTGAATAAAGTTCAACATGCTTAGGTTTTGGCCATTGACTGTTAAAAAATCTTTAAGTAACTAGACGTTTATATCCATGCTCTTAATTTGAAGACAGTTTACGCAGCAGTTCCATTTCCTCTCCTCCACATCTGTTTTAGTTGCAAATATATAAATAGCGCTTTAGCGTTAGCTGAACCAATGTTTGGGATCAGTTCTTCACGATTAGAGCAGACACATACAGTAGTTGTTATCAAAATGATAGAGGTTAACACTTTAGCTTCAACTACATATCATGTTTGTGTAGCGGTTTGCATTAGCTTCACGGCTAGCACAACCAAATTTTTACGTAATGGTGCCCAGGGCTGATACCAGAATGTGGTGACTGGACATAAGTTGATTAAATGTTTTAAAAATTCAGCCTTGGTGTTTGATTAGCCACGCTAATGATGTTGCAGCGATAACAGTCCCAGTTAGGTGAAAGTGAAGTGGTGATGAGTCCTTCTGTTCTCCCGTAGCCGAGACCTACGAGGGGTCGTATGCGGATCCACAGCCTGGAAAACGTGGACAAAGCTCTGCAGTTCCTGAAAGAGCAGAGAGTTCATCTGGAAAACGTCGGTTCCCACGACATTGTGGATGGAAACCATCGCCTCACGCTCGGCCTTATCTGGACCATCATCCTTCGCTTTCAGGTAAATGTCAAACTCATTAAATACTCTCGGAGCTGATTCGTTTTAGTTAAAAAATAAATTCAGGAAAGTCATGGTTGACATGCCTGTTCAATGATTCATTGAGAACCGGCGCAAGAATAGCAGGCAGAGGTGGATGTCCAACGTTGAAGTTAAATAAAAGTGTTAAATGTACTGGCAGACCACATTGTTCAGTCTTCTTGGTGAAGCTTAATCCAGAGTTCTGGGGAAAGAGGTTCCAAATGTTTGAAAGAGAACCTTGACTTTAACTAGACCTCTATTCTTGGAGTGTTGCTGAAAGCTTTATTGATTCTTGAGAAGCCATATTCTGTGGAGAAACTTCAGGGTTGCTTTTGGAGATTATCTGGTCTCTGTGTCAACAGGTTGAACCCGTTTCTGGTTGTTGGGACTCTGTCATGGCGGGTTATTGTCTTTTATTTTGTTTATGGGGTTAATGGACTGGATCTCAACACTAAAGGACCCTGAATAGCCAAAATCTTCTGTCATTGTTTCAGATGAATGATGAAAATCGCATCATGTTGTTCTCAGCCTCTTGTCAACATTCTGACGGAAAGTGGTAGCATTAGCCAATAAGCTCAAAGGCTACATGTTAGCTTAAATATGTTGTTAGGTTATGTTGTTTCGCCTTCAAGGATGAAGCTCCTCCCCCACTCAGCTCCTTCAGACTAGCCAGCAGCAATTAGCAAACAGCTGGTGGAACTGCTGAGCTCGTTATAGGAGCTGCTTCTCTGTGAAACACTGGTAAAAACATTAAGGGGTTAATAGAGGAGCTATGTTGTGATGAGTTCCTGAAGGCGGAGCTTCAGAAAGAGCTAGAGTTTTTAAAGAGACACAAGCCCAATTTCAAGGCGTTAAGTAAGGAAGTAAAATTTATTTTAAATCATGTTTGATATTTAAGGCATTTTTATAGCAGCTGAACTTAATATTTACTTGATTATGCTATAAAGTGGCGCTATGTGGCTCTATTTAACTTAAATAATTAAAATAGTTACCTTATGTTTTTGCAAGTACGTGATTAGTTGTGCAATAAATAAATAGCCTTTCTGGTTTTCTTAGATGCTCAGTTCTTTTGCCTTCAGGATAATCGATCAGATGGCTGACTCTGGTATATAATCAGCAGTAGCATTATTAATTATGGTGCGCTCTGAGCGTCTCAGTTTGGGGAAAGCGATCACGGCTGCTGCGTCGTGTTTGTGCGACAGTGACGGCCATGTTTGGTTCAGCCTGAATGTCACTCAGGAGCCCAGAGCTACTGCAGCAGCCGCCTTCTGGTGAGTAAGTACAAAAAGCCTCCAGCTTCCCTTAAATTTGCCTCACTGCTACAGCGTTGCTTTACTGCACAGTGCTTGCTTAGCAATATTCGTCCCGTTCTGTAGATTTCACAGAGAACGGACCGTCTCTGGGGACGCAGCAGTGTCACGCTCGGAGAGGCTACTTGCACATCTAAGAGAATTATTGTGTTAATAATATGTGTTACCTCTGTAGCCCAGGGGACTGAGAAAGAGATGAATGATGTAGGTGGGCTGATTCAGAAAGATTTGTGAAAAATAGATCCAACTCTTCAGGAAGGAAGCCTTTGAATTTGTCCTCCTTTAATGCCAAAAAGTTTGGTTCTGATAAGAAATGAGACAGACATGCTGGACACTTGGAAAACCAGAAACTGTCCAATGTAAATAAATTTAAAAAAGAGAAAAAATAAGAAAAAAATCATTATTTTGGGAGGCTATTTCAATGCTAAATCAAGTATTTATACAGCATAAATAATTAAATTGATCATCCTAACTAAGAGGTTTGGTAGTTGTACAAGTCTAAGGGATGTTCACATATTATTTGAAACCCTTTCTTGACATTTTTCAGTTAACCTTAGTTGTGTTATCTTCCTGAAACCTTTTCTGGTTGTAATATTATCTGCATTGGTAGCAAAACCTTGAACAGATAAACGTGAGGTATTTTAGAGTCAATAATTCAATGCTTTTAATGTTTTTTTAATGAGAGTATTTTAACATTTATATATGTTATAATTCTGTGGATTGATGGATAGATTATGCTATCAATATAAAATACATCTAGCTGGCAAAAAAACAGATCTGGCAATCAAAAACTAGATAGATCTAGCTAGCTACCATTACATCTCTAGTAAGTATCCCTGTGTTATTCACATTAAATACATATTTTGGCACAAAAGAATGTGACATTTTCCTATAAACAACAAAAGGAAGACCAGCTCTCAGCCGCTCATGTGGCTTTTCATGCTGCACTTTTCCCCCTCATCTCATCTTTTCTCCTTTCCCTCCTGCCTCTGAGGTGAAAGAGAGAGTTTGCTTTGCCAGGTCAGCAGACAGGGCCAAAGCACTGCAGTGACTGCACACAGGCAGAAACAGGGCGAGACAGACAGACAGACAGACAGAGAGGGAAGCGGTAACGCTAACATACTTATAGAACTACAAATAATGACACAGTGTTGTTATTTGCAATAAATTCAGAGGTAAAAGTGATTATAAAGGCTTAATGCAAACATCTGCGTTGTTTAGCAAACAGCAAGTTGTTGTAGAAAGTGAGTCAGATTCTAAAAGTCTGTTTAGTGATATTAGAAGAATAGATTAAATTGGATTTATGATCTAAAATATTCAGGAAAGCTCTCAACATGTAAATCAAACAAGTGTTTATGTTTTTTTTTCCTATTATCTCTTTTATGTTTATCTACTTTCCATGACCTATTTATCTTTGTTTACTTGTCCTCTAATGTGAGAGTGGGTTTGTGTCTCTACAGCAGCTGGTTGTAGGGTGTCATGTCCCCAATTACCTTGTATCATGTCACTGCCACTGGCAGAGCACGCTTTATGAAAAATCTGCTTCTAATAGCTTAAGGGTACAGTTTGCATTGAATCTCTATGAAAAATAATAAGTCACAATTTTAATTATTTTGCTTTAAATTGACATTGATGATGTAGGCTGCTTTTTAAAAATGATAATCTGTTGTCAAAGGTTTTGCCTTATTATGGATTTTCTCTTATTTACAAGCTAATAAAAAGCATCAATTTTACATATATCCATCTACAGTAAATCTTTCAAGAAAAAGAAGGTGCCCTTACATGGCTTCTCCATTTTTCTCTGTATTTTTTCCAGCCAGAATTATGTTAGAATCTTGTGTTTACAGCATATTCATAGAAAGTTGAGTGGAAGGAAGAACTGGTAGGAAAAGTCGGACGCTTTGAAGGATCCGATTTGGATTTTTTTCACCCAAAAATCCGATTTGTGTCACTTACATGTTATGTGGAGCTATACTTAGCAGAAGCCAACATTCAATTTAAAATAACATTTTGTTTATTAATCTTATGTAATATTTTTAATTTTCTGAAACGCTAAATTTTGGGTTTTTCATAATCTAATTATTAAAATCACAAGAAATATGCGTGTGCAATGAATCTAAGAGTTTTACCTTCTGAAATAAGGGATAAAAAAACACTAAACTTTTTAATCACTGCAAAAAACACAAAACCTTACCAAGTATTTTTGTTTAGTTTATAGTGCAAATTTCTTAGTACTCTAAAAATAAGACAAAAATAAAGAAGCTTGTTTAAGTCAATAATTCTTAAATATTTATTTTAAAAGTACTAGCTAGACTGGCAGATTTTTTTTGTCATAACGACATTTTCTATGTGATAAATTAATAATTATTGACATAAAACAATTTTGCTGTAGTTACTTCTCAGTAATTTTTTGTCTTATTGCAATTTGAGCTAAAAACAAGACAAAAATACTTGGTAAGATTTAGTGATTATATTCTGTTTATCTGAGCTGTGTTTGTTATTATTAAGTTTTATGTACATATTTCTTGTTTTTAACAATCAAACCTTTAGGCTCTAACCCTAAAATCGGAAAAGCTTCACAAACTGGTTAAAAAACACATTACTCAGCAGTTGTTAGTGATTTAAGATCATGTAAGCAAACTATTCAGACTTTATGACTGATTATTGGTGGAGAATGTGTCAGAAAAACTCTGATCTTGTGCCTTGTTGTGTTCCTGCTCAGATCCAGGTGATCAAAATAAACACAGCGGACAACAGAGAGACCCGCTCCGCCAAGGACGCGCTGCTGCTGTGGTGCCAGATGAAGACCGCAGGGTGAGCAGCATCAGGACCCAGATCGGCTTAAGATTTAAAGGGGACCCATTACCCAAGACTCACATCCTGCAGGTTTAATAACAGACATTTGGGTCTCAACTGTACGGAAGAAAATTAGTGCCACTGAAAAATAGACTTTTTTTTCTCAGATCTACCTTTTCTTTCACAATTATTTTTTTCTCTGAATTTTGACTTGTTCCCCCTCAGAATTCTGACTTTTTTCCCCAAAATTCTGACTTTCTTCTCGTTTCTTTATTTTGTTTCTCAGAATTCTGACTTCAATTTTCTGAAATCAAGTCATAATTCTGTTAAAAAAGTCAGAATTTCTTTTTTTTCCAGTGGCCCTAATTGTCTTCCGTACAACTGCTTCTAAAAACAGCCCAATTGCTTAAAACCCCCACCAAACTGTTTTTTGGTGTCTGTAAAATGAGCTGTTTCAAAAACCTTCCGGAATCACCGTTACCTAGCAAACCCCAGGCCCGTTACCTAGCAACCCAAGCTGAATTCCAGCACATTTGGTGAGCTGGTTTTACTGCTTTGTGCAGTTCAATAATGTTTTGTTGTTGACTTATCATTCAGAAATGACTGGATTCTTGTTGGTTGTGCAGGAGACACTACTAATGCTTTTCAAAGATGTACGGTTGTATAATTTTAGTCAGGAGCAGGTGTTTGGATTTAAAGTGACAGAGGCCCTAACGAAGCTCAAAATAGGCAGAACTGAGCAGAATAAAATCTCATTACCTAAGAATAATTTTGTGCACAATAATTTAATTAATATCAATCTAACCTGTTCAACTAAGCCCAATAAGTCACCTTTAAACAAAGATTTCACAACTTTACTTTTAAATCTAGTCTCCTTTTCCGTGGCGAACCTTTTGATTTGACAAATCTTTCATTTCTGCTGCAGGTACCCAGAGGTAAACATTCAGAACTTCACCACCTGCTGGAGAGACGGCCTGGCCTTCAACGCCCTCATACACAGACACAGGTAGCAGCTGCTCAGCCTGGGTCGGGTTTTCACCACAGATGTGACACAGATGTTAGTTTCCGGTGCGCTAAAATAAATTTTTTCCATGAGAGTGTGTGTGTTTCCGCCTGGCAGACCGGACCTGATAGAGTTCCACAAGCTGACGCGCTCCAATGCGACGCACAACCTGCAGCAAGCCTTCAACGTCGCCGAGCACCACCTGGGTCTCACCAAACTCCTGGACCCGGAGGGTGAGGAATATGCATTAAATACAGTTTCATGGAAAATTCTTAGTTTCAATGCTGCTCTTTTGGTTCGGTACAACAAATACAGCGTTGTTTTAAAGCTCAAATACATGCAAAACTAAGTATAGTTTGTTTTTTTTGTCAAACGTTTTAACAATTAACTTCATTATCCACCAGGAAAAACTTCAAGCCAAATAAAGACGCAGCTGATGGTGGAAATAAATTAGCCAAAGTCCAAATCCAGCTGCCTGTGGGAGCATTCAATGCACAGCAGCAAAGTCAGTTGACTTTATTATCAATTCATCGTTCAAATTCAAATTAAATATGTCAAATGAATTCAAATTCTTCAATATCTACTAGACATACAGTGAAACAAAATTAAGTTTCTCAACAGAAACTAAAAACTTAAAGACACCACCCAACCATAAACAAGAACAAATAGTAATTTTAAAAAAGTTCTCTGTAATCTGTAAAAAACACAAAAATAATGTTTAAAAACTAGACACAATAAACAATTTTAAATTGAAAAAAATAAAAAAATTTAATTTTAGAGTTTTGACTTTTTTCCTCAGAATTCTGACTAAATTTCTGATTAAAAAGTTATAATTCTGAGGAAAAAAGCATGCACGTGGCAACAGTGGAGAGGAAAAACTCCCCTTCAACAGGAAGAAACCGCCAGCAGAACCAGAACCAGAACCTGGGTTCAGTATGAGCCACCATCTTCCATGACCATCTGGAGAACTAAACCAGGAACATTTTCTATGTTCATGAAAGTAAAAGGCTAATAACGTTAGCAGTTGATACAACAGGAGATAATTCAAATTAAATAGTAGAAGAAGAAAGTGAGGAAAAGTGGTGGGTTGGTCCTCCATTGGCCTGAGCTTTGTTTTGTTTTCTTTCCTCCAGATGTGAACACGGAGAATCCAGATGAAAAGTCCATCATTACGTACGTGGTCTCCTACTACCATTACTTCTCCAAGATGAAGGCTCTTATTGTGGAGGGGAAGAGGGTTGGCAAGGTAACAGATGCACCTTTTACTCACCGACATCACAGATATAATGCTGTCAAAGCCAGAGGCGATGCAAGAAAGTTCAAGTTGGAATGTTTTTGATTTTTTAAATTTTATTTTACAAAGTGCCATGAGTAACTAACTAGAAGATTTTTGGAAGAAATTTAAATGGGCCCTTCCAAAGTTGGTTGGAATCCAGATGATGATCATCTGATGATGAAAATTAGCAACAATGCTAAGGTTAGCTTCAATACTATCACTAGCATGTGGACTTGTATTGACTTACTCCGTTCAGTATGTTAAATATGGCTAATATATAAAAAATTAGCTAAAATGCTTATTTTAGCAGTAGACTGTCATTAGCATGAGGGCTATTGTTAGCACACAGAATGACTAGCATGTTGACACTACCAGTAGGATGTGAGTAATCAAGAGCAGGTTCACTCACAGTGACCAGTCCACTGTAAGTCACTGTTAGCCAAAATTAAGTGTATAAGCTAAAGCTAGGCAAAATGCTAAGGTTAGCTTAAATGCTGTTGGTAGCATGTGAGCTATCACTAGCATGTTGACTTACATTGACTTACTCTAAACAGTATGATAAACATAATTAATGAATAACAAGTTAGCAAAATGGTTATTTTAGCTATCATGCTAATGTTAGCATGAAGGCTATCATTAGCATTTATTTTTTTCCATCCCACTTTTCCAGATCTTGAATTTGTTTATACAACAATCATAAGTATCTTAAAAATATATATCATAAAAATATTTTTCTGCTGTTTATCAAATTGAAATAAATTGGGAAGCAGGAAAAGTTTATATAAAAACATAAAATTATTTGTAAATGAAAAAAATTAGTTAAAATATTCAGAAACTTTCAAAGTTAAAAAATAAGTAAAAGTAGCACCTAGGGCATAAAAAGCATTTATTTGTATTTATTTTTAAAAATGTTTTTTTATATTTAGTAATTATTATTTTTCGCTCTCTAATATTTGCCACCGTTTTTCTCTGAACTGTTTTTGTTTTGCTTTTCTTTCTAAGTTTTAGTCTAGCAAACACCAGTGGGAAAATATGAGTCAAAAAGTTATTTATTAAATTCTAATATGTAATATAAATATATTTATTGTGATTCCTACACTATTTTACTGATTCCACACATTAAAATACGGAGGGGAAAAAAAGCAAAGAGAGTAGAAAATGTGTCCATATTTTGTCGGGTTTTTGTTTTTACTGTTTATATATTTTTTATTTCTCTCTCTCAGGTGTTGGACAACTGCATCGAGACAAAAACGATCATCAACCGCTACGACGCTCTGGCGTCGGACCTGCTGGAGTGGATCGAGAAAACCATCGCCATCATCAGCAACCAGAAATTCGCCAACTCACTGACTGGAGTCCAGCAGCAGCTGCAGGCCTTCACAACCTACTGCACTATAGAGAAGCCCATCAAGTATGAAACCACATTTTGTTCCCCTGGTTCTACAGTTAACTACTACCACAGCAGCTAGTTGCTAATTGTTAGCATTTCTCTATTTCTCAACACAAAAAGTGCAGAAACAAACCAGATTAAGAGTTTCCTTGGTTAAGATCCTGAGTGTGACTTTATTTTTTGCTTTAAGTGGTGAAAAAATGCTAAAAAAACAAACAAACAGGGAAATCTTGTCAAATGAGGGGATAACAGAGGTTAAATTTATTTATTTTTGTCCAGGTTTCAGGAGAAAGGAAACCTTGAGGTCCTTCTGTTCACCATCCAAAGCAAACTCAGAGCCAATAACCAGAAACCCTACGTGCCTCAAGACGGGAAGCTCATCTCAGACATCAACAAGGTTTACACCTCTTCCTAAAATTACTCCATGTTTCTGTTTTAGAAAGAAAACGCATATATACAGTCATATTTCTGCTATCACTGTAGACAGAAAAATAAAAAAGGAAGAGTATGTTTCCACCAGAAACTCAGAATTTAACTTTTTTTTAGGAAAGACTCTTGAATTTTGGCATTAATTTTTAAGAGAAATCTTGGAAGTCAAAAATTTGCAGGAAAAAAATTGGTCATTTTTTCAGTTTCACAATTTGCTCTAAACAAAAACAGAACATTCAGAATAATCTCTGAAATTTTCTAGAACACATTTTTGAGTTACAAAACTCAAAAATTCTGAGTTAAATCTCAGAAATTTTCTAGGAAAAGCTTGGAAATTTCAGAATGTCAAAAATTTGCTTGAAAATTCTATTTTAAAATTAGATTCTGAATTTTTGTAGAAAACCTTTTAGAATTTGTTATTCTGAAAAGTCAGAAATTTGTTGTAAAAACTCTCAGAAATCCAGAGTTCAATCTCAAGATATTTGTTGAAAAAACTTGGAAATGTCACAATTTGAAATGTCAAAAATTCAAGGAGAACCTGGAAATTTTCGTCTTTCGGACATTTTTTGAAAATTCCATGTCTATTCTAGAAAATTTCTCAGATGATTCTCAAAATTAGATTTTTTTTTCTTGCAAATTTCTGACTTTTGTTTCTCAGAAATTTAAGTTTCCAAGAGTTTTTTGGTGGACATTTCCTTTTTTTTTTTTTTTATCTACGGTGGGATAACAGGCCATCATAGTTTTTTCCTAGTTATTTAACTTTGTTGTCTTTTGCCGTTTTTCGTGCAGGCCTGGGAGCGCTTGGAGAAGGCGGAGCATGAGAGGGGCGTGGCTCTGCGTAAGGAGCTGATTCGTCAGGAGAAGCTGGAGTTGCTAGCTCAACGCTTCGATCACAAGACGACCATGAGGCAAGCCTGGCTCAACGAGAACCAGAGACTCGTGTCGCAGGTAGGAAAAATGAACTTCCTGTAATTTCATGCATCCTTCACCTCCTGAAAGCAAAAGAAGCATCTGTCAGCTAACTTTATGAGGAACCGTTTGTAAAGATAAATTAGCAGCAATAATTTGGATTATTTAGTTTTTCACAAGAGAATAAAAATGAGGCTTGTTTTATTTTGTCATATTTTCATCATGTTATTAATTCTTTTATAAATTAACAAGTAAAACATTTAGTTTACAACCACATTTAGCTCCAAACTAAATTTTTAGCTAGTAAGGATTTAGTTTGAAGTCGAAAATTTAGCAACAAAATGAAAATGTAGTTGACAAGACAGATGTTTAGCTCTATACTAAATTTGTAGCTTAGAGATAATTTTTTTGTTTTTACACTAAATATTTAGTTTGGAGTTAAATACTTATTTATTTAGATTTTTTTTAAGTATCTAGAAAAAAATATTTTTTTCTAAATGTTTTTTTTTACCAACTTTGAGTTAAATACTTATTTAGCAAGTTAAATATTTAGACTCAAACGAAATATGTAGCTAGGTAACTAAATGTTTCTTTAATTAGCAAGCTAATTATTTAGTTGAAGCCAAATATTTGGCCACAAACTAAATATTTAGTGTCATTTCTAAATGAATGAATAACATGGTGAAAATACCCTAATTATTACTTTTGTTTTTGCTCCCGCAGGATAACTTCGGCTACGATCTGCCGGCCGTGGAGGCGGCGATGAAGAAGCACGAGGCCATCGAGGCGGACATCGCCTCGTACGAGGAGCGCATCGGCGTGGTGATGGAGCTCTCCTCGGAGATGGAGAAGGAGGGATACTACGACATCCGGCGCATCCTGGCCTGCAAAGAGAACATCCTGGGCCAGTGGAGCCTGCTGAAGGAGCTGGTGGCTGGCAGGCGGACCCGGCTGGAGAAGAACCTGGCTATGCAGAAAACCTTTCAGGACATGGTCTACATGATCGACTGGATGGAGGACACACAGGCAGGAAACAGACATCATCATCATCATTATTATTATTATTAGCGGTGCTTTTTAGGGATCCACGATACATCGGTATCGGCCGACATGATTCACTTTTTCACATATCGGTATTGGTCCGATAGATAAAACTGGACCAGTTTTATCTATCTGGCTGATAGAATCAACCGATATTTATTTTTATCTTTTCTGGTTGTTTTTTTCCCAAATCTGTCGAAACTGTGGTGAACTAAATATAATGTCGGCCATAGCGGCAATATTAACATCGGATATCGATACTGGCCCAAATTTTCATATCGGTGCAGCCTTAAAATAAATGTCTTTGTTTCACTCAAATTTTAAATTTTTTAAAGATTTTAACTTTAAATCATGAACGTTCTTCCAGCGGGTAAATAATTTTACATTGTGGAATAATTTTTTACAATCAATGTTGCAACAAATCCTGGCAAGAAATACTCAAATGTAGCAAACATTTTTTTAAAATTTTATTACATTTTTAAACAAAAGTATTAGTTTGTAATCTATGGTCTCCTCTAACAGCTGAAGTAAATTTTAAAATGCTTAGCGCCTTTCACAAATACATTTTGGGTCTTAAAAAGTAAAACATAATCAAACAGAAAAAAATACAAATTAAATTCTCTGAAATTTGCAAACAGATGTACAAAATATTCAGAAAACTCAGTATGGAAAATTACATTTTAATAAGAATGGTCGTCAAGGTCAAAACTAATACAAGAACACATTAGATGTGAAACTTGTTCTGGCCTGCATTATGCATGCATTAAAAGCGCTCTACCGCCACCTTCTGGATGAAATTATCACATTTACACAATATAATAATAACAACGTGATAAGTGTTCGAACATGCATTTTTTTATGTGACAGCAATATTCTTCCATATAACTACAATGAGCACAAGGCTGGATGAGAATATTGATGAAAAATTTCTACTTCCACTGGGAGATAATTTCATTTATTATAAGGGCAAAATGTTTTGCTATAAACGGAATAATCTGCCTGTGGAAGTAAAACTTTTTCATTAATATTATGAAAACAAAACTTGTATTTCTTGCTGAAAAGTTCCTTAGAAGTCAGTTTTGTATTATTTCAAGTGTGCTAAAATATTTCTACTCAAACGTAGACAAAAATACTTGGTAATATTTTGTGTTTTTACAGTGTTCATGCACAACTGAATAGTGCAGAGCTAAATCATGACTATAAACTTTATTCAAAACTTTTAAAAAATGAGACTGATGTTCAAAACTACTTTTCAGATTCACATTTTTTTCCAGTTTAAAATCTTTTCTTTAGAACAAACTTTATGGCCCCAACTTAGCTCCGTAATTGTCATAAGCGTCTATGACAGCTTGTCAGTTTTCAGAAGTTATTTAGTCTAGTTCTGCATTTCTTTATTTTTATGATGTAAGGCTCTTTGAACTGCATTGTTGCTGCAATGTGCTCTACAAATAAAATTGATTCGTTTTATATCTGAAGAAAAAACAGATTTTGCAAAAACTTAGCAAAGCAGGAAAAATATTAACGTGACGATTTTATTTGAAATTTACTCAGAAAATAAAAAATTGATCACTTTCCGTGAGAGACTCAGAGTTTGATGCTTTTTATGTTTCTTGTAAAATGTTTAGTTTAAAATGTGAATAAATGAATCTCTCTTTTCATGCTGCCAGGCTCTGCTGCTGTCAAAGGACTTCGGGAAGCATCTCCTGGAAGTGGACGACCTGCTGCAGAAGCACAGCCTGCAGGAAGCTGACATTTCCATTCAGGCGGAGAGAGTCGAGACGCTCAATGCTGCGGCGCTCAAATTCACCACCATCGAGGGTACAAAACGCCCCACTGACAACCTGCAGGGCAAAAATCTGATTCTTTGATCCGTTATAGAGATAATAGTTCTCAGTGAGACAATGAGCCGAACTCTCAGAGGTAAATGTTGATCTGAATGAGACCAAAACTCAGAAATTTCTACTTTATTTACAGTAAAAAAAAAAAAAAACACTAAATGTTCTCTAAAGTTAATTAGTTACAGAAAAGGATTAGGGAGACTAAGTAAAAAAAATAATTTTTTATTTTTTTCCCCAGAATTATAAGATCAAAGTCAGAATTCGGAGAAAAAGAATTCTGAATTCTTTTTTATTTCTGTCAGTTTTCCAAATTCTCTTTAGGTAATATTCATTTTTATTTGAGTTTTTTTCAGAATTCCAACTTGATCGCAGAATTCTTTTTTCCCTCTGAATTCCAAATTTAAAATAAAATTATATATTTTTTTTCCAGAATTCTGTCTTCTTTCTCACATTTCTGACTTTAGTCTTCGGAGCCACACCTTTTGGGATTTTTAAATGTCGTCCAGACGAAATAAAGCGTAACTTTATTTCCTGTTTTAACGGGGAACTTTCTGTTTTTAATGAACTGGAACCATTTTGGTGGAAAAACCACAATAGTATTGCATTGGTTGCAACCAATTTCTCTTAAATTTTTTTGTTGATGAACTACAAAGAAAATCCTCAATTTTTATTGTCAGTTAATATCAGCCTAGCTCAGCATTAGCTTAGCATTAATTCAGATGGCTTTCTGGAACACATTGTGCGTAATTTTCACCAGTTTTACTCCGGGTTTGTGAGTCGATTGCTTTTGCCTCCCAGGCTACCAGCCGTGCGACCCGCAGGTGATCTGTAACCGTGTGAACCACGTCTCTTCCTGTGTGGAGGAACTGAAACAGCAAGCCGCTAAACGCCGCGCGGAGCTGGAGGAGTCGAGGCAGCTGTGGGCGTTTTTCCAGGTGTGTCGGGTCATGGGAATGCTTCAGACTTCTTTCGGGACAAATCAGGAGACAATGTCTGAAAATAAAGCAAGACGGCAGCATATGTTTATATTTTTACTCCAATGTGCAGAAATCCCATTATCTTTTCTTAATTACAAACTCTAGTTTTTCAAGAACAGACCGGTTGTTTTTGTTTTTAACCCGTTGTTTTGGTCTCCCTGTTAGGAGCTGGAGGAGTCGGAGGCCTGGATACGGGAGAAAAGCTCCATCCTGGCGTCTCAAGGCTTCGGGAAGGACCTGAGCAGCGTGTTGAGGTTGCTACAGAAACACAAGACTCTGGCCGGGGAGCTGCTGGCGCACCGCTCGCTGCTGCAGGTGTGTTTTTAACCTGCAACCTTTAAAATGGACTCCAAAGTCCCGATCTATGAGCAATTAACCACATTTTAACCAAACCGTATCAACAAACTAAGCAACATTTTCAGTTCAAAAACTCTTTTTGCTGCTAAATGATTGAATATAGAATAGAATAGAATAGATTTAAACTTTATTGTCATTGCACTGTCACAAGTACAAGCAACGAGATGTAGATATATAGATTAGATGAGGGCAGAATACCCAAAGAATTACTCAAGTAAGAGTATCAGTACTTTACTCAAAAGTAAAAAGTAGCAAGAAATTGCTCATAACAGTAAAAAAGTATTTTTATAAAAAGTCTATTCAAGTATTGAGTAACTGATGAAGTTATAAATCATTTAATAACTAAAAATTACATCAAAATGACAATAATTCATGTCAGTAACAATAAGTGACAAAATCGGGCAAAAGAAAATAACATTTGTTATATTGTTTTAACAAGAAAACTTTCTTGTTTTCACAGGATTAAAAAAAATCTCGGAATGAAATTTATATCTCATAAAAAACCTGTAAAAAGCTCATTGCAACAATAAATTTTGTCATTATAACGGCAAACTTTCTCCTTCGCATTTCGCGAATTTTTTCCCCCGATTCAATAAGTTAGTCGTTATACCGAGAAATAAAATTTGTGTCTCCATAGCAACACACTTTCCAGCTTTACATCTTGTAATAACAATAAAGTTGTCATTTTAACAAAAAAATAGTAAATTTGTCAAATTTTCTCATTTTAACGAGTTTCGCATCTTGTAACTAGCAGGTTTTTCTGATTTAACAAAAAATTTTGTCATAATGAGATTTGAAATTAGTCGTTATATGGAGGAACTTCCTTGTTAAATTGAGTTACTACTCCTGAATTTATTTCTAACTTCTGACAGTTAAAGGCTTCCATATGAAGCAGCTTTGTCCTCCATTGTTGTTTTCGAATGTGCATCAGATTCACGGCTGTACTGAAAAAAGGTTCCAGATCAGATCTTTTATATGTAAAAACAAAAAATGCATATGAATGCAACGCATTAAAATCTATATAACTAATTAATTTAAATTAAAGTTAAATTATTTATGATAATTTTTGTCCGTTTCAACCAGTGTTGCTCAGTTTGTTTGTGTTTTTTCTTCACCTCCTAATAAAATCTATTTTTCCAGAACACCATAAAGCGGGGGAAACAGATTCTGAGCGAAAAGAGCTTTGGCACGGCGGGGATCCAGGAGCGCATCATGGAGGTGAAAGACGAGTGGAAGAAGCTGGAGGACCAGGCGGCGCAGCATCTCGGCCACCTGCAGGAGGCGCTCAACTTCTTCCAGTTCTCCACGGAGACGGACGACGTGGCGGCGTGGCTGCAGGACGCCTACCGCCTGGTCTCCAGCGAGGACTTTGGCCACGATGAATACTCCACTCAGTCGCTGCTAAAGAAGCACAAGGGCGTGACGGAGGCCATCGATAAACACAGGTTACATGTAGTTGCTCTGCGCAAACACATGGTGGTGCTGTCTCTGCAGTACAGAGAGCAGGAGGTGAGTTATGGAGGCTAAACCTGTTAAAGCTGCAGTATGTACCTTCTACTTACATATTGATTCATTTGCAGTGTCCAGGTTTGATGCAAATTAGCAACATGAGGCGCTTAAGGAATTACCCTAATCCTAACCCTAATGTATGAGTTTCTAAGTGTGCTAATGGCAGAGAAACAATTTACAGGAAAACCATTTACCTGCTGTCATTGGTGGGGATGCTAACTAGAATTAGCATTCACAACAGGCTATCCTAGCTGCATTGTAGCACCAGATGGCGGGTGATTGACAGCGCTATGACCCGCCCCCTGGCTCTGATTGGTTGTTTCCAATTAGCTCTGGGAGAAGGCAGAAGAGCTTTGTCTTATTCTATCATGACATGGTGACAATTTCAACAAACGTAAAAGAAATGTGATTTATAAAAGTTATAAACTGAAACTTTAACTATATATTTTTAATCTTTGTAAGCATGTGGTGTGACTTTGTTTACTCACCTGTCTGCAGGAGGTTCAGGTGCGTTTGGGTGAGGTGGAGCAGCTGTACATGGAGGTCGCAGAGGTCGCCGTTCTCAGACAGCAGTGGCTCCACGACGCGCTCGCCGTGTACCGCATGTTCAGCGAGGTGAACGCCTGCGAGCTCTGGATCGACGAGAAGGAGCAGTGGCTGGAGAAGATGGAGATCCCGGAGAAGCTGGAGGACGTGGAGGTGGTGGCGCACAGGTGAGGGGGAACTCCGAGGACCCGACAGAGAAACACAGAATGCTTTCTGTTCCCAAATCCACCCTTCTCTGCGATTTAGGTTTGAAAGTCTGGACCAGGAGATGAACAGCCTGATGGGACGGATCCTGGACGTCAATGAGATCGTTCAGCAGCTGCTGGACGGAGGTCATCCGTCTTCAGCGGAGGTCAGAGGTTGTCAGGATCACCTCAACTCCAGGTACAAAAACATTGCAGACGACGCAACACGGATTGTCAATCTAGGTACTTTTGTAACTTCGAATCTCATTCTTGGCCCTGGAATTATTAATTTGCGCTGCTAGAAATGGTAAAAACAGCAACTGAAAGTGAAACTTTAAACGGACGTTTTTGACCTGAACCTTGAATTCACACTGCAAAAACACAAAACCTTAACAAGTACTTTTTCTCTAGCTCCTAGTGCAAATATTTTTGTACATTTGAAAAAAGACAAAACTACAGCGGCATGTTAGGACAAAAAAAAGAGAAGTACATTTTCTCAAAAAAAATTTCACAAATTTTCAAGAAAAGACGAGGAAATTTCTCAAGAAAAAAAAAATCAGATATTTTGAGATTAACGGCAAATATTTTCTATAAATAGTTTAGAAATTTCTACGTTTTGAAAATTCAATTTTCTTTTTACTTTTGAAACTCAGAAATGTGTAAAAAAAAAAAAATCCCTGGCGATATCTGAGGGATTTTTTTGTTTGTTGTTTTTTTTTTACAATTTTGCAAATTTTCACACTCAGACTTTTCCATGTTCTTTTCTAGAAAATTTCAGATTTTAAAAATTTCAGGGTTTTTTGTTTTTTTTGGCAAATTTGTGGGTTTTCAAACTGGGAAATTTCCTCATTTCTTTTGAAAATTTCACAGATTAATCTAATAATTTCAGAATTTTTTGCGAACATTTTGTCCTTTTTTTCTATCTAAAATAGCCATAATTTGGACTCCTTTTAGCACAACTTGAACACAACAGTCTTTCACAGCGTCCCATCAGAAGCAGAAATGAACGGCCAGTGTGCCGATTGAAGCAGCTTTGTTATCCATCGCTGTTGTTAGTGAAATTGTTGCCTGTGCGTCAGATTTATGGGTTGTACCAGAAACGCGAATGCAAAGGCTCCAACTCAGGACTTCCTTATGTAAAAGGGCTTAAATGATTTAAATGTCTTAAAATCTATTTAATTAACTAAGTTGTGTGTCTTATAAACTACCATTCAGTGTGTGTGTGTGTGTTGACTTGTTCATTGACTGCTTTAATGTCTGGCAGCAGCAAAGTCTTGTGACCTTGGCTCATCTCGCGGTCTCAGGGTGACCATCTGTGCTGCTTTCCTCCCTCAGGATGAGCTCAGCTCTCATCACATGTCCACAAATATCAACAAACACGAAAGATCTGATTTTACTATCACCTCGTCAAGCGTTCATCGGTTAAATACAACATCCCTCACTTTTTAATCAATAAACATATATAATATTTGGGTTAGCTTTTCCACTTAAATCCTCATTAGTCTTCAAGCAGCAACTGAAGTCAAAAACACAAAATATTACCAAGTAATTTTGGTCTGAAAATATATTGGTACCCTTGAAAAAAGATAAAAACTAACTTACAAGCAGAGGTGAGCAGAGTACACAAAAATTGTACTCAAGTAAGAGTAGCATTACTTCAACATATATTTAGTGAAGTAAAAGTAAAAACTAGCAAGAAATTACTCAAGTAAGAGTAAAAAAGCATTTGGTAAAAAGTCTACTGATCAAATTATTACGAATTTAAAAATTACATAATCAGATGAACCAAAATGTAAATTTAAGTGGAAAATTTTGTAATTCAAGGACCGAAATGACAATAATTCATATAAGTAACAAAAATATAAATATATAAATAATAAATAAATATAAATTATCATATTTTTTTAAGATTTAAAGCTGTAATTTTATTTTTTAAAATTATATATATATATATATATATATATAAACTGTCACTATGCTGTGTCAGTTTGTTATGAGACAGATAATCTGTGAAAACATCAATCCTCTCCACCTCTTTCCTGAGCTGCCATTACCATCTGAAGAAATGCACCAAAGCAATCAGAAACAGGAGGCGGGCCTTAGCGTTGTCAATCAAGCTCATGAACGCGCTGTAAAATCTGCTAATGTCGGAGAAACAATTTACTGTTACATTAAAACTGTAAAAAACCTTCGTCACAATGCCTATGCTAACTAGCATTGGCATTTATGACAGGGTTTACTAGCTGCAGCATAGCAGAGAGCAATGTTTAAGTAAAATTGACCATTTAAGTGAATTTCTGCATCTGTTTTTGTTTGTTTTGTGCGGCAGGTGGAACACCATCGTTGAGCTGGTGGAGCAGAAGAAGGATCAGCTCGACTCGATGCTTCGCCTGCAGAATTACCTCCTGGAGTGCGCCGAGATCAAGTCCCAGATCCAGGACAAGAGGAAAGCCATCGACGCCACGCAGTACATGGGCAGCGACCTGGGAGGCGTCCTTGCTCTGCAGCGACGCCTCTCCACCATGGAGGGGGCGCTGTCTGTCCTGGAGCCCAAACTGCTGCATCTACAGGTACAGGAAGCCCACAGACGAATCATAACGGTCCAAATCAAACAGTTTCTGATCATAGCTTTTCCCTTCGTGCTGATGCAGGAGGAAGCAGAGTTTCTAGCCGCCGCTCATCCCAGCCGAACCATGGAGATCCTGGTGCCGTTCGATGGCATCAACGTCGAGTGGGAGGAGCTTAAAAGGACGCTACAGGGATGTGAGGACTCGCTGATGGTGGCCAGCAGGCTGCAGAGCTTCATACAGGTACACAGAAATAAAATAACCAACAACTTAAACAGAGCTTTAGAATTTATTAAGAAAATTAATTAGATTAGGGGAAGATAAGAGCGCCAAATATTTTCAAAGTTAGCAAAAATGCTAAAGTGCTAAATGAAAAATTAGGTCCTCTACTAGGAGCCCACCACTGCTATTGATTTTAGAAGAAACAATTTTACACTGTGTACAAGAGGTTTTACTATTTTAAGACAAAATGAGTTGACAAATTAAACTACTGTTAGCGTCTTATATTAGTAATCAGTCTGGTTCGTCCTGCTAGCATTGTTTGAAAAGCTGTCTGCTTTATTCAACTGAAAGTTTACAAAACAGTCAAATAAATTACTGCTTTAGAATTTATCTGGAAAAATTTGTTAAAGGAAACCAAGTACGCTAAATGTTTTCAAAGGTAGCAGAAACTGCTACTAGTAGCACAAATGTACCAACCACTGCATCTAAATTCTTGCCTAACTCTCTACAAATTCATCTAACATCAGCAGCTTTGAAATGAGACCCATGTCATGTCCCATCAGGACCTGGACTCCTTCCTCACCTGGCTGGTCCAGACCCAAACGGCCGCTGCCTCGGACCAGCTGCCCAACGATCTGGAGGAGGCGGAGAAACTCATCAACAAGCACGCCGCTCTCAAAGAGGAGATCGGCCGGTAGGTGGCTGCTCTAACAAGTCTCCTTTCTGCCGTGTTTCACCTAACGTGCCGTCCGGTCCGGATCCAGGTACGAGGAAGACTACGAGCGTCTGCAGGCCATGAACGAGCTGCTGGAGTCGGAGGACGCCCCCCTGCCGCAGGCCGCCCTGCAGCAGTGGCTGCAGAAGCTCGACGTCGGCTGGAACAAGCTCCTGGAGATGTGGGAGAGCCGGAGGGAGGTTCTGGTCCAAGCTCACATCTTTCACCTGTTCCTGCGAGACGTCAAACAAGCGGAGTCCTTCCTGAACAACCAGGTGAGCTTTTTAAAACTCAAAACATTACGATTAGAGCAATTATATGACCGTACAGCTTTGAAAAGCATTAGTAGAGTCTCCTGCACAACCAACAAGAATGCAGCAAGTAGGAAGATTTACCCAAAATATTGATAATATCAATACGGATCGATACTAATTTTTGCTCAATTCTTTATTGTTGTCTTTGACTTTTAAGTCACTTCCCGGTTGTCCTTTTCCTCCTCCAGGAATCGGCTCTGGCCCACGTGGAGCTCCCCACCACGGTGGAAACGGTCGAAGGCGCCATCAAGAAACATAAGGATTTCACTACCACCATGGAGCTGAACCTGCACAGGATCAAAGCTGTGATCGAGGCGGGAGAAAGCCTGATCAGCCAGAACAACATCTACTCCGAGCGAATCCGGGAGCGCATCGACACTCTCGCCAAGAGGTAACAAACGCTGGCAGGATGCAAGTCATCGATCAACAAGTTCATCTACAGTTGATTTAACTTCTCGAGATTTACTCAAGTCAGAGTAGAGACACTTCATAATAAAATCACTCAAAGTGCAGCGTAGTAAAATACTCCTAAAAGTAATTTTAAAAAAAAAGAGAAGAAGTTACACAAATGGATGTAATAATGTAAGAGAGTAAATCTAACTCGTTACTAAAAACCTCTGTTCATCTGTATTAAATAATAAAAAGAATCTTGTGGTTCTTGCATTATTAGACATATGTAATGTAATAAAACAGGAGCCTCTTAAGTTGCTGAATAAAAAAAAATAAACGTCAAAATAATTAAAATCTGTGTAATACGTAATTTCTCATGAACACAGATGTTGTTGCTCTTGAAGGATTGTTGAAACTTCGGTCGATAAAGTGCATTAACTCAGAAAAGCTCTAACAAATCAACCTCACTTATCGGCGCCATGATTTCTTCTATTATGTTACATTTTTTCTGCTTTACTGTCATCATATCTCCTTTACCTTCGCAGCACATCGGAAATATTTGAATGACAAGTCGACGCCGCTGTTGGTGATATAACCTAAGGAGGTTGTCGAGTGTTTATATTTCAAAACGGAACAGGATAAAGCTAATTTTAAATAAAACATCGGACCGTTTCTCTTTCCCGTTCTGTTATGGCCCCGCCGCCATCTTTATTCCTGAATCAGCGACTCCGTTTATGGATGGCGGCTAAACTACAACACTAAAATAAGGTCTCAGTGGACGGTATTAGTTAATTGAGAGGAACTAATTTTAATCTACTAAACCATTAATCCACAATCATAAGTTGATTATTTGTTTGCATCCCTAGCTAACAGAATCAAAGTAAAACAAATACAGAACAGCTATGAGCAGCTATAGATTTTAGGTGTCTTTTTTTTTTTATTTTTAGCTAAAACTCTCTGCACTGTCCTGGGTGCGTCAGTCTCAAAAATCTAAGCAGCTGGTAAAACACAACAACAGTTTTGAGAACAAAGAGAGAGACTCTCAGAGAGACAAAGAGACAGACAAAAGGACCGGTTTGGTCCAAAAGCACAACCCTGACCGTGAAATCTGGGTGACAGCTGAGGTTTTGAACCGCATGCATTTTGTATTAGATTACCATGAATGTATGCGAGCTTACTCTAAAATATGCACCTAAACCAGCTCACTGGACCAATAAGCATCTGTGCACTGATGCTGTTTGTCCACATATAAATGTGGTATTATGCATTAGTGTCATAATCACCAATTTTCATTGTGTATTAATGGTTACTACAGCCAGAGTACACTGCAAAAACACACAATCTTAGCAACTAACTTAGAAGTAACTTTTCAGCAAGATGTAGGAGCATGTTTTAAGTCAATAATTTCTTAAAATCTATATAAAAAAAGATTATTTCACCAATAAGACATTTTTCAAATTGTTATTAGTGAAATAATCTGCCATCACAACTGGTCTTTTTTTTGTCAACATTAACAAATTAGTACCTTAAAACAAGCTCCTTGTTGCTCAAAAGTTACTTATAAGATAGTTTTGTTTTATTTCAAGTGTACTAAGATATTTACACTAGAAACTATACCAAAAACTTTGGTAAAAGAGCTAAATTTTTGCAGAAAGTCGTTTTTTGTATGTTTGTCACACTTCAGTGTTTCAGAACATCAAACCAAATTAAATATTAGTCAAAGACAACACAAGTAAATAGCGATGCACCAATATGAAAATTTGGGCAGATATCACTATTAATATTGCTGTTATGGCCGATAACTGATATACCAATATGTATATTTCTCTACTATTTTGACACCTTTGGAAAGAATAAAAAATGACAGCAAAATAAATATTTGCTGTTGATATTGGCAGTTTTCTGTATTGGACTGATACTGATATGTTAAATAATTACTGATATCAGCTGATATCGATGTTAGTGTCGATATATTGTGCATCTCTGACAAATAAACACAAAATTCAGCTTTAAGGTAGTGTTTATTAAATAAAAAATGCTAGTAATTTCTTCCACTTGGTTGACAAATGCTCAGACAACTCAAAAGCAACAAAATTAATTTATGTTTATCCAGAAGGTTTATAAGTTCTGGGTTTAAATCTTCCTTCTGTTTGTGTTTCAGGGGAAACCGGAACAGGGTACTGGCCCAGCAATGGCTGGAAAAACTGAACGACCAGTGGGAACTTCAGAGATTTCTCCAAGACTGTCATGAGGTAGGAAGCTGATGGGGTTTCAGTAGCTGCTTCATTGTCAAGTCTCACTCTGTCCGGTTAAAGCTGCAGTAACTAACTTTTATAAAATATAGGTTTTTTTACATATTTGTTCAATAATTTCCATTATTTGTCGTTTTTCTCTTTCTACGAAAACTGGTCGAGTCTGGTGTTTTGGTCTCAACTAATCCTCATTTGAAGGATAATTTTGTTTACAGAGACTTTCATTCATTTTATTTGTTGTTTTGTTTATTTATGTTGGATATTTAAGATGTCTTCCAGTTCCAGTGTTTAAATGTCCACTGGAATTTGAAGTTTATTAATCTTTAAGAATGTGTTCTTGCGTTGTTATTATTATTGTTCGCATTATATTACTTGAAAATGATCTCAAAACAACAATATTATCATTTATCACAATCACAATTTAAATTTTGTATTATCGTGGCAGATCTTTCTGTCTCATACTATGTTGTCACGACACAGTGATAATTTCAACAAATATGTAAAAAAAAGAAAAAGAGAGAAAGTGCCATACTGCAGCTTTAATGTCTGGTTGGGTTCTAGCCCGGTTGGTTGTGTCTCCATTGACCCCATGTTCCTCTGAGCTGTGGTTGGCGCTCTGATGATGTCATTTTGAAGCGCCTGTCCGTGGTTGGCCAGCTTCACTTAAATCTCTGGGTATACTTGTACATTGCTCTGTCCAGTGGACGCGGTTTGTCTGCACATAGCACCTTTGCTCATCCGGTGACAAATTCACGGGTCGATCAGTGAATTTGGTTTGCTGCCAATCAAACTGATGACATGGCTCGACCCAGCTTGTACCACCACTGAGATGGTTCTGACAAATGGGGAAGAACCATTCAGGATCTTTAAATGTTCACTTGAATTATTTGATTACCTGCAGATTGTGTAGTTTGTTGATGTTCAAAGATATTTACATATTCAACTGTCCTGTTAATGTAATGTTGTGGGGGGAATTTACATAATGTAAAACTACTGAAAAAATTAGATAAAGATTAAAAATATTAACATTGGTAACTAAATATGGGTAAATATTATTTTTTATTTAGAAATCTAAATATTATGTTAGGAGCTAAACATTTAGCTTATAAACTATATCTAAATGTTTAGTTAACAAGCCAAGTATTTGACTAAAATATTTGAACATAATATTTAGCTATGTAGATAAATGTTTAGGTAAATACTTAAGCTAAATATTTAGCTTGTAAACTAAAAATTTAATTTGGAGCCAAATATGTAGCTCCAAATTTAATATTTATTTAGCAAGCTAAATATTACATCTGGAGCTAAATATTTAGGTTGTTAGCTGAATATTTATTTAACAAGTAATATATTTAGCTTGCTTAATTTAATTGTTAATTATTTAGTTAGTATGCTAATATTATTTTACCTGCTAAATAATTTGCTCTAAATTAAAAGTTATTTAGCAAGCTAAATATTAAATTTGGAGCTAAATATTTAGCTAACTCTTTTTTCTGATTTTAACTTTTCATAAAGAGTCCAGTTGATTTAAACTGCCTTTTAAATTAAAATCATCATTTGAAAACTGCTTTCTGTATTCCACTGGGCTATATTTGTCTATTAAAATTAGTTTAATGATTTTAAACATTTTAAACGTGAGAAGAAGATGGAATTTAAGGGATATAAATGTAATAAAAATTGGGATTTTTACATGTTATTAGAGTTCAACCTTGAAAACAGACAGGATGATAAAATCTGCGCCGTCCTCCGATCAGTCCGCGGTCCTCCATGACCTCTGCAGTCACATCACTTATGCAGCTTTTAAATTCCTCTGTGTGCGCGCTCCTGTTGGCCTCTGGAGGTGTGAGCCCGTCGTGTTTACTGCTGCCTGTTCCCCGACACGTCTGCGCGGCGCCAACACGAAGTGTGATAGCTCCAAGAAGAGGCGACGACGTGTGAAAACCAGCCCCGATTCATAAAAACAGCCGATCTGCTAATCCGTCCTCCCCTCCTCTCCTTCTCCCTCTGCTTTCGTTCCTTGCTGCTTCACCACTGCAGCAGCATCAAGCTGGAAACTGTGAGTGCAGCTGCAGAGACGGAGGGGAAGATCAAACATTAACAGAGCTGCTGCTAACGATTACTCTGGCAATTAACTGAAGAATTAGATTTAAAACTTGGCACCTCTCTAGCCTTTTTTTAAAATACAGAATTAGATAAACAAAATCAAATTCCTTTTATAAATAAGAATATACACATTTTGTTACCTAAAATGCAAAAATATAGCATTCCTATAGTGAATTTGAACAGAGTGAAGCTAAAACTATGCAATTTGAAGAGTTTTGGTAAAACATATTTACAAATCAAGGTGTTTTTTATTTTAAAGGGGATCTATGATGCAAAATTCATTTTTGCCACATTTTTCTGCTTCCATTTGCGTCTCAACAGTTTCTAAAAACAATCCCAAGTGCTTAAAAACATGAGAAAAATGAGCCGTTTCAAAAACTTCCAGAAAGTAACGACGCAAATGAGCAAGCACGGCACCGTTACCTAGCAACCCCAGTGGAACTCCAGCACGTTACTTAGCAACCCAAGCTGAGCTCCATCACGTTTGCTCAGCTGCTTTTACCGCTGTATGTGCTGTACAATGGCTGCTGGAAAAGACAAGTGTTCCGTTCTTGGCTTACCGTGCTGGTTAGAGGAGGTTCCACTTCTGCTTTTCAGAAATACACGTGTATAATTGCATATCTGTTTTCAACAATTTTCATGAGTATAGATTTTAAACTGATTTGAGGGACCTATCCTAACCTGTTCAAGGAACCATAAGAGTTCACTTTTAAATGCATAATGTTTTTGTATTTTGCAGAGTTTTGTCTTAATTACTGCTTTAACAATTTTTTGATTACTAAGTAGTTGATGAAAAATTATTCATAACAGTGAATTCAGTTCATTGTTTCAGTCCTACTGTAGAATAGCTGAGCCAAAGCTTTAGCAGAAGGAATTGAAAATATTTATTTTTTATCATCTTTTTTCTCTCAATGCTGTTTAAAGCTGCAGGATGTAACTTTTATAAAAAATGTTATTTTTACATATGTTGAAACTGTTGCTATGTTTTATCAGTATGTTATGAGACAGAAAAACTGTGAAAAACTTGAGCGCCTCTCCCTTCTCCTAGTGCTAACTAGAAACAGCCAATCAGAGCCAGGGGGCGGGTCTTAGCGCTGTTAATCACTCCTCAGTTTAGCACAGACTGCCATGAATGCTCTGGTTAGTTAGCATAGCCCTGATAAACTGTCTCTTACAACTGTAAGTCATTTTTTGGTGTTAGCACATTTATCAGCGTACATGAGGTTGATTGACAATGCTAAGACATGCCTCTTGGCTCTGATTGGTTGCTTTTGGTCAGGAGCTGCATTGCTTCAGACGGCAATTGTAGCTCATGGAGGAGGGGAAGGAGGTTGATCTTTTCACACACAGGTTATCAGTAGTTTGCATTTTAATTACAAATCTTTGTCTACTTTCTGCTAATGTCGAAAAATTACAATTTCATAATTGTGGTGTTTCCATTAAATAAAATATTTAATAAAAATCACACGTGATTAAGCTTGTTCACACAGTAAGTAATTAAAATAATGACAGCGACGATGTAAACAGTTACATCAGATGTATTCATAATTCAGCGCTCACCATCTATCAGCCAGTCAGATGGGATGTCGACGGCTTGGAGCGACAAGCCCCGCCTACTTGGGAGCAGCTACATGCTAGTCACTCAATTTTGGGGGAAATTGTAGTCGGCCATTTTGGAGAAGAGCTATGGATTCAAAACCTTGGAATGACACAACTTTTTATGAACTGTGATGTGAGAGCTCTGGTGGAGCAAAAAAACAAAAAAAATTGAAGAAAATCAAAAAACAAAATCATCATCTTACTACCTCTTCTTGTTGTCTTCTTCGTGGTTTTTGCCTGTAGTAACATCCGGCAAAACATGAGGCGAAAAAGTGTTTCGAAATGGCTGAAAAACCACCTCATCCTAACAAAAACTTTTTAAAACAAAAACGTGACTTAAAAAAAATTGCGTGTCTCCATGAAGCGAATCTATTTTGTGGTTAATAGAAACGCAGCCAAACCAACAAACCTGTAAAAAACAGATGATCGGTTCCTGCCGTCCCGGACTGCTCGGTCCTCCCCGCCTCCATCCCACCGAGCATCCGGCTCAGCCACAGACGGAGCGATGCAGGGGAGGGGCTCGGCTCTGTGCCATTTTATTGTTGTTTTTTCTTTTTTGGGAGGAGGGTGTCTCTCTCCTCTCACTCCTCCGTCACTGATCCACCCCCATTCCCGCATCCTCTCCTTTCTGAGCGAATCTTTGGCACCAGAGGAAGGAGGGAGGAAGTCTCTTCACTGCTGGTTTCATTTTCCTCCCAGCTTTTTTTTTTTTTTTTTCCATCTCTGCTCCCGTGTTTCCTGCATAGAGGAGCATCTTTGCATGTCGGCGGAGGAGCGAGGATGCGGACATCGGAGGCTGCAGCCTGCAGCTGCCACTACCCAGCGGGCTGCTGCCGTTAACCGCCGCTGGTAAACCAGATTTCTTCCTCCCGCCTGAGTGAGAGCAGAACGCGGAGATGCTGAGAGTTTTCCGACGGGTTTTTAAATTAAATGTGCCGATCGCAGCCTGAGTGGGAGCGGGGGGGGGGGGGTGTGCTCGGTGATCGAGTCTGCGTAGGTGATGGTGGGTGGGGGGAGATACTGTAAGCTGTTATGCTGCACATGTGAATTCCTGCAGCCATGTTTGTTGTTGCACGTGTGTCAGGCTACATGCGCCGTGCGTCATTAACCGTGACCTTGTATTTCAACTAGAAAAGCCGTAAAAATATGAGGTCAAAATGCAAAAAAAGGTTTAATTTATGCTAACATGAATCTCTTCTGCACGAAATATGTTTAATAATCAATAGTTCCGCTCTGCATCTTTTGATAAGAGTGTTTGATCTTCCAGAAATTTATCTGAGCGTCAATAGCTGCGTTTTCATTGACCAAATAATTATAATAATATTGTTTTACTTGTTATTTAGTGTTTTTATTGACAACATTTTTGTATTTAAGTCATTTTAATTGTGTGATAGCACACATTCTTATAACATCAACATGTTAGTAGCTTATCATGCTAATGACAACCCATACACTAAAGGTAGCATTAGCAGCTAATGCTATAGCACTAGCTACCTTTTATAGCTTAAGGTTGCCTTAATGCTACTAGCTAAGTAGCATTACTTACTTGCCTCGCAGTGTCGTTTCCCATGCTTTCCCGCTCTTTGCAGGCATTAGTCTCTCTGTGTCGTTAAGCAGCGATCGCATTACTTTTTGTAGTATTAGTAGTACAAATGCAGTTCAATTCAAATATACTTCATTGATCCAAAAAAGACATTAAATAAAAAATTCTTATTTGATTTTTTAAATAGTTGCTAACATTAGCAGTTAGCTAAGATTTATATGTAAGCTGAGCTTTACATGCTAAATGTCAACGTTACTCAACATGCTGGTGATAACACGCATCCTACTGGTAGTGTCGACATGCTCGTCACTCATCATGCTAGCGTTAGCCTTAAGCATCACTAACAGTGATGTAATTCAACGAGACATTTTGGGCAAGAGGCAGAGTCACGCTGGGCAGGTCGCCAGTCCATTGCAGGATGTTGGTTTTATATGTTAATATTAATAATAACAAAAAATAGTCACACAATCGACAGTCGCTTGTTGCCACTGGGGCAAACCGGTGAAGACAAAATGGTAAATGGACTGAACTTATATAGCACTTTTCCAGTCATTTGACCAGAGTCACATTCATCCATTCACACTAAGAAACATTTATACGCAGAACAGTAAGCAATTTGCCCAGAGGCACATCGACATGTGGCAGGAGGAAGCTGGAATCGAACCTACAACCTTGCGATTACAAGACAACTCCTCTGCCCACAGAGTCACAGTCGACAACTGGAAGTATAGTTGGAGGCGCTGAAAGTTTTTTAATGACTTACCACATAAATAAACATATTTAGGTGTGATTTTATGATTTTAATTGTGTTTCTTATTTAGTGGAAACGATGCATTTGCAAAGTTGTGTGTGTTTTTTTTTTTTTGTTTGTTTTTTGACATTAGCAGAATATGGACAAAGTTATGGGCACATTTGCAACAGAAGTGCAGCTAACTTCCGGTTCCTCTCCTTCTCCTCCTCTGTCGTCTTCTCTCTCCAGCTGGGGGACTGGGTGTACGAAAAGATGCTGATGGCGAGGGACAGCAGCCGAGACGAGACCCAGAAGCTGCACAAGAAGTGGCAGAAGCACCAGGCTTTCATGGCCGAGCTGGCCCAGAACAAGGAATGGCTGGATAAAATCGAAAAGGTGAGTGCTGCCGTCAGATAATGCAGCTTTCCTGCCTGGAGCGAACGGTTTTTGGGTCACTCCGCTGCTGAGTGCATTCTCCCTCTTCTCAGCGAAAGGAAGTTGGAGCCGTTTTCAGAGAGTTTCTTGTGATTCTTGATCCCACGGAAATATTTCACAACGGAGATTTTTCACTTAGATCTTCATAAGTCATTGCAATGAATGACAATATCTTTGTTTTGAGACAATTTCCCAGTAATATATTGATAATAGCATAATAATAATGCAAGAACACATTCTCAAAGATCAATAAACTTTAAAATCTAGTCAACATTTAACGCTGTAACTAGAATAAATAAACAAAACAGAAACAACAAATAAAATTAATGAAGTCTCTGTAAACAAAATTATACTTCAAAAAAGAATCTAGTTGAGATAAAAACACCAGACTGAAGACTTTTAGCAGCCAGTTTTTGGCAGAAAGAAAGAAACAATAAGAAATGGAAATTATTGAGCTTGTTTTAATTTATCATGCGATTAATTGATTTATTGCAACAGGCCTGAACAACACAGCTGGTCTACAGATAAAACAGACATAAAAACAAAACAACAATTAAATTTTAGTTTTAATTAATATTAAAACTGAGTAAAAAGCCAAAAAAAAAATTAGAAAATATTTTAAAAGAGAAAGACAATCTGTAATGTTCAGTAATGTTTATAATTTTAGTTGAAACGAAAATCTCTCAAAATCAGGGTGTGCCGTGGCGGCGTAGTGGTTAGCGCGACCCATATTTGGAGGCCTTCAGTCCTCAACACGGCCGTCACGGGTTCGACTCCCGGACCCGACGACATTTGCCGCATGTCTTCCCCCCTCTCCTTCCCCGTTTCCTGTCAGCCTACTGTCATATAAGGGACACTAGAGCCCACAAAAGACCCCTGCAGGGGTAAAAAAAAAAAAATCTCTCAAAATCAATATTTTTACTATCCAGTGTTTGATGATATAAATAGAACATGCCTTTCCTCTCCCAACCATCAGGGGGTGCTGCAGCACACTCTGCTTTCTCTGACCCTGTGATTATTTTTCTGGGACACTCAACATAAAAAAACAACCTCCTGGGAGTTTGATGCGAGGTAATTAATCTGGGGAAATGATAGCATGGATGGCATGAAAAAGGAGCAGTTCTGCAAGCAAATGTCACCTTGGCTTGGAGCTTACACATAACACACACACACACATAACACACACACACAAAACGTTTAAAAGTGTACGAATCAAAGAAATGTGGCACAAAGAAACCGATCCGTATGCAGACAGACACAAAGTTCATGCTTAAACTCCTTTTTTTACCTCTTAAAAACTGATGGTTTGGTGTATCACTGATTTATAGAGAAATCCATTATTCTATGGAAGACTGATACTGCCAAAATTTAAATGTAGAGTTAAAACCTCAGGGGTTTTAACTAATTTGATAAAATTCTCTCTTTTTTTTCCGATATCTTGGAAACTAAAGTATCTGTGAGCACGTTTGTTAGCTCCAGAATGGAGCCATTCCAAATATATATTCTCAAAATATATATTGAGAAATGATAATTTCTCGTTATATTTTCTAAAATGTCCAGCCTTATTGTTTTATTTTATGTGAGTTGTCTTTTATGCTGAATATTTTATAGTATAAAGGTTTATTCTTCCTATTCCAGTATGTTTTTATTTTGGGTCCAACTTGTTTTCTTTTCTTACCAGCTTCAGTTAGCATCTTCACAGGAAGCAGACTACTTCGCGGTCGTAACCCGCTACAACCAAAACAAACTCGCTAATCTAGCGTTAGCGGGTGAAATGGCTTGTGGTCTTTAGCCAAAGATTAAAGAGAAGTTCTACAACCACTGAAATCTGATGCTACTCCAGTTTTGTTTCTATTTGGTGAAGAAGGAAGCTGCGCTCAGTGTCTTCAGAGGTTTTTGTGTTATTTCCTTCAGAGGAGCTTGGTGCAGCGCCCTCCACAGGCGAGGAGGGGAACAGGTTGCTCAAAGGGTTTGGTTGGTTTGACTCAGAGAGAAAGAGAACCTCAGCAGCTGGAGATGGTACAGACGTTGAATCGAACCGATTCTACCGGACAATCAGTTGATTTTCATTCAGGAAGTTAAAGCATTTGATACCAAATAAAACAATGACTGATGGATGTTCTGGATCAGTGAGCAGAGGAGACGTGATTCGATGCTCATCATTCACCGTTCCTTGACATGTCGGCTTCTAATGCCTGGGGCAACATGTCTCCTGTTTTATGTGCTTTTGACGGTTGCCTGGCAGCAGCTGGCCAATCAGACCTCTCGCCTCCTTCCTTCCCCTTTCTGCCATGCATGAAGGTCATTCCTCCATCCCGTCTTGTTCCCGCTTCCTGTTCCCTCTGACTCGTTCACTCATCCTCAGTGGTTTCCTTTCAGTTTCCGTTCTAGACTGAGAGCCAGAATCTAAGTAAGATCTGCTTTTGTCGAAGGTTTTCCAACTGCTTGGATTTACTCTGGAGAAGCCTTCAGTCGAAAAACAAAAAACACCCTTTGAGAAATTCCTTTATTGGGCAGTAACAGCCATTAATGTTTATATTTATCTCTGAATATATCGATAGATGTGGTATATTGGAGATTAAATCAGCTCTGCACAGCCAACCGGCAGTCAGAAACTGGAGTTCTGGATGTAAAACTTAAAAATCTGGAAGTATCCGTCAGCTGGACTGGAGGTGCATCTCTGGGAAATGTTTTAATTGTGGGATTTTTTTTCGGCTCATTTTTAGATATTTTTCACTTCAGAAGCCTAACAGTCTTTGGTTGTTCATATTACTGTAGAGTGGTCTGCAAATTTGGGCTTGAAAAGCCAGATATTTCACTCTTTTTTTATTGTTTAAAAGTAGAGCTGAAACGATTAATCGGATCAATCACGATTAATTAGTTATTTTTTGTTATTAAAGTTTTTATTGTTGTTTCAGAACACATACGTACATAAACCCTTCCAACCGCTCTCACAAACAAGCCAAACCAAAATAAAACAAAACAACCAGGTCAGCACATATCAAATCAAAGGTTTCTCAGAAGATTAGCGTATACAAACATCCTCGGTGGTAGCAGGAACAACCACAGTAAACAGAAGTAGCCACTCGTCAGTATTTTCCAAAACAGAGGAGTTTACCTGTCCAGTACTGCAGGAGAGGAAACAGCTCCAGGATTTCCTGAAGTTTTCTGTGTCGTCATATAGCTTGGCCAGCATTTGTTCATATGAAACTATTTCCAACATTAATTCCAACCAGCTTTTAATATTCCAAACAGTTGTAAATTTCCATAGTCTGAGGATTATTCTGTGACCGTCCCCGCCTGCACCACCGTGCTTTGGTGTTTTGATATATTAGGAATCACCGTTTGATTCCCCAAAAAGCACAGTCTTGGTGACATGGTTATCTCCACACCTATCCACTGTCCAACGTGTTTCCAGAATGGAGAAATGCATTTACATTCTCAGATCGCATGTATAAAGTTTCCTGATTCTGTTTTGCATTTCCAGCATAGGTTATTGTTGAGGTGACCCATTCTATGAATCCTGGAGGGGTGAAATAAAATCTAGGTACAATTTTATAGTGCATACATTTTCCTCTAGATTCTTTAATATATTTCACATTAGTTGACATTATCCTAAACCATTCGTCATCACTGAAAATGCAGCCAAGGTCCTCAGATTTTTACATACATCTTTTTGCATAATTATTGAAATAATCAAGTAATTGTTAACTGGTGTACAGAGACTCAAAAAGGTCAATTGCTGAAACACACAGTATATTTATGTTAAGTCCAGCAGAAAGCTTTTTACATGTATAAGTATTTATTTAACTGCAGACGCACCCTCAGGTACAATGTTTATATTCTCATTTTAAAAAAGGAATTCGATTATTTGTTTATTTGCATCTTTTAGTGAATTTTAATATTGCATAAAAAGGCTTAAATGAAAAATCTGCAATATGTGCCAAGTTGTTTCAGATTAGTCGATTAATCGTTAGTGTAATCGATTAATCGTTAGAATAATCGTTGCTTTTCAGCAAAGGTGTTGTTTTATGTATTAATTGTTTTCATGCGAAATGAATCCAGTCTTTCCTTGAGAGAAAACTAAATAAAAGAAAAGGAGATGGTGAAAAGTTTGCCAAATGTGCCATATTGTTAATCTGATTAATCGATAAATCATTAGAATAATTGTTCAATGCAGCCCTATTCAAACCCTGCAAAAATGTTGTTTATTAGCTGCTTTCATGTGACGTAAATCTAGTCTTTCCTTGAGCGAAAACTGAATAAAAGGACAAGAGACGTTGAAGAGGGAGTAAAAGAAGCAAAGCGCCTACAGTAGTAGGTGTTACTGTACTACAGAGATCTGGATCTATAAGCTGACGTTTGCATTGTTCTGAATGCTTAATGCAGTGTTTAATCAATAAATGATGTTCTGTTGCTGCAGAGTGACTGGACTTCCTCAACAAGACGCCAATCTGAATGGGCAGAATTCACAACCCAACATTTTTGTGAACCTGTCTTAATGCAAAATAACAACTTAAGACAGGAGCTAATTTTGTAGCGTTTGTTTCTGTAGTTGAAAAATATAAAAACGACTTTAAGTTTATGTTTTGGCTAAGATAGAAATTACAAAAGTGTTTCTCTCACTGCCTAGGATTGTATTTGGTTTATAAAGGGAGTTGATTTGTTTTGTCTGAAAATTTAAAGTTTAAATCTTGCGTTGCTTCAGGGGAGAGTGATGAAAAGAGAGTTTGCTGCACTTTTAAGCCTAAACCCTTTGGGATTTTGATTCTCGCTCTGCTTGATAATTAGCTGACCTCATTAACTTTAAGAAGGACAAAATCCGCTGCTTCTTACTTCATCTGTTTTCACTCACTTTCTGACATTTTTATTCACTTTCTGTTGTATTTGTTTGTTTATAGAGGTAGCACACAGTCATTAACAAAATAGGTTTCAGACTATTTTTAGAGAAGGTAAATGCATCCTTGCTGCCCGTGTAGGAATTAAGAGAAAACTGCTGATAAAATGCATTTAATTAACTGATCATCGTCCTCGATGTGACCACATTTTCTGAGGTTTTTTTTGTTCTGGAGTGTTCAGGTGTTGGTTACACCATCAGCAAAATCCTTAGAGAATATACCGTCTCTGATGTACATGTGGAAAACTCTGCTAACTGAAGAGCTCCAACTCAGAGACTACAGACTGTAGTTAGCATGCTTAAGGCTGGAAAGGACAATACACAGTGGTGGGAAATGCTAACTGAAAAGTTAGTTGCGCTAACGCTAAAGCACTAATCACAAACATTAGGTATGCTAATGCTACAGCTACACAAACACGGTATTCAGTGGCTCCTCCAGACTAGCCCACAGCAATTAGCAAACACCTGGTGGAACTGCTGAGCTCATTATAGCAGCTACTTCTCAGAGCTATGCTGGTAAAAACATGGCTCCTTTAATAGAGGAGCCATGTTGTGATGACTTCCTCAAGGCAGAGTTTCCGGAAGAATTTTTAAAGAGACGGTATTATCTTCTTCCTAGGCACAAAATGTCATTTTATAGCATAATCAAGTAACTGTTGCATTCAGTTGTTATAAAAATGCTACATATATCAAATATGACTTAAAGAAATTTTACTTCCTGATTTAACGCCTTGAAATTGGGCGCCTGTCTCTTTAAGAAACTCCTGCTCTCTGAAGCTCCACCTACAGGAAGTTATCCCATCATGGCTCCTCTATTAAGCCTTTAACAGCATTTTTACCAGAGTTTCACTGAGAAGCAGCTCCTATAATGAGCTCAGCAGTTCCACCAGGTGTTTGCCAATTGCTGCTAGTTAGTCTCAAGGAGCCAAGTGGGGGAGGAGCTGTGCCTTGAAGGCGGAGCTACATCCAACCGGACGTTTTAGAGCTGAATGGTTGCCATGGAAATTAAAGGATTTCTCAAACATGCATGAAGGAATCCAAGCAAAACTGCAGGTTTGTTTTTGATGAGGGAATAACTTTATAACATGATGTAAAGCTAAAAAAAATTATATTTTACATAATACTTCCCCTTTAAAGAGAGAGAGGCCCAATTTCAAGGCATTAAATTACAAAGTCAGATTTGACATGCAGCATTTTTAAACAACTGAAGTTAACATAGTTGCTTGATTGCGCATGATACCGCTTCTTTAATAGTTTTGTTGTTGCAAAATCAGTTTCCCAGCTCAGTGGGAAACAGACCTGCGTCTCCATAGAAGAGGGTTTTCCTCTTGGCAGTGGGATCTGTGCAGATGATTAGTGCAGCAGAGGCTCCCAGCCTGAGCATGGCAGCTGCAGCAGCAGCAGCTCGGAGCGGTGGGTGAAGCTTCTCCAGCCCACGCTGCGCTCCCACTCACTGCAGCGGATGCCCGTAAAAAACACAACAACGCAATGAAATCTGACCTAACACAGTCACACAGTCACACACAGGGATGTAGTGTGTGTAAATGCAGGTTTACAGTTAAATACATTAACTTTGATGCTCTTTCTGTTGATGTTTCTGTTAATGTCCTCAGATTAAGCACTAATATTATGGCTGAACTGGCTCCTAAAAACATAATTTCCCTGCAGTTGGAGCAGTGCTGTGTGTGGATGTAAGTGATTCAGGCTGGGTGTTGTCCGCTGTGGATGATGAGTCACTGCGCTGGTCTCAATCTACCCCCCTGCTAAGCTCCAAATGTTTAAAAACTCTCTCTTTGAAACTGAAATTGATCAGAAATAATCATTTTAACTTGATTTAAAGGGGAGGTATAATTTATTTTCCAGGCATGTAGAGTGACATTTTACCTCACTGCAAAAACACAAAATCTTACCAAAGTGTTTTTGGTCTAGTTTAAGACAAAACTGACTTATAAGTAACTTTTCAGGAATATATAGTAGCTTGTTTTAAGTCAATAAAACAATAAAACGGAGAAGTTCAATGCAAAAGCAGGAAGTGGATTACAGCGCAGGGCATTCTGGGTAAATAAAACTAAAACAAACAGTAGAAATTGCTAAAAGTCTTTAGCTAAAGACTGAAAGAAATCCACCAGCCGCTAAAATCTGACATTACTCCATTTTTGTTTGCATTTTGTGAAGAAGGAAGTTGCTCTCAGTGTCTTTTTCAGAGGTTTTTGTGTCATTTCCCTCAGTGGTTCTTGGTGTAGCGCCCCCACAGGCGAGGAAGGGAACAGGTTGCTCAAAGGGATTGGATTATTTGACTCAGTGAAGTGTGAAAGTGAAACATAGCAGCTGAAAATGTAACAAATGTTGACATTTTGGTCCTAAATCGAACGGAGTCTACCTGACTGTGAGCTGTGAAAACAGTCTGTCTGATTCTTTTTCATTTAGGTTTTTTTGCTACTTTCTTCTTATTTATGTTCACTTGCCTATGAGTCTGATATATTTTACTTGTTTTACTTTATTTTTAATAATTCTACATACATATACTAGCTGTACTATTAATTATGTAAGAGACTGGAGATATTTTCTTTATTTTTAACACCTTTTTCCCTCTGAAGCTCATATAAAACACATTGGCTCTGCTGGATCGGTCTGAATTAAACAAGTGCAGACGGGTTGAATGAAAAATAAATGAAGTGGAGCAGGTGAATGTAAAGAATGACGGTCCATCTGTTCATCCGATGGGGGTGAAGTTCAAAAGGAGCAGAAATCTGAAAAAGATGAAGGTGATGATGTTGTCTGCACACCATTATGATAAAACACCACAAAGGAAATGTTTGGTGATGTGATGAAATTCAAAAAATTTCCACCCCAGAATGAGTTAAAAATAAACATTTTCTATCTTTATTTCTTTAACACCTCTTTTCGTCTCTTGTCCATCCAGGAAGGGCAGCAGCTGATAAAGGAAAAGCCGGAGCTGAGCCCGGTGGTCCGGAAGAAGCTGGAGGAGATCCGGGAGTGCTGGCTGGACCTGGAGAGCACCACTCAGGCCAAAGCTCGCCAGCTGTTTGAGGCCAACAAGGCGGACCTGCTGGTTCAGAGCTACGAAAGCCTGGACCAGCGGCTGGGGCAGCTGGAGGGGCAGCTGGCCTACGTGGATCAGGGTCAGGACCTCACCACTGTCAACAAGCAGCTCAAGAAGCTACATGTACGTGGAAATTTATGGCTTCCTGCTGACCTTGAAACCAATAATTAACTGGTTTCCATCAGCAGTTAAAGGGGTTTGTTTGTCAGATATTTTTCTAATGAATTAAAAGAACTTTAATTCATTAGAAATACATTTAATTAATGAATTGAAACATTAGATTTAGAAATTAAACACATTCTCAACATGAAGGTAGCTGCACTAACCCTAAAGGACTCATTATAAACATTAATTCTGCTAATGCTAGAGCGCTGTAACACAGTATTTAGCTATAGCTAATGCTAGAGTGCTATAACACAGTATTTAGCTATAGCTAATGCTAGAGTGCTATAACACAGTATTTAGCTATAGCTAATGCTAGAGCGCTATAACACAGTATTTAGCTATAGCTAATGCTAGAGTTCTATAACACTGTATTTAGCTATAGCTAATGCTAGAGCGCTATAACACAGTATTTAGCTATAGCTAATGCTAGAGTTCTATAACACAGTATTTAGCTATAGCTAATGCTAGAGCACTATAACACAGTATTTAGTGGAAGCTAATGCTGGAGCGCTGTAACACAGTATTTAGCTATAGCTAATGCTAGAGCGCTATAACACAGTATTTAGCTATAGCTAATGCTAGAGCGCTATAACACAGTATTTAGCTATAGCTAATGCTAGAGCTCTATAACACAGTATTTAGCTATAGCTAATACTAGAGCGCTATAACACAGTATTTAGCTATAGCTAATGCTAGAGTTCTATAACACAGTATTTAGCTATAGCTAATGCTAGAGCTCTATAACACAGTATTTAGCTATAGCTAATACTAGAGCGCTATAACACAGTATTTAGCTATAGCTAATGCTAGAGTTCTATAACACAGTATTTAGTGGAAGCTAATGCTAAATTGATAAATTGAACCACTTTGTGTCAATGACACATCTGTTACAACATAGTATTCTAGTAACTATATCTAATTACTTTTTAAAAGTAACTTGCGCACACTAATATGTACATGTACGTAGAAATGAAATAATGACAGTGAAATTAGTAGATCTGTTTTTGTCATGCTATCCACATTAACCCTTTTTATTGACTTGTCATTCCTAAACTATTTATATATTTTTAAAGTTCTGTTGGTCCCTGCAGATTTCTCCCACATTGGTTATCTGGAGGCTTTTAAACAGAACTTGCTCTTTCTTTTCTTTATCTTTTCACTTGGTGTCTCCTACTCTGCTGCTTACAGCTTCCTTTGGCACGCCTGCCACTTGCACTGCTTTACACGGCCATCTTAACTCCAAATCTAACTCCATTACCCAGAATCCATCCTGCTAAGTGGTACAGTAACCTTCATCACACCTCATGTCCATCTGCCATTTATCGCTTTGCTGAATTTTGGGCACATTTGTTTTGCATTTTTAGGGAAAAGTGGAACAAAAATGGTACATTTCTTTTAAAATAACAACCATCCTACCGGTCCATCTTCCTCTCCTTCTTCCTCTCTGTCAGACCATGGAGACCCAGATGGAGGAGTGGTATAAGGAGGCGGGGCAGCTCCAGGTCCAGACAGGCTCCATCCCGCAACAGACACAGATCCAGGGCACGGTGGTGGAGCGGCAGGCCGCCGTGGAGACCAGGATGGCCCGACTCATCGAGCCGTTGAAGGAGAGGCGGCGCCTTCTTCTAGCGTCTAAGGAGGTCCATCAAGTTGGGCGAGACCTGGAGGACGAGATTGTGAGTAGGAGACACAGACCAATAAGGACATGGGAACAAAGTTAGGACTGCTACTGCTTCACTGTGTGATTATATTGAGATAATTTCACATTATTATAAACGTTAAACCTTTATCATGACCTTTTCTTTGTAATTTGAGTTTTCTCTATAACGTTCAATATTAAAGGTGACCTGTTATGCTTCTTTAAACAGGTTAGAATAGGTCTACGGCCTATACAAAGCATGTTGACTTTTTTGTACAAAATCATTCTTACAATGAGATTTTATCCAGCTTAGTTCTGCCTTTTTTGAGCTTCTTTCAGAATGAGCTGTTTTAGGGATTCTGTCACTTTCAATCCAAATGAGCTGCTGCTGGCCGCGCCTCCCCAACTTACTATTTACAGATGCATAACTATATAACTATAGGCCTTTGAAAAGCAGAAGTAGAGCCTCCCGCACAAACAACAAGTTTGTTCTTCTGTGGTATTTTCTAGCCGTTACTGTACACTGTACTTGAGTCCTCGACACGGCCGTCGCGGGTTTGATTCCCGGACCCGGCGACATTTGCTGCATGTCTTCCCCCCTTTCCTGTCAGCCTACTTTCATATAAGGGACCCACAAAAGACCCCCTGGAGGGGAGAAAAAAAACGTATAAAAATGTGAATTTTGCATAAAAGTTTTCTTTTATCTTTTTATCTGTTTGTTTCTTTAGTTGTGGGTCCAGGAGCGCCTCCCTCTGGCCATGAACCAGGAGCACGGCTCATCGCTGCAAGCCGTCCAGCAGCTCATGAAGAAGAACCAGGTAAAAAACAGCATCTGTTGTTATTATTTAGACTTCATAGAGTTTTCCCTCCTCATGGATGCATTACCTGTATCTGAAAATATTTCAAAATCTTACTCTTTAATTAATACATCAAATTTTTCATGACATAATTTACTATCACTGAACTAGGCCATTATAGAGTAAATGATGAGCAAATGCACATATTGATATTTATAATTGTATGTTAATTGGAAGGCTGCAATAAGCAATAAATCAATCAATCGCATGATAAATTAAGTCAAACTCAATAATTCTTATTTGCATGATTCAGCAATTTTCTCTTTCCATCCAAAAATTGGATAACAAAATGTGAAGGATAATTTAGTTTATTTATTTTGGATATTTGAAAAGTCTTCCAGTTCATTAGAATGTAAAATTTATTGATCTTTATTCTTGCATCATTATGCCATTACCATCATATTACTTGAAAAATGATCTCAATACAACAATATTATCCTTTATCACAATAACTCCTGGGACAATTTATCGTACAGAAAAAATTTATTAACGTGGAACTCCTACATGTTAGTCATAATGTTCATGATTATTATTTTTCCACTGAATTTAACATTATTGTACATAGTTACAAAAAGCTGAGGTGAAACGTATTTCATTGCATAGCATGATTTATTTGGAGAGAGGAAGTCTTTTATTTTGAAGAATGCTTAACAGGTTTGTCTTTTGTCGCTGTCTTGCCTTCTGTTGTTTTTTGGTTGCTAGGATACGAACAGCGGTTGCCGTCGCTTGTTCAATAAAAACTTAACAGAAAATGTTTAGGAAAAACATCTGAGCCTCCATTCGCCATGTATTAGATGTACAGTAGTTTGCCTAATTTCTGGGTCTAATTTTACAAATTTCTTACATGTTGAATTTATGTCAATGCATCACAAAGTGGGTCTTTGGAAATGCGATTCCTTTTGCTGTAACGTTTTTGTTACACAAATAAAGTTTCTGTTTTCAAACAGATGTATAAATTCTGAAGCAAACAGTTTACTGTGTTGCTGCAGACGCTCCAGAGGGAGCTGGAGGGCCACAGGAGCAGGATAGAAGACGTCCTGGAGAGGGCAGGGATCATCGCCACCATCAGGAGCCCAGAGGCCGACTGCGTCAGGGCGGGCCACGACCAGCTGGCCCAGCTGTGGGCCCTGCTGTGGGCCGAGACGGAGCGCAGGCAGCTGGTTCTGGACGCCATGTACCAAGCCCAGCAGTACTACTTCGACACGGCCGAGGTCGAGGCCTGGCTGAGCGAGCAGGAGCTGCACATGATGAACGAGGAGAAGGGAAAGGTGCTTTACTGGAATACAAATGTTTGAGAGTCAGAAGCTGGATTTCCATTGATCATATGATTGCGTAATTTGACATTTCAAACATAAATTCACTTCATGGAATAATGCTGTTTTGGAAAAAATACGTTTTTTGATAAGTTTTGTGGTTAGGATGAAGTGGGTTTTTTTGGCCGTATCGAAATTGAATTAGTTTGCAAAACTTCAATGGAAAATTTTTTTTTTCACATCAAACAAGTCACATGATCAACTACCAATGTTGCCCCTAGCTGCGTATCCATTGACCTTAAAATTGCACAATTTGGAATTTGCAAAATAAATATCCTTAATGGAAATACGGCAATTGAAAAAACAAATCTAAAGAAACTAAAGTGTTTAGTAAAAACAGGAAGAGTTGTTTTTTTTGCCTATATCGAAATTACTGTATTTATGGAAACACTTTTTTCGCGTCACATGATCACCAACAGGAAGTTACTACTGGCAGAAATGACAAAGAAGACAATCACAGGAAATGGTTGGAGGGTGATGGCGTTGCATGTTTTTTTAATGACGTTCGATTTTAACTTCATTTCTTGGAAACATTAGCAACATTAGCGGAACCTTAACTAAGTTTTGTGCACGCTTGTAAATTTAGTAAAATTGCACAATTTGACATTTAAAAAATAACTTTGCTTAATGGAAATGTGCAGGTTTTTTAATGAATTATCATGTGAACAAATTTAATGGCGTGTGATTTTTAATTGCATTTCCTATTTAATGGAAACGCTGCCGTTGCGAAATTGTGTTTTTTCAAGATTAGCAGAATATAGTCAAAGTTTTACAGCCATTTGTTATGGAAACACAGTTTCTGTGAATAACTCCGTGTTTACACTTCAGGACGAGCCGAGCACGCTGCAGCTGCTGAAGAAACATTTGCTGCTGGAACAAACCATCGAGGATTATGCTGAGACCATCGGCCTGCTGTCGCAGCAATGTCGCCAGCTGCTGGAAATGGGACATCCAGACAGGTGAGCTCCATAACACCTAATCTGACAGATTATCTCCCATCACAACCAGTCAGAGCAGCGACGTCCAAACGTTTAACCGCATGGCCCAAAACTGTCAAGTTGAAAGTAACTGAGGACAGAAAACATTTATATTTTTGCCTCTTTTAATTTGATCTATTTTCCCTTTGTGATCAGTAAATTATTTGTGAATTTAATTGTTATTATTTTATATTTTTTTTGCAAAACATTTTCCCTTTACCTGGACAACTACAAGCAAAACAATATTTTAAAAATAAATATGTAAAAAATAAATAAATGTTATATATGGTATATGTAATGTATCTGTATATAAATTAAATATTTATTCATAAAATAAATATAAAATGTACATATTACATTTATATAAACATGATATAAATTAAAGAAGTTGCATTTCTAAAAATATGTTTTCTGAATTATATTTTTGTCATGAGTAACAATAAGACTTTTGAAAAAACATCGTCTGATTCCAGCAGAAAGGGAGCTTCATGTAATTATTGATCTGTAAATGTCCTAAATATTGACTGTGTTAAACTTTGAATTTTTTTGTGTGTATTCTCAGAACAGGATTCGAGTCGCTCATTATTTGAAAAGCTTCTTGTTTATTTATCTTAATTTATGTTTGCATTGAAATCTTCTCTTGAGTAAAACGTTTTATCGTCCCTATTTACTAAGAAACTGAATCAACATGAAACACGTTGTTTCATATAAGTTTATTCCACTGGACATTAAGGGATTTAAAGTTAGCATCTTTCCTGTCTTTGTGCTTTCGCCCACAGCGAACGGATCAGCAAGCGTCAGTCGCAGATTGACCGTCTGTACGTGTCTCTGAAGGACCTGGTGGAGGAGAGGAAGAGCCGCCTGGAGCAGCAGTACTGGCTGTACCAGCTCAACAGGGAGGTGGACGAGCTGGAGCAGTGGATCGCCCAGAGGGAAGTGGTGGCCAGCTCGCCTGAACTGGGCCAGGACTTTGAGCACGTCTCCGTGAGTTTGCTATTCACAAGTCTGGGGATGAGGCGGACATTTGGAATCTTTTTTTTTTTTATTTGTATATCTTCTGGGCTTTTTCTGCTATTATTTTTGGATACCAAAAACATTTTTAAAAATAGTTGACATGCAGGACTGATTAAAGTTTGCAAAACTAATTTAATTTAACATGCTGATTATTTATTTTAAATATATTGTTTGACAAAATATAATATACTTTCCGACTGGAGGCTGTTTCCTTTTTCCTTTATTTACCATTGGAGAATGGTTAAATTGCCAATGACTGATAACGGCTATCTACACTTAAATGCTGTTATTAACTTTTCCTTTAATTATAACCTTAAGATAATGAGTATCCAGGAATTTTTCACTCAGGTTTCCCGAGGCAAAATCACACCGGAAGTAAAGATGCACTGCTTCGAGTCATAACGGCCTTAACTGTGAAAAGGGTCTATTGTCTCAGAAAGGGAGGGAATCACCATAGCAACCAGTGACTCAGCAGTTTCCTCTGTCACATTTCACCTTTACAAGTTCTTTGAAATTGAGCATTAAAACCTCAAAAAAAGATAAAATAGAATAAAGTTTACTAAAATAAGCCATAGTTGGATGATTTATAAAATAAAATATCATATTATTTGTTGCCGCTGTTTTTTGTATTTAGTTCCCTGTTGGTATCAATATCAGTATCAATATCAGTATCAATATCAGTAGCTTGCTAGTCTGTGTTCAACTGTCTTTATTTATTTGACTATTTCTGTTGTTTCTATAAGTATTTTTGTTTGTTTTATAAATTAGCTTTTAACTTTTTTTATGTTTGTTTAGTTATCAGTCTTTTATTTACTTATTTGTTAATTTATCTGGCAAATTTATGTTTGATCAGTTTTGTTCATCTAGTTTATTATTTTCATATTTAATTTATTGTAAGTTTATTTAGTTATCTCCTTTATTTATTTAATATTTAAGGTAATTTTTATTTGTGTATAATCTGTATAACTATTCATATGCCTTTTAGTTACTTTGGTCATAATCAATGTATTTAATAATTTGGCCAATTTATATTGGCCAAATATAAAAAATTTGTTTGCGATTTTTTTAAGTAATCTAACAGTTTTATTTGTTGTAGCTTATTTAGTTATTCATTATTAGGTTTTTTTATTTCTTGTCTCATGTGACTGTTTGTATATGTGCAACATCTGCATAGTTATTGATCTGGCTTTTAGTTAGTTACTTATTGAGTGAGTTAGTTAGTAATCAATGTATTTACAATATTTTTTTTGTTTAGCTGATTTACATATGACTGTTTGGTTTTTGTTTGCGTTATTTTAGTAATTTATTTGACTCTTATTTGTTGGAAGTTTATTTAGTTATTGTTTGGTTTGTATTTATTTATTAAGTTAGTTAGCTAGTAATCTACTGTAGGTGTCAGTGTATTTGTTTTTTGTTTGCATTATTTTAACTATTTATTTTGACAGTTGTATGTGTTGTATGTTTTATTTATTATTTTGCTTTTATTTATTTGTTAGTTTATTATAAATGGAGTTATTCTACCACTTCTGACATTTGCTGGTACACAGCACTTCGCCACCCATCATGTGAATATGTCATGCTTTGCTTACTTTCTTTCTTAGTCCCAACTTTATATGTCTTGCTATAAAAATAATGAAATGTCCAGTGACGTGCGGTGAGGTTCATAGCTGGTGAGGCACTGACGTCATCAGAATCAGATTTGCAAATAGATGCATAGATTGACAGCAGTTTACAGGTTATGTTTCACTTCTGCATCCTTACACATACAAACTGTAGCTCACAAAACACACATTTCCTTAAAAAACAAAACAAAATAAATGTTATTACTGTCTTACCTAGGGTAAGACAGTAATAACATTAACATTAATAACATTACTGTCTTACCTGCTTCGATTGAAAGTCCACTTGAGAAAACTTTTTTAGTGTTGTAATGTAGTCATCCATGTCGAAAGTCGGGATAAGCGAGAGGAAAAAAATCACTATCTCTATTATAATCTATCGCTGCACTTGACTTGCTTCCCGAATCGTTTAGCCTAGCTCGCTGTCACTTACTCGGCAGTTGAGGAGTGAACAAGACGAACGTCTGGGATCTTGAGCGCCCCCTGCCATGAGGCAAGAGAACTGCCTGCCTCACCACGAACCTGTTCTCTGCCGTTTATAATCGCTCATTACACGAAACACGTTACACAAACACAGTTGGTGACAAAAAGCACTGTACATTATATACATAAGCTAAATTATTGGAAATAAGTTCACATATTAAATTTGTTTAAACCATTTTATTGACGCCGTACAGCAACATGCTCTCTCCGCTTAGCAGCCAGCGCAGAGCCAGGGGTTGCGCAATCCAAGGTGAGGCAGAGCTCGCTGCTGCCTCACCGGCATCGCTTCCAAGCATTTGAATGGGAAAATAAGAAAATTCAGCGATTTTGAACAAATAAAAATCGAAATTGGTGAAGCTACATGAAAAATAAATATTTTTTAGTACAAACCACCGGATGAATATAACAATTTAAATTACTTTATGATTATATATTTTCTTTCTTTCCATGATGGCAGGTGAGGCACTGCCTCACCTGCCTCCCCTGACCGCACGTCACTGGAAATGTCTTAGTTATTTGCTGGAGGTGAACACTAAATGACAAATAAAAACAATAGTTTGTTTCATTTTTGAAATGCTTCCAGGTCCTCCAGGAAAAGTTCACAGAGTTTGCGTCGGAGACAGGAAGTGTGGGACAGGAGCGCGTGACGGCCGTCAATCAGATGGTGGACGAGCTCATCGACTATGGCCACTCTGAGGCCGCCACCATCGCCGAGTGGAAGGACGGGGTCAACGAGGCCTGGGCCGACCTGCTGGAGCTCATGGAGACCCGAGCGCAGATGCTCGCTGCTTCTCACCAGCTGCACAAGTTCTTCTCCGACTGCAAAGAGGTAAAACAAAGACAGTAGCTGAGTTTCCGTTTCAAATCTGTGCAAGTCTTTGTCGATGTTCTCCTAGTGTCAAAACAACACAATTTCATAATTGCTGTGTCTCCATTAAATAAGAAATGTAATTAAAGTCACACGACAACTCATTAAAAATCATGGCAGCTGCATGAGATATATTCATAATTCAGCGTTCATCATCTATCAGCCAATCAGAGGAGACGTTTGCCTCTTATTTAGGTGTGTGAGCGTCAAGCCCCCTGAGTTGTTGGAGCAGATAAGTTTTGGGGAAATTGTAGTCGGCCATTTTATATTAGAACTATGGGTTTAATGTTGGAATGACATAAAAACATCTTTTGAACTTTGTGATGCTGTGAGAGCTCTGGTGGAGCCAGAAAAAACAAAAAGAAATCATCATCCTCCTACAACGTCCTGTCGTATTCTTTGGCGTTTCTCAACAATTTCACATTTTACAAACAAAATCCAAACCCAAATTGACAAAAATGAACTCTGGTCCGCCTACAAACATCGGTCTCGGTTCTGATGAAGTGAACTCCGGTGCAGTTTGAAAGCATATGTGAACGCCAAGCGTACTGGAGACTGCTCCAAAAGCAGGAAGTGGTCTACAGCACAAGGCATTCTGGGTAAATACAACCAAAACAAATGGCTTAGGCTAGCACTAGCGGTAAAAATGGCTCATGGTCTTTTATCAAAGACAAAAGAGAAATCCTACAACTGATAAAAGTTGCCACCACTCCATTTTGTTTACATTTTGTAACGAAGGCAGTTGTGCTCAGTTCTTCTCCAGAGGTTTTCATGTAGTTTCTTTCAGTAGTTCTGTGGACAGCGCCACCACAGGTGAGGAGGGGAACACGTTTTTCAATTAGTTTGGATCTGTTGTCAGTTTGTATTGTGAAAGCGAACCACAGCAGCTGGAAACGTAACAAAAGCTGCAACTTCGGACCAAATCAGTTTGGTTCCCAACCAAACTGATTCTACTGGCTAGATGTGAAAACAGGCTTAATAAAGAATCTTTCTTTTTAAAATTACTGCAAAGCACTCTAATTGTTTGATTCTAAAGTGTATTAGGTCTTTATTATTTTTTCTTTCAGCATATTTACATAATATTTCTTAATTTCCAGATATTGGCCCAGATTGAGGATAAGCACCGGCGGATCCCAGAGGTCCGGGCTCGGCAGGGCAGCACGCCCAACACCAGCACGCTGCAGAGGCTCCTGCAAAGCTTCGAACAGGACATCCAGCTGCTGGTCACTCAGGTACAGCAGACACACGCTGCCTGCTCTGGCATCTATGCGCTCTACATCTGAAAACTGGCGGGAGGTTTTACATCGTTTCTTGTTTGATTTTTTAACCTTGACTTACAGTCCTGTAGAAACGTGAATAGAAAGTCAAAAATTAAAGACAAACTCTTCTCTAAATTTACCAAATTCCAAGGAGAACCTTTTGCAATACTTACACAGATCGACAAAATTATTGGTTCCTGTTCGTTAATGATCAAAAAAGGTCACTGAAATAACCTGAAGTAATAATAGATAAAAAATTACCAAAAATTAACAAATGAAAATCAGACAATGCTTTAGGATAATGGAACAAAAACAACTAATGAAACAAACCTGGACAAAAATAAATGCTGCTATCTCAACTGCAAAACCAAAACATCAAAGTTCTTTTGGTTTAGTTTCTTTATTCACTTGAATTAAGACAAAACCAACTTACAAGTAACTTTGGAGCAAAAAGGAGCTTGTTTTAAGTTAATAGATTCCTTAAAAGTACTACATTATATCACCTTTAACATTTTTCCTTTGTTTTAGGTGAAATAATCTGCCAGTGGAACTAGACATGTTTCATCGATATTAACCAATAATTTATTTAAAATAAACTCCTTCTTGCTCCAAAGTTACTGAAGTTGGTTTTGTCTTAATTCAAGTGAATAAAGAAACTAAACTAGGTAAGATTTTATGTTTTAAACATGTGGTTGAAAAATGTTTGTTTTTGTAACCAAAGACTTCTTGCTTATATATTTTGTTCCTAAAACTGGAAAAATGTTCCTATAAAATCTTTCATTCAGAGATTGTAGCTGTGTCTTTTATGCTACAAATTACTTTGGTACCTCAACAGCACAAATATTACAAGTATTTTTGATTTTTGGTCTAGTTTCTAGTAGAAATATCGTACCACACTTGAAATGAGACAAAACTAACTTACAGGTAACTTTTCAGCAAGAAATATGAGCTTGTTTTAAGTCAATAATTCCTTAATATTGATGGAAAAAGTTCCAGTTCATAATCAACTGTAACTGTGCCGTTACCTAGCAACCGTAGTCCAAGCCCAGCTCGTCTCCTAGCAACCAAGTTCTAGTTCATCTGGCAGGTTTATTCACTTATAAGAAACATTTTTCCCATGTTATCAGTGAAATAAATATATCTTGCTGAAAAGTTACTTTTAAGTTACTTTTGTCTTATTTCAAGTGTAATAAGATATTTGTACTAGAAAGTAGACCAAAGACTAAAAAGACTTTGTGTTTTTACAGTGACGTTTGTTCTGGCCAAACTACCAAATTACTGTGTAAGAACCTGCAGTGCAGAGAAAGTGATTAATTTTCCTGAGCACTAATGGAGAAAGCACAGCTGCTCTGTGCAGAGCCCCAAAATGTCCCGAGCAGCTGCGCTCGCTGCGTCATTCTGATCTTAAACCCGGGCCGTTTACTCATCGCTACGTTATTTCCCCAGGTGCGTCAGCTGCAGGAAAGCGCGGCCCAGCTGAGGACGGTGTACGCAGGCGAGAAGGCCGAAGCCATCGCTTGCCGTGAGCACGAAGTGATGCAGTGCTGGAAGGAGCTGCTGACTTCCTGCGAAGAGTGCCGGCTGCAGATCACCACGGAAACGGACAAGCTGAGGTTCTTCAGCATGGTCCGGGATCAGATCATGTGGATGGAGTCCATCATCTGTCAGATCGGCACCGGGGAGAAACCCAGGTGTGCAGAAAAGTCCAACAGCTGGAGGTTTATTTTCATGATTATTTATGTTTTTTTTAAACATTTATTTAAATATTTATTTTTAAAATATTTATTTTAAAGCTACATTTTTATCAATGTCATTCAGTTGACATGGTGAAAATGTGATTTGGAAAAATAAACACCCATTATTTTCTTTTGTAACTTGATAACTGACCCAAATTATGTTTAAACTGTGATGCAATGTTTAGTTCTGAAGAATATTCAGTTGTCAAAAGGCTTAGAGCAACATGGTGGCCTGTAAATGCAGAGCAGATGTGATGGTTCTGTGGTTCCTGCAGGGACGTGTCGTCGGTGGAGGTGTTGATGAACTACCACCAGAGCCTGAAGAGCGAAGTGGAGGCCCGCAGCCAGAGCACGCTGGAGTGCATCGAAATGGGAAAAATGCTGCTGGCTGCTAGAAACCCTGCAGCTGAAGAGGTGAGATTACATAAAAATAACGCCAGCAGACATCAGTGTTAGGCAAATGATGCAGCGATATCAGACGAGATGTTCATATTCTACAGGAGGCAGATGTGGACAATTCTCACCAGAATTGATCACCGTCACGTTTCAGGCTTCCTACCACATTTTTACAATAGATTTCTGAGTCTTTAGCCCATTCTTAGTTTACAGACTAAACATTTAGCTCCAAACTAAATTTTTATTTTGCAAGCTAAATATTTAGTTTCAATATTAGTAAACTAAATATTTAATAAGCCATATTTAGTTTGCTAACTAAAATTTGATTAGTTATTTCCATAAATATTTAGTATGCAAGTTAACTATTTAGCTCCAAACAAAATATTTAGCTCAGAGCTACCTAAATATTTAAATATTTAATTTGAAGCTAAATATTTAACTAACAAGCTAACTATTTAGTTTGAAGCTAAATAGTAAGTTAGAATTCTAAATACTTAATAACCAAGCAAAATGTTTATCTCCATGAATATTTAGTGTTCATGCTAAATAGTTGAGCATTAGTTAGCTAAATATTTAGCACTGAAGTAGTTAATATTTCATTAGCTCTGAGCTAGCTTAATATTTAAATATTGAGCTTTGAGCTAAATATTTAGCTAGCAAGCTACTTAGTTTGAAGCTAAATATTTAGTAAACAAGTTAAATATTTATCATCATAAATGTTTAGTGTGCAAGCTAACCATTTAGCTCCAAGCTAAATATTTAGCTCTGAGCTAGCTGTATATTTGGCTAACTCAGAGCTAGCGTAATATTTTACCAGCTCTGAACTAGCTAAATCTTTAAAAAATGAGTTTGTACCTAAATATTTGGTTGGCTAATTATGTAGCTTGCTAACTTAATTATTTTGAAATTGTGACATTTATAAATGAATGATGGACATTGTGAAAATCCATCCATCCATTTTCTAACACCCTGGTCCTTAGTGGGGTTGGGAGAGGTGCTGGTGTCTATCTCCAGCTAACGTTCTGGGCGAGAAGCGGGTTCACCCTGGACAGGTCGCCACAGCATTGTGAAAATATGACTGAAAAATGAACTCCCAATTTTTGTGAGAAGCTTATTAATTCCAATTACTGCTGCTAATTAGATTTAATCTGGTGTAAAGCTCAAAAGTGAGCTGTATAGGTTTCTAATTCTGATGTTTGTTTTCAAATTTTAGATCAAGGAGAAGCTAGAAAAGGTGGTTGCGAAGCAGCGTGAGCTTTCAGAGAAGTGGGACAAACACTGGGAGTTCCTCCAGCAACGTGAGCACAAAAAACCCGTCGTAAATGGAGACCTTATCACACTTTCTGTTCTTAAAAGCTCTGCCTGTTCCTTCTGTTTTGCCACCAGTGTTGGAGGTTCACCAGTTCGCCCAGGAGGCGATGGTGGCGGAGGCCTGGCTGACGGCTCAGGAACCGCTGATCAGCAGCAAGGAGCTGGGCGGCAGCGTGGACGAGGTGGAGCAGCTCATACGGCGACACGAAGCCTTCCGGAAAGCCGCCGCCACCTGGGAGGAGAGATTCAGCTCGCTGCGGCGTCTCACTACGGTAAAACCCGCCGTGAACACCGAGTCGGTCCAAAATACTGAAACTGCTTATGAGCTAGGAAGTTTACATATTAACTTATTATTTAGCTCTGAGCGTTTAGTTTGACTATTAAATATTTAGGTAGATACATAGTTTGAAAAACGCAAAATTTATCCCTTGCTACTTAAATATTTACCTAAAAAAACATATTCAGCTTCAAAATAAATGTCTTAGCTCTGATCTAAATATGTTTTTTCTTGAAGGTAAATATTTTGTATCTTCAAACTATACATTTAACTATATACAGCAAGCTACGTATTTAGACTGAACCTAAATATTTTGTTTCAAACTAGACATTTAAGATGGTAACTAAATATTTACCCTCAGACTAAATATTTAGTTTAAAACTGTAACATTTATAAAAGATATTTGTTGAAAATATGACTGAAAAATGAATACGTTTTTTTTACGACAGACTATATAACCTGAATTTAGTTCATTTTGACTGTAAACTACATTTATTGTTGCTTCAGTGAAATATCAGAACCTTGATATTTGAACCTTGTGGAGTTTCCTATTTTTCTCTCTAAAAAAATTATTTATTTTTTTTTCCACAGGAGGAAATTTTATATGTTTTTATTTCACAAACAACAACGTGAAGCTTCATTTTACTTCCAAACTTGTTTTTTACCTTTTCCAGGTGGAAAAGTTGAGAGCGGAGCAGAGCAAGCTGCCGCCGACGCCGCTGCTGGGCCGTAAAGTCTTCCTGGACCCTCAGGACGCGGCGCCGGGCCCGGCTACGCTGCCCCGCCTCCCCGTCTCCCCCGTCATGAGGCAGACCATCTACGAGCAGAACGAAGCCACCACACCGCCGTCCCCCTCGCCCGCCACGCCCACGCCGTCCCCGTCGGCGGCCGCCCGCCGGCTCGCCTCCGCCGTCGTCAACAGCTCCGGCTACCGGCACGGCGGCATGGTGGCCGTCCAGCCGGCCGCTTCATCCATCGCCTCCGTCGCCACGGCGGCCATGTTGGTTTCGGCCAATCAGATGCGGGAAAGCGCCAGCACGGCGAAGGAACAGGCGACGAAAGCCATGAGCTACCTGCAGCCGGAGGCAAAGACGTCACCGTATCTACGGCAACCGAAGATCAAACACTTGGACGACGCGGTGACGCCGCTGATCGTGGCGAGCCGCCTGGAGCGAGGGAGAGAGCGAGGGAGGGAGAGAGAGGAGCGCGCGGAGGTGGCGGTGATGGCGGAGGTGGTGCTCCAGGAACCGGGCCGGGAGCGGCTGCACAGCGAGCCCACCAGGGGGCCCCGTGGGTCCAGAACCGACCCGCTGGGCCGCGCCGAGCCGCAGGTCCAGGCATACCAGCGGCAGCTGTCCAGCGAGCAGCTGATCCAGGCGCGGCGCGACGAGCTGCCGCAGGAAGTCTGGAGGGAGCAGGCGGGACGGCGCGACAGGCGGACGCTGGAGCGGCAGACGTCCAGCGAACAGGAAGGACACGAAGGCCGGCGGAGAGAGAGAGAGCGCCACCGAGTGGAGAGGCAGGAGTCCAGCGACAATGACGTGGGGAGGGAGCAATCCGACCGACGCTCCACTGGAGGGTGAGACAAAAAAAAAAACCTCAGAGAGCCAGACTCTACAGCAGGGGCGTTAAACTCCAGTCCTGTAGGGCCGCCGTCCTGCAACGTTTAGATGTGCCTCTGCTGCACCACCTGAATAGAATAATTAGGTCATTAAGGCTTGGAGAACTGATCTACACCAGGAGGAGGTAATTAAGACATTTCATTCCAGTGTTTTCTACCTGTGGCACATCTAAAAACTGCAGGACTGCAGCCCTCCAGGACTGGAGTTTGAGACCCCTGCTCTACACCAACCACTCAGTACATTTAGCTTTTTAGAAAAAAATTACTTTTAGGAGTATTTTTACTACGCTGCACTTTGAGTAATTATATTATGAAGTATCTCTGCTCTTACTTGAGTCACATTTTTGGTTACTCTACCCACCTCTACTTAACTAGTAAGTAACTATTCAGTAAGATATAAGAGCTGGTTTTAAATGAATAATTCCTTAATATTGATGAAAATGTACTAGTTGCATTGGGAGATCATCTCACTTGTGATCTGGGAAAATGTCTTGTTACAAGTTAAATAAATTGCAAGTGGAAGTAAAATAACAAAAACATATTATTTACCGTCATAACTGTGATTGTTTCCACAGAGAGAAGAGAACCACCATGGCAGAAATTGTAGAGCAGCTTCAAGAAAGAGAAGCAGCACAGGTTTGGAGTCTTACTTCAAAGGTCAAAGTTCATAGTTGGCAAAGTTTTCTTCCTGTTTCTTAAAGGGGCGGTATTATGTATTTTCCAGGTACATAGTGAAAGTTTACAGCATAATTATGTAACTATTTTCACATCAGTTGGAATCAAAATGCTAACATTTTACTTTGTAATTTAACGCCTTGAAATTGGGCCTCTGTTTTTTTTTTTTTAAAGCTCTTCTTGCTCTTACTGAAGCTCCTCCTTCAAGAAGTCATCCCAACATGGCTCCTCTATTGACTCTTTAACAACGTTTTTACCAGCGTTGCACTGATTAGCAGCTCCTATAATGAGCTCAGCAGGTGTTTGCTAATTGCTACTGGCTAGTCTGAAGGAGCTGAGTGGGGGACGGCTGCTCTTATTCCTAGAAAAAACTTGGAGTTTGAAAGGTCAAAAATTGTCTTTTAAAAATTCAAAAATTTTGAGATTGATCACAGAAATTTTCTTGAAAAATATAAATTAAAAATTTCAGTTTCAAAAGTCGAACATGTTCAAGATTAATCTAGTTCTGTAGAATTTTTTTACTTTTCAAGCTCAGAAATTTCCTTGTTTTTTCTCAAAATTAGTCTCAAAGTTTCTGAGTTTTTTGGTGGAAATTCGTCATCTAGAATGACTCTAACACGTTGCATGTTGAAGTCGTGAGTTAAAACACTTTTCGTCGTTTTTTAAAATTCAGCAATTTAACAGTTTCCCTCTTTTGTTATTTTTTATAAATATGTCCAAGTATAGAAATGTGAGAAAACCACAATTTTCTGTTTATTCAGTCAGTATTTAGCACAGCTGACACAAAATAATGTTAGAATTTGATGATATTTTTGTTTAATTCAGAATATTATGATAAATATGTTATAGAAAGACGACTGGACTCGGGTTTTAAAGAAAATGGCCGCTTATCAATTAATCATCAGTCTATGAACCTTCTTCCTTCTCGCCCTCAGGCGCGCGGCGAGGTTCCCCGCCTGCCCAACGGTCTGCCAGAAAAGTCTTCCCGTCCGGACCGGCCCAGAGCCCGGGACCGACCCAAACCCAGACGGCGGCCGCGCCCCAAAGAGCCGGGAGAGACGACGCGGCGTTCCCGATCGGCTCCGGCCCAGAGCAGCCAGGCGACGCCGCAGCCTCCGACCCACACGGCGCATCACGAGGGCTTCCTGTTCCGCAAGCTGGACATCGAGAGCATGAAGAAGAGCACCAACAGGTGGGTCTTCAGGGCCCGGCGGGCCGCCAGCGCACGCAGGATGCTCCCTGCTGTCATGACCATCCAAATTAACGAACTCCAATTTCCAAATTCCCAAAAGTTTTCTTTGAGTTTAAACTATAAATGGTTGGAATATTTTAAATCTCTTCTGGCTTTAATAATCCCTGTTGTGTTAATTGATCAATCGATGGCAACGGGGCGCAAATTCAGCATGCAGAGTTACGACTTTTGCATCTGATGTGTTGGGAAGATGCATGACTCGGCTCACATGTGGTCCTTACAAGCTGCAACCGAACCAAAGTTCAGCTGTGGTTCTGCTCAGCGTTCAGGTCTTCCTTCCTCCATTACAGCCAGATTTCAAAATGGAGTTCACAGATTTAGGAGCTCAGACAGGTTTTGAGTTTTTTTTTATTTTAAAGCAGAAGAGTCATGCAGCCACAGCGCCTCCACACTTACTTTACCCCTGGTAAAAATGTGAGAAAGTTTCAAAAACACTGATTGATTGATTGGAAGGTGATTTTCAACAGGTATTCGTAACGTTCACACAAGTTGGATTTTTTTTTCTGTTTTGCTGAAATTTTTTTTTAAGAAAATCTGATTTTTCAGATTTTTTTCTGAAATCTGATCTTTCAGATTTTTTTTTTTTTTGAAATCACATTTGTCTTTTTTTTATGAAATTTGATTTTTCTCTTTTTTTTGTTGAAGAAATCTGATTTTTTTCCTGTAGTTTAAATTTCCAGCTTGCTAACTAAATACTTATTTATTCTTTGATAGTCTAACTGTTAGCACAACTTGAACACAACAATAGTATTTCTCTGCGTCCAATCCAATCGTTATTTGAAGCAAAAATTAACCCCCAGGGAGCCGAGAGAAGCAGCTTTGTCATAAATCGCTGCTGTTAGTGGATGTCATTGTGCGTCAGGTTTACCGGCGTACCAGAAACACACAACAAAGGTTCCAACGAGAACCTTTGTATGTAAAAAACTATATTAATTATATGTAATGTTTGCTGGATTTATGTGTATTAAAATTCATCCACTGCTGTTGTTTACAGATGTTTGTGCATCAGATTTAGGGTCGTACCAGAAAAAAAAGCAAAGTTCCGGCCAGAACCTTTGTGAAAAACAAAAAGTAAAAAAATGTTTTACTTAACATATAGTTTTATTTTCTACTGTATGAATATAAAGCTGCATTTTACCAGGGGTGTGGTAACATTTAAGGGTGCTGTGTATCTAAATATCTTATTTGTTGCATTCAGAATGTGAGGACAACAGTTACATGAAATAAAAAAGTTCCCCACAGCATGATGAAGCTCCACGCATGATGCTTAACCTGAACGCCACGCAGCCGAGGCAGCTGCTTCACTCGCTGACTAACTGGCTGGATGAAGAGTGCAGCGAGAGCGGACCGATCCGCTCGCAAACCCACACACACTCACCAGACGAGCCCCCACTCTGACCCGCTCTCCACCGCCCTCTGGTGGCCGGTCCGATCACGCACAGCCAAAAAGCTCATCCAGTTCCAGCAACGGATGACGCCCGCTCATGCGCCCACTCACGGCAGTGGATGAATGCGGCCATATGTACATGCCCTGTTATGTACATGGGAAGGTAAAGCACAACTGTGAATGGCTTGAATCCAGTGTTGAATCATTGGGATTCAACCCGTCACCGTTACGTCGCGACTCTACAAACTGTCACTCTGTGGTTCTGTGCATAGTAATATTCTGGTGAAACGTGCAAAATATGTCGCTGAATATGGTGCTTTTAGATTGAATTCATTGTGGTTTAGTTCTCTGATGAGAAAAAGAATGTACACCCTTCTTTATCTCTCAGGTTTTACAAGCTTTTATTGTACAAAACCACATAACCAGCCACACACAGTCATTATTTAATAAGCCTAGAAAGTTTGGTTCAGTCTCGGTTCGGTTGAAGCGATCTCTGGTTCAGTTCAAATGCATATGTGAAGGCCAAGTGGACCAGAGGCCGCTTCAAAAGCAGGAAGTGGACTACAGTGCAGAAAAATGCTACAAACAAAAATTCTGCAACCACAAGAAATTGAAGCAAAAGGGAAAATCCTGCAAACACAGCAAATATAAAACACTCCACAAAATGGAAGTCCTCCAGACCACTAGGGGGAGTTTGGCATAGGTAATGTTACCAACATAAATATCCTGATGTTTTATAATATTGTAAAAGACAGTATAGATAAAAGACAAGATATTCCAGCTTTGCTGAGGGTCCCATCTTATTTGATGGTTGGTTGGCTCCAACCATCTTATTTGATGGTTGGCTCCCCCTAGTGGCCTGGAGGACTTTTCTGTTAAATTCTTGCTTCTGTTTTTGCAGCATTTCCTCTTTTACTTCTTCCTGCTCTTTACTGTTTGCAGTGTATTTGTTTATTTGGAGTTTACCTCATTTAAGTGTTTGTGGCGTGTTGGCACCTGTCGGCCACTGTAGGAAAAACACTTAAAGGGACAGTATTATGTGTTTTCTAGGCACATAGTGCCATTTTATGTCATAATCAAATAATTATCTTACCTTCAATTGCTATAAAAACACTGAATTGCTGTGAAATTGGGTCTCTGTCTCTTTAAGAAGTTCCTAATCCATCCGACAATCTGCCTTCAGCACATTATCGAAACAATGCTCCTCATTATGCCGTTTACAGCCGTTCTCGGGAATGTTGGACTGAGTAGTCGGTCATATAATAATGAGCTCAGCAGGCGCGTAGTTCCACCAGGTGTTTGCTAATTGCTGCTGACTAGTCTGAAGAAGCTGAGTGGAAGAATCGCGCTCTGTGAGGCAGATGCTCCTTTCTAAATACTATAAAACCTGCAAGGGTGTGCTTTATTTTTCCACAGTGTTGCCATTTTGGCGTAATCTTTTATTGCTCAACAAATCATTCATTAATTACAAACACTTTCTCATATGCACCTTAGTTTTTTGCTCCTTTGCAGATGTTTTATCAGAATATAAAGCTGCATTTTATTACCTCCAAGTACTGTGCACACGTTTAAGACCTTATAACTTGTTTATTATTTTAATGCAGCATTTAGTTTCTAAATTTGAAGCAATCACCTTAGAAATGTTTCCTTTATTTGAGATAAAGGTTAAATTGGTTTGTTTTCACATGAAATAGCTTCAAACTTATAAGATTTTATGAAATAGCTTCCATTTTTTGACAATGAAGATTCTCCCTTCCTTATTTTCTCCCAACTGACGGAAACTGAGATCACCTCTGTAAATTATTTATGGAAAATCAGGCTTCTCATTGGTGGATCAATCAAATATCTAATAGGTCGAAGACTTTTGCACAGTCTCTATGCTTCCTCTCAGTTGTTTTGCTTCATGCATGTGGTAACTTTAACACAGGGGTGTCCAAACCTTTTGTCACATTGGCCAAAATCGTTGAGCCAAAAGTACTGACAGGCCAAAAAAAATAAAAATGAAATTAACCAAATAAAGTTTTTTTTTTCAGAAAAGGGAAGTGAAAATTAAAAATAAATCTATCATTTAAAATCATTTGGGTTAAAAATAAATGTATTTATTGTTTTTTAAAATAGCCTTTTGGCTAATTCTGGCACATTTACAAAAATGTTAGTTAAGGTTTATTTTCCCCACCAAATAAATTAAATTAATTTCCAAATTCCTTTGAGCTGAATTAAGCAGCTGCGTTTCCATTGACCATAAAATGGCGGAATTTGACATTTTGAAAATAAATTTGCTTAAGAGAAAAACTTTTTTAGCATCACATAAGTCACATCATCAACAACCGGATGTTACCACTGACAGAAACTACGAAGAACACAACAGGAAGTAGTTTTAGGATTATGTTTTTTAATGACTTATCGCATAAAGAAACTTTTTCAGGTGTGTTTATAATTTAGTTTCATGTTTAATGGAAGCACGGCAATTGTGAAATTGTTTTTTATTTTGACATTATTAACAAAGTTTTGCGAATATTTGTAATGGAAACGCAGCCAGTTATAAGAACGGGATTTAGGGCACTTTCTTTCAAAACGCTTTAATAAATTAAATAAAAGTTGTTGGCTTTTCTGTAAAATTTCTACACGTTATAAAACCTTGATTGTTAAAAAAATGAATACTCTTTGTTATGGCTGAAAAACCTATCACAATATAAACGTTTTATCTCAGTCAATCAACAATTATTGATAAGTTTGTTGTTCTAAATATCTGAAATATTGTCTAACTGGCGGTGTGACCTTTCCAGTTTTCACTTCACGTCACATTTTTGATTTTTAAGCAGTTATGAGGCGAAACCTCAAACTGCTGCTGCACAAGTTAGCAGGTTGTTGCTAGGTAACCAAAGCTGGGTGGAACTTCAAACTGCTACTTACCCAGCAGGTTGTTGCTAGGCAACCATAGAGTGAGAGAGTTAGCTGACCACCAACCTAACTTAGCCGGTTAGGTTTAGCAGCTAACGCCTACATCTCCCAGAATGCTGTCTGGTTCTGGATCAATGTTCATTGACATTATTGAATATCTATTAATATTGATCATTTGTCTATCGTGATTTATATTGTTATTGATTTATTGTCCAACCACACTTTTTGTTGAACTCAACATTTTTCACTGTAAAAAAATGATGTTGAAAATAATTTTACCCTAATTAAAAATATAAAGTCTCCGTTTTTACCAGTCATTTGTGATGGACGGGTCAAATCTGTTTTATTCTTAAACGGCCACATAAATGTCAGTCCAAGAGCCAGAAATGGCCCCCGCACCTCACTTTGGACACCCCTTGGTTCAACAGATGTAACCTAGTTGAAAAAAATTGCATTTAACCAAACTCTTCTTCTGTTTCTGTGTTTTTCCCCGCTGTGCTTCCGGCTCTCCCTTCGTTCTCCTCCAAGGTAAGTCATAGTCGGGCGCCGCACGCTGGATCACCGAGCCGTACGTAGCTCCGCCCCTCCCCTCCCACTCCACCGCTCCACCCCCCCTCCCAGGTCATCCGTGTGTGCGCCCGTTCATTTGTGTTTGTCCAGCAGTGTAAATCCTCCTCCCTTCTTGGGGCTGGTCCATCCCGCCTACCTACCTGTCTGCTCTGGTCAGGTGAGTCAGGTGTTAGCCTAGCAACAGAGTCTCTGCAGCTCTTCCTGACTCCTCCCAATCTCCCCTTCCTACCTGCCCCATCCCCCCCACCCTCCCCTTATGCCATCACTTCTCTCCCCCTCCCCCTCCTCCTCTTCCTCTTGCCACCCCTCCCCCTCCTCCCCGCACCACAGCAGGTCATGGGTCAACCTGTACTGCGTGCTGAACAAAGGGGAGCTGGGCTTCTACAAGGATGCCAAGAACACGGCGACGCCCTACAACAACGAGCCGCTGCTCAGTCTGTCCCACTGCCACTGCGACGTCACCAATGGATACAAGAAGAAGAAGAACGTCTTCACGCTCAAGTGAGGGCTGGCAGCCATGTTTGGTTTCAGCTAGCATGATAGCATGTTAGCATCGAGGGCTGCTGAGTGACATCATCCATTGGTCTTCTTCCAACCATCCATCCAACCACCCATCCATCCATCCATCCATCCATCCATCCATCCAGTAGTTTCAGGATTTTGTATTTGTAATTTAGAAACAGCTGAAAGAACTGGGAACTCTGGAGATTTAGTATGAAATTGTAACACCAAACAACGTGTCTGATCGCTGCTGGAATTCTGAAAATATTCAAACTAAACTTTGTCTTCTATTTTTTGTGTTGTGTCTTAAGTAAGAAACTCTTTTAAACTTACCAGCTATCAGTCTGTAGTTTGGATCTACATCATTGGAACATTTAACCTTCCTTTCTCCCGCTGCAGAACGAAGGATGGCAGTGAATTTCTGTTTCATGCAAAAGACGAGGTGAGATTTCCGTAGGGTTGTTTTGTTGTTCTGACTCGATCCAAACGGCTGACCCTGTTTGTCCGTGTCCCCACAGGAGGACCTCAAAGTGTGGGTGAACAACATCACCGCCAGCATTTCAGAGCACGAGGAAATCGCCAAATGGGGCCAGCCCCAACTAACTACCTCATCCACCGACGAAGGGACGCGGCGAGACGGCAGCAAGGTGGACAACCGGTCCGACCGCGGCGGCGAGCGCTCCGACCGTGGAGACCAAATAGAGCGTGCGGACAAAGAGAAGGAACGGGAGAAGGAGAAAGAGAAGGAAAAAGAAAGGGAGAGAGGGGAACGCTCAGAGAAGTCAGATCGGGCAGGAAAGTCGGACGGAAAACGCTCAGAGAAGAAGAAGAAATGAGCGTGGCGACAGACGTTTTGGGATTAAAACCTACGAACTCTGGATGCACAGGAGGCGGGGCCACAGACCGAAGGTGGAGGCCCCTCTTCTTCGCTCCAGCAGCTGGGCTTGGATGGAGAGCAACAGACTGACCCGGCTCACCCACAGGACGGATTAGATCTTTTTCCGTCGCCTCCTGGTGGCCGCTTCAGAGAACTGCGAATTGATGACGTTTTTTTTTAACAAAACAAAAGTAGGAGAAACACAAGCATCACTTTAATTCAAAGGCTGTTACTGATTGCTGGTAGCGCGGTAAAACGTAGCTCATGCTGTTCCATGTTGGTTTGTTTTCTGAGATGAACTGTACACTGCAAAAACACAAGATCTTACCAAGTTTTTTGGTGTAGTTTCTAATCCAAATATCTCAGTGGACTTGAAATAGAGACAAAACTAATTAAACTTTTCATGAAGATGCAGCAGCTTCTTTAAAATTCAATAATTCCTTAATATTGATTAAAATGTTCTAGTTGCACTGGTAGATTATTATAAAACAAGCTGCAACATCTTGATGAAAGGTTACTTGTCAGTTAGTTTTGCCCTATTTCAATTGTATTCAGATATCCGTATTAGAAACCAGACCAAAAATACTTGGTAAGATTTAATTATTTTGCAGTGTACCTGTACGTAGCTCTGTCTGTCCTATCTACTGTAATTATCTGTCTGTCTGTAAGTGGAGACATGGCCCACTATCTCTTATCAATCCTCAGAAATCAAGAGAGAAGGAAATGGTCCCAGAAGGTGGAATCGTTTCGTTTTGTTTTGTTTCTTTACACCTTGTTAGTGAAAAATCCACCTGGTTTTGTTGTGACGCCATCAAAACGTTTCCATGGACGAAGCAGCACCAGAACTGTTCTCAGTTTCTAATGTTTCATGATTCAAGAAAAGAGCAGAAGAGAAAGATAAATATATATGATCTAATAATTCCTTATTATTGTTTTAAAAAATAAAGTCCTAGTTCTGCTATCAGATTATTTCACTTATCACATGGGAAAAATGTTTTCAGTGAAGACAGTCTGGCAGTGTTACTAGTACTTTATTTTTTAATCAGTATTAAGTAGTTATTTACGTAATACATGGTTTTAAAACTTTAAAAGTTTTCCTTCAGTCTGACAGTTGTCACCATGGATCATAATATCTAATAGAAACTGCCCAGCCTGTGACTTCTGTTTCTTGCGGAAACTTGCGTCGTTGCAGTTGGGATTTAGTTGGGAAATAGCCTTAACGTTTGAATCCCAGGAGCCTCGTTCAATAAAACATCATTTACCTACTCATTACATAAAGATTACAGATTTTGAGGAACTGTACAGGCTACATCTTCTATTTTTGTATCCAAAAAGTCTACTTGAATGTCATTTTGATCAACTTGTTTTCAAGGTTTTCATAAATCTCAAGTTTCTGTATAAGCGCAGAATCTGTTGATTTTAATGAACAGGTTCTCCTGGGTAGAAACCGGTTCTCTTCTGCTCTTTTGTTCTCTTCCATCAAACCTTGTTGGGTTCGATCTTTGATTCATTTCCCACATATCTGTCGTTCATACTAAACAGTCTTGTTGATGTCTGAATGTGTGCGCCGCCGCTCTTTCCCAGGGTCTCCACAGCTCTCAGGTTTTGTTGGTGTGAGGATGTTTGTCCCCTCAGTCTTCCAGGAATGTTCCATAACACAAATCGCTCTTATAACGTATCTTTTTTTTTTACTTAAGTCTTTGTGAAGACCCTCATGGTAACATCAGAAATCCTCTGAGTCCCAAACTTCTCCCCGATCACAACCTGAATCTAAATGATGTCAAGTCGCGATAAAACCATCTGCATGGTTTCTTTATAAGACTCACTCATCTTTGCAGTCCAGCCGTATTTTGGTTTATCCCATGGAAACTCGTAAAAAAAGCCATATAAGTTGGTGGAATTGTAAAAATCTACTGTCATTGCACCACAGAAAACATTTATTTATTACCATGTGATTTTAATTTCTTTTTATTTTGTATTTAGCATCTTTTCTGCTCCAGGTAAGGAAGTTTCTGCAGAGAAAGTGGCCTGAACATTTAGTAATGCCCCCTTCACACCGCATCAAAACAGACCTGATGTTTCCTGGAACTCCAAGAAAGTTTAAAATGAACCGCAGCAGTTTATTTCAAAACTTAAGAGCATTGATTTAAAATCTAGCATTAGGATTTCTTATTCAAAACCCTCCTGTTACACTCAAAGGAGGTTTTAACATCTGGTAGTCTGGTAGATTTGGCTAAATTTTGCACCAGTGTTCCCAAACAAATCCCAACATTTGTCACGTTTTCAGCTGCTGCGGTTCTCTTTCACACTGCATTGTCAAACAAACTACACTACTGGAAAAACCTGTTCCCCTCCTCGCCTGTAGGAGTGCTGCTCCAAAAGCCCCTAAAGGAAACGAGACGAAAACCTTTCAAGAAGAAACTGAGCACAACTGAAATAGAGACGTGTCAGATTTTAGCAGTTGTAGGATTTCTCTTCTGTCTTTGGTTAAAGACCAAAACCGTTTTCTCTCACAACTACAATCTGGTTGTATTTACCCAGAATGCCTTGCGTTGTAGTCCTCCTATCTCCTAAAATGCTTTTTAGAGCGTATTAGTGGTTTTCGTGGGGTTTGGTTTGGTTCTGGTGTGATCGGGGCATAAGAAGCGGGTCAGTCCTGCAGGTTCAGACTTTCATCATGTGGTTTTGCTTTAGTTTAGCAACATAAGGAACATGTTTTATTTCCTCAAGGTCTCAAATATTCAAATTATTTTTAAATACAAAACAGACACAGCATAAACTTCTTTGCAGTTTTAACAAATCGCTTTGTTTTCCCAAATCCTGCAAAGCCCAGTGATAAAAATGACTTTAAAACCTTCTTCTTTATTTCTATTTATCCCAGATTGTCTTGAGAACAATTTTGTCTCTTTTGTTTTTATGCATCTGCATCAAGTGTGAATATCAGATCAATGCGAACATTTACATGCATGCCGAACACGACGGCCACAAGTCGGAGGCAAAGGAAGCAAAATTTGGAGAAACTTTGCAGAAGAAGACTGACTGACACCGCAGGTCAAAGTTCACCGATGTCACCATGACCTCACGTGAAACAATCATATTATTTGTAGATCTACTTTTAAACATCATGGCACAGATGTTAGGAATGGGTCTGAAAACGGAACATGGTTTGGATGAGCTCTGCCTGTCTGTGTGTGTCTTTACTGTCCTGTTCACATCGGCCTGTCAGCCCCAGATATAATCACCAATAAAATACCTTTTGGTTACTCATGCACTGCAGTGGAGCTGGTGTTTTCTTTCTTTCACCGGAAATCCGGAAACAAGAAGACGGATTCAGGTTTAAGATTTTTGACACCAAAATCCTAAAATGTTGGTTTTTGAAAAATCGAAAATCTCTGAAATTGTCGAATTTCTCTAAAATATACTCAAAACGTATACATTTCTTGACAAAAACGAATGTAAGGAAAAGGAAATACAATATATATAAATTTCTTCACAAAAATGCAAAATATAAAATTGTTGATGAAAAAAGGAAATACAAAATACATTTCTTGACAAAAATACATGTGCAAGGAAAAGGAAAAACAAAATCTATATATTTCTTGACAACAATGGAAAAACAAGTAAATTTCTCACGTTGAAAATGCATATATGAGGAAAAGGAAAAACTAAATATGTACATATTTTGACGAAAACATTAAAAAAACATTTATATTAAAAAACAAAATATATGCACTTCTGCTTTTACTTTCAATTATGTCCGTTTTTCGTCCTTCTCAAATTGCGGAGATAAATGTGTCCGGCAGGTGGCAGTAGTGCGCCCTAATTGTGCCTCGTCATCAACGAAGCGGAAACGGAAATGTAGTTCGGAGCTGTTTCACTGTCGCACAGGTTGTCATTTAGAGAGCCGACCGTTGGTGTTAGCTAAAAACAGAGGCTGTTTTGTTGTTTAAAGTTCACTCAAAAGCGATTTAAAGTTCGTATTTTAGTTAAAATATGCGCTTGAATCCAACGAGTCGAGCTTTGAATACTCATATTTAAAAAACAAAACAAAATGGAGGCACGCTTCGGAAGAGAGTTAGCGTCCGCGGTGGAAGTGGCTCTCCGGGCGGCCGTGTCCGTGTTCAGGGACGTGTGGCTCGGAGAGACTCGGAACTCGGACTGGGACGAAACGAAGCTCGGTGAGATCCAGGAGATCGAGCGGTTCCTGGTCGATCAGATCCAGAAGGTGTTCGCCGAGCTTTGGGAGGAGAACGAGGCTCTGCGGACCAAAGTGGAGCAGCTGGAGGACGTGCTGCAGAGGAAAGCCGGGCGGCTGGAGCAGGAGCTGGAGGCCAGAGTGGGTCAACTGGGCCGAGACATGGAGCTGCTGGAACAGGAGCTGAAGACCATAAGCGAGGCCCCCGGGAAAACCCACCAGGACGGGCCAGAACAGCAGCTGGAGGACGGACCAGCAACCGGTGAGACTCTTCTGCAGTCAGTAGGTTCCTGCTTTGGTTTAATCATCATGGAAAAATAATACTTTATGTTTCAATTATATAAGAAAAGTGGTTAGAGTAGCAAAAAATTACAACTTAAGAGTAGGACTCATTCAACTTACTTTTATTCAACTAAAAGAACTAAAAACAAACAAAAAAAAATACTTAAGAGTTGCTAAAAAAACAACTACTTAAATAGACTTTGGCTAAATACAATTTTGAAAAAAAGAGAAGGGGAAAAAAAACAGAAAATGTGGAATATTGTCTGTAATATTGTTGTTGAGGTATTTAAACAAATATATTCTTCTATCAGTTTTTGGCAATATCGCCCGGTCCAGCAAGATAACAAATGTAGGCAGAAGAGACATTTTTCTTAATTTTTTTCAAATTAAGCCTTATGAAACCTACAGAAAACCTCAAGAACAAGCGAAAACCTTTTTTTTTTTGTTTTTGTTTTTTGAAGACCTATAACTCTGACCAAGTTTTCTTTTCCTTGCTAAAATCTAGATTAAAGTGCTTTTCCTGGAGGGGAGCATAAAAAATATGCAAAAACAAAATTTTACAAATTGTGTTTTTGTATTGAGCTGTTTTGACTATTAAAAATTTTTTTTTTTGTCATTACTGGAGCAACCGACCAAAAGAGTCGAAATGAAGAAACAGTTTTTAAGACATTTTCACTATTAAAACTATTTTCCTTTCATTGCGACAGCAAACAACCAAGAGTCAAAAATGTTTTTTTAAGTATTGTTTTTTGTTATTTTAAGGGGGAAAAAAATACAAAATTTATGTTCAAGTAAAAAGGAAAAGAAAAAAAAAATCTAAATTCTAGATTACAATATTTTTAAAACAATTAGAAAATTTGTTTTCTCCCACCTTTCAGACTTCCGTAGAAACCAATTCTTACAGTAGGTCATATATATTCACTGTTCATTTACTTCACCTCTACAAATAGAAAATAACATCAGTAACAATGAAGCCTGTGTACGAACTGGAGCTGAAATGACAGGATCAATCAATTATCACCTAATTTAGTAATCGATTTCATCAGCGATTAACCTAAATGTTTAGCAGTTCACATCTAAAGTTTGCCTGCTGTCTGTGATTCCAGATGGATCGGCACCGGTCGGCTCCAGCAGCGTGCCGTCTCCAGAACCGGACCAGAATGACCTTCCTGTGACCTCAGGAACCGCAGATTTCGTCACCTCCTCCCCGGATCGGTCCGCAGCCGTCTCGGCTCCCGCAGAGGCTCAGATGGTGTTTGTCGGCACGATTCCCTCCGCCGCCGCGGCGCTGCTGGTCGGGGCCAACGAAGTCTTCGCCCAGACTTTGATGGATGAGCTGGAGCTGAAACCCGAGTTGACGCCGCAGGATGCCGCCAGCCCCAACTCCAGCAGCACCAGCGGTCTCTACTGCACTGAGGAAAAGGTGAGGGGACAAGATGGAGTTGAGCAGGATGCCCAAAATGTGGCGCAGGGGCCATTTGAGGCCCTTGGACTGATTTTGTGCGGCCCTGACTGCAATTCAAGAATGATATACAGCTGCTTTTTATGTTTTACCAGGATAAAAGTATTACCAACATGTCAAAAAACGTTAAGTATGACTAGTTCTGGGGCGTGCTGTGGTGGCACAGGGGGTTAGCACGCCCCATGTTTGGAGGCCTCAGTCCTCGACGCGGACGTCGCGGGTTCGACTCCCGGTCCCGGCGACCTTTGCTGCATGCCCCCTCTCCTCGCCCTCTTTCCTGTCTGCCTACTGTAGCAAAAAATATGAGCCACTAGCGCCGCAAAAACTCTTCGGAGAAAAAAAAAGGAAAAAAAAAAGTGTGACTAGATCTGTCATGATAAATTTTACTAGATGATAAATTGTCCCAGAAGTTAATGCGATCATATTGACGTTTAGAGACAATTTTCAAGTAATATGATGCAAGAACACATTCTGAAAAAGATCAATAAACTTTACATTTTAATTTTAAATATCAAATTTAAATAAACAAAACAACAAATAAAATGAACCAAAGTCTCAAAGTAAACAAAATTGTCCTTAAAAAAACGGCTAGTTGAGACCAAAACACCAGACTGAAAACTTTTATCATCCAGTTTTTGGTAGAAAAACAATAAATCATACAAATGAAAATGATTGAGTTTGCTTCAATTTATCATGCGATTAATTGATTTATTTCTTATTGGTTTTGTTATAACCAGACTTATAAAAAGTAGAACCACGTCTATCGGGAGACTTTTAATGAAAAGCCAATTTTGTTTTATCTAAATTTGCTTTTATTTAATTTATTAAGGGATTTTGAAACAAAATGACCCAAATCCTCTTCTTATATATGTGGTTATTTGAGCCCAAAATAATTTAAAAATTAGATTTAAGAGAGATTTTGAATGTCATTTTAAGGCTCTTCGTTTAACATACAGATCAATGGAAAGTTAGGAACAAACAAGTGGACTAAAAGTCAGTGAAACCAGCGGTGTGGAAGTTTATAACGTACATCCAGAATAATCTAGAAAGCAAAAGGCAGCAAGTTTCCCGTCAGATAGTCGGTGGACTCTCTTGGATTGTGAACAAAATTGCAGCATTTGTTACATTTTCAGCTGCTGTGATTCGCTTTCACACTGTGGTGTTTCCATTGCACAATTCTAATTATGAAAATAAATTCACCTAATGAATTTATTTTCATTGTACTGGTTTGTACAAACCAGTACAAGCCAATTTAGAAAAAATGTATTGTTTTTCAATAAAAAGTTTTTGTGCTTGGATGAGGTGGTTATTTTTGGCCATATTGGAATTGGTTTGTTTTGCAAAGCTGCAAACTAAACACTTTTTCACATCTATATTCGAGCCGCACCAGAGTTCACTTCACCAAAATCTCCAGTAACACAGAAAAATGATGCTGCATTTATCTGTTTTTGTTGTTGTTGTTGTTGGTAGAGAGATGTGAAAAGTCGCTTGAGGTCTCAAATATTCACAGATTTTTGATATTCATAGGCAGCTGTAATTTTTTTTTGTTATAAAAGTTGCTAAATATAGCGATCACGTTGCTAAATTGGGTTGCTAACTGCTAACAAAAAGAGACATTGGCTGATTGCATTGCTGGGGAAGAGAATATCGGTTTTTCCAAGTAAATATCAGCTGATCACACACAATTTAGACAATATCTGCACCACTAGCTGATACTGTCTGTAAGGACAATTAAAAATTTTTTGGATGTTTTGATTTGGTACCAAAAAGTTTTCAAACTTCAAATCTCTTTTCAGATGCCACAGAATTCTTTAGAGGAGGAACCTTCTGGAGTAACGCAGCGCAGGAGGAGGAAGGCTGATAAAACTGAAAAGGGTATGACTTTGTTAGCTTCAGGGGTCGAATAGATAACATTCACCACTAATTTATTTCTATTTCACTTTCAGTTTCATCCAACAACTCAACAGAGGAGGCACAGGTCCAGCCAGGTGAAGCTCAGGGAAGAAGCCTGAGGAGAACCTCCTCTCAAGCAGGAAAGCGCTTCTTCTGCGAGTATTGTGACACCGGCTTTCACTGGAAAAGTGACCTGAAGAAACACCTGAATGTACACAAAAAGCCCTTTCCCTGTGAGCAGTGCAGCAAAAGTTTCCCAGACAGGGAAGATCTGGAGAATCACCTTCTGAGTCGCGACTCAACGAAGGACCTGCTGCCATTCCCGTGTCCGCAGTGCAAGAGGTCCTACAGGAAGGAGGAGTCGCTCCAGAACCACCTCAAGCGCCACCAGACGTCCAAACTGCCGAAACCGTTCCCCTGCGATCAGTGCGGCAAATCATTCAGGGCACAGCAGTCACTGGAAAACCACCTCCTGCGCCACGAAAAATGGAAGCTGCAGCTGAAGTGCCAGCACTGCGAGAAAACCTGCAAGACAGCGGTGCAGCTGAGGGCCCACATGGCCGTGCACTCAGAGGAGAGACCGTTCAGCTGCGCCACGTGTGGGAAGGAGTTTAAAAGCAAGGACACCCTGCGCTTCCACCAGATGGTCCACACAAATGCCAAGAAGTACAAATGCAACATGTGTGAAGAGTCCTTTAAGTACGCCCACTCGCTGACGGTGCACAAGAGGAAGCACACCGGCGACAGCCCGTTTGTCTGCGACGAGTGCAACCGCTCCTACAGAACCGGCACCGCTCTGAAAAGACATAAGGTCATCCACACCGGGGAGAAACCCTTCACGTGTCACATTTGTGGAGCAAGGTTCAACCTCAACAACAACCTGAAGAGGCACCTGCGCATCCACACTGGCGAGAAACCGTTCACTTGCAAGGACTGCGGGAAGAGCTTCTCTGACAACAACAAGCTAAAGTCGCACATGCTCGTCCACGGCGCCAGGAAACCCTTCATGTGCGACCTCTGCGGAAAGACTTTCCTCTTCAACTGCAGGCTGCAGATGCATCAGCGGTATGTCCACGCCGACAACTCCCATGCGTCAGACGGCGTCCTCCAGAACCGGAGGCCGAAGCCGCTGGTGAAACCGTTCAGCTGCAAAACGTGCCTGAAGGGTTTCAGTGCCGCTTCGTCGCTCAAGCTCCACGAGAAGGGCCACAGCGAGCACAAGGAGTTCCACTGTGGCATCTGCGGGAAGGACTTCCACAACAAGTACTCCTTCAGCTACCACCAGCGCAGCCACTCGGGAGACAAGCCCTTTGTGTGCGACATCTGCGGGAAGAGCTTCTTCCATGGCGCCAGCCTGAAGCAGCACGAGCGGATCCACACGGGCGAAAAGCCCTACAAATGTGACCAGTGCGATAAGGAGTTCAGGACGGATGGAAACTTCTACCGCCACCTGAGGATCCACAGCGGGGTAAAACCTTTCGAATGCAGCTACTGTCAGAAGAAGTTCCACCAATCCAATCAGCTGAAATCCCACCTGCAGGTTCACACGGGCCAGAAGCTGTACTCCTGTCAGCAGTGCGGCCATGGCTTCTCCGATTCACGGCAGCTCAAGAAGCACAGCTGTGACGGCCCAACTCATATGATTAAACTGGAATGATTTGCTGTCTTTTAATACAAAATATGCTTTAAATTTGTAGTTTCATAGAGTTAAAGAAATATTTGTTGATCCTGTGTAGCGTGTCTGTTCATTTCTGTAATGCATTTGTCATGACAGTTCATGTGCAGGGGACTGATCACAAATTGTCAGTTAAAATAAACCTACAGATGGCCCGGAGTGGCATTTAAAGCTGTTTTATTTGAAGAAACTGTGGATCTGTTTCCTTTAAACTGTAATTTATTTTCCTAATCCATTACTAACCAAAATTATTTTTGCAGAAGCGAACTTGAAGATCTACATAATTTGTAATAAATAATTCTCTTTAACATGACGGTAAATATATTTCTTTCTCCGTGTACAGTACATTGCAAATAAACAGTTGAAACGGAAAATATGCTTCGAGTTTTATTTTTGAAAATCTCCACGGAAGTTAATTCTATTTCCGGAAGAACGCTGCTGCCTCGACAGCCATAAAAAAAAAAAGTTTAAAATGGCTGATAGCTCCGTGTTTTATTCCGAAGTGAAATCCATTTTAGAGACGCTCATAATGACAGCGGTCGATGTTCTCGGAGTTTCAGACAAAGGAACCGATAAAACGAGGCGGACTCTGAGAGGCCAGGTGGGTTCACGGTTCTTATACACCCGGATCAGAGACGTTGTTTTCTGGGGGAGATTGTGTCGTCGGGACGAAACCCAGAGCGGTAACGGAACGGCGCCATAACAAAGATGGCGGACTGTGTTCAACAAAAGCAGCACAAACCGAGATATTTATTCCTTTATTGCTTAAAAAAAAGTTTTATTGACAGCTGATATCGGAGTTTTCTGAAGTATTTAGGGAAAGTAAGTGATTTTTAAAGCGCAACTGCGGAAAATCATTTTATCTGCTTACAAAGGTAAGTAAATGAATCCTTAAGTTTTTCGTTTTTAAAAAAATCTTTATTGAACAATAAGTATGCCACACATTTAAAATGACTTTTTTTAAAAACTGTATTTCATTGAATGTTTTCTGGTGTTTATTGTAGTCTGCTAGCAGACGATGAAGCACATTCAACTGACTACAAACCCAAAATGCTTAATTTATCCCAAAGGAAAATTAAATGCTGTCGTAAGTCTTAATCCAAGTATCTTCAAAGAGTTGTGAGCAGGAAGGATTTGTGGTAGCAGTCAGTTTCGCAACTAGTAGGGAGAAGCCTCTGACTGAAGACGTTGTTGTAAAACCAGTGTCATGTTGCCTCTGTAACTGTCCAAAAGTGAGAGCAACAATCCTTCCTGATGCACTGCAAAGAAAACCAGAGGAAAAGTTTTACAAACATGCAGCAGTTTAACGGGAAAAAATATAAAAGTCTAAAAAATAATAAATCAGAGCTATTCTAACATGCTGCTTCTATAAAAGGTGCAGTTTTAGAAGATAGCATTTCTGGTTCGTTTTATATCAGTTTTAGTATTTATATGCCAAAATTTTCTCCAGAAACATTTTTGTTAGTAATTATTTCCACAGACAGAACTGGGTTGTCCTAAATTCTCGTGTTTATTTCAGTTAAATAGTATTTCTATTAAATGACATCAACATCGGATATATTTACTTGATAACACCGTTTGAATTTCCTTCGTTTTATTCCCTGTAGCCGGATGTTGCTGCCATGTTGATCAGCGAGGCGGCCAGGAAGATCAGCAGCATTTTCTCGCAGCTCTCCTCGTCGCTTCTCGCTGAAAACCGCAAACTAAACGCACAGCTGGAGGCCGAACTGAAGAGCGCAGCTGAAGGTTTGCAAAACGCCCGGCTGTGGCGGGAGAACATGCTGAACGGCGGTCCGGTGCTGCTGGAACAGAGCAGCACGGTGTTCCTCAAGAAGCCGCTTATTAGACTGAAAAGAAAGATGGACGATGGAAATCCTCCTGCAGCCTCTGCAGAGGTGGAAGGTGAGTTTTCATGAAACAGAAAAACTGAACTCTGCATTCTTTCAATCTGATCCCAGCTCCTCTTCTTCTGTTTCTAATTTCTGTTTCAGACATTGGAGAGACGATGCAGATGCCTTCGTCTCCTTCTGCTGAAGAAGGTCAGATTTATGTTTACAGAGCTTAGCAAGTTTTCTGAATGACACTCTGAGTCATGTACATTGTAATATTAGCAGTTAAAATGTTTTTTTCTCTGTTTAGACGCTGCTGAGGATTTAGCTGCTCCAAAAATCCCTGAACTGGAAAACTCTGAATCCCAGAAGACGCAGGAAGCAGCGCTGAAGCCTAAAGGAAAGGAGTTTGTGTGTGAGCTCTGCAAGAAGAGGTTTAGCCGTCGGTTTCACCTGGCAAAGCACATGAACACTCACAAGGAGCAGCGGCCGTTCGCCTGTGACCGCTGCCCCAGGAAGTTCAGGACTGCAGAAACTTTGGAGCAACACCTGCTGCGACACGAAGAGAAGAAACACGCTAGCTTCCAGTGCCAGCGCTGTGAGAAGTTGTTCAAGACAAAGATGAATCTGAAGACACATCAGCTGGTCCACTCAGACCTCCGACCGTTTAGCTGCGGGACCTGTGGGAAGGCCTTCAAAACCAAGCACAACCTGCAGGCACATCAGGTGGTACACCTGGCAGAGAAACCACACAAGTGTTCAGAGTGCGGGGAGAGTTTCAGATGCGCCGTCAGCCTGCAGTGCCACCGTAGTGTCCACACTGGTGAGCATCCCTTCACCTGCACGGCATGCGGCAAAACCTTCTCCAGCAGGCGGTCGCTCCGGACGCATCAGGCAGTCCACAGAGGGAAGGTGTTCACCTGCGAGACGTGTGGGGCGGGATTCACCCTTCGACAGAACCTCCAGAGGCACATCCGCATTCACACAGGCGAGAAACCATTCGCATGCAAGGTATGCGGGAGGCCCTTCATGCAGGACAACAAGCTGAAGGCGCACATGCTGCTCCACGGCGCTGCCAAGGCATTCATGTGCGACCTCTGCGGGAAGACGTTCCTGTACAACTGCCAGCTGAAGAAACACCAGAAAGCCGCACACGAGGAGAAGCAGGCGTCAAAGAGGCGAGGTCGGGAGAGAGGCGAGCGCAGGGTAATCTACCGGCGGGACAAAACCATGCTGGACATGACGGCGTTCAGCTGTGGCACCTGCCGCAAAGGCTTTGACTCAGCTGCTTCGCTGCAGAGGCACGAGCTGATCCATGCCGGCGGCGCCGCACAGTATGCCTGCGACCAATGTGACAAGTCGTTTTTCTACAAAGCCACCTACGAGTACCACCGGAGGATCCACTCCGGGGAGAGGCCGTTTGCGTGCGATGTCTGTGGGAAGCGGTTCGTCATCCGCCAGGCGCTCAAGTCCCACAGGCTGCAGCACTCTGGAGAGAAACCGCACAAGTGCGAGCAGTGCGGCAAGGACTTCCGTATCTACACCAACTACCTGCGACACCGCCGTGTCCACACGGGGGAGAAGCCCTATGAGTGCGAGGTGTGTGGGACTCGGTTCCGGCAGCTCGGACATGTCAAGTTCCACATGCAGGTCCACACAGGAGAGAGGCCATACTCCTGCAGCAGCTGTGGGCTCGGCTTTTCAGACTCCAGGTTACTCAGGAAACATAACTGCAGTGAGAAATAGGATGGATGTGAGAAATAAAAAGCTTTTTTGACAAGTATTGGTCACTTCAGCTTTCAAGAACTTCTAATGTTGCTTTATGGTGGATTTCAGTTTCTTTAAAGGGACAGTATTATGTAAAATGTACTTTTGTGAGCTTCATATCATGCTATAAAATTACTCCCTCATTAAAAACACACCTGTAGTGTTGCCTTGATTCTTTCGTGCATGTTTGAAAAATCCTTGAATCTCCATGGCAACCAGTCAGCAATGCAAAACGTCTGGGTGGCCCTAGCTCCACCTTTGAGGCACAGCTCCTCCTCTGAGCTGCAGTTTCCAAGCTTCAGAGCTTCTGCCTCACAGAGCACCTTCCCCCACTCGGCTCCTTCAGACTAGTCAGAATCAATTAGCAAACACATGGTGGTACATCAGCTGAGCTCATTATAGGAGCTACTTCTCAGAGCGATGCTGGTGAAACGTAAAAGGGTTGATAGTTGTCACAACTTCCTGAAGGCGGAGTTTCAGAAAGAGCAGGAGTTTCTTAAAGAGACAGAGGCCCAATTTCAAGGCGTTAAATTCCAAAGTCAATTTTTTTTTGTCATGTTAGACATATGTAGCATTTTTACAACAACTGAAGATAACAGAGGCCATTTTACAGCACAACGTGCCTGGAAAACACTAAATACTGTTTCTTTAAGCAAGTTGAAATGTGTGGTAATCTCAAATGAAGAGTAAAAAAATCTACAGTTTTTTGATGTAAAGAGAATAATTTACACTGACATACTTGGATATGGACCGGGTCGGTTTGTTTTTAGTATCCCTTCAGATACATTTTGTTGTAACTCTGCGCTGCACACAGAAAAACGGAATTGAACTCCCTGTAGTTACTGCCTTTGACCATTGGATGGCAGCAAACACTCAGTTTATTAATGTAATGCTGTTTTATTTTTTCCCCCTCTGTGAATTAAGTAAACAAAACAAAATCTGCTAAAAAGAGGTCAATTTGTCAGTCTTACATAGTAGATCTAATTTAGATCTATAGTTTAATTAAGGTTGAGTCATTTCACTTTTTTTATGCAATCCAACTGAATACAGGTAAAAACAGTTTCACATTTGTAAAAACAAATTGTGCTACTTTCTTTTCTGATACAGTAGAAAAGAATAACAAATGTACATGACAGCACCTGCTCTGCATTCAAACAAGAGCAAAGGAGGCGGATTAGTAGAGAACAGTTGATGGTGTCATCCGGGACATGTTGCTGTGAAATTTCATCTCTGCTCCCTGAATATTGAGCTTATTCATGAATAAGCTCAATGAATATTAGCATTCATGATTCCTCATGAATGCTAATTCATGAGAAATCAGCAATGTTCAGTCAGAGGCCTCTCCAGATTTAGTGCGAGTCAGACTGCTATAGGATCCTGGCTGAATGATAAGGCAATATTTAATTTATCTTTGGGATTAAAAAAATATTTTTGAGCTGAATTAATATTAAATATAGCATGAATGTACGAAGCAATTTCTGAGTAAAAATGTTATTTAGTTATTTAAAAGTTAACCAAACCAGTATAGTCCTACGAACATGAAGTAGGTTAAAAATATATAAAATAAAAAGCAACACATTTACTGATCTAAAGAAAGAAAGAAAAAACAGACGAGTAATAGTTATACACATCTATTTAACAAATTATGTAGATTTTAAAAAAAATTTGGTCTTGCAGTTTTTGATTTGTCCTCTAGAGAGCGCTGACCATTCGTGTAGTGACGTAGCCGTGCTTCCGCTTTAAACATTCGTAATAAAACTAAATCACGAATCAAATTTCATAACATGCTCTCTAATTTCTCTTTTTTGTATAGTATAAATCATAACCTGAATTTGTAGCTTAAAGATCAAGTTTTAACTCCCTCCCTTGCTTCTACTTTTCAAAAATCAACATTACACGTTACGTTGTGGTGACGCGTGTTTTATTTTGAAGGGCGTGAACCAGGAAGAAGAAAAAAGAAGCTGTCTTGGTGTCACGCGTGGTTTCCACCCTAACAACAACATTTCTGCACTGTTGTTGGATAAACGTTGAACAAAACGGACAGAAACTTGTTGGACCGACCGAGCTCCACGTAAATTTCCGCAACATGTCCGATTTAGAGGCGCGAGTCTGCGCCATTTTGGACGTCATGGTAACGGCCACCATGTCAGAAATGGACAAAGTTATCGGCAGCTCGGATCCCAACGAGGCTCCGGCTTGGACAGAAAATAAACAATCGTCCTGTTTGGATCAGAAGGTAGCTGAAAGTCCGCTGGTTTCGGTTCTGGTTCTGGTTCTGGTTGCTTCCCCGTTTCCAGGGATCCAGACAAACAGCTGATCATAGAAGTACAGCAGCTAGCTGTTTGTTTCGGAGTTTAATGCGGCGGTTTATCTGCACTTAGATTTATTTTTGCGCCAAAATGACATGGAAACATGAGGCTGTAATTCACTTAAATTTAATTATAATCCAGATTATTCCAAATTTGGACACACACGCCGAGGCCTGTCTACCTTTTGTATATCTAGGAGCATCTGAATTTTTCATGTTGAATTTTTCACAGATATTCTTGTTGTTGTGACACTTATATGGCTTCTGCCTATTATATGTAGTGAAATTACAGTGCAGTACATCATCCTAATCTTGTAAAGCCATTGTTGTATTAAAGTGTGCTGTACTGGTGCAGTTGCGCCAAAATATAGGTAATATTGATAAGATATATTATAATTTTGATAAGAAAATCAATACTTTAGTTTTAGTTTCTCTCGAAATTATATTTTGTTCTTATATTGCAGTTTCTCAAATCTACCTCCCAATAGATTTTTTTAATTTGCTCTCAAATTACAATTCTTAGATTTTTTTTGTTCTTTAGGAGAAAGCGCACGCAGATCATATTAATATAGCATTAGGGTGTTTTGTAGATACCTATAAACTTTGTCTAAATTAAAAAAGGGAAAACTCAGAAAAACACATAAAAGTCAGACATTTGTTATAAAAAGTATCGGTATCGCTTTATCGACCCGATATTTACTTTGTTTCGGATTGATACCTAAAAAACCTTCATTGCACATGTTTTATGACCAGTAATTATACTTTTTTGTTTTTTGCGACGTCGTGTTTTACCATTTATTCTACATTATATTTAGAGTTCCTAATTGCACTTTCTGACCCATTTGAAAAAAAAGTTTGTTTCTGTGGTCAACCTATTGCTTTAGTTGCTTTATTATTTATTTTACATTAGTAATACTCCTAAGTACACTGATTGAACAAATTAAAGTTGTTTGCACATGTTTGACCTAGAAGCTATTAGTGTATTAAAGTGAGCTGTGCTGGTGCAGAGTTAGTAAAAAAGTGTAATTCAGTACAAATAAACACTTTATGTCAATTCAGCTGTTTTTCAATAAACTAAACCTCAGATGTTGTGATTTGCGTCCCTGCAAATCATTCTGTTATTGTGTTTTTAAATCTACTCATTTCAGTTGTGATGTTTCGTCATTTGACAGAATTTAGCGGTTTGCTTTTTCTCCTGAAGGTGATGCACTTCAACATCCTCCTGGCGTCTCTGGCTCAGGAAGCCGTGGAGAAGATCTGCCAGCTGTTTGAGGAAAGTTCGTCGGTGCTGCATCTCGAAGTAGGCCGCCAGCTTTTACCCTCCGTTTTCGTCCTGAATCTAAGCGGCTCAGATTTTAAGGCGCTCTGCTGGTGCTGCAGGTGTCCCAGGGCGCGGCAGAGATCGAAGACCTGAAGACGAGGCTGAGGGAGGTGGAGATGGACCTGAAGCTGGTGATGGAGGGAAGCGCAGAGCTGGGAGGCCAGGAGGAAGTGACGGAGGAGCAGACGGAGGAGAGGAGAGAAGAAGAGGAAGGATCCCCGGGGAATCTGTGCAGAGGTGAGCGCCCGACCGTCTTCACTCTGCCCGACTTCACTTCCAGCTGCAGCAAAGCAAATATATCACGGTTCCTTCTTATATTTGCTTCTGAATTGTCAAAGTAAAAGTTTCCATCAGTTCCTACAGGACTTTAAATATTAGAAGGGCAGGCAGTTCTTAAAGGGGGACCTCTGATGTAAAATTCACATTTTGCTTTTATACTTCAATTTGGGTTTCTACTACTTCTAAAAACAGAGCCCAAGCATTTAAAAAAAAGCGAATATTTTTTGGTGTCTGGAAAATGAGCCGTTTTAAAAACCTCCAGAATGTAAAGTCACAAATCAGCACAAACTTCTAGTTACCTAGCAACCCCAGCTGAGTTCCGCCTGTTACCTAGCAAACCAGGCTGAGCTCCAGTATGTTTGGTCAGCTGGTTTTACTGCGGTATGCACTGTACAATGGCTGCTGGAAGAGACAAGTGTTCTGTTGTTGACTTACCATCCAGATACCACTTGCTGCATCTTTGGTGGTTGTGCAGGAGGCTCCACTTCTGCTTTTTAAAGATGTACAGTTGCGTAATTGCAAATCAGTTTGCATCTGACTGCAAACTGATGTGATGTGAGTGTAAAAGTTGAGTTGGGGGGCGTGGCCAGCAGCAGATTATTTGGATTTAAAGTGACAGGATGCCCTAAAACAGCTCCAAATAGGCAGAACTGATCAGACTAAAATCTCACTATCTTTTTGTGCAAAGAATAGGAACATGTTTGTTTATAGACATAGATTTATCCTAACCTGTTTGAGGAATCATAACAGATGACCTTTAACCCTCTGTTTTAAATTCTGTCACAAAATGACGCCTAAATACATGGATAGTTAAAAGTGCCAACAATAAATCATTAAATAGTCAAATAGGTCATTCATTTTCATAAAAAATGAAATATATAGATAAAACATGTTAATTCAATAAATAATAAATAATCTAATTATTGCTCAAATGTGTTATTAATCAACTAAAAGAATGCAAAAAGTATTTTATTTACAGGTCAGAAAGGGCCTCAATGAATTAAATTTTAATACAATATTTTTATATATAATTGATCAATAATGTCAGAAAGATATTTAATATAATATCTTTCTAATATAATAAAAATCCACATTGTCTCTTAATCAGGCATGTTGAAAGACGACTGAAAAAATGTCCGCCTGTTTAGGATGAAATCACTGGGATCAAGCAGAGAAAACATAAAATTATTGATAATTATTTAGAGGTTTGATTTCATCAAACCAAAGAAAAACAGCAGCTGAACTCAGGGCTGTTTAATAGTGAAAGTAGCGTGTAGCATGTTCTTCACTCATGTTTTAATTATTAAACATTTAGTTGATTATTTATTGAATTATGCATATATGACATTGTGACGTGTCTGTAACTCATGTTGCTCTTTTTTTGTTTGTTTTAGTTTTTGGTGGTGAAAGCGGAGTGAGGAGGTCGCCTATTATTCACCTGTGGAAAAGCAGAACTTGTGAGGTAAATTTATGGCTCGTAGTGAGTTTTGTTGATCAATTTAAGCCTTATTAAATGACAGTTCTGTTCGAAAACTCCTGATATTCTCCCGGATGTTGATTGGGGAAGAAGTCCATGATTAGATGCCTTGAATCCGATATTTAAATCTCTTTATGGTTAGAAATCCACGCAGAGAGATGTTGGAGTAGGAAAATAAAGGATTTGAACTTCCTCCTTCTCCATGAAGCCTCTTTCTCAATTCCTCTGGGATTTGGTTCACTCTGCAAAAACATAAAACATATTTTTGGTCTATTTTCTAGTGCTAATATCTTAGTGCACTTGAAATATGATTAAACTTTTCAGCAAGATAAAGGAGCTTGATTTAAATCAATAATTCCTTAATATTGTTGAAAAAGTTCTAGATCCACTGGCAGATTATTTCACTGATGCCAAGACATTTTTCCCAGATTACAAGTGAAATAATCTGCCAGTGGATCTAGAACTTTTTCAACAATATTAAGATATTATTGACTTAAAATAAGCTCACATTTCTTACTGAAAAGTTACTTGTAAATGAGCTTTATCATATTTCAAGTGTACCAAGATGTTTCCACAAGAAAATAGACCAGAAATACTTAAGATTTCATTTTTGCAGTGCAGATATTATTTGAGCTTTTGAGATGCTAATTAGAAACAATCCTTTAATGCCAAGATTATTCATCATGGCAAACGTTCAAAAGTGAAACCAAAACTCCTTCCAGCTGCTCGGCATCCAGATCCAGACTTAAAGTGACGCATCAGGATTATGTGTGACTGATTCTTCCTGTCTCACCTGCAGTCTGTCTCCGGTCAGGACAGCATCCAGTCGGTTTTACTGAAGCAGGAGATCCTGAAGGCCTCGGGCATTTCCGACCCGAACCGAAACGATCCCGCCCAGGAAGACGGCCCAGACTACACGGTCAGCTGCTTCATAAACCTGTTTGTCTGGAAGCTGTGGGTTTTAACTAGGACTGTTAACGTTAACGCTTGTGATTAATGTGAAAGGTTTACATTAAAAAGATTTTCTTTCCAAACGCCTTAATGAATTAAATAAAAGCAAATGTAGGTAAAGGCAAAGTTGGCTTTTTAGTAAATGTCTCCGGATAGACTTTTTATAAAAGCTTGGTTATAACAAGACAAATACTTTGTGTCACAATAAGCAATGAATCAAATAATCACATGATAATTTGAATTATATAATAATTTCCATCGTTTTTCTCTATCTACCAAACACTGGATGATAAAGGCAGCGAGACCTACGGGAAGTGTTTGGTTCTCAACTAAAACTTCTTTTTGAAGGATAATTTTGTTTACAGAGACTTCATAATCCATTTTGTTTGTTGTTTAGTTGGTTTATCTTGGATATTTAAAATGTTTTCCACTTCCAGTGTTAAAAGTTTGTTGATTTTTGAGAATGTGTTCTTGCATTCTGATGCCTTTATTACCATCACATCAGTTGAAAGTGGGTTTAAAACAACAAAATTCTCGTTTATCGCAATAAATTCTTTGACAATTTATCACATAGTAAATTTTGTGACAGAATTTCTCTGTATTTGTAACTTAAATATAGACTAAAGCCTTGATTTTGATATGAAACAAAAGCTGAAAAAGAGATTTTACGCTGTTGGATGAATGACAAACGATTTTTGGCTACAAACCACAACCTTCCATCATGTTTCAGGTGGAGATGGACGACTCGGTTTACACCATCAGAGCTAAAGGCCTGGTGAAGCCCAGGTCGCGGGTGCGAGCGCCGAAGGAGAGCCGGGGTCAGAGGGAGTCGCCCCTGAGCTGCAGGCTCTGCAAGAAAACCTTCAGCAACCTGCTGCAGCTCAAAGCGCACCAGTCCATTCACGGAGCGAGCAGCGACAAGCCCTTGGTCTGCTCCCAGTGTGGGCGGGGCTTCTCCTTCCAGCGCAGCCTCAGCGCTCACATGCTGATTCACAAGGGCAAGTTTCCCCTCAGTTCAGTTTGTATGCAGTGACTGACGCATGTAGATTCCAAATCAAGTACATCCGTTCCAACTGGACCGAGTAATCAAAACAAGTTCAGTTAATTATTTAGATTGGTTTAAAGGCTCGAGAAGACAAAGCAAATACACAAACAATAAACAAAACAACAGGCTAGATGTAGTTTCTATGAAGTGAAAAAACAAGTTCAAAGTTGACGTAATGCAAAAATGGAGAGTAGTAGGAGAAAGTAGCAGAGTGAGCAGTGGTCAGTTTGTCCTCTGGTTGCCTAAGCCTATAGCAGCACAACTACAGAGATACATCAGGATAACTTAAGCCAGTCAGACGATGAGCCCAATAAAAGAAGACAAATATATCAAAACTGAAAAATTTTCCTGTATTTAAAATATTTTTTTACTTAAATGATGGAATGCAGAGAAACTGTTGGAAACCTGTACGTCTTTCTCTAATGTTATGTTTAATGTTCTGTGTATTAAATATGGCACCAAAAAATATTTCCAGAGCTCAATAAAGGACAAAGTAGTGAAATAGTGAAAGCAATACATTTTTAAAAGGTCCGAATTAAGACCCAAGATATAAAAAACAGCTGTTATAATGCTTGCTTATTGTTTTGTAAAACGTCTTTGAAAACAACGGTAAACTCAGGGTTTGCAATGTATTCTTACATTTTTCTGGTTTTCTTCCCGTTTGCAGATGAGAGGCCTCACACTTGTGACGTTTGCGGGAAGGGTTTCACCTTGAAGCAGCTCTTGAGGAACCACCAGCGTCTCCACGGCGACGTGCGTCCGTTCTGCTGCGACCAATGCGGCAAAAGTTTTTACAGAGCTCACGGCCTGAAGCTGCACCGGAGGGTCCACACCGGCGAGCGATTGTACAACTGCCACTACTGTGACAAAGGCTTCACCATACCGGGTAACCTGCAGCGTCACCTGCGCATACACACCGGCGAAAAGCCGTACAAATGCGACACCTGCGGCAAAAGCTTCAACCAGGCGGACACGCTGAAGGGCCACCAGCGACTGCACACCGGGGAGCGTCCCTTCAGTTGCGAGACCTGCGGGAAATCTTTCATCCAGAAGAACGCCTTGAAGATGCACCAACGGACATTTCACCTGGACGAGAGGAAACTCACCTGCGTCGCATGCAACACCGTGGTGCCTTGCATGGAGTCCCTACGCAAGCACACCCAGACGCACGCCATGACCATCCCGTGCAGCTGTGTGCACTGCGACCAGCGCCTGTGCACCATCACGGAGCTGCGGGAACACCAGCAGCAGCACACGCTGGAGAGACCTCACTGCTGCAGGATCTGTGGGAAGAGCTTCAAGTCGTCCAGCTACCTGAAGATCCACCTGAAGGCGCACAGCGGCGAGCGGCCGTTCGCCTGCGAGATCTGCGGACGTCTGTTCACGCAGCAAAGCAGCCTGAAATCACATCAGGTGGGTTTCTCTGCAGAATTTGAAGTTTTCCTATTAAATAACCAACATTTCACTCTCTGCTGAACTAATTTTTCATCCTAAAAAGGTACAAAAAGCAGCAGAATGTCCAATGTTTAATAGAGTTAATATACATCTAGGTTAATAATTATTGGCTTCGCTAACAGTGTCTAGGAACTTTTAATTATTAACTTACGATTTTCTTTTTTCATGATATTAGGGGTTTAAATATAATGTTGCTCAGAAGCATCACAGCTGTAAGCATAAAAAATGGATCACTGGGTCGTTTAGCAGGATACTGATTACTGATGATCTATTTGATACAAAAGCTGCTTTTTTTCCCCTAAAAATTTAGGTTTCTTATGAATAAACTGAGAACTCAGTCGAACACACCACTGGCAGCTTCTGCAGAAATAAAAATGTACTAAGCGTTGAAAATATTATAAAGTTTGCTTTATTTAAAATTAATGTGTAAATGTTTGCACAGTCGAATCCCCTCTGTTCTCGGTGAAGTCATGATATCAATAGTAGCTGCATTTCCATTACAAATGTGCGCAAAACTTTGTTGATGTTTAGCTAATATAAAAATAACGCAATTTTACAATTGTGGTTTTTCCCATTAAATAACAAATGCAGTTAAAATCAGACATGAATAAGTTTGTTTATGCAATAAGTTATTAAAAAACTTGCTGCATCATCCACCTCCTACCACTTCCTGTCATCTTCTTTGTCTTTTCCATTAGCAGTAGCATCTGGTTGTTGATTTACATGAAGGTGACATTAAAAAGTGTCTACATTGCAGCTTTATGAAATAAACCAATTTTGACATTTTGCTGAAAAACCACCTCGATAAAACCTTTTATAAAAAGTTTTTTTTTTATTGGCGTGATTCCATTAAGTGAATTTATTTTTGTAATTCCAATTCATCAAATTTCTAAGGTCAATGGAAACACAGCTAACAATAGCTCATTAAAATTAGCACAAGCTCTAAACAAAACATTAGACTATTAGAGGATTAGCGAAAGTTAAATTAGCTTTTTGCTAGCATTAGCATTTTAGCTAATGCTAACTTAAAGTTAGTTATCATACTTGTGTAAGCCAACATGATGATGATGATGGCATGTAAGCTATCAGTATATCATATGATATTATTTATGTAAAAACTTTCAGGGATGAACTTTGGAAATTAGCCATAACTATTCATGCTATGTTAAAATGTATTCCTGTTCCCATCAAATAAATAAGAACAAAAGAATTATAGATGTGTTCATTTCCACCCGTTTGCAGGACTTTATGACTCATTTTGTGTCATAACATTGAATTTACCCACCTTTCCCTTTCCCCCCCTTTCTTAAGGTGGTCCACACCGGCGAGAAACCGTTCAGCTGTGACACCTGCGGGAAATCTTTTGGCAACACGGGAAACCTGAAGAGGCATCAGCGCATCCACACGGGCGAAAAGCCGTTCAGCTGCGACATCTGCGGCCGCTGCTTCAACCAGGGCAACAGCCTGAAGGCTCACCAGCAGATCCACACCGGGGAGAAACCGTTCATGTGCGACAGGTGTGGGAAGAGCTTCTCCTACCTGAGGAACCTCAAGGACCACAAGTGTTTCTACGTTTGAAACAACAGATCATCTGGTTCAGTTTGTGGATGTGGATTGACTCAGTTGCTGTTCAAATGGATTCATATCTGAACTTTTTTCCAAAGTTCTGGACAGTAGGTTGGATGTTCGTTTGGCTTATTTCTGAGTCTGTTGGGTCTTAAAAGAGCTGTAAAAATATTTTTTTGATTTAAACAATAAAGAATGTGATGACGTTTTGTCCAGTGTTGACCCAACAAAATGCAGATTTACAGAAAAGATCAATTTCTAGATATAATTCAAGGTTTTTGGTGTCAAATTCTAGTCCTGCAACATATAGATGAATGAAATAATTAGCAGGAGTCTATAGAACAAGGGACAGGAGGAGGGTCTTAGTAATGTCAATCACTTGTGTGTACACGATGCTCACACCATCACTCTTACTTTGTGTTAAGCTACAGCTCTTTCTCCACCACAGAGGCCGTCGTGAATGCTAAGGCTAGTTAGCATAGCCACAGATGACGGCAGATAAACAGTTTTCCTGGAACGGTAAGTTGTTTCTGACATGTACAGCTTTTCACAATAATAATTTAATCTTTTTCCATCTGTAGCTGCTTGCAGAGGAAACTAATTGTGTTAATCTGAGTTCATCACCTTCAACAAACATTTAATGGCATTTATGATGAAAGAAAGCATAACATTTTCTAACTAATTTCCTTAAATTTTTATGTTGTGATTTTAATCAGCAGACACAAAATGGTTCATGATTGGAGAAAAAACGAGAAGTTTCATTTATTCAAGTTTATTTGGTACACAAATTATTAGTTACAAACTAATCTTTTTATGTTGCTAATAAAAAGCCTTAACAATCAAAACCAACTGCTGAACATAAGATTGAAGAAAAACAAATGTTTTAAAGAAACAACAAATGGAGGAACATTTGAGTTTTAGTCGGATTTGCTCAGATCCAACTAAAAGTTGTGCAGCTGTTTGATCTTGGAGTTCAGACAACGAAGGAAAAGGACGTACAAGAAGTGTGAACCAAAAACACTCAGTCATTTTCTAGACAACTGGAAATTTTCTAGGACAAAAAGCCCCTGAAAATTTCTGAGATTGTACAGTCAAACAATTGCTAGAAAAAAAACAAACATTTTTAGATTAATTTCAGAATTCTCTAGAAATGACATTTCTGTCACTTTTGGAAAAGTGACAAGTTTGCTTGGAAAAGACTCAGAAATTTGCCAAGAAAATCAAGGAACTTAATCTCAGAAGTTATCTATAAAAAAACATCAAAGTTTAGATTCATCTGAATTTCTGTTTGTTTTTTTTAAGCAATTTTCTTTGAATTTTCTAGAAAATTTAAGTTTTTCTTTTTTTTTTAGCAAACTTGCGGAGAGATTAAACTTTTGAAGTTTAATCTAAAAAATTCAGAACTTTATCTGGCAAATGTGCAATTTTTTAATTTTTTTTACCCCTCCAGGGGGTCTTTTGTGGGCTCTAGTGCCCCTTATATGACAGTAGGCTGACAGGAAACGGGGGAAGACATGCGGCAAACATCGCCGGGTCAGGGAGTCGAACCCGCAACGGCGACTCAAGGCCTCCAAACATGCGTCGCGCTGTCCCCTACGCCACCGCGGCACGCCCCAAATGTGCAACCTTTTAACTGAGATTTTTTTTTTTTCTAGAAAATTTCTTAGATTTCCTCCTCCTTTTTTTCTACCTACAGAAGCCCTAATGTGCGCCTCTTTGAGTTGGTCCATCATATAAAGCCCTTTGAATGTGACGGAGGCTTTAGCCGTTGCGTTCTTTGAGTTTTAGTTGGATTTGCTCAGATCTTCTTGCCTGCGCCGTTTGATCTTGGAGTGCAGACGAATAAAGGCAGAGGACGTACAGGAAGTGCGAACCACTTCAGAGGAAGCTGTGGGCTACAGCGATGAGAGAAGGCGTCAGGACGCTCAGCAGTTGTAGAGGAAACGAAGGCGGGCAGCGCGCAGCGGCAGCGCAGTGATCCAGTAAGAAGAGGGGCGACTTCGATTCGGACCGGAAGTAGCAGACCGGCTTATCGTTTAGTTTTTCTGTATTTACCTTAACCCAGTTGCACAAGTAGAAAATATCAACGCTTGTACAGTTCCACATATTATCAGAGAGGTAGATGAGTGAAAGCTTCTTTAGAGGCTTCAGAGTCTTGGTCTCTAAAGACAGGAGCCGGTTGGACTTCAGGCTCAGCTCCTGGAGGTCTTTAAGCCTCTGAAAGAGACGAGGATTGAGGCGACCCAGCTTGTTTCCGTCCAGGTTCAGCTCCCTGAGCTTTGGCAGCGGGTGGAAGAGCTCGGGGGTTAAACTCTCCAAGCTGTTGTTCTGCAGGAGCAGTGTGTGGAGGCTGCCCAGATCCTGGAAGGCGTTGTAGTGGACGCTGTGGAGCGAGTTGAAGCTCAGAATCAGGTTCTTAAGGTGGATCAACCCTTTGAAAGTGTCTGAGGACAACTCCGAGAGATTATTGTGGCCCAGATCCAACGTCACAAGTTTCCCAAGAGCAGTGAAAAGATTTGAGGGAAGCTTAACCAACTGGTTTCTGTCCAGTTTCAAGTCTTTTAACCTGGAAAGCTCCCTGAACTGGTCTGAGTGTAGAGATGAAATACGGTTGTTGGAGAGATTCACTCTGGTTACTTTTGATAAACCGTCAAAGACTGACTGGTGGAGGAAAGCGATGCGGTTGTATTGCAGGTGAAGCTCTTTGAGCGCCTGGAGCTTGTGGAAAAGGCCCTCTGGTAGCAGCGTCAGGGCGTTGTGGGCCAGCTGAAGGTTCTGCAGAGACGGCATGTTGGCGAACAGAGCAGGGTGGAGCTCCAGGATGTGGTTTTGAGACAGCAGCAGGTCTTGAAGTTTGTGCAATGCGGCGAAAACCTCCAGCGGCAGCGTTGAGATCTGGTTTCCGTCCAGCTGCAGATCCGACAGATTGTTCAAACTCCTGAAAACATCCGGCGGGAGTTCTGTCAGTCGGTTCCTGTAGAGATCCAGAAACCTGAGCTTGGCCAGGTCTTTGAAGACTTCGTTTGGGAGAGAGGCGAGCTGGTTCCGACTCAGATCCAGATCAGTCAGGTTGTTCAGGCCAGACAGCGATCTGTCCGACAGATCCGTCAGGTTGTTGCTCGTCAAATAGAGATGATCCAGTTCAGTCAGAGAGGAGAAGGAATCGGCTGGAATGGTGACCAGCTGGTTTCCACTCAGATCCAGATGTTTCAAACCAGCCGCTCCTCTGAAACTCCCATCCTCCACTTTTACTATCCGGTTGTTGGACAAATCTAACTTCCTCAACATGGCGGAGCTCCTGAAGACGCCGCTCTCTATTTCCCTCAACCTGTTGAAGTCCAGGTGGAGTTCTGTGAGGCCGACGACGTTGTCCAGAACCTCCGCCTGCAGCGTTTCGATCTGGTTGTGGCTCAGGAGCAGCGTCTTCAGATTGGCCAAGCCATAGAGGAACTCCGGCGTGAGATGCTTGATGTGGTTCTTACTCAGGTCCAAGAAGACGAGGGCGGGGCAGTTCAGGAACTGGGCCGGATGCAGAGACGCCAGGTCGTTGTCGCGCAGCAGCAGCTTGGTCAGGTTGGTCATAGCGGGCCAAACCGGGTTCAGGGAGGCACTTAGCTGGTTCTGGGTCAGGTCCAGGACCTGGAGGTCACACGGAGGAGGTTAGAGATGCATTCGGCAACAAAAAACGAAGTTCTACATTTATCATTTGGGATATTAGAACGCCGGAGCAGTAAAGTCATAACAGGGGAATAAAGTCGCAAAGTTACGAATGTAAAGTCAAAATATTATGAGAATAAAATTGTAATATTACTCAAATAATCATATTTATGCGAATAAAGTCATAGTAAGATGAGAATAAAGATGCAATATTACAACAAAAAGTAATAATGCAAGAGTAAAATTGTTATAATGCGACAATATAGTAATACGAGAATAAATCTGTAATAATACAAGAATAGCCGTAATTACGAGGATAATGCTGTATTATGGGAGTGGTTAAAGTACGCAAAGAAAGTCATAATAATATGATTAAAGTCATAATATTACCAGAATAGTCATGATAATACAAGAGTAAAGTCGTAATACTACAAGAAAGTCTTAATAATATGGGAAAAGTTGTAACAATACAAGAATAAAGTTGATATTTCAAGAATAAATTTGTAATAACAGGAGAATGAGGTTGTGATAACATGGTAATATGGTAATAATACAACAATAGCTGTAACAACACAATCATAAAGTTGTGATATTACGAGAATACGGTAATAACACGATAATAAATCGACAAATACAAGAATAATATAACTGTCAAATAATAAAAGAATATTGTACGATCATAAAGTTGTCATAAGTTGAGAATAAAATTGCAACTTTATGGGAACTACTACAAAAAATAAAGAGGAATGTTGAGCATCTTCTGAAGATAAACATTTAACTAACGAGCATCAAATTATTATCAGTAACAGAAACAAATAATCAAAACTGAGTTTATGTCAAAGAAAACCAGTGAGGCTGAACTGGTCCCATCAGATCTGAATAACCATCAAAGCCTTTTTCTCTTTAAAACCACTTTCTTCTGTTAATATTGTGTCTTAACATACTGTGACTTTATTCTTGTAATTAAAGAAAAATACAACAAAACACACAGGATTGATTTTAACAGCCACTGAAAACGCATAACTTTCTTTAAAAGTTTATATTAAACCAAAAAACACATTTTCTTTACATTTTCACAAGTAACAATCAGCTAATCTTAGTTTCAGGAGATTTGGTCATCAGAAAGAAATAAGGTGATAAAAATCTGAAAAGTGTGGTGTGCTTTTTTGTTGTTGTAAATCAGCCTCCAGCAGGCAGTGGTGTGCAAACCTTTTAAAAATGCTACATAATTCTACCTGGTGGGCAACAAATTAATAAGTATTTTTAATTAAAATGCCAGAAAAATAATTTCAACGTTGAACAATTTCCTAACTTGTTGGTCAAAACATAATTTTTAGTTTATTACCTGCAACAAAAATGAAACTATCTTTGAAAACCCTTAACTTTAAGGAGCCCATTTGTGACTTAAGTCTGTTTTTGAGCAGATTTGAGGCCATGCTAACTAAAAAAACAAAACAACAAAACCGGGCTGATGAAATACAAACACCTAAAATTTTCAATAGAACATATAAATGTGTCATTGAAAGTCTCATTCATCCATTCCTAAATTGTGGCTAGAGGCCGCACAGAACCACTCCAAGGGCCACAAATGGCCCCCTGGCCTCACTTTGGACACCTCTGTCCAAGAAAATATATCTTTGATTGAATTGAAATTACTTTTTTTATTAATTGCCTTGAAATGACATTTGTGTAGAGTTGTTGGTGTGTAGATAAACTGAATCGAACACATTGAGAAAGCACCAGTGAACTTCCTGCTACCAAGGCTGTATGTGTGTCAGCTGGTTTCACAAAGCTTCTGCTTGCTATGTCAGTTCAGAGGCCACAGCAGCAGCGTTTAACCAACAACCCACAGCGCGTTGCGTGTATCAGCAAACTGCAGCATGCAGCTGCGTACCTGCAGCTCATTCAGCCCGTTCTCGGGTATTTCCTCGATCTTGTTGTTCAAGATGAAGAGCTTCAGCGTTCCGGCCGGTAGCGGCGGTATCTGGGTCAGGCCTTTGTCCCGGCAGTCAGCCGTGGTCAGGTTGTCGAAGCAGCGGCAGGCGGGCGGGCAGAGGTCCGACGCCCGCGCCAAGAGGCCCAGAGAGGCCAGAGTTAGCGCTGCTAGCATCGTCAGCTGCAGCAAAACACAGAAAAACATTTAAATTCAAACATGGTCCTTCTTTTACAACCCCATAACACACTATTTGTGACTCATGTTGGACAAAAAGTATAAAAGAAACAAGCAAGCAGGTTTCAACATTTATGTTTTACTGTTTTATATTTTAGATATTAATGCACTTAAATGTAAATTTAGGTTTAAATCAAATCTTACCTCACTAGAAAGCAGCGATTCCTTGAAGTGTGTGCTCTTCAGACGTGACAGGAGGGTTTATTGATCTAACGGCTCAAAACCAACTGTGGGGACTTTTTTTTTTTTTTTTTTTTTTTTTTAGGTTTGAGTGTCTTTTAGATGCATCTGGTGAAACAGCAGAGAAAACTTAGAAGGTGTTTTTTAAAGAGAGAAAAAGGGACTCCTAGTGGTCACCGCCTGAGTTGTTTTCTAAAGGTTTGAGGGCTTTTCTTTCAATTTTTCCACTTTTAACAAAATAATGCTGTACGATTACATTAAAAAGGATCAGGAAAATTAGTTTGAACCTGTCTGAATATGATGAAGTGGGCAGAGTACCCAGAAACTGCACTCAAGTAAGAGCAGCACTACTTCAACATATCTTTAATCAATCAAAAGTAAAAAGAAATCACGCAAGTGAGAGTAAAAAACTAACTGGTAAAAAGTCGACTGACGAACAAAGTAACTGATCAAAACATCAAAACAATTTAAGATTTAAAAATTACATCATCAGACAGACCAAAATATAGTTACGTGATATTTTAGAGACTGAAATTAAAATAATTTATATAATTACAAAGTAACAGAGTCAGGCAAAAGAAAATGTTTCCAAATCAGTTTCTGTCAATAAAAAACACCTGAAACTACAAAACACACATTTTTCCAAAAAGTTACTTAAGTAAATGTAACTAGTTACTACCCGACCAGGTGAGTAAGGTTAGTATGCAACATTAACATTCTGGAAGTCAGAAGTTTGTGTTCATTTATCTTACCAAGTCTTTAAACAACCTGGGATGATGTCATGACTTTGTCAGCCTCTGATTGGTTAAAAATAACCATAATCAGTTTATTGGGAGCACTTGAGTTGGTGTATTTTAAAGTGAATGTATTAAGCAAAAATTCACACTTTGCACATTTTTATACTTGTATTTGTGTCTCTACTGCTTCTAATAAATATAACCAGCTGATTCTTGACAAGTAATACATTTTTGTTTGTATCTGAAAAATGAGCCGTTTTAAAAACCTCCAGAATGAAACGTCACATTAAGCAGGCACTGCCTGTTACCTAGCAACCCCAGCCAATCCCAACCCGTTACCTAGCAACCCAGATGGAATTCCAGCATATTTGAGCCAGAATATTTTTGCTTATTAATGCCCGAGAGGAAATTGCTTCTCATTCCCAAATGAGACTTAAAGCTGCAGTACGCAACTTTTATTAAAAATAGGTTTTTACATGTTTGATAAGCAAATATAAATTTAGCAAAGGTATTATGACATCTACAACACAAGTGTGAAATTGCAAGTAATTTAAATATAATCTAAATTTTAGATCAAATATGAAATAAGAGCATGGAAATATATGACTCTAAATCTATAAGTAAACATAAACTTATAGATTTAGTTTCAGAGTTGGTCGTTGTACGATCTGATGATTACAGGCAGGAAAGATTGCTATGTCTTGGTATATTGCTATATCTTCTAGTTTGGTCAACGGGTTTTACAATGGCTGCTGGAAAAAACAAGTGTTTTGTTGTTGACTTATCATCCAGAAAGCACTTGGTGCTTTCTGGTTGGTTTTTCAGGAGGCTCCACTTCTGCTTTTCAAACTTGTACGGTTATATATCTGCGCATTTGTTTGCAGCCATTTTAACATGTGATTGTAAATGTTGAGTTGAACACATAAAAAAATTTAGATTCAAACATTGTCCTTAAATCCAAATAAGCAGTAGCTTATTTGGATTTAAAGTGACAAAAGCCCTAAAACAGCTAGTTTTAGGGCCAGACTAAAATCTCATTACTTAAGACTGATTTTGTGCAAAAAAAATGAAATGAACATGTTTTGTGTAGACCGCAGACCTATCCTAACCTGATAAGGAAGTATATGAGGTTAGCTTTAAGGCTCTCTGCAGATTAAATAAAATCATTTAAATATCTCTGATCGGCCTGAGGATCAGTTAATGTCAACTGGACTTTTCCTTCTGGTTGCTCGATTGCATATAACAGAAGACATCGTCTTTTCCATCAAAATCATTCGTCTAGTGATAATTAAAATATTCAATAACCTAATAAGTACTGCTTGCAGTATTGTATGACTTGGTTTAAAATGTATTTTACAAGCGGCAGTATTGATGCTGAACGATGCGATTCTCGTATTTACCAGCAGAGGGCGATAAACTCTTAGAATAGCTTAGCGCGATTCAGTCCGTTTCTTTGACGTCGTCATTGACCTTGCAGGAATAGCTTGCCCTCTGTTTCTGTATGGAAATTAACTTTTTTTTTTATGAAATAAAAGAGGCTTGAATTCTTTTCCCTGAGAATAATGAAGGATTGCTGCTCTCTGTTCAGTAGCACACAAACTTCCACCGCTGTTCTATTTTTTATTAATTTCCCGTTTTTGCTCATAAAACACAAGCTGTGAACGTGTCACAAGACAAATTGTTACTTTTTATCCGCCTTTTTTTCAGTTTGCTGTGCACTTATTTTAAAATCCCTATGAATGACATCAGCAGCTGTCCTGACGGCGAGCTGTAATCCCAGATTACAGGTCAGGGCGTCATCAGAGGGATTGGCAGGAGCAGCGCCCATTATCACCGCTAATGTAGGAGATCAGCAGAGTTGGTAGTCTTGTCTTAGACAAAAACAAAAACAAAAATCAAATAAATAAAAACCCTGGTTGCTTTATTGTAGAATGGAACAAAGCAACCAGAGAAGCGATTTAAAAAATGTCAGAAATTCTGAAAAAAAAGTTCGAAATTCTGAGATTAAATACAAACTCTGAGAAAAAGAGTCTAAATTTTGACATGGAAGTTAAAATTCTGAGATTAATCAGAATTGTGTGGGGGGAAAAAAACTGAGTTCTAACAAAAAGAAAATCCAAATTCTGACATTAAAGTGAAACGTCTGAGATTAAAGTAAAAATAAAAAGTTTTGATATAAAAAGTCAAAATTCTGAGGAGAAAAAAGTGAATTCTGGAGTTAAAATCAGATTTCTCATTATTTATTTTTATGGCCCTGATGGTCTTCCATACAGTTTGTAGTCAAGCATCACCCCAGTCACTCGTTCCATGTTAATACTGTTTTGTCATTAGTTTGACATCACTTTTTATTTTCTTGCTACTAAACATGACATATTTTGTTGTTGTTGATGTTTTTGTGTTCGCTCACACATTAACCCTGGATGTAGAGCAACAGAAACGGACCACAGCCTCTCCTCCATCAACACGTATTGACCCGCCGCGCTGTGACGTGTTCAGACTGATCAGCTGATCGATTCTGCAGGGCGCCGCGCCGCCGCGTGTCGCCGCCTCAGTCTGTGGGACTCCCGGGAAGAACCAGGATGAGGCCCTGGATTCGCTCCAGCAGGCTCAGATCAGTCCAGGTAAATGAACTCAAGCTTGACCTTTTCCTGTAATTATTTATTTGATCTCAAAATAAATGATTAAATCAGGCATTAAGTCCTGGTTAGAGGTTAGTAGCATGGATGTTATTTATCTTCTTTATTGTTTTAATAAACTACCCTCTTTCCTACTATATAACATGATTTTGACTATTTTTTAAAAATAGAAAGTAAAGTTTGAATTAATTGTAAATATTGTAAAATCTGGGTAGTAACCAGTTACATTTATTCAATTACATTTACTTTAGTAACTCTTTTGAAAAATACTTTCAGGAGTATTTCTTTTACTTCAGTAATTTTATTATGAAGTATTTCTTCTCTTGAGTAAAGTTTCTGGATTTTGCACCCACTGAATAAAAACAAACATATTTTAGCCAGAAATTCACCATAAACAGACACACACCTGCTGTTTCTGATAAAGTTTGATTTGTTTTTTAATTGAAAGAAACTGATTTGGAAAAAGTAATTTTGCCTGATTTTGTCATTATTTGTTATTTATATGAATAATTGTCATTTTGATCCTTAAAATACCAGAATTTCCATTTGATTTTATATTTTAGTTTTTTTAATGATTTAATTTTTAAACATGAAATGATTGGTAAGTTGAGCTGTTACTCAGTACTTCAGTAGATTTTTTTACCAAATACTTTTTTACTTAATTTTTGGTTATTCTACCCACCTCTGATTTTTTAAACTTTTGGGTTAATTTTCTTGATATTTACTTTTGATCATTGCTGGAATTGGTAGAGTTTATGTTTACGGGTATAAACCTGCTGCTGCTGATTCATGTTCATTATAACTGAGCTCTGATGCTTCATGTTTGCCTGTTTTATTCACTGTTTTAGGATCATTATCCTGTCAAAACTCACAAAATATTCCAACCTTTATAGCTTGAATATTATGTTATCTGAAAGACAAAATAAAACTGATGAAACCATTTCTGCTGTTTAAAGTTGGCAGACATTATAAGATCACTAACTAAATCAACAGTAATGGCAAGAAAATATTTATTTTTGCATAGTTTATTATGCTGTGAGTTTATCTTCTGAGTAAATAATGTGCTCTGAATTAGGCTCCACATTGTGGAAATTGTTTAAAATGTTTAATTTTTACCTCTTTGATCATATTTTTCCCACTTCCCAGTATCAGTTGGCATAAATTACTTCAAAGTGTGTCGGGTGAGCATTTATTATATCGTTTATCATTTATTGGGATACAATTTTTATCATAAGAATGTTTTTTATTATTGTTGTTACAATAAATTCCAATTAATGATGTTCAAACCCCCAAAACATAAATATTAGATGCTGCTGTTGTGTGTAGTTAAATGATTGAAAACACACTTTTTTATCTGACTAAAGGAGTGTATTGCAAATCAAGAGCAGTATTTGTGTTTGTGGTTCTATTATTGCTCTGTCCTGCAGCCATAGTTACCTAAAAAGAAGCAATAAGTAGCTCTCAGGTTCACTTTTATTGTTATTATTACAATACTGCAAAATATGGTGATAAAACTTTAATTCCCGACCTAAAACTTGCTTGTATTTACGATATGCATAATCAGTTAAGGAGGTACCGATGTGAAAAGCTGGGCCAATACCGATATGCGATTTTACAATACCGATATCTGATATTAACATTGCTGTTATAGCTAATAGCCAATATTTACCAATCATCAGCATAGAAATGCAAAATGGCCTCCTACTGCCCCACTACCTTTCCCTCCACTTTTATTCACTGAATTTTATTTTGGAGAGATGTAGCTCCAAATTATTAATAATTTGCTTCTTCTTTTGTAGCACATCCCAAATGTCCTAACGTAAAATTAGCTTAGAGAGCTAAGACGGTTTCCACTGTCTATTAATGCATATTAAGGTATATTTGATGTTTGAATAGCTAAAATAAGTATTTTTAGAGGGAGTCTAAGGCATTCATAAATTTTATCTTTTCACGGTAAGTTATGGCCCCAGTTTAGCTCCATATTTCTATGCTATTTATTTATTTGTACTTTTTTAAAATTAATTTTGGTCTTTAAAATACTAGAATACTAAATATTCAGGTTACCTTAAGTTACTAGTAAAATGGTCACTTTGTTTCTTCTTTCATCGGTAGTTTCCAGATGACTTGTTCCAGAGTCGGAATTAAACAACACGTATGTTTAAAACTAACTAAATAAGATGCTAATACGATCAGGATGGGCATGTGTGTATGTTTGAATAAAACTGTTATTGGTAAATTAAAAAAAAGTTTTTTTTTAAAAATGGCAGATCACTGTTGTCTTGCAAATGTGGTGCTGTAGTTACAGCTGCTAATGTGTTAGCATACACCTCAGAAAGTACATAGCTATAGCCTTGACTCTACATGCTAGTTTTTAAATTTATTTTTTAACATGTTCCGTTAATGTTTGGGTCAATAAGACAAATTATCTTCCCACAATCGAGTTGTGACTTTCAGAATAAATCTAACGCAGCATTGCCGTTGCTATTTTCGTCTTTGAACTCGGAAAATTGGACGTCCGAGCATAAAGGAAACGCAGCATCAGCCTTGAACGTGTTTTTTCTGATTTTCTTGCGCAACACCTGAAGGCAGCAGCCCAGCCTGTTCTTGCTGACGTCCCTCCCTCCCTTATTGTCACCGAGGCTGAACGCAGCGAGGTTCTGTTTTTTCTCCTCCTTTTTTAAAATAAAAAAAATCTTCTAACCTCTGAGAAACACAAATTATTTCGTTTTTGACACGCAGAGAACCGGTTCCGGTGAGTTTCCTTCCCACCGCGACAATGAGAGGAGCTAAAGGGCGGACTGGACCGAGGAGAAGAGCCGGGGGGACGGACTGACTCGGAGGCGGCCGCTTTCCTTTCACACACCCGCAGTTGGTCATTGATTTACATCCCGAGGCCGAGGCTTTCCACAGGCGTCCACAAACGCATCCTCAGCCGGTTCTGGTTCTCTTTAATTGATCGGATTCGTGATTTTTGCCACGTTAGCCGGCTAACAGGAGGCATAAACTCCCGGTTTCCCCCCAGAATCAGCCCCGGGTTCCTCCTGGATGTTGTGCTCGTTTTCGTCACCCCGGGATGATGCAGCTGAATGGAAACCGATGATCTGGGTTTGTTTTAAAGGTCCGGCCCGGTTCTAGGGAGATGATCCGGTAGAGGTTGTGAGGTGGGGGTTTAGGGTGGGGGGTGGGTGGGTGAGCTAATCTAGAGGAGGGGTATTTCTGCTAGAGACATCATGAGGTGAAGGTTACCGGTTTGTTTTTAACGGATCACCTTAATCTGGATCACCGTCTGGGTGACCTGTGCTGCCTTCACGGACTGTAAGAAATGAGGATTGTAAAGACTTTCTCCTCCTTCTCCTAACCCTGGATTTTTTTTTGGTTTCGTTTGGAACAAAGTGTGAATAAAAGGAAAAACTGATTTCTCAGTTATTTTTATTTATTGCCTGGAGGACTCGCTCAGGGAAGAACAATGTCTTTACGGACGGCACTGCCTGGGAACGAGCGGAACCAGGACCATGTAAGTAAATTTGAAAACACAGACATTCTGAGTATGATTACCACTAAGTACGGGCTGGTAGACTTTTACCATGCAACGGTAAAAGTCTAAACAGTTCATGTCCAGCATGTGTGGGATCTGCAGAGAGGCTAAAAGTCTAAATTGTTCATGTCCAGCATGTGTGGGATCTGCATAGATGTTAGCTTCCATTTTTCTGACCACAGCCCTGAATGGCCATTTTGATCATATCTGGAGACCTAATTGTTTGTTACTTAGTTTTATTCATTTAAAATGTTCTGCTAATGAAAAATTCAGCTTCTCTGAAATTATACTTCATGAGACAAATAGAGCAGTTTTTTTTTACAGTCTGTGGGCCAAAATCATCAATTCAAAAATACTCGCAGGCCAAAAAATATTATTTTTAAAACCTAAAGTGACCAAAAATGTATTTTTACTTTTTTCCATTGTAATTTTACCTAATCAACAATAAACAAAGCATTAACTAATTTAACTAAACAAAGTAAACAGATATTTTTGTAGGAATGAGACCGTAGATTCAAAACCTCAAATGGTTTTTGCATGTTTTCCTTGTTAATTGAAAGGCCACCAGTTTGCTTATTATTTAGAAAAAGTATTTAGTTTATTCTCAGCGATAGAAACAGGATCTAGGTCAGTCTTCATTTGGAAACACTTGCTGTGTTTAGCCAAGTTCTAATACTGAAATAAAAGCAGACTTGGATGTAACGTCTTTAGAGAATAAGTCAATAAGTAGATTTGTTCCTATATGATCATTTTGTGTTGCATTTAACATTTTGTTCAGTAGATTTTATTAAAATATTTTACGTTTGTCTTAATTTATTTAATTTATTCTTGAGTTGTGGTCTGGTGTCCACACAAAATCAGTCCAGGGGCCACTAATGGCCCCCGGCCCTTGCTTTGAACACCTTTGGTCTAGGTAAATAAAACTCTTTCAGAGTAGCAAATGTTGCATCTACTGTAGGTCATTTGTTGTCATTTCATTTCTATTTTTAAAAACGTAACACTTTTGCAAGCAATCTAGAGATATTAATGGAAAGTTTAGTGGAAGGATAAAGTGTGGTTAAGAAAAAAAATGGTTGAGAGGATTATGAAGCAAAGTAAATTCAGGTGGCTGGATTGAAGGCAGCTATCAAAGCAATCTCGGCTTCCTGATCCTCATCGTATCCAAAACCCGATCTCCTCCATTTCACGCCGCATTGATGCAGTAATTCATGCAAAAGGAGCCCCAACCAAGTATTGAGCGCATAGAAATGAAAATACTTTACAAAATCCTGGTCAATTGTTTAAAAGTATAAATTTTTTGTTGTACAGAATAAATTTATTACTTGAATTACTGGGATAAAAGTAATTTTTTAAATGTATTGTGAAGCACCTATATATATATAGGTGATATATTATTAAAATAACATTTAAAAGGCGCATAGCTTGTGTGTTGCCATTTAAATAGTTGCTCATTTTCAACTTTATTGAGTTATTTTTTAAAAATAGTCTTCTTTTAATGCTTTGAGTAAATGTCAATGTATTAGCTTGTAATTGTGCTTTTATTCAGCCAAAATTAATGTTATTTATTATAGAACATTTTTCCCCATTGAAAATCATTGCAGACAATATTAAACATTGAAACAAAAATACTTTTTTTATATTGCTTAACTGCTGAAATTACCTTTTTTTATTTTTGATTAAATATGTCTAAGCATAAAATCTGTTGATTTTTGGTTGAAAGCATAAACTAGAAAACTTTCTGGTTGATTAAAAAGAATAAATAAACTTATGTTCAGGTAAAATTAAACACAACGTTTTACTTTATTTTTGGAAATTCTCATCATTGCAACTGGGTAGTTACATACCAACTTATATATGTGTATTTATGTAAAACTAAAATTAATTTTACAATAGAAAGAAACAAATTTGAGTGACCTTTATGGCGCTAATAGTGAGCTAGCATGTACATTTGATGTTTCTAACAACAAAGATTGTCTTTGGATGGTCAGTGGGCCCCTTTAGGAGCCCTCTGGATGCGGCCCTGTCATCCATTGAGCTCAGAAACGGGTCTTTGTGATGCTCCTGAAGAATCCGTCTGCCGTGTGTAAAGAGCAGCTGCTAATCTCCGGCTCATTAAGGACGGTTTGATTTGAGCAGAGGCGAGGCGTGAACTGATCCCTAAACGGGATAACAGGGTGCCCGCCAAAGTAAAACGCATGATTTAATCATCAATTTGTTTAAAAAAAAAAAACAACAACCCAGAAACATTGCAGACTTTTTACCTCCTCTCTCAGCTGATCAATAATTAATCCATTTGATGCGAGCCCACCCAGCTCCTCCCCACCCATCGTGTTGAACCTGCAGCTCTGCTAAATGTGCTTCGTCAGGCTAGCGCGCTGCGTCCTCCTCTGCCTCTGAGCGCGCTACGTTTGGATTTGAACGCGTCTTTACTGGGTCTGCAAGCAAGACGACACCAACTGTGATCAGAAAGTAGAAATTAGCATTACCCTAAAACACCAGAGAGGCTCCGATTAGACAAGCAAGAGGTCACAACAAGCATTGCAGATATTAAAAGAACAGATTAAAAACAACAAATCTGTCTGTTGTCGAGCTCATGTGTCTGTTCATTGAATAATTTAGCAGCAAAAATGTTTATTTCAGTAAAACTGTTGCTCATTTTGAGGAGCTGGAGTCTGTTGAAAGCATCCCCACCTCCAGCTCAGGGACACTCCGACCTAAAATAGTTTGAGTTTGAATTTTTAACAAAAGGCCTTCTTCCTGCTGGATCCCAGGCCTGCAGCCGGCAGAGTACAGGACGCTTCCTCTCCTATCTGTAAAGGATATTCTGGGCGTATGTCATCACCATTTTTAATTACTTTAAATTTTGGTTTATTCCAGTTTGTTTTCCATTTAATAGAAGTTGGGAAACTACAAAAGAAGGAGCTGCATTTCCCAGTCAGTCAAACTCCGTCCGGGTTTTTATTGTCTTCAGCCCACACCAGACTCCATTAACGCTCAGATATGAAGCAGATGAAGAGAGGTATTTTAATACTTACACGGACCTGTTGTATCTGGATTGAACCTTTGCTGTTAAACCACACCCAAGCTGATAGTAACCAGAAGTAACATTACATAATTATTTCTATCTGTAAAGTTGGAAGCGAATCGTTTTTGCTTCCTTTTGTTGAAGGTTTTCACTCAGTTTTTGCTCAAGAATGCAGAAAATGAGGATTTTAACCAGTAAGATAGGCAGTTTTTTTCTGTGTTACGTCACCATGGCAACAAGGGGCTGGTCCTCGTTAATCCATTTGATCGGTACGTTTACTGATGTCTGCCTTTTTTTGAACAGAAGGCCTCAGGGTTGGCCGTTTTTCAGCTGATTCATCAGAATCAGGCCTACAGGGAGACATGGAGGCTGACGGAGAAAAACAGTCCTGCTCAATAAGCATTTAACACGACGCACTGATAAAAATACATTTCTGCCTCGTTAAGCTAACTAAACGTAGCGTTTCGATTAGATTAGGTTCTTAAGAGCTGTAGAGTTAGGAAAGCGGGAAGTACACGCCGTGTCAGTTTTAGACTTTACCAATTACTAAAATTAATTAAATTTAAGTTGTTTGAAAACACACAACAGAAACGCAACAAAGGTGAAGACAAAATGGAAATGAAACTGAGTTAAAACTACGTACACCCTTCCTGCTTCCAAATCCTGATTAGAGCTGGAATGATTAATCATGATTAATCAATTATTGAAACTAATTCAGTAATCAATTAGTCACCAACCTTCGTATATTTCAGTACTTGATTTATCATGATTAATCGTTTCAGTCCTGCTTGGGTACGGTGGAGAATCTGTGATGCTGTGGGCCCATTTCTCTTCTTTAGACCAAGAAAGTGGCCTATTTGGAAAAGGTTGAATGAGAATACTGGATCAGGTGTTAGGCTCAACAAACGTCCTGTTAAACACGGCAGTGGAAGCGTGATGCTTGGGGCCTGTTTTGCAGGTGAGCATCGGTGGGGCCCCATGTGGGAGACACTTCAAGTTATTGCTTCTAAATATTTTTTCCTTCCACACAGTTTTCCCTATCTGGCTTCATGTGTGTTTATGTAAATAATGACTGAATATTTGCGTTTTTGTACCTGGAAGTGAAGGATTTTGCGGTTCCCGTGGCTGAATGAGTTGGAGCTAGCGCTCGTCTTCAGTCAGAGGTATTTTTGCAAACGTTGTTGCCTGCGTTCAGTTATGACTCAGTCACATTTCTCATGAAATAGCAGCTAGCTCTTTCACAACAACCCACACAGTCTGAATGCTTGTTCTGTCTGTAGCTTAATCTTAAAACCCTTCATTGCTTAGTCTGGCCAATCCTGAAGTTAACGGTGTCGTCTCTGGATCGTGAGACTAAATGTTGTACGTTATGATGCACCATATTTACACATTGTTGGATTCTCCACCGCAGTCATTGGATCTGGCTCAGTCTGACTGCTGGAGATTAAGAAGCACTGATGTCAAAATTTACATCGGTTTCCGATATTGATAGTGATATTATGGCTGGTAATTGATATTTACTGATCATCTGCACGTCTCCAAACAAATGACCAATCTCCTCCCAAATCACGAAACCGAGAAAAGAATGAAACAATTATTTTTAATATCGGCCCAGTTTTACTTTTGGAACCGATACAGATGTATTAAAAATGCTTAATTTTGGTATGATTGGTTCAGAATCTATCCATAACTTGATATCAGATTCAGATAATTTCTCTTTTGTTTGTTATGCTTGCTGGTTGTTAGCTGTTGTAGTGACTGATTTAAAAATATCAACCTGAAACATTTACTGCCTCCAAAATAAATTCAGTTTTAATTTAGTCTTTATCATCATTATAATGACTGAAAAAGTTTTTCTAAACCAATCAATATTAGATTGGTTGGAATTAAGATTGGATCGATAAGAAATTTTGGGCCGATATTGATATCTGATATTAATATTGCTGTTAAGGCTGATAACCATTAATTGACCAATGGAAATTGCTTCATTATGACTTGAGAATAAAGCAAAAGATGAGTTTTATTCAAACAAAGTGACTGGATAGCAGAGCTAAAATTCAAACACCGAATTTTAAACCCTAATGTTTTGTTATGGTGGAGAATTTGGGTTGTTTTCTCACTTGTAGCTAAATAAAAGATGATTTCTTTCCTCTAAAACCAGAAACCGGATGCAGGACTAATGGCATGGCTGCATATGGGTTATATTGGAGTTTTAAAGATGGCTTGCTTTGTTTGCTCTGGTTTCGAGCAGGAGTGAAAGTTTGAATATCAACTTTGTAATCAGAAAATTTAAATCGCTAAAATTTAGCGATATTGGCTAAATCATTAGCCAGTATGTTGACAATCTGATATTTGGAAAAATTCTTAACAGATTAAAAGCTTTAATTGCCGTTAATCTGTGCCATTTTAGTTAGATTTTTAAAATAATTTCTTGAGAGAGGAAATAAGATAAATCTAAGACACTTGTAGTTTTATTTGTTGACTTTCTAAATCTTGTTGGCTTTTATTTGTCTTGCTAAATAAATGTCGTATTTTATCTTGTGCGTCACTGAGGGTGGTTTTCTATGAGTTTTCACCATTTTATTTCTAGTTTTGTTGTTTGCAACCTCAGTTAAAAACCTGCATTTGTGTTAAGGCATCAACATCTTTTTCTGTTTATTTTATTTAGCTTTGAAAATATGCGGGGGTTTTTTCTTGCTTTGTGTTTTTACTACTTTCAGGAATCCGGTTTTTGTTCATGCATGACTTTCTTTTGGTGGTTGCACTGATGATGCACCTAAATTTTTAAGTCGTTCTTTAACGACTCTTAAAATAAATCTGTATAAAAATGCTGTTTTCTGACTTCGCCCAAGTCTGAGCTGCTCCTTTCGCCAACAACAAACTGATTTATGGGTTTCATCTCCATCCTGGATCCAGACCGCGACCTTTAGTCATGTTCTGCTGCCGCTTTCAGAGCCAGCAGCTCACACTGCGGCGCTTTCTTCCCTCTCAGGGCCGTGCTGCAATCGATTTCTCTGTGTGTGTTGCTAGATATGATGAAGAGTTGCTGTTACTTCTATAAAAACAGGGATCACAAATGGGGGTCCTGTTGCGTGACTGCGGTCCAGCCAGCTGATGTTGGCTCTCGGCTGAAAACTAACTGGACTGTCACGGCGCTAATGTTTATGGGGGCATCTGAAGGTCTAAAGCTATGGGATTCTCCAGCAGAAAACTTTATTGCACGTTTGGATTTATAAGTTCTTGCTTTCTAACAATAAACACAGCGTGGTGCAACTGTTCTCTACATTTTTAACTAGATAGGTATTTCATGTTTTTATTATTATTCAGCAGAAGTAAAACAAAAAATTTATCAAAAGCCTGCCTATCTTTAGGCATCTGCCATACTCGAATGAAATGTTTTCTCGTCTTTCCGACTTTGAAGAATCTGTCGGACCATATTTATGTCCCAGGAAATTAGATGTTTACAAGAGGCTGGAAAGTAGAAGATGAAATGCTTTGATTGTATTTATTTTAATGCTAAGAGTCTCGGAATAAGTATTTTTTTTAGAGTTAGCACTAGAATGTCAACATGAAAGTTGCAACAAACATGTTTGCTGTTGCATAGCTTTGGGAACAGACGTACTGTTTTGCCCGGGGCTCGTCATGAGTGTGTGTGTGTGTGTGTGTGTGTGTGTGTGTGTGTGTGTGTGTGTGTGTGTGTGTGTGTGTGAGACAGAATAAAAAGGAAGTCATATAGTGGGTGTGGGTGATTGCTTGTGAGCACATGTACAGCTGTGCGCTCTCTGAAAATGACCAACATGTCCGCTTGGAGGCCTTTTGTTGTTCCCTAGACTACCGTAGGATCGGTGAACTCGTTGTCCCGACGCGTCGGCCAGCCGAGCGCGCCGTCCGTTTCACCTAGAAACGCACCAGACAGTCATGAGCAGCTCCGGGCTCTGCTGAGGCCATCTCAGCCGTGCATGATTGGTATAAAATGAGGCAGGCTGCTATTAGGTAACCTATATTTGTCACAACGCCTTGCTGATGTGCTGCACCATATCTGAAATGGTTTGTGTGCAACTGGAGCTCAAAGGTCAGGGAAGTGGGACAGTGGTCTCTGTGTTGGACAGGCCGGCCAGGGTGCCTATGAGCAAGTCACGTACCCTCCAGCTGATATATTTACTCTGATTAGTGGGTTGCAGTTGTAAACTGCGGTAGCTGATTCAGCTGGGAAAGTATGAAACGGTGAGCAAAGAGCTGAGCAGCATTAGAGAAAGGGCTTAAGAGCTTACCGGACCTTTCTGTAGCCGGGCTTTTGAAGAATGTTTCAGAGACACGTTTTACAGGAATATTCACGATTTACTTTCCTCCCTCAGATTTATATTACTGCTAAAAGCTGCGTGTCACATTCAGTCTGTTGTTCTGCATCACATTTTTAGAGATGGTTTCACTTGTTGTGTCACTTTGGTATCGTCTTCCTGAAGGAGAAGACGAACAGAAACTGCTTACAGACTTTTTTTTTTATGTCACCGTGCAGCTAAAAAGCTTTTCTGGGGTTGTGATGCATAAATATATCAGTCAGAAAAGAAAAATGGCCAATTTTCTGATCAATTGCAGGTCTGATCCTGAACATCTGATTTGTTTCCTGTTAATTGAATGCATCGGAACCAAGCAATGACATTTCTCACAGTCTGTGAATGCATCAGTTGAGTTTGGGAAAGATCAGATAGAGGTTAGAGCTGGATCCGGGTTTGTTTCCTTTGAAAAAATAAAAAAATTGGAGATGCACGATATATCAGCATTTACATTGGTATCGGTCAATTTTTAACATATCGGTATTGGTTCAATAAGTAAAGCCGATATTAACAACTAATGTTAATTTCCACCTTGTTGTGGCTTTTATTTATGAGTGGGAAAGGAGCGGAAATGTTTGGTCATGTGATAGTGATGCAGCAAAGGATTGTGGGGAATTTAACTGAATCACGGAGCTGTGTCAGCGGTGTGCTTGTTTTTATTACCTGGTTATTGGCCAAAACAGCAATATCCATCCATTGGTCCATCGTCTCCAGCGGCCATTGGGCGGTTGGTGCAGCGCACTCTGGACAGACCCCCAGTTTATCATAACGAGCAATATTAATATTGGTTATCAATATTGGCCAAATTGTTGCGTCAAATATCTATAGTGGTGAAGCATTTTCTTGACAATTTATTGTTGTTTATGTTTCTTAAGTGTCAAATTTAGAAAATTATATCCTTATATAGGAGCTTTTAATTTTGCCTTCTTATTTAGGTTTTCTGACATGTTGAAATTTTAAACATAAAATGTCACAAGCAGCACAGGCGATCTTTTTATAATTGTGCTTTTGATATTTTATTTCATCGTAAACAGGAGCTAAAATCTGCAGCAACTTTTACTCAAAAGCAGATAAAGTTTCACCCAAATCTGCATTTCACTGATTTATTAAACTTGGCTAAATACAGGAAACTTTTAAAGAATGAATAAACAATATATCCATCTTTGCTGCTCAGAATAGACAAGACAATAAAAATCAGTTGCAAGCACTTTTAACTCAATGCAGCAAGAAGTTTCGACACTGTTGCTTTAACTGGAGGGTGAAACTGGCCGCATCTTTGATATGAAATTTCTGGTGGATGGCACCATGTGGTTCCTGAAACGGTAAACAAAAAAAGGTATTTAAAAGTAAAAAATTTTAGAAATAAAACCTTATTTTGAAGACAAAGTTCAGCTAAGCCAGGAGATATTTTCATCTTCCACTTCATGATGTTACTTAAAAATTTATAAGTTACAAGCTGGAATCCTGTATTAGCATTTTCCACTTACGATATGCTTGCTGAAGACTTTGTAGGTTACAAGATGGAACCCTGTACAATTCAAAAGCAAATTGTTTGAACAAATTCAGGCCAAATTGTGAGTTTTTTCCTACTTTTCTACTCGCCCTGTGGTCATTTTATCTCAGAAATATTTGACGGCTGTTGCGCAGGTGGCGACCAACCTGCTGGATGAAGAACGAACACCATTCACATAACACACGGTGTTACTGCCATGCAGACACACACACAGCTCCCTGCAGACACACCTATTGTCAGAAGCTCCTCGCGACAAAAAGAGCCAGCAGAAAAGACACTGTGATGGTTATAGTTGATGCACACAGTCAGTCTGTTGTGCTCATTGTGCGAAGGGCCTCGGCTCCTCAGGTGTACGGTTTCCCCTCAGGCCCAAGCTGCTGCAGTTTAACCTACTCACATATCCAGTGTCCTAAACGGGCTTAAATCTGTAGAATCTCCTGACTTTTAGAGACTAATGAGATTTTTCTGCTCCAACTGCCGAGAAATTTCAGTTGCCTTATAATTAATGTGAATAATCTTGATAATTTCTGCTTATTGCAATCTTTGGGTTCACATAAAGGCAGTTTTGGGTGATTTTTGAAAGTTTAATCAACTACAGGTTGTGATTTGAGGCTTACACTGCAAAAACACAAAATTTTACCAAGTATTTTTGATCTAGTTTCTAATGCAGGTGTTATAGCGCACTTGAAAAAAGGCAAAATAAACTGACAAGTAACGTTTCAGCAAACTATAGGAACTTGTTTTGAGTTAATGATATTAGTTTGAAAACATTTTTCAAATCGAGTCTATTTTGTTTGTGTCTTAAGGTATTTCATTGTGTCTGTTTTGTAACGACGATTTTGTTGTAATGTTTGTGGTTTGGACCCCAGGAACCAACTACAAACATGTGGTAGAGACTAATTGGGATCCTTAAATAAATAAACAAACTAATTAATTTATGAAAAAGTTAAAACAAGCTCATATATTTCAGCAAAGTTACCTGTAAGTTAGTTTTGTCTTCAAGTGTACTAAGATATTTACACTGGAAACTAAAACACTTGTTAAGGTGTGATAGCTGACTGAAGCATTATTAGGAAGTGACGATGGTTTATCTGCTTGCTCTTCGCATTACTTCCTTATCTTTGAGGTTTCTGTAGCTTCCTTGAGCAAACAGTAAAGAAATGCTTCCTGTCAGAGACCGAACTTTAAGATTATTTAACAAAATTACTTAAATGTGTTTCTTTTCATGCTTCCTCAGCATTTATAACTGCTGTGCAAACATGGAAGTGTTTTTGTTTTGGAGGTTTCAGTGTTTCCTAAAGATAAACGATCTGATTCAGCCTGGCAGAAGTTTTCACACCCCTCCAGCTGTTTCTCGCTCTGTTACTACAATCCTCAATTATTGTATTTGGGATTTTATGTGACAGAACAGATTAAATTGGTGCACAATTGGGAAATGGAAGGAAATATAAAGGATGTTTATCCAAGTTCTGCATGGAGAGAAATCTGGAAAGTGTGGCATGCATTTATATTCACTCAAGTCAAACCTTAATCAGATGTTCTGCCTTTTCTGTTTTGCAACATCTCTATATATTTTTGTAGCAGTTTAGGGCTGCAACTAACAATTCTGACTATTAATCAGATGAAACAATTGGCACATTCTGCAGATTTTTCATTTAACCACCTAAGCCTTTTTAATACAATATTCAAAATACATTAATAAAGACAAGTAAACCAACAATTCAATTCATTTTTTCAAGAAGAAAATAAACATTTTATTAACACTCTTTTAGTGAATTTGAACCAGGTTCAGCTAAAACTATTCCCATTGAGGAGTTCTAGATAAAACGTATTTACAGATAAAATAAATATGTTTTTATTGTAAGTGCAACCTGTATATACTTTTTCTTTCTACAGTTTTGGCCTCATTTCAGTTCTGGATATGTTGTTTTTGTTCAACAAATGTCCTTTTCCAAGTCTGTTTATTCCAGTAACATGTAATCAAAAGTAGATGATGATTATTTCAATAAGTAACTCGTCATGATTAATCTGATTAATCGTTTAACCCTAGTACAGTTTTGGATTAACTACTGTATTGAATATGTTGTTGTTTTCAGCAAACTGCCTTTTCTGATTCACACACTCCAGTTGAAGATTAATCGATTGCTGAATTAGTTGACAGTTATTTTGATAATTAATTCATCATGATTAATCTGATTAATCGTTTCAGCCCTAGTCCAGTTCTTCCAACAAATGGCCTTTTTGAGTCTGTGTACTCCAGTTAATGATTAATAAATTGCTAAATTCAAATTTGTTGAATTAGTAAATGAATTGACAGTTATTTCCATTAATCGTTTCATTCCTAGGTGCATTAGCACACGCCGGCACAGGTAGGAGACGTGTCTGAAACATGTTTGATACTCTTGATCTAGAACATAAATTATTGTCTGCAGGATTCATACGTGAAGCCTGTGGATGCATCCGACTGAAAACTCAGGATTAAACACATTTTTGTCTCTTAAAAACCCTCTGAGGAAAAAAAAACAACAACCCATATTTAGGGAAACAAATCAATTACAGCGAGAGAGGAGAAATCCATCTGTGTTGAAAGGAGCGAACTCCGGCCCAGCCAAGAAATGACTCAGCATTTAATCCGCTGCTGCTGGTCCAAACAGAATAAATGTGACCACTTACTCAGCTAAGGCGGATCATCGCAGTGCGCTGGAGAATGATATGCCGAGTAACGTGGCGCGGCTCCAGGTTGCTGCATGCTTGCAGCTACACGTTATCCAGTTACATTTGCATTAACTGGACCTGTGGCTGGAAGTGATGGGGAAACTGGTGCCATTGGGGCATGTTAGTATTAAGATATGCAACAACAGTATGATGCCATTACCAATTAGCACCAGAATGACGACTTTTGAGAAAAATGATAAATTATGCAAATGGAAATTATTGAGCTCATTTTAATTTATCATGCGATTAACTGATTCTCCGGCTCTCTGCATTCTCCGGTGTTTATGAGAAACTTTTGTTTTTAAGAAAATGAAACGTCTGTGGCGTTCAGTAGTTCTTAAGTAGCTTTGTTTGCTGCTCGGAAGGTGAGTAGCTCCAGCAGAAACAAGCGTCTGCCTGGTTCCCCTGGGGACATAATCTGTGTCAGAGAAAAACCGCTTTGCAGCCAAACGAGTCTGACCCGGATTAAAGCTTTGATTCCCAGGAATTTGAATCGTTGGCAGAAGCCAAACATGTCTGTCAGCTGCTCTGATGCTTCAGCTGCTTTCAGTGAAAACAGAGGGACTCATCATTGTTTCTAATGATGTGTACTTTCTGCGTGGTTGGGAGGATTTCTGTCACTCATTTCCACTGAAAGAGAAATCAATTGAAGCCTTTTACTTTTTTTTTATTATTCAATAACGATGGACAAGTTTGAGAGTTGCAGGGCAAACTTTAATTTACAATCACTTTCCTTTTTAACCCCTTCATGGGAAGGCAACTTTTGGAGAAATCTGCTTGAAAATGCAATGCCTATAATGAATTGTATTGTAGAATACAAGGTTTATATGAAAGACTTTGGTATCAAAAAAAATGTAGGACTCCAGAGAGTACTCTAGAGGTCTAAAAATCTGCACTAATATTACTGAGGGAGAGTAAATGAACATGTTACTCAGCAGAGCTGTGCCAAAAAATCAACTTTAAGAATTGCAATATAAAATGTCTCAAAATTGATATTAAAGAATAAAACAAATTTGCTGCCTGTCAACCTCCATTATTTAAAATTTACAGGAGATTCTGACGTTGCCATGCAGCTGGTTGTGGAACATAAACATGCGCAAGAAGCAAAACAATAAAGAGGAAACTAGAAAAATACATACATAGCTAAATAACTTCTATTTTACTGTCATTCCTGCACTTTATATTTTATATTTATATTTACATTTATATTTTATATTGTATTTTATTTTATTCTGGAGTAACCTCATAACATTGGAACCTCAAACATTGTTCTGAGCCGTATGCAACGAAATTTCGTTCTGTATACACCCTGTGCATGCAAAATGACAATAAAGTCAGTCTAAGTCTAAGTCTAAATGAAAGAGAGACATTCAACCAGCTCCATCTTCATTGCAGAGAAACATTTGGACTCTTTGACTTTTACTGAATTCTTTGGAGACCGAAGGTGTCAGATGAAGATTGAGCACTTCAGGAACACCATGGATACGCCGAACCCAGAAGTTTACATCTGTGTTTCATGCAGAAATGCTGTCAGGCAGCAGTGTTGACATTTCACTTAAGTTAAAGTGGTCTGCTTCCACTGTCTGGTTTTTACAATGTATCATCCAGCAAATGTCGTAATGACAGGCCTAAACATGGGCCCAAAAATCAGATTTTGACCGTGAGCTAGTCAAAGACTCCAACCCCTAGATTGTGATGCTTCTAGCTGTGCCACTTGGCTAGCGTCTTCGTTAGCTTGGAACGAAGCTAACGGCTGATCTAGCTTCATTTCAATGTGTCCAACAGACTGATTATGGGCTAACGTTGCTCCATAATGATTGCACAAGATAGCTGGTTTTCTAAAGAAAACTTCTTGATTGTTATCTTTGGCTTTTTAAAAAAATATGATCTCTGGCTATCTGTACTGGATGCAGCTGCTCTCTCCAAAGCACTCTGATTTATGCTTCAGAGCGCTTTGTGTGTTGATTTTCGCCCTTTTTATGATTATTTTACCCATTTTGCTACAACTGAGTACGGTGGATCTGCAGTTTTTTTCCCTTCCATTAAATCTTGACCAGTGATCAGCCCTCAGCTCACCGCCATCAGACCTGTCTGTCAGAGATACCAGCTGGTTTTTTCTGCAGCCGTCTCTTCCTCGTGTTGTTCTACCAGGAAGGAGCGTCGCAATGCAGCATGTGACACGGCTGCTGTCATCGTTGTGACATCTCCGTTTCCAGGACGAGATCTGACGCTGGGTGACGTTTCTGAAACGTCCCCTCTGCTCTTGTCACACAGAAAGATCCTGAACCCTGCAGGATACATTTCCAGATTCCTGCAGAGAGGCTCAGGAAGCCTCTGTTAGAGGGAAGCTTTTGAGAACTTTAAAAAAACATTTTGCAAACAACAACTTTACTAGAAAGACGACGATACATGGAAACCATTGTGGAAATGCTGATTGCTGTAGAAATACCAGAGATCTGAAAACTATTAATTTTGTTTTTATTTTCTTGCTAAATGTGCAATTTCTCTCTTAAAATCTTTGGAAATCTCTGGTATTTTCTGTTGAAACCCGAAACAATTCAACTATTTATTCATCAGTACTTAATATTAATGCACTGAGTGACATGTTTTGAGTCTGTGAGCCGCTGGACAGGAAGCGGAAGCTGCCACCATGTATATTTTTAAGAGTTTGAGGACGGAGGATTACACCACACCTCTGCAGGCCACTGACATCACACATCCTGTCTTTGCTCAATACTCTCACATCAATTCATGCACTACTTGCGTAGCTGCTGCACATTCAGATCGCCTCCATCAGGGTGTGGGCTAGTGCTTGAAAACTTGTTTGTGCTCGTCACAGGTAGCGTTCTTAAATAGCATTGCAGTTCCTGCACATAAGCGTAGAAAAACAGATTTGCATTTCTTTGGCTGCAGTGACCTGAGTAGTTGTTTATGAGTCGGACTGCAAAAGAGGAAATGATGTAATAATCATCTCACATTCTTAAAGTTATTTGAAGCTGATAGTTCATATCAACAATGGAAAACCTGAGTCGATTCCTGAGTTTCCCTTCATCCTGTTTTATTCAGTTTCACGCTCACACAGACAGCAGAGAGCTTCGCAACACATGCAGGTCTGCATTCCACAACAATGCAGCTGCATATTTGAGTTGATGGCTTTTGTTAGGCAGGATGACTTTGAAAGGAATGTTATGTAATTCGTTGCTAACAAAGACGACTGAAACCTGATTCTGTATTTTAATAAACTGAAATATTTAATCTCCTCTATTAAGGCTGGACAATAAATCAATAACAGTTTATATCGCGATAGAATATTCATTGAACTCCGATCCACAACCGCACAGCATTCTGGGGATTGTAGGCAGAGGACTATTTCACTTAAATAACAAAACATTTTTCCGATACTGTAAGCGAAATGTTGGATTCAAATTCCAAAACATCTTGTCTTTTTTTTTCCTGCTGATTTAAGATCAAGCTTAGAGTTCAAAAGTTCAGAGAAGAAGAAGAGGCGGGGCCGGCCGTCTGTCAACAACTCACTTTTATTGTTGTTGAAATGACGTGTGGATGTTTTTCCACCGTCACACAGGAATTTCACTAAACCCTGATGTGGAGCCGCGGTCACTGTTACCCCTCTAACAAGTTTAACTAAACTTTTAATGGTTTAGATGACAGGTTTTTACAGAAAACTTGACTATTAAAGGCAAACTGTTTTGCTTACTTGAACAGGTTGGGATAGGTCTATGGCACATGTGTCAAATTCGAGGCACGGGGGCCAAATCTGGCCCACCGTAGCGTTTAATGTGGCCCTCAAGACTCCAAGTTACATTAATAATTCCCTCCAATTTTTCCACACAAACAGATTCCCATAATTTTTCAGATTTTTTCTAAAAATTGTCGAAAAACATTGGTTTTAACAAAGACTGCTGCCTCAGGCTTACTTAATGTCACGTTATAGTCCGTAACCAATATAGTGATTAATAAAAAGTCACATATCATCAGACATTAGTGCAAATATAATAAAAATTACTCACAAATATTTCCAAATTAGTCCCACAAAATCTGTGATATTTATTACAAAAAACAAAACAAAAAAAGAGTCACAAAATCCTGGATCATTGTGAAAAGATGTTTCAATATTTAATTAAAAAAAAAAAGAGACGCTTATTGAGTGCTCAAACAAAAAGCTATTTAATGATATTTTAGCAGTTTTATGGGTTTTATCAATAAATTCTGGCACAACCAGAATTTCTTAAAGGGCACAACCCTTTAACAACATTCAGATTTTTGATATGGCCCAAAATGAAAATGAGTTGGACGCCCCTGTTCTATGGGCAAAATAAAACATGCTCATTAAATTTTCTGCACAAAATGATTCTTAAATAACGAGTTTTCAGTCTGCTCAGTTGAACTCCGTCCAGAAGGAGCTGCTTTAGGGCTCTGTCACTTTAAATGAGCTTCTGCTGGCCACGCCCCACAACTCAACGTTCACACTCGCTCTTAAAAATAGATGCAAAAACCTGTACAACCGTACATCTTTGAAAAGGAGAAGTGGAGCCTCCTGCACAACCAGCAAAATTGCAGTGAGTGGTTTCTGAGTGACAAGTCAACAAGAAAACGCCTGCCTCTTCTAGCAGCCATTGTACAGCTGGTTTAACTGCTGTTAAACCAGCTGACCAAACGTGCTGGAGCTCAGCTTGGGTTGCTGGGCAACGGTGTCGTGAATGTTGATTGAGACTTAATATTTGGGAGGCTTTTGAAACGGCTCATTTTCTAAAATAGATCAACTTATTGCTAAAAAGAAAAAAACAGCTTCTTTATAAAAAAAAAATGCTTGGGCTGTTTTTAGAAGCAGTTTAAACCCGAATGGAAGTAGGAAAACATGCAAAATGTGATATTAGCATAATGGAAAATTTAATTAATTAAAAATGTATTTTTAAAATAAAAAATATAATAAATAAAAAAGTAAAATAATAAATAAAACAGCAATAATTTATCTTTAAAATAGTAATCATTACATTATTTGCTGTCTCAACTCTTCCCATCAGCTCCCGCCAACGCCGGCAGGGTGATGTGATCGCTCAGTTTCCAAGGTCAAGGTGTGCAGCAGCAGCAGCAGCAGCTTTGCTGAATGTGCAAATCGCATCCGAACAGCAACCTCCACCTCCACCCCACCCAAACACTTAGCGCCATCCATCTTCTGAACCGAGCGTCCTATCACATTTATAATGATTACTGGGGGGGTTATCCCACAGGCTCACACTCTAATTCGTTTTCTGACTCAGTTCTCCGTCCTCTGAGATGTCGGACCACACCTCCAAGGGAAGAAATTGTATGTTAATCAGAAGGAGTGAATCGATGGAGCCCCGAATTTATGGGAGTTTGCTGAAAATGAAGATAGCAGCTGGAGACAAAAGAAAGGGCGTGTCTGGGCAGAGAAAAGGAGAATGGAGGGAAAGGATGAAAATTGATTTGTCTGGGGGATGGGAAGAGCCAGGGCAGAAAAGGAGAGGGGGGCAGAGGGTAAGGAGGGGTGAAAATGAAGGTGCCTGCTGGATAATATAGACAAAGAACAAAGGCAATCAGTCTCCACATTTCTAATAGTTGTCCTAACAAACACTTTCACTTGCCTAAAGTTTCCCCTGGTCAGTAATTTCCAACATGTTCACTTCAATTTATATAGTTTAACAAGGCTGGTAAATCTGCAGAACAATAAGAATGTTAATATAGAAACAGATTGTCACATTTAACACAGAGTGGATCACAATAACCGGGTAAGACGCAAAAATATTTGGCTCAGAACTGCAAGTATTAAAATGAAGCAATTATTTAGAATATGGAGGACAAATACTGCCAAAATACGGGATAAATGTATAAATAAATGTCTAAATGTGTTATCCAAATAATAGTAAGATATTTCCTAACTCATTTGATTACACAGTGTGACATAATTTAATACTTAAGTGTTAATATACAACTATCAGTATTTAATCTCCTTTTTATTTCTTCATTTAATATTCCGTATTTACTCTTTGCTATTTCTTATCTACTGTCACATTTTATTTCATTATTTATTTTGCATTCCGTACTTATCAAAACAAAAAAAATTTTACGGTAATTTTTTTATTATGCATACATTTTCTGTAATATTTTCTCTTTGCCGTTTTTTTATTTTCCTTATGTTATATTTTAAATCTTTGAAAGAATAAAGAAGAAAAGAAAAATGGGGAGGGAATGGAGAACATTTATTTCTACATTTATTGCCAATTTCGGCAGAATCTGTCCTCCATAGATTTTGGTCTAGAAAAACCTCCAACATTTTTTTATTGTCCTCATGTTTTCCTCTTCTAAATTTTTAGAAGAAATAAAGTTGAAAGGAGGAATGGGGAGGGAATGAATAAATTAAATTAATGTGTTCATATCCAATTTCGGCAGAATGTGTCCTCTGTAGAGTTTAGTCTAGAAAAACCTTCAACATTGAGACGTGAAGGATCTAAAAATAGTGACGCTGCCTGGAAGGAAACTGTAAATCACAATCTGTCAGTGGCCTGAAGTGTTTTATCTGTCAGGAAGTGGCTGAAATGAAATACCATCACTTTGTCATTCCTGTTTGTGAAAGTGAACCGTTCAAACGCCAATAATGGCAGAAGTGTAAAATGTCCTGGTTTACTCAACACATGACCTTTCTGCTTAATTGTTTCAGTAATTATCAGAGACTCTGGTGCTTCCTTTACGTTTTCACTTCCTTGTTAGTCATGTCGTCCCACATCCTACATTTCAGTTCATTTTCTCCTTTCTTGTTTTGTTGCAGATAAAAGCAGGTTTTCTGACCCTTTTAAAAATAATTATTAATGTTACTTCTTGCGATTTAAACTGCATAGGAAGGGGATGTCCCAGATTTCAACAAGAATCAGAGCTTTGTTTGGTGCGTGTGGTTGAGTCAATCGGCATCATCCGGCTGAATGTTGGTGACCTTGCAGCAAGTCATGAATGTGAAGAATGTCAACTATGAACGATCACATGAGATGCACCAAGGTGACCCGGTTATAGTTGGTTCTGGAACCACATGACTGCAGAACCAGAATCTCGAGGTCTTTGACGGTTCTGGTAAAGTGATGCGGTCACATATAATCAGGGAACTTTGGCTGCAACCGAAACAAATCAGAAAATTGGACTCTAAAAATGTCTGCTTGCACGGTTTTAAGGTGAAACTCAGCAAAGTTACATCCATCATATTCATTGCTGTAGATTAATCATTTCAGATTTTGTGTAAATAAATTACTGAGTGGCTCAGCACCACCATACATTAAAGATCTGCTGTTGTCATAGCAACCTTCCAGACCTCTCAGGTCTTCTGGTTCTGGTTCTGTTTCTGCTTTGTGTCCCCAGAACCAGAACCAAACATGGAGACGCAGCGTTCAGCTTCTATGCACCACAAATCTGGAACAAACTTCCAGAAAACTGCAAAACAGTCGAAACACTGAGTTCCTAAAAGTCCAGCTGTTTAGAGTTGATTTTGAAACGTTATAACTGAAATATTGATCAACATTTTGACTTGTAATGATGCCAATTGGTTGAATGTGATGTTTTTTTTATTTTTTATATACACAAATATTTTTTTAATTGATCTACAAAGTAATAACCAGATAATAGAACGAATAGAAGCAATAGAAATTAAATAACCAAACAGAAATAACAAACACAAACCAACGTGTAGCTATACATTAAAAATTGGATGCGTTCAAAACAAAAACAAAACACAGAACATAGTCAATTGGTGTCACAACAAAAATGAAATTGATTAACATGATGTCTGTCACGACTTTGTTTTTCTGTGTTTTGATGATGTAAAGCAACTGCGTTGTTGCTGAAATGTGCTATACAAAACTTGATTGATTGATTGACTGATTGACTGATTCCCCCTCTTGCCGCAGCATGCCTCGCTGTCGGCCAGCCGCTCGGATAAAGGTACCGGCTGGTCGAGCCGCTCGCTCGGCGCCCGCTGTCGAAACTCCATCGCCCTGTGTTCGGACGAGCTGCCGCACATCGGGAACTACCGACTGCTGAAAACCATCGGCAAGGGCAACTTCGCCAAAGTCAAGCTGGCCCGCCACATACTGACCGGCAGAGAGGTGAGCCAAACGAGAACTCGAAAGAAAGCTTTCTTTATTGCTCTGGAGGAAGCTGTGAATTGGTTGGAAGCATTTTAGCCCTGCAGCAGAATTTGCACTCTTTGAACAGGCGAGTCGCCTTTAAACAGACGTCTTTCTTCTCATAAAACCCGCTGACCTACATCGGTTGAACCGACACCTTGAGGCTCAGGAAGCTCCACACGGCTTGATCATGTGAAAAGCTGCAGTTTTCCACCCAAATAAAGCAGAAGTCAGTCATATAGTCACAGTTTACAGCTGAGGGCCTGATGTTGTCGCCACCTCTTATTCAGGGCTACTGGAGTTATTTTTGTTGATTGCAGCTTTTAGCGTCATAAACGTGCTGTAAAACAGTACGTGTTGAACTTTGTCCTCTTTTTATTATTTTGCTTGAGTACTGAATAAGGTAATCTCTTAATGTATAATTCAGGAGCTTAATTTTATATCAGAGTTTAAAAATGTAATCATAAATCCACCAAACTGCAGGAACCACAGTCATTTATAAATTATGTTGAATGTTTTTGTCTGCAGGTGCATGTCAGTAAACCAGAAAATCACAGAAAAGTTAATTTTATTTCAGAAATTAAATTCAGAAGTGAAACTCGCTGTGAATATGTATAAATTACACACAAAGTGACATATTTAGATGTTTATTTTGAATAATATGGCGTACAGCGGATGAAATTTGAGTCTCTCAGAAAACATATATTTAGCTCCAAAATAAACATTTAGTTTGAAGGCTAAATGTTTAGTTTGAGGCTAAATATATAGCTTCAAACTTGATATTTAGCTTGAAGCTAAATACTTAGCTGCTAAATAAATATTTGCTGGCTAAACATTTAGCCTACAAATATTTAGTTTGCAAGCAAAATGTTTAGTTTTAAGCTAAATATATAGCTTCAAAATAAATATTTATTTAGCAAGCTAAATATGTAGGTTGAAATTAAATATGTATTTTGAAGCCACATATTTAATTTGAAGCTAAATATTTAGCTTGGAGTTAAAAATTAAGCTAACTAAAAATTCCGTTCCCGCTTTGGCTTTTCATTGTGTTGATAACCTTTTAGTGTTTGTTGACATTTGGGATTAAAAAATTAAAAATATTTAAAAAGTCACATTATTGACACAATTTAAGAAAAGCAACATTTATGCAAAACTGGGTTAATTAAAAAGATTTAACAAACACGACAATTAAGTACACGTTTTAAGAATGTTACGCATTTTCTGTTCTTGGTTTTTACACTCTGTCACCGTTTTCCAGGTTGCCATAAAGATCATCGATAAAACCCAACTGAACCCAACCAGCCTTCAGAAGGTGAGTGAAACTAACTAACCTTTACTGTGATGCTGTTCGTGAAAAAGATTACCGACGTTTTTTAACATTGCCCGACATTAACCTTGAAATTGTTGCACTTGTCGACTGACCTGCCTTTTTTCGACCGGACATATTTTTCAACGATACATAAGAGAACGTTGTTGCTACGGCAACGCATTCTTTCAGGCATTTTGATTGGTCAAGGCGCAGGAAGCGTTAAGGAAACTGTTGGGCTAATTCAAACGCGAGGAAATATAATTTCTTAACATTTTCAATCAGGTTCAGATGTTTCATTATATTTTCTCTTAATTATTTGATGATTCTTAATCATTTTCAGTCATTTCTGATAATTTTTGTCAGTTCATTATATATTTATAAGCAGAGTTGCAAACATTTTATTTAATTTTTTTTAAAGTATTCCAACAGATCACGTTAGCAATACTTGCAAAAAAGATACTAATTGTACAATTAGTCTAAATCTAATACTTCAATTTTTCCAAAGCATCAAATTGTAAATTATACAACTTAAGTAGATTAAAAAGCTTAAAATCACTGTTTAGTCCACACAGTCAGTGATCCGCTGGCAGAAAGTCCCTGAGCAGAGTGACCTGGATGAAGCTTGATGTGTCCCACGCGTTGATTCCTCATTTAATCCAGAATAATGTGTTCAGCGTGCCATCAGCTCCCCGCTCTGCCGCGTCAGATCCACGCTGTCGGAAAACGAGTCTATTAGTGTGCAGCATTTCAGACAATGATGCAGTTTAAACATTTAACTCAAGTCTGCAGCTGAACTATTTGCACTAAAATCAGTTAAAATACCTTTAAGTGTTGGTTCAAGTTGATTTTCTCTAACACAATAATCAGATATAAAGTTGTTCTCCCTTTCTGTAATCCTGATTTCATCCGTCTCTGTTCACTGGGAAGTTTTTTTTTTATTTGTTATTTGATGTGAAATTACACCAAATCACAAATTAGCTTGCAGTTATTAGCTTGCAGTTTAGCTTAAAAGTGGACATAAAGGCTTAATTTCTCTTACCAATCAGGAATTAAACAGGAAATGCTGCTCCAGCGCAGCCTTGTGTTAAACTCAACAAACTTGTTGGATTCAGACATTTTCAAACTTCTAGTGATTGTTTCTAATCTGTAGTTTTGTACGTAAACTTTGGAAGAAAGATCAAATGTTTTTAAAGAAAGTTAGTAGCTTTGTTTAATTTGAAACAGAATAAACATGACTATTATATAAAAAGTAATTGATAGGATAACAGTGAAGAATAGAAATAAAGTTTATTGCCCCTCAATGGGGAAATTCAGATGAAAAATTTAGGGCTGAAATGATTAATTGTGATTAATCAATTATTAAAATTTAAACTAATTTTGTAAATCGATTAATCACTAACTGGCTGTTTTTCTTTAGTAGACTCAGAAGAAGGCAATTTTGAAAAACAACACTCCTAGAGCAATAATTAAGCCAAATATGTACAAATATACATTTTGCATTTGAGATTAAAAAAAGAAAAAACCTTCCTTGCCTGTAAACCTGTTTTACTTAAAACTCCTCATTTGGCACTTTTAGCTCCACCTGTTTCAAATTATGTAAAAATCCTATTTAGCACCTTTTGCTCTCCAATTATTAACCGATTAATCCAAAAAATAATAAATTAATTAACAAATGATCAAGCGTACTCTAAAGGAATGCTATGTTATTGCATTTTAGGCAATAAATTGTCTATTTTCTCATTTAAAAAAAGGAATTATTTGCATCTTTCAATGAATTTATAATATTTTATTTTAAAAAGGTGTAAGTAGTTAAATGTAAAATCTGCAGAATGTGCCAATTTTTTATCTGATTAATCATCTGAATAATCGATTAGTCGTTCAAACAATCAAATAGTAAAATAGTTGATTGTTGCAGCTATATCGAAACAATAGCTATATCAAAGCAGCTATTTCCAAACAATAAAAACAGAGAGTAGGAATAGTAAACGGTAGAGTAAGGGCAAATTTACAGCAAAATAAAAACATACAACTATTAAAAAGACTGTACTTAAGATCATTTCTCTAGTTAGCCGCTGATCCAGATTAATCTAAACCTGTCTTAAATGTGACACCAAACTCCCATTTGACTTTTCCACACTTTTAATATCCGACTTCTGACTCTTATAAAAATGATTTCTGATGCCGGTTAAGGACTAGAAAACATTTTTTCAGGATTTCAAAGTGAATCTGTTGGGCGTTGAAGCAGCTGTGTTTGTTTGTTGCAATGAAAGCGCCTCTTTTCAGCTGCCCAAGTGTTTAAAGGCTCTTCTTTGAAGTGCTGTAAAGGATTTGTACGTTTTGTGTTCTCAGTGTTGTGTATTCATACATTAAGGCCACGAAGCGGCTCAGTGTGTCTGTGTAACGCCACTATCAGTTGTTCTCTCAGTCCGCTGAAACGAACGGGGCTAAAGGCTCGACGTAATGAGTCTGTGCATGCTTGTCTACTGACATTTAGGCTAATCTTTTAACTACATGTGCTGCATTCATGATTAATGAGCTTAAGTCCTTCGCTGCCTGAACTTGGTCCGTTTGGTTTGCACTTGTTTGAATCTGAGTCTGTTGGCTGAAAATGGTCTTAATAAGACAAAATCAAGATGCACCCTCCCATGTTTGTATATTATTAATTTATAGCTTTTGCGGTTTCCTGCACAGATTTATTTAAAAAGTCAAAGCGTCACGTAGAAGACATGGTTGCTGTTTGTAGTCTTGTTTAATGTCCCCATTGTAAACTTCATGCTTTGAAATCTTGGTAACTTCCAACTAGATCTGTCGCAATAAACAATAAATCAGTTAACTGCATGATAAATTAAAACAAACTCAGTCATTTTAATATCCATTTGAATGATTTATCGTTTTCTCTTTTCTATAGGAAATATACATGTTTTTGAACTTCACTAGCCACCGTAGCTGGGAATTTCGGAGAAATTAGCCATTTGCTGTTGCAAATTCTACTACAAGGGCTGAAACGATTAATCGGATTCATTGTGATTAATCGATTACTAAATTACTTGATGATTATTTAAATAACCAATTAATTGTCAACTATTGTATACAGACTCAAAAAAGGCAGTTTGAACATAGGAACATAATATTCAGAGCAGGAATTAAGACGAAATTGTACAAAAAATATATACATTTTGTATTTAAGATGAAAAGAGGTTTTAGCTTCGCCCGGTTTAAATCATGTAAAACTAAAAAACTCTTATTAATCACCTTTGCTCTCCAATTATTCAGTCAATCAAAAAATAATCACTAGGTCAGTTCTATATTGTACTAATGTTAAGGTCTGAACTTTTCACATGTTGATGTTAGATGGATTATTTTAGTTGCAGATGTATCTTTTGCTACAAATGATCAAGCGTTCACTAAAGGAATGCTGTTATTGCATTTCAGGTGTGATGATGTGTTTTTATTTCAAAAAGTAATTGAATTATGTGTTCATTTGCTATTTTAAATGGATTATTAATATTTTTTAAAGTAAACTTAAGCGGTTAAATGAAAAATCTGTAGAATATTAATCAATTAATCATCAGAATAACTGATCGATTACTAAAATAATTAGTTGCAGCCTTTAGATCATTGCCAGGCAGGGTGTAGCTTTTATGGAGAAAACAAAAACTAAGAGAAAACATAAAGTTACGAGTTGAAATAACAGCAAATAATGCAAATAGGAGAGTAACAGAAGAAGAAATTGAGCTCCAGCGACTGGAGTTCACAGGGAAGCTAGAGCAGGGGAAATATGATCGCTTTTTAATTTTTAGATGTTCTTTTTTTTGGAGTCACTAACCCAGTAAAAATATTAAACCGCAGAAACTCCTGTTGGGACAAAATATCTGTTGCTCCTTATGTGTTTATTTTTCAAGCTCATACATGACTTTCAATTTATTACATCTTTTGGGAGTCTGTGTCAGCGAGTGCCAGGTCTAAAGTAACTTGAATCAATGTCAACATAATCATCCCAATTGGGACATTTTTAGTTTATTTTCAAATGTTTGCCATTTGTTCCTGTTTGAGTTTTAGGAACAGTTCTCACAGTCTAAATAAGCATCTCTTTGTTCTTTAGCAGCCCTGCTGACTAAATGTTAGCCTCGAAGTTTGTTTTACCTTCACCTTTACTGCACAAACACATTAATTTCTGGAAGAATCACAGTCAACCCATTGATAACTTCTTATCTGGTAAATAAAGCGTTCAGAAGAGACTGTGACTCAACTGACGGCACAAAATTGTCTCTGCTTTTAATTACGTTCTGTGTTTCTACCTCACTGTCATCGTTTTACACAAACAGCCATTTATTGACATATACTACCTCTAGCATATGGTGATAATATCACACATAAAGGGAAGAAAAATTATACCAATTTGTGTTTATTTATGAGACGCATCAGCGTCAGTTCCGTTTCTTTTAGAGCAATAAATGTTTTTATTTCTGCCATTTGTGAATGGCTGCATGAGAACATATTTCTATTTTCTATAAAAACTTAGAAAAGCTGTAAAATATTTACTCAAATGTACTTCTAATTGACTTAATGTGGAGACTTAATGAGTTATGTGTGTATTTCCCAACTCTGAGTTTTCTCAGCCACGAGTTTCAGGGCCGTTGAGTTGCAGAGTAAATCCTATTTCCACTAAATAAGATTATAGGATCTTAGTAAATGGGAAAACATTTAAAGAAGTTTAGTTTTCCATCAATAATCTTGGATTTCAGTGCTGCCTAAGTTGCACAGATTTAAATATTACTGGTAATGTTGCTTTCTCCAGGTTGAGAAGAGCTTAACGGTGCTGATTGTTGTTGTTGTTGCCATATTTACAAATAGGCCTGTTGCAATAAGCAATAAATCATTTAATTGCATGATAAATTAAAACAAACTCAATAATTTCCTTTTTCTTGGTTTATCGTTTTTCTCTTTTCTCTCTTTTTGCCAAAAATAATTTTGTTTGTAGAGACTTTATTCTTTACTTGGTTGGTTGTTTCTGTTGTTTTATTTATTTATTTTATATATTTAAAATGTCTTCAAGTTTTAAATGTTCGTTAGAATTTCATGTTTATTGACATCTGAGAATGTGTTTTTGCATTATTATTACTATTACTTGAAAATAGTCTCAAAATAACAATATTATTGTTTATCGCAATAAATTCTGGGACAATTTATCATCCAGCAAAGTTTGTTATTATGACAGGCCTGTTGACCAATATCATTTTTGTGCCGATATTAAAAGCTGGTCCACCACTGATTTTCAAAAATAATATTGTGGTTGTGGTCGATAACTGATATTTAACGTTACATTACATTAAATTATGATGAGTGCCATCATCAGAATCATAAATAGTCATCAGATCTGTTGGTTAATCCATTTACTAAGGTCCAAAAGAAATTCTAAACAGGTGGATTTTTAGCCTTGATTTAAACTAACTTAGTTTTTCAATTGTTTTGCAGTTTTCTGGAAGTTTGTTCCAGATTTGTGGTGCGTAGAAGCTGAATGCTGCAAAATGCAAGATGGGAATTATCATTGGTTGCTAATATTAGCTTAGTTTTACTTATTGGACCAATACTGATACGTTAAAAAAATGACTAAATTTGGCCAATACCGATGTCAGTTTTGTGTCTGTTTTCTTTTTTTTTTCCAGACGTATGAAGTTTCACTCTTGTTTTTATTTTGTCAGTGTCACTCAGCCACTCCTTTCCTTCACCGCTCCACTCTTCCCTTTCTTTTTTTACCTTTTGTTTATGAACTTTGTTTTTACAGTAGTTTTATGTCCTGCTTTCTTCCCAGACATTTTGTTGCCACAGGAGCTCCACTGTAATCACAGCTGTAAGCTTTGTTGTTCAGAGCGCCAAAGTTCACTCCACAAAAATGTGAAGCGGCTTTGGGAGCCGAGGGACTGTCAAGCTGCGGTCTCGGACTGTGTCTGTGCTCCTGACGTTGCACATTGTCAGTGATGTTGAAATGCTGTGTTGGGAAATGTCCCAGAGCGACACATTCGTTGTTATTACAGGCTACATTGAGTAAACAATAATGCAGATTTTTTTCTACCAAATTAACGTCATTCTCGGCTTAAAGGTTCTTTAGAATTGGCGTCGTTTAACATGTGGTCCAAAGGAGAAAATTGAGTTTGAGAAAATTCTATATTTTCATGAATTTCTTCCGCTTCCAATTTCTATAAAAACTTAATGATACAAAATTACTGTTGGGTTTTTCACATTGTTTTATATAAATTTTGACATGACTTTAACAGTCGTAACAATCAAGACAAATCTGGAATTTGATTTGTTTTCTGTCTGTGGTGCTGCAGCATGGTTAGCATTCAGATGCTAATTTAGGCTAACGCCAATTAGCATAATTTGGACACAACAATAGTGAATAATCAAAACGATTTTTGTGGAAATTAACCCAGTGGGCAAAGAGTAGCGGCTTTGATATATCGGTGTTGTTAATGGAGATCGCTTGTGCATCAGCTTTACGGTCGTACCAGAAACAATAATATAAAGGTTCCGACTTGGGACTTTATGTAAAAAAAAAACATAATAATAAATTAATGAGTGTGGTAAAAAGAAAAAATGTATTAATTCCCTTTGTCACTTAATGCTGATTGCAACTTTGCATGTTCTAGAGCCTGTTTACTCCAGTCAATTATTAATTGATTAATAAAATAGTTGTTTAGTTTAATCATTGATTAATCATTGATTAATCATTGATTAATCATTGATTAATCCGATTAATCGGTTCAGCTTTAGTCAGTAATTAGAAACATTAAAAGGAACAACTGTTGGTTTTTTGGGTGCCTGCATGTTTTTGTCTTATATCTTAAATCTTTGTGGCTATAAAGGGATCGTGTTTCCACTCTGTATGTTGCTGGATAATCTGGGAGACCTTGGTGAGAATCCTGGTGTTCCTCTGAGATCAGAAGAGTTTTACAGGCAGCCATTTATCTTTGCATTCGTGCACACAAGTGAAGTGTGTGTGTGTGCAGAGTTTAGGCCGCTATTTAATGCCGTGGAAGTGTGTTTTGTCCCTTGCCCAGGCCCCTTCAGCCAGGAGCTAAATTCCAGACGAGCGAACAAAGGAGGCGGTCGTGTAGGGGATGGGGGGAGGTTTGGGGCACAGCGGCAGGGACCCAAGAAAGACGAGATATAGAGCAGAACCAGAAACCAGGTTTGTCAGTGTTAGGCCTAATAAACACAGAGCAACACACCCTCTCCGGTGTCTTTTTATGTACTTGTAATGCCATTGTGCAGCGTATCTTTCCTTTGTGAGTGTCTAGGCATAACAATATTGTTCTTGCTTGACTCTTTGTTGTTCCTGTTCCAGTTTGAAAAGGAATAATTGGACAATAAAGACACACGACTGCTGACAAAGCACAAGAGGAAGGTTTTCCCACAAGCTCATCTTCAAAGTAGCGCAGACAGCAGGAAAGCAGGAGGAGGCTTCGGTTTTTCTCCTCTGCTTTGTATTTCTCTCTTGTTCAGGTATAAAAGATGCATCAGGATTTTAATTATGCGGGCAGCATAAGACCAGATTAACCTTCGGGACTCCAGTTCCTGCAGAGCTATGAAAGACAAGAAGGACATGTTCATATTCTACATTTATTCTGACAAATGTTAATAACATCTTTTGATTAAATTGATACTAATTTATACAAGCCTACCACGATATAACCATTTCTTATCAGTCAATATCAATGATTATTGATTAGTTAGTTGTTTTAAATATATGAAATACAGCCAAACAACTAGTGTGAGCTTTCCTGTCTTATCGATGATTTTTTAAATTTTTAAGCAGTTACAAGACACAGTGACAAAACCTTAAACTGCTGCTGTGCAAGTTACTCAGCAAGTTGTTGCTAGGTAACCGAATTTGGGGAACTTGAACCTGCTTGTTACTCACTCGCTCTTTGGTTGCTAGGTAACCAAAGAGCGAGTTTGTTGATGACACTTTCATTAATATTCAGTGAATTTTCTATATACTGAACATATAGATGTGTTATCTATTGATATTGATTATGTCTATTGCGATATATATTGTCACTGATTCATTTTCCAGGTCCATTGAAAAAAGCAAAGTGAGGAATTTGAAAACAGAAAAAATTGATTCACCAATTTTAAATTGGTTATCCCAGCATCTTCCTCAGGTCTCTTCCTCTTCTGAAAATATCATCTCATCTTAAAATTCATCCAGCAATTAAATTCAACGAGAAAATTACCCAACACTTAGCTAAGTCGTGTTGTAAACAACTAAAAAATCCATTCAGCTGAACCTTTCTTGGGTTCCTTTCTTTTGCCTTTTCTCTTCCTCTACTTCAAACTGTCGTAGTTTTACTTCACTCCTGAGCGCAGCGCACAGTAGCGAGCTTCACAGCCAGACAGGCAGGAGTCAGAAATGTTTTCTTTTTTTTTTGTAAATAAAGAACATTTTAATGTTTCATGATATTTTTATTAATTTCAAACTGTGATTATGGTTAGTATAAGTGCACAAATGTGGGCTATATATATGTATTTCATATGACTTGCATTGTTTTAGCATTTGTTTGATGTAATTCTGAAGGTGTGGCACTTTTATTTTGTAGTGGCGCTGCTCCACCGTCAAAACATGTAGAGGAAACATTATGATTATAAATGAGGAAGTTTATTTCTAGAGATAAACAGTATCAGGATTTCTAGACCTGTGCCGCTCATGATGGCACAGATCACGAGCGGCATGATTATGATCTTGTTTATTTCTCTTCATTCATATGGAAGAGAAAATAATTTAAAATGTCTGACGCACCGTTCACACATTTTGGAGGTTTTAAAAACTTTTTCTAGACTTTCGGTCATAATTTACGTTGAGTCGTTGCACGTTTGGACAATTATTCCTTTTCTTTCTGGATGCTTGGCAGATTTTTGCTCTTACTTTTATACTTTTGGACTGTTGTGATGGGTAACCATGGCAACAATGTATTATTTTTTACAACTGGCAGCAGCTGATTAGCATCTCAAAAGCTCAAATTAAACCTGAATTGCAATCAGAGAAGTTGAAAAGGAGACTTAATGGACACAGTGAGAGAAGGAGGAAGTCAAAACCATTGCTTTTATTAATTATTTCCGATCATATCCCCTAATCTAGTGTCTCTCAGCCCAAATTTCTAACCATATGGTCAGATATTTAAAAAGAAGCAGCAGAAGCACAGGAGGACTGATTTTAAGGAAAAACAGTAAATGCTCCTAGTCCTGAATGAGGCATTTGAAAGCAGCTTTCCCCCCCCACACATTACTTTCTCGCAGCAGCATGAGCCGAGCATTGATTGGATCAATACCAGTGAGTCAACAGTTTCCTGGCTGCTTGCTAAGCTTCCGAGTTCTGCGTCGGAAACCATTCCCGGTTCCTAATTTCACCCCTAGATCTCCTCCGAGTCTTTAAGCAGCGACCCACAGATTAGATTTCACACTTAATGGACGGAGAATGTGAGAATAAAGAAGTGAAAACGCAGCAGAGGTAAACGAGTGGAGAGGAAGAGGGGTGATAGCGGAGCGATCTCAGTCGATGATTCTTCTTAAAGCTCACGAGCAGCTGATGCACCGTGCACTTAATTCAATTACACTCGTTCCCTGTGGACGTGGGTCTGTGTTTACAGCGGCGACCCATATCAATCTAAAGGCTCTGAGAAGAAAAACGGCCGGAGAATGGAGAGACGACGCAATAAACGTGTGGAGGAGGAGAGTTTCATCTCTCATTCTGGGCTTTTGTTGTAACCAAAATAACACCTGACCTCCTTTAAGTCAGCTATTCATCCATCTATCCATCCATCCATTCATCTGTCCTTCCTTCCTTCCTTCCTGTAAAATCAGCAGAGCTTCATCCAACGTTTAGTGTCACTTGGATAGGAAGCTTAAAGAAAGGTGAGCTCTCTGGACGTGATGTTAGCAAAGCTAGCTGTACAGAGACTCATATGTTGCATCTGCGATGAGAAATAGTTGCCACTCATGATCTGAATTATTGTGTTGAGGTGTTGACTGAGGTGTCGCATATATGGGACAACATTGTGGCCAAAGTCTACAATATAGTGATGTAACATTCACGAACGATCTGGTTCTTCTGGACGGATCTTTACTAAGTCCTATAGGACTGAAGCCTCACTGAGAGCCGTTCTTTGTTCTTGTGATGCTCTGCGTACACTGCAGTCGCTATTATTATTTTATTTAATGAAAATATATATAGATTTATGTAATTTGCAAATAAATAAAACAAGAACGTAAGAATGCAGAGCATGCTCGTTGCTCTTTGATTGTTTTCGTTACCTGTCATGGTGGCAGACAGGGTGAGAACCGTCACGGTCCTTCTGCTTGGCTACTTCTTGCTTTGCGCCTTGGACAGTGTTCATAGTTGAGCGTTGTTTACCGTTACTACATTGTCTTAATTGCTATGTCCAATGGTGCAGACAGTTGTGGTTTCTGACATGGGCGATATGGGCAACCGCCCAGGGCGTTATGTTTCAGGGATGGCAGGAGACCTCTGCGGATTGTGGCACAGAGATGGAAGCAAAGCAGAATGAAGAAGAGTTTGAATTGCTAATAATATTGGATAAATTTATTTCAGCTCTAAGTATTTAATATGTAGGTGGTTTATGGGAATGTGGATCTTTCAGATCAATTTGAGAAGCAATTTTGATAGGTACACTTAATTTTATTGTGTCATGTAGCACGGGGCGCTGGCCTCAGATTAGGTGGTCTGGACTACAACTCTGCTACGTGGCTCCTTGGTTGCATGTCCTCCTCCATCCACCTTCTTTCCATCCCCTTTCTGTTGGATTTCTTTCAAAATAAATGCCTGTAGTGGCAAAAAAAAGAAAAGAAGTGAAGTTCATGCTATGTTAGGACAAGAAATTAGATGTTTCCATCCCTGAAATTATGATGCACAGAATCACATATCTAAGTCTAAACTATGTTACAGAGAGTAAACACAATAAAAACATGCTTTATCTGTGGCGTTGTTCATTAAAATGGTACATTTCTGATGTATTAAAATTAAATACGATAGGTAAACTTAATGATATTGTATTGGTGATTAGGTAATGCATTCAGCAAGCACTTTTACTTTTAATACTTAAGTATTTTTAAAAGCCAGTACTTTTTTTACTTTTACTAGAGTACATTTTTGTCTGTGCATTTGTACTTTTACTAAAGTAAATTTTTTGAGTACTTTTGCCACCACTGCTTCACTGCTTTGTATTCTTGTTTGTTGTGTTTACTATAAATCACAATATTTTTTTACAAGTAAATAAAAAAATAAACTCCTAAATTGTGAAATATGATAGTAGAGGGGGAAACTACAGCCCTAGATTTTGACTGGTTGTCTGCCAGTTCGATTCCCGGTCAAACTGCCCTTGGGCAAGACACGCCCCTGATGATGTCATCAACCTTTGAGTGCATACTATAGAGGAAAACGGCTGCGTATGCAGAGTAAGAGGGGATGAATCAGTGTCAGGGTTGTTTTATTGATCAGGAAGCGGCAAATAAATGCATCCAGTTTGATTAAAGTGAAACAAAACCTGCAGAGAAATTAGTTAGTTTAGACTTTCTGATGTTTTCTTTTACAATTTGATAATAAAATAAGCATTTCACAGTAACCTTTTTGTTATTTAAGGTTTTGTTGTTTATTAATGGTTTCTTGTTTTCCTTTCAGCTGTTTAGAGAGGTACGCATCATGAAAACCCTGAACCATCCCAACATAGGTGGGTTTCTCTTCCAAAACCGATTCCGTTTCCATGGCGACAGTGGTCTTAACCTCTCGTCCTCTTGGTGTTGCAGTCCAGCTTTTCGAGGTGATTGAGACGGAGAAGACTCTTTACCTCGTCATGGAGTACGCCAGCGGAGGTGAACGGACGCTCCACCAACACCGCAATCGCCAGCTATTGAATTCTGCCCGTTAGATTCATCACTTCTCGGCTCTAAAGTCCAATTTGCTAATTAATTGAAGCCGGAAACTCAATTTTCATTAGAGAAAACTCGCCTGTGGGAATAGAATAATGGCCTTGCTGTTATATTTTCTCTGTTATCTTTTGTTTTGCTGATTTGTGAACTGCTAAAGCTGCACCAGCCTGGTTTAGGAGCCTTGTTGTTCTTTGAAAATGCTTTAATTTCATTGGCAAGCTTTGGAAATTGTTTGATTTCTGTACAAAATCCTTGATACTTAAAAGATAGATTGATAGATTAAAAGCCTGAATTTGGAAGACGATATCTACAGTTGAAACTACATATTTAAAGATGATAATATATATATTTCTCAGTGTTTCTGATGTTAAATAAGACCAAACGTTTCTTAGGTTAGTCAGAATTACTACAATTATTTCTGTTTGCTAAATGCAAACAATAATTTATATTTTTAAAAAGTCGCAGATATTTAACAAGAGATTCACCTGGCAAAAACCAGATTACGTTTGTCTTAATTTGCCAAACCCTAGAATTGAATGAGAGTGCACTTTCTTTTTTCTCCACAATGACAGTTTGAATGTTTTGTTTTTAATTTTTCTGCAGGCGAAGTGTTCGACTACCTCGTGGCTCATGGCAGAATGAAAGAGAAAGAGGCCAGAGCCAAATTCAGACAGGTCAGTTAAACAGCAAACCATGGTCTGCATCTTTTTCCTGGCTGGTAACGGAGGAGCTAAACTCTGCATTTCAATGTTCCTGTTGCAGAAAGACAAAAAAAAAAATCAGTTTTCTCCATTTATAAGTCTGGATAACAGAAGATTCAGTGTGGAAAGGTTTTTGATTTTTGCAGACTTTGTTCCTTATTCAGCTCCATGTCTTTGAGGATGGAAGGCCTCCTTACCATCACCCTAATCTTTAGCTCTGATCAGATTTAAGTCGGGCCTTTTGACTTAGTAATACTAACATTACTACTTCCTATCAAAATAATAAACCATTACTATAGTTTTTTTGATTTGGAAATTTTTAAACTCCAAATTTGTTGATGTTTTATATTAAAATTGTGAGAATATTTTAAGTCAGAATCAGTTATATTAGCAAAGTTTCTGCAAACAAGTAAGAAATTTTACTTTGGCTCCACTTTGCTCTCAATGAAGACATTTAAAAGAGAAATATATTTTAAAAATATTTGACTTTTTTTTCTTTCTTGGAAACTTTAATTTTTTTAAAATCAACTGAAGAGTCCAGGAAAATTATATTTTGAACTGGAAAATCTGCAGCAATCCTGTGATATTGAACTAAAATCTAAACTGGAGCTTATTGGTTTTACTTTAATTGTTTTGAAGTTACGTTTTATTGATTTATTAGTGCTAAATGAGCCTCTTGTTTTCTCTGTTTCTCCTCAGATTGTTTCTGCTGTTCACTACTGTCACCAGAAGAATATTGTTCACAGAGACTTGAAGGTCAGTTTAATGTCTTTTGTGATATTTTAGCTTATGTGTGACGGTAATTGGGATTTTTATATATATATATATTTTTTTTTACTTGCTACGTTGGTCATAGTCAATATGACTGCCTCAGCCTTACTTGACACCAGGTAAGGCTGGTGTCTTACTTGGTGCAAAATTAGAGAAATTTTGAAACTTGGTGTCATCAAGTAAGGCTGAGGCAGCAGAAGTAAGAAATAATTCCTGCAGGAAATTGAAAATTTGCATTAAACTCATAACTATACATTAGTTTGAAAAAGGTCAGCAATTTGTTGATTTTGTGTTCATTTCTGAGATTGTGGAATTGTAAAAAACTGGAGAGACTGATTGATGTAATCTGGCATTATACAGATAAAAACTGCTTTAATTTGACTGATAGAATAATAATTAGGCACGCAGCTGTTTCCTTGAAGGCTTTATTTATGTGTCTCTCTAGAGTCTAGAGGACCACGTAAAGCGTTATGATGGGCCAGATTTGGCCCCCTGGCCTTCAGTTTGACACATGTTCTCCAAGTTAGCTGAAGCTGGCAAAGTGACTATTGGGACGTTCCATCTCTGTTGTGTCCTGCAGGCGGAGAACCTGCTGCTCGACGCCGACTCCAACATTAAAATCGCCGACTTCGGCTTCAGCAATGAGTTCACTGAAGGCAACAAGCTGGACACCTTCTGCGGGTCGCCGCCTTACGCCGCGCCGGAGCTTTTCCAGGGGAAGAAGTACGACGGCCCAGAGGTGGACATCTGGAGCCTGGGTGTTATCCTGTACACGCTGGTCAGCGGGTCGCTGCCGTTCGACGGCCAGAACCTAAAGGTACGCCCAAACTTTATCTGAATCTAGAGGATAAACATCTAAATTCATGGAGTCTCATATGTTTGCGTTTTTATGCTCAGGAACTGCGGGAGCGGGTTTTACGAGGGAAGTACCGCGTTCCCTTCTACATGTCCACAGACTGTGAGGGAATCCTGCGCCGCTTCCTGGTCCTGAACCCCGCCAAGCGCTGCTCCCTGGAGGTAAACAGGAAACTTTGATCAACCAATCGAGTTTATTTGAACAGCAACAAGGCAGTTCAAAGTGCTTTACATCATAAAAGCATAAAAATGCAAAGTCATAGAACAAACACACAGTCAACAACTGAAGCATCACAATCAATTTGTAGCAAATTGATCCAGTCAGCAGGAAGAGAGAGGGGTGTACATACTTTAGCTGTCTGTAACTAATTTTTATTATGGGCCATTTCAACATCATTAATGTTCTCAAAGGGCAGCATTATTTATTATTTACGGCTGTCGACATTAACGCGTCAGATCATGCGATTAATACAAAATTTTAACATGTTAAAATTACATAATGCAGATTAATTGAACTACTTATTTTGCCCAAAGAGCCTCTCTCCAGACCAGGGGTAGATAGTTCGCAGCAGATCGTTATGGACAACGAACAGCAGTGGAAGATGAAAGTTTTCCGCAACAAAAGTTGAAAAGTTTTACTATATTTGAGCTTATGTACAACAGTAGTTGTGACTTTCTTTCTTACTCACTATGTTGATCGCCAGTATGACTGCCTCAGCCTTACTTGACGTCAAGTAAGGTTGAGGCAGCAGAAGTAAGAAATACTGCCATCTGCAGGTTGGAGTTAGTCATATGAACCCAGCGTCTCTGCTGTCGTTCAATAGGAAATGAATGAAGAGTTTCTAAATTGAAGTTTAAAACAAAATGGCTTCCTTTAAACCTTCCTGAATATAAAAACCTGGAAAACTGAGAATCTTCAGACATGTTTAGTTTGAGACAATAAAAGATTTTATGAAGGGGCGGGGCAACCAAGAACTATAAAATAAAATGTGTCTGAACAAATTTGCTACTACTTGTACATGTTTAGTGGAGTAAATTTCCCTTAGTTGCTGTTTGGTACTGGGAGGCTACATTACCTGCTTTCTGCTACAAAAACCAGATAATTGGTTGCATTTTAATTGATTGGAGTGGCGTAGAAGGGGGGGCTTAATCTTTTTTAGTAAAACCCTTTTTCTCTGTCTGGCCATCAGCAAATAATGAAAGATAAGTGGATAAATGTTGGTTACGAAGGCGCCGAGCTGAAGCCCCACGTTGAGCCTGAGGAGGACTTCAGCGACAGCGGCCGCATCGGTGAGTTTTACTTCTATTAGCCTTGGTGTCGCAAGGTGATAAAATGGGTTTTTGCACATTTTATCACCTTTCATCACAGCCAGGTTGTTTTTAATGCTTAAACCTTTTAGAAATATATCTCAGTAGATGTTTTTGATTAGAAAACAGCTGAGAAACAAGGAAATTAGAGAAATTTTGAAACAGAAGGTGAGGAATGAACCTGAGACCAAGAAGAAACTTTTGATTTTCATCTTTCGTTCAGTTTTTTTTCGCTGACTGAGAGATTTTGGTTGCAGCTTTAAACGAAGAACTGCATCCTCAGAGATTCATTTCTGTTTCTGATTTCTTGCAGATGTGATTGTGGGGATGGGATTCGACAGAGAGGAGGTTCGAGAGTCTCTGGTTAAATATAAATACAACGAGATCACTGCCATGTACCTGCTGCTGGGACGCAAGACAGAGGTGGAGTGTTTCTCTATTCTTTTTTTTGTCTTCTTTGGCTATTAAAATCAGTAAAATGTATTAATTATGCCATCATGATCACATCTTCTGCAGCATTGTGTTAGTCTAATAGTAGACATGATGGCATTTCTTTAAAAATTTTGTTTGTTTTGGAGGGAAAAGGTATTTAAATCTGCTTGAAACTCGATTGATTTTGTATTTAACTTTTAAAAAAATAGTTTTAAGTTTTATTCTGTGCATTTTATCTACAGTAAATATGTTTGACTACCTACTAGATTCTGTACTGTAAAGTCAATCACAAACATTTATGTTGTTTTTTAACAATTTGAGTAGTTTGTCAAGTGAATTTTTATATTAACAATTATTTTCATCCCTGGTAAAGCAAGAAAAATAAGTAAGCATAATGTAGAAAGCTATAGTGAGATTCAGATTCAGTTTGATTCAGAATTAAATAAACATTGCTATTGTTAATAGTTAATATATACTCCATTAAATAAATAAATGTCCCTATGAAAAAAAAAGAAAAAATACTTTTCTTTTAATGGGGACTTTATTTTTTTAATCAGTTTTATTTATTTCCTAATGGTATTTTATTTTGTGACACTTTTATTTCAAGCATTTTTATTTTATGTTCTTATACTCAAATGAGGGGGAGGAGTTTAACACAAAGTTTGACAAAAGAAATAATGAAATAGATACATAAATACACCATGAAATAATAAATAAATCTTGAAATAAATAAATAAAGCATATTGACAAAAGACATAAAATAATATTATTTATTCATACTTATTTTGTTTTTATTTCATGTAGACATTTATTAGTTTCCATATTTATTACTTATTAATTAATAGCAATTAATAAATTCAACAAAATCAAATTATTTTTTGTGTAAAATTTTTCTGCCAATGTTTTTACACCTCTTCCTCAGGTGGCCAATAAATACAGTGAATAATGTGCATTATAATGCAGTTGATCTCTAATTATTGTGTAGACAATGTTTAGAAATGTCAACATTCTTCATTTTATTATTATTTTGATTGGAGATCATTTGAATTAGAAGAGAGACCCTATCGCTCATCTTCTGTATCTAGAAATGCGACTTTACCGCCTTTAAAGGCAGCGTTTCTATGGTTACATGACCTGGACCTGCTCTAATGTAGTGAAAGAAGATCATCCATGCTCATGTTGTCGTTTTGCCTTTCAGACGGACGGTACCGAGTCTCGGTCGGCCAGCAGCCTGAGTCTCGCTCGCGTCCGGCCCAGCGCCATCACCAACGGGATGAGCAAACACTCCACCTCCTCTTCCTCCTCTGGCGCTCAGTCTTCCTCCTCCAGTCACAAGCCTCAGCGAAGCGCCTCCACGTACCACCGCCAGAGACGACACTCCGACTTCTGTAAGCCTAACAGTTTTTGATTCTTTAAGGCAGGCGTGTCCAACTCATTTTCATTTTGGTGACTTAAAGATCATGAATGTTTTCAAAAACCAATTTGTAAACTGTCTGCATTTGAGGAATATTGAATATCTTGTTACATTGATCAGTCCCCAGATTTTTTGATTGTTTTCGTGATTATTTTTCGCAATCAAAAACAATGTGTGATTGTGGTAATAATTTAAAAATATTCTCAGGAAATGTAGTGATATTTAAACTGTAATTGTGATTCGTTTTTACTTGTCATGTTGGTTGCAGTCAGTATGGCTGCCTCGGTCTTACTTGGTATCAGGAAAGGCGGAGGTACCTGGGTCAAATATAAATATATTTGCAAGAATTATTTTGATATTTGAGCCTCTCTATGATGACAATTGTGTCTTTTTTTTACTCATCATAATGATGAGCAATATGGCAGCAGAAGTAAGAAATACTGCCACCTGCAGGTTGGAGTTGGTCATTTAAACACAATGTCTGAAAATGTTTGCATAAAATTTGCAATAAACTCATAATTATACTTTAGCTTGAAAAAGTGTAGCGATCTGTTGATTTTTGCGTGAATCTCCACGAAAATAAGCAAATGATTGTTACAATTTGGCACCATTTAAATAAAAACTGTTTCTATTTGATTGATAAAATAATATTTAAGGACTCAGCTGTTATCTTGAAGCGTTTATTTACATGTCTCACTGGAGGACAGAGGGACATGTTAAGGCGTCCCGGATTTGGCCCCTGGGCCTTGAGTTTGAATGTGTTTTAAGGTGATATTTGTAGGTAAACTGTTTCGGTTTTCGTCCGTTAGGTGGTCCAGCTGCTCCGGGGTCGGCTCACCCCAAACGAAGCCCCAGCGGCGTGGGCGAGGCCGCGGCCCTCAAAGAAGAGCGGCTCTCTGTACGCAAGCCTAGCGGCTCCACTGTGGGCTCCCGCAGCATCCCAACCCCGTCCAGTCCCATGGTTAGCTCCGCCCACAACCCAAATAAAGCAGAGATCCCCGACAGACGCAAGGAGGTCAATTCGACTGTGGTAAGGCCTCATAATTCAGTTTTCTCAGATTACAGCAGACCAACCGAGGAACAAAACTATTTTAGAGGAGATTTACTCATTTGGAGGTTTATCAATGAATGAATATATATCAGTTTAGCCTGAGATTTACTCCTGGATATTTTGCACAGCAGAGGTTTGCAACCATTACTCTAGAAAGCAGCAGCCTGCAGACTCTCAGATAAACCCTAAGGAGATATTTTCTGGCTTTGCTTAACTGGATTAATCGGATTAATCGATTTGTTATAAAAACCACATGAGCGGATGGGTGAATTTCTTTAGGTATCTGATACTGAAAAGATACATCCTGGTAAGCTCTGCTGATCTCATCAATGTCCATTAGAACTAGAGCTGAAGTGATTAAGCTTGATTAATTGATTATTGAAATAATTGTCAACCAATTTAGTAACTTATTAATTGCTAACTGGAGCATATGGACTCAAAATTAAACCATTTGCTGAGAAAACAACACAATCAGAGCAGTAATTAAATCAAAACTGTACAAAGATATTTTGCACTTAAGATAAAAAAAGCCTTGGGCTTTTTAAAAAAATTTGCTTTACCTTGTTCATATTCTTTTAAAATAAAATCTCCCATTTTGCCTGTTTTGCCACCCAATTATCACAGGTCAACCCTGCACTGTATTGATGTTTGTCCTGCAGAAAGAGCTAAATATTTCTGCCTCAGTGAAAAAATGAAAAAGCTTATTAATTGATTAATCGTCAGAAAAATTGATTACTGAAATAATAGTTAGTTATTGCCGGACCTAACAGGTTCATATTTGTGAAATTTGTTGTTTATACTTTCTTCCAGAATAACATCCCTGCCAGTGCCATGACTCGCAGGAACACGTACGTGTGTACGGACCGATCCAGCGCCGACAGACCATCTCTGCTGCAAAACGGCAAAGAAAACAGGTAAAACCTTCGGCCTCCCGGTGCATTCATTGATTCTCTCTGGGTACTCCAGCTTTTTCCTGCTGTTCAAACATTCAGTGAATTTTGTGAGACTGGATTCGTGGATTCCATTTTGTTTGTTAAACTCTGTTTACGTTTTCTGGCCATTTTGTTCGTCTGTATCCATTCTACAGCCAGCTTGGGATCATTTCTCTTACCGAGACATCCAAGTTCCAACTATTTAGCTCATGGGTGTCCAAAGTACGGCGCAGGGGCTATTTGTGGCCCTTGGACTGATTTTGTGCGGCACCCACCTGCAATTAGTTACAAATTTGACCTGTCCAGTACACATGTTTGATGCCGATGGAGAGTTTGTACTTGTCCTGAGGGTAAAAATCATTAACAACATATTTTTCTTAGAATTAAAACATTTTAAGTACAGCACAAAGTATCTGTATTTTTATAAACAAGCTTTTATAATAAATAGAACCATGTTGATCCAGAGACCTTTACTGAAAAGCCGACTTTGCTGCACCCAAATCAGCTGTTATCCAATTAATTAAACTTGTCTAAATACTGGTAGGAGTTTTGAAAGAAAGTGACCCAGATCCAGTTCTTATTCTGAGAATAAATTTGTTCAATCTAAATACTGTACTGTTTTTTTACTTTTATTCTATCCACTTTCTGTGTTGAGAGCTTAAATATTTGACTTGTTGAACTAATAAAGGATTAACTTATCTTAATTGATTACAAACTCTGCAATTAATTCAGTTAAAAACTTGAATTCAGTCCCTTCGCTATAGTAATGTGACAGAGTTCACCTAATTATATTTATAGCTCATATTTTTAGCTGAATCATTTTCCTCATTGCTGCAATACTGACTGAATTTTGAGTTTAGCTGTAAGATTAGTGTTTATTAGTCATATTTAGAGGAGGATAATCTTCTCTTTCTGATAGCGGTGGGAGGAATGGAAAATCACTTTAAGCCAATAAGAGAGCATGTCTGAGTTTTTCTTTCTGTCTTCCTCCACCACTTGCTGTTGGATTCGGGTATTACACAGAAACCACAGCCTTTTTGTCTTGGTTTTACGATTCATCGGGTGATGTTGGAGGAAGTGTGACAGAAAGAGGAAATGTGAAGGGAAAGGAGTCGAGCAGCAGAGAGCAGCCGGACGTGTCCTAACGTGACCCTGTTGCTGTCCCAGAGACCTCGTCAATGTGACGCCGCGCCACGTGGCGGGTCCATCACGCGCCGCACCGATCGCAAACACATCCTCACTGGCACATTTAGATCGGAGACAGATACTTAGAGACCTAAAAATGTTTGACTATATTTGTGCAGTGGAATAAAACATGTTATTTACAATAAAAACTGCAAATAACAATAGAAATACTGACGATTAATAGATTAATCAGATAAAAACATTCCCATATCCTGCATTCAGTTATCAACTTAAGCATAGTTTATATAACATTAAAAAATAAAAATAATTCAATTCTTTCTTCAAATAAGAAAAATATTTTATTGCCTAAAATTCAACAACAGCATTCTTTAGTGAGCCGTTGGTCATTTTCAGCAAAGGATGCATCAGCTGTTCTTGTCACAATAACAAATTTTGCTGGACAATAAATTGTCCCAGAAGTTTTTACGATAAACGATAATATTGTTTTGAGAGCATTTTGAAGTAATGGCAAAACATTTTCAAAGATGTTGTGCCAATAAACATCTTTAAATTCTAATGAGCATTTAACACTGGAACTTTAAAACATTTTAAATATCCAAAATAAATAAACCAAACAACTAAATGAAGTCTCTGTAAACAAAATTGTCTTTCAGAAAAATGGATAGTTGAGACCAAAACACCAGAGTGAAAACTTCTGTCATCCAGTTTTTGGTAGAAAAATGGAGTGAAATGACTGGATTTGTTTTAATTTATCATGTGATTAATTGATTTAATTTGACAGGCAGATAAAAATAATGTTTCCAATGTCAACATGTGAAAAGCTCCGACCTTTCTGCTTGATTTTACATTAATACAGTGTTGGGCTGATCTGTACGTTATTTTTGGGATTAACAGATTAATAATTGGATAAAAAAGGTGCTTAATAGGAAATTATTTTTAACAGAATTGGGTAAAAGATATTTACAGACAAAGGAGATTTTCCTTCTTATCTGAATATGTTCTTTCAATAAGTGGCCTTTTCTTTGAGTCTGTGGAAGCCAGTTTCTAAATTTGTTGACAATTATTTCAGTAAACAATTAATCACGATTAATCGTTTCATCCCTAACTGAAGCAGAAAAGTTTAGCTCTTTCTGCAGGGCTAAACATGAATTTGGTGTAGGGCTGATCTGTAATAACTGGATGACAAAAAAGGTTCATAATAGGAGATTTTAAACAGAATTTGAACCACGTGAAACCAGGTCACTTGAGGAGTTCTGGGTAGTTACTGGTTAAATGCAAAATATGTATATTTTTATTTGGCATCTGTATACTCCAGTTAACAATTAATCAATTACTAAATTAGTTGATGATTATTTCAATAAATGATTAATCACAATTAATCGTTTCTAGCTCTAATGGTTGCTTATGAAGTCAGCAGGGCTTTCCAGGACATTTCTGTGCAGTGGCAGCTACAAAGAGGAATTTATCCATCAACTCGTGGTTTCCATGACGCCTCAGAGTGATTCCTGTCCGCCTTGGTTCTCTTCATATGCCGGCTCCATGTTGCCTCACATATGTCTCAGACTTTTTGTTGCAGCTGTTCAGATTACGACTAAGCACAACTGAAGGGCAGATTTGGACTCAAAGAAGAGGAAAAGTCAGATTTATGCCTCATGTGATGTCACCAGATGAAGTGAAACTTTTATTTTTTTTTTTTTAGAAAGGATAAACTTCATCACCATTCAGCTTTAATTTCCATTAAAATAGACAAACAAGCTGGAAAACTAGCAGTTGTTATAAGTTAGAAATTATATCAACTTTCAGTTTAGAAGTTGACGCGTCTCCTTTAAATCAGCCGCCCTGCTAGTTTTCTGCAGCTTTATTTTTCTTTTGTGCTTGTTGGTCATCACCAGCCGGCGTTTCATTGACGTTAAACGATTTTGCTCTGCAGCGGCTGCTCTCATTCTTAACTCGTCTAATGGGTCTGCCGCGCTTGCACTGTGTGTGAGGGTGTTATCTAGAGCGTTATGAAAAGCAGCCTGAGGCCACCAATGAGCCACGGAGTGTGTGTTCGTGTGTGTTTGTGTGTGATAAAGTGTTGACTGACAGGAAGGAAATTAGATGTGAATAAACGAGGGGATGCAGGAGCTCTAAAGAAAGAAATTATAAAGGTTACGATTTCTACAAATCTTGTCTTTCATTATTAATAATAGTATTAATGTTTATTTACTTCTCTTTTAACTCAGATACCAGACAGTCAGACTCGATTAGCTCTGCCTTTATGTTCATGCATATCTGAATGTTTTGGGTTTTAATGAGCCTCTTAAAGTGATGACAGCTGCCTTTGTCAATGACTATTGCATATTTCATGACATTTAATTAAATAGTTTGTATTTTTTTAAATTTAAAAATAAAAAACAAAACAGCCCAAAAAATTTTTTATATTAAATCTAGTCTAAAAACTCGCCTCTTTAGAGATGCTTTTGAAACATGATAACTGGAACATTGACCAACATATTTGATGTGTATTTGCTTGATGATTTTGACAAAATGTTATGTTTATTTCTTTTATGTGTAATATTATACAGTCACCAGTTAGTTGTAATGTTAAGTAGAAACTATATGATGCTTTTATGGTGTAAAGCATTTTGAACCGCCTTGTTGCTGAAATGTGCGATACAAACAAACTTGATTCCTCCTGCTCTTGTGTTTCTTGCAGCACCTTATCCCACCGCCTGCCGCCGGCCTCGCCCTCCTCCCACAGCATCGCCGGCGCCTCCGGCGTCTCGTCCGCCACGCTGTCATCCCGTCTCTCCAGAGGATCCACGGTGAGGAGCACTTTCCACGGGGGTCAGATCAGAGACCGCCGGCCTCCGTCTCACGCCCCGCCGGTGTCCCCGACGCTCTCTCACGACGCCAGCCCGCTGCCCCACGTCAGGAGCCGGGCCCCATCCAACCTGCTCAGCAAGATCACCTCCAAGCTGACCCGCAAGTAAGAGGAGATGCTGAGGTTCAAAGTAGAAAACATTAGGTAGAGAGCATCTGATTTTAGAGTCACCCCTTCAGACCTGACGTCCACTGGAATGGACAAGATGTGTGTCAGGGTTTAAATCAATGGAAAAATAGGGATTTCGTCATTTGAATGATTCTAGTTTCTCATTGACCAGTATTGGTCATTGGCATCAGAGAATATATTGCAAAACTATAAAACTGTACCAATTATTTTTGGTCCAGTTTCTAGTGCAAATATTTTAGTTCACTTGAAATAAGACAAAACTAACTTACAAGTAACTTCTCAGCAAGAAATAGGAGTTTGGTTTAAGTCGGGCGTCTTTCATTAGCAGATCATAGCATGAAGTCATGCCACTGACATCCAGCAACATTTTACTCAGAAACCCACTTGGGTTAAAAAATTTTTCTTTTTACTGCTGGAAATGAACCAAAAACAATTTATAGACCAATAAAATAGAAATGAATTGGCTCAAAAAGTTAAATAAATGTAAACATTAAGGCAAATTTCATACAAATGTTGGTTCTGGTAGAAAAGAAAATGTAACTTGTTCACTTGTTCAACGTAGTGTTGTTCAGTTAAAGGAGAAAAAATTCACAGTAATATAATTTGTGTTTATTAATGGAGAGAAAAAAACAAATTTTGGTCCCTGAGAAATTTCATCTTGGGGATTTTGGCTGTCAGTGCAAAAAGTTTGGACACCATTGTGGTAAGTCAGTAATTCATTAATATTGATGAAAAATTACCAGTTCCATTGGAAGATTATTCCACTAAAAACATGGGCAAAATATCTGGTTATAAGTCAAACAATCTGCCAATGGAACTTTTTCATCAATATATAGGAATTATTGACTTAAAGTAATCTGCTATTTCTTACTGAAAAGTTATTTTTGTTAGTTTTGTCTTATTTCAAGTGTACTACAATATTAGCACTAGAAATTAGACTAAAACTACTTGGTAAGATTTTGAGTTTTTGCAGTGTACGAGCATTGATCTGAAACTAGAAAAGAGGAGGAGGAAGTGTCTATTCACCATCAAAAATGTAAGTTTAAGTTCATGGCAGCCTTATGAAATCGCTCTTGTAATTTTAAATACTTAGTGATAGTATTTGAAGTTATTTTGAAAATATTTTTCATCATTACATTTTAGGATTTTTGTCAGTCGAGTGTCCATCTCAGTGGACATCAGGACTGGGGTATATTAGCCAATGTTTAATTATTTAGTGTTATTGTGTAACGAAAAAAGTATCTGCAAGCATTTTACAGTTTGTTTGTGGTTTCAAAATTTATTTATTTTTATTTCACGTTTTATTTTTTATGTTTTTATGAGTAAAAATGCTGACTTTCTTGAACTGCTTGTAATTTTTTACTTTTTTCATGCTCTAGCAGAGTAAAAATTGGTTTTGTTTTTTTGCTCTGTTGATAAAAATGAAGTCTGAAGGGGTTAAAATTAACTTTTTTCAGAATCTTTTATATTTTTAACAGTTGAATTTTGTTCATTATTTCTGCAGTAACAGCACTTTTTATAGGTTGAATTTATTTTTAAACCTCAACACAAAGGTCATACAGCTAACTTGCTGCCTCTTTCAGTCCTTTCCTTAACCAGTACTAACCTACCAGCCTTCCTTTAAACCAGAACAAGTCAAATCCTGCCCACATTAATGCAAGACCTGGGTCTAATAGTAGTATAGCAAATCTTAAATATGTAACCTGCTCAAATTCTCGATTCCATCTTGATCTAAATGCAGAAAAATTTGCTTAGTTGAATTAATTAAATATTAGGATTTAACAGTGTGTAGTAAAATGTGTAAAAACCTTGAATTTAAATAATCTTTACACCTGAAATGGTTTGAAAAATCCTATAAATATTTTTTCCTTGAGAGAAAAACACATTTTTTTCAAACAAGCAAATTTATTTTTGTAATTTCAATTTGCATAATTGTACTGATATCCCATAATTCATGTAAACTGTGACATGGATAGAATTTGATAAAACATTTTTATTTCTATCAGTTGACCCAGGTCTGCAGCTCAGATTGACTTACTGTATGTTTCTTATGGTCTGCTGTTCTTGGCTGCTTATTGTTGCTTTATCTGTTTGATTTCTTTAACAACTTTGGCCTTTTCTTACCAATCACACCTGCCAATCTTCTACCCTTTCTTGGCATTCTGTTTAAATTGTATTCTTCTACCTTTGCTTCCTACTTTGTCATTCTTTTATCCCTTTCACTTTTCTTTTCTTTCTTTCTTTCTGCCTCTAACCTCCCGTTCCTCTCATCTTCTCTTCCTCTTGCCTCGCAGGGTCACTCTTGACCCTTCTAAACGTCCGAGCTCAAACAAGTCCATGTCGGGCTGCACCCTCCCGCAGGGGACAAAAACAGTTAGTAAGTTTTCTTCCTTTCCCATGTTTTCTGGCTGCATCTGTCTGTCTGCCTGCCCCACCCTCCAGTGCCTCCGTCGTCCTCCCCTCTCCCTCCATCAGCTGTCCGTCGCAGCTTGCTGTTCAGCGGTGCAAACCTTGACCTGAGGTAAAGCTGCTTTACATGCAGGAAGTGTAATCCCTGCTTTAGTTCAGCTAAAGCTAGTTCTGGGCGATTGAAATATTTCCAATAATTGAATATTTAATTTTTGGAAAATTAGGGTATTTTTTTCACCATAGTTTCCCAGGGCGGCCATCTTCTTTGACAAGCATAGGGGTGGGCGATATGGACTTATAAATTTACCACAATATTTTGTGTTAATATTGTGATAAGGACAAAAATGATGATGAAAAACAATTGATTACTTCCTTGTTAGGTAACTGTATGGCTGTGACTGCACGGCTCCACAAACATAAATAATGTTTTTGGAAAAACATTCCCATTTGAAATCTGCTTCTTTCGGGCGCCACTTTCTTAAAGAAGTGTGATTTATTTCACTAAACCTCAAAATTTAGCTGCATATTTTCAAGTTTACTGATATTTACTGATGCTCTAGTTTAGCAAACAGTGGAGAAAATAGTAAAAGTAGCATTTACAATGTCAGTTTCTTAAATTTTTTAACATCATGAATTAAATGCTTTTTAAAATACATAATCAGCAGTTATTCTGTGTAGTGTTGTGGTATTTCCAAGCTGTGTTGTCGCTTCTCGATGTCATTTATTCAGTCATGTTTCTTTATGTTGTTAATCTTTGGAAATGTTCATTAATCCCAGTTTATTCACCTTTAATGTGACTCAGTGTTTGAGTTCTTTATTCTGCGTTCAAGGCACGCTCTGACTTTTCATTCCCGTTTTTTTCTGAGAGAACTTGATTTTTAGTTGTTTCTTCTTGTACAACAGCTTCACCTCAGAGGTGTCTGTCTGTCTCTGTGTCTCTCTGTCTGTCTGCGTCTCCGCTGGCTCGGCTTCATGCTGCGCTGAAATGTTGCTTGGGCTGCAGCGCCGCCATCAGCTTACAAGAAAAAAACCTAGGACAGTAATGTTTTCTTTTTTTACATGGGTTAGGCTTTCTTCTGACTAAGTGATGGATCTAAGTGTTGAGTCAGAACAGGCTTAAAGTTGATCAGGAGACAGAAACGACTGAACTGCTCTAGTCTGAGTCAGAAACGGCATAATGTGTTTAGATATTGCCAGGGAAACCAGAGGGACGAGAACCAACTTACCAACTTACTGATGCAGAGAATTTCAAAGTGGAGCTTGATCACAGATAAATTGTGCTGTGATCTTTTTATGTTTTTTCCCCCTATTTTCTCAGTTTTTCCTGTATTTTTCTTATTGTTTTTCATTTCCTTCATTTTTTTTTACCCAATTTTCCTTTTTCCTAATACTCTTTTTCTTTTGTTTCCCTTTTTTCCCCCTTCTCCTCTTTATTTCTTTTGCTCTGTTTTCTTTTATTTTCCCCTTATTTCCCTTTTTCTTTCTTTCTTCTTTTATCCCTTTTTTCTTTATTTTCTCTTTTTTCCATTTTCTTTTACCATTTTTTCTTGTGTTCCCTGATTTTTCTCTTGTTTTCCTTTTTATTCCCCTCTTTTTTCCAAATGTGGCTTCAACTAGATGAATAATCTTTGCAGAGTTTTGGAGTGAACCAGGTCTGTTTGGTTCATATTTCAGGTTTCAGCATATGGTGAATGTTCCAGTGTAGCTTGTAATTTTATGTAGAGATGGTGACTTTTAAAGCACTTTATCCATTCAAGGTGTGATATTTCCTTTATTTATTGGTCCAATATTATGGACTCTCTCTTATTTCCACATGTGTTTAGCATATAGAAAAGCTAATTTCAACTTCATTTAACTTTTTATCTCTTTTATATGTACTTGATTTTTTTGGTTTGATGTTTCTTTGTTAGGCTTCAGATTTTTCTCACTTTAGATTTTATTTTTCAAAAAACCCTAATAACTCCAGAAAGTGACAGTTTTCTGGAGCCTTTAAACATGTGTGCCTCAGTGGGGAAGTTTGGGGAAGTATTTGCATCTGTAGCTCTTCAGCCTTGAACCTGTGACATTTAGAGCGTGCAGCATATGTCTGCGCTCTCTGCAGCAGCAGATGCCTGTAAGAGTCGTCTGAGTCTGTAGCAGTCATCCTGACTTACTGACCCGGCATCACTGCTGCTTTAAATCAGGATTAGTTACATAACCAGGATTTATCCTTCTGTTAAACACGGATCACACACACACACCTCTTCCTTAAGACACATGAGGCTGTCTGGTGACACCATTAGCTTCTCCGTCTCTCTTTTTTTCCTTTTCTACTTTTTTATTTAACTTGTTAGAGGCAACTTTTATTACAACTACTTTGTACTTTCTTTTTAACCACTTAGAAGACTTAGATCTAGCATTTTGTTTTTACTTTTTTAGGATAATAGAGAACATAAATGCATCTTTTCAAATATCAGTTTGAGGAAAAAGCAAGAATCTTCTGATTTCTATCACCTTGATGTTACAAGTTTGTAGAAAATCTTCCCTGTTTATTTGCTGCAGTTATTTAGATTACACAGTTATTGATCATTGATTATTTAGGCAGAGAGTCTTCATGAACACATTGTCTGGGTTTTATTTTGATTTAGTGACACAGTGCAGAGACGAGGCAGTTATTGCTGTTATTAGAAAACAGCAGCTGATTAAAAAGAAAAACCTTTGCGCCAACTAACTTTAAAAAATACAAATTATTTTAAGAAAATTAAGCAAACATTTGCGCCATCTAGTGATCATATATGGAAAATGCAGGCTTGTTTGTAACTTGCTTATTTTCTTCTTTTAATCTGTAAAGTTAACTACACTGGTTACAAAAGAGGATTTTCTAAAGAACTTAAACTTGAAGAAATATTTATATTTACATATTTATATTTTATCATCATAATACAATGGTACATTTTCTTTTATCACACTAACAAACACCAAATTTATTCAGTCTATTTGTCAGATAAAATCTCTTAAGATTTTTACTATTTAGATTCATGGTTGATTAATTTCCAGTCAATATCTTTACTTGCACATTCTCAAGCTTGTATTTCGATCAATATTAGAACTTTGTATTGACCTCAATAGATACTTAATTGTCTGAATTTGGACATTTTGTTCCGGGAGTGACTTATAATATAACAGACAAAACAAAAAATAATCAACATCAAAACACACTTAACCATAGACAAAGTAAAGACAGAAACAACAACTTCCGCTCTAGTTCATTGCTTCTCTGCATGGTATTTAATTATGTGGTAATTTATGAAAATGCAATTGATTAAGATGACTACTATCCATCTTAGTATCTGCATTTATGCCTAACCCTAACCCCACCTGTTACATGTTTATCCCTAACCCAGGGGTCTGCAACCTTCGGCTCTTTGAACTTCCCACAATGACTCTTAATAGCTTTTGTTTAAAAAATGTAACAAAATTAGTCCATATTTTTAAATATACAGAGAACAGCAACTGGAGGTTTTACACAGTTTTTAATTATTTCCACTGGATTTTCACAAAGAATGTTTTCCCACCTGATAGTCCGGTAAGCTTGGTTTGCTTTGGGACCAAAATTGGAACATTTATTACATTTCCAGCTGCTGCTTTTCACACTGTAGTTTGTCAAATGGACTAAACCATTTGAAAAACCTGTTTCCTTCCTCGGCTGTGAGGGCGCTGCACCAAGATCCACTGAAGGAAGTAACACAAAAACCTTTGAAAAAGACACTGAGCGCAACCACCTTCTTGTAAATAAGTGTAAATAAAAATGGAGTAGCATCAGAGCGGTTGTAGGAGTTTTTTTTGTCTTTGGCTAAAGACCCCAAGTAATTTCTCCTGCTAGAACTGGATTAGCTTGTTTGTTTTCGTTGTTTCGTTGTTTACCCAGAATGCCCTGCACTTTAGTCTGCTTTCTGCTTTTGGAGTGGTCTCTGGTCCAATTGGCATCATTTGACATTTGCGGCTCTAAAAGAGATTTATTTGGCTGTTCTCCGAGCAAAATGGCTCTTTTGGTTGCAAAGATTGCAGGCCCCTGGTCTTACCCAACCTTAACCAAAACTTAATTCACATTCTTCCTCTAAACTGAACAAGCGTTCAGTTTAGAACCCTTACAAGCGAAATAGGGGGCTACCACAGTAGCACCAACCTTTGGTCCCCATAGACATAAAGGTCTTCAGGGAGTCGGTGAATGTATTGGGTGGTTGGCCCAATATGTAGCAAAAACAAGTACACACACACACACACACACTAACTTAAAGATGATGTTCCTTTGTTACAGTATAAACTCCATCCCACTCCATCCAAACTTCTCACCTGCTACATGTTGTTGTTTCTCCTTCATCCTGTGTTTCAGAGCAGCGGAGGGCTCTGATAATTCATCTGTGCTTTAAGGGTCCGAGTTGTTCTGTGTTATAAAGGAGGTTTAGAGGACATTGGTATGTGTTGAATTGATAATATTTGGTTGGTTCCTAATGGATCGTTTTGTTCTTCTTCTTCTTGAGGGTCACAGACCAACCTGAGAGAATCAGCAGATCTCCGGTCACAAGGTGAGTGCAGTGAATCTTGTCTGTCTTACAGATAATTGTTAAAATCTTCATGTTTGAAATCGATTTGGGTAAAGTTGGTTTCCAGTTTAAAATCTAACAAGCTGCATTTCCAATGCATATGTACTCAAACCTTTTGTCAGCTTTGCGCTAATTTTGAAAAAACACAATTTCGCAATTGCAGAGTTTCCATTACATGAGAAAAGTAATTAAAATCACATGTGAATAAGTTGCACATGTGAATGATGCATTGAAAAGCATCATCCTCCAACTGCTTCCAGTTTTCTTCTTCGTCTTCTTTGTGTTTTGCACCGGTTGTAACATCCAGTTGTTGATCACGTGACCCGTGATGCACAAAAAGGTGTTGCCACTGCAGTTTTGCAAATTAAACCAATTTCTATATGGCCAAGAAAAACCCACCTCATCCTCATTCCTTTTCCCCTTTTTTACTTTGTTTTTTTACATTTTTTTGCCAGTTTTTGCTTTTTTCCTATTTTTTTCCTTTTTTCTTTTCTTTTGGCAATTTTCTCTTTTCCCACTTTTTTCCATTCTCTACTTTTTTTCTATTCTAGTCTGTTTTCCATTTTTTCCTCTTAATTGTTTTTGTAAGTTTTCACTTTTTTCTCTAATCCCTTTTCTCCTGCTATCCTCCTTTTCTTTTTCCGTTTTCCTTTTTCTGACATTTTCCAGTTTCTTCCTTGTTTCTCCATCTTTGTAATTGAAACATTCATTCCTGTGAGATGCTGCTCACAGGAATCCAGCAGGATTACATCTGTTACATGTTTCCTGTACATCTGTGGCTGGTAGTTTGTAGTTTATCTTACTGAAGCTCTCATTTGCTCCTCTCAGCCTCAGCCTCTCCAGCCCAGTGTCAGGGTAAAAGCAGCAGGTAAAACAGTGGCAGGTCAATGTAATCTATGCAGACTATGAAGTAGAGCGTGTTGTGATAGAACTAAGATAAATGTTTACATCTTATTTGTACCTTAGAAGGGTTTTAAAATGTGTGGGCTTTTTTGTTTTAATATTATTGTAGATGAACTGTTGTAAATTTGCATTTATTTTATCTTGATGTTCTGATGGGTATAAACTGTGATTACATCACATTTAAAGGTCACATTTGTCTATTATAAACTTTTTTTTCAATTTTAAAGTGACAAATATGCAATACAATTTAACTGAGAAGCTATCTGATTTGTCAAAATAGGCAGAACTGAGCAGACTAAAATCTCATTATCTAAGAGTGATTTTGTGCAAAAACATGTTCTGTTTAGAGCTATCTTAACATTTTCAAGGAAGAATAAAAAGCCACCTTTAAATTTAAGATACCCTCCATAGGCAGGTGGACAATCTGATTAAAAATTTTTTTCTCTTCTCTCTTCCCATTTTTTTCAACCACACATTCTTTCCCATCTCTTTAAATTTCATTCCCCTCTACTAGTCGCCATCTATCTGGGCATCAAAAAGCGGCCGAGCCCCGGACCCCCCGATGCGGATGGGATGTGAGGGTCCGGAGCCCCCAGGACCCGGCCGAGGTGGTTCTGGCCCTGCGGGAGGCGGCGCAGGGCTGCGGCTGCCAGGTCCACCTGGCCGGCCCGTTCCTCCTCTCCTGCACCCACGGCGCGGCCGGCGCACGCGTGGCCTTTGAGGCCGAGGTCTGCCAGCTGCCCAACGGGCCAGGTCAGAGCGGCGTGAAGTTCAGGCGCCTGTGGGGGGCGCCGTTGGCCTTCAGAGACATCGCCGCCAAGGTGTCGAAGGAGCTGGAGCTCCGAGGTGAGGCGGGTAGGTGACAGACCGACACTTCCAGAAAAACACCCGCAGCTCCCAGACTCCTCCCACTCACAGCCGGACGGACTAAAGATGGCCCTTTGACCTCCGACCCCCGCTGAGCTCACACATACACAGCTTGAGGCCATAGAGTTGGACTTTCTTTTTTGTTCAGATTTAACTTCAGGTTGCTGAGAAAGACGGAAAACGTCTTGTTGACATTGTTTCTGTCGCTTGTCATCATTCCTTTTTAAAGAGCTGCTATTTAAATGTTTTTTTTAATTATTTTTCTGTGTAATAAGTTCATTTTTTTTGCTTAGTGCTTTTAAAATAGGAGGAAATTGACGACTTTTGTCAATACTGGAAGCAGATGTCACAGAGGAAACCTCCGGCCACTAGGGGGAGACATGCAGAAATGCAGGGACTGCCAACAGACTAAATGGAGCGTAGTTACGTTTCCTCTGTCTGGATACCTGCTGAAAAGTTTGCTCCACCATTTTGTTATGGTAAAAAGTAAGTACACCCTTTTACAGCTATAAAGTTTGCCATATAAGGACATAATGACATTGTTTTGGACTTTAAAATTGTCATTATTTATTCAACAAATATGAAGCCAAGATAAAAAAAAATCTGTGTCATGGAAAAACTAAGTGCACCCTGTGATTTAGTAGCCTGTAGGGCCTCCTTTGGCAACACCTTGTAGTAAACAGTCTGGTAGACTCAGTTCTTTATAGTTGATTAAATGACTAGTCAAACCCACATCATGATCCCTCCACCACCGTGCTTGGCCGTATGTATTAAACCATGTATGCGTGGTTTTCTCTAAAACTTTCTGCTTTGGTGTCATCTGTCCAGAGCTTCTTTCAGATGAAACATTTTTACGTTTTAACAATGAGATCTTTTAATTTTACTACTGCGTTTTGGAGACTTTTTTAGGGCTGCATCGATTGCAGTTTTTTGGCAGATCATCAATTTTTAAAAAGCTTCAATTGACTATTCAGATTTGGCCTCTACCAATTTTGTTTATCTGAAAAGTCACTAAAGATAGCGACAAAGTTGGAGGCAACAGTTGGGGTTTTTCAGACCTCTGCAGAGGTAAAATGTAAGTATTCATAAAAATTGGCAGCCATCTTAAATAATATGAATACTCTTAATGTTTATAGAAAAAAATGTGTGGGTTTGCCAAGGCAGTAAATGTTTTTCACACTGATCTGGATCAGTTAATCAATGAAATTTGATAACTTCCCCTTTAATTGCAAGGGAGCATTTAGTTTTTCCACACACATCTTTCCATTGGGGTTTAATTTAATTCGATATGTGATTACCGTCATTGAATCTTTTGTGTGATTCTCTAAGCTTGAGGTTTTATGCAAATATTTTTTCAATCTAGTAAATATCAAATCACTTTATTTTGTCCTGTTTCTTAAATCTCTAGAATTAAAGGAGGATGTACTTTCTTTTTACCGTAGTTGGGAAGTGAGCAAAACTGCCAAATAATTAAAAAAAAGAATAATAATTAAATATATTGAGCTCCTTCCCAACACTAAGCTTCAGTCAATGATGAACCTGGTTTTTTACATCATTATTATTTACTTTTACGGCACCAATATAATTCAACATGGAAATAATAAACAGGATTTGGTTTACTTTGTGTTATGTTGTAAAAACTAAAGAAAATAAATTCCTTCATTAATCTTTTTAAAAAATCCAACAGCTTTTTCTTCCAACTGCAAAACTAACCTCTCTCCCACATCGACGGTAAACTGGTTCAGAACAAAATGGAGTAGTTGGTGCTTCCCTCACTTTGTTCGGTGCCCAGACTGTCTGACTGTTGATGTTTAGAGAAGAAAAGCGCCACAAAGCCAAGGATCGCATGATTTCGACCCAACTGGACTTCATCTACTTCATCTGGTTACGTTTGATATTTCTGGAATCTTTAAATAGATTTTGCACGTTTTTTCACGTTTTCAGTGGACTGAAACTTAGCCTTTACATGCAACAACTGCAACTCCTGGCAAAAATGTTGAATCATGACACATTGGGAATATTTTGCAATGTAAAGAAAAACATCTGATATGAGGTCGGCAGAGTACACAAAGATTGTACTCGAGTAACAGGAGTTATTAAAAAAAAACACTAAACTGTTTTATTTAGTGTTAGCTTCCACTAAATAAAATGCTCTACCAACATGTTACTTAGTGGAAGCTAACACGAAATACCTATACTAACATACAGTGGAAGCTAATGCTAAATTGTTACACCAGATTTTACCCAAACTAATATCACTCAAGTAAAAAAACTGAAAGTGCAGTACAGTAAAACTACTCTTCAAAGTATTTTTTCCACAAAAAGTTACTCCAATTAAATGTAACAGAGTAAATTTATGGAGTTACTTTCCACCTCTGTGTACGACAGTTGATTATAATTAATGTTTCCTTTTTTTATCTACTCTTTTTTTCTCTCTCTCTGGGGAAATGAAACCATTTTCCATTAATTATAAGGTCATTCATGTTTTTTCAGGTTACAAACATACTTGGGATCTTTTAATAGATTATTAAACATCCACCATGAGCTGTGCTTCCATAATTTTTGCCAAGAGTTGTAAATCTCAGTTGTTTCTTGATTCTTTTCCATACAAGCTGTAGATTTCCCATCACTACTGGTACGACTGTTCCCCCATTGGATTAAAGTTACAGACTGTTAACCAATCAGATTCCTGATTCAAAATGCCAATTTCAAACATCCAAATCCCTGGCATCACTTTGATGCAACAATTAAGATATAACAAATTCTCCATTTTGTTTTATTTTAGGTACTTTTTTGCTCGTCTCTAAGAAAATCTACCAATGTTTGTGGGGTTTTCTGATTACTGGTTTCCGTCTGAAAATGTCAAGCTGTGATTTAGAGGCTAGTTGTTCGACTTTCTGTTTGTTTACTGCTCTGCCTCTTCGCCCCAAAATGTTGTCAGACTAATTCATGCTTCAAGACCACTGATTACTTAAATCCAACTTACCGCCGGCTGAGACACCAGAAACGACCGACTTGCAGTCCTGCATGTCTCCTAGGATATAATGTGTGACACAAAATAAAAACCTTCAACCTCTGATATATTTTTATTCTTTCTTCTTTATGCACATTTGGAGAAGATGCATAAACTTTGTTTTCCTCCCCGTGTAACATTAAATCAGAATAAATAATAATAATTTGGGAATTCATGCAAAGACAGACTAGAGAGTATATTTTAAGGCAGAACCTCATTGTAAAATCTAAATTAACATACCAGGGAGAGAATGGTAGCTCTCCACAAGTCTGGTTCATTCTTGTAACTTACACATAATGTAAGCAGTTTTGCTAATGCTAAAGCTCTTTAACATGGCATTTAGCAGAAGCTAATGCTAACTGATATACCAGCATGGTTTTTAGCGGAAGGTTTTATAAAATTATATACCAAAATGGTATTTAGTGGAAGCTAATGCTAAAATGCTATACTAACAGGGTATTTAGCAGGAGCTAATGCGCTATCCCGACATGGAATTTAGTGGAAACTAATGCTAAAGCACTATACCAACACAGTATTTAATACAAGATAAAGCAAAAGCAGTATATCAGCACAATATTTAGTGGAAGCTAAAGTGCTACACCAATGCACTATTTTGTGGAAGCTAATGCTAAGGCACGAGCTTTCACTAAGTGCCGGTATAGAGCATTTCACAAAATGCTTTATACCGGCACAGTATTTATCAGAAGCTAACGCTAAAGCATTTTACCAACATGGTATTTAATGGAAGGTAATGTTAAGGCATTAAGTGCTATACCAACACAGTATTTAGCTGAAGGTAACGCTAAAGCGCCTTGACTTAAAACAGGAGAATTTGTCTCTTACATCAGGCAATAGGTTGAAAAAAGGTTATGTCTGTTTTTACAGCAGCAGACACAGATTTCAAATGTGTCTTTGGTTTGTATGAAGAAAAACAAAAACAGGATGAGTTGATTGTTACATGGGGCTTTGTTTAATTCTCCAGTTATATTTTACAACCAAAAAAAAAAAATTTGTACACACATAGCCACGACCAGACTATGCATGGGTTGATCCCAGGATGTTACGAAGGAGATGGGAAGATGATTTCAGTTAGAAGAAATTAGATGAATAGGGAGAAAAGGCAGAAAAAGTAAACAGAAGTAAGAAATGAAGGAGCAGAAGGAAAAGTGGAGTGTCTTTGGATGGAAGGAAGTCATCAGCAGGAAGTAGCCGTTTGGCCGAAACCAGTAAAATAACTTTACAACGAGGCTACATGTTCATTGTTTTTTTTTAGAAAATAGAAAAAAAAAACAAACACAGACAGTCATTTCATCATGGGTTGTCTGTCCGCTTTACTTCTGAGCGGGGATCATGCCGTCGATGGACTCGCCCTTCTCCAGCTTCTTCTCCATCTCCACCATGAGCTTCACGCCGTCGACCACCAGCTGCACCTGGTCCACCTCGGAGGAGCCCAGTCGGTCGGCGTTGGAGATGTCGAACACGCCGCCCACTGAGGCTGTGTCCACACCGCCTGGAGGGGAAAACAGAAGAATGAGGCCTAGTCCAAACATCGCCGAGTCTTTTTAAATCCATGCTGGAGAGCAAAAACTGCTCATCGACAATGACTAGCATTGGTTTTAGCTCTCAAGTTCTTAACGCTCTAAATCTTAGAGTTAAATATTATTTCTAAATATATGCATGATACGTTAAAGAAAAACAGACGCAGTGCTTTGCTACTAATTGTCAACACTAGGACAACTAGATAACAAGGTCATGAAAAAGTTTTAATTAAAAACATTTGCCAATAAGAGGGAACTAGCTATGCTAGCTTGACTTTGACAACCTTAACGTGTAGATGTGATGCAGAATTCGGTGCTTAGGTTCACATTTTTAAAAAAAAGGCGACCCATCCACCAACTGATAATCAGGTTTTTACATTAGCTAATCAGCCACTGCTGTGTTAGCTTAGCTAATAGCAGAGACAGCTAATCTACCACAGCAATCACTTATTAATAATCGCAAATTAAACATCAAGCCTAAGAACATAAAACTGTAACGGACTGAATGTTCAGTTCTTGTTGAATCCAGTGGCGTTGTTTTCAGTTGCTGTGGCAACGGGTCTGTGTGTAGCGTAGCCGACACAGAGAGCAAGAAAATGAGAATGGTTTTGAGTTGTTCTTCAATGGTTTTTCTGTGTTATTTTCTCCTTTGCTGTGGCGCACTGCACTGAATTAATAATACCTAAACCTCCAGGTTTGATTATCAGAATTTTCTGGATGAAAACAATAAGGTGTGTACATATAAAATAATCTTTTCCACACCAGATCGGTTTAAGAACAGTATTCATCCACAGCAACCTGCTGAATTACAGCACCCATCGTTGCTTTAAATATGCCGAACACATAGGGGGCAGTGTAGCGCAAAGCAAAAATCTACGTTAGCCAATCAAAATCCTTCATGTTTAATAAGTCGATGTCGACAGGGAATCAGTGGTCAGAAGTAACTTTTTGTTTTGAAGAGGAAGAAGACAATTGGCAGAAGCAGATTAGCTTAAATATTTAGTATTTTACTATATAAGGCTGCAATATCTGAGACCATCTGTTTTTCCACAATAGACCTATTAGTGATCAGAAATCACTTTTTATTATTTGTTCAACTTCAGGTTTAAAAACCCAAAGGACAATTAATTCATTAAGTATATAAAAAAGACAAAAATTAAGAGACAATCAAAGGTTCAAAAGTTTTGGACGATACAATGTAGGACAATGTGGCCATGTATCTTTCTTTATTTTTGTTCTGCATTTGTTTCCCTCCCTACGTTTTTGGCGCAGAATACTCTTTTTCGACGCTCATGTGTGGCAAAGTAGATAGTAAAAACACAACAGCGCCTCCTACGGTCAGAATATACAGCAGTCATAGAATATGATGTAACCAGAGGTGGACAGAGTACCCAAGTAAGAGTAGAAATACTTCATAATAAAATTACTCAAGTAAAAGTAAAAAGCACAGCAAAGTAAAGATGATGCTTTTTCTTTTTTTTTTTAAATAGCTACTCGTTATTAGCTCCCTCTGGGTGTAACACCTGTTCTTCCGCCCAGCAGAATAAAGGAAGCGGTTGCCGCACCTGTGCCGCGTTTCTGCAGACGCAGCCTGGTCAGGATCTCCTCGAACTTGGCGTGCGTGCTGAGCTTGGGCAGCTTGACGTGCACGCCGCCGCGCAGGCCGGTGCCCAGGTTGGAGGGGCAGGTCAGGATGTAGCCCAGATGCTCGTTCCACATGAAGCCGTGGTTGTGCTTCTTGAAGATCTCCTCAATCTGACCAACATGAAGAGAAACTGAAGTAAGGCTTGATTACTGCCTAAACACATACAGCTGGTTTCATTTTTATTAATCCATAAAATAAGTTCACGTTGCTTCCAAGCACAGTGTCCATTTTAAGTGGTGTTGGTTAAGAGTTTTATGAGTTTTCAGTATTTTCCGGATGCTTTCCATCGGTCCAGTCCTTGTACTTGACAACACATTGGGTATCGTTTGTAAAGTTACACAATAAAAACTTAACAGCACTAATTTGGTTTATTAAGCCTGAAAAAAATGTGGCTGTTCATTTCTCAAAGTCATATTTTCACCATTTTATTCATACATTTATAAATGTCAGAATTCTAAACTAAATATTTAGTTTGGTGAATTAAATAGTTATTGACCAAGCTAAATATTTAGTCTGAAAATCACTTGCTTCGTTTGGAAATTAAATGTTTAATTTGGAAAATACATATTTAGTTCTGAACTAATTATATACAGTAGTTTGAAAGCTAAATATTTATTTGTAAATCAAATACTAATTAAATGTTAAATATGTAATGCATATTTAATTTATTAAATATGAAAGATTGATATTGAAACTAAATATTTATGTATTTAGCTTCCTAACTAAATATTTCTTATTAAATATAGTTGTTCTATTGGACTTCTTCCACATATTATTTGTTAATTATTTTACAAACAACAGAAAAAGCAGATTGTTCACATTCAGGATGAATTACTTTAATGTTAAAGTGATGATCTGTGAAATGTTCTGATATTCAGATGTTTATGGTTTGATACTAAATAATAAAGTGATCCTCCATTTGAGAACAGGAGGGACAAATGTTTGTGCCTCTCCACATATATATGCTGTTATTCCTGTAAATGTAACAAGACTTTTTTTTTGTTGCATTTTTTATGCACCCTGATGTGTAATTTCTCCCTCTACAGAAATATTTTGTAAAACAGTCTAGGACTGTAAGGCAGCTAATTTGGGATTAGCAATCTGGTTCGGCTGGCAGTTTCTGGTCTAGGTGTAACTTTTTAATATTTTTTTATATTAAATACATTGCTTACTAGGGGAAATTTTCTTCTGTTGTCAAAAAATGCGTATATCTACATAAATATCAAATATATGTATTAAAAAATGTCCAAAGTGCAATTAAAACTCCAGAAAGCCTCGATCAAGACCACTTTAAGGACTTTCACTTCATCAGTACAGTAGAAGTCTGACTGCTGCAGCAAATCTGATGTATTTTAAGAAGTCAGTTGGATCTGTTATGTGTCTGTTTTTGAGCAGCTCTGAGGTTCATGAGGCGAGTTTCACCTTCTGCAGGCCGACACAGAAGCGTCTGAAAACCTCCTTCATGTTGCCTCCCTTCTGCATGGAGATGACGCGCAGGTGATCCTCCTCGTTCACCCAGACCAGGAAGGTCTTGTTGTCGTTGTGCCTGAAGAATAACAATATTATTCAAATCAAGGTGCAACAGAAAATAGTTGGAGCTTCTACTTTGATAAGGCAATTCAGTCCAAGTGGATCAAGAAGATGCAACAGAAATTTCTTATTTGGTGAACAAAGATGATGTTTGACTACTATAAAGATTTATCAGAGCAGTGGGGCTGAAACGATTAATCGAATCAATCGTGATTAATCGATTATTGAAATAATTGTCAACTAATGTTAGTAATTGATTAATTGTTAACTGGAGTATACAGACTCAACATATATCCATTTGCTGAAAGAACAACACATTTAATGCAATAGTTGAACTGAAACTGTGCAGAAATACACACATTTTGCATTTCAGATACAAAAACAACAATTTGTCTATAAATATGTTCAACCCAGAACTTCTCAAGTGGCAGTTCTGGCTCCTCCTGGTTCAAATTCTGTAATGATTAATCAAATTAATCATGATTAGTCGATTATTGAAATAATTGTCAACTAATTTAGCAACCAATTAATCTTTAACTGGACCATACAGACTCAACAAAAGGTAATTTTCTGAAACAACACATTCACAGCTGTCATTAAGCCGAAACTGTAAAAAATCGTACGTTTTGCATTTAAAATAAAAAATATCTTTGTTTGTAAATATGTTTTACCCAAAACTTCTTAAGTCGTTGTTTTACTTTCTTCTGGTTCAGATTCTGAAGTGATTATTTGGATTAATCGTGATGAATTGATTATTGAAATGATCAACTAATTTAGTAATCGATTGATCGTTAGCTGAAGTATACAGACTCAACAAAAGGTGATTTTCTGGAAGTACAACACAGTCAGAATTGTAATGAAGGCAAAATTGTACAAAGTATCTGCAGAATGTGCCAATACTTCCATCTGATTAATCAATTAATCATTAGAATAATTGATAACTAAAACATACTCATCTTTTGTTGAGCATACAGACTTAACAAAAAGATGATTTGCTGAAATAACATAGTCAAAGCTGTAATGAAACCAAAACTGTACAAAATAGCTGCAGAATGTGCCAATATTTCAATCCGATTAATCACTTAATTGATAGAATAATTGATAACTAAAATAATGGTTATTTGCAGCTCTGCTCACCAGATGCCCCTGCCGTCGGGCCAGTCGCGGGCCATGCCGGCGCAGGTCAGCAGGGGGGACACTGGCTTGTCAAACAGGAAGTGATCAGCGATCAGCTGCTCCTGCTCGGCGTCGGTCATGCCGTTCAGGGGGTAGTACTTTCCTTTGAATTCGCCGTCCAGGGTGGACAGGGCTGGAGGGGGAACGGTGTCAGAATATTCAGAGAGAGAAGGTAAAGGTGGGGATGTGAGTCGGTTTGAAGCTCACCCTCAATGCTCAGCTTCTCGATGCCTCTGCGCTCTCCACGGCTGTTGTGGGGGGGCAGGGTGAACCCCTTGATGCTGCGGCCGGTACGCACACGGCTGGACAGCACGTAGTTGGGGTCCAGGTCGTCACCACCCTGATGGTGCAAAGAGGAGAGGCAATTTTTTTTTTTTTGTAGCTTCAATTGTCATCAAATTTAGGTTTCTGAAAAGTTTTTTATTCAAATTTTACTAAAATAAATGGACAAAATTACGACATTTTGCTGAAGTGACTTCAGCAAAAGAACTACTGAGCGGGTCTCCTAAACATATTTTATAAGTTGTATTGTTTGCCATTTCTGTAATAAAAGGTGCAAAAAGCACCCTAAAAACATAAATAGGTAAGATTAGAGGCCTCATAAGATAATATATTATTATTTTTGCTCTTAAATTTGTGATAAATATGTGATTTTAAAAGAGTTTAGGCAAAGATAACTTAAAAAATACTTAATAAAAACATGCTAACATTTCAAAAGTGAAACTGCATTGAACGTTTTGCAAAACTTTAAAAGCATAACTAGAAAATTTGACATACTAACATTTTGACATTTCATACTTTTCTTACAGTATTTTGTACCTATAACTTTTTTCCTCATCCCTACAATTTAATCACAATATATCAAAATTTATTATAATCATGTTAATGCAGTAATCATGTTCAGGATTTAACATTTTGGTAGCTAAAGAAATAAATTTCTGTAAAAAAAAAAAATTAAAAGGTTGTGCACATTTATTTATAGATTGCAGATAAATATAGAAGCCTATCTAAAGCATAACTAAACATTTTAAATACTTAAGGTAAAATTGTGTTTTTATTCTGAACAATATGCTAAATTGAGCCAGTGTGAAGTAAAATACTGATATTTTGAATTCAGGAATGAAACATCCACAAGGTGGCAGCACCTTTTTGTACCCAAATTGGTAACTTTTATACTTACAGATGATGGAAACATGATCTTATCATAAATTAGACAAATTACTAAAAACAAGATGCATTGTAAACCAATTAAAATCAAAGACTGACTATGGTAAGATAAATAAAGGGTTGAAAAAATGATGTCATATTTGAATGAAGGGCCCCATGACTGTGTCAGTTTGGCCCTTGCCCCCAAAATGGCTAAACCCAAGTTCTTACCTTCAGGTTCTCGAAGTTCAGGTCAGTCTTGTGCTTGTCGGTGGGCTTGTATCCGCCATGACGGTCGGAGATGATGGGGTCAAGCAGCTCCTTGAAGATCTCATAGGACTCCTCGTCTCCGGCGACGCAGCCCACGGTCATGATGAAGGGGTGACCTTACAGAAACGATACTGAAGAATTAGAAAAACCTCCTGGAACCATCTTTGAAGCTAAAGATGATTATTCAGATGTTTGCTTCAGTTAATCTAAGTCTTGAACGTGAAATCTGCTGTTGTGTTTGTTTCTTTACAGACGACTGTGTCCTTACCTGGGTTGTCAACGCCAGTCTGGATGACGTCATCCACGGTGAAGCCACTAGGGGTGGATTTGCCCCTCAGCTTGGAATAGATGTCCTTGGTAAGTACCTGCAATAGATGTCACAAAATATCTCACCTACTCCGTTTCCTTTGTTGGAAGCTAGTTTTGTTTAAAGGCTAATCTTTGAGGCTAAATATGACGATGTACCTTGGCCATGTGGTTGTTGTGCAGAGAGAGATCGGGGTACTCCTCATCCACGGAGAACTTCATCTTGTAGTCGTTGTGGCAGTTCTTCATGGCTGCCATTCTTACTTTGTCTGAGGAAGTGGAGAGGAGGTTTTAATTTCTAAGAATCTCATGTGCAGGGAAGCGCAGGCTTTGGTTACTCTGGTGATTAGAAGGAACGGTTGAAAAGTCTTCAAATATCAACATAAAATGGTCAGATTTTAAATATAGTCTGTTAAGGAAACAATGTGTATGCGTTTCCTTGAGTCCTGGAGTGAGACGGAGACTCTTACTGCCTGCATGTCTCACCACCTGTCTCTTCTAGACAGACTAGATTATAAATAGCACCACGGCGATTAGTTTTGCACTTTAAATAAAACCAACAACCAAACCAATCAGTTTTGAACACCTTTTTTCCATATTTAACCTATTCTCTCTGCAAAAACACAAAATATTACCAAGTAAGTTAGGTTTAGTTTCTAGTACAAATATCCTAGTACACTTGAAATAAGACCAAACTAATTTACAAGTAACTTTTCAGCAAGATATAGGAGCTTGTTTTAAGTAAATAATTATTTAATATTGAACAAATTCCACATCCATTGGCAGATTAATTTAATTATAATATGGGAAAACTGTGTTGTTATAAGTGAAATAATTTGCCAGTGGAACTAGAATTTTTTCATCAATATTAAGAAATAATTATTTACTTAAAACAAACTCCTATCTCTTATTGAAAAGTTTCTTGTAAGTTAGTTTTGTCTTATTTCAAGTGATACAGCTAATTGCTCTAGAGCCTAGACCAAAATTACTTGGTAATATTTTGTGTTTTTGCAGTGCTCTGTTGACCTTCAAGCATTGCACATCGACTTTTTAAATGCAAGGCTGCACCTTGTGAGGTTGCAGCTGCAGAATCAATCAGTTAATAGTCTGAACTACCAGTCTCTGTAAGGTCAGCTTGTGGAAGTGCATCAGACTCATGAGACCCGGTACTCCAAAAGGTCAAAGCATGCATTCCGCACAGATGCCTCCTTACCTTCCAACGGCTAAATCAAGCTCCCTAAACTATTCAGAGATGAACCCTAGTGCTGTTCTGCAGGCGTCAGCAGCAGCTGATGGATAGCCACAACTGTTTGCATGACACTCTCCTATTGCACGGTTGACTTTTTATGCAATAAAGACTCAAGTCTTTCAAAAGAAAAAGTTTTAGAAGTTAAGTAAAAATAGTTTATTTCCATTTGTTTTGTCTAGATTAGGAAGAAGCAAGGAATTTGTTTTGACCAAATGATTGCTGAAATCCTCGACACCTTAATTTTCATCTAAAAATATCAGTTTGCTACTTTATTACCTGCTTAGGAGAAAAGAAAGAAGTAACAAATCCTGGGATCAGATCCTGTTCGCCCAATGTAGGGGTTGCCCAGCTCTGACAGGTGATGGACTAAAGCCTTTATACCCAGATCTCTGTAACTATTGGATGGCTGAATCTGGGGTCCCCTTATTCCATTGGTTGAAGCAGCTTTTCTGGGCATGGATGGGCTCCTAAAAGGCAAGAACAAACGTCACACAGAGCTGGAGAGCAGAGGCGAGGCAACAGCTGCGAGCGCCTGGTCCAACCTTTCACCCTCTGCCTCCTGGTTGCTGCTCAGAAATCAGCAAAGGGAACACAATCACATCAGATTCATGCAAAATGCATTCAGTTTAAGTGTCTTAAGCTGTTATTTTTATTTTATGAACATAAACTAATGCTCTTTACAGTATTTTAAACCAAGAATCTAAATTTTACTTTGATATTAACTCAAGATTGAAAAGTTTGGACATGTGGAGAGTTTACTCTGCTTGGTGTCTTCGTTACTGGAACTCCATCTTCATTTTAAGAAGTTAAAATAACTTTGATTACATAATCCTGATGGCAAGAACAGATTAGATTTCAGTTCATGTATGACTCTGCTACTCGGCATGCTCTGAATTCAGGTTCCTTGACTCTGTTCTTTGAATGAAATGTTGTGACGCATAGTGATAGCAAGTTCAAAATATTTGGTAGATCAGAGAAGGAAAAATTCCTTTTATTCAGTTTACAGCTACTCAACATTGGCAGAAATGTCAAAGATTTAAAACTTTTTTATGAGTTTAAACAATTGCTTTAAGAAAAAAGTTTGAATTTATTGGGAATTCCCGCAGTCATGCTTGACCCTTGGTGTTTTAATGTTTGAAAGTCAGACTTTCAAAATAGACGTTTATTCTAAGTTCTGACCAGAAATGAACACATGAGATACACGGAAAAATATAATACTGACATAAACAAACAATGGCTTTAATTGATCTAAATTGTTTTAGGAGTTGATACTCAATAACCAAACAACTGAAAACATGAGTGAAAGAAGCTCAATCATACAGGGAGGCTTTAGCATTAGCCTATGCTAAATACTATGTCTAGTGTTAGCAGAGCTAATGTTTATGATTAGTGTTTTGGGGTTAGTGTGACTAGGTTTTTAGTTAGCAGTGCCCACCACTGGTTTGAAAATCTTACCTTGACTCCTTCCAACATATTACTGTGGGCAAATAGCTAAATCTTTGTTGTGTCTGACTAATAGACCGTTTTCTAGAACACAATCATCTGAAACCAACTGGTGGCTGTGAATACGTCATCATATAATAGATTAGTCTATAACTAATCATATTATAGACTTTATCAATGTGACTGAAATCCCTACAGGTTGCAATATTTGAATTTTAAGACATCCAAAACTTCTATGTTTTTGTGGAATTTATCACAGCTTTTTGGCTTAATTAAGTAAACATTGTGGAAGCTAATGATTATGCAACTGATCATTAAAAAGTTCAAACTGTTTTTTTTTATACTTCCCACATAATCAAAACTATTTAAACATGTTAAAGTGACATGCTATGCTGATGATATCTAACTTTATGTAGCAAAACTATTTTCTTGCCTTGTTCTAAGCATGGTAAAAACGTTATGATAGAAGATATCTAGTACATGTTTAGATATAATTAATGTGCAGGAAAGGACACACAGCCAAAAACAGAGGTATAATTTATATATTTTTTCATAAGTTTGTTGCATGAAATTAGCATACGTGTGTTGTGTTCAGGAGTGCAGGGATTCACACAGTCACTCCTTCCTTTAGCTTCTTTGCTCTAAATCAACGCTAGTCTCCAGTTTCACAGCTGTATCCTGACCATCCACAGACATGACTTTCCAAATTAGTCTCCTTCTATGTCACTGCACGAGGCTGGGTATGTGAGCTCCAGTCTCCTATGAATGAATGCAGATTACCATAACAACTAACAACGGGGCAGCATTAGAGGGTATGCCCAGTTAGGGGTCAGCTGCACCTCATGTGCTTAGAGCCAGCTGTTAGTTTGAAACTTGAACCAGTCAAGTGTCCAAGAGCACTTTGGTACAATAAAAGAGCTGCGTGGAGTTGGGAGCACCTTGTCGTCCAGCTTTGTCAACATTGTTTGGTGAGTGTGTTAAGAAACTTGCCCAGAAAAGCATCACTGCATTCAAAAAAAGTGAGAAACTTTTTAAAATAAAAAGCATAGTTAAGATCAAATGCAAAATGTTTCTCTAAAACTGTCAAAATAACAAAAACAAGCCATGTATTTAAAACTCCGATTTTCACTCTGCATTGCATGCTTTAACAGCCACGCCTTCTTAATAAAAGCTTAAAGGTCATACTGACAGACATGTGATATGCACTGCCCATTCAGACCAGTTAGCTCTGCAGCTCACTTACCTTTGTGGCACTGGTCCAGTATCCCAGTTTAGACTGTCACTCAATACCCCAGCACCAACCTCCTGTCTCCCCAAACACACACATATGCAACCCCCCAGTGCAGAACCAAAAAGGCCCAAAGCTCTGCAGCTGCCCCACAGAGACAGACTCTCAGGAACAGTTACATAAATCAGGGACTTTATGTTAAGTTACCCAAATCTTTTCAGAATAAAATGCAAAACATTCCTTTATTCAACACAGATGAATAAAGGAAGGCTGAAATTAGTTTATTGGTATAAATTAAACACTTTCTTGTTAGGCGAGTGAATTGAATGCATCGAGAATCTGTAGCATCTGTGGGTTTTACATCAAATTAGTTTGTAAGCATTTCATGTTTTGACTGTAATTTTGTGTTTTAAGAAGAAATTCCTGGATTGCAGTTTGAGTAACTTTGCAGGGATCACCCTGTATTACATAAAACCATTTTTGGTTGGTTGGTATCGAGTCCGATGGCAGGTTCTCATTCACAGCGTGGGCCTCGGGGAGCAGGGAGGAAACATGAATTAACAAGTTCACACTCAAGTACTGCCAGGACCAACTGACTGTTTTGGCTGCCAAGATAATTTACCAACACAGAAGGCCAATTTTCACACAGAACAGCAAGACAATGAATGAAAAACAGAGAATTTAAAGGTCTTTTTTCCTACATTTTACACTCTGAGTGATCAATAGGGAACAGTCTCCTTGGATTCCTAATCTTTGACCCCAGTTGACTCTTTCAGACATGCAAGTCCTGATCCAAAGTAGCAAGAAATTATGCTAGCAGTTGGAGGAGCCTACAAATAGACTTAGGCATTTGTTAGACAACTGTGTGGACATGAGTAGACGCAAACCTTCACGAGTGGAACGGAGAAGACCCGATGTTTCATAGTTCTCAAAATAACATCTGCAATAAAAAACAGCCACCTGCGATGCAAACTATGTGCTAAAAGTAACGGTTTTGTTGAATGAATGAAGACCATTCATTCAACAGCAGCATCTTTCTGGGTTGATATTCTCTTAGCCTCAAACTCAACAATTATGTTGCAGCAGTTTCCTGTTTGCAGCAAGCTTGAGTCTTGACGCATGATGCATCCTAACCAGTCCTTTCATCTGGGGTTCATAGTTTGAATCTTCTTTCATTTGTTGCCAAAATTAAAGCAAATACGAATGACATGTACTCATGTTGACTTGTTTCAACTGATGATAATCTTAGTCCTCGTTTACACTGAGCAGTACATCATGGGTACACTATAGTCCCTTCTTCACAGGTGTTTCTTTAACCAGTTCTTCCCTACTTGACCCCAGCCAGATTTGTCTCTGTTACCAAATGCTGCACGGTCCTTCCGCATTTATTGGCCCGGCTTGTGTGAGCTGGGCCAAACCGGGTAATGCAAGCAAGCAATTTGATTGGCAGCAGACTGCCTTCATTGATTAGCCAATGTTTTATGTCTCTGTATGTGCAAAGGCTGTGTACAGCATGAACCGAAGGGGCAACCTGCTACAAACACTGAGAGATTTTAGAAATACTGGCCGCCCAGGGCACAAAATTACATCAATGGAACGTCGACCACAGTTCCTGCAGATTCCCAGCCTGCACATGGTCCTATGTTTCTGCCCCTGTTCACGCCCACATAGTGAGGAACACACTGCCAATGGATCCACACAACTTGGATAGAGTGAGATTTGATCATGAAGAAGCGGCTTACTCATGGTCTGGTGTATTCAGAATTGCATTTCCACCACCAGTTGGACTCTTGCCGGGCAGGTGATATTAAATCCAAATGCTTAATGTGGCATCATACTAATGCAACGACAAACGGGATGCACTAAAATGTCACGCAAGTAGTGACATTTTTCCGTCATTCAAACAATGGACCTTGTTGTGTGACCCCAACTGCTCCACCCTAAATGTACCATACCATTATGGTACCATTCTGTCAGGTGGCAACAATGGTAGGAGTTTGTCCCACAATTATTGGGTTGCCGATTTGATCCCCACTCCATCCCTCTCTGTTGTTGTGTCCTTGGGTAAGACACCTAACCTTCCTTGCCTGCTGGTGAAGGTCAGAGGGCCTGGTGGCACCAGTGCATGACAACCTCACTTCTGACAGTGTGGACCGGGACAGCTGTGGCTACTATCCAGTCCCTGTCGGCGTGTGAATTTGTACATAAATGGATAAATGACTGAATGTAGTGTGTGAAGCTCTTTGGGGTCCTCTGGACTTGATACATTACTGCACAAATACAGGGCATTTACCATTTCACCATTATCCTAAGGACCTACAACTGAAGGGCACCTGGAATGATGTGTTACAAGTTGGTTGTATAGAGTGCTTTTATGATAAAAACAGACAAAATAACTTACCAAACCATACTGACCCATACTGGTCAGTGGAAACAAGGCATTAGAGTCTGTTCTTCTTGAGACAACGCACCAAACCTTCCCAACATGGGTAAAGCTGTAATCCTTCTTAGATCTTCACTGAATTCCTTTTAATTGCCTATTAGTCAGTCCAGTTAGTGCAGTCAAGCAATAATTTATTCAAAGAGAAACTACCGGTTGTAGTCAGCTATGAACTAGCCAGAAACAAATAGACTTTGGCCTTGTAAGCAGAAGACAATCTACAACCTTTAGCACTGCTTAGCATTGCTTGTTGTGAGTATGAACAGAAACCACAAACATTCAATATTAAAACCCCTGGAAATTTTTCTCATTTGGTCAAATTTCAACTATAGGTTTCAACAGGTTTTAATTGGATTTAATGTGACTGTAATCCAAACTAGCAAATAATTGTGAAGAGGAAAAAAAAACAAAATGTGGAATTTGATTAGGTCTCTCCAGCTTTCTATACTCTGATCTAAGACATCCCATTTTACCTCTGTCTGATTGACATTGTCTTGCTGGAAGGTGAACCTCTGGTCCAACTTTTAACAGGTTTTCTACCTGTGATTGTCCATTCTTTCTCAAACTGTAGACAGTTTGAATAACTTTTCCATAGAGGCCAGATTTGTGGAGTGCATGACTAACAGTCGTTTTATATGGCCAACTGTCACAAGGAGGGACAAGTCCTTTGGGTGAAAATAATAATTATGCTTCATGTCTTCAGCATTTTATGCAGCTGATGACTCCTTTCTAAGCACTTAAGCTCTGGATTAACAAGTTCAGAGTTGTTGCGTGATAATTTAGAGTTCGTGTGACGGTGACAGCGGGATGCTCATGATGAAACCTGAGCTGGTCCTGAGGGGTCACTAAGGGGATCTCGGTGGCAAACTGTGGACTTCTATCTTTAGTGTTGCCTGTCCAGGTCCTCCAAAGGCAGCTATTCCGATTGAACTGCATTGACTCAGCGGTCATTTCATGACCCCCCTCCTTCCTCTAACTCCCCATTTATTCCTAATTTCTAATCAGATTCATATTTTTTGAGTTTTGTTGTGGAAACAAGTGATGCAGCTAAGAAAAGGCAGGAGGTTGGACTCAGATCACTGGGGTGATGGTCACTAAAAGGTCCGAAGAATATATCTTGTATTATATTTGGTGATTTATATTCCTTTCATGTTCGTCTTCGTTAAGAGCTCATGTTACATAACCTTAAGGCTGTCGTGAAGAACATTACTACCAGGAGACTTTCTCAGCCATATTGACAGCATAGCTGAAGAAGTGGCTGAAGTATCTCCCCACAGCTGCTTAATGAATCTGTTCTTGAAGGGTGGCTCTGTGATGAATTAGGGTTTGCCCTGCCTGTTGTCCATTGACAGCTGGAAAGGCCTGTCACCCCCTGTGAAACTAAATAGGACAAATAAGACTGTGATGGAATATAACTTTGGGGGAATGTAGACAGCTGGTCTTGCTTTTTGTTTTCTATTTGCATATCCTTGTAAAACTGATCTAAATGCTGCTAACCACAGCCTCTGAATTTAATAAACAACATTCTGGTAAAAGATATCAGGAAGTTGGTATGTTACTATGTTTGCAGATGATATTAGTCTTTATTTTTAAGCAGTGTTGTGCACAAGTAAATCCTCCTAATGTGGCTTGTATGACCTGATAAATTACCTGGTATATTTATGGGCTTACTCTGATGTTTTACAGGCTCCATATCAAGTTTAAACTGTAGAGCTAAAGATCATTGCACAACCTAAGACTTTTCATTTCAATAATGCATAGTAAAATAATACAAATTACAATATGATGCAAATCAGCAACACTAGGTAAAGTTTTCCATACCACCAAATCTTTATATTGCAAAGTGGAAACCATGATTTGCTTGTTCTTCCCTACAGTTAAAGTTAATTATTACATACTATCAATATTAATTCCCTGGCAGGGGTAAGACGTCAGCGATTCAATTTGTGTGACCCTAAACCAAATTTAAAGAAAGTTTGGTTCAGGAGGCTGATGCTGATACAGTTTGACAAACATACAAACATTTTGGGTAAAGTTTTCAGTGATGCAGGTTGTTTGAAAATATATTCAAATTAAAATCTGCTCAAAGGAAAAACATCAGGTAGAACAAACATCTCATATTTTGTTGAAGACTTTTTAAAAATAGAAAGTTGTTATTGTTTCTGAAAAAATAACCACCAAGCCCAAAATTTAAGAACACTCAACTCTATAATGATTTATACACCATGTTTTTAAATAACAGAAATCAACAGTACTTTGTTTTGTTTAATTAATTATAGTACATTTATTTTATTGATAATTTATATTTTACAATAAAATTGTCTTTATAGAAAGATTTTGCGGCCCCTATGGCAAAACGTTTTCAGATTCTGCTCTAGTGTGACACCTAGTGACCTTCCAAGGAAATACATTGCCTAATTCTTTTTCAATGTAATGTTGTTTATTTACTTTTCTTTTTCTTTCTTTTTTTGCTTATCATATGAACTTCATAGAAGATTTTCAGCCATGTGACACAAGACTGACTGTCAGATATTTCTCTGCCATTGTTTCCATTTCTACCTTACGTCTATTTTTACACCAGTGGGTTCTGGCCAGGGCTGCGGTAACTTCTTTCAGTTGCTAAGCATCATGTTTCTTTACTAATTCGTACTTTTTCACACAATGCCCAATGAAAACCTTCAGTTGAAATGACAAAATCTTTTTTATTCATCTGTTTTAACTCTTTGTGCACCTTAGTTTTTGGTTAATCTGATCGCAGTTATCATTTGTGTATTTTTAAGAAAAAGGAACGCAAAGGTAACTGATTGATTGTTATTTTTGGCTTTGAAGCTGTAATGCTGTGCAATGTTGTCAATGCATCCTCAAAGCGCGACCCTCCAACAAAGGCGGTGAGAGAAAAATGACACTGTGTGAAATAGTTAATCAGCGTAAACAGCTGCTATATGAAATTTGAGTGAGTTCGTAGTCAAATATTGAATACAAAATGCAAAAAAACCCAATAACCAACCTTTAAAAGAAAAAACAAAGCTGGTTTGAATTAAATAAAATTTAAATGATGACACTGTTACAGTAAACAAAGGTGACTAACAGTTATAATGAAGGTCATGGGGAGGTTAAAGGAGGATTTACAGGTCTGAACTGGTTTAGAGGGACTTAACTTTACACAGATGAGGTTTTAAATTAAAGCAGCATTTGTCCTCTCTACTGTCTAGTCAGAACTGATAAATGCACAACTGAATCCACTTTAGAAAAACATTATACCTTATATTTTCTGTGCATTCAGCATTGACTTTCATTGTTATACTAACATCATCCAATTCTACTTTATCTTTAAGATAACCTCTGCCTCCATCTTTGATTTTATAAGAAAAAAATATCTGCATAATTCTCTGCATTTTTTTTGACTGAGCTTTTCCTCATTGTTACAAAAGTCAATATATCAGAACTTAATAACACATAGCAACATATACTAACTAATAACCATGAACATAAAACATACTGTATGTAACATGGTAAGAAACACATCGAGTTAAAATCAAGTTTATAAATGAGCCACAAGGCTGAAAAACAAAAAGATAAAACATTTTAAAGTAAATGTAGCTTTTTTTTTTTACAGATAAAACTAAGAATGTTCCATAAAGCCCAAAAAGTATATAAAACGTAGAGTTTGTTACTGATAATGCGTCATGGCCTGCAGTTCCACTCGCCACCGAAAGAGGGCGCTTACCCAGCCAGGTCAAGAGCCCGGCTCCGCGGTGTATCATGGGATACGGATCAGGTAAGCTCCTCCGATTCATCAGGTTGAACATTACATTACGGAGCGAATACAGGAAGTAAACAGACAGAAATTTCAAAGTAAAAGCATATTGCATTGTTTTAACATTTTACTTTAAACATACTAAAATTATATGTTGTTCTTTTTTAGATAATAATGTTAGCTTGCCTGTAAAGCATTACTGCAGCAAATGGAGCTAATGCAAATGCACACATTTTGTTTTCTGGTAAATAATATAAATGGACACAGAGTATTTTCAATCTGAATTTGGACACCACTGTCCTAAACAATTTCCTGCCATTTGAGGGTGATATTTTGGTTCTTGCTCACTTAAATTTTATATATTTGATCTGGATTACTTTTATTTGTTTGTGGTGAAGCTGCTTTGTTTTGCAAGAATCCAGCTTGTGTAAATTAATTCCATTGAGCCTCCCGCGCTCCTTGGACGTTTATTTTGAAGTGCTGAAGCGGAAGTGTCGTTGTTTCCAGCTCTAGCTTGATGCTGTTTGACAACAGGAGAAGCTGACAGCCGAAGAAGCGACAGGTGAATGATTTACAACATCCAAATTTCACCTGTCCAGCACTTCATCATATTAATGAAACCAAAACCGATCCTGTTCGTCTGTTTGCGGCTTTGGGCCTCCATCTAAAATTAACATATTGTTGCCTAAAGAGTTGCCAAAAGGAGTAACCCGCTACGGAGGAGCCTTGATTAGCAGGTATGCTATAAATAACTGTTATCGCCGAACATTTGTTTATAGCTGTAAATGTGCTTATTTTTATATTTGTGTTAATTATGGAGCAGTTTTATCTGGCAGCAGCCGCTTTGCAGCGTCAAACGGAGGTTCTGTTTTGGCTGAAATCCGACACATTTAATTAATAAAACAACAAACGCGTCTGATGGCGTGACGCAGGTTTAATTATGTTTGGCTTTTTAGCATAAATGCTCATAAATTCACTTTTTCCCCCGATGTATGTGAGCTGAGGCCTGTTGCGCCGCCCACTGTAAACAAACAGTTACTGGGTCCTCCCATCCCTGCAGGTTTCACTGTTTAGCAACCACCATTTATGTTTACTGTGAGTAATCTGCAGTCACGGTCTGCTCACCCCGTCCAGACGATTGGTTCAGGGATAATAAGGACATGTTTATAACCCCTATCTTTATCTGTAGCACTACAGATAAATAGTCCTGCATGTTTTAAATGTTTCACTACAGCTGGTCAAAATACTTAAATTATTTCTACACATTATTGTTGAGTCAGTGTGATTCAGAAATAGAAAAACATCTAAAACAAGCAGGATACTGACTGTTATGGAAGAGAATCGGGGCCCCTCATGACTTTAATGGGAGAACAATGGTTTTAATGGGATAATCTGCAAAAGAAAACTCGTCTTAACTATTCTAAGAATTACCATTTTTAATCTACGATTTATGGAAAAAGGCAGAATTGTGACTTTAATCTATAAATTCTGGCTTCAATCTGAAAATTCTGAAATTTGAAAAAAGAATTCTGACTAAAAAGCTTGACTTGAATCAGAATTTTGGAAAAGACAATTCTCACTTTAATCTAAAAATTCTGCTTTTAATCTGAGAATTTTGCACTAAAAAGACAGAATTCTGACTTGAATCTATTAATTCTGGTGAAAAGTGAGAATTCTGACTTTATTCTGGATTTAATCTGATATTCTGCAAAGAAAACTCACTTGACTAATCTAAGAATTCTGACTTTGTTCTCTAAATTCTGCAAGAATTAAGATTTTAATCCAAGAATTCTGAATTGAACCTGAAAATTAAATCTTTTTCCAAAGATTCTTGATTACCGACTTGGCAGAACGCTGCCGCCGATGTTTGCAGTAATATATACTGATGGTGTGCAGTTTATGGTTTTCTTTGGTTTGACTCCACTTGAATACATCTGAAATCCAACACTTGTGAGAGTCACATTCTGTTGACTTTCTAACATCAAAGACATTAATGTGAACAAATGTGGAATAAAACACAATGAGCGTCTGCAGCGTAACGTTTGGCTGGGGAGTGGAAACAGGAAGAACCGGGTTAATGAAACAAAACATTCTCCAGTTCTGGACAGCAGAACCACAATCAGTGGAAAAACTAAAGAAAAATACAGATTTCAACTTAAGACAAGGGAAAAAAGATTGCTGGTACCTTTTGATTAATTTTTGTGGAAATTCAGTGTAAATGTTGCAGCAAAAAGATTGAAAATTTGTTCTTAATAATGCATTTTCTGTTAAAAGTGTATTTAAAAATACTAACTGGTTCCTGTTACTTTCTAAAGTAAAGTTAAAGTCAATAAGAGCCCTTATGGAAGTCCAGTGCTGAGTTGTGTCAACCAACCAGTAAAAGTCAAATGAAGATTTCAGGTCTTCTGTCTTCTTTTCATCAGTTGTTGGTTTTTAATATTTTCATTTGACTGTTATTGAGTTGTTCCCTCTTTCTTTCCTCCAGTTTGTTTCCATCAATTCTACAATTTCCTTTATTCTCCACCTGTGAATGAGTCAAAGTCTCCTGAGGTAAAACCTCAGATAATCTAGTAATCTTTTAACAATTGTGTCATGAAGTGCGGGTGGTGAAGGTGGTGAGGCAGACCCAGCGGACCCAGGTATGATGAATATGGTGATTTTAATGATAAAGCACAGTCCAGACAACGAACAGCAGGCACAAGGAAACACTGACGACAGCTAGACTCGACATTGACGAGGACCCGACGAGGAACAAGGAACACAGGTGGAGTTAAATACACGGGAGGGTAATCGCAGAACGAGACACACCTGGGAACAATCAAGGGGAGGACAGGACAACGAAGAAACTTAAGGACACAGAAAACTCTAAATAAACACAGAAAAACACAGATCCTGACAGTACCCCCCCCTCAAGGGCGGCTACCAGACGCCCACAAAACAAAAACACAAGGGTGGGCGGAGGGGCGCTGGACAGGGGGCCAGAGTCCAGAAAAAACAAAAAACAACCCACCATCGTGGGCGGAAAAACAAGGGCCAAGAGTCCATAAACAACAAAAAACAACCCACAGGGTGGGCGGAGGCAAAGGAGGCGGGAACCACGGAGGTGGTCTGGCGGTCGCCCGCGGCGCTGGAGGCGGGAACCCCGGAGGCGGGAACCCCGGAGGCGGTCCGGCGGCCGTCCGCGGCGCTGGAGGCGGGAACCCCGGAGGCGGTCTGGCGGCCGTCCGCGGCGCTGGAGGCGGGAACCCCGGAGGCGGGAACCACGGAGGCGGTCCGGCGGCCGTCCGCGGCGCTGGAGGCGGGAACCCCGGAGGCGGGACCCCAGGAGGCGGTCCAGCGGCCGTCCGCGGCGCTGGAGGCGGGAACCCCGGAGGCGGGACCCCAGGAGGCGGTCCCGCGGCCGTCCGCGGCCCTGGAGGTGGCGATGATGAGTCCCGGGGGCCGCCCACAGACGGCGACGACGAGCCCCCCGAGGCAGGGTCTCTGGTGGAGAACATGGGGTCTCAGTTGGAACACAGGGGGTCTGGGTCTCGGGAGGAACAGATAGGGACTGGGTCTCGGTCGGAGCACAGGGGGTCTCGGTCGGAGCACAGGGGGTCTCGGTCGGAGCACTGGGGGTCTCGGTCGGAGCACTGGGGGTCTCGGTCGGAGCACTGGGGGTCTCGGTCTCGGGTGGAACGCAGAGGGTCAGGGTCGGAACGCAGAGGGTCAGGGTCGGAACGCAGGGAGTCTCTGGAGGAATGCAGAAGGTCAGCGTCTCAGGGGGAACGCAGAAGGTCAGGGTCTCAGGAGGAACGCAGAAGGTCGGGGTCTCAGGAGGAACGCAGAAGGTCGGGGTCTCGGTAGGAAAGCAGGGGGTCTGGGTCTCTGGAGGAACACAGGGGCGGAGCCTGGGAACCGGCTGCGGAGGCGAGCCGGGACGAAGCCTGGGAACCGGCTGCGGCGGCGAGCCGGGACGAAGCCTGGGAACCGGCTGCGGCGGCGAGCCGGGACGAAGCCTGGGAACCGGCTGCGGAGGCGAGCCGGGACGAAGCCTGGGAACCGGCTGCGGAGGCGAGCCGGAGCGAAGCCTCGGGACCGGCTGCGGAGGCGAGCCGGAGCGAAACCTTGGGGCTGGCTGCGGCTCCGGAAAGCGACGAGGGGCCGGGTCCATCGGCGGCTCCCATCGCTGTCTCCGAGCTCGCAGCGGAGGAGGTGCTTCCGGAAAGCGACGAGGGGCCGGGTCCACCGGCGGCTCACGTCGCTGTCTCCAGGTAGACGGCGGAGGAGGTGTTCCCGGAAAGCAACGAGGGGCCGGGTCCACCGGCGGCTCACGTCGCTGTCTCCGGGTAGACGGCGGAGGAGGTGTTTCCGGAAAGCGACGAGGGGCCGGTTCCACCGGCGGCTCAGGTCGCTGGCTTCCCGGACGAAGGAATCGACGGGGGCCGTACCCGGGGGGTGCTAACACCAGCCTTGTTCCCCGGAAAAGCTCCCGCTGCAGGTCGGCGAGAGCTTCAGCTAGCTCCCTGTCCTCCCTGCTGGATCTCCGCCTCGGTCCGCTCTGCTTTTTCGGAGGGAACCTCACTCCAGCTGGGTCCATAATAGCGAGCCTCACCGTTCGGTCTGGTCGGGTCCTTCTGTCATGACGTGCGGGTGGTGAAGGTGGTGAGGCAGATGCAGCGGACCCAGGTATGATGAATATGAAAATTTTAATAATAAATAAGTCCAACAACGAACAGCAGGCACAAGGAAACACTGACGACAGCTAGACTCGACATTGACGAGGACCTGACGAGGAACAAGGAACACAGGTGGAGTTAAATACACGGGAGGGTAATCACAGAACGAGACACACCTGGGAACAATCAAGGGGAGGACAGGACAACGAAGAAACTTAAGGACACAGAAAACTCTAAATAAACACAGAAAAACACAGATCCTGACAAATTGCCATGTTTTTGCTCCAATTAGCAACCGCAGTTTAAGAATTGTGCAAATTTATTCCAAGAATAACGGTGGTGATGGATTTATTATTAAATCCAATATTACTGGGAAATTAAAATCTTTTAACAATGAAAAGATACACAAAGTATTTGTCTTTTGTGTTCGTTTTACTTTAATAATAAACAGGAACTCATATTTCTTGAGACTGCAAATCTGCTTTTAATATTTTTATTGCTAAATGAAACAAGTATCTTTTTGTTGCTGAGAATAAATGGTATTATTTATATATTTTATCCAATAAGGGAAAACCGAGGCTCTAGTGTCCAAGAGAAGCAGATTTGTCATCTATTGCTGTTGTTTGTTGATGTTTGTGCGTCAGATTTACCGTTGTACCAGAAACATGCAAATATAAAGGTTCTGTCTCTGGACTTTTGCATGTAAAAGAGGAAAACGTGATTACTTGATTTAAAATCCATGTAATTAAATAATTGAAAATAACTAATTGAAGTACCAACGCTGACGAGAATACAATTAAAGACTGGGTTATATGGTTTTTGGTCATTTTAAGCCAGTTTTTACTATTAACAGCTTTTTCTGAGAATTTGCATTAATTGCCTTTTATATCAAGTGGGGGTTTTTTTTGCATCTTTTTAAGTTATTTTTTTCCCCCCCAATACAGAATTTTTCAGATTTCTGTTTGTCCAAAATGGTGATATATCCACCTGCAATTTGTTAATTTTTAGTCTGATTCATAGTTTTTTCTCAGGTTTGTCATGTAGATTTGCTTCAATAAATAGACCTCATAGAGAAATTAACAGGTTATTAATAATAGATGATTAATAATTCATCCTACAGCTTAAAATATGCTTTTATTTAGGTCTGTTTTTATAAGAATATAATGGAAATTCATTGAGATTTAAGGATTTTATTTAGTATTTAAGAGAATACATTTGAAATCAGTTAAATGAAATCTTAATTTTTGGAATGATATTTTTTTTCCTCTTCACTAAAAGCTTTTAAAAGAATTTGTCCAAACTCATTCAGAGAAACATTCATATTTTTTTATTAATCAAGGTAGAAGAGGAAGTTGTTTGTGTTATTTTTGTGCAGCATAAAACAGAAGTTGTGTTTAGTTTCTGTCAACTGTGAACCATGTTATTGTTGTTATTGTCAGCAGCTCAATGTAATTCAATATTTCCTCTTATTTTTTTGATAGCAGCAATTCCACTTCGTTCTCCTTTTTGCTGTTTTAACCCTCTTTCTGCTGCTCTCAGGTCAGTCGCAGGTAGAGCAGCATCATCGAAGCAGGAAGCATGTTGTCGGGGGAGGAGATCCTGTGCAGCACGCAGCAGGTGATCGCAGGGCTGGAAGCTCTGAAAGGGGAGAACCACAGTTTGCTGGACGACCTGCAGGAGGCGATGGAGAGCCACCCGGCGTCTCACGGCGGCGGCGGCGGCGGTGGCGTGGAGCAGGAGAAGAGCAGCATCATCCGACAGTCGCTGGAGAGGATCGAGCTGGGGCTGAGCGAGGCACAAGTACGTCAAACCTGCGACGCACGCTGCTGCTTCAGAAGTTACTTTAAAATGACTAAATTAGCCCCGCCCCCAACTTTTGATAAATTCCCCTAAAGTGGGCGGGGCCAAGATACTCTGAACTTTTTAGACTCCTCTAGCGACTTTTTCTAAAAAGTGACTAGCGACTAATCTCGCAACTTTTTTCAGGTGTAATAGCCATGTTCAACCTAAAGAGGGCACACAGTGACTTTAGAAGTTATTTTAACCAGTAACTAGGAAAACCCCGCCCCCAAAGTTAGAAACATTTCCTCTGAAGTTGGCGGGGCCTCAAGTGAATTAAATGGGGGGAAGGCACTGTTGGCAGCATAATGAATTTGTTGCTCTTTTTAGTGACCTTTCCGACCCCTCTAGCGACTTTTTTTTTCTTTTACCAAAATATGACTATCTAGAAAAAGATCCAGAGAGTTTTTTCTGAGATTTCAAAGACTTTTATGGCAACATGTGAAAGTTACCCATCACTCTGCAGCTCTGCTATGTCCAGAGCGAGCAGCCAGTGCTTTGATACCCAACATAGTGTGTAACGCTAAGTAAGCGGTACTGGTGTAACCAATGGGAAAATTCAACTGCAGTAGCCTGTCCAACCCAAAGAGGGCAGCACTGAGACAGTTTTTTTGGCAAAATGTTGCTGAATTAAACAAAAGAACACACAAATGGTAACATTTGCACAGAAACATAAAGATAGTCCCTTAAGCATCCATTTATAGAGTTTATCAGCAAAAAATGTTCATTTTGGCCTTAGTTACCTTTTAAAAAGACTTAAAAGTGCAAATGAAACTGATATTTCTAAAAGTTCAGAAGCTTTCATTTCATTATTCTTAATCTTTTGATATTTATTATAAATATCTTGGCTACTTTGTCGCTAGATATAGTGACCTTTTAGATCTTCAATCTAGAGACTGCACGCTGCTGCTCTAGAAGTTATTTTAAACTGTAAATAGAATAGTTTCGCCCCCAAATTTGAAAAAATTCCCCTACGGTGGGCGGGGCCACGATACACTGAGGGGCGTGGCCAAGTGGGTTAAGCGGGAGGAAATCACTGTTGGCAGGTTAAGAAATTTGCTGTTCTATTTAGCAACTTTTAGACTCCTCTACAACTTTTTTTTTTCTCCAATATGTGACCAGTGACAAATAAACTTTTGCAATGTTTTTCTGTTTGATTGCTGTTATTGTTGATTCTGTTTCAAATTGGTTTTGATGAACCATGTGAAGTCCTTTCTCGGTTCCATATCTGTGAAATGTGCTACAAAAATAACACTTACTTATTCATGTTGTAATTTAAACTCGACGGACCCAAAACGTGTGAGCACACGAACAGGAAATCAGCCAACACAGAACAATCAGAGTTTACTTATTTTATTCTTTTTAGCGCTAAAAGAAAGAGACGCTTACAGGCTTATGTGGATGTCAAGTGTAAAGGCCCGAATCTATACAGCATCTGCTCGAACACGGAAGACACCTTGCTTATATCCTAAAGTCCGCCTCCTGGTCTGCTGGTGTGTTACGTCACTGCCTAGTGGTCAGACAATGAGCTAAAGTTAAGTTTCGTTTCTACAGAAAGTGTCCGTATGAAACAAAAGGCTTTTGTGCAGAATCTTTGTGTCCGTTGTTGAGTGTGCGTGCATGTATGGTGCGTGTCTGGAGTAAACGTCTCAACAACTCCCCCTTTTGGTCTCTAAGAGACCACACATCTTTGAAAGAACATCATACATTCGGGGAGCAACACATCCTGAGGAAGACATTGCCCACTGTTTGGAAAACATCCCCGGGGCCCATTACGGTGCTTGTTGGTTTCATTTCATTTCATTCATCGGAGGTAAAAACGAACAGGGCGCCCCATTTGGCCCCAAAATGGCGGCGGGTTGACACCACAATGTTCCTCTTACAGGCTGAAAAGGAACAGAAAAATATAAGGTAAAAATAAAGTAAAACAAAATGAAACTTTAAACAAAATTGTTAATGTTAATTAATATTAGTAAAATGTGTGATTCGAAAATAATATGTGAATGTTAAGAATCCTTTAATGAATAAAGTTAAATGAGTAAAAATAAGTGTTAGGGGTTTACGCCGGCATTATTATTTTCTAATAATTAGTAAACTGTGAACAAACAATAAAATGTAACTTTAATACGGTGCCAGGTTAATACTATGAATGGCGGTAAAATATAAATTGAATATTACAAAATGGAAGAAAAGTTAGTTAATATGCAAGTGTCAGTAATCCAAAACTCAGTGAGAATAAAACACTTTTAATGTTAGGTATAATGCTAGCAAATAAAATGTTAAACAAAGTAGTGTGAAGATCCCTTTTTTTACTTGGGAGGTGAAATCCCTAAGGTCAAAATGTGAAAGTAGTTAATGGTCAAAAAGGGATGCGAACTTACCAACTGAAAAGAAATGTTTAGTGCACATAATATGAAAGAAACACACTTAAAATATGCAAATCAATGTGTTAGGCAAAAAGTCATTCAAAACCCAGTGTAATGATAGTGGCAAAATCTTAAAAAGTCAGCAGGTTACATTTTTTAATGAGAGCTACAAAGTTATTCAAAACAGTGTCTCCTGGCATCATGTGACGGCAAATCGGTTTCTACGTGTGTCGAGATGGCTCAATTTCATCCGGACACACCCAGAAAGGATTACACTCTGGAAAGTTGCAGGTTCACGGTTGTTTTACGTTTCTGAGAAACCATCTGATAGGCAGGGGGCTTTCCATCACTGTCGCTCCCTTTCTCTATAGATGAAGTTATGCACCTTACAGCTAAAGACCTCAGACAGGGAACACAGCAGCAACCACAGGTGATCAGAAGTGCCAGGAAGGTTGTCACAGAAAGGAGCAAAGAGATGATGATTTCTTTATATTTTCCAAACAGATCAGTGAACCACTTATCCAAAGGGTTTGAAACTCCAGAGTGCTCATGCATCATTTTACTAAGGGCCTTAAGTCCTTCTAGCGCCTTGGTCACTGTTAATTTAGTTTGTGCACAAACTTTAGCCAATTTTGTTTTTAAATTTTGATTCATTCGTTCTGCTTTGCCTTAGGATTCCGGGTGATAAACCGTACCGAACTTGTGTTTCAAACCAAGATGAGCTTCCACTGTTCGCAGGTCCTTGTTTCTGAAATGTGTTCCATTGTCTGATCTGATTTTTTCTGGAAAACCGTGCCTGGGGATGTAATGGTTGATCAGACATTTTATGACAGTTTTACTGTCTTCTCTCGCTGCTGGCCACGCTTCAGGCCATCCTGTGAAAGCATCAACACAAACCAGCAAATATCTTGTGCCTTGCACCGTGTTTATCATGTCAGTGAAATCCAACACAACCTCTTTCCCTGGACATGTGAGTGGAGGAAACTGTCCCTGATGTGGCTTCAAAGTTTTCTTAGGGTTAAACTGTCCACACATTTCACAATTATTTACAAACTGTTTCACCATGTTAATCATTTGGGGATGCCACCAGTCTTTAAGATTATGCATCATCTGTTTAGTCCCAACATGTCCCACCCCGTGAGCTTCAAGAAGCAGCTCTTGTTTTTTCCCAGGTGGCAGAATTAACCTGCCGTCTGGACCCCTCCAGCATCCATTTGTTTCAGTGGCACCTCGTTGTTTCCACATGTTTTTCTCTTCAAGTGGCACCCCCTTTTGGCATCTTACCACCTCCTCCAGTGTGAGTTTGTCATGTAATTCCTCCTCCGAGGAACACACCATGGCCAAATTGGTGTACCCCGCAGCTACTTTAGCTGCTCTGTCCGCTGCTTGATTACCTTTTGCAATCATTGTGTCTGATAAGTCATGACCTTTGCATTTGATTACAGCTACTGTTTTTGGCAATAGCAATGCTTCCGCAAGTTTTTTTACCTCCGCCTCATGTTTTATGGTTCGGCCGCTGGTGGTCAGAAATCCGCCCCTCATCCACTGGCAAAGTTCCAAATGCACTGTTCCTGCAACATAAGCTGAATCTGTGTACACATTTACCTGTGATCCTTGGGCAAGCTTTAACGCTTCGATCACTGCTTTTATTTCTGCCCTCTGCGCAGATGCTGCCCCTTGTAGTCTCTCTGCTTTCCTTGTGAAAAATCCTACGTGAGTATGTTCAACAACTGCATAACCAGCTGTTAATCCTTGTGTGGTATGTCTGAAATAACCATCTGTGAAAAACTGTTTCACCTCTGGTCCCATCAGAGGAGCTGCTTGAAGGTCTGGTCTTACCTTCTCTTCTGTTGCCACAAGTTCTGCACACACGTGTGGTTCTCCTTCTGAAAAACAGTCTGCCATGTTCACGCCTTCGTGTGTGAATGAAATGTTAGGAGCTTCCAGGACTTTAGAAAGTCTTTGTTGTCGCAACGCTGTCATGGTGAAACTTTGTGAGTTTACATATGCCACTACACTGTGTGACGTTAACACCAACAGTGAATGTCCCATGACTATGTGTGCAGTTTTTTGTATCAATTTGGCTACACCAGCAGCATGCTGTGTGCAGGGATGATGTCTCTGTTCCATTTTGTCCAAAATTGCAGATAAATACATCATGATTCGTCTCTCACCCCCTTTTTTCTGATACAAAACTCTGTTAACGGCCAGTTTTGTAACAGAAACATCCAGAAAGAACGGCAAAGTGTAGTCTGGCATGGAGAGCTCTGCAGCGGACGACATGTGTTGTTTTACAGCTATAAAAGCTTGTTCTGCCTCAGTTGTCCAAAAGAGGAGATTATTCAGATTTCTCATGCCTTGTTCACTAACCAAGGCTCGAAGTGGCTGGGTCAGATCCGTGTAAGACGGAATGTAGCTTCTGCTGTAGCCAGTTAAACCCAGAAAGGAGAGCATGTCTTTGACTCTGGTGGGTTTCGGATGTTGCAAAATGGACTGCTTGTGTGAGGGAGAGATCCCCGTTGTTCCTGCTGAAATTATTCTGCCCAGAAATGAAACCTGTTTTCGTGCAATCTGTAATTGGTTTTTACTGACCTTAAAACCTTTTTGATGGAGGTGAGCCAGAACCAGGGAGGTGGCTTTAACGCAAAGTTCCGCGGTTGGTGCGGCCAGCAAAAGGTCATCTACATACTGAATTAGGGTCGTGTCTCGTGGAAGGGGGCAATCCTGCAAAACATCTTTCAAAACCTGGTTAAACAGCCCTGGAGACAGGGCAAAACCTTGTGGCAGCCTGGTGTAACGCCACTGTTCTCCCCTGAAAGTGAATGAAAAGTAGTCCCTGCAGCTTTCAGCTAGTGGGACACAGAAAAATGCATTTGCCAAATCAATACAGCTATACCACTGCTGGCTAGGAGTCAAAGCAGCAATGGAGACATATGGATTAGGAACTGGCACAGTTTTTGTTTTCAGAACTGCATTTACTGCTCTGAGATCATGAGCCATTCTGTATTTGCCAGTACCTTTTTTCTCCACTGGCAAAATGGGTGTGTTCCAGTCAGACTTTGAGGGTTCCAACACTCCAGCCTCAATTAACCCTGTTATTGTTTCTGCGATCCCTTGTTCAGCTGCGGATTTGTGAGGATACTGAGGAATCCAGAGAGGTCTCTCAGAGTCCACCTGAACCGAAATCGGAGCACAGGAGACCAGCCCCACATCCGTAGGCGTTTCCGCCCAGAGAGATGCAGGCATAGATGTTATCATATGTTCTGCTGAAGGGTGGTCTGATTTTTCCCTACCGTGATGCCTGGACATGTTCATGATGAAGTTCTACTGTTTCAGACCCTGAAAAGCTGATCTTATATGTGTCAAGAGAAGGGGATAAAAACAAACCTGGCACTGCTGTCGCACTCCAATCTGTGGCTGCCAGGGAGCGTTTCATCATTGGGCCCAATTCTTTTGCTTGGTGCTCAGGGTGCAAACAGAGAGAGACGTGAGGCACAGCTTCATCAGACATTTGATACCATTCTGACTGCGTTTCTGTGAAAGAAACAGCAGGAGCTACACCAACTGGAGCTACATAAATATCTGAGATTTTACCTCCCAGGTTGTTTCCTCCAAAGTGGAAAGGAAAGGTTCCTGGTACCATTCAGAGACGTCTCTGTCGTAGAACAGGGTCACGTGGGGGGGATCCGGAGAAGAGACGCAAGAGCGCAGACACAGGAGCCAAGGTTTCCAGTCCACAAACGTTGACATTAGACGGCTGGAGGGTAAGTTCGTTAAAAGGCCCCAATATATGTTGCATACTCAGAAACAACTGGCTGCATGAGAAATTGTCCATCCGTGTGAAAGTTTGCACAAGGGAGGGACGTGCCATCGGGAAATGAAACAATTAATCCATTCACAGAGCACATAATTGTTGCTCCCAGTTTTATCAGTAAGTCTCTTCCTAGCAAATTGACGGGAGTTGTGGGAGAGCTGACAAAAGAATGTTGCAGGTGCTGATTGCCCAGTGTGAAGGTCAGAGACTTAGTGAAAGGCAGACTTTGTTCTGTCCCTGAGAACCCAGTTAAAGATACAGTTTGTGACGTCAAACTGAGGGGAGAAACAAAGTTCAATGTGCTGTGTGTAGCACCTGTGTCCTCCAGGAAGTGTGTTTCTCTCCTCTCCAGTGTTGCTGACAGCATGGGGTCTGCAGTTCCCATGCTGGGCTGTGGGTCTCCAGGGGCGTGTCACTAGATGTTCTGTGTGGGCTCGTTATTCCCCTGAAAAGACTGTCCAGGTATAGTATTGGGATTGTGGGGGATCATACCTGGTTCCCCGTGATTTGGTATGGCCCAGCAATGTTTTGCCTAGTGTCCAACACATCCACATCGGTAGCATATGTCCTCCTCCTGTGGTCCCCTGATCCGCGCCCCACGACCCCTCCACGGAGCACCGCCCTCGTGACCGGCCAAACGCCTTCCCCGCCCACGAGGAAACGCTCTGTACCTGTTTTGAGGATATGAAACAGAAAAAACAGGAAGAGGAACCAGTCCTCCCCCAATCTGATTAGTGTTTTGCCAGGAAGTTGCATTTTGTGTGTGGGTTGCAGCACCTGCAGCCACAACCATCACATGTTCTTTTTTATCTGTCTTCTTATTCAATTTTTGTTTTGCTTCCTGCAATTGGAGCTTCAACAGCTGAATTTCTAAATCCTTTGTGTCAGACTGCTTTTTCTTCAACTCATCTTGTGCCTTTAATAAGTGATGAAGCAGATGCCTCTCCCATCTAACGTACTCGCACCTTGTTAAATCTGGATTATTTCTCATAGATTGTACAACCTGTTCAGGAACACCTTTCAAGATTGCCTCTCTAAACATTTCAGTTAAGTTTGAATGTGGGCCTTTTGGATTAATTGTAGTTTGTCCGAGCCAGGTTTCTGCAGCTTTATTTATGTATTCTTTAGGATCCATGCTGTAATCCCATTCAAACCTGGTGATGGGAGTGATTGTGGCCAGTGGAAACTGCCTTTTTATTTCCCGCGCCAAAGGTGTGATGAATTGATGTGCTGGAGTAGAATTACTTACATTTTGGGTCCCTGCTGCGTGTTCTATGTCTCTCATAACCATGCCAGACATAGCTCTGCTCATTATTGCTCTGAAATCTCCCAGCGCTAGAGTCATTCCAGAGGTCAGCAGGTCTAACTCTGCCAACCAAAGACTCCCACCAGCTGTAATACTGGGCAGTTTATCTACTATGGCATCTCTGTCACCTAGAGGAAAAGGAACGTATTTCTGACCCCCAGTACTGGTTTTCAAAAGAGGATAAGCCCCTGTGTTGCTCCCAACCAGGGCGTGCTGTCCTTCTGCTGTGTGAAGGCCTAAGCCACGCATGCTCTCTAGAGGGCAAGAGACGTGATAGACCTCTCTCAGTTCATCAGTTTTATCTGTAAGGTTCTCCTCTGAAACCCACGTTCCATTTGCATACAGAAAGTGTCCGTATGAAACAAAAGTGTGTCCGTTGTTGAGTGTGCGTGCATGTATGGTGCGTGTCTGGAGTAAACGTCTCAACATTCATTAGCTTTTTCAGATTAAGATCATAAATCTTTATTCATCTTGAGTTCCTAGTTAATAAATAGTTTTTTTTAAATACTCTGTGCAGGTGATGATGGCTCTGTCGTCTCATCTTGGCTCACTGGAAGCAGAGAAGCAAAAGTTACGAGCTCAGGTAAGACATGTAGTTGTCTGTGAGTGAAATAATACATTTTTTTAAGTTCTGTAACTAAAGTTACCAAATCTTTTGGTTGGATTTTGACTAATCAAATGTTAGGCTATGATCACACAACAGGCAGATGCTGTGTGATCCAACTATGACTTTTTCACAGCAGTCTGAGCGGCCTGATTCCAAACTTTTCACCCAGAAAAAAAAGATTTGTTCCACTTCTGTATGGAAATAAATTAACATGTGATAATTGTCAAAACCTTAGCAGTACAGATGCAAACTTTTCAATGTCTAGCGATTCGATTCTAATTTTTAGGGTTCAATTTGACTTATTATTTTTAATTCAAAGACCAATTTTTCTATTCAAATGGTCTGGAAATTTTGCCTAAATCATGTGACTGACAAGATGAAAAGACAGTGTAAACAAATAAAACATTTAATTAAAATAATTCTATAAGATTCCATAGTTTATCCATTTACATCAGTTGATGTCTAAACAAAAATATTTAAACTACCAGTATTAGCTTAGCTACCTAGCTTTTTCTTAAATAAAAATATATCAATTAATCATAATACATGCAGCAGCCAAGTGAATGCGTGATGTGCAGATATTAACAGCAACGACATACGACGCATTTTAAAATCGATTTTGAGCATTTTGAATTAATTCGGAATTCCCTGGATTAGGAATCGCGATTCTTTACAGAGTCAAATTGTTTTTCTGCACCTCTTCAGTCAGAATGCTCATGTCACATTTTGTCCAACTTTTACGTCATTGACGAGATACGACTCATAATTCTGCACCAGAAGACGACGCATTCGGTAAATCTGGACGTCAAGAATGGCAGAAATGAGTCAGTGAACGCATCACAATCCCACCACTCTAAGCCCTGACTCCACATCCAAACAGATTTCTCTGCAGAAGTTGCAGGCAAATTTTCTTTTGCCTGATTTTGCTATTTTTTGTATCTTGTATGAATTATTGTCATTTTTGTAGTTAAAATAGCAAAATTTTCACTTAACTTTATATTTTGGTCCGTCTGATGTTGTAATTTTTAACTATTAAATGATTGATAATTTGATTAGTTACTCAGTACTTGAGTAGACTTTTTACCAAACACTTTTTAACTTTTACTTGAGTAGAAATATGTTGAAGTAGTGTTACTCTTGAGCAAAATATTTGTGTACTTTACCCACCTCTGGTCCGCCCTCAGGTGCGCCGTCTCGTTCAGGAGAACCAGTGGCTGAGGGACGAACTCGCCGGCGCTCAGCAGCGGCTGCAGGACAAGGAGCAGGAGGTCGTGACCCTGGAGGAGCAGAACAAACACCTGCAGTTCATGTCCTCCATACGCAAATACGACCAGGATGAGCCGCCTCTGGTGAGAACCAGCAACCTGCAGACTCCTCACCGATCCGACTGTCCAGGGAACGAAACATTTAAATTTAAACCCCTGAAATAAGAGAAACAGTTTCGCTAACTAAGCAGCTGCAATCACATTTTAGACAAACGTCCCTGATACTGATGTCAGTGCCGATAGATTGATTAAACCCAACAAGAGAAAGAGGGTGTACTTTCTTTTTTCAGTGTCTGTTGGAGCTGTTTTAAATGTTTGTGCTGCTTTTTATGTCAGGATGAGAAAGAAACTTCCTCCAACAAGGAGTCTCTGGATGATTTGTTTCCTGCTGAAGATGAGGAACCGTCCCAGAGTAAGACGTTACGTTTTCAGATTACGCTTACCGTCACGCTCTCATGCTACAGAAATGGTTGGACTACAGAAAGAATGTTTTCCAAAATTTAGAAAGCAACCAAAATAAATTTGTGTTGATCAGTAAAGAAGAAAACTTCTTATTTTAGTCTTGGTGCAATAAAATGTTAAAAGCCTAAAGAAAAAAAGATGAATGGGAGAATATTGTTTGAAAGAAAAAAGAATAAAGTTGGTGAGTCGCATTATTGATACATCAGATTTATCAGTAAATATCAGATTTGTTTCTAAGTTGTAGCTTTGAAGCTGATTTCTTAATAATTTAACTTAAGACAAGACATTTTTTTTACGTTGTAAGTTAAATAATCTGCCAGTGGAACTAGAACTTTTTCAGCAATGAGAAGGGATTATTAATTTAAAACAAGCTCCTATATCTTGCTGAAAACTTACTTGTATGTTAATTTTGTATTATTTCAAGTTTATTAAGACATTTGGACTAGAAACTATACAAAAATACTTGGTAATATTTTGTTTTTGCAGTGTATGCGCTGTACAATGGCTGCTGGAAAAGACCCGTGTTTTGTTGTTGACTTACCATCCAGAAACCACTTGCTTGCTGCGTTCTTCTTGGTTGTGCAGGAGGCTCCACTTCTGCTTTTCAAAGATGTACAGTTGTATAATTGAGCATCTGTTTGCAGCCATTTTCATGTGTAAATGTTGATTTGGTGGGCGTGACAGGCAGCAGCTTGTTTGGACTTAAAGTGACAGAGGCCCTAAAATGGATCATTCTGAATCGATCAGACTAAAATCTTATAATCCAAGAATGATTTTATGCAAAACATTTAGTGAACAGGTTTTGTATAAATTATGGATTTATCCTAAACTGTTTAAGAAATCATTTATACTTTTATTATATAAACGTTTTGGGTTTTTTTTCCAGTTTCCCAGCCTCATCACAGCAGCGCGGCGGTGGCGGCCCAGCAGGGCGGCTACGAGATCCCCGCCCGCCTCCGAACGCTCCACAACCTGGTCATCCAGTACGCGTCTCAAGGTCGCTACGAGGTCGCCGTGCCGCTCTGCAAACAGGTGAGACCGGCGGCTCGCCGTCTGCTCCTTTTTCTGACCAAAGCGGCCGCAGAGCTGATGATGTCGCCCCAACAGGCTCTGGAAGACCTGGAGAAGTCCTCCGGCCACACACACCCAGACGTAGCAACCATGCTCAACATCCTGGCTCTGGTGTACAGGTGAGGCGGCAGAGACCAGGGTCAACCTCACAGCTGGGGAGTAACTGCTTACATTTACTCAATTACATTTCCTTCAGGAACGTTTTTAGGAGTATTTTTACTACACTGTACTTTCAGTAATTTTATCATGAAGTATTTCTATTTTTACTTGAGTGAAATTTATGGATTTTTTTCTATCCACTGATTGAAAAACAAACATGTTTTAACCAGAAATTCACCAGACTCAGACACACACCTGCAGTTTCTGTTAAAGTTTCATCAGTTTTTTTTTTTATGAAAGAAACTGATTTGGAAAAATTTTCTTTGACTTGATTTTGTTATTTTGTAATTATTTATGAGAATCATTTTTGTTATTAGAATGCCAAAATTTCCACTTAACTTTATATTTTAGTCAGTTTAATGATGTAATTTTTAAATATTAAATGATTGATAATTTGATCAGTTACTCAATAGTTGAGTAAACTTTTTACCAAATACTTTTTTACTCTTGAGTAATTTCTTGAACGGCTACTTTTTACTTTTACTTGAGTAAAAATATGTTGAAGTAATGCTGCTCTTATATGAGTAAATTTTTGTGTACTCTACAAACCTCTCGTCAACATTTCTTTAAAAAAATAAGTGATAATTAGCTAATTTAATTAGAAATGTCACAAAATCCAATTAAAAAAACAACAAAAAGTAAAGATATTATGGTTCTGTTTTTATTAAATGAGGTAAAGAAAAAATACATTTTGGTGATTATATAATAATTGAAGTTCACACTTTTGTTGACTGATTTTTGTTTTAATTGCAGAGATCAGAACAAGTATAAAGAGGCAGCGAACCTGCTGAACGATGCGTTGGCGATCAGAGAGAAAACTCTTGGCATGGATCATCCGGCTGTAAGAAATCATCTTTAATTAATCAACACAACAGCAGAGTTACAACTTTATTCCCATAATTATACACATGCTATTACAACTATGCCCCTGTTATTCTGACTTTATCCCCGTTTTATTACATATATGTTTTTCTGTTTTTAATAAATCAGTAAAACAGATTTAACTCTCCTGATCTTCACTTTTTACTCTGTTTTTGTCTCAAACGCAGTAATTATGATGCGTTTTGTGTGTTTTTGCAGGTGGCAGCTACACTGAACAACCTGGCTGTGCTTTATGGTAAAAGAGGAAAATACAAAGAAGCGGAGCCGCTTTGTAAACGAGCGCTGGAGATCCGAGAGAAAGTAAGACGAGAAGACTTCCTAATTATCATTATTTATTATAAACCAAAACTGCTTGCCTACACTTTTACTAAATACATTTTGTCTAGGGACACAAGACATACATAATAAACACTGAAAAAAAAGCAGTATAATAAACATATACCAAATAAAATATGTTTTTATAAATTAGCCGCATTTTTATTTTAATCTCATCAACCAAAATCAGAATCAGCAGGTCAGGCTTTTTAAAGATCAGTGAAAACTGCAATCACTCTTATTAAGTTAAACATCTGCATTATTTCATCCACTTTATGCAAAACGGCCGTCCTGCTGTGACTGAAACAATCCCTCGTCATGATGACACCACCGCCATGCTTTAACAGACTCAAACGTGTCGGTCCGTCATTTCTAAACATCCGCAGTTGTTGACAAATGGCTCCAGATTACTTTCCAAACTTGCGTAGAGCCAAAATGTTAACATCTTCATCAGCTTGGCATTTTCAGCTCCACTTATTAAAGGGGCGGTGTCACACAAAATCAACTTGTTTTAGCTTTACATCACAATGTTATTCCTGGGGTGTTGATTTGATTCTTTCATGCATGTTTAAGAAATCCTTGAATCTCCATGGCAACCATTCAGCTGTTAAATGCCTAGGTGGACCTAGCTCCGCCTTAGAGACAATTAGCAAACAGCTGGTGGAACTGTGGAGTGTGTTATATGAGCTGCTGCTCAGTTCAATGCTGGTAAAAACACAGTTAAAGAGTTAATAGAGGAGCCGTGTTGGGATGACTTCCTGAAGGCGGAGTTTAACAGAGCAGGAGTTTTAAAGAGACAGACTCACGTATAATTTAAGTCATATTTAACATTTATAGCATTTTTATAACAACTGATGGTAACATAGTTGCTTGATTATGCTACAAAATGACACTATGTGGCTGGAAAATACATAAATAATTTTCCAGCTGCTTAAATAATTCAGTGGAATAAAGTAAAGCTGGTCCTGACATTCCGGTTCAGATTAAAGTCACGGGTCTGCTCTCTGTGCCTGCGTGGTTCAGGTTCTGGGTACGGACCATCCCGACGTGGCCAAGCAACTCAACAACCTGGCGCTGCTGTGCCAGAACCAGGGGAAGTACCAGGAAGTGGAGCAGTACTACGAACGTGCTCTGCACATCTACCAGAGCAAACTGGGACCGGACGACGCCAACGTAGCGAAAACCAAGAACAACCTGGTGAGACGAGACAGAAACCCATTTCTAATCCCGTTTGTAATCCCTGCTAATCTGGTGAAAAAAAACCTCAAAAGCAGACATGTTTGTTTTTGTTTTTTCTTTTCAGGCGTCATGTTATCTGAAACAGGGAAAATACAGACAAGCGGAAGCGCTTTACAAAGAGATTCTGACCAGAGCTCATGAAAAAGAATTTGGATCTGTGGAAGGTAAATTAATCTTTAAAAATTAGTTTTTTTCTTATTTCTCCTTTCTTTCTCAATTTCTTTATTTCTTGGCTTTTTTTCTTTCTTTGTTTCTCTTTTCCTTGTTTCTTTCGCTAAGTTGTGCCTCAACAATCTCATTTATCAACTTAAAAGTGAAGCTTCTAGTAGAAAGTTCTTATTGTTGCAGCTGAAATTAGACAAAGTATTTTCTAGACCCATAAAACAGAAAATATTTGACAGTTTTTGAAACTAAACACCTTTTCTTTTAAGTTTGAGAACATTTTTCTGTCCTACAATAATTTTTTTTTCTTTGGTTTTATTAAAATTGCGCATGTTTAATTTATTAGTGTGCAGTTAAAAAGAAAAAAATCTATTAATTCAATCAAGAAATTATTTTTGACTTAGTGATTTTGTCCCAAAGATCAAAACGTTGGATGTGCCGGCCGAACATCTGGAAAGTGAATCTTTAACGTTTTTTCAGTCGTTTTTGCCGTGTCTGTCGTCTAGGAGACGGCCGTCCCCGCTGGTCCAACATGGAGGACGGTGGCGCCGCGCAGGATGGACTGAAGCGCAGCAGCTCCTTCACCAAACTCCGGGAGTCGATACGCCGGAGCAGCGAGAAGCTGGTCCGCAAGCTAAAAGGAGTCGGGATGGAGGAGGTGACCCCGAGGAATGCTGGGTAATTTTCCAGAACACGGCAGCAGAAATCCCACTTTAACTTGATCTGGAACCACAATGAGTAAAAAAAAATACTAAAATGGCTTCTACTGTTTTGCTTGGTGGCTAATCTTTTGTTTCCTTTGCAGGATGAAGAGGGCAAACTCTCTGAACGTGTTGAACGTTGGAGCCAGAGAAAATCTCATTGGCACCCAGGTGATTTTCAGAGACAAAACATCCAGGGGTTTTTTACGGAAGAGGATTAGGGCCACCGAAAAAAAAAAAAAAAAACAGAATTCTGACTTTAATCTCAGAATTTTTTTATTTTTTTTTCAGTGGCCCTAATCCTCTTCCGTAGTTTTTAAAGCTGTGATTTGTAGAGAAAAAGCTTAACATACCTAAACAGCGCTATGCACCGCTAACCCTGACATGCTAACGCTACACTGACATGGTATTTAGCGGAAGCTAACGCTAAAGCTCTAATTTAATGAGCTTTTTATCATTAAACACAAGTTTAAAGTTTTCTTGTTTTGAGTTTTGCATCTCATTATGAAAATTTTCTAATTTGAACATTTTTTTATTTCTTATATGTTTTTTTTTTTCATTTTAATGAGTTTCTCCTCTCTTTATTGGGACATTTTTCTCTTGGCGAGTTTTTAATCTCATATGAGTTTTCTTGTTTTACATATTGTTGCAATGAGATCCTGAATCTATTTCCAAACTCTGGCTGTTTAGTTCTTTCTTAGATCAGGGATTATCTGATAAGGTCTTTTGCTGCCAATTTTCATTCCAATCACCCTTGAGGGCCGATCATTGCCAATCACCTGGAATGACTGTTAATTTTTTGCGTTAGGTATAAATGCTGGTCTGGCAAAATGGAAAAATGACCTGGCAAAAAATTCACCTAAAATGCTAAATACTTGCAGGCACAATACAGCAGCTATTCAGTAAAAAGGACGACTGAAAAACCTGCAATCAGTAAAACAATATTTAACAGTAAGACTCTCTGTACCATAAATTATGCATGAGTCAAATAAATCTGCCTATATCAAATAATGTCAAGAAAACATTCATTCAAAGTCAAATGCAGGTTGCATCAAAATAAACAACCCTGAGTTACTAAATCCTAACTTCTTGATAGCTTGGCTAGCTGATTAATGCTGGTTCTGATTGGCTAGCTGATTAATGCTGGTTCTGATTGGTTGGTTCTGACCAAGTGGAGTAATTCTGCAGGGAGGAGGCAGAGGAGATTGATTATTTTCAGAGATTATCTGTCTTATGTTAGGGCATAGCGAAAGTTTTAATAAATATGTAAAATATTTTTTTGTTGTTTTAGTTACGTGCTGCAGCTTTAAGCAGACGTTTGGTGTGAGATTCACTGCCAGGTGGAGGTTGAGCGGCGCTCCGTCTGTAAAATATTTCTACCAGTAGCGCGTAGCGGCGGTCCAATAGCGAGAGCAGAACCAGCGTCTTACAGCTCGAAGACTTAAATTATTTTTCAGACTATTTGCCTAGCTATCTGACCATCATGCTCTTCCGGGTGAGTGTTGGAAGAAAAAAAGGCCCTTTGGATGTCATTTTTTTCCTGCATTGAGCCTCCATGTAGCCAAACTCCGTCAAGTGTTTGTTTTTTAAATGCCATATTAGATTCGTTGTGTTGATGCATTTTGACGCGCTTCACCCCCGAGGTAATTTTCCGCCGCAACATGTAAACGTCCACATTCACTCAGAGCGTTGTAGTTCCACACGACATCGCTTAGGACTTGCTGCTGCGCGCTTGAGCCGTGTGAAGGAAATCAATCAATCAATCAAATTTTATTTGTATAGCACATTTCAGCAGCAAGGCATTTCAAAGTGCTTTACATCATTACAAACACAGAATCACAATGCAACATAGAATCAATCATTAAGTCAAGTTCCATCAATAAATTTGTAATTGATTACATTTCAAATACAATCCTAAACAGGTGGGTTTTTAGTTGAGATTTAAAAGACGTCAGTGTTTCAGCTGTTTTACAGTTTTCTGGAAGTTTGTTCCAAATTTGTGGTGCATAGATGCTGAAAGCTGCTTCTCCTCGTTTGGTTCTGGTTCTGGGGATGCAGAGCAGAACCAGAACCGGAGGACCTGAGAGGTCTGGAAGGTTGATACAATAACAGCAGATCTTTAATGTATTGTGGTGCTAAGCCGTTCAGTGATTTATAAACTAACAACAGTATTTTAAAGTCTATTCTTTGAGCTACAGGGAGCCAGTGGAGGGACTTTAAAACTGGTGTTATGTGCTCTATCTTCCTGGTTTTAGTCAGAACGCCAGCAGCAGCATTCTGGATCAGCTGCAGCTGTTTGATTGATTTGTTGGACAGACCTGTGAAGACGCTGTTGCAATAATCAATACGACTGAAGATGAAGGCATGGATGAGTTTCTCTAGATCTGGCTGAGACATTAGTCCTTTAATCCTGGAAATGTTCTTCAGGTGATAGAAGGCCGACTTTGTGACTGTCTTTATGTGGCTCTGAAGGTTCAGGTCAGAGTCCATCACTACTCCCAGGTTTCGGCCTGATCGCTGGTTTTCAGTTGTAATAACTGAAGCTGTGCATTGACTCTAGATCTATAACTCTAGATCTATAACTCTAGATCTATAACTCTAGATCGTTCCTCTTTAGGTCCAAAAATAATAACTTCAGTTTTGTTTCTGTTCAGCTGGAGAAAGTTTTGGCACATCCACACATTTATCTGTTCTAAGCATCTGTTCAGTGATTGGATGGGGTCAAAGGTCACCTGGTGACATCGTAATATAGAGCTGTGTGTCATCTGCATAGTTATGGTAGCTAATATTATTTCCTGTTATAACCTGAGCTAGTGGGAGCATATAAATATTGAATAAAAGGGGCCCTGGGATTGAACCTTGGGGTACCCCACATGTGACCTTTGACCTCTTTGATGAAAAGTTTTCAATTGAAACAAAGAAATCCCTGTTCTTTATGTAGGATTCAAACCAGTTAAGCACTGGACCGGAGAGTCCGACCCAACTCTCCAGTCGATTCAGTAATATGTCATGGTCAACGGTGTCAAAAGCTGCACTGAGGTCCAACAGAACCAGCACTGTGGTTCTGCCACAGTCCGTATTTATATGGATGTCATTGAACACTTTTACGAGGGCGGTCTCTGTGCTGTGGTAACCATGGAAACCAGACTGGAAGGAGTCAAAGAGGTTGGTTATAGTTAATTGTTTACACACAGCTTTTTCAATAACTTTGCTGATGAATGGGAGGTTGGAGATCGGCCTGTAATTCTGCATTAGTGATTTGTCCAGATTGTTCTATTTTATCAGTGGTTTGATTACTGCTGTTTTCAAAGCCTGGGGGAAAACGCCTGATGAGAGCGATGAGTTTACTATTTGGATCAGATCAGCAGCAATAACAGGCAGGACTTTCTTAATGAAATGTGTGGGTAAAACATCCAGGCAGCAGAAACTGGAGCTTAGTTGACTTATAATTTCCTGTAGGGTTTTATAATTAAGTAGTTGAAATTGGGTCATTTTTCCTGTATTTGTTTTGTTTGGGCACAGCATTGATACTGACTTTATAGTGGATGTACAGATTAATCCTCTGATTTTTTTGAATTTTCTCTGAAAAGAAGCTGGAAAACTGGTTGCAGGCGGCAATACATTGGAATTCAGGTGGCAACGTCACAGGAGGGTTTGTGATTCTGTCAACTGTTGCAAATAAAGCTCGAGCATTGTTAATGTTTTTGTTTATGACATCTGCAAAGAAAGCCTCTCTTGCATGTTTTAGTGTTAAATGATAGTTACGTAGTCTTTCCTTATATATGTCACAATGAACGTGGAGTTGAGTTTTACGCCATTTTCTTTCTGCCCTACGGCAGAGTTGTCTTGCAGATCTAACTGTTTGTGCATTTCTCCATGGAGATTTCTTTTTACCAGACACAACCTTCATTTTAATTGGGGCAATGGAATCAATAATATCTGAGACTTTAGACTGAAAATCATTTACCAACTTATCTACGTCATTACAGCTTAAGGGTGAGGAAAAAGAGTAGATCTGATTAAAAGTTTCTGCTGTGTTTTCAGTGAGAGAACGTTTTGTGATGGTTGCTGTTTGTCCAAGTGGGTTAAAAGATAAAGAACTTTCAAAAATAACAGCGAAGTGATCCGACAGGGCGACATCAGTTACAGAGACATTGGAAATATTCACACCCTTACTGATAACCAGGTCCAGTGTGTGTCCTTGAGTGTGTGTTGCTTGTTTGACATGTTGTGTTAGACCAAAAGTCTCTAAAATATTAGAGCATTTTTGCCCCTCTTTCTTGGGGGTTGTCAACATGAATGTTGAAATCACCGACAATTATTAAACAATCATAATCAATACATATAAGAGGTAGAAGTTCATTCAAGTCAGTAAAGAAATTTTCCACAAAAGTTGGAGTTTTGTATAGAGTTACAGTCAAAGTTTGTTTGTGGCCTTTAATCTCAATTCCAAGATACTCAAAAGAGGTGAAGTGACCCAAAGAGATTTTACTACAATTTATGGTATTCTTAAATATTGAAGCCACGCCTCCTCCTTTTTTGTGTTTTCTATTCTCACTGAAGAAATTGTAGTTAGGAGGCGCAGATTCAATTAGTACGATCGATTCATTATTATCATTCAACCATGTTTCTGTCAGAAACATAACATCGATATTATGCTCAGTGACGAAATCATTAATTAATAGAGCTTTAGCACAGAGAGATCTGGGATTTAAAAAAGCTAGTTTAAGTGACTTGGAGGCCAAGAAATCTTCAGTCTGAGGTTCCTTTAGGCAAGGGAGCAGTCTGATGTTTGAATTAGGTCCCCTGTATTTTATGTTTCTGTTTCTTGTAAATTTTCTTGTAGTGATCCGGACAGGTAATGTCCTGTTCTGCAGTGCCGAGGGGCCAGACACATTCTGGAGCAAGAAGGGTGTAAAGATAAAGTCTGGACCCCGGCCTCAGACCTCAGAAACGCAGAGTGATGGATCCTCTGGGAAGTTAGAGTCAGGTGGCTTAAATGAAGTGAAGTCTGCTACGTGAGCGCTAAGGAGAGACGTCCCAAGTACAACCTGTTGATTCATTCCATCTGTAAATTTAATAAACTCCGGTCCAGAAGACATTTCTCCATGTGTATCTTGTGAATCCTGTGAATGAGTGGGTGAGAAGAGAGGGAGGGGAGAAGGAGGAAGGGAACCAGTCGCTCCGTCTCCAGTCGATGTTATATCAGCTGTTTTTACCGGATAAGCCGACGGTTCCTTCCTAGTCAGAAATCCTTGAGCCTGTTCTTCTGAAGCGATGATCACGTTGCTGTCCTTGTTGATAAAGTGAAAAAGATTTGCAGTGAGCAGCTTTATCCCATGTTTATTAAGATTGCGTCCGCTTCTTCCAAAAAGGTGAAAGCGCTGCCAATAGATCCAGAGGTTATCAATGAAGGTCACTGAGCTGGCAGAGCAGCTTTTAATCAGCCATTTGTTTATCATGTCCAGCCTGGAGTGTTTTCCGTCTCCCCACTGAGGTGATGGAATTGGACCACTGAGAAATAACTTCATTTTCAGCATTCGCAGAGTTTTCAGAAGAATATTAAAGTCCTTTTTCAGAATCTCAGATTTCTGCTTTGCCACATCGTTGGCTCCAACATGCACAACTAAGGACTCAATATATGGCTGATCAGCGGTTAGCGAAAGAACTTTACGAGTTAAATCAGATACAGTGTCACCAGGAAAGGAAATCACTCTCGTTTTCTTGGGATTGCAAATGTGACTGATTCCATTTACTGCCTCATCTCCAACAATAAGCACTTTTGGCATACCTTTCGTTTTCCTGGTAGCCGCTTTGTCCTTTGGAGCTTTGGGGGGTGGATGTGTTGGTCTTGCCTCATTGTTGATATTTGAAGGTGAGGTTTCACTCAGAGGTTCAGGCTGGAGTACAGAAAATCTGTTTTTCAGTGGGATTCCCACAGAGTCAGAATGTTTTGAGGCCCGGGCTGGTCGCTCTGTCCTTGGGAGCGGGGTCGGTGGAACCGTTTTGGTTGCAGCTGCTTGTTTGTTTTTCTTTGGTGGAGCAGGTGTTGAGGTTGAAGGTGGGTTTCGGGTCAGAGCCGGCCACGTTGATTCGTCCAGGTGAGGGGTTCTCCCTGTCAGTCGCCTCATCGGATCTTCAGTGTGAGACTTTTGCTTCGGCTTGGCACCCAGAGCGTTCCAGGGTGAGCTGCTTGATGCGAGGCGTACAACCTCTCTGTTGATTTGAGGAAGAGTTGTCTGATTTCCACAGTTAGCGTTGATTTCAAAGTTCACCTCCAGCTGTTTGATCTTCATTTCTATAGACTGAAGTCGTTGTATAGTACTGCTAATGTCCTTGGGGTCGGCCGGAGGCATTTTGTCCTGGTTCAACTTGGAGATGAAGAAAAGTAAGGTAAAAATAAAAGTAAGAAAATCCCCCAGTCCTTAGGTTTGTAGTAATCCAGTTATGATGTTGAAAATGTGAATATAACTATAAAAACTGTCACTTTAAAAGTAGCTCAGGCAAAGGTGTCAGTAAAGACGGGAGAGAGCAGGACAAGCTGTTCCTCCTTCAGCTGCCAGCTTCCAAGAGGAGATCAGCTGCACACGCAGGCTGTGAAGTGAGATAAATGTGATCGGTTTTGCTGATTGGCCACAAGAGACTGTGATGGGCGATCACCGATTATACACCTTTTCACGGAAATTGGCCGATTATGATCGGTGGCCGATCGATTGACACACCTCTACTTTAGACTCTTATGTGAGCATTTCTCTCTGATTATCCAAACTGAGATCAATATGGCCGCTGTCCTCTACAAGTAAGATACTGACTGCTCATTGGTACTTAACAGAAACTCAGTTTACATCAGCAGTGTGTGTTTGCATTGTTCTGAATGTTGTGATGATTATTCTGTGTTTTCTGCTCCTCAGTCCAGCCACCTGGTGGACAGTCGAGGCCTGAGCTGCAGCACGCAGAGCCTGAACAGACGGGGATCGCTCGGTGGGACCAGCTAACACGCAAATAACACAAATCATTTAAATACAAGAAAAACTGATGGATTGTTTAAAAACTGGACTCAAAAATGCTGCTGTGAATCAGCATCAAGAGGATTCCCCATCGTGAGTCTCCAAAAGATGGTTGCTGCAAAGTGGGGGTCAAAGGTCAAATTTGACTGTAGGAGAGTTATCTTGACCAGCAACAAGGTTTAAGACTGTCTGCAACATTTCCTTTTCTTGCTCCTGTTTTCTGAATTGTGAGAATCAAGTTTAACAATTTTTAACGCTAAATCTTTAAAACAGAACAAAATAATCTATTTATTAATTTTACTAATTTTACAATTTTTAAATACCTATTAAAACAATTTAAACAAACATAGGAAAGACAAGAGAGTTAAATTCTTTGTTCTCGCGAGGAGAGCAGACAGAGATGTGCTTTCAGTTACAAATCTCCAACCGCTCTGAAAAACACATCTCCTGCTCCTCTGTTTTATTGATTTTAGGAACCCTGCCACACGGGGCGCTGCAACTCTAAAAGGGTGGAGGGGATAATTAAACACATCGTTCCAGCGCTAAATGATAATCACTAACTAAACACATGTTATCTACAATCTAAATCCTTCTTGCTCCAGGCACGGCGTCGAATGGGACACGTTGTATAGCTTCAAAGCAACGAAGAACAAAGCAGAGTTCTTCGCAGGACTGTAAAACTCAGCTGGGAACTACTAACACCTCCATCTCTCAGGGAGTCCTGCTGAGAATATCTGTCACCTCTCTCTTCCAAGGAGGGATTAGGAAGGAATCAGAATTAATTAACACACAGAAACATTATCTAAATGTAACTACAAGGCTACATAATACAACAAATATTTGATAATACTAATAATACAATTTACCCAACAACAACCAAGAAAAAAATCTAAAAATCTCAAATAGTTTCATTATAAATGTTCATCAAAAAGAAAAAATGTAAAAATTGTCTTTATAAAGTAGGTTTTTATTAACTTTAACATAACTATCAATTATCAAGTTATTTTTCATCTTCAATTTGGGATCAAAATTGCAACATTTGTTCCATTCCCAGTTGCTGCGTTACTTTTTCAAACTGCACTGAATCAAACCCTTTCAATCAATCAATCAAATTTTATTTGTATAGCACATTTCAGCAGCAAGGCATTTCTAGGTGCTTTACATCATTACAAACACAGAATCACAATGCAATATAGAATCAATCATTAAGTCAAGTTCCATCAATAAATTTGTAATTGATTACATTTCAAATACAATTCTAAACAGGTGGGTTTTTAGTTGAGATTTAAAAGAAGTCAGTGTTTCAGCTGTTTTACAGTTTTCTGGAAGTTTGTTCCAAATTTGTGGTGCATAGATGCTGAAAGCTGCTTCTCCTCGTTTGGTTCTGGTTCTGGGGATGCAGAGCAGAACCAGAACCGGAAGACCTGAGAGGTCTGGAAGGTTGATACAACAACAGCAGATCTTTAATGTATTGTGGTGCTAAGCCGTTCAGTGATTTATAAACTAACAACAGTATTTTAAAGTCTATTCTTTGAGCTACAGGGAGCCAGTGGAGGGACTTTAAAACTGGTGTTATGTGCTCTATCTTCCTGGTTTTAGTCAGAACGCCAGCAGCAGCATTCTGGATCAGCTGCAGCTGTTTGATTGATTTGTTGGACAGACCTGTGAAGACGCTGTTGCAATAATCAATACGACTGAAGATGAATGCATGGATGAGTTTCTCTAGATCTGGCTGAGACATTAGTCCTTTAATCCTGGAAATGTTCTTCAGGTGATAGAAGGCCGACTTTGTAACTGTCTTTATGTGGCTCTGAAGGTTCAGGTCAGAGTCCATCACTACTCCCAGGTTTCGGCCTGATCGCTGGTTTTCAGTTGTAATAACTGAAGCTGTGCATTGACTCTAGATCTATAACTCTAGATCTATAACTCTAGATCTATAACTCTAGATCGTTCCTCTTTAGGTCCAAAAATAATAACTTCAGTTTTGTTTCTGTTCAGCTGGAGAAAGTTTTGGCACATCCACACATTTATCTGTTCTAAGCATCTGTTCAGTGATTGGATGGGGTCAAAGGTCACCTGGTGACATCGTAATATAGAGCTGTGTGTCATCTGCATAGTTATGGTAGCTAATATTATTTCCTGTTATAACCTGAGCTAGTGGGAGCATATAAATATTGAATAAAAGGGGCCCTGGGATTGAACCTTGGGGTACCCCACATGTGACCTTTGACCTCTTTGATGAAAAGTTTTCAATTGAAACAAAGAAATCCCTGTTCTTTATGTAGGATTCAAACCAGTTAAGCACTGGACCGGAGAGTCCGACCCAACTCTCCAGTCGATTCAGTAATATGTCATGGTCAACGGTGTCAAAAGCTGCACTGAGGTCCAACAGAACCAGCACTGTGGTTCTGCCACAGTCCGTATTTATATGGATGTCATTGAACACTTTTACGAGGGCGGTCTCTGTGCTGTGGTAACCATGGAAACCAGACTGGAAGGAGTCAAAGAGGTTGGTTATAGTTAATTGTTTACACACAGCTTTTTCAATAACTTTGCTGATGAATGGGAGGTCAAAGGTCGGCCTGTAATTCTGCATTAGTGATTTGTCCAGATTGTTCTTCTTTATAAGTGGTTTGATTACTGATGTTTTCAAAGCCTGGAGGAAAACGCCTGATGAGAGCGATGAGTTTACTATTTGGATCAGATCAGCAGCAATAACAGGCAGGACTTTCTTAATGAAATGTGTGGGTAAAACATCCAGGCAGCAGAAACTGGAGCTTAGTTGACTTATAATTTCCTGTAGGGTTTTATAATTAAGTAGTTGGAATTTGAAAAACCTGTTCCCCTCCTGGCCTGTGGGGGCGCTGCACCAACAACCACTGAAGGAAACAACATAAAAACCTCTGCAGAAGTCACTGAGCACAACTTCCTTCTTCATGAAATGTAAGCAGAGATGGAGTAGCGTCAGATTTTAGAGGTTGGAGGATTTTTCTTGTTTTTGGCTAAAGACCACGAGCCGTTTCTCCTGGTAGCGCTAGGCTAGCATGTTTGTTTTGCTTGTATTTACCCAGAATGCCCTGCACTGTAGTCCACTTACTAGGAAAACAAACTAGAGTTCAATTAAAGTGGACCAAACAGGACTGCTGTGAATGTATGACATTGTATTTTGGCCGTTGATTAAAAAAAAGAAAAATAAATTTCTGCCAAAAACCTGAAAAACGTTCTAGGAGAAAAAGCCAATATGTGAGTTTGAAAAGTCAAAAATTTCCAAAGGAAAAATTGAAATTCTGAAATTAATCTCAGAAATTTTGTAGAAAACAACTTGGAAAGTAAAAAATGTTCAAAGTTTGAAGCCAAAATTTCCACGATTATTTAAAAGTTCTGGATTTTTTTGGTCTAAATTTAATTATTTTTTGTCTTTCTGTCTACAACAGCCTTAGTATGCTGCCACATAAATGGACCTTAGTTTGAAACTACATAATAGATTCAACTGGCAACAGAAATCTGACAGATTAGGAGGATTTTTAACAGAAGGATAATTTTTTTAATTAGGTTAAACACTAAGATGGTTTCTCTCTTGTTGAGTCAATTTCTGCTTTAATAGATTAAATTAGATTAAATTTGATGAGCCCTGACTCAGGTCCTGCCCTTTTTACCAAATAGAAAAAGTGATTTACAGATTCTTTCTCTACACAAATAAAACAACTTTACTGCATTTCTATTAACATTTTGCATGTTTTATTTGTAAAACACTAAAAAGTTTGGACACAGCTGGTTAATCGTTTCTAGCAGGAATGAACATTTGAAAAAGTTTATAAAATTGTAGCTTTATTGTCTGTTTTAGTGAAGTATTTAAAGTTTAAAGGTCAAACATGTTTTTGTTAAAGATGGAAGTTTCTGCACTCCATGTTCTGATTGTCAGATTTCTTTTTATATGAATGATTGTATATTTGCTGTGTTAAATTACCGCTGTTTGTTTGGGGAGTTGAAGTTATACTGTTAGTTACCATAGAAACCGTATTTAAGAAAAATAAAACACATTTAGAGTTAAAACTGAAGAAGTTTACTCTGGTTTAGAGGAATGTTTGTGTTTTATATCTGCAGATTTGTAAAAAGTTTAATAGGATTAAAGACAATTTAAACCATGACATGAAGTTTTTTGGTGTTTTTTCTGTTTACTGATGATGTTATTTTTAAAAATCAGCTTCAAAAGCAAATATTTTGCTTTGTGCTGTTGCTTTTCTTCTGCAGAGCATCAATGCCCCTCCCCCACCTAATGCTGCAAGTCAGCTGACTGCAATGAAGTTTTTCAGGTTGACTGATTGGAAAAACTTCCTCCAAAATGAGAAAATTTTCATTTTTGTGTTTAACTTAGCTTTAGTGCTAAGCTAAAAATTACCTCAACTAATAGATTAGTGGAATTTGCTGCTAATTATGACAGAAAAGAATGAAAATTTAACTCAGAAGTTCTAGTTTAATCTGTTGGGGGATTTTGAAGTCAGTGACTTTTTGCTTAGTGACGGATATTTCATCATTCAGTACATTGAGTCAGCCAACGCAGATGGAAACTGTGATACTATCCCAAGATGATAATCAGGCAAAAACATGTTTTAACTAACGTTATGGAGGTAAAAATGAAATTAGTCCAACTGAGCAATTAGTAATGTCAGAAAACCTTCTGGCTTATTAAAAATGCACCACAGAAGCCCGACCCGACTATCAAACAGGTAACTTTGGTCCAACCGGGCTCAGATTTTGGGTCAGAACCTCAGAGGTTCAGCTAATATTTTAGATTTTCATGTCTCTTCATTCATTGTTTTATGATATAAATGCATGTTGCAGCAGCAACATAAAGGGGCTGGTAGTGTTTAATATTCTAAATAATAAATGTTTTGAGTTCAATGGGCCTAAAATATTTCAGTTCTTTGAAATAAACAACTTTTTCCAGTTGAAGATCTAAAGTTTAGATTTACCCTGAAAAACCTGGTTATGTTGCAACAAAGCTGATAATGTTGCTGAAGCTTCAATCCAGATTAGCATCACTCAGCATGCTCACGCCAGCACACAGAGGCTGAACATCCAGATTAATGTTTAGATTTCTCTCTCTGCCTCTATGAAGCCTTTCTGCTCTGATGGTCAAAGACTAAAACTGAAATGAAATGACAGAAAAATGTCTCATGAAAAAAAATCTATTTAAATGTGTCAGATTTTAGAGGTTGGAGGATTTTTCTTGGTTTTGGCTAAAGACCACGAGCCGTTTCTCCTGGTAGCGCTAGGCTAGCATGTTTGTTTTGCTTGTATTTACCCAGAATGCCCTGCACTGTAGACTACTTACCAGGCAAACAAACTAGAGTTCAATTAAAGTGGACCAAACAGGACTGGTGTGAATGTATGACATTGTATTTTGGTCGTTGATTAAAAAAAAGAAAAATAAATTTCTGCCAAAAACCTGAAAAACGTTCTAGGAGAAAAAGCCAATTTGTGAGTTTGAAAAGTCAAAAATTTGCAAAGGAAAAATTGAAATTCTGAAATTAATCTCAGAAATTTTGTAGAAAACAACTTGGAAAGTAAAAAATGTTCAAAGTTTGAAGCCAAAATTTCCACGATTATTTAAAAGTTCTGGATTTTTTTGGTCTAAATTTAATTATTTTTTGTCTTTCTGTCTACAACAGCCTTAGTATGCTGCCACATAAATGGACCTTAGTTTGAAACTACATAATAGATTCAACTGGCAACAGAAATCTGACAGATTAGGAGGATTTTTAACAGAAGGATAATTTTTTTAATTAGGTTAAACACTAAGATGGTTTCTCTCTTGTTGAGTCAATTTCTGCTTTAATAGATTAAATTAGATTAAATTTGATGAGCCCTGACTCAGGTCCTGCCCTTTTTACCAAATAGAAAAAGTGATTTACAGATTCTTTCTCTACACAAATAAAACAACTTTACTGCATTTCTATTAACATTTTGCATGTTTTATTTGTAAAACACTAAAACGTTTGGACACAGCTGGTTAATCGTTTCTAGCAGGAATGAACATTTGAAAAAGTTTATAAAATTGTAGCTTTATTGTCTGTTTTAGTGAAGTATTTAAAGTTTAAAGGTCAAACATGTTTTTGTTAAAGATGGAAGTTTCTGCACTCCATGTTCTGATTGTCAGATTTCTTTTTATATGAATGATTGTAGACTTAGACTTAGACTTAGACTTTATTGATCCCTTGGGAAGACTCCCTCAGGAAATTGAAGTTACCAGCAGCTCCCAGGCAAAAAACAAAGATAACACACAGTAAGCAAAAGTGCAAAAGAATACAAAATACAAATTAAATACTAAGGTACACACCAAATGTGAGTAACCAAAACCTTAAATTATGCAAGAAAAACCTTAAATTATGCAAGAAACAAGGAATAAGAATATAGAATATAAGTAAATATAAATACAACACAAAAAAAAATATAAGAATTTGGCGGATAGATTGACCAGTGATATCGTATTGCACTATGTGGTTTGACCTGATAAGTATGGAGAAAATTACAAGGGGTCACTACTCCTTCCACCCTCTGTCCTGTGTCACCTCCCCCCCCCCAATGAGGAATTGTACAGTCTGACGGCATGGGGGACAAAAGAGTTCTTAAATCTATTGGTCCGGCACTTGGGAAGCAGCAGTCTGTCACTGAACAGGCTCCTCTGGCTGCTGATGACGGCGTGTAGAGGGTGGCTGCTATCGTTCATGATGTCCAGCAGTTTGTTCAGTGTCCTCGCCTCTGCCACCGTCACCAGAGAGTCCAGCTTCATGCCGACCACAGAGCCGGCACGCCTGGTCAGTTTGTCCAGTCTGGACGTGTCCTTCTTGGATATGCTGCCTCCCCAGCACACCACGGTGTAGAAGAGGACACTGGCAATCACAGACTGGAAGAACATCCAGAGCAGTTTGCTGCAGATGTTAAAGGACCGCAGTCTCCTCAGGAAGTACATCCTGCTCTGCACTTTCCCATACAGGTGGCTAGTGTGTTTTGACCAATCCAGTTTACTGTCCAGCCACAGCCCGAGGTATTTGTAGGAGTCCACGACCTCAACCTCAGTTCCCTCTAATGCGACTGGTCTCGGCTTTGGTCTGGACCTCCCAAAGTCTATGACAAGCTCCTTCGTCTTAGCGGTGTTGAGTTCCAGGTGGTTTGTGTGGCACCAGAGAGCAAAGTCCCTCACCAGACAGCGATACTCCTCCTCTCTGTCGTCCCTGATACATCCAACTATGGCTGTGTCACAGTATATTTGCTGTGTTAAATCACCGCTGTTTGTTTGGGGAGTTGAAGTTATACTGTTAGTTACCATAGAAACCGTATTTAAAAATAAAACTCATTTAGGTTAAAACTGAAGAAGTTTACTCTGGTTTAGAGGAATGTTTGTGTTTTATATCTGCAGATTTGTACAAAGTTTAATAGGATTAAAGACAATTTAAACCATGACATGAAGTTTTTTGGTGTTTTTTGTGTTTACTGATGATGTTATTTTTAAAAATCAGCTTCAATAGCAAATATTTTTCTTTGTGCTGTTGCTTTTCTTCTGCAGAGCATCAATGCCCCTCCCCCACCTAATGCTGCAAGTCAGCTGACTGCAATGAAGTTTTCCTGGTTGACTGATTGGAAAAACTTCCACCAAAATGAGAAAAATGTCTTTTCTTTTGTGTTTAACGTAGCTTTAGTGCTATGCTAAAAATTACCTCAACTAATAGATTAGTGGAATTTGCTGCTAATTATGACAGAAAAGAATGAAAATTTAACTCAGAAGTTCTAGTTTAATCTGTTGGGGGATTTTGAAGTCAGTGACTTTTTGCTTAGTGACGGATATTTCATCATTCAGTACATTGAGTCAGCCAACGCAGACGGAAACTGTGATACTATCCCAAGATGATAATCAGGCAAAAACATGTTTTAACTAAAGTTATGGAGGTAAAAAATGAAATTAGTCCAACAGAGCAATTAGTAATGTCAGAAAACCTGCTGGCTTATTAAAAATGCACCACAGAAGCCCGACCCGACTATCAAACAGGTAACTTTGGCCCAACCGGGCTCAGATTTTGGGTCAGAACCTCAGAGGTTCAGCTAATATTTTAGATTTTCATGTCTCTTCATTCATTGTTTTATGATATAAATGCATGTTGCTGCAGCAACATAAAGGGGCTGGTAGTGTTTAATATTCTAAATAATAAATGTTTTGAGTTCAATGGGCCTAAAATATTTCAGCTCTTTGAAGTAAACAACTTTTTCCAGTTGAAGATCTAAAGTTTAGATTTACCCTGAAAAACCTGGTTATGTTGCAACAAAGCTGATAATGTTGCTGAAGCTTCAATCCAGATTAGCATCACTCAGCATGCTCACGCCAGCACACAGAGGCTGAACATCCAGATTAATGTTTAGATTTCTCTCTCTGCCTCTATGAAGCCTTTCTGCTCTGATGGTCAAAGACTAAAACTGAAATGAAATGACAGAAAAATGTCTGATGAAAAAAATCTATTTAAATGTTCCAGATTTATAATCTGAAGATGTTCCATCAATCCTCCTGGAGGACAAACTGAAAACTTCTCCTTCCTCTCAGGGCCGTGCAGAGACGTATGGAGGGTCAGGGGCTCAAATTTAAAAAAGGGGCACATTGAACAAAAACTCCGTACAACAACATAGCAACAACCCATATTAATCAGGAATCTAATTGGATCCTATTATATCATTGCCTTCATGCGGGGAAATGCAAAGCAAATCTAGTCTATATTTTCCCCAACAGGTAAAAAGTTTCTGTTTCTGCTGCTGACAGTCCTGGAGGGCTGAGCTGATCTGAGACTGTAGCTGTTAAACAGACCAGAGGAGAGAAGGTCAAAGGTTATAAAGTTATGAAATAAGCTAATTTGCTGCCATTTTACTAATTAAGCCCTAATAACATCTATTTAACCTCTAGAACAACCTGGCTGCAGACTGATTTATAGATCAAAAACTCAAAGGGGTTTTAATCTATATAATAGTTTGATGTTAAACCTCTAGATCTAGAATTATAAGACTGAGATATCAAGGCAAAGAAAACTCAGTAGCTGCTGGTAGGGGCCATTCAGGGGCCTCCAGACACTCAGGGGCCTCCAGACACTCAGGGGCCTCCAGACACTCAGGGGCCTCCAGACATTCAGGGGCCTCCAGACACTCAGGGGCCTCCAGACACTCAGGGGCCTCCAGACACTCAGGGGCCTCCAGATACTCAGGGGCCTCCAGACACTCAGGGGCCTCCAAACACTCAGGGGCCCCTAGAAATGGTTTAATTGTAACACAGACCGTAGATCTAAACCTGTAGCATCATTTATAGAGAATAACAATGTTATTACATTTAATTTAATGCATTCAGCTGAGAAAAATAAATTGTACATTTAGGATTTAATTAGAAAGTTTACTTTGTAAAAGTTTAAAGAATCATCTTGATAGTTTGATTGTTGTGTTACCATGGCTACAATATGGTGTAATCTTTGTGTTTGAATTGGGTTTGTTCACAAATACATCACAGCAAATAACCAATAATCAGTGATTGATTTTAAACTGGGCCAATAAACCTGGTCTCCTTCTCGCAGATTCACCTGATCGATATTTAAACATGTTAGTGATGCTGAGGTTCTTAGTAGGACGGGTTCTGGAGGGAGCGGGGTTCTGTCTAAGGCCCCATATTACCTTGGGCCGGCCCTGGAAGAACAGCTGCTGTGATGCGCATCTCTGGAATCTACCTGGAATCTACCTGGAATCCCCCAGTGGCCCCTATCAGTCCCCTGATGCCTTGGAGACATTTTGATTCATTTCATTGTGGCATGTTTGGCTTTTTGCTGCGGTTCTGATTATTGCTACAATATTTTCTCTGATGTTTATTTTGTGACTCTAAATGGGCCGAATCTTCCTTTAACACTTGAGGTTCTGCAATAACTTCTATTTACAGCCCAGAACCTCCAGCCCAGATCCTGTCAGCAGCGGCTTTAACCCGCCTGGTAGAAACGTTAAGGAGAAGCAGAGCGAACAGAGAGCAGGTGGTACCAGGTGGTACCAGGTGGTACCGGGTGGTACCAGGTGGTACCAGGTGGTACCGGGGCTTTGAGCTGCGTTGCGACTCGCGGTGACAGTCGGTACCGTGTCTTATATCAGGATGTCTGATGTCTGTACTGCTCTCCATCCTTGAATGTCTGCAGTTTTGGCTGACATTAAGTTTATGTTCTCTCTCTGTTTCTTCTCTTCATAGCAGCTACACCTGGGCTCATTTCTGTTTAGCTGTGACCCCTTCCTGGAGGGAAGCTGAGCTACTGCTGCCAACAACATCAGGTTCCCCTTCAGTGGATCACACACCTGGATCCACTCCGGCCACATGCAGAACAAAGACTGAACTAAACACAGGAACAACAGAGACTGGTGAAACCCCTGAATCCCAGTAGGCCCAGTATGAACCCATCTTCATGATCAGCTCCTAGGAAGGAGGCGTTGTCTCTGAAAGCAGCCAAAGACCTGAACTGTGACGTTCAGGAAGTAGCAGATAAAAAAGCTTAAAGTAGGAAGTGTTCAGAGTTTGGAGCCACATCCTGATCACATCAAGAGACGAAGCTTCACTCCACATCCAGAGGAAACATGGACCAAACAGCTCTGATGCTGCTTCTGTGTCTCTGCAGCTCAGGTAGGACTCCACTTTCAAACAAAAACACTAATATTCACTAGAGTTCAAATTAAAGATGATCGACTGATAAACATGTTAAATTTTACAAACCAAAAACTGTAAACTGTTTCTAGTCTCAGATCATAGAGCTGCTGCTACACAGTTAGTGATGTTTATATTGTCTACTTGCTGCTAAGGAGCCAATAAAATCAAGAATTGTTGGTTTTTGTGTTTTTATGATGTAAAGCACTTTGAACTGCCTTGTTGCTGAAATGTGCTATAAAATAAATCTGATTGATTGATTGATAAGGAGAAGCTGCAGAAACTCTGCACCAGCGCTGAATCTGCGCAGTAAACAGGTGGAGCCACATAAAATGGCTCCTTCTGCATGAATTCTCTCATCTTCCTCTTGGCTCCACAGGTTCTCTATGAGGTTCTGGTCAGGCCCGTTTGCTGGCCAACCGAGCCCAGTAGCACCACGGTCATTGGACCAGCTTCTGGTACCGCTGGTTGTGTTGGTGAAAACGTTTGAGCTCCGTCTGACGTGGGAGTGTCTCAGGCAGGATGTGGAACTCGCCTGCTGCAGATTAGAATCAATCAACCAATCGATCAGTTTATTTGTAAAGCACATTTCAGCACCAAGGCGGTTCAAAGTGCTTTACGTCATAAAAACACAAATGTCTAAATGTTTACACACATTTTGTTCCTTCCAGTCACAACCTTCACTTTAGTGGGAGCAACTAAATCAATGATCTCTGAGATCTTAGGATGGAAGTTATCTACCAGCTCATCTACAGGTTGCACCATGAAGGCAAAGTGGGGAAATTTAATTGATTAAAAGTTTTTCCTCTGTTGTCAGTAAAACAACATTTTATGACAGTAGCTGTTTTCCTTAATGAGTTGATGGTTGTTGTGGTTTCAAAGATAACAGTGAATTAATCAGACAGGACGACATCAGTTTCAGAGACGTTGGAAATATTCACACCCTGACTGATAACCAGGTCCATAATGTGTCCTTGATTATGTGTTGCTGGGTTAACAAGCTGAATTAAACCAAAATGATCAAGAATATCACAGCTTTTAATCCCCTCTGTCTTCAGGCTCGTCAACATGGATGTTGAAATGTCCTACAATTATATAACAGTCATAATCAAAGCATATAACAGATAAAAACCCATTAAAGTCAATAAAGATGTTTTCCACATATGATGGGATTTTGTATAGAGTTAGCATCAGAGCTCATTTATGGCCTTTTTACCTCAATTCCCAGATATTTAAGAGCTAAAATGACCAAAATCAACCTTCTTACAGTTTTTATGAATCCTGATGTATTGTAGCAACCCCTCCTCAGATTTTATGTTTCCTATTCTCACTTAAAAATTGTAATTATTAGGCGCTGATTCAATTAGTACAGATGAGTCATTATTATATCCAACCATGTTTCTGTCAGGAACAAAACATCAATATTCTGCTCAGTGATCAAGTCAGTAACTAATAGTCCTCTTGCTGACAGTCATCTTAAGTTCAGCTGAACCAGTTTAGTGACTTGGTGGCAGAGAGTTTATGAATTTAATTATTGATTTTAGACCGCTGCATTCACTATTTCTGTGTTTTGTAGATTTTTTTGTGATCCGCCCAGATGTGGTTCTGTTCATACTGCTGAGGGGTCAGACACATTCTGGAGGAAGACAGTTGTTAAGCTAAAGTCTGGAACCTGATTTAAGGCAGCTGAGGCACAAAATGATGATCGCTCTGCATTCAGAATCAGAATAAGAATAAGAACCAGATTCTGAATCTGATTCTGATTCAGATTCAGATTCAGAATCAGAATCTGTTGGATTTGACAACTTTTTAAAGAAAAACAATGAATTTAACTTTGGTTGGTTTCAGTAAAGACATAAAATATAAATGGGTAGAAAAGGTGAATAATAAGAAACATTTCAGGTTTTACTACAGAGCGTAAATAACATTTAGGTCTGGGCTTTAACTAGGCCATTCCAACATAAAGATGCTTTGATCAGACCCATCCATGATAGCTCTGCCTCTAACAGGAGGAAGAAACAAGAGACGATCAAATCAACACGATCAACAGGATCCTGTCAACACATCCTAAATCTGTCTTTGCTTTTTGTAACCCAACATGTAAATGTTGTTTCTTCCAGCGCTGTCTGATGAACTCAGACTGGTAGCAGGAAGGAGTCGCTGTGTTGGCAGACTGGAGAAGAAGGATCTGGGAGACTGGAAACCAGTGACTGATTGGAACTGGAACTGGAACTTTACATCAGCAGCTGGAGCTTGCAGACAGCTCCACTGTGGATCTGTGGTGTCGTTACAAAGAGATGAGGACGACAATGTAGAGATCATCTGTTCAGGTGATTTCATATCCTGGCCATTGCCTTCCTGTTCTGCTTCCAACTCCACTGTAAAAAAATTCTCACTTCCAGCTCAGTCTGGGCTTCTTCCACTTCACCTGGATTCACTCTGGTAGATTTTCTACCGGACCAATCAGCGAACAGAAGGAGAAGTTTGAACAATGATTTATTTTTTGTTATTTTAGAAACATAATCTCTGTAGTTTTAGCAATGCAGTGGAGGAAGTTCAGTCCATGGTGGCCACACTTCCAAATATTGAATTAACTTTAACGGCTCTTCTCTGTTTTGTGGTGGACAAATTATTGTAAGGTAATATCTGCTGGTTGTATTGTCTTCATTCTAAATGCTAGTGATTCTCACCAAATGAAGCTGTTTGGGTTGCAAGCACAAGGTTGGGAGATGTTTTCCTGCAGCTGCATGAGAACCAGAGCGTCTCTCCCTCAGCCTTGGTATAAAACTCCTGCTGTCTCTGCCTGAAAGAGTTTTCAATCGGAAATGTTTCACTATTGATCCTCTTATATGTTCTCTGTATTGTGCACAATATGCTACTAAACCTGATTGAGTGATTCCATCTAACAGTGCTTGGTAATGGATTTTTTCTACATGTTTACAGCCCAGGAAACTTCCAGTAAACTTCTTAGTGTGGATCTGGTGCTTTGCATGTCATGGACAAACGTTAGCAACTGGGTGAAATTTAAAAGCTCAACACAGTCCAGAGTCTCTGGATGAATCAAAGTGTAGTTACAGAGTGGCTGGTTTTTAGCAGGTTAGTGATTTAATGAAGTTTGATTAGATTAAAGGGGAACCAGTGGAGCAGATTCTGGGTTATAAAAACCTCAATGTCATTGAGAAGAAGCTGATCAAATATTGAACTTCCTCCACAAATTAAGTTTAAAGTGTAAAAAGATGATAGTTTTCTATTATTCTGTGATTAAATCTGTCCTCACATTTGCTTTGTAGAAGACAAGGATGAAATATTAATAATTGATAATTGATAGGTTCTTTGTGATGTTGTAATGTAATTTTCTCTGTTTGTCTTAAGTTTTTTTCCCACCCATCTCCAGGGCCGGCCTGCAGTATAAGCAGATGCTAAAAGTGCAAAGAATATTAAACAGTAGATTTAAAAATAACAAAACTCTGCCCAGCTCCCCTCTCCACCCGTTCTCCACTAGTTGGTTGGTTCCTCCACACAGAGTCTGCTCTGTATTGGAGCTTTGCTGAACAAACTGGAACCAAATTCAGTGAAAATGTTGAAGAAACTTTTTTCTTTCTGCATCCACAGACTCAGTCAGGCTGGTTCAAGGGACCAACCGGTGCTCAGGCAGGCTGGAGGTGAAGACCAACCAGTCGTGGTCCTCAGTGTGTGAAAAAGACTTTGACCTGCAGGATGCAGAGGTGGTCTGCAGGGAGATTGGCTGTGGGCCTCCTTCAGTCCACCAGGGGGCGCTCTATGGAGAAGCAGAGGCTCCAGTGGGGAGCAGAGAGTTCCTGTGTGAAGGCAGTGAGTCTGCTCTGCTGAACTGCAGCAGCAGGAAGAGTTCAGGTAGAAACAGCTGCTCACCTGGTCAAGCTGTTGGACTCACCTGTTCAGGTAGAGGAGGATCTGCAGACCTGCTGCTGTTCACTGCTTCACTTCCTTCATTAATGAACTCTCTGTCTCTGCTCAGATCAAGACAACATCAGGTTGGTGGGAGAGGCCAGCCGATGTGCCGGGAGACTGGAGATGATACATCAAGAAGAGTGGAGACCAGTGGATGTTATGGATAGTTACTGGGACATGAACTCAGTTGCTACAGTTTGTGCTGACCTGGACTGTGGTTCTGCTGTTTCAGCAAGAAATTCAAAGGAAGCTTCAGAGAGACCAGTTTGGTGGATCAGGTCTGACTGTTTCCAGTCAGGATCTGAATTAAAGAACTGTTTACCTTCTGATGAAATCAGTGATCAGAGCCATGAGATCATCTGCTCAGGTAACTCTGAACTCTCATATTTATTTCTTTTAAAATGTTTCTTCCATCAGGTTCCAGATGTCTGCAGAGAAACCGTCACCTTTAACTAAGAACCTGAAACCTTGAGGAGAGGGAAACTAAAATAATTTAAATATCCAGATAAAGTTTTCAGTTTAGCCACATAGATGAACAAAAACTCATCATTTTAATAACTTTTAATCTCTGCTGCTTTGAAGTCGATGCATCAAAATCCCAGGAGGAGTTCAAGGAAATCAGACATTTTCAAAACCTGAAAATTAACAGAAAATGGCTTTTGATCCAAAATGGTGGACTTCCTGTTTTTAGTGAAAATAGCAGGAAAACCTTTTGTTTGTTATGGTTGTTGGCCTGGCTGAACTAGGGGGCGCTGTTCAGCTATTTTTCACATTTATTTTTAAATCCAATTTAATATTAACAATTTCACAGATTAAAGTTTGTTTGACATTTAGTGAGTTTATTAACATGTTTATGTCCCAAAAATATGATAAATTCAGCAGAAATAAAACTGAATGATAAAATTCCAGGTACAGTCGGTTTCACTTCACCTTTGATGCTCTGAGTTTTTCTAGTTTGGTTTTCTTGGCCTTTATTTTTATCAAACTCAGAGATGTTTCCATGTGTATCTATAAAAATAAAGTTCTGAAATATTTTAAACCTTTTTTCTTTCTGCATCCACAGACTCAGTCAGGCTGGTTCAAGGGACCAACCGGTGCTCAGGCAGGCTGGAGGTGAAGACCAACCAGTCGTGGTCCTCAGTGTGTGAAAAAGACTTTGACCTGCAGGATGCAGAGGTGGTCTGCAGGGAGATTAGCTGTGGGCCTCCTTCAGTCCACCAGGGGGCGCTCTATGGAGAAGCAGAGGCTCCAGTGGGGAGCAGAGAGTTCCTGTGTGAAGGCAGTGAGTCTGCTCTGCTGAACTGCAGCAGCAGGAAGAGTTCAGGTAGAAACAGCTGCTCACCTGGTCAAGCTGTTGGACTCACCTGTTCAGGTAGAGGAGGATCTGCAGACCTGCTGCTGTTCACTGCTTCACTTCCTTCATTAATGAACTCTCTGTCTCTGCTCAGATCAAGACAACATCAGGTTGGTGGGAGAGGCCAGCCGATGTGCCGGGAGACTGGAGATGATACATCAAGAAGAGTGGAGACCAGTGGATGTTATGGATAGTTACTGGAACATGAACTCAGTTGCTACAGTTTGTGCTGAACTGGACTGTGGTTCTGCTGTTTCAGCAAGAAAGTCAAAGGAAGCTTCAAGGAGACCAGTTTGGTGGATCAGGTCTGACTGTTTCCAGTCAGGATCTGAATTAAAGAACTGTTTACCTTATGATGAAAACAGTGATCAGAGCCATGAGATCATCTGCTCAGGTAACTCTGAACTGTCATATTTATTTCTTTTAAAATGTTTCTTCCATCAGGTTCCAGATGTCTGCAGAGAAACCGTCACCTTTAACTAAGAACCTGAAACCTTGAGGAGAGGGAAACTAAAATAATTTAAATATCCAGATAAAGTTTTCAGTTTAGCCACATAGATGAACAAAAACTCATCATTTTAATAACTTTTAATCTCTGCTGCTTTGAAGTCGATGCATCAAAATCCCAGGAGGAGTTCAAGGAAATCAGACATTTTCAAAACCTGAAAATTAACAGAAAATGGCTTTTGATCCAAAATGGTGGACTTCCTGTTTTTAGAGAAAATAGCAGGAAAACCTTTTGTTTGTTATGGTTGTTGGCCTGGCTGATCTAGGGGGCGCTGTTCAGCTATTTTTCACATTTATTTTTAAATCCAATTTAATATTAACAATTTCACAGATTAAAGTTTGTTTGACATTTATTGAGTTTATTAAGATGTTTATGTCCCAAAAATATGATAAATTCAGCAGAAATAAAAATGAATGATAAAATTCCAGGTACAGTCGGTTTCACTTCACCTTTGATGCTCTGAGTTTTTCTAGTTTGGTTTTCTTGGCCTTTATTTTTATCAAACTCAGAGATGTTTCCATGTGTATCTATAAAAATAAAGTTCTGAAATATTTTAAACCTTTTTTCTTTCTGCATCCACAGACTCAGTCAGGCTGGTTCAAGGGACCAACCGGTGCTCAGGCAGACTGGAGGTGAAGACCAACCAGTCGTGGTCCTCAGTGTGTGAAAAAGACTTTGACCTGCAGGATGCAGAGGTGGTCTGCAGGGAGATTAGCTGTGGGCCTCCTTCAGTCCACCAGGGGGCGCTCTATGGAGAAGCAGAGGCTCCAGTGGGGAGCAGAGAGTTCCTGTGTGAAGGCAGTGAGTCTGCTCTGCTGAACTGCAGCAGCAGGAAGAGTTCAGGTAGAAACAGCTGCTCACCTGGTCAAGCTGTTGGACTCACCTGTTCAGGTAGAGGAGGATCTGCAGACCTGCTGCTGTTCACTGCTTCACTTCCTTCATTAATGAACTCTCTGTCTCTGCTCAGATCAAGACAACATCAGGTTGGTGGGAGAGGCCAACCGATGTGCCGGGAGACTGGAGATGTTACATCAAAAAGAGTGGAGACCAGTGGATGTTATGGATAGTTACTGGAACATGAACTCAGTTGCTGCAGTTTGTGCTGAACTGGACTGTGGTTCTGCTGTTTCAGCAAGAAATTCAAAGGAAGCTTCATGGAGACCAGTTTGGAGGATCAGGTCTGACTGTTTCCAGTCAGGATCTGAATTAAAGAACTGTTTACCTTATGATGGAAACAGTGATCAGAGCCTTGAGATCATCTGCTCAGGTAACTCTGAACTCTCATATTTATTTCTTTTAAAATGTTTCTTCCATCAGGTTCCAGATGTCTGCAGAGAAACCGTCACCTTTAACTAAGAACCTGAAACCTTGAGGAGAGGGAAACTAAAACTGGTTTAAATATTACTGACAGACTGTAGATCTATCATAAAGGTGCTTGTAATCATGTTTAAACATGCTAGTAACCATGGCATGAGGTCATCAGCAGGATTCTGGAGAACTTGACTGCACTTAGGAGGTTCACCTATTGGATTCAAGTGTGTTGGACCAGGGTTGCAGGACACCGGCCCTCGAGGACCAGGATTGCTCATCCCTGTCCTAGTTGAATGAGGGGAGTCTGAAGTCTCGTTCCCAGTACTTCTGACCAACAGGATCCATAAAAACCTTAATAACTTTCATCATTGGGCAAAAAAATTGTTTCAAACTTTTACTGGGATGAGCTAAATTTAAAAATGTTTTACAAGCTCAGGCTGTGGTTGAACCAAGATTAATGTAAAAACTCTAGTAGGGGAGTGTTACGGCCCTGGGCCTTAAGGGCTGGGCTGCAGGTGTTGTTTTTGTCTGTCTTTGTGCTCCTCCCCTTTGCAGGTGTTTCTGATCCATTGATTTGGAGTATTTGAACCTGGCTGTCTCCACCTTCTGGGTCGCCTTCGGCGTCCAATCTGCCGCTTGACGCTTGTGGTGTTTTGTTGCCAGGCCTCAGCTCCCCTCGTTTGTCTTTGTTTTTGCACTTCAACACTTCCATATGCACTCGTACAACACATCCAAGCATTTGCATTTAACCACTGATACTGACATCCACAATCCATTGTTGTTTGTGTTAATAAATATTCCTTTTTATGCACTTTAACCACTTTATCCACTGCATGGTCTCCCACCATTAGGACGTTGACCAAGAGTGAGCCGACATCTAAACAACACCAGAAGGTCACATCACTGCTTTACAAAGTTTCTCTAGGATTCTCCTCATCACATAATGACCAACAAAACATGGAGAGTCACACCCACAACAACCCCAGCATGGTCCAGCACCATACTCTTAAGGGATTCAAACAAAACGTGGGCTAACTCCTCCACCAGAACAGTCATTTCACAACCAGGCTCAAATCACACTTTTTCCTTACACTGAACTTAAAGCTCAAACAAATCCGTTTGCTGCCCACCAGACAAACTAGTGACACTCATCATTAAAGACGGAGACGAGGTTAGACAAGGCTTAGACACACCCCAACATCAAACAAATTTAAAATTTCTAAAAGTGCCGATCACATTTCGACGTGACACTCAAGGTAAGTTCATAACTGCTCCTAGCACATATCTCCAAGATGGTTTGAAGCATTAAAAGCTTCAACCTGATCCATGGTTTATAACAACAGACAAGTGACAACTTAATGCACAATAGAAACTCCAAAAGCGACCACCCGCAGTGTGTCCCCGCTAACTGCCTAGCGAAGAAGCTTACAAACTCAACCCTAGTCTTCGGGAGGCATAGCGATGGGTTTTTATGCTATTTAAAAACCAGTGGCACAATAAAGGCGACCAGCAGGCTGTCACCCCCTCGAAACCATGGAATGGTGCCGAGCCGATGAAGGGAAAGGGGAAGAAGGAAGCTCTACTCACCGTTCCAGTGAACCCCCTGTTGGGAAACGCCGCTAAAACCTGCAAGGGGACACCTGCCCAGAATTTCTCACAAGTGCAGATTAAATACTTGACAATTACCTATATTGCTAAAATCAAATCCATGGAAAAGCATCCCCCTCCAATATCACAAACAATGCACCACATGTTATCCAAAGCACCTGCTTATCCCCACAAGAGAGCACATGTCCAAATAAGGACAATTAAGTCACGTTACGTTTATTTTTAGAGAAATAAAAACATGGAAGTCACTTCCTCAATCTGTTATAAATATTAGAACGTTTAAGAGTTTAATTATTTTATTACATAGTGTTATATTGTGCACTTATGAAAACATGCTGTTTCTAAAATAGCTTTGTTATTTTATTATATATAGTCTTCTAATTGTGCATTTATGAATTAGCATGCTATGTTTCTAATATTATGTTAAATGTGTGTAACCATTTTTGTTACAAAAGTTTTTTCTTTATGATGTGGACCCCAGGAAGAGTAGCCATTGTTATGGCAACGACTAATGGACCTTGTCACAGGGGCTGCTTTTCATTGGCTGATGCCCATGTAACAGTTGTGGAAAGGATCACACAGGAATCAAGCTCTGCGTTGATTTATTCCTATAAAACAGTGTGGGACACACTCAGCACCGGGTATGATACATAAAACCACCGTCACAGTCCAGCAGCTCGGTTAGGCAGCTTCTGCTTTTTTTATATATTTATTAACAACAAATGGAATAAAGAGAAGTAAAATCATGTACAAATCAACATCAAACTACAACAAAAATCTGTGTATCCATTACATACCTATAAAACAGTGGGACACACTCAGCACCGGGTATGATACACACAATCACCGTCACAGTCCTGCGGCCCAACAAACACATTTTGCAGGGAAACTTTATACAAACTTAATAAACGTAACAAATTAACTTTAACCAACACCAACGTTTTTAAAAAAACACTTACACAGTTAACATTGTATTTTTATGCAAAACAAAAGCTGTGAGAACTATTTTTAACAATATAAACATTATTAAAAGTGAGAGGTAGCTTTAGCGCGCATCTTACCAGCAGCTCAGTTAGGCAGCTTCTGCCTGTCTGGCTGCAGCAGCTACGTCACTGAACGTTGCTTTGTGCAACACTAATAACGTCCCCCCAAAAACAATATTTATATTAGGAACCAAAAATAAAAGCAGTATAAAACAGAAATAGCCATGTCAGCAGACATGTTAATTTGACAAAATAGAAATAAAAATGTTTTGAGAAGGTTCATAAAATAAAAATAAATAAATAAATATATAAAATTAACTCAGCTACACCCATTCTACGTGGTCACAAACACACTTAGCTTCCCGTTAGCTAAGTACAGCATAATGGCAGAACTGATACAACTTCTACACCTTGAAGCCTGTCTGCTACACAGTCTTACGTTAGCTAAACAGATCAATATGCAATGTGTCTGTATCTGACATACACTAAAGATTTTATTTTAGCAGAAAAGGCTTTGGACTAAACTGTTACTCCTGTTAGCCACGTTAGCACCAAGTACAGCTAGTCAATCAACCATCGCTGTGTTCAGGGAAGCGCTGATTAATAATCGAGAAATAAATATCAAGCCTGGAAATTTGATATCGTAACGGACTGAATGTTATGTTTTTACCGTAATCTTTGCTCGTCTTGCAGGGCGCAGGCGGTTGCCACGGTAACAGGTGTGCTTAAACTACAGAGAGAGAGAGAGAGTAAAAAGGTAGGAGTGGTTTTGAGTTGATCACCTGTTCGGGTTATTTTACCTTTGTTTACCTTTGCTGTGGCGCATTACAGCCGCTGTAGTTTCTAAACGTTGGACTAATTACCTCGTTCGTTTGTGAGTTTACGTCATTCACAACAAACATCAAATAGAACAAATATATTTCATAAAATTTTAACAAACAAATGGCTTCTACAGCGATAATTATGTGAAATTAAATTAATTATATCCCAACTTCAGAAGACTTGCCTTTACCTTTCCAGAGCTCTTTGGTTCCTCCTATCAGCCTGTAGCTTCTCATATTGAGGTCAAAGTTCAGATCTACCATAACTGACTGACACCTGCTGGCCTCAGGTTTGCAACCAGCTTGTGACTGAGAAACCAGTAACCTCCTCCCAGATGGTGACATGAACTTGTTAGTTCCTCTGTCCATTGTAGTAGCTGATATATTGTGAAAATCCGGTAGAAATGAACTAATCGAGTCGTTTACATAGAAACAACGCGCCGCGAGACTTTGTTTGCGAGACTTGCGGTCACGTGGGTCGGTTGTGGGCGGAGCTTGGTAAGGTCCATGGTGATCCAAATAAACAAACAAACGCCACAGAGCGTTCCACTCCACCCCGTTCGGCCATTTTGGAATTTAATAGCAGCGATAGCCTCAAGGAGGCGGCTAACAGCTAGCACACATCGCTAAGTAGAAGTCTAAATGTTACTATCCAACCAATGGCCAGGACGTCATTGTTAACACACAAAATTCATGTCCAAAAAAAACTTTTCTCTCATTTTAGCAGTATTAATATCTTACCACTTTGCTGTGAACCTCATTTTAGTAGAGAGAAGGAACTGACGCCTCAATCAAACGAAGTCTTTCAGAAAATCCCACTTGCTGAAGTACGGAGCCCCCTAGGGGACATGGAGAAAACAATTCTTTTGCGTTACCTCGAAATAAGCAAATACACTCTGGTCCATTTTGTATACAGTCACAAGTGTCAATTTAAAATGTCATATATGTTTAAAGAGCGTCGGTGAAAACGTGCTTTTAACTCTTTGGTGCAGAAAACAGATTGAAAATGTATTTATTCACTGCATTTTAATGTCTGTCTGTGTAAGGTTGAGATGGAACTGCACATGAAAACGGCCCTTTACTCGACTAACAAACAAAAAAAAATACAATCAAGACTTTGTTACTTTGAATCCTCTACTTTAATACACGCTAACCGTTTACTTGCAACTTCAGCATAACTGAACTTGGACTACAAAATCACTGCAAGAAAAAAAAATGGCAGACTCAATAAACATTGAGATTGTACGATTTAAACATGTTTATATGGAAAATATTTCATTCAAACCAAATTCATTTATGTTCAATATGTGATTTCAAACATGCCTGTCATTATTTGCTGTGTTTTAGTCTTAAATGTCTTATTTTCTGTTTTTATTGCTCTGGGATAATTTCCATTAGGTTCATAATGTTGACTAAAATTAAAATGACCAAGTCCACTCTGACCAACTGGGTCCAGATCCACCGCAAACATTTTATGTTTTTGTTTAGTTTTATTTAGTTACTTGAATAGTAAAGTCAAGATAAAAACAGAAACAGCTGGGTAGAAATATTTTTTATAGACAGAGATATTAAAAAGTCTACAGTCAGAACATTAAATCTGCAGTAGTTTGAGTCTGTATGACAGACACTTTATATACAAACTCACTTTTCATCAGAATCTCTTTTTTTTTTTTTTTACAGAACTTCAAGTTTTTAAAAAAATTTCTTTGTAACAGATACGTATAAAAAAATCCATGTTGAAAAAATGAATCAATTTACATAATCTACACGTTGATAAACTGTTTTTAAGTGATTGTGGGAAGGCTGGTGCAGGAATAAGGTTTCCTTCTTTTGTTTGACTGAAATCTGGCGTTGCCATGGTGATGACATAATCCGCTGGATTATGGGTTTCAGGTCTGATGAGCCATCTGAGAGATTTTCTGCAGCATTTCCTCCGACTGCAGCTGCTCCAGAGTCAGCAGAGACAGACCCAGCTGGTCCTCCTGCAGACGTTTTAAAACCATTCAGATTCAATTGGTCAGAAATTTAAAATACTTATTAAACTAATCAAATGATTTCTAATACTTTCATGCATTTGAAACTTTAAAAAAAAAATTGCTTATTATTCATTCCAGTGTCAAAAAAAAGAAAAACTACTGTTGTAGTCAACTACTAAGTTTAAAAGATGTTTAGGCAGAAACATCAACGCAACTAGTTGGTAAGTTATCATGCTGCTGCTACATCTCAAATAATTAGAACATGGACATTTATTTATTTTCTAATTTATTTCAAAGAGTTAAACATTGTAAGCATCTATTTGTTGTAAGTTTGATCATTTTGGATTACAGAAAATAAAAACAACATTTAGAGAATTTGGGGAACTTAAATTATTACATAACACCAATAATCAAAGAATATTTTAAAAGTAAACATTTCTCAAACTCAGAAATGTCCTCAGTTTTTTAAAAAGAAAATTTCTGAGATTAATGTAAAAAAATTCAGATTTGGTTTTAGCAAATTTTAAACTTTTCAAACTCATTAATTTGGAGATTAATCTGAGAAAGTTTGTAGAAAAAAAAACATTTCTGAGTGTTTTCCAGCAAATTTTTAACTTTTCAAACTGAAATTTCCTTGTTTTTCTAAAAAAAAACAATTCTCAGATTAATCTGAAAATTTCCAAATATTTTCTAGCAAATTTTCAACTTCTCAGACTCAAAAATGTTTTTGATTTTTTTCTAGAAAATTTTTGAGATTAATCTCAAAATTTTAAAGAGAAATACCACTTCTGATAAATATGTTTCCTTTCCACTCATGAAGCTTGACAATCCTCTTCAGGCCACATTTATCCCTTTTCCTACCACACTTTTTCCTTCCATTTAACTTTCTGATAACATACTTGGATACAGTACTCTTAATATATTTGTAGTTATATTTTCAAATTTACTGATATTTACGTGAAACAAACTGTAGAGAAATGAAAAAAAACATTTCGGATGTCAATTTTTTTTTAGCATTTAAGATTTTCACAATAAATAATAAACAATAAACAGTACAATCCATGTTAAGGTGTGACAGCATGGTTTTGTGAAAACTTTTTCACACTATTCTAATTTTCTGAAAGCAATATTCCTGTGGGTCGTGGTTACCTGTCTGAACGGCTGAGCCATCTGACGCAGGAAGTGCTTGGACAGCTGGACGGCTTCGTCCACGGTGAGGTTCAGGCTGCCGTCGTTGATGTGCTCCTGAATCCAGCGAGGAAGTTTCCCACGTTTGTCTGATCGAGCGTATCTCTGCAAACAAAAAGCTCAAATCACTCCCAAAAACTACAGATACAAGTTATTACTAATGAGTTTATCTAAAACGGCCATTTTCTTAAAAACCTGAGATTTCTCTTGAATCAAGATGGCTGACCATCGTTCTATAACATGAACGGAGAGATGTTCATACGAGGTACTTTCTGTATTTGTTCTTGATGGAAAATTAAAATGTTATTAGCTCACAAAAATCTCAAAATCAGCTGTTTATTGGAGTTATCTCCTCTGCTTCTCTGTCCTCCCTTTGAATCAGATCGGTAATCATTAAATCAGAAATTGGTGCTGCTGCGTCATGCAGCTTGGCTGAAATAACAGCATTAACTATGATAACTTTAATAAGCTTGTCAAGTGTTTATATTTCTAAGCAGAACCACATAAAGAGCATTTTTTAATTCCTTTGTCAACGGTTCAATTGTGAGCAGTGGCGCCCTCTGCTGGACAATGATAAAACTACAACACTAAAAGATTGAAAGGACTCCATAAATTAATCTATTGGAACTAATTTTAATCTAATAAACCATTAATCGTAAGTCGATTAATTCTTTGCGTACCGCAAACATTTTCTTTGTATATTTACAGTTTGGCCGCTCACCTTGTCAGCAAAGATCATGAGGCCGTAGTCCGTCTTGCCTCTGATGGCTCTGCCGACGCACTGAGCGGCGTGACGCATGGCGTCGAACGTCAGGAAGTCGTTCTCTCTGATCTGAAACTGATCCCGCAGATACTCCAGCCGAGCCTGACGGACAAAAACACGCAGCAGGAAACATCAGCAGGAGGAAACAGTTGATGCCTGTCAGTCTGGGAAGGAAGATTTCCTCTATATCAATAAAGACACAGGATAAATATAGATACATGTATGAAATAAATCATTTTGGAAAACTAATGCATAAAAAAAGATTGTTAATGTTCGAGTCCTAAAAAATATGAGTGAGAAACACTTTTTAACATCTTGCATTTTCCTGGTTATAATCTTGACCTTAATGTACAGTATGTTATTCTGAATTTGTTTTGTTTTAAACTGTTTTGATTCAGCGAGACAATAAATTATGTTCATGTTCTATTCTGAATCTGAATCTACTCAGTTTATATGTCAAAAATAAAAATTTGCTGATTTGACGTTTAGCTTCTCTTTTAAGATTGAACGATTCTCACCTTCAGGATGCGGCTCTGAGTGTAAACATACGGGACTCCAAACATGATAACCGCTCTGCCAAAATGGTGAACTGAATAAACAAGAAAAACAAAAATAAAAGCACAATTATTTGTCCGTTGAATCAGTTTCATCGGACGGATCTGAATTATTTACCGAAGTCTATTCCTTCAGAAACCTTCCCTCGGGCCACAGAGAGGAGGATGGCTCCTCGGCCGTTCTCACACGCCTAACGAGAAACAAAATAAGAAAAATAAATCACACCTGAGCTGTTTTAAACACAAAAACTGATTAAATAAATTCCCAGAATTCCTCTGACCTCCTGGTACTTTTCCAGAGCCATGCTGGTTTCCGCCGCGTCCTGCGTTTCGATGAAGATCAGCTTGTTTTTCTGGATGTTCTCCAGGATCCCCTGCAAACAGAAACCCGGAGTCGATTCCTTTAGCGGAGTCGTCTGGCTGCCTGGAAGCAGCAACGCGTTGCTGACACCGACCTGTTCGTACCAAGACGCCACGATGTTCTCCATGTAGACGTAGCTGGTGAAAAAAGCAACGATCCCGTCTGGAACAACCGCCGACATCTCCAGGAGGAGGTTGCCATAGTTACGGATCACGGCTGGAAAACGACAACGGATCAGGTCAGCTACATCAGGGCTGCTCAAAGTGCGGCCCGGGGGCCGTTTGCAGCCCTCGGAACGGTTCTGTGTGGCCTTTGTTCACAATTCAAGAACAGCACAGATTTATTGCTCCAGACTGTTGATGGTGAAACACTTACAATAAGTTGAAGTGAAATTTTTACTGATCAAAGAAAAAAGAGAAAGAAAATGACTCTAAATTGGGAACAAGATGTTCGTAAAAAAAACAAAAAACATTTTAGACTGAAAAAAAGGTTTTTCAGGTTATAAAAGTGAAGCAGATAATTTTCAAAACAAATCACACACACAGAATATTTCCAGTTCCCATGGTCCCTGAGTTGAAACAGAAAGAGAAATCTGAAATTCAAAAAACAAACATCGACTCTGATCTTGTTTTGAATTTCTTTTCAGTTTCACATCCTTTTTTTTGAGTTTCAAATATATATATATATATATATATATATATATATTTTAAATTTCATAGACTTTTACTCAGTTTCAAATTATTTCTGTTCCAATTCTTTTTTTCTTTTTTTTCCCAATTTCAAATAATTTTTAGTCTAGTTTTATTTTCAGTTTAAAATTCTGTTTTCAGTTTTAAATCTTGAGTTTCAGTTTTAAAGAATTTTTTTCAGTTTCAAATCTTTTTTTCTTTTCAGCAAACTTTATGACTACATTTAACTCCATATATGTAGACAATTCAGAATAAACCCAGGCAACGCACAAACTAGTCATCTTGCAGTAAACACATTTTCTGCTTTCATATTAATTTGATAACACCCATCTATTAAATTAGGCTAAATAAGAAGGTTTTTAAAAATACAACCAATAAAAAGGAACACATCATGTTCTCGTAGCCTAGAATACATTTAAAATGATTTACAGAAACTTTCTCTATATAAATCAGGCAAATACATTTCATTAATATATTGTCTATTTAGTTTGTTTTTACAACAGAATTGTTTTTGCATTTGTCAAAGGAAAAGAGAAGTAAGTTTTGTTGCCCACGACTACTTCTACTTCACAGTTTTGGCCCCAGTTCCAAAAATTTGGACAGCTACATGCTAAAAATAAAATAAAATAGAATATATAGAAGCTCACCGAAATCCTCTCTCGTCTCGAACTTTGAGCTCAGAGCCACCTGGTCATTCCCTCGGCCGACAATCTGTGCAAAAAAAAAACAACAACATCAGGAGATTAAAGACAAAATGGCCACCGAGCGTGAATGAAGTGTTGCGCACCAGAGGACAGAGGCAGGTTCGTGCAAGCGTCATAGTGAAGGACGCCATGGTAACGGGTCGAAAGTCGAGGATGCGGGGGTAGATGTCCAACGGAGAGAGAGTCTGACGGAGAGAACGGAGGAAGAAATACAGTTTAATTACTCAGAAGTCTTTAAATACAGCTTTAATTTTTTTTAAAAACAACTCTGCATGTTTAGATTTAAAATCAACTTGAAAAAGATTCATACAGCAAAATTCAAGCACTTTAAGTATTTTCAACATAAACTTTGAGATAAAAACAATACAAATGAACTAAAAAAATTACCGTTTCAATTCACTAATATGTGATATAATTTAATACAGTTATTAATAATAATGTCCTGTGATGGTATTCTACCACAACTAAAATATAACAAACCTTTATGTTTTGAAATGTCACATCTTCCCAGAACAAAGCATTAATTTAACAAAAAATTGTTCAACATATAAAACATAAGACGATCAATAATTCACCGAGTCATTAGTGTCATATTGATCCATTTCATTGAAACAATCCAAACAAATCATGTTCAGGTAAATGAGCTTCCTGCTCAAATTAAATGTTAAAACAAAAAGTTACAAAAAGTCTAAAAACAATCTCACTAAGTTTTCTGGCATTTAGCAAATAGAAATAATTTTGGTAATACATTTGGTAATTTTGGGAAAGTTTAGTCTGTTTATTATGCAAAACTCATACGTTGCACATTTTTGTATTTCTATTTGGTTCTTTACTGCTTTGAAAAACAAACACAAAAAAACTAAAACAAACACTCAGCTGTTTTTTATCAATAAGTTAAAGAATACAGTTTTTTGGTTTCTGGAAAACATTCGAAGGGCACTGCGCCGTTACCTAGCAACCCCAGCTAAACCCAACACTGTCACCAGGCAACGTTAACCCCGTTACCTAGCAACCCCTGGCCAGCTAAGCAACTTTGACCAAAACCACGAAAACTTTAGTCTGATTTAACTTCAGATAATGAGAAACTAAAGGTGTCTGTCTTTTTATTAGGTGTATGAAAATATCCGGTTTCTGCCGTAAATAACGTATTACAAAGTTAGGTTTTCATCAAGAATTAGATTGAACTTTATTACAAAATTTTTGCAGTTTAAATATCAACCTATTTCAGGGATTTATACAAAAATCAAGCACTTTCCAAACCTTGAAATCACCTGATTCAAATTCAAGCACCCATAGGAACCCGGAATGGTATAAACAAGTTTGGGGAGGAAAGAGAGAGACGCACCCCTGAGGTGATGATGACCGACTGGAACCTCTGAAAAACAGGTTTGATGGCTATAGACGGGTCCATGCAGCTGGAAAACAGGGAGAAAAGCAGGGATGCAAACAATTAATTAACTTATGACAATTGATTAATGGTTTATTAAATTAAAAGTAGCACCACCCAGTGATGTTTCCTGTTAATTCTTACCCACCTAAAATGCAGCACAGGGTTGGCGATGGTTGGAGTTCTGTCCTCAAAAGGTTCGATGATGATGGTAAAACCTTAACAAGGAGAAATTTCTTAAAACTAAACATTTGTGCAGCGGGTCTTATTAAAACAAGTTTACTGAAGGAATAAGAGGTTTGGTCAGGAGCGTTTCAGTACCTTGGCTGTAGGTGCTGACAAGAGTTGCAAAGTTGGAGATGAGCGTAACGGCCGAAAAATCTGCGATGTCTGCGATCTCCAGAGTTCGCAGCAACGACTGCAGCCTCTCCGCACAGAACCTGCAGCCACACAGTGGAGCAGCAGGAGAAAATGACGTTAGATATACAAATATATGTCAGTTATCATGAATTATTTACAATCTGACGCGTCCTCAGCTAAGCTAGTTGGTAAATATTAGATCCAACAACAGGTGAATGTTTTGTACTGAAGTAAACAAATCACTACTTTGATATATTTACAAGTTATTTCCAAAAATATACTCGAGTAAAAGGGTTTTTACTGCTTAATCCAATTTAATTTGTAAAAATTATGTCATCATATGGACAAAATATAAAATTATTTGCAGTTTCGGCTACTCAGAGGAATAAAATATTTTAAAATGATTAAAAATAAATATTATGAAATATCACCTTTCCAAATTTCAATATTCTAGAAAACCTCAGAAATTTTTAGATTATCACAAATTTTTCCAAAAATAAAAAATTTTAGACTTTTGGATCTCAAAAATTTCAGAGTTTTTCTAGAAAATTCCTGAGATTAATTGAAAAATTTTTGCGTTTTTTCTAGACAATATTTGACATTATAAACTTGAACGTTTCCACTTTTTTTCTAGAAACTTTCTGAATAATCTCAAAAAGAAAATTTGGAGTTTTTTTCTAGCAAATTGTCACCATTTCAAACTCAAATTTTTGTTTTTTCTAGCAAATTTCTCAGTTTAATCTCAAAATTGACAATTTTTTTACTTTTCAAATTCAGACAATTCCTGAGATTAATCGCAACATTTCTGATAATTTTGAGAGAAATGTACTTTTAGTTAATCTATGATGGCCCTAATACATCGTTGTAATTGCTGACATTTATTGATCCTTTTGTGGAAAAAAATAGAATAAATAGTAAAAGTAACATTTCTGATGTTTTTTTTCTTAAAAAACATCATTACTTTAAATTTACCAAGATGAAAAATCACCAATATCATACAATGTTGATCCTGTATCATTCCTAGAAGTACAACTGGAAAGATATTACAACAGATGTTTATTTCTATCTTGTTGCTGTCTGTGTTTGTGTCAGTGTTAATGATGCCACGCAGGATTGTCTGGAGTTTAAATGTAAATGTCATCAGTTGGTATCAAAATATCCCAATATTGGTAAATATTGCCCATAACAACATCAGCCATCAAAATCAGCCCTAATTTTTATTTCTATTAAACTCTAGAGGAGTGACAAGATGAAGCAATGTTTACATTTATTCTTAGCTGTTTAATATTCCTGCAGATCGCTCTGAGTTATTAAGTTTATTTTTTCAGGGTTTATTATTAACACTAAACTCTCCTGTGTAGAGAAACAAGGCTGACCTGAGAGGTTTTCTGTCAATGCAGACTTTGTCGAAGATGTCTTTTAAGAACTGCGGGGCGCTCTCCTGGACGACGTGCTGCACCCGCAGGCGGGCCTTCAGGTACTCCAGGAAACGCCGCAGGAAGCCGACAAAGTGTTCGGCCGTACGGATCGAACCGGGAACGGCCTCTGAAGGAGAGGAAGAGAGGAAAACAAGGAGTTAGCTTTAAATAAAACAATCTGATCGCCGCAAAGCAGAAAACTGGAAACATAAAAGTAACAGGAGTTCCTCTGAGTTTGTTGCAAAGACTTTCAGGAAGATAAAAACCAGAATTTTAAATTAAACTTGTCTAATAAATAGGACATCAAGTTTTAATTAATATTTTTAATGCATTGCAATGTTATTGTTTCTATATGCAAACAGATTTATCAGTTCTTTTATTAGTTTATTATTTAACTATGTATTTGTTTGTCAGTGGGTTTTCATGGTATTTGAAAGTTAGATGTACAACAGACCACAGTAGAAATGTCCACTGTAAGTTTATAATGACCTTTGTATTTACAAAACACATAAAAAAACAGATGACGATTAAGAACACAAGCATAAAAAATGCGTAAAGTCTGGAAAAATATGATAAAAAACTTGTATGAGAATAAAGTTGTACGGTATGACTTTATTCTTGTTTTATTACAACTTATTGCGACTATTCCCGCATTGTTATGGCTTTATTTTTGTATTATAGTCACTATTCTCATAATATTTGACTTTATTTTCGCAATTTTGCAACTTTGTTCTCACATTATTATGACTTTAATCTTGCAACTTTTTTCTAGTAATATTACGACTTTATTCTTAGAATATTATGACTTTACTCTCGCGTTATTCCAACTTTATTTCGGCAATATTACGACTTTATTCTCATCTTACTTCAACTCCATTATCGGTAACAGAAATGTTCAGCTTGAGAGGCGTCCTTCTTTCCCCATGCGAGGAGGAAGTAAAAGGAGGATTTCCACATTTTTAGTTTTAGTATGAAAACTTTTTTGTGTTTGCATTTTTTTTTCTTTTTTCAAGATGGCGCCGGCACAGCTGGCTGCTTGCAGACGCAGCTCCCGTCGTGTGTGTTAATCTGTGTATATTTGCTGTAACCGATTAAGGATCCGTGCTTAAAGAACCCATGGATCGTCGGTTGGGCTTTCCGCGGTGGCTGGATGTGGTTCTGTCGATGTTCTCCACGTTCTTCTGCTGCTTTTTATGCTCTTTGTTGCGGAGAACCTCGCCGAACGGAGTGGCGGCATTGTTTGCTCGCGTGAACGGCTGATTGCGCTGTGTGGGCCTCTGCTGCTGCCCGGAAACGGGCCTGTGGTCCCGGAGGAGTTACGGAGGGGACGACGGGGCTGCGGGTCTGGAGTTAAACGGAGGGAGAAGAGGAGACGGCACAAACCAGCGTGTAGGACCCAGAAGGAGTACATGGAGTGCAGTATCTTCTGCTTCACGGAAACCTGGCTGCACTCGCTTATTCCAGACTGCAGCGTGGAGGTTCCTGGATTTTCCTTTCCAAGAGTCGGAAGAAGAGGGGCGGTTGGATTGCACTTTATGTGAGTGAGAGGTGGTGTAATCCCGGTCATGTTAACGTGAAGGAACAGATTGTAGCCCGGACATTGAACTTCTGGCTGTGGGAATGCGGCCGTATAATTTACCGAGGGAGTTTACGTCCGCCATTTTGATCGCTGTTTACATTCCCCCATCGGCTGATGCAGCGGTGGCCTGTGACGTCATCAGCTCTAACGCAGCCAAACTCCAGACTCAACACCCGGACTTTGTTATTGTGTCTTGTCTCTATGCTGTAACTGCGAAGTAATTTCCCTGCTGGGATGAATAAAGTACTTCTATTCTATTCTATTAAAACAAGCACTGCTGCAAATGTCAAAAGAGCAGCGAGAGAAAAGATAAAGAGCGGTGGATTGACGGACCTTGCAGGACCTCGTCAGGTAGCACTGGGTTTGCCAGGTAGATGTCCGTTTCCCTGGCAACGTTGGCTTCCTTCAGCCCCTCCACCAATCGTCTGTACTCCTCCCTCAGCTTGGCAGCATCCGTCTCCTTTATCCTGCAAAGAAAACCAAAAAAGCATTCAGCTTCTATGTACCACAAATCTGGAACAAACTTCCAGAAAACTTCCTTTAAATCTAGACCATGATGGTTGCTTTTGAACCATAATAAATGGAATATTGATCAATATATTTGTTGATTATTGATGATTTTGACGATGGCACTTGACAAAATGTAATGTTTGTTACTGGTTTCTCAAATTTGTAAAAAGTTATAAGTTTTTGTTCTTGTGTTTTTATGATGTAAATAAATTTTAACTGCCTTGTTGCTGAAATGTGCTATACAAAACCTGACTGAACAATAACTACAAAGTCAAATATTTTCAGGAGCAAAGAGTAAATACAAAATATATCCAATAAGTAAATCGATAAAGTCAAATGAAATCTCAGAAATAAATAAACATATACATAAACAAATAAAGTAATATAAATATGTCTATATACATACTAAATGAATAAAAATAAAAGTACACAGTTAAATACACATACTAAAATCAGGATTTAAAAAATTAAATGCATACCAATATCATAAATAAATTAATTGAAATATAGTAAAAATTAAACTAACTTTTAAAAAAGTGGGTTTAGGGGAAATTTGAGGAATCACTCTTGTCAAAAAGCGGAATTTACTTTAATATTTTCTATTTATTCCTTTTATTTTGCTTAAAGATGCACCAATCCATCTCCCAGAGACTAGAATCTGCCATATTTCTCTCCATCGGCAGGTCAGTTTTTTTCTAAACTTCGAAAACATGAAGCTACTTACTTGTGTATCGTGTTTTGCAGCGTGTCTACGTTGTTCTGGCAGCGGTCCAGCATTCGTCGAGTTATATTCACACTCATGGAGTCGATGCACACGTTGTCTGAGGAACAAGAAGAAATTCAGACGACTTCATCGTAAACATTTTAATCGCTTAACGTCATCATCTCCCTACCGATGTTATGGGCCTCATCAAAAACCACCACCGACTTCTTGGCCAGCTCCTTGGACACCAGGTCAGCTATCTTTGGGTCCAGCAGGTAGTGGTAGCTGTACACAACGATGTTGGCATGAAGAATCTGAAAACACACACAACCAGCACAGTTGAAGCCTCTCATGCTAACGGTCCAATCAGAAGCGTTTCTGGCACCAACTGGTGGTCAGAAGATGCACTACATCTGGAAGCTGAGACGCAAACTGAGACGACAGAATCAAGAAATCCAAAATATGTATAATCTGTGGTAATCTGGGCGATGAAATAAAAATATTTACCAGCGCACTTGATGTCTTTTACAACAGATATTCCAGAATAGATGACATCTGAGTAAAATTCAAAAGGTTACATGTAATTTTGGGTTTGAAGCTTTTTTGCGACACCCAGCAACTAAGGAGTGGAATAATATTCACATTAATTAGTGACATGCATCCTTTGGGTACAACTGTAGAAACTATTATTAGGTGGATGTATTTTTTACACAACAAAGAATAAAATTATTACTTTGGATTCTTAATTAAAAATCTGATAAATATTTAAATGTATAAAGAAATGCCATGTTTTCTTATAGTGAAACGGGGAATTCAGGCATTAACGAGGATCTTTTGATCAGTTGTTACCGAGGTCTTGGTCTCATGAAGTCAGAAGGTGAACAGCATGACGAGGAGTACAGTTTAAATACCAATTCTGATTGAAGGAGGACATTTATTGGTTTATTCATGAATCACACACCTGTTTAAAATTCCATGTCAGAAAACAGCAAAAAGTACTGGAGCATTGAACGTTTAAAGTTTTATTACAGAAATAACAGCATAAAAAAACTGTCTACATATTAAGATTTAAACACTTGTGCTAGGAGTGGCTAATTTGCATCAAAGCTAAACTTGTGGGTTTAATGCTCAAATTGACAGCAAATACAAAATGTAACCTTTTTTGTATAATTCTATAAGAAATCAACCATTAGGGGGTTAAAAAGTCATTGGAGTTGTAAGTCTTGACTTGTTAAAATCATTAAAATTCCAAATTTGCACAATGCATTGTGCACGAGTCAATGTCTCCTGATGCTAAGAAGGGGAGTTTGAAGATAAAAGTCACAGAAGAACTCAATTTAAATTTGACTTCTGTGCAAAATTTGCAGCAAGACTTAAAAAACATTAAACAAATGGAGGAACTAATGACAGTTAATAGATTTTGTGGCCATGTTTGAGCCATTCAAGAGCGTTTGTTAGCATACCGCGTAGCGAGCCAGATAGTACGGACACCAGCCTTTCCTCCTGCCAAAGTCCTTCAGGTCGTCCAGGTTGTAGATGCCGGCAGGAAGAGGAACCTGTCGTCCAACCGCGTCAAATTCCTGCAACGACGAGTAAAGAGGTCAAAGAAACGGAGAGTGAGGAGGTTACAGCTCTGAGGAATGACGGGGGAAAAATTCATCCACACTGCAAAACACAAAACCCTACTGAGTATTTTTGGTCTAGTTTCTTGTGCAAATATCTCAGCACAATTGAATTAAGTGGGTTGTTAAGTGTGAATTAATTTTCTTGCTGAAATGAAACTTTTCAGCAAGAAATAGGAGCTTGTTTTGAGTCAATAATTTCTTAATATTGATGGAAAAATTGCTTTTTATACTGGTACTTATAACCAGTACAACATAGAAAACTGTCTTGTTATAAACTAAACAATCTGCCAGTTGAACTAGAACCTTTTCATCAAAGTTTTAATAATATATTGAATTAATATTCAATATATTTCAGGGAATTATTAACCTAAAACAAACGGCAATATCTTGGTGAAATGTTAAGTTAGTTTTGTCTTATTTCAAGTGTATAAACATATTTGCCTCAGAAACTAGACAACATTACTTGGTGAGATTTGGTATTTTTGCAGTGTAGGATTTATTTTTTGTTTTTTGGTGGAAATGTACTCCTCCCCATTACATATTTTCATTTCAACTACAGTGACTCTAATGTTTTCTTTCTGTTCATTAATTGCATCCAAACTGAGAACTCCTACATTTTCCGTCTATAAAGGTATCAGAGGTGGACTTAGTGAAATTTATGTTTTTCATCAATATTATGTTTGATGATAATCTTCCAATTCATTCATTTGGTTCAAAATTATTAAATGAATTAAAGAACCTGCAGCTCATTTTTATTTTCTGTGTTTAATTCTTTAGACTAAAAGAAGGAACAGGTCAACAACCAATAAAACCTGATACAAAAACTGATGATACAGTAAAAATCTAAGTTGTTTCGTTACTTTTTTCTAGCTTAATGTAAAAATTTGAGTTGAAATCATCTGCTGCTCTGAGTTCAGGCGTTTTCTTACCTCATAGAAGCGACAGACAGGCTGGTTGGGATTGCTGTGGCGTTGAGCGCGGATGTAGGACGCCGTCAGACTGTGGCACTTCCCGTCCACCTCCTTCCCAAAACGCAGAGAGCTGACCTACACCGAAAAAATAAAACTCTTTCATCATCATTATTATTATTAAGGCTCAAACGATTAATCAGATGAATCAGTTATTAGAAATAATTGGCAACTAATGTATTAAATGATTAGTCAACTAGAGTATGCAGACTCTTAAAATAGGCCATTTGCTGACAGAACAACACACGTAATTTTATTGTAGAAAAATATAAACATTTTGCATTTAATATTAAAAAACGACATGTCTGTAAACGTGTTCTATCCAGAACTCATCAAGTGACAGTTTTAACTTCATCTGGTTCAAATTATGTAAAAAAATAAATAAATCAATCTCCTTTTAAGTACCTTTTTCATCCAGTTATTATTAATCGTTTAATCAAAGACCAGATCAGCCCTACACTGTGTTGATGTTCAGCCCAGCAGAAAACTTTCCACATGTTGATTTAGAAGGATTTTTTAGCTACAGATGTATCTTTCGCTACAAATGAACTGACATTTACTAAATGAATTATATGTTATTGCATTTTAGGCAATAAAATTTTCATTTTTCATATTTAAAAATTTTATTGAATTGTTAGTTTATTTACATCTTTTATTTTGAGTAGCGTATAAAAAACAGGCTTAAGTGGGTAAATGAAGATCTGCAGAATGTGCCAATTAATTCAATCTGCTAGAATAATCATTAGTTGCATCCCTAATCATTATTTATATAATTATTATTTCTTAGAGGTCCAGCAGTTTGTACCTCTGGGTGGATGCAGAGGTTCTTCCTGGAGGACAGAGACAGAGCCAGGAAGTTGTTCACTTCTCCCGTTTCTTTGGCATAAAACTCCATCAGCTTCCTGAGTTCCTCCACAACCTCAACACACAGAAGCAGAAAGTTTTAAATCATCTTCCTATAAATCTACCACGTGTTGCTTCTCTGTATAAGTGTTTATTACAAAGTAAAATATGCTTATTGTAATTTAATCCGATCCTGACTTACTTTCTCAATTTCAGGAACTGTTCTGGAGCAATAAATCAACTTGGTCACGTCCAGCGGAAACGCCTGAGGAACACAACAGGCTGCGATGAAGCGATCAGAACCGAGTCGTGACGTTCAGAAGCTCCAAACGTTGGAGATGAAACTCACCCTCTGGTAGGCGACGATGAGAGACAGCAGAGAGATGGTCTTCCCTGTTCCTGACGGCATCTCCAGGACTCCATGACCCTGAACACACACAGGATCAGTTCATACACTGCAAAAACACAAAATCTTACCAAGTAATTCTAATTTCTAGTTCAAATATCTTAGTACACTTGAAATAAGACAAAACTAACTTGCAAGTTACTTTTCAGCTAGAAATATCAGCTTGTTTTCAGTCAATAATTCCTTAAAATGAATTAAAAAGTTCTAGTTCCTCAGGCTGATTATTACTTTTACCAAGATATTTTTCTCCATGTTATAAGTGAAAGGATTTACCAATGGAACTAGAAATTTTTTCATCAGTATTAAGAAATTACTGACTTTAATCAAGTGTACTACCATACTTCCACTGGAACTAGATTAAAAAATGCCCGTTTTTCCTGCAAAAATACAAAATCTTGCCAAGTGTGTTGTCTAGTTCTACTGCAGATATATTGAAATAAGATAAAATTAACTCACAAATAACTTTTAAAGGAGATATAGGAACTTGTTTTTAATCAATAATTCAATTTTTCACATGATTTTAGTGAAATAATCTGCAAATCAACTTTGGTGACGCCACAAAGAGCACAATTTTCTATTCGGACAAAGCAGATACAGAAATGAATCATTAATGAGGTTTACAATAATACTTTTATATATAAAGCAATAAAGTCATTTCCAAGCTAATTTGATTTTCCACAAATACAAAACTACTGAGTCAGTTTAAGGGGGACACTCCGGTAAACAAACTCCGTACAATAAGAAAACACACCGAACAAGATGCATATTTCTTTCTCTTTTTAATGAATACTTGATGTCAATAGTTAATAATTATCCAATTATTCCCTCTGAAATTATACAATAGGGGGTTTTTTTTGTCTGCGTGAGTTTGTTGGACACATTTACGTAAAAAGACCCAAATTTTACTTTTTTATCAAGGAGATTTTGACTGGAAAAAAAAGCCTTACTTTTGCATCCAAAGTCCTCTTAAGCTCCAGCATGTAAGAGTACTGCTCCGGATAGATGTAATCATACGGAAAATAGACCAGCAGACCCTCGATGTTCAGCCTGAAATGTCAAAACGAGAGTTTAAGTTAATTCAATTTAGCTAAAACTTCATACATTCAAGCTAAAACTAGCACCCCGCCAGCTCGTTTTCTCCTATTTTAATAATTATTCCACTGAAAAACACTCACTTCATTTTAGCGGACTGTTTAACAGCGACTCTTCGATTTTGCTACTTTTCCTGCGTTTAAATGTTCATGTTAAACTGAGACTAACGAGAAAGAGAAGATAACGCAGAGGTTAGCAAAGACACAAACTACTGTTGCTGCTGCTGCTTCTTTTATGATTATTTACGTTGTGCGCGCTCTACTGCCCCCTTAAGGACGGACTGGAAACTGCACGATAAATCCAAAAACTTCATTATGTCGGTATATTTACGTCCATTACTTTAAATGGTCATCCAAGAAATTACTTAAGTAAGAGTATAAAAGTATTGTGTTACTGAGCAACTGATGATGTCATCACATAGAGGAAAAACTGCAATTTTATGTAAAACTCTGGTACTTTACAGACTATCATAACAAAATTAACACACATAAATAGCATAATTGCAAATTAACACATTAATAAAAACAAAAAAACCTTTTTCTAATTTAAAGTTTTTCAGTATAAAATGTATGAAATTAATACTTAGCGTACGTAATGTGTCATCTTGATCTCCAAATGGCAGAAACGGCTCAGCAGAGAATAACAAAGCTCGTGTCTGAACAGAGGTCTCACTTCAACATAAACTGTAGGCTTGTGTTTGTGTCTGATGCTTTTTTTGATTAAAACAAGCTTGTTCTTCATTCAGTGACGTTAGTCACATTGGGTAGAGTTTAATGTCCTCTTCAGACATCAGCCTTAATACCAAAAATTACAATGAGAAAGCATGTGTATTTTTAAAAAGTTGCAAAATCTAACATTTTATTATGAAAAACTCAAGACAAAACCGACATATTGGCTAATATATTAGCTGTTGATGCTTTACAGTCTACCCAGGCCTTGAAATTTGAAAATGAAATATGATCTATGATCACTACAGTTACCGTTTAATGCAGAAAAGAATTATAAAATTACTAAATTAAAGTCAGGAATGTTTACTGAAAAGTAGGTGTAGTAACTCTATATCACCGCTAGGGAGCAGTAAAAACTAAATTTTACAGATTGCAGCTGGTTGCGTGGAGTTCTTCAGATTTTCACATATTTATAGGTACAGTACATCTAAAAGATGCATTAAAAATAATAAAACAAATCAATTAATAATATTTAATATTAGTAATAAAATAATATTTTATAAAAATATAAAAAGTTTTAATATACATCTAAAAAATGATATATTAAAAATAATTAAATAAAAAATAAATACGCTAATATTTTACATTAAGAGCAATAAAATAATAATTTTATTGAAATATAAAAAATTATAATATACATTTAAAAACAATGTATTAAAAATAAAATAAAAATAAATAATATTTGATATTTTAATAACATAAAAAGTAATATAGATGTCAAAAAAATAATGTGCTAAAGATAAATTATTGTTCATATTTAATACTACTTTAATGTACCAATTAATATTAATATCAAGATATTTTAAAATATTTGATGATAATATACATAAAAAAATAATGTATAACAGTTGTTTATATTATTATTTTCTAGGTTTTTCATTCCCTGTGAGTCAGAATCATCAAAATTACAAGAAATTAAAGCCTGAAATATTCAACTGAAATTCACTTTTTTTTTTAGACCAATTATTATATAAAAACATTTATTATCTAGATATGTGTGTGAACAACTGTCCAGGAGAGCAGAATTTATTTATAAGAAATATCTTTATTTTAGATTTACAGAGATATTTACAGAATAAAATAACATTTCAATGGTAGGCTACTGTGATGCTGGAGGAAGTTCATGCTGACAGATTTTAAACAGGAGATCTGCAAAAGAAAAAAAGGAACATTGTTCTGACACTTACAGCTTCCAAACCATCCAAAAATAAAAACGGAAACATCCTGAGTTTCTTTCTAATAAAACAACAACAAAAACAAACAAACCGTTTATCAACAGTAGCTGGTGACTGAAATCTAAAAAAAAAAAAATCCAAGGAAGAATAATCGGACAGAAGATCCAGCGAAGTTTCTAATAATAAATGTGCAGCTGTTTGGTTTCCCAGGTCCGTCTGGGAATATTCATCACGTGGTGAACCGTTGAAGGAGCAGAAAAGGGAACAGGAAGTGCTCTGTGCTTCGATGGCGGCAGGTTTGTGTCAGGATTCAGGTTCTGGAGAAGCGTCTAAAGCAGCAACAGTTTTGCATTTCATCAGTGGCGCCCCCCAACGGCCAGACCAGGCAAGGAAAAATTATACATATTTTAGGAGTGGGAGATACGGACCTGTCCAGGGTGACGCTGCCTCTCACCTGGAACGTTAGCTGGAGATAGGAACCAGCACCTCCCGACCTCACTAGGGACAAGGGTGTGAAGAAAATGGATGGATGGATGGAGTGGGAGATAAGGAGTTCTAATTTTATCACAATATTTTGTGGTACTATTGTGAAAATGATAAAGAATAATGACAAAAAACTATTTATTACTTGTTTTTTTTAGGTAACTATATGGCTATGAATGCATGGATCAGCATTCATGGCACCACAAACACAAATACTGCTTTCAGAAAAACATTTCCAATTGAAATTGGCTCTTTCCAGATGTAACTTTCTTAAACAAGTGTGATTTATATCACACTTTTTTATATCATATAATAATATCTTTTTTTGTATTATTTTATGTGTATGTATGTATTTATTGGGTTTTATGTGTATGTGTTGATTAAAATAGATGATTGTATGCCTTTGTCTGACCTGAACATGAGTTACTGGGGAGCTAACATTTTTCCAGACCGGGCCCTGGCCCCCTCGATCCCCCCTCTTGGGGACGCCACTGCACTCAGGTAAAGTCTCCCCGTTTTTCTCAGCATGTCTCAGAGAGTCCTGTCCTCACAGCTCGCAGCGGTCGTCCTCGGCCTTATAGCGGTCCATGATGCTCAGCACGTCCTCCAGGATGGACGGGCCCAGGTCCAGGTCCAGGTCCAGCCTGGCCAGGGAGTCGGCCGGCTGGAGGCCCGGCACCGGGCATGGCGAGTCACTGCGCTCGCTGCTCAGATCCTCGTTGCTCAACCCGGCGTCCGAGTCCAGGCTGAGGCCGCGGCGGACATCCGGGGGTCCACACGTCTCCGACACGGAGTCCTCCGACGACGCCTCCGAGAAGGACCCGGATGATGGGACGAGCCCGCGCACGGCGGACGCTTCACAAACTTCCGGCTGAGCGTCACCCGGCTCACCTGGTTGCTGGTCCAGGTGGAGCCGCGGCGGCTTGGGCGGGGCCTGCTCGTGGGCGACGCACACCGGCATGGACACGGTGCTCTTCAGCAGCCCGTTGGAGGCCTGCTGGTAGTGGCAGCCGTTGTAGGCGAAGCTGCGGGGCTCCTGCGTGGCGGCCTGGTCCACGCTGTGCGAGCGGGCGTGGCCGTGGCCCGGAAGCATGTCCATCTTCCCCTGGAGGAAACCCACGTCTCCAAACATGTCCCCCTTGCCTTCCGGTCCCACGTGCGCGCTGTGGCGCACGTCGCCCAGCGGGGGGCTGATCATGTCCCCCGACAGGACGTCACGCAGCCGCAGCCTCTTCCCTTTCTTTGGGGTTGTAGTTTTTAGGTAGATTGGTGTCTTTGCTGGCATTTTTGCTTTTTAAAAAGTGTTTGAGTAAAAGCAGAAAGACTGAAGTATATTTTTTAAATCAAATCAGCTTCCTCTCCTGCACAGAAAAGCCATATCCGGAGTGAAAAACGTGATCTTGTCTGCAGAAACTTCAGGAATGTGGCAAGAAAACACCGGAGATCTGAGAGAGGGAAAAAAAAGAAAAATTAATCAAAAAGAGATGAAGAGGAGAGTAAAAAAAAATCACAATGTGATAAACAAGATGGAGGGAGATTTATAAGCTTCCCTCCAGAGAAAGAGGACATGTGATTCACCCCGAGGCTTGAAAACTGCAAAAACAAAATATTACCAAGTATTTTAGTCTAGTTTCTAGTGCAAATATGTTAGTACATTTGAAACAAAACAAAACTAACTTAAAAGTAACTTTTCAGCAAGATTATTTACTTAAAACAGGAGGTTGTTTTTAGTAAATAATTCCTTAATATTCATGAAAAGTAATTATGCCACAGTTAGACTAACCTGATTAGAGTTAACCCCACCACACCCGGTTCTTCAAATCAAACAAAATTGCTGTCAAACGTTTGTGCAGTTAAAATTTTTGCTTGTGCTGCTATTTAAAGATATAATCAATTTAAATATATTATTAAAAAAGTTTCCTCAGAGGTCATCATCAATATCTGCAAAGCAAAAGCAGCACAAACAACAACAAAAAAATGCTGCACAAACGTAGTCGAGTTGATTGACACAATTTTGTCTGATTTGAAGAGAGTGGGGGGGGGGTCTGGTTGACCTTTCATGACCTCTGGAAACATTTATTGGCATCTTTAAACTGATAAATAGCAGCATTAAAAAATATATCTGGAAGAAACGTTTGGACCAGTTTTGTTAAATTTGGAGAAGGTGAGAGCAACATTACTCAGGTTGAGATTACTGTTGATTCTTGTTAGAGGTGAAATAATTTGCCAGTTGAATTAGAATTTTTTCATCAATATTAATGAATTATTGACTTCAAACAAGCTACTATTTCATCTTGTAAGCTTTAACTTATTTCAAGAGCACTAAGATATTTCCACTAGGAACTAGATCAAAACTATTTGGAGTTCACCTCAAAAACACAAAACGCTGCCAAGTATTTTAGTCTAGTTTGATGTGGAAAAAGCTTAATGTTCTTGAATTAAGACAAAATAATAAGTAAACCCTTAATATTGATGAAAATGTTCGGGTTCCACTGGGAGATACTTTAATTTACAAGACATTTTTCCCATGTTATAACTAGAACTTTTTCATCAAAAAAAAAGTTGATGAAAAACTTTTATTTAAGGAATAATTCCTCAAATTATTCTTTAATAATAATAATTTGAGGAATTATTGACTCAAAACAAACTCTATTTTCTTGCTGAAAAGTTACTTGCAAGTTAGTTTCCTCTTAATTCAAGCCTACTTAGATATTTGCACTAGAAACTAGAACAAAAATAAAAAATACTTGGTAAGATTTTGTGGATTTTGTGTTTTTGCAGTGCAGAGTCAAACAGCAGGTTCAAAGTTTCTGCTTTCTTTCTCTTATCGCCTCCAGAGACAGCGGAGCATGTGACGGGTTCACGGCCGGGTCGTCTCCTAGCAATGTTCAAGAAACAACAGGACTGACCTTTTTCTGACCCCTAATATCTTAATGATCCATAACAATTTAAATTCGTTTATGCAAAAACCAAAAACCTCTCAGTGATTTTCGCAGAAATGTTGCAAACAAAAAAACGAGTTTGCATTTTTCACATTTTATACATCCCTGTGCAGAAATGAAGCACCAACAGCCGCATGTGATGAAATTCTGGGATCCATCACTTGACAGCATCATCTGAAAAACTGCTGCAAATGTTCACAGAGCTCCAGAGGTACGGAAAATACTTTTAAAAGATTCATTTTAATTGATTTTCTCTGCAAAAACAAACTATTACCAAGCATTCCGGTCTAATTTCTAGTGCAAATATTTTATTACACTTGAAATAAGAGAAAACTAATTTACAAGTAACTTTCTACGCTAATAAAGCTTGTTTTAAGTCAATAATTCCCTAGTATTGATTGAAAGTACTACTAGTAGATTATTTCACTTACAACATGAGAAAAATATCAGGGATGTCCAAAGTGTGGCACAGGGACCATTTGCGGCCCTCTGAATGATTTTGTTTGGCCCCTCTGCCCACAGACGACCTAGTGGAGAACAAAACACCAGACTGAAGACATTTATCATTCAGTTTTTAGTAAAAAAAGAGAAAATCGATGAATAATGCAAATGGAAATTATTAATTCGTCAGGTAGTTAATTGATTTGTTGCTTTTGGTTTTGCATTAGGTGGTTGGATGATAAATTCTTTTTAGTTAATGATTTTTAGCAAACTATTGGACCATAACATCAATAATAACTAGAAAAATGTGTTAATTATTTACAGAGAAGAAGCCAGAACCAGAGGTGAGCAGAGCACCCAAAAAATGTACTTAAGTAAGAGTAAAAAAGTATTTAGTAAAAAGTACTCTGTACGTCTCTTTCAACAAACAACTGATGAGACTTTAACAGAAACTGCAGGTGTGTGTCTGGTGAATTTCTGGTTAAAACATGTTTGTTTTTCATTCAGAAAGTAGAGAATCCAGAAATTTCCCTCAAGTAAGAGTAGAAATACTTCATAATAAAATTACTCAAAGTGCAGCGTAGTAAAAATACTTGTACAAGTACAGTTTTCCAAAAAGTCACTCAAGTAAATGTAAATGAGTTGATGTAACCAGTTACTATCCATCTCCGGCCAGCAGCAAACAGAAGGAATGAAAAAGTTGCATCAAGCATGGAGCAACTTTTCAGCTTTGAATAGAACAAGACAGGATTCGTTTGAGCGACTGGTTGATGTTGCAAACACGTCTGTTACAAATTCCATAGAAGAAAACCGCAACCTGGACCGGTTCATGCCTGTAAAACTGGATTAATCTAATTACTGCAACAACAAAAAACACAAAAACCGATTTCCACAGGCGCCTCTGCAGTGAGCAGCAACGCAGCGTCTGAAACGGCAGCCGAGTCCGATTGGAGTGAAGAACAAAAACAATCAGAGGTCAGCCCTTCTCTCAACACAAAGAGCAATAAACTCCTCAAGTCCGAACCAAATTACGGAACAAATGAATCATGTGGATTACTAAAGACGTTGATGCTGAGCTCATAAACACACCCAGACCTAAATCTGGAACAAGTTTGACCACAACAAGGGAGAAACGAACCAGTCAGAACCGGTCCAGACGAACCGGTGAAGCAACACTTTCGTCGTAAACTTGGACGTTTTGCTGCAAAGCTGCAAAGATTTCAGCTCTCCAGCCAAACAATGACACAGAAAAGGCCGTTTCATCATGTTTTTGTAAATAAAAGGGATAAAAAAATAAAGCATAACTCGAGAGAAGAATCTTAAATGTGATTTAATTTAGAAGAAATTTAATCAACTGGATGCTACACTGCAAAAACAAAATCTTACCAAGTATTTTTGGTCTTGTTTGTAAACATCTTATACCAGAAATAAGGCAAAACTAACATACAAGTAACTTTTCAGTGAGGTATAGAAAATTTGTTTTAAGTCAATAATTGCGTAATAATGATGACAAAGTATGAGTTTTAATCCCAGATTAGTTCATTTATAACACTACATTTTTCCCTTGTTATAAGTAAAATAATCCGCCAGTGTAGCTATTAGATTATTATCAATATTAAGGAATTATTGACTTAAAACAAGCTAACATATCTTACTGAAAAGTTACGTGTATGTTAGTTTTGTTTTATTTCAAGATATTTGCACTTGAAACTAAACCAAATTTACTTGGTAACATTTTCTGTTTTTGCAGTGCATGCAGAAATAAACTGGATTCTAACTCACAAATAACTGGCGACACGCTTTCAGATATGATCGTTTATCCCATCCAATGTCTGTTTGATTCCTAAAAACCGACATCCTTTGCAACTGGCGGCGATTTTATGACCAAACTAAATCTTATTTGCTAATTTTCTGTCCTCTATAAAACCATTTTATTGGTTTTTCAGTCTATCCTCTCTGCCTACGCCACTATTACTCGGGTTATTTCATTAAAACAGATGTGAGTACGTCCTAAAACACACTTGTACTAAAAATAAAATAAATAAAAACTTAACTTAGGTTAGAAAATTGTGTTCTAAAAGGCATTAATGAATTCCAGAGATCCTTTGAAATAAATAAATTGCTTTTGTTGGGTTTAATTTTCACTGGGTATTTATTTTTCAAGATTTTAAACACTTACCTGCATCTTAACATTGAGCTTTAACAAAAAGGTCAAACATGATTTCTGATACACATTTTTTTTTAAATCACAAAGTCATCAGCAAAGCTAGTATTTTTGCTCTGTTGCTTTAATAAATATAACAAAGCTCGAAGTAAAGCACTTTGAAATGTCTTGCTGCTGAAATGTGCTATACAAATAAAATTTGATTGATTGATTGATAAACTCTTTTCAAATGTGCCATGTGTATTTTTTAAAAGACATACAAATATATATTTTTGGTATCAATAAAAACATGATTGTAGGGCTGAAAACCGTATCACGATATAAGCGTTTAATGTCAGTCGATATTGATAATCCTTGATTACTTTTTTTGTTTTAAGTATCTTAAATTCATCCAACTGGTGGCGTGGCCTTTCCTGCTTCATCCAGTTTTCACTTCACGCTGTCATTTTTTATTTTGAAGCAGTTCTGAGACGTGGTGCAGAAACTTTGAACTGCTGCTGCACAAGTTACTCAGCAGGTTGTTGCTAGGCAACCGAAGAGCGAATGAGCTAGTTGATTCCACCAAACTGGCTTAGCTAGCCGAGAGAGGCTAAAGTCTTTCCTCTGCATCTCCCAGAATGCTGTGCGGTTCCAGATCAGAGTTCATTGAATATTCCATACATTAAATATTGAATATGCCATCTAATATTTATTGATATTGATTCATGTGTCCATCCTTTCTCCCTGAAACTGTCTGATTTTATTATACACACATGGTCTCTAGAGCTGTGCATTTTAAATGTTGAATATACTGTATTTTTAATAATATACTGAGCGTGTGTCTTATTCTTGTATGTTTATTATTTATTTATTTTTAATTTTTATTGTGTGCTATGCTGGGACAAACAAATTTTCCCTCCTCGAGGATCAATAAAGTCTTATCTTATCTTATCGCAATATATTATTGTTATTGACTTATTGTCCAACCCTACATGATTGTATCATGACTGATTACAAAAAAATAAATAACTTTGAGAAATCCAGATGTTTACAGTACTTTTCTGTTTAGTTTAGAGCTAAATTACGACACCAGCTTAACTCCTCATGAAGGAAGTTTAGCTGGCGTTTCTTCGCTTCGTGCATCACCTTTCCTGGAAGCAGCAATCTGGGACACGCGCTGATGATGCAATCAACCACGGAGGAGGAGGCTGATCCAACATCTGTTTCTGCTCTCAGGCTCCATTTGTTTCCTGACTCTGCTTAAACGGCACCGTTGAGCCACCCGTGAGCTCATCATCATCATCATCATCATCATCATCTGGGACAAACAGCATTGTTGTTGTTGTTCCTCTGCAGGTCGGAGCAAAGCTGCACAGCAGGCGACAGTTGGGCAAAACGTGCTCTGCCTGTCTGGTAATCCGTTTGTTGTTTTTTACAGTAAAGGAAAGCTGATTTGATTTGTTGTTTGGTTAATATGGTTGTTTTTGCCAACAGTGGGTTTTTTGATGCGTTTAATTTAAAAATAAAAAACTTCCAAACTTGCGACTGATAACTTGTATTGACACAGAAAAATTAAAAAACACAGAGGAGGGGCGTGCTGTGGTGGCGCAGGGGGTTAGCACGCCCCACGTTTGGAGGCCTTGAGTCCTCGACGCGGACGTCGCTGGTTCGACTCCCGGTCCCGGCGACCTTTACCGCATGTCTTTACCGCAAAAAACCTTTACCGCAAAAAAAAAAACACAGAGGAAAGCCTTCATAATGTGAAAATTATGTTCTAATTTCTGAGATTGGGAAACTGCTCATGCACACTAAATAAATAATCTGCTTGTAAACAGGTCAGCAATAAATGACATCTTCTTGAGTGGCTGTTCGACCCTCGCTCCCTGCAAAAACACAAAGTTTTAAGTGTTTTTGTCTCACTTCTAACATCTTATCACACTTAAAATAAGGCAAAACTAACTAAGGAATCTTTTCAGCAATAAATAGCTTATTTTAAGTCAATACTTAATATTGAAGAAAAAATTCTAGTTCCACTGGCAGATTATTTCACTCGCTTCAATGGGCGCTCCACCGTTACCTAGCAACATCAGCCATTTTTCCCAAGGTGTAGAACTTTCTCTTCAATATTAAGGAATTGTGTACTTGGAACAAGCTCATATGCTGCTGAAAAGTTACTTGTTAGTTTTTGTTTAATTTAATTTGCTAAAATATTTACATAGAAAATTGACCGAAAATACTTGGTAAGATTTTGTGTTTTTGCAGTTTATGCCTTTCTATATAGTTTTAGCAAGAAGTCCATGTTTTAATCTACAAATCGAGTTATACCGTTAAATCTGTTTATATCAAGGCTTTTCCATGTAGCCACATAAAGATGGCTACAAAGTCGGCCTTCTATAACATGAATAACATTTTAGGGATTAAAAGAACAATATCTCAACACAATCTAGAGAAACTCGTCCATACATTAATCTTTAGTCGCACTGATTGCCGTAACAGTGTCTTCACAGACAGTGTCAACAGAGTCTGACTAAAAACTCAATCAGATCCAGAACGCTGCTGCTGGCGTTCTGACTAAACCCAGGAAAATGGAGCACATCACACCAGTTCTAAAGTCCTTCCACTGGTTTAAAATACTGTTGTTAGTTTATAAATCACCGAATGGCTCAGCACAAAAATACAAGTCACAGTGATAGTCACATGACCAAACAAATATAAAAACAAACAAAACTCATTATTTTCTCTGAACAGTTCAGTAGGGCAGTATAGTCAACAAATCTCCACATAAACAAACACTTTTTTCACATCACATGAGTCATGCGACCCACAATAGGATGTTACTACTGGTAGAAACCACAAAAAAGAAGATGAGAGGAAGTAGCTGAAGGATGATGTTTCTTTCATGACTTATCACAAACTTATTCAGTTGTGATTTTAACTGTTTTTAATTTAATAGAAACACAGCAATTGTAAAATTGTGTTTTTTCAACATTAGCAGAATACTAACAGCATTTCTATGAACTATTGAATTGGGCAACTTGAATTTGCTTAATGGAAAAAACTGCCATTTTGAAAAACCTCTTTTTCTCAATAAAAAGTTTTGGCACTAGGATTACGTGGCTTTTTCAGCGACAAAATTGGTTTATTTCTCAAAATTGCAATAGCAACACTTCTTTTGCTTCAGAGGAGGGACATCACAACAACCAGATGTTACTACTGACGGAAACAATGAAGAAAACGACGACAGGAAGTAGTAGAAGGATGATGGCTCAGCATGTTTTTGTTTGCAATAATGATTTATTGCAAACAAACTTATTCACGTGTGATTTTATTTGTTTCGTATTTAAGCAATGGCGAAATTATGTGTTTTCAACATTTGCGGAATATTGTAAGATTTTGCGCACATTTATAACGAAACGCAGCTGTTGTCCAACTCGGCCATCCTCCAGAAAGTGACATCTTCCTTCTCCCTAACAGTGATGACTACATGCGCTGCCTACACGTTGAATCAGCTCAGACTGTGATTCACGTCTCCTTTACATGTTGCAAAATCCGTCGCAGGAGCAGATTTTCGGTTTTCCTTCGCCTCGCTTTGTTGCCTTTCCCCTAACTGGGAGCAGTTTAAGTGGTTCCAGCAGCTGCTGGAGTGTGTCCAGTTAAAAAAAGGCTGTGGTCAGAAGAACAAAGTGAAGGTTTAATTAACTTCCTCAGCTCTCATACCGTGTGTGTTATGTAACTGCAGCCGCTGAGATCATCTTCAGGTTCTCCTGAAGTTTCCCCAGCTGACTGATTTCATTCCCCCACCGGGAAAAATCCACGCAGTTTCATTCTTCACATGGTTTCCTCTTTTAAAAATGACCTTTTAGCTCATTTCACCAACTTTGACGCATGTAAACTATTTCAACCTGTCTTATAGATTAGATTATAGTAACCAGTTATAGTCCACTGAACAGCTAGTGGGAGAAATCTTGTAAAAATATGAATAAAATGACGCTTTTCTTGCAAAAACGCATTGAAAAGCGTAAAGCTGAGACTTTTCCTGCCTGGTGTCCATATGGACGCGCACAAAGGGAGTGAGACCAGCAGCCTGCCAGAAGCTTTTATGTCAACAAATAAAACGTAACAAAGGTCACTTTTTACTCTTTTTGTTTCCATATAATAGAGACACAAAACCCCCATTCAGACGCTGAGCAGCGGTGACCAACCTCACATTTTAACGCATTAAAACACCTCCAAAATACAGAAAATAGTCATTTAAAGCCGATATTTACCTCAAGAATAAAATCTGTCTTTTCTCCTGGGAAATCACAGCGGGGTTTTTTTTTTTTTTTTTAAGTCCAACAATCCACGGACACGATGGAGAGTTTCCTGCGGGGAATAAACCTCTTACTGACGGGTCGTTATTATTGTCTGAGAAAGTTAAAGTGGATCAGCTTCCCAGCTGAAGGAGAGGCGTTAAATCAGGCCAGCCGGAGGGAAAGAGGGGGGACTTCCTGTTTAGGATTTCAAAATAAGATCAGAATCTAAAAGACTCTTGTTGGTCACAGATTTTATAGGTAATAATTTTTTAATGTCAAGCAAATGTAACTTGATCAAAAACAAATTGAATTTTGTAAACTATTTTAAATCTATCTATCTATCTATCTATCTATCTATCTATCTATCTATGTTTTCTGACACTGAATTTTATCCATCCATCCATCCATCATCCATCCATCCATCCATCTCCCCAGGCTGGGATTTAAACCCTGAACCTTCTTGTTGCTAAGCAACAACTTTCCCATCATGCACCTAATACATGTATTATAAAACAGCAACCAACATACGAGTATGTTTTATTTTGAAGGGCCACCGTCGCTGTCTCCGGTTTAGGCCTCATCAACATTCACCTACTTGACTATTCAGACCTGAAAATCCTCAGACAACCAATCAAATCCCAACGTTATCGATAGAAACTAATCAAAACTGATCAGAAGCAAATACTTTTCTTTATCAAATACGTTTCACTTAAATAAAGGTCAAAGGTTGGGAAATTAAAGTCAGTTAAACTGCCAAATGAAACGAGTTTTATCTTTTTTATTGATGCTGCTTTAGAAGTAACCTGGTCCACTTCCCTCGGGGTAATTATGGAGGCTTTTTACTGCCTGCGTGGAGGTGAGGAGAGCCATGAGCTTTAATTTCATTAGCAGCAGGAGCAAACACACAGAGCCACTGTTCAGGATCCCAAACCAGAACCGGAACCGAGCCAGGATGGACTCGGAGAAAAAAAAAATCCCTCCAGAAATAACCTTTCAGAGCCAGAAAGGCTTTGAAAGCTGAACTCATTCCGTTGTTTTCTTACAGATTTCCCTGAATGTGGGTCAGTCAAACACAACATTTTCCCCACAGAGCCAGGCAGTCTGCCCGTCACTGGGAGTTTTTCTGCTCTTAAATGTACCCTAAAATCTTTATTTGCTGGTGCAGGCGACGCTTACCCTACAGGATTGCTGCTGCTGCTGCGTAATTACAGCGAGGTAATGAGGATTTAACAAATGGAGAATGCAGATGCACGCTGTTTGCAGGTCACGCTGCAGGCGCATCGTGTTTACGGCCCCTGAAGGAGCCTTCAAGCCAAATTAAACCCGGTTCCCTCCGGCAAAAAAGATGCGATGGTTGGTGGAATAACCGATTAACTTCTTACAAGGTTGCATGGAAAGCAAAAAATGGTCTTGCACTGCAAAAACACAAGACCAAGTAATTTTCAGAGTGCAAATATTGTATTAGCTGAAATAAGACAAAACTAACTTAGAAGTAACATTTCAGCAACGAATAGAAGCTTGTTATAAATCAATAATTTGTTAATATTGATTAAAACGTTTGAGTGGCTGATTATTTCACTTCTTACTTCTTAAAAATGTTTTAAGTGAAATAATCTGCGCGTGGAACTATACGGAGCTAAATTGGAGCCATAACGTTTTGTTTAAAAGAAAAAAGAAATGAAACTGAAAAACAATTTGAAACTCAAAAATTATTTTGAAACTGACAAAATTTGAAACGGAAATAAAAGTTCTGAAATTAAAAAAAATACTTAAAGAAACTGAAAGAAATTTGAAGTTAGCAGATTTTTTTGAAAATGAAAATAAGTTTTTTCAGTTGCAGTTTTTGAAAAGTTACTTATAAGTTAGTTTTCTCTTGTTTCAAGTGTATTTAAATATTTGCACCTGAAACTAGACCAAAAGTAAGATTTTGTGTTTTTGCAGTGCACTGGAGTAATTTGTGGCATGAAAGACCCAAAATCTTGAAGTAAATATTCATTTTAATAACAAGTTAGTCTCAAACAAAAGAGAAAATTTGAGAATCAAACACTTTCGGTAAAAAAAAAAAAGACATTTTACATATATAGATTTTGTTCCTTAAAGTGGAAAAAAGTTTCTATAAAATGTTTGATTCTCAGATTTTCTCTTTTTGTTTGAGACAAATTTTTAACTAAAATGAATACTTACTTCAAGATTTTGGGTCTTTCATGCCACAAATTACTCCAGTGCACTGCAAAAACACAACATCTTACTTTTGGTCTAGTTTCTTGTGGAAATGTCTTAGTACACTTGAAATAAGACAAAACTAACTTACAAGCAACTTTTTATTAATATATAAAACCTTGTTTTAAGTCAATAATTCCTTAAAATTGATGAAAAAAGTTCCAGTTCCTTTATCAGCTTATTTCGTTTGTAACATGGGAAAAATGTCTTATTATAAGTGGAATAATCTGCCAGTGGAATTTTATCAATATTAATGAATTATTGACTGAAACAAGCTCATACATCTTGCTGAAAAGTTCTTTGTGAGTTTTATTTCAAGTTTAATATGTCATTTCCACTAGAACTAGACAGAAATACTGTTTAGTGTTTTGCAGTGTGAGAGTTTAGCGTTGTTGCTTGTGTCCTTGTTCTGGGTTGTGGTGCGTCCCGTTCCTGCAGGATCTGGGGTTTCTGATGTGTCTTCAGCTTAGACATTACTTCAGACAAAGCTGAATTATCTCTCTTGCTCTCACTCTCTGCACAGGGTGGAATGTGTAAACCAGATAAGAGGAAAGTTACACAACTCCTCTGACAGATGTGGTTATATCACACAGCAGGAATTACACACAGAAATGACCTCATTTAATCAAATCAAGATGAGTCCAAATCAAGGTGGGTCCATATGAAGAGCACAAACAAAGTCCTGCAGAAGGCCTCCAGCTCCCCCTGCTCTGGAGGAACCCCATGCCAAGACCCCTGGAGGGGAAACAGAGTGCAGCACTGCAAAAACACAAACTCTGACCAAGTATTCCTGTCTGGTTTCCAATGCAAATATCTGAAGCTAACTTACAAGCAGCTTTTCAGCAAAGAGGAGATGGCTTTAGGCCAATAATTCCTTAATATTGGTGAAAAAGTTTATGTTCCACTGGCAGATTATTCCACTTATAGCCGTTACCTAGCAACCCCAGCCAAGCCCAGCCCGTTACCTAGCAACACAGTTCTAGTTTCAGGAACAAATTGTTTTAGTTGACTTAAAACAAGTTTATATTTCTTGCTGGAAAGTTTTTGTCGGTTACTTTTGTCAAGGGTACTAAGATATTTGCACTGGAAACTAGACAAACATACTTGGTAAGACTTTGTGTTTTTACAGTGAACCCCATGTATTTTTGATCTAGTGTCTAGTGCAAATATCTTAGTACACTTGAAATATTGATGGAAAAAGTTTTAGTCCTAGTGGCAGGTTATTTTGCTAATAAAATTTTAAAACTGTCTTGTTACTGTATAAGTGAAATAATCAACCAGTGGAGCTATTACCTTTTAAACTCAATATGAAAAAATGTACTTAAAACAAGCCCATATATTTTGCTGTAAAGTTGCTTATAAGTTAGTTCTGTCTTAATTCAAATGTACTAAGACGTTTGCAATAGAAAGTAGACCCGTTATACTTGGTTAAATTATGTTTTGCAGTGAATGTTTGGGTCTGATTGTGATTAAACTGCAAAACTCTGGAAGTGACCCATCGGGTGTTTTCGGACAATAATAACAATAATGGAAAACATATAAAACAGAAACATTGTTTTTTTTTTCTTTACAACAAACTTCTAATTTTGCTCCAGTTATTCGTCTAAAACCTGCTGATCAAAGAGGAGAAACGGGATTTAACTTTTCCTGCTGCTTGGAAAATATGTCAGCACATGAGTCAATCCCTCCGCTGACGTTTCCATGTTGTGAAATAGGCCCATTCAGGACAGGTGGAGCAAATCTGTCACCATGAAACAGACAATTTCACAATTAAAGATTATGAGACTGGGGAGAAGAAATTCCCACGCTTGAATCAGATTCAGTCTGCTTCCCTGTAAGTTTACATATCTGCCACTGACACATGCAGGATAATAGAGCTGAAACCTTCAAAACGGTGATGTCACACCTAAATAACTCATTTTGCTGCAGCTGTTTAGCATAGTTTGGTTCTGATTTATGGCTTCAAATCAAGAGGGAAGAGCTACACACTTATTGTCTTTGTTATTTCTGGGAATATTTCCTGCGTCATGCCTCGTGGCAATCATCGCGTTCCACCTTTGTGACATTTAAAAACCAATCTTCCAGCAGCTGCATTTCCACTGAGCATAAAACTGCACAAATTTAAATTACGAAATAATTCACTGAAAGCTGCAGAGTGTAACTCTTATAAACTACACATATTTTTACATGTTTGTTGAAGCTGTCACCATGTTGTGACAGTTTGCTATGAGTGTCATGAAGTGCAGTTAAGAGGTGAGGAAGACGCTGAGGACCCAGGTTGGAATGAAGAATGAATGATGAATTTAATGATAAAGTCAGAGATACAAAGTCCAAAGTCCAGCTAAAAGCTCATTAACTGGTAGCAACTGGTAGCTCAATAGACATCCGACAACTGACTTGACAGCAGACATGACATAAGATCTGACAAAAGACAAGACGGCTAGACAAGACTAGGCTGCTTGACACGACAGATTAGACAAGGAACAAGGAACACAGGTGGGATTAAATACACAGAGGGTAATCAGGGAAACGAGACACAGCTGGGAACAATCAAGGGTAGACAGGACGACACGGAGACTAAATTAACTGAAAACGACGCAGAAACCTAAATTAACACAGAGAAAAACCCAAATCCTCACAATGAGGCAGATAATCTATGTAACAATCAAGCTCCTCTGTCTTCTCCCAATGCTACAACTGAACAACCAATCAGAGACAGCAGGCGGGTCTTAGCGCTGTCAATCACTCCTCCATTTAGCGTAGCTTGTCATGAATGCTAAGGCTAGTTAGCATGGCCACTGATAAACAGTTATCCTGCAACGGTAAGTTGTTTCTTCGCCATTAACAGATTGATTGACAGCGTTAAGACCCGCCTCCCGGCTCTGATTGGTTGGAGGTGGAGGAGATTGATCTTTTCACAGATTATCTGCCTCATATTAAACTGTCACAATATGGCGAGAGTTTTAATAAATATATAAAAAAAACATATTTTTGATAAAAGTTACATACTGCAGCTTTAATGGAGACATCAGTTTTGAAGAATTGTGAAAAAACTCAGACGTTTTCAGATTAATCGTCGAAATTGTGTTGAAAATCTTGGACATTTCGGAGTTTCAAAAATGTTCAAGTTGTGAAGCTCAGAAATGTCCAATTTTTGTTCTAGAAAATTTCTAGAACAAACATTTCTCAAAATTTCTGTTTTTCCAGCAAATTTTCAACTTTTCAAACTCAGAAATGTCAAATTTTTTCCTACAAAATTTCTGACTTAAATTTACTCCCGTAGTCATGAACATTGATCGATATTATTCCTTTGGGCAGTTCCTACCATTTTTTTTTTTTATTTAAATTGGCATTTTAAAAAAATCCTTGAAACTCTGTTGGGCTCTGCACGCTGACTTTTATCCTCACTCTGATTCCGACATGTTTTCTTTCCATTTCCGAGTAGAGAAAGTCACGAATGACTCACAGGGGAGACACACAGTGACCTCACAGACAGGAATTCTGGGAATCTCTTCGTAAATGAGGCTCCATGTGTTTCCACTCAGTTTTCCGGGATTGGAGCAAAACCGCTGAGCTTTGGGGATGATGCAGGAGGAACAGAAAATACTCGGAAAGGCTAGGAAGGAAAACGCTAAAAGAATCTTTAATTCCTCTTGATAAGAATACATTAGCTGGTATTTTTTAAATATTTTGAGTTTCAATGAGAGATTGTGTCATGCAATAAAAGAAAAAACAATTTGTAATCAGGTAAAATGTTGGAATCTGTAACTTGTGTTTTTATAACTGGGAGGAGCTGATTAGCTAAGAGCAGCGAGAAAACTACAAAAACACAAAACCTTATCGAGTATTTTTGTCTTCAAATATCAAAAATTTTAATATCAAATATCTTATTACACATGAAATAAGTCAAAACGTAATTAACTCATTTTTAGCCACATATAGGATCTTGTTTTAGGTCAATAATTCCATGATATTGATGAAAATGTACTAGTTACCCATTTGTTTCATAGTCAATGTTTACTGCGCCATTACCTAGCAACCCCAGCTAAGCCCAGCCTGTCACCTAGCAACCAAATTCTAGTCCCACTGGCAGATTATTTCACTGATAACATGGGGAAAATGTCTTGTATGCAAAATAATCTGCCAGTGGAACTAGAACTTTTCTTAAAATTAATATTTAAGAAGTATTTACTTAAAACAAGCTCCTATATTTTGCTGAAAAGTTACTCGTTACTCGTTACTTGAACGTTAGTTTTGTCTTATTTCAAGTAAAGCAACGGAGACGGATTATGAGAGCTTTCTTACTGATGAACGGTAACTTCTTGAAACAACCTACATATTCTCTTTTTGCTCTAGTAATTGAGCAGTTTGTTGGTGGGATGTCACGTTTTAACGTATCTATGAAGAACGATGAGGGAATAAAAGTGAAGAGAACCTGAAAATGAGAAATTTGCTTCATCATAACAAACTCTGTCTGTTCCCTTTCTCCTCATTCTGGGCTGATCCTCACTTCTCACCGGCCTCCTTCCTTTTCCCACTGTCCTCTCCTCCCCTCTGCCTCCCTTGTAAGGCTCGGAGGTCGTCGCAGAGGTCAAAGTCGTCGCCCGCCTGGAACCAGTGAACATAAATAGACAGCAGCAGAGAAAGACAGGAAGGGACGGGGCCGGATGGCGGCTTTTCTACGTTGACTGTGAATGAAGCAAGGACACAGAATATGTGTTGTAATTAATTTTTCTTGAACCCTGAGAGTGAGGACATTGTGTACAGTCATCTCAAAACAATATATTTAAAGAGAAACTGGTGTTTTGAGGGTGGGATCACTGTCAGTGGATGGAAATATAAAGCTAACAGTTAAATAAAAGGCATACAAAAATTTTTACTTAGAAATTACAGTGGGCAAGCAATAAACTATAAATCCTTTTTTGTATACTTGTTATGTATCATTGTTTATTAATAACATGCTTAAAATCAACAAATTAGTCAAAATCCAATATGGCTGCTGTTGCCATGACCTTGTTCTTTTCTTTTTCACAGCTCTGTTTCTTTGTACAAAATAAAATACAGTTCTGTGCAACATTTATGTCTTGATATGTTTATTTTCTGACTGAATGCATAACTAACAATTGGAATAATCTGGAAATGATGCAATCAGAGATGTCCAACTTTAATTCATTTAACCACACAAATATCAAACCAAACAGCATTTCTGGTGTAGCGTATTAGCTTTACTTTTTGCTAAATACCATCCATCCATCCATCCATTTTCTCCTTGTCCCTGTGGGGTCAGGAGTTGCTGCTGCCTCTCCAGCTGACGTTCTGGGCGAGAGGCGGGGTCACCTGGACAGGTCGCCAGTTTGTCACAGTTGCTAAATACTATATAAATTGTTTTAACATTTAGCATTAACATTTGTTAAATATTGTGCTGGTATAGCGCATTAGCGTTAACTTTTGCTAAATATCTTTTTGATACATAGCTGTAGCATTAGCTTTTGCTAATTGCTGTGTTGGTGTAGCGCTTTAAGGTTAACTTGTACTAAATAATGTGCTGGTATAGTGATTCAGCGTTAGCATTTGTTAAATATCGTGCATTAGCTTTTGCTAAATATCATGCTAGTATAGATATTTAGCTTTAGCAGAACCAAATACTTAAGGTTGCTTTGGGTTAGTGCAACTAACTTTTTGTTTTGAGGCACCCAAACTAAAACTGCAGCCTATTTCAGATCAAACTACTATACTTTTTTAATTAAAGGTTTTTGTATGACTAGTGGCTTTTCTTTACTATTTTAGACAGCACATACTTTGAATTTTCTTTTTTTCTTTGTATGTGTGCTTGTTTCTTTTCTTCAAATAGGAGATAAAGTACTAATAGAAGTATATATTGCATTTTTATTTTAATCTCAACCGTCTATTCTGTAGTGTCCAAAGTGAATTAATTGCAGCTGTGATTATTTAGCCTCAAAACTGGTTGGTAGTAAATTTCACTCAAAGATTCAAGAATATTGCAGCAACAAAAATGAATTCACTGTCCAATAAACTATTATTGACTTTTGTTCTTTTAGTAGACACTTGAAAAAACACAACATCCAATTCTGCTTTGAACATAAATCACTGTTTTGGATTCAGTGGGACGATTTTGTTGTTGCTCCATCTCTGTGGTTCCTTGTTAAGTAACGACGACTTCCACTTCACTTTATATCCTGCATATACTGTAACTTACAGTGTGGAAAAAGTGCTAAATCTTCCCCTTCAGAACCGGGAACGGTATCAGTGTTCTCATCTGACTCACTGCAGGAAAGAAAATAGGTGTGTTTTTAAAAATGTCAGCCGCTTCCTTTCTCACACTGCTTGAGAGTTGAAGCCAATTACCTTCATGGTAATTTAGGGATTAGGGGATATGAGGAGCGCAGTTCAGTTTATTGTGCAAACATGTTTACATGTAAGTTACTGACAGACAGAAAAGACCTGGGAATGTTAGAGGATCAAATACAAGACAAACAAACATCCATCTCATGCCCTGTTGGTTCTGGAAAGCTTCCAGATGGATTTAGGTATATATATGTAGGGGTGTGTGTGTGTGTGTGTGTGTGTTAGTTATACCCAATAGGACAGAGGTTGTCAGGTTTGACTACCAGGAGAAAACATCAGGACAGGACGATTTTTCTGTGCTTGTGTCTGTTTCCCTTCTGAAGGAAGAACCCAGGAGATTTGGGACCAAAATCCGGTGGCCTTGTTTACTGCAGCGCTGCAGAGTGTGTTTGTGTGTCTTTCTGTCGAAGTGACCATAAGTTTGGGAGGAGGCCAACCCCGTCCCGGTTTAAATTTAACCGAGGGCTGGCTTGGGCCTCTCAGCGGCGGGAAGTTAGCTTGTTGATGCTGGAGTCTCTGGGAATGAAGAAGGACGTCATTCGTCATTTAAAACAAACGCTCAGTGTGGAGGGAAGCAGTTTAATGTTTATTGAAGCTGTTTTGCTGATTAACCTGTTTAATGGATGCTGATATTTAGGACTCATAGTGTACAAATTAAAATTTTGCTGGGAAGCACTTAAAGGTCAGCATTATGTAAAATCAACTTTTGGAGCTTTTCATCTTGTTGTAATATTTTCCTCAAATCAAAAACAAACCTGGAGTGTTGCCTTGATTCTTTCATGCATGTTTGAGAAATCCTTCCATCTCCATGGCAACCATTAAGCATGTGCAAAATGCCCGGGTGGACCTAGCCCCGCCTTCAAGACAAAGCTCCTCCTTGGAGCTGCAGTTTCCAAGCACTCAGCTCCTTCAGACTAGCCAGCAACAATTAGCAAACACCTGGTGGAACTTCTGAGCTCATTATAGGAGCTACTTTACAGGAGTAAAGTAGCTCCTATAATGAGCTCCTATACCGCTATACCAACGCTATTGTGTTGGTGTAGCTCCTTAGGATTAGGGTTAGGGTTAGGGTTAGGGTTAGGGTTAGGGTTCCTATAATGAGCTCCTATACCGCTATACCAACGCTATTGTGTTGGTGTAGCTCCTTAGGATTAGCTTTTGCTAACCGTTTTGTTGGTAGAACACGTTAGCATTAGCTTTTGCTAAATATTGTTTTGGTAGAGCCCTTTAGCATTAACGTTGGCAAAATATTTATAGACTATCTGCTTCATATTTATTAAAGGAAATCAATTACAGAAAATTCACTTTTTACACATTGTTGCACTTTCATGCATTTCTTACAGCCCAAGCACTTAAGAAAACCACCAAGTTGTTTTTGTTGCAATAAGTTCATATCTTTTTGTGTCTGGAAAATGAGCAGTTTCAAAAACCTCCCAAATTTTGAGTCACATTAAACAGGCACTGCACCGTTACCTAGCAACCCCATACGTAATGTATCAAAATGTATTGAACGTGTTTTGTAAAGTCCTAACCTGTTAGACATACTGTAGGTCACCCTTAAGGCTCACAGTTCAAGGTAAAACAAAAGTAAATTTCAAATTCTGCAAGAAACATCCCTCTGCTTTTCCTCAGAGGTTGTTTGGTGGAATATCAAAACTCAAATAAACAAAACAGATACACACATTATAAAATGCTACAATGCTCGTCTCCAGAACCAGATAAACAGGATAATTACTTCACAGCAGAAAGAGAGCCACTGTTTTCCCCCCGACAGGAAAAGTGCCGCCTTCGTCGGTTTACAAACGATCCATCAAGGACAAGGAATGGGACCAGTATGGGACCAGTATGGAGGTGGGGGGTGGAAGAGGAAAACTGGAGGAGAAATGGAAAGAATGTGTTTTTAGGACTGTAAGGTAGTGATCGAGTAATGTGGAAAAAAAAACCCTCACAGTTTCCAATCTGATGTTAAAATAATTAGATCAATAACATTGATGGCATTCTGTTGTGGAAATTTAATGAATTGCTCCTTTAAAAACTTAAAAACTGTTGATGTTTGCATTTTTCAAGCCGTTTCTGTTTGATGCTTTGCTTTTTGAGAACTTTTAGACCGTTTCCTGTTGTCAGGCAGGATCTATTTAAGCAATTAGTTGATGCTAATTGTAAGTTAGGGTTTTAAATAGAGTTTAAAATGAGTTATTTTACCTCTAAATAAAACTAAACACTGCACTTCAAATTTACTCTGGTTTTCTTTTTCTGATTTGAGCATAAGAATAAATAGAATGATACGATCATATCCTCACATGTGATTGGCCATAAGACGGCCTCTTCACCAATCAAAACAAAGTTCTGCTGTGAGCAAGCCGGCGCCACTGAGAGTGAGAGCCGAGCAGCTTTTCTGATTCACTACAATAAATCGACCCTTAGAGCTCATTTAAGGTCAAACCACAGCATCTCACTTAGATTTAAGTCCAGACTTTGACTAGGACACCCTAAAAGTAAATTTTGTTTTAATTAATTAATTAGAACACACTAATTGATCTGTTTTACTTCACTTTTGCCAAGTAAAGCTAAATATGAGGTTAAAGATGATAAAAATTAAGAACCGTTTGTGAAAGATTTGGCTCACTGGAAAAAGCCGAAACATCAGAAGAGGAAAATAAGTGGCTGAATTAAACTATTATCCAAAGAATTGATAGTGGTGGCGTATTATGGTCACTGTAAATAAATTAAAAGACTATGAGTACATTTCTGCTAAAACACATAGAAATTTTTTGATTAATCTCAGAAATTTTGGAGAAAATTTTCTAGAAATTTTCAGCTTTTGAGAAGTTGAAAATGTACCAAAAAAAAAAAAAACTTGAAATGTTTAAGAAAAGTCTCAAGGAAAAACATGGACATTTGTAATTTTGAACTTTTGAATATTTTCTAAAAAAAACTTTTCAGATAATTCCCAGAAATTTTCTAAGAAACAAAAAAACCTTTCTCACTTTGAAAAAAATATGAAACATTTTCACATTAATCACAGAAATCTTTGACCATTTAAACTCAGAAAATTTCTAAAAGTTGAGAAAGAATTCTTGCAAATTTTTGTCTTTTCAAACTGGGAAATTTCCATTTTTCTGCTTTCATTACTTTTGGCAGAAATGTCCTCCTCCGTTTTTATTTTTCTATCTACAGTGAAAACGTGGCTGTGAATATAAGTGACTCATTTCAGGTTACAGTAATGGAAATTTTGTATTTATTTGGGTCGTCTTTGTGTTGGGGTTTCAGGTGGTTTATATTGGTTGTGACTTGTTTTTTCTACTCCGTTCCTGATTGGCTGGTGAGCTCTGACTGGTCATGCCTGAGAATCACCTGCCAGTAAACGTAAGGTTGAGTCAGACCAAGACGCAATGCTGGAATGTCCCAGATCCTCGGGGTATTTCAGACTCTAACCTCTAAAATTTCCTATTTTGCTCAAGTAATTTACCTAGAGTCTTTTGTGCCCATCTTTGCACCTAAGGAGGAACAATCTGGAGTCAGCAAAGCTTCAGTTATTACAGCGAGAAACTAGAAATCAGGCTGAAATCTGGATGTAGTGATGGACTCAGAACTGAACCTCCAGAGCCACGTAAAGACAGCTACAAAGTCGGCCTTCTATCACCTGAAGAACATTTCCAGGGCTGACTGACTAACGTTCCAGCAAGATCTAGAGAAACTCATCCATGTGTTTGTCTTTAGTCGCATTGATAACTGCAACAGTGTCTTCACAGGTCTGACTAAAAAAATAATTCAGACCCACAACGCTGCCACTTGGGTTCTGACTAAAACCAGGAAGATGGAGCACCGCGGTTCTGAAGTCCTTACACTGGAGAATGGACTTTAAAAGGGGCATATTGTGTATTATTATGGGTTTCAACTGCTTCTAAAAACTACTCAGCTGTTTTTTGTCAATGATTTAATGTTTTTTGGTGTCTGGAAAATGAGCCATTTCCAAAACTTCCAGAATGTAATGTCACAAATCAGGAGGCCCTTCCACTGGGGTTGCCAGTAACCCCAGCGAAACTCTCCGCTCGTCACCTAGCAACCCAAGCTGAGCTCCTGCATGTTTGGTTTTACTGCTTACTGCTGTATGCGCTGTACAATGGCTGCTGGAAAAGACAAATGTTTGGTTGTTGACTTACCATCCAGATGAAACTATTTGCTTGGTGCATTCTTCTTGGTTGTGCTGGAGGCTCCGCTTCTGCTTTTCAAAGACGTACGGTTGTGTTATTGCGCATCTGTTCTCCATTTCCAGGTGCGAGCGTAAATGTTGAGATAGGGGGGCGTGGCCTGCAGCAGCTTATTTGGATTCAAAGTGGCAGAAGGTCCCCAAAAATGAAATGAACATGTTTCATAGCCCATAGATGCTAACCTGTTCAGTGCTGCTGTTAGTGTATAAATCACTGAATGCCAAGTTAATTTAAGTGCAAGAATCAAATAAATCTGAGATTTTAAAATGGTGAAACTATCAGAAACAGTTGGTGTAAGTGGGAACAGCATTGATTTAATCATTGTAAACTCCAGGCTTTGTTATAAACTCATGAATCTCATGACGTCAGCCATATATTCACTCAAATGTAGCACTGAGACACAGATACAGAACCCTCTGTTGCAGATCGCATACGCCACAAACATGTGGCTACCACAGAAAGGGCTCTGTCACATGTGGAGCAGATACATACCAGCACACTGATGTCAGTTTGTTCGTCTATTCATCAGAAACGCTGCAGCTGAAGGCCACAGCGGAGCACAGGCGAGCCTTTTCTTCTTCAAAATCATTTGTTTTCTGGATCTTCTGGCGTCAGGAGGAGGTGATGAGTCGAACCGGTCACACACGGAGCACAAAATGCAGCCTGGCGTAAACCTGCTCTGCTGTTCTTTTTATAATGATTTAATGTTGACAAAAATATAAAGATAATATCACAGGAATTCTCAACATTCTCGAGATTTTCTATTTATCTCTCATTCTCTGTCCAGTTTATGTGTCTGATCGTGTGTAAAATTGTGAAAAATGTGAGGAAATTGCTTAAAGATCTTATTTAAAGGGGCAGTGTCATGTAAAATCTTTTTGAGCTTTACATCATGTTATGCTATTCCCTCATGGAGTGTTCCCATGATTCTTTAATCTTCATAACAAACATTCAGCTGTTAAAAATGGCTGGGTGGACCAAGCTCCGCCTTCGAGACGAAGCTCCTCCCCCACTCAGCTCCTTCAGACCAGCCAGCAGCAATTAGCAAACACCTGGTGCAACATCTGCTAAGCTCATTATAGGAGCTACTTCTCAGCGAAACGCTGGTAAAAACGTTATTAAAGGGTTAATAGAGGAGCCACGTTGTGAAGACTTCCTGAAGGCGGAGCTTCAGAAAGAGCAGGAGTTTTAAAGAGACAGAGGTCCAATTTCAAGTCACACTTAATATATCTTTTTTATAATAATGGAAGCTAACATAGTTACTTGCTTATGCTAAAAAAAATGACACTGTGTATGAGGATTTGGTTTTCTCTGTGTTAATTAGTTTTTCCTTCCACTAAACTTGGTATATTTACTATTTCAACAGTTAGCTCAGTTAGTAACGACCTTTTCTTGCTCACCTTACCAGAACATTTCTGTATTAAAATTCCCTCTTTTGGTCTTTTAACAAAGAAAATAATCAGCTCCGTGTTTGTGAGCGAACCTTCATTCATTTCAGTCCTGTTGAGTGTGGGAACATTTTCTCGCATTTATTAAGCTGAAATCCCCACAATAGCAAATCCAGCAGAAACAAACAAGCAGGGAGAGACACAACACACACTGAGAGTCTGAAGGTTGAGCCGAGGCATCAACATCTCTGTTCACACACCCGGCAGAAAGCTGCAGCACGTTGCTCCTCCAATCCCTGCTGCAGTCATCCTCTAAGAGGATCACGGCTATATATACACCAAGCACAGGTGAGTCCACACCTTTAAGGCAGATTACAGGAGAATGTTGCAGGGAAACCACCATCTGTAACTGTAGGACACAAATGATCAGATTTCATTGTTTCATTTGCACAAATTTCAATTTTTAAACACTTGAACTTGAAACCAGTAATTAAACATAAAGTTTAGTTTTCATTTAATCAAATTTACAGCAAAAACATGAAATCTTACTGAGTATTTTTTTATTGAATTTATTGTGCAAGTATCTAACTTTCCATTAACTTTTTTTTATCAAGAAAAAAGCTTGTTTTAGCTCAATAATTCCCTAATATTGATGAAAAGGTTTGGCAGATTATTTCTAAGACAATTTCCCCATCTTACAAGTGAAATAATCAACCAGAAGAACTGGAAGTTTTTCATCAATATTATTGAATTATTTACCTAAAGCTAGCAACCCCAGTAAAGCCCAACCCGTTACCTAGCAACCCCAGTAAAGCCCAACCCGTTACCTAGCAACCCAACTCCAGCACTTTTGGTGAGCTGGCTTCATCGCTGTACGCTGCAAAAACACAAAATCTTGCCAAGTACTTTTGGTCTAGTTTCTAGTGTAAATATTGCATTGCACTTGTAATAAGACAAAACTAATTTAAAAGTAATTTTCAGCAAATAGGAGCTTGTTTTAAGTAAATAACGTACTGGCAGATTATTTCACTAAAACAATATAGTTTCCCTATGTTACAAGTGAAATAATTTGCCAGTGAGACTCATGCTTTTTCAACAATATTAAAGAATTATTGACTTAAATCCAGCTCCAATATCTTTCTGAAAAGTTACTTATATGTTAGTTTAGTCTTACTTCAAATGTGCTGAGACATTTGCGATGGAAACTAAACAGGAAAAGCTGGTAGGATTTAGTGTTTTTTGCAGTGCAGAGGTGCCAAACATCAGATTTGTGGCCGGGCGTGTTTGTGTGCGTGATAGGAAGCCTTTGAGGTAGGGATGAATGCTGTGCCTTCCTGGAGCCGGCGCTGCAGGATGGGAGGGGAGCAGGAAGCGAGTCGTCAGAGGGATCGCGCCGAACCGGGGAAACGGGCTGCTGATCCGAATCCACAAGACAAAAAGCAGATCTGCTGCTTCACAAATGTTCAAATCAAAACTTACTGAAACAAAAACCCAAAGGGCAAGGGGTTTCAAAGTGAGGTCCGGGGGCCTGAACTGACTTTAGACCACAATTCAAGAATAAATAGTTTCTTTAATTTATTTACAGCTTAAAATGAAAATGTTACATGTTGATATAAACAAACGTTTCGAATGAAAATGGGTAAAAATCTTATATATTATTATTTTTACTTTACCATAAGAAACTAAACATCAATCAACAGTCGATATTACAGAAGATATTACAGAACTGTTCAATTGTTGTTGATTTAACAACAATTTAACAGTTGTTCTGTTAAATCCTCAATCCGTCTCTGTTTCAGGATGTTCTGCTCCAAAGTTGCTTCACACTGTTTCAGCGCTCTTTGTCGCTTCTCTTCTTTCTCAGCCACAAACTTCTCAAATTTCATCTCCTCCTCTTTAGTCTGCCGTTGTTGAGTTTCCAACTCTAACCTTCTACTAGCAAGAGCCACCATGCGGCTCCTGAAATCTTGTGTTTTCAGTGCAAGTTGCACGTCCAACTTCAGGGCCACTGAAGAAACAAAAATTTGACTTTTGATCTCAGAAGATTAAAGCCTGAATTCTGAGATTAAAGTTCGGAGTATTAGGGCCATTCTGAGAAAATAATGAGTGTTTTTAGAATAAAGTCAAACAAGAATAAAGTTAAAATATTGCAGCTTTAATCTGGTGTTATTCCAACTTTACTCTCGTACTATTTTATTCTCATATATTGACTTTTATCTCAGAATACTACAACTTTACTTTCATGTTATTTCGTATTTATTCGTGTAAAATTACTTTGTTCTCGTCCACATCTACTCATCGGCTTTTACTTTTTCAAACTGGGAGCCCCCCACAGGGCGCCTAAGAAAATGGAAGAAAATAAATTAAACAAATAAACTTTTTAAATTAATTTTTCAAATTATAAAACAATCTATTTTTAAAGCTTTGTAATAAAATATAAAATGTAAATATTATCCGCCACGCTCATCGTTCTGATTGGCTGCCATTCAACCCAAAAAGCTGCGTAGGCACAATTTATGCTAAACGAATGTAATTATTGAATTGTGAATAAAACTTCATAAACTTTTATGTTAACTTTATGCTATCGCTGTTTGGAGGTCATGCCTGGAAAAGTTTGGGCACCCCATGAATTACGGCGTGTTGCACCCAAAACTGCCTTTAGTTACCGTTTTAATCTCCAGGAAATATTTAAAAATAAAGATTGACCTAGATTCTGTTTTTATTGCTGAGAACAGACAGTTTTCTTTGAGCCCAAAATAATAAGCTAACTTGTAAATGTGAAAAACTATTTGAAGTTACTTTATTAGTCCAATTAAAATAGTTTGTGTTTATTTTATTGCTGTGTAGGTAATAAAAACATTCTGCATGAGTTCAGTTTTTAATTTTTTTGGTCAGACGGGGCAAAAAGTTTGGACACCAAACCATGGAAGAAGAAGAAAAAAGAGGAGAATAAGGAGTTTGTTTTTCTTCCAATGACATCATTAGAGAAAACAGTTTTATTGTGATTTAGGCATTCTTACATAAACACGTCAGATGAATCAGCTGAGGTAATAAAAATACAGAAAATAGAGTTTTTTTTTAACCTTCTGATCATGTCTGGACTTTATTTAAATACTTACATCCTCACCTAAATGTGTACAGTTAGAAAACTCCCTCCAATGATGTTAAAGATTCTGCTCAAATTTACAAAGAGAAGAAAAAAAAACAACATAAAAATGTACAAAAAAAACAAACAATAAATCCACTTTCCTGGCGAGATTCTAAGAGGTTAAACAAACGACTGCCTGCATCCCCTGAGGTGAGTTGATTTACGTGTTGATTCAGAACCAGAATAGGTATAAAAAAAAGAAATAAATTAGAATAAGTAACATTTGTACAGAAAAACGCATCGTTAGCAATTCTGGGAGCTGCTTTCACTCTGAATCTGCACACAAAAGATCCATAATGTGAATCAAAACCTGAAAATGAGTACTACAATCGAGACGATGAAGATTTATTTCTGTTCCTGAACAAGAAAGCGACGAAAAAGTAATGAATTGGCGTAAAAGAAGGAAAAAAGAGGATTGTAATGTAACTGTGGAGCACTGACCAAGCAGACTGAAGTTAGGGTGAACTAAAATACTAAAATGTGAGAACTAAAATAAAAACAAGTTGAAAGCAAAAGTTTTGCACAGTAAAAATAAATCAATCTAACCCTCAGACAACAAGAGCTGACAGTGCCAAGAAGTATAAAAATAAATACTAAAAAATAAATCAGGCAGGTTATAGATTTATATTTAGATACTTTCATATCTTTCTCCAGAAAACATAAAAAAGAGTTTAAATATTCAACTCAGAATGAGACACGCGTTGACAGGATCTGATTGTTCCCAGAAGTTGGAGCTGAAGCGGCGCAGAGGAAGCTAAAATGTTCCGTAGAAACGTTGATATTCGGGTCGGGAGGATTTTACACATCCATACGTTTAAAATAGAAACTCTTTTTCTCTCAGTGCAGCGGCCCGAAGCCGGACCTTTGGGTCTTTCAGGCGGTTTCCACAGCCGCCTCTCCGCTTCACCGTAAAGTAACCGTAAAACCTGCGAGGCGCCTGATTGGCTCCCCGTTTCCATGGTTACTGGCAGAAAGGCGACGCCGTGGGGTCGAAGCCTTTGAACACGTCTTTCAGCGAGGCGTTGTCCTGCTCGGCGGCGGCCGGATCCGACTGCGCCGGGCTGCTTCCTCCGAACGGGCTGCCGGCGCCGCCCGCTTTGGACGCCTGCTTCACCACGCCAAACAGCGACGGCACCGGCAGGATGTGGACTCCCGCCGGCGCCGGGTCACCAGCTCCCACAGGAGCACCTGGCGACCCGGCGGCGGCTAGACCCGTTTGGGAGGCAGAGTTCGGCGACGGAGCGGGTTTGGGTCGCGGCCGGTTGTAGCTGTTGTAGCGGTCGGTGCCTTGCTCTGAGCTCTTTTCCGGTTCCGGCTGGTCCAGAGCGGACTTCCGAACAAACAACGGCTCTTTGGGTTTGGGTTTCCCCGCCGTCAGGTCGCTGGGTTTGGGCTCGGTGCCGGCCGAGTTGGGGGAGCCGCTGCTGGTACCGGGGCTGGCCGGTTTGTTAGTCCGTGGGTCATACAGGCTGATGCTGCTGAGCACGCTGGCGCCCCCTTGAGCCCCGGCGGCCCCGCTGCGGCCGGATCCCCCGGCAGACAGCAGGCGGGGGTCATAGGGCGCGATGCCCGGCGGGGAAGAAGTGGACGGAGCGGCTGGAGGTGGAGTCGGAGCGGATGGAGCCGGTTCCGGCTGCTTTAGCGCTGATTTCTGCGGCTGCAGGCGCGGGTCGGACGGAGGCTTGCGTACGCGGGGGTCGACGGGTTTGTCTGCAGGGGGCGGCTGAGCGAGCAGCGCCAAGGGGGGGGTTTGCGCGTGGGGTGGGGAGGAAGTCTGGGAGTTCACCGTCTTCAGGATGCGAGACAGCAGCTCAAAGTCTGGAAGGGACGAGGAAGAAGAGGAGGAGGAGGAAGAGGCGGGCGGGTCCTGTGGCTGCGTGGAGGCAGGGGGTTGGGTTCTGGTGAGGCGCGGGTCCGCCGGGGGTGCGGGTGGGATGCCGGGCGGCAGCGGCAGCAGGTCCTGTTTGGGCGGCGGCAGGGGGAGCAGGTCTTCAGGCGACCAGGTGACAGTCTTGGCGAAGGCGGGCATGTGCAGGACGATGTCCTTCTTGATGTGGCTGAACTGCTGCAGCTGCGAGCGCGGATCCCTCAGCGCCATGCCCATCAGCGGGTCCAACGGGATCGGCACCGGCTTGTCCCGCAGGACCCGCTCCGTCTCCTCCTCCTCGGCCGCCGGGGCGGTGAGCGGCGGTGGCTTGTAGACCAGCGCCGGTTCCACCTTGGCGGCTGCCAGCCTGGCTAACCGCGGGTCGGTGGGCGGGCCCAGGGACGACGGCGCCCCCGGCAGGGCGCCATCCGCTGCGTGGGCCGACTCGGCGGCGCGCGCCAGGCGGGGGTCCCGGGCCAAACGGGGGTCTGCCGGGCGAGCCACGGCCGCCTTCTGGAGGCGGGAGTCGCCGGGATGGCCGTCGGGTTTCTGGGTCGGCTGAGTCTGCTGGCGCAGCGTCTTCAAGATGGAGGTCACGCTGCTGCCGCCGTCCTCATCCTCACTGGAGTACCAGTTCCCCGAGTCGCCTGGAAGAGGAAAAAAATATTAAACTCATTAAAATTACATTTTATTTTTATTTTAAACAATTTATAAAAATTACATACTGCAGCTTTAAAGTTACTCCTCAAACACTGTAAAAACAAAATTTAAACATGTAATTTTTGTCTAATTTCTAGTGCAAATTTCTTAGCACACTTCAATTAACATGAAACTAACCTACAAGTAACTTTACAGCTACAAGTCAATAATTAATAATATCGATAAAAGTACTAGTTCCTGGCAGATGGTTTCACTGATAACTAGAACCTTTTCATCAATATTAACGAAATACTGACTTAAAACAAGATCCTTTATCTGGCTGAAAAGTTACTTGTAAGTTAGTTTTGTATTTTTTCAAGTTTAATAACATATTTGCACTATAAACTAGATCAAACACACTTAGTAAGATTTTGTGTTTTTGCACTTAAGTCACTGAGTTACTATTATTGTAATTTGACTTTTCGACTTTTACTTAGTAAACAGATCAATTGTTGCTTTCCTCTTGTGGGAGAGACGCCTCTCGTAATACCAGCAGCAACACAAACAAACAATGGAGGAAGGAAAGAGATGCACGTTTTCTAGCTGGAAATAAAATTATATTTCGTTTGTGTTGCTAAAGACAATGAAATTAAGATTTATGGTTTCATCTGTGCTGGAAAAAGTGTCATTGTTACACCTTTGAAAACAGGAGACAGAAAAATTTGAAAAATTTTCTGTTTCTGTCATGCTGCAGTTTAATGCCATGAGAGCAGAGTGCAAACGCCCCCTGGTGGAGAATGGAGGCATTACCAATCTGTCCCAGAACAACCTGACGTATGATCACAATTTCCTTGAGGGGAGCTGATGGATTTTAAAATACCTTCGACATCTTTGGACTTTTCTGCTCCGCCCTCGGCCATCCTGCGAGCGCGCTCCTCCTCCTCCTGCTGTTTCTGCTGGATCCTCATGAACAGAACCCGCTGGGCAGGAGGCAGGAAGTCCGGCACGGAGATGCCTCCCTGGCCGGCCGGCGCCCCGTTAGCAGAACCGTCTCTGGGTCCGGGCGCCCCTCTGTCGTCCATGGCGGGAAAACTCTGAAACCTGTCGCCTGAGAGGCAAAGAGGAGGAAGTCGTTGCTTATAAACGCATTTTAATCATAACTTCCCGGTTTTATCTATAATCCGTCCTCACCCTCCTGCACTCCCTCCATCTTCATCCCGTCCTGCTGATTGTAGAACTCGTTGAAGAAGTTTCCTCCTCCCGGCGGCGGTCCCGCCCCTCCGTCACTGCAGCCGAACCCTCCCATCATGGGGGCTCCGCCGGGCCCCCCCATGTTCTGCGAGTCGGCGGACATCATGCCGGCGGGTCCGGGGAAGCGGGGCGGAGCGGCTCCCGGGGCGCCTGGCGGTCCTGGGGGTGCGGACTGAGCCGGGCCGCTACTGGGAGCCTGGCTTCTGATGCAAACAGGAAATTGTGATTCAACAAGTACAGACCAGGATTCATGACAAAAATAAGAATTTTTTGTATTATTAAAAGATAAAAATAAAACAAAAGCAACTGTTGGGTCTGATCTGGTCGTTTTTGTCACGTTGAAATATGTCCAATGTACAATAATTAAACTATGATTTCCTTTTGCACAAAATTATATACATATAATTTATAAATTACAAAAACTATAATAAATAATTGAATACAAGTTATCAAAATTATAAATTGTAAATATGATTTTACTAGAACTTCACTGAAATAGTTAAGTTCTAGTAAAGTCCTAATTGTTTCCATCACGACTAATAAAACCATTTTGAGCGGTTTTAAAGCCATGAGGAAAAAATGCTACCAATAGCAGGACATAACAAGTTTCTAAAGCGTTTTTTTCAAAATTGTCTGACACAAATAGAACAAAAGAGTTTGCTTATTAAATCCATAGACTAAATTCCTTGTAAATATCCATTTAAAGAGGCAGTATTGTGTTTTTCACGCATGTATGGTAGTGCCATTTTATAGCACAATCAAGTAACTATGCTAATATCTGTTATTATAAAAATGCTGTGTATATTAAATATGACATCGTAATTTAAAAACTTGAAATTGGGCCTCTTGTTACTTTAAGAAAGTAATCCTAGTTCAGGAAGTGATTCCAACATGGCTCCTCTATTAACCCTTTAGCATTTTTACCAGTGTTGCTCTGAGCAGAAGCTCAGCAGTTCCACCAGGTGTTTGCTAATTGCTGCTGGCTAGTCTGAAGGAGCTGAGTGGGGGAGGACCTTTTTCTCAAAGGCGGGGCTACGCCCATCCAGGCGTTTTACACAACTGAATGGTTGTCATGGTAATTACTGGATTTCTCAAACATTCATGAAAGAATCAAAGCAACTCTCCAGGTGTGCTTTTGTTGAGGGAAAAACTTTGTAACATGGTGTAAAGCTTAAAAAAGTTGATGTTACATGTTACTGCCCCTTTAAACAAGCAGGCCGGAGTTTTTTTCCTGAAGCGTCTCTGGTCTTGTACCTGACAGCCAGTTTCTGAGCCAGTTGTCCAGTTGGCTGGACTTTAATCTCAAACAGCGAAGGGATCTTCTTCCCGGCCGAGGCCCCTGACCCACCAGCGGGCGGGGGCACCATGTGCGGGGAGGGGCAGCCAGGATTGGTTGGGGGTCCTCCTGGGAAGGGGCTTCCATCAGGACTGTGGACTGGACCAACAGGGACGTTGGGTCCGGGGACGGGCGGTGGAACCGGTGGACCTTTGCCTGCAAGAGGAACCTGGCTGGATCCAGGAGGACCCCCAAAGGTATCAACCAGAGGCCCGCCAAAGTCACCAACCCCCATGTTGGCGTCCATGGAAACAGGGCGGGGAGGAGTGGGGAGCAGGCCGACTCCAGGAGGGGGTTTGGGAAGAGGGTTGATGCCCTGCTTCTTCAGCTCCTCCACCTCCTTTTCATCCTCGGCTCCAGCCTCAGCATCTTCTGCCAGCATCTGGACAGAAACACCAAAAATAAATCCACAGCTCAGTAACTCTGATGCCTGCGTCTTCACATATATGTCTTCACATATAAGGTTTACATGAATTAACCCGGTCGCTCAGCTGGACGAGGACATTTGCTACTACTTGTATGCCTGTGTAGTAGGGGTTGCACCAATTAGTCGACTAGTCGATTCTTTTCTCTGTAATGACTTTTTTCTGGGCCAGTTGACTAGTCACAATCACGTGACAAAACTGATTTTTCCAAGGAAATGAAAGGTGAGTTCGGCAGAAAGCTCAAATTGTATAAAAATGTAAATAATTTACCAAAGAGAAACTGACAATTTCAGCATAGGCTACCGTAATAGGGCCGTTGTGTGGCACAGTGGTTAGCGCAGCGCCCCGCATATAGAGACTTTAGACCGGGGTAGTCCGACTCCCGTCCTCGGGTCGCTGGGCCCAGGCCTCTCTCCCTCGCTCCCCTCTCTCTGCCCCCTTACAGTCAGGTTGCTGTCAAATAAACTAGTGCCGAAAAAATCCTAAATAAAAGATTACCGGAGTAATGTGCGACAACGCGGCATGATGTCGGGCTTTTTTATCCCTCCAACTGATCAATGTCACCCTGCGCATTGAAGCTTCTAACCTGGCAGCTTTACACTCTTTTAAAAATACTATTTGACAACATCTGGAAACTAAGTCCAAGCTTCATCCTGAGGATCTGATAGAGGCGATCTCTGCCGCCGTCTGCATGTCAGTTCATCCCGCAGAGAGCCGCTGCCGAGTCAGCGGAGCGTCCTGCTGCGCATAGGGCGGAGGAGCAGCAGGTGGCTTCGTTGAATTAACCAAACGGGATCCGTTCATAGTACGTTTGGTTTGTGATGTTCCAAAAGCACCATTGTGGTCAGTGTAATAATCTGACTCTTATACGTGCAGCTGCCCAGAGATCACCAGCATCAGCCGGTGTTTGAAAAAAAAAGAAAAATTATCAGAACACCGGCTGTGTGCAACGGACTTTTCTCCGCTGCTCACAAAGAATGATCTGTTTATTGCTCTTTTAACAGACTTAGTAAAAGCGGGAGAAGAGGGCAGGGGTGTTCAATATTTGCCATGAATATAGCTGATAAAGCCTCCAAGTAGTTGTGAAGCGTTTTGCGCTTACGTCACTATGACGTCACTATGACGTCACCGCGACTAGTCGACGTCGACTCGACTATTATCATGACGTAGTCGACCTTAAAAAATATGAAGTCGTTCAACCCCTACTGAGTTGTGGAGTAAATTTCCATTAGTTGCTGTTGAGTAGTAGGAGATGACATTACCTGCTTTCTGCTACAAACAAATTTATAAAGGCAGGCATAGCGATTAATCTGATTAGTTTTGTTAATGGATGGACAGCCGTAGTAAAACAAATGAATCTTAAAACATCTTAATAAACCCTGCAGGTATGTAGGGTGTTTTATGGTATTATGTAGGTATGGATGTTCCCACCTTGTTGAGCAGCTCCTGGGTGTCGTCGTTGAGGTCTTCATGGGAGAACATGCACTCATCTCCGTTCACACAGTTTCCTGTGGTGTGGAACAGCTTACATGGAAACTCACGTGAAGTTGGAGTCAAGGAGAAACGACTGCATGAAGAAAAAGTGAGCAGCGTAACCACTCCAGGCTTTTTAAAGCGTGGAGGACGGGAGCGACGGGATTACAGCTTGTAATCAGGTCACATAGTAGATCAGTTGGAGAAATTGTAATTAATTCACTATTTAGATTATTGTCAACTAATTTAGTCATTGATTAATAGTTAACTGGAGGAAGACACACAAAAACGGACATTTGCTGACAAAAAGAACACGTTCAGAGCAGTAATTCAGCTGAAACTAGACAAAAAAATATACATTTGTATTTAAGATTTTTTTTTTATTGTTCTACCCAGAATTCCTTAAGCAGCAGTTTTAGCTTCAACTGGTCCAAATTCTGTCCTATTCTACTTTCTTATTAAGCACTTTTGCATCAAATTATTCATAATCAAAAAGATAATTAACCATACACTATATTTATGTTAGAAGCATAACACAAACGGTAAATACGAGCTCCTCGCTAATTGCTCTGGACACTGACTTGACTTGTTACTTTGGAAAGCCAAAAGTGTCACAAATTTCTGCTTCAACAACACATCTGGCTATCAGATCAGGTTAAAACCGCTGGCTTATGACTTAGGATGCAGCAAAATACTGCAAAAATCCTTTTAAAGTTCAGCTTTTTACATTATTGTATGACTACTGTCTGAATAGTGAAACTTACTGCATTTATTCATGGCATTGAAGAGGGTTTCGAACGCTGCCATACGTCACTATAAGCCGCCATGCGTAATATTCCAGTATTCAATGACTGTAATAGATTTTCACTGTTCAGAAGCTAGTCTTACAACGATGTGAAAAGCAACGTTTTGAAGGGACTTTCAACGCTTTTGCAGTGCCCTACTTCATAAACCGTCGTTCTCCTGACACTGTAGGCCAGATGTGGTAAATGTGGCGATTTGTGTCACTTTTGGCTTTCCATAGCGACAGCGTCATTTGGAGGAATCACTGTGAAGCAAGTCAGAACTAAATTAGCGAGCGCATGTGAGATTTAAACGCTCTCCATACTAATTATTGTTTGTTCACATAGATATACATTTTGTGCTGACATCAGTCTCACTGCTCACTCAGATTGGTGGCAAAAATGTAACGGCTCACATTATTTGAGGTAAACTGTGGGAAAAGTGGGATGTTTAACCACCCACAGGCCCCTCAGGTGCAACGCCCTTAAATAAAACGCAGTGCTGCGAGTCGAGCCTTAACCAAACAAGCAGACACGATTGGCTGCAGCGGCAGAAAGAGATTCAAACGTTCCCGGTGAAGGATATCATGCATGTAGGGACAGTGGTCGGCGCGGGCGCAGAATCCAGTGATGTAGAATTTACACAGCTCCTTCTTCTTCGGCAGTTCAATGTCATGGCTGAAGTTGCAGTGGTCCCCCTGGTGGTTGAAAATGGTAAGCATTGTTACATCACAAATACTGTTAAAGCCGCAAGTATGTAAGGTATGTCAAATATATTTCTTTACATATCTGTTGAAACTGTCAGCATGCTGTGACAGTTTGGTATGAGACAGATAACCTGTGAAAAAAAAATCAAACTTCTCTGCCTTCTCCCAGTGGTAATTAGAAACAACCAATCAGAGCCAGGAGGCGGGACTTAGCGTTGTCAATCAGGCCCACTGTTGTGAATGCTAATGGTAGTTAGCATGGCCTCTGATAACAGCAGATTTTCCTGTAACGGTGAGTTGTTTCTCCACTATGTGCACATTTTGCAGCAGTATATTGATTGACAGCACTAAGACCCGCCTCCTGGTTCTGAATGGTTGTTTCTGGTGCTTTTCTTCAGATGGCGATACTAGTTCAAGAAGGAGATGGAGGACATCAACCTTCTCACAGATTATCTGTCTCATACTATCGTGATATGGTGACATTTTTAACAAATACCTAAAAAAAATATTATTTATTGAAGTTGCATTCTGCAGATCTAATCTGAAATATTGGAACATTTTTAAACCAGTGATTTAAGAAGTTTTTGCCAGAAGTTTTACATAAATAGTTTAAAGCGGAGGACACTCGTACCCAGGTGCATCTGCCCTCGATGTAGTACTTGCAGATGGCTTTTCCTTTCTTATCCTGGTGCTTTTCGTGGTGATGCCTCCTCACCGGTCCTGGACCGTCGCCTCCATCCTGAGTCACGGAAGCAGCAGAAACTCGTTAGCCGCATCAGACTTTGAAAGGTGGGATCTGGTAACGATCAGTGAACGTACCCCGTTGTCCATGTCGCAGTTGTTGTCGCCATCGTTGCCCATATCGCCTCTTCCTCGCCCTCTGCTTCGGCCCTTCGCTCCTCGGATCATTCCTCTTCCTCCTTTCCCTCTGCCTCGACCGCGGCCTCCTTTCATTCCTGGACAAGAAACATCAGAACAAAATGTATTCTTCCAGTCTAAGATCCAAGGCAGCAAAGTAATGAGGTGGAAAAGAAAACACTGCCAACCTCTGCCTCTGTCTTTAGAGCGTTTGTAGTGGCAGAGTTCTTTGGAATAGTCGTCATAATCATCGTCCCCCATGTTGTCATAGTCTTCCTCTCCGTACTGAAGACAAAGAGTTACTTAAAAGTTGGATCTCAACAATGACAGTCTTCACAAAAACGTATTCACACCCTTAAACTTTTACACAATACAACACCAAACTCCAGTGTTTCATCCGATTTGTATGTGATAAATCAACACAAAGTAGAAGGAAAATTATGCAAAGGCTTGTCGCAATAACCAATTAACTGAAGGATTAAAATAAACTGTCTTCCAGGTCCAGTGTTAAATGTTCATTAGATTTAAAGTTTATTGATCCTGCATCATTATGTTATTACCATTATACTACATTGAAAATGGCCTCAAATCACAATATTGTCGTTTATCATAATAACTTCTGGGACAATTTATCGTCCTGAATTTTTCTTTTTATAGTGGCAGGTCTAATTCTGCATCACTGAAATCTTTAACACGGGCTGCACCGCTTTTAGTTTTCTGGCCGATAAAATTGGCACATTCTGCAGATTTTTCATTCAACTACTTAAGGTTTTTATTTATACAATATTAGAAATGCATGACAATGGCAAAAACTAATTTAATTCATTTTTTTTAGAAAGAAAATACCCATTTTACTGTCTAAAATGCAAGAACAGCATTCCTTTAGTGAACGCTTTATCATCTGTAGCAAAGGATGAATGTGCAGCTGAAAAATCCTTCTAGCATCCAGACAGTGTAGGGAAAGACTGTTTGTTTTTACCAATTAATAACTGGATGGCAAAACGTGCTAATCGGATACTAGAATTTTCACCAGGTGAAGCTAAAACTGCAACATGAGGAGTTCTGGGTAGAAAATATTTATAGATAAAGAAGATCTTTTTTAATATTTAATGCAAAATGAACATAATTTTTATGTAATTTGTGCTTAATTATGGCTATGAGGGTTTTGTTCTTTCAACAAATGACACAATTTAGAGTCCATAGTCTCCAGTTAGCGATTAATTGATTGCTAAATTAGTTGACGGTTATTTCAATAACTGATTAAGCATGATTAACCGTTTCATGACTAATCAGAGAAGCAGCAAAGAGGGCTATTGGACTGTGCAGAGATCCACAGGTCAGGTGGGAGAGTCAGGCCTTCCAGAGCCACACCCACCTGATGATACCTGGGAAACCTGAAAGGTTTGTAGCATAGTCTCTGTGAAGTTCTAGAGCTGAACTAGATTGATTACAAATGCACGCCACACTTTTCAGATTTTGTTTTGACTAATATTTTGAGAACGTTTCTTATTTTCCTTCCACTGCTTTGTGTTTTTCTGTCACATAACTCCTGATAAACAGCGAAGACAAGCTGGACTAGTAGGAGAGAGACGCTCAGTGACCCCTGACCTCCATGTCCTCTCCATATCCGTCCCCGTCGTCGTCTCCGCCCATCCTTCCAACTCGTCCGCCCCGTCCTCGGCTTCCTCCTCTCCCCCGCCTTCCTCCCCTCATTCCCCCGCGTCCTCTCAGGCTCTTCATGCGACCTCTGCCCCCTGCAGGAGACAAATAAAAGCAGTCAGGGTTTAATTTCTTTGGATTTTCTTATATTTATCAATTATTCTGATGATTAATGTAGTAATCAGTTGGGGGTTTTTTTAATTGACACATTCAATTTTTAAAAATTGAATGTGTCAATTTTTTTAAATTGACACATTCAAATCTGCTGAAAGATTCGGCAGATTTTTCACTTAACCACTCTAGCTTATTCTAAACAATATTAAAAATACAACAAACATGCAAATAAACATTGTATTGACTAAAATGCGATAACTTAGCATTCTTTTAGTGAAAACTTAATAATTTGTAGCGAGGGAGGAAAAAACACTTCTAGTTTTTGCTCCCTCTGAGCAAAAAATAGCTTAGCTTACATGAAAAGCTCAGCCCTTTCTGCTGGACTTATACAATGTAGGGATGATCTGATTAAAAACTGATAGCAAAAGATGCTAAATAGGAGTTGTTGTGTGTTGTATGGGGGGGGGGGGGGGGGGGGGGGGTTAACAGAATTTGAACCAGGAGAAGTTAAAACTGAAGGCCCGGGGTATTTCTGCACAGTTAGCATGTTCTCCCTGTACATAGTGGGTTTTCTCTGGGTTCCCGGCTTCCTCCCACAGTCCAAAAACATGACTGTCAGGTAAATTGGTCTCTCTAAATTCTCCCTAGGTGTGAGTGTGTGTGTGCATGGTTGTTTGTCCTGTATGTCTCTGTGTTGCCCTGCGACAGACTGGTGACCCATCCAGGGTGACCCCGCCTCTCGCCCGGAACGTAGCTGGAGAGGCAGCAACCCTCCTAACCCCACTAGGGACAAGGGTGTTAGAAGATGGATGGATATATGTTTGTATAGTTTTGCCGTAATTAGTGCTCTGAGTGTGTTGTTCTTTTAGGAAACTACCTTTTTTTAAAGTTTGTATACTCCAGCGAACGATTAAACAATTAATAAATTATTTCAGTAACTGATTAATCCCTAATCTAATCCAAACTTTGCCTTTAATAATGTAAAAGCATAAATTTCATATTGTTTTTATCTAATTGTATCCATTAAGTTTGATCAGAAATAAGGAAAAGAACCTCTTCCGCCCCGGCCGCCCTCTTTGGCCTTGCGGTACTGGTTGAGCTCCTTTGCGAAGTCGTCATACTCTTCCTCGCCCATGTCTTCATCCTCCTCTCCCTCGTAGATGTCGTCTTCATAGTCATCATAGCCACTGTAGCCCTGTTTGTCCATCTTCATGTAGCCGCCCTTCTTCGGCCCACCGTAGCCGCCATGAGACTGCGGACAGAAAACAACAAAGAATTCACGGATCAAAAACATTTTTCTCCTGTCAGAGAAACTTTAAAGGTGACTATTATACTTCATTAGACAGGTTAAGATATGGTCTATACAAATCACGTTCATTACATTTTTTCAAAATTATTCTTAGATAGTGAGATTTTAGTCTGCTCAGTGCTAATTATTTTGAGCTGTTTTAGGGCGTCCTGTCACTTTAAATCCGAATCAGGGCTGCTGACCACGCCCCCTAACTCATTGGTTGCAATCACAAGTTAAAATGGCTGCAAACAGACGCGCAATTATACAACCGTACATTCTGGACAAGCAGAAGTGGAACCTTCTGCACAACCAACAAGAATACAGCATACACTGCAAAAACACATAATAATACCAAGCATTTTTGCCTAATTTCTAGTTCAAATACATTAGTATACTTGAATTAAGACCATACGTACTGGACCTCAGTTTGCGTTGCTAGGTAACGTGCTGTAGCTCTACTGGGGTTGCTAGGAAACAGGCAGTGCTCGCTAATTTGTAATGTTACATTTCGGATGTTTTTGAAACAGCTCATTGTCCAGACACCAAAAACATGACATTTTTACCAGAAAACTGGCTGGGTGTTTTTATAAGCATCAGAAACATTAATGGAAGAACAAAATGTGCATAATGTGATGTTTGCATAATGTGTCCCCTCTAAAATGACATTAAAACTCACAGAGGAGGTGTACTGCGGACTGTAATCTCTGTACTTCCTCTTCTCGCTTGGACTGTAGTCAGAGTCATCGCTGAAGTCTGAGTGATCGTCATCAGAAGAAGCGTGTCGCTGTGAGGAGCAGAAAGTGGTTATTAGAGGAATAGAGAGGAAGGAAGGTGATTCAGCTCCGCAGCTGAATGTCAACTCACTTTATGCTTGGCTTTGCGTTTCTTCTTGGACCTCCTCTTTTCTTTTTCCCGTTCCCGTTCCTTCTCTTTCTTCCGTTTCCTCTTGTGGCGGTGGGAGCGCTCGTCGTCTGAGGCGCTGCTCGGGTGGCGGTCTCGGCTTCGGCGAGGCCTGTCCGCCGCCACGTCTCCTCCTCCTTCGCCGCCGCCGGCGTCCTCGCCCCGGTCTCCACCCGGTCCAGCCGCTGCAGACAAGTCCTGGCCCGCCTCCTCCTCCTCCATGTCCCCTGCATCGTCTTCCAACTCGCCCTCCTCCAGCTCTCCATCTTCAGGCCTGGGCATAAAAATTAATCACTTTTATTCCTGCTGTTCATTCTGACCTCATTATTCTGCCATCTTAAGTTTAAACAGTCCAATTTAGAGCCCAAATATTAGACGGAAAACAAGTACAGAGGCTTGTATTCATTATTAATAATCAATACCAGATATTTATTAGGTTGAAGGTTTAAACTCTGTTTTATAAAAAGAGAAAGCAACAAACACTGATAGCTGGACGATAAATCAATTTTTAATCTAATTTTTGTTTTTTGTAGATTTAATTTATGGAAAATCTGGATTTTCTTTTACCAATGCACGTCTTTGGTTTCCATAGTAAAGAGCAAAGGGTGGCCATCTTGTTTGACGAGTGTTTTTTTTTTTACATCTTCTATTTATTTGTTCTTTGAATTCATGTCTACTCTATGATGAAATATAAAGGTCAGGCTAAGATTTCATTTTTTTTAAACGAAAATAAAGTCACAATTTTAGTAATAGTTGTGGTAATATGAGAATAAAGTTGTAATATCTGGAGAACGAAGTAGTAATTTTTCAAGCTTTGTTCTCATTAAAACAACTTTTTTCTCATAATTTTAAGGCATTCTTCTAGTAAAATTACATCTTCATTCTGCAAATATTATGAATTTATTCTCTTAAACATTCTCATAGCCTGCTAATACTTTGTCAACTCACAGAAGGGAGGACTAAAATAAAACACTTTTAGATTTTTTTTTGTCATTTGTAATTTCTTTTTTTAGAAAAGTAAAAAGGGGGGGGGGGAAAAAATAAGATTAGGAAATAAACTGGAGATCTTATTTTCAAGCCATAAGCTCTAACTCAGTGGTTTAAGGCAGCGTCTTATTTAAACTATGGCTCAAAACTTTTGCACACTTCACACAAATATCAGTAACTCTGACCTTGACAATAACCAACCTATTTTTCTCTGAGGCTCTGGTCGTTTTTGTTTTGGTCGTTCCATACTAACGGTGCACCGATTGCAGTTTTCTGGCCGATCACTGATCTTTAAGAAACCTGACCTCCTGGTTTTGATTTTGCCGGATGCCAGCTTTTGTTGTCTGAAAATTCACTAAATATAGAGAGTCACAGAGTCGATTTCTCACGCAAGTATTGGCCGATTGCCAATCTTCCAAAGTTAAAGAAATCGGAAGAAATGTATTGTGCAGGTCATTTATTGGTTAATTGATTTACTGACTGTCACAATCAATCAAAAATCAATTAATCAGATGATGAGTTAAAAGGAATTTAATAGTAGCAAATCCTATTTGCAGTCTTGAATGCTTTTCCAATTGGAGCCGAATGATTAATATTTTTTGAGGGGCAATTTTGTTTACAGAGACTTTATAAAGCATTATATTTACGATTTAGGTTTTGTTTTTATTTAAAACATTTTATTGTTATTGGTTGTTTTGTTTATTTATTGTGGATATTTAAAATGTCTTCCAGTCCTAGTTTTAAATGTTCTTTAGAAATTAAAAGTTTATTGACCTTTGAGAATATGTTCTTGGATTATTATTCCATTATTATTATATTACTTCAAAATGATCTAAAAACAGTATTATTGTTTATCGTCACAGAAGCCAGAAACACTACAGACATGTTAAAGGTCTCAAAATGTCACAAACATCCACAAAATGCTGAATAAAAATGTTCTTGTTCCTAATTTCAAAATTGGGACAAGATTTTCTGTATTAATTCTCTACACAATTAACAAAAAATAAAATATGGTGGAAAATGGACGATCTAGTAAAAAAAAAAAAAAACAGCATCTAAGGTGCAGTTGAGGTTTTCTGATGTGGTGTTAATGTTGACCTTTTAACTCAGTTTAGCCTGGAGTTCAACCAGCTATTGATCAGAAACACAAAGCACATTAAAGCCTTTCTGGAGCTCCGCAACAGAGTATTAATACATCATATTAAACATTTCACACACACAAAGAGCCAAAGCAGGGCAGTAAAGTTCAGAGATCTGAAACAGCAGGTGGTTCAGTTGATCTACTTTGGAACAAAATGTCAACCATCACTGCAAAACACACCACATCCCTAATATTCAGAGGGTATTCTCTCCATCAAAACGAACAGAAACACTCATCTGCCGACACATTACCGCAAATTTATGCTTCTAAAAAGTAATATTCAAAGTTGTGGTTTAAAAATTACACTAATCAAGTTTTCAGCCTTCTCAACACAGTTCAAAACCAAAAATAATGCACATCTAAAACCACAAAACATAAAAAAATGCGAAGTGTATTCTGTAAATTTTGATTCAATAATTACAAATCTGAGCCTTTCCTACTTCAGCAATGCCAGTTAACTTTTTCTCCACCAGTAGATCTCAACTGTTTCACTAACGACACAAAGACGAGACACAAAGTAATGTGTCCTGTCACAGCAGAGGGGCTTAGTAGCATTACGTGAGCTAGTTTTTATGAATAGGAAGGGGATGGCTGGGATCAACTATGGGCAAACCAGTAGCAAGTTCTGGTGCTATGCACACATCACCTGATGCCAACCAAACTCCCAAAGCTCAGAAATCTAACATGTTAGATTGCTGGATGTTCTTATAATAAAAACAGCTCACAATAACCAATCCAATCCAGAACTAAATAGCTGATATTTACTCAATGGGTCATTTATTAGACTCTATGCACAAGCAGAAAGAGATTTTCAAGTTTTAACAAACACTGCATCAACCTCTAAATTCTCCTTATACGTCTTTTTGCTTTGCTCCACTTTCCTGCTACTTCAAAACTCCTGTAATAATCATGTAAGCCTTGATTAAAATGGGGAGATACTTACAGTGATGGGTTTTCTTCACAAAAACCAGAGAAAAATAAGTTTTCCCTACTTTTCTAAGAACTCCAGTCTAGTGGGGTTGGTGGGTAGGGATTGTAAGTGGGCACTTTTGGAGAAGGGAACGTTAGTGTTTGACTTCAAACACTCCGGGATGCTTTGCAGACATTTTGGGGGAGATTTATGGGGATGTATGGGTGAATAAAAGGGCCTAACATGTGTTAGGCTAACACACTGTACTGAAGTTAGCTTCTGATTAGAAACTTTATTAAAGAGCTGGTTCACTGCTGTTAGGGGGTATAAACAACTTTTAATCAGCTCCAAAGTAAAACTTAAATTACTTATACAAATCATATGTGGGCTTATATATTACATATCAATTACAGATATTATTTAATACGTAGTTTGTTAACAAAAAGGGGGGTTAGAGTGATACTTTGGTGGTTAGGCCACCTCCAGCAAGTTTTTGACACCAAAAAGTGTTCTTAATACAAATATAGAATAGCTCAGAGAAGGCTTAACCAGTTTTGGTATTTAACATTCTTGATTAGTGTACCAAACCCTAAAGACAATGAAAATAAGAACCCTTTGTTTTCTAAGTTCCAAGTCAGAAGCTAACTTCACAGTCGTAACAAATTTCCTTAGTGACTCTAATAATATTCAATCGATACTTGTAAAAAACTTAAGTAGCTTTAAAAATAAAATTACCTTTAAGGTTTTAGGAGCACGATTGGAAGAATTTAAAAAGGCTTTCGTTCCTCCCAAAACGGTGATACCAAAACGCCCGGATGAAACTGCGCAGTTTTTGTAGAGGCGGTTGCTTTTCAAAATGTCGAAAAGTGTGGAATTTCATAAATAATTTGATAGTACTATTTTAATCGAATAAAAGTAAAAATTGTCAAAAAAAGAGTTTGCTATCGATACAACAAATGAATAATGCCGCGAACGCAACTTGAGCAAATTTGCAAATGTCTAACCCGATTAGCCGTTAGCTTAGCAATTAGCACCAGTTGCTAAGCTAATGCCAGGCCGACAGCTGGAGAAACTAACGGTCGGTTCTTTAGTTTTTAGATTTTCAACTCTGTTTACCTGCGATGGCGAGGTTAACTCCGCATACAAATTAAAAACCGTTGAGAAATTTTCCAAATAATGGGAGAGCGCTCAATTTCCGAACTTGTAAGGTAATTAAAACTACCTTGACGGTGAAAAACTATAAATGATCAGCTGTTTCGACCTTGTCTTTTCCTTTTTGACAAGCTCGCTTGAATCGACTGGTCGCTGATTGTAATACTGTAATAAAATAGAGGGAATAACGCTGTTCCAGCTGCTATTAGGCCTCCCAGTAGGCGATGCCGTGTCAACATGGCCGTTCTCTTTACCTCTGTACTCGTTTTCCAGAAAAGACGAGTTTAATCCCTTTGACAGAAAAAAACAACAAAAAGAACCCCCGGGCTTTTGTGTAAAAGCACAGGACAAATAAATTAATTCATTGAAATATGACTGTAGAATTACTCGACCTTTCGTCAGTCAGAAGACTGTTGTGTTCGTGGTTGGTAGTTGGGGAGTTTGGATGGACAGTCATGCTTTCCACAGCCATTTCCTCTAGCTACATTGAGGAGCAAAAAAATTACAACTCGACGCTGGACTCTACTGGCTTATGCGTCACTTCACTAGGATCTACTTGTTTTTGTTTTAGGAAGAGATTCAGTTCATAGTAGGCAATTCTCCACTACAGTTGTAAGAGAAATATGCTGAAATTGAATCCTGACGTTCTCCGTCCTACTGTAGCGGTGTGAAATGACGACTGATACACTTAAAATGGACGACCGTCTTCTCCAAAGAGAAAGGGGCGGAGTTTTCCGAGAATGACGTACGCACATTCACGGATGTTACCGAAAGACAAACTTAGCGTGTGAAGTAACCCCCGAGTTTGACTCGCAGGCAGGCATTGTAACTTTTATCTGAACATGAGGTTTTCTTTGTGCAAAATTTAAATGATTGTTGTTGCCACTTTTGTCTTTAGATACAGAAATGTTTCAAAAATAAAAAAAACATTCTTCATTGAACATAAACATAAAAATACTAGGCCACGGATCGTTTTGGTCTATTTTTTATGTTAGTTGGTTATATTCTTAACCACATTATGTTTTCTTCAAAACAGATAAAAAATATTGAAAAGAAAATCTTTAAGAAAATCTTTCAAATCATTTTTTAAAAATATGATATATACTCTTTTTGTATGTATAATTTTATTTTAAATTAATTTATTTTGGATTTGCCCGTGTACACTAATTAAAGATGAGATACTAGATATCTTTATTTTTATTTGCAACAAATTAAAAAGACAATCTAACATGCAAAATTACAATATTTGAGCACTTGTACAAATCAAGAGATGTTTCTGTTTATTATGTTATTTTTAGTCAAACACTATTATTCCCCATTAAAATTGAACAATTTGTTACAAATAAAAAAAGTATTTTATTTCAAGTGTTTGGTTACTTTTGTAATTTGTGGGGGGTTATAATATTGTTAAAGTTATTTTAAAATTTGTATTGCTATTTAAACGAATTTCTTTGTCATGACTGTTGTTCTTCCTAAATTCATTGACTGATTAACTGGTTGATTGACATAGTCACACAAAAATCCAGTTCCTGTCCACAATTCTGATGCGTTTATTCATACAGCTTCCACACTAAAATAAAGCAACTGATTACAAATAAAAATCTGAAATTATGTTAAGTATATGTCTGTATAAATACACACAACCGATATGATCCTTACCCATTAGAGTCTATGAAAAAAGATGCCCAATCATAAAAAGACAAAAGAAAAAAGCGACGATTATTTCACATTATGCTATTGTTTGCAACTACATTTATGGGTCATTAGGAAAGCAAGAAAAATACACGCGTGTCATTCGACTCTGTACGGTCTTTCGACTTTTCCTGAAAGACAACACCGAGGGACAAATATCCCTTTCAATTCCGAAGAAGAAACAAAGACATACGTATTAAATAACAATTTAACCTAATGTGCATACCGGGATAAATTATGTAATTGTCGATGTATTCCTTTTCTTTAACAATATCGAGAACAGATTAAAGGAGCTTGCCAAATTAGAACAAATACAGGTTAAAATCACTAAAATAAAACTTAGAGCAGAATACAATTTAAAATAAATCCTTTAAATACGCCGTTTGTAAAATCTAGGAGCTAAAAACGTCTCCAGAAAGGAAGTAAGCGGAAAGAAAAGGAAGAAAAAATAAGATAGCGCTGCCACATAACGAAGTTATTGTTTCAAGCCAGAAGGTGGCAGCAACGAAACCCGAGGTGGTTTTCCAGTTACGAAAATAAAGGAAGAAGAACATCATTGTTTCTGTCTGCTGACGTCACAATTGAGCGTCCATTCAGCGGGACACTCGCAGCCTTTTGAACCGTTCGCTTGTATTGCTGCAGAAAAGTTGATTTTGTAACTTAATTTCAGCTTTTTCGGTGACCCAGAACGGTTGATATGATCGAGAAAGAGGACCCGGTAATCAGCGAGGAGGAAGCGGCACAGTATGACCGCCAGATTCGGTTGTGGGGGCTGGATGCCCAGAAGAGGTGAGCTAGCACAGTTAGCTCTGCAGGCTAATCAAAGCAGCGGAAGGTTTCTCTTGATCTTTTCTTCTATTGCTACTGATTCTTGCCTGTTTGTGTAGGAATTTATCAGAAGAGGTATATTATTTATTAATGTAAGTTTAATAAATAACTAAGGAGTCTGTTCTAGTTCTGTTTTTTTAATGAAAATTGGTGTTTTTTACGTTTTTAATTAATATAATCTGATAAATAATTATTATTTAATTTTTTTTGCATAATTTTTTTTCTGTTTCGTATGCTCCTCTTTTGTATACTACTATGAATGATGTTATAATCCCCAAAACGGTGGAGTCTTGATTCAAAGTGGACTTTACTTCTTTTAATAAACACATTTATTTTGTTAAATTTTGAAAATTATTTTTTGTTGTAGTTTATTTAAAATTAAGTTCATTTGTTTTTATTATTGTATTTTTTTATTATTTGATTGAGCTTGTTAGTTTTGTTATAGTGAATAAATACAATTTTGTTAAATTAAAACTGTCCACTCTATTCAGTGATTACACATATTTTCCAGTAACTTGACATTCTTTGTGTTTTTATTTATTCTTTGTTAATGAAACAGGCTGCGAGGGTCCCGGGTGCTGCTGGCAGGGGTAGGAGGTCTTGGAGCTGAACTGGCTAAAAACCTCATCCTTGCTGGAGTTAAAGGACTCACTTTGCTGGATCACAAACAGGTACGAACACGCTAATCCTGAAGTCAGTCTCTCAGTGAGTCATTAGAAGAAAAATGATGCAAATCTGAAAGTTTTTCTTAGCAATTATTAATGTTTTGTACAATGCATTTCTTATGGTTTATAACTTTAGATTTGCAGTACTACTTTTCTCCACCAGATGGCAGATTGCAAAAATAATTCTTAGCAAAAGTGACTAAATAATATATTTTTCATGCAAATTTGAAAGAACAGAGTGCCTCTGTTGGTTTTGTCATTCAGGAAAGTAATTAATCTCTAGTTTGAATTGAGCTGTAAAGTTGGCAGAACAAGCCACTGTAAGTGCTGTCTGTGTGCGAATCTTCCCAGGTTTCGGAGGAGTCGTGTCGAGCCCAGTTTCTGATTCCGGTGTCGGCTCAGGGTCAGAATCGGGCTCAGGCATCCCTGGAGCGAGCCCAGAACCTCAACCCGATGGTAGAGGTGCACGCCGACTCGGACAGAGTCGAAGACAAGCCAGACGACTTCTTCCTACAGTTTGACGCGGTGAGTGAGAACAGAAGGTGGATGGAGTCGGTCTGACATGAATCGGAAAGGTGGAAAGTTATTTCAAAACAAAAAACAGGTAACACTGAATTCAACCAGAGGATTGATCTTGTCTTGCAGCACTCAGGTTGACCACTAGATGTTGGTGTTCGTCCATATTGTGCACTAAAACCTGAACCTGCAATAATTTTCTCCAGAGGCTGGTGCAGCTCTTCTATTTTAAACTTAAAATACAGGCAAGAAAGTCACAAATAAACAGTAAATAAAGAAAACACGTCAAGTAACAATTTTATTTCATTTGTATTTAATTGTTATCAAATCTCACGTGGCAGAGAACTATCAAATGATTCCTTGTATTTTTCTCTTCTTTGTTGCAACAAAATTATCAATCATTGGTGTTTATTTTTATTCTACTTGGCTGCATAAAACATTTTTGCCTTATGTGAAACAATTCACAAATACTTTATTTATTCCAAAAAGGAAATTAAATGATGTAACTGCACAATATATATAGTATGTATATGTCATCATTGCCTTTGTGCAGTATTCATATTACACAGAATTGTTTAAAGTGTAATAATTGTTCACCAACATATTCCAGGTGTTAAGAACCTGTGTTTCTCATGCTAATGTGATATTTAGTCAGTTGAGCTAAACATAAATTAATTGAATGATAAACTAAAATGTGCTCAATATTTTCCATTTGTATGATTTATCGTTTTTCTCTTTTCTCTCTGGATGATAAAAGTCTTCAGTCTGGTGCTTTGGTCCTCTTTTTTTTTGGAGGACAATTTTATTTATGGAAACTTGATGAATAATTTTATTTGCTCTTTCTGTCGTTTTATTTATTTATTTTGGATATTTAAAATGTCTTCCAGTTCCAGTGTTAAATGTTCAGTATAATTAAAAATTTATTAAACTTTGAGAATGTTTTCTTGGATTATTAAGCCATTATTACCATTATGTTACTTGAAAATGATCTAAAAACAACAGTTTTATTATTTATCGCAAGAACTTCTGGGACAATTTATCCCCCAGCAAAACTGATTTCTGTGACAGGACTAAGCATAGATGAAAAAAGGATACAAGAAAATACACATATCACGACTAATATTGTTATCGCAAGAATTTCCTGTAGCAGTCAGTGTTGCAACAAATCTGAAGAGGCCTCTGACATAAGACTGTTGCTGTATGACATGCTAACATGATACACACAGCAGTTTGTATAGTCGGTCACACACTCAGTCTCCATGTGGCTGGCAAAGAGCAATCCGATCTGTAGCCTCAAAACGACCCTGTGGGGCTTTTTCTTCAGATTTCTGTGACCTCTTTCTCACTGCTCTTTTCTTGGCAGGTTGTCTCTGAACAAAGAGTTTAGATTCTGAATTAATGCATGACAGCAACATTTCTTTTCCCTTTGGGATCAATAAAGTGTTTTGGGATTGAATTTGACATTCAAGCACCAGAAGAGATGTTAGAACTTACTCTTTCTCTCACTTCTCTACATCTATGAAGGATGTTGACAAATATTCACAAACAGGTAAAAATTCAGACAGAAAAATAAACTTATTTATACGAGTTTAGGGTTTGAAGAGAACATCGCCACAGTTTGTTTCAGTTTTATCATCCACAGCAGCACCCATCTTTGCTTCGGGATCAACAGAACTCCCACTCTGATTTTTATTTCATTTCTATTTTTACAAACCAGATGAAACATCAGAAAGGTTCTTTCCATCCTCCCTCAGTTTTTCCCCAAAGCTCGTCTCCTCCTCCTGACCTTCACTTAGCACAGTGGTGTCCAAACGTTTTTGCACTGAGGGCCAAAATCCCCAAGATGGAAGTCCTTACATGCCAAAAGTAGCTTTTTCTCTCCATTAAGAAACGCAAAAATTATATTATTGTGAATTCTTTATCCTTTACCCGCACCACAATAAATTAAACAAGCTTACCGAAACCAACAGAAAGTTGCCATAATGTTTACATTTATTTAAATCTGAGTCAATTATTTTAAATTTTCTTGGTCTATAAATTGGTTTTGGTTTATTTCCAGCAGTAAAACCAAGAATTTTCTTTAAATCATTTGTTGTGTGTAGTAAAAAGTGTGCTTTAGAGTAAAGAATTGCTGGATGTTGGCATCATGACGTCATGCTATGATCTGTTAATGAAAGAAAAATTCTTTGTGTTGTACATTTTCCATTTAAGATATAAATATAGAAATATCACCCTAAAATAATTTTAAAAAGTGTTCATCTCATCTGCATCGGCTCCAGCACCGTTTTTCAACTGCAGTGAGGGGCCACACAAACTTATTCCAAAGACCACAAATGGCCCCCGGACCACACTTTGGACACCCCTGACTTAGCATGTGCAAACCGTGTGACTTAAGTAACTTTAGATGTTTAGTTACTTTAAAAACAGTAACGTAACATCGTAAGGAATGAGAACTGGGATTAAATCTGAGCACAAAAGAGTAAAAAGTTTAATTTTGACCACAAATATTCCAAGTTTTGCACATGTATAGAAGTCAGTCAGAACAAAGATTTCTTTAATTCTGGCCTCATTTGTGTTGTATAAACAATAACTATGTGGTTGTTGTTTTTTTTTTTTAATAAACTTAATGTTAAATGCAAATAATTTTAGACCATTTTTGCCGAGACTGAAGTGGAAAAGCCTCCGACCTCCTAAACCAGAGACTATCTGGACCCGACAGGTTCTGCAGAACCAGCATGGTTCTTATCAGCTGTTTACAGTCCGCAGCAGCCCAGCCTTGATGTACAACAGCACGCGGTGAAACTGTGTTAGATTTATCGTAATCTGCTGCAGGAGTTGTTTCCAGCTCTGCCTCCTTTAGCCACCAGTTGTGTTTTGCTGTTGCTTTTTGTCTATAAATGGATTATATCCAGTTTTCAAACACAACACTGAAGTTTCCAGAATAAATCAAGACCATAGGAATGTTAAATTTGTTACACTTTAAGAATTTAAGTTGCTTTAAGTCATTTTATTTATGTATACATACATAGTTTTTATGTATTCCTTTACATTTTATTTTTATCAATTGTAATTTTCAGCTTTAATTGTATTTTTTTATTTTTTTGGTTATTTTAATGTTAATTAATTTTGCTAATTAAATAAAAAATAATCAAATGTTTACAGCTGAACAGTTGATAATTAACTGTTTAATTATCAACAGTTACAGTCATATGAAAAAGTTTGGGCACCCCTATTAATCTATTTTTATTTCTAAATATCTGGGTGTTTGCAACAGCTATTTCAGTTTGATATCTAATAACTGATGGACACAGTGATGTTTCAGTATTGAAATGAGGTTTATTGAACTAACAGAAAATGTGCAATATGCATTAAAGCAAAATTTGACAGGTGCAAAAATTTGGGTGCCCTTGTCATTTTATTGATTTGAATACAGTACTCCTAACTACTTTTTCACTGACTTACTGAAACACAAAATTGGTTTGGTAACCTCATTGAGCTTTGAACTTCATAGCCAGGTGTATCCAATCTTGAGAAAATGTATTTAAGGTGGCCAGTTGCAAGTTGTTCTCCTGTTTGAATCTCCTCTGAAGAGTGGCATCATGGGGACCTCAAAACAACTCTCAAATGATCTGAAAACAAAGATTGTTCAACATAGTTGTTTGGGGGAAGGATGCAAAAAGTTGTCTCAGAGATTTAATCTGTCAGTTTCCACTGTGAGGAACATAGTAAGGAAATGGAAGACCGCAGGGACAGTTATTGTTCAGCCCAGAAGTGGCAGGCCAAGAAAAATGTCAGAGAGGCAGAGAAGAAGAATGGTGAGAGCAGTCGAGGACAACCCACAGATCACCTCCAAAGACCTGCAGCATCGTCTTGCTGCAGATGGTGTCACTGTGCATCGTTCAACAATTCAGCGCACTTTGCTCAAGATGCGACAGAAGCCTTTTCTGCAAGCACGCCACAAACAGAGTCGCTTGAGGTTTGCAAAAGCACATTTGGACAAGCCAGCTACATTTTGGAATAAGGCCCTGTGGACTGATAAAGCAAAGACTGAGTTGTTTGGTCATAAAAAAGTCATTATGGCAAAAAAAAAACGCAGCATTCCAAGAAAAACACTTGCTACCCACTGTAAAATTTGGTGGAGGTTCCATCATGCTTTGGGGCTGCATGCAAAGAAGAAGAATGGTCAAAAATACCTTCATCCAGAATCCAGGAACTCATTAAAAGCTACAGGAAGCGACTAGAGGCTGTTATTTTTGCAAAATGAGGATCTACTAAATATTAATGTCAATTAATTAATGTTTCTGTTGAAGTGCCCATATTTTTGCACCTGTCAAATTTTGTTTTAATACGTACTACACATTTTCATTTAGTCCAATAAACCGTAGCAGTTACGTTAACGGTAGAATTTTTATTTTTTACTTTTACATTTTTTATTTTCAGCTTCTGATTTATTTCCTTTAGTTTTTCTTTTATTAAAATGTTTACATTTATTTTTTTATAATTATCAACTGTTTATTCAAATATATTTTTGTTCGTTTATATTTTTTTACTTTTAAATTTTATTTATTTCCTGCTTTTGCTTTACTTGTTTATATTTTGTTTTCACTTTTAACTTTAACATGTTAAATTTAGTTTAATTTTAATTGTCAACTGTTTGAGTATATTTTTATGAATTTTAATGTTTATTTTAATGTTTTACTCAAATTTTTTATTTTAAACTTTTCATATATATATAAATATACACTGCTCGAAAAAATAAAGGGAACACTTAAACAGGTGTTTAACACTTAAAGTATTCCCTTTATTCTTTTGAGCAGTATATATATATATATATATATATATATATATATATATATTCATTTATTTAGTTTTATAAATTTTTTATGGACTGATTGACATTTTATTCTGAACATCTACTATTAGGATAAAATACATAATAAATAAAATAATCTAGAAGTTTTCAGGATTTTAATCTCATATTTTTCCTGGACCAATCAGCTGCCTTTCTCCCCAGGTGTGTCTCACAGGTTGCTCCAGAGACCTGATGGTGCGCGTCGACCAGCTCTGCTCTCAGCACAACATCAAGGTGTTCTGTGGCGACGTCTACGGTTACTATGGTTACACGTTCTGTAATCTGGGACAGGAGCACAACTATGTGGAGTGAGTTCACCTGCACTCACCTGGGTGATGATTGCTCAGCGGCATCAATCACAGGTTCTGCTTGTACAACTGTAGAAAAATGTTAAACATTTTATGACAACATGGTCATTCTGGCTGGATGGTAACGATGAGTTTTTAACTCTGGAAATAAAAGTTTATTTCAGGAGAATTTTCTCACACTGCAAAATTTTGAAAGATCAACTTTTTATTTTCAGAATATTTATCCAATGGGGAAAATTTGCTAACATTTATTGATTACGCATTTAAAAATAATTAGATTTTTCCTAAATTTACCTTTTTCTAAAATGGCAGTTTTAATATTTCCTATTTATTCTTATCATTTGTCATTATTTATTGCTAAAGTTTTATTATTAATAGTACTAATATAAATAATATTACTCATTCTTTTTTTATTTTTAACAGCAATACTAATAATATTACTTATATTCTATATTATTTACTGTATTTACTGCTATTGTTAACAATAATACTAACTAGATTTGATATTTTATTTTCATTATTTTAACAATAATACTAATATTATTAATGTTCTGTAATTACTGATTGTATTTATTATTATTAATAATAATTATTAATGATGATTAAAATGTTTATTTTATAAAAAAAATATTCAGAATCTTTTTATATTTCACAATAAAAAATGGTTTATCCTCACTTAGCTACATGTATTTGTATATTTTGTCATCCAGCAGTTCAGGTGAAGAGTTGGTTTTTATTTCTCTGTTTTTTTGGTTTTTTCCAAACAGAAAAAAACGTTAAGCTTTTATTTTTAAAACGCTGTCGTCTTCCATTTCCTGTTGAAAATGAAGAAACTGTTTTTGTTTCAGGGAGAAACCCAAAGTGGTGAAGCCGTCCTCCGACTCCAGCGACGGTCCAGAAGCAAAGAAAGCTAAAGTCGACCCGAATGAGACCACCATGGTGAAAAAGGTACAATACGTATTCAGATTCATGTTTTATTCCAAATCACATTTGATCTTTTCACAGTGGTCATGTTTAATGTTTTTATCGTTTAGAAAAATTACATTTTTATGTCAAAAACAATGTTTTCTTCTGTTTATGACAATAATGAAAGCTTTAATCTGATTTGTTTGCTATATGTAGATGTTTTTATTTGAGGTAAAGCAAATGTATTGCAATAATTCTAAAAGAAAAATAGAATAGAATAGAATAGAATTCAACTTTATTGTCATTGCACTGTCACAAGTACAAGCAACGAGATGTAGTTTGCATCTATCCAGAAGTGCTCTACGAGATATAATATTTATTTACAGATGTACAAGACTATGTATGTATGGACTATAAGGGGTTATAGCAAAGAGATATAGATATTGTGTATAAATATAAATATGGGAGCTACAGTATATGCACATCTCTCTGGTTTGTCAACAAAAATCCCAATGAGTAAAATATCAGACTTTTCAGATTTAAATCTGTAGTCTTACAAGGCTAAGAGATTAAACTTTTATTTTTTAGTTGCCAAAGGATTCTTTGGTAAAATATTGATTTATTTTGTTTTTATTTGCAGTCATCGGTTTACCCAGAGATTGCTTCTTGTAATCAATGTGCTTCTTGCTAAAACTGCTCTGATTAGGATTTTTTCAGGCATTTTTGTACCTTTCTTACTTTAAAAAAAAAATTCTATTAAAAATAATTTTTTATTATTTCTCGTCAATCAGACGGCCAGTTTCTGCACGCTGAAGGCGGCACTGGAGGTTGACTGGACCAGTGAGAAGGCCAAGGCCAGCCTGAAGCGAACGCCAGTTGACTACTTCCTGCTTCACGGTACGTATATAATATAATTTCTTATATTTATGACATTTTAGATTAAAATCACATCCTGTAATTTGCCTTATTGCTGCTTAAAGTGATTACACTTTGCAGTGTAATCACTGTAAAGTGATTACAGCTTTGCACAGGGTTTATTTCTTTACCCAAAACCTAAGTGAAGCTCCTCTTTTCCTGAACCTTGACCCCATATTGTGGAAAATATGATGCATGGAGGAATGCAATTTCCATTGTGAAATATGAAATTAATGGGGTTTTTCTTAACTGATATTCATCCATACGTAAAGGAGGAAGAGTTTAAATGTCACCAAGGACAACAGGAGGGTCTTAATAAAGTACCGAAAATTGAAACTGAAAATGTGGGTGACTCTCCAGCAGCCATGATGTCAAAATCTTTGTTCCACTCCGACTTATCCAGACAGTTTGTTGATTATCATCAGCTTTGATAAAAAAACCCCCGTCACATTTGAATCAGTGTTTCTCAGAAGAGAAACTGTTTGCTCTGATAAATAACCACATGTTTGTAGTTTCTGGATGTTTTTGACAGAGTTGTATCTTTCATCTTCCTGTTTTTCTCGTTCTTGTCCCCCTCGTCACCTGGTGCTCGCGGCGTCCCTGTGCACAACGCGCTAGTTTCCATCTCAGGCCGTCCATGGCCAGTCATGTGCACGGAGCGTAGCGCAGCTCGACTCCCACGCTGCAACACTGTAAACCTCAACTGGAGCTGGATTTAAACTATCTTCTCAGATTAATTCACCAGAAATGGTCATTTTAGAAATAATCTCAGGCTTTCGGGTACATTTTTCCCTGTAATGCTTGTTCTTATTTTTCTTTTCCTAATCAAAAATATTAATTTAGCGAACCCCTAGTTTTAGTTGACTAAAACTCACAAAATAAAAGTTTAATCTGAGAAAACATTTTGAACCATAATTTCATGTTTGTGGATCGTGTTTATTAAATTTTTTTAACTGATCTGAAACACATTGAATTCCACAGCACATCTACATGTTAAGTTGTCATAGTCAAGCTAGCATAACTGACCTACTTCCCTCTTCCTCGCTATTTTCTTTCTTAATTTAAACTTTTTCTTGACCTTGTTATCTAGTTATAGTGTTGACAATTAGTGGCACATTAGGTGTTTGTTTAGGATTTAATACATTATGTTAACGTGGCAGCTAAAAGCTATGGTAGTCATTATTGGCGAGCAGCTCTTTGCCGTCCAGCAGATAATTACTAGTCCGAAAAATGTTGACAGCCAAAGTTTGGGGGAGAAAACCAGAGTCACTTGGTTGTTAAACAGTAATTTAATAAGTTTTATGAAAATGTTATCTTCTGTTGAATATTCATTACCTAATCGATGTTTACATAATCACAATACTTTGACCTTTTTCAATTCTGCACTTAAAAATTCCAGAGACGTCATAATTCATATTATTTATTATTTCTGTTGTTTTGTTTATTTATTTTGGATATTTAAAATGTCTTCCAGTTCCAGTGTTAAATGTTGATTAGAATTTAAAGTTTATTGATGCTTGAAAATGGTCTCAAAATGACAATATTATCGTTTATTGCGATAATTTCTGGGACAATTTATCATCCAGCAAAATTTATTGTAACAGGCCTAACCATAAATTCTGTCTTAAATGTAAAAACTGATTTAAACTAAAAGATTAACTTATCCAAACCAGGGTTATGCTCTCAGGTAATTATTTTGTCTGGATCACTTTGGATTAAATTGAAAGTTTTAACACCTAAAGTTTGATGAAATCCACCTACATTTGCCGCCTCGCCCTGTTTTCACATCACTGCACCTCAGCAGAGTTTTCAGCAGTGGAAACATGAGTTGTTGTTGTTATTTAGTGGAGGGGAGACAGGAAGCGCTGTTATTATTCCTTCTCTGTTTCTATAATTAGAGCAAGCAGTTGTTGTTTTGGGCGACCAATGAGGAAGTGGCTCTTCCTCTGTTGTAACTGTTTCCTGTCTCACTAGGAACAGTCGGCTGATCTGAACCGCAGGCTGGGTGTGTGCGTGCGTTTTTGGCTTTTTTTATTGTTTTTTTAATTAGTCTGATTTTTTTTCTCTTTTTTTTATACATTTTTTTGTTTATTTTCATTTCCTATCCTGCAGCTTAAAGAGTCTCTGATCGGCTGACCAGGAGGAGAAAATTCAAATTTCTTTTAAACCAGAAATAAAAAAGAAGTTGTTTGATTTCAATCCAATCCTAATACCAACATAAAATGACCCACAACCTATTTTTCCCAATCCTTTTTTTATAACAAATTATTGATATAAAGTTCAGAATTTGTATTTGTATTGCAGAAATATTTTTCCATCCATCCATCCATCCATCTTCTTCCGCTTATCCGAGGTCGGGTCGCGGGGGTAGCAGCTTCAGAAGGGAGGCCCAGACTTCCCTCTCCCCAGCCACTTCTTCCAGCTCCTCCGGGGGAATCCCGAGGCGTTCCCAGGCCAGCCGAGAGACATAGTCTCTCCAGCGTGTTCTGGGTCTTCCCCGGGGCCTCCTCCCGGTGGGACGTGCCCGGAACACCTCACCAGGGAGGCGTCCAGGAGGCATCCTGACCAGATGCCCAAGCCACCTCAACTGGCTCCTCTCGATGTGAAGGAGCAGCGGCTCTACTCTGAGTCCCTCCCGGATGACTGAGCTTCTCACCCTATCTCTAAGGGAGAGCCCAGCCACCCTACGGAGAAAACCCATTTCGGCCGCTTGTATCCGCGATCTCGTTCTTTCGGTCATGACCCAAAGCTCATGACCATAGATGAGGGTGGGAACGTAGATCGACCGGTAAATCGAGAGCTTCGCTTTTTGGCTCAGCTCTCTCTTCACCACGACGGACCGGTACAGCGCCCGCTTGACAGCAGACGCTGCGCCAATCCGCCTGTCGATCTCCCGCTCCCTTCTTCCCCCATTCGTGAACAAGATCCCGAGATACTTAAACTCCTCCACTTGGGGCAGGACACCCCCCCTGACCCGGAGAAGGCACTCTACCCTTTTCCGGCTCAAGACCATGGCCTCGGATTTGGAGGCACTGATCCCCATCCCGGCCGCTTCACACTCGGCTGCGAACCGATCCAGCGAGAGCTGCAGGTCACGATCTGATGAAGCCAAAAGGACCACATCGTCTGCGAAAAGCAGAGATGAGATCCTAAGGCCACCAAATCGGATCCCCTCAACACCTTGGCTGCGCCTAGAAATTCTGTCCATGAAAGTGATGAACAGAATCGGTGACAAAGGGCAGCCCTAGCGGAGTCCAACTCTCACCGGAAACGAGTCCGACTTACTGCCGGCAATGCGGACCAGACTCTTTGAAATATTTTTACTGTTTATAATTTTTTTTTGTTAAATAACTTCATTTGGGTACATTCTTGTAGGCCTATCACAACAACAAATTTCTGCTGGACGATAAATTTTCCCAGAAATTATTGCGATAAACAGTAACATTGTTTTGAGACCATTTTTAACTGATATCATGAAAATGACATAATAATACAAGAGCATTCTATCAGAAATCAATAAACTTTAATTTCCAAACACTTAGCCAGTTTTGTGGAGGTTCACATGGGGCTGGACAATAAGTCAATCACACTATCAATCGCAATAGACTTGTGATCAATATCAATAGATATTACATCTGATAGAATATTCAATAATTTCACAGAACTTTGATCCAAAACCGCACAGATTTCTGGGAGACGTAGGCAGAGCAAAGGTTTTAGCAGCTTAAACTCTCATAGCTAGCTAAGCTAGGTTGGCAAAATCAACTAACTGTCTTATTCTGTAGTTGCTTAGCAACAACCTGCTGAGTAAAGGCCCCACGTACTCGGGCGTACTGTGCGCAGACGGTTGGGTCTTTGTTCTCGAGCGTACTGATTACCTAAAATTCTCTCGTGACAAATTCCTTTATTTCACACAACACTAATGAGAGTTTGATGAACTGTTTGGGCGCCTAGTTCTGTTTCTTCTCCATCTGGGAAGCCTTAACTCACCTCTCAGTGCGGGACAGGGAATGGCAGTCACATGTCTATTCATCCGGGAGGGACAGTGAGCCGCTGGCCGGAGCCGGCGCAGCCTCCTACTGTGGGCAGAGGAGCAGCAGGAGGCTGCGCCAGCTTTATCTGTAATCAGGATCCATTCAATAAGCTCTGTTTATTATGTTCCAAAAGCACAATTGTGATCAGTGTAATAATTTGTGCATCAATCGAAAATGAGAAAACCCGATCAACCTTTTCTTGCCGTTGTTCAAGGAAAAAAAAACAAAACTTATGGAACCACCTCTCTGCTCCGCTGCTGATAAAGAAGTCTGGGATGATGTCTTGTTTTTTGTTCTCATAATTCTGCATAATTCACCATTCATGTCAATATGAATATATAAAGCCTGTTAAGCATTTTCGCTCGCGTGTCTATCATGTCCCCGTGACTTTATGTTGACTGTTATCATGTTGATGTCAACTTTGAAACAACATGAACTCATAAAACCCTTATTCTCAAACTTATCAGCCTGGTGTCACATGAAAACCGGTTCGTTGTGAACACTGTTTCCACCAGGTAGTTTAATGTGCGACACCTACAGTAGTATACGGTAACGTCTGGCGGACATCCGCTTCCAGTCCGCTCGGCCTGAAGCGCGCCAGAGTATGTTGGGGCCTTTAGAAGCAGTTTCTAGTCTCTGCCCCCCCCTCCACACACACACACACACACTTTCGGTTACCTAGCAACAGCCTGAAGAGTAACTGCCGCACCAGCAGTTACACTTCATAACTGCTTAAAAAGAAAAAAACAACGGAGTCAAGTTAAACCTGGAAAGGTCTCACTGCCAGTTTGACACAATTTCAGATATTTAAAACCAAAAGCGTATTAATAATTATCAATATTGACTGATATGAAATGCTTTTATTGTGATAGTCACATTGTCCAGTCCTAGGTTATATCTTATCTGCTTTGTTTTGACTTTTCCCTGTGGTGCAGCTCCATTTAACTCAAATAATGTCACATCAGAAGCTTACAAAGCCATAGAATAAGAAATAAAATCTTTTTTTTTTTCTGGTATTCAGCCACTTTAATCCAAGTTGACCAAAATGTTGAAAGTTTCCTTTTTTAAACAGTGTAGAAATAAAAATTCTACAATAACTCTCTGAAAACTTTGAATTAATGAGTAAGAACAACATTTAATTTCCCTTTGGGATCAATAAAGTATCTTTCATTTGAATTTGAAATCATTTGATCTGAGCTGTAAATTAAACCAGCGGGATGAAAAAACGGTGTCCATTGTTTTTGTTGTAGGTTTCGTCCTCAGATCCGGTTTCATCTGTGTCACTACTGCTCGTGTGGGCTGAGAGATACAATCATATTTCCACTTATGCTGATATTATATTGTGTTATGAAATTGTATTTGATTTCCTGTCAAAGCTGAAAGTGATGCCATTTGTGCCAGACTTTTAACTTTCTTCTTGTAGAGTTTCTCATAAAAGGGCAGAACAGAGGTGTGAAAATGATTCATTGCCACTCGTGTGTGTGTGTGTGTGTGTGTGTGAGTGTGTGTGTGTGTGTGTGTGTGGTGGAAATGGCCGTGGGAGGACTCCACATCCTCATGTGGTTGAACTTAATGGACGAGCCGGAAACATGTGGGCGAGGTGCTGATGTCTGCGCACACCGAGCCGTCTGAAATATTGCTCATAAAGCGCACAATTCAGATTTCTTTCTCTTTTTTTTTTTTAATCCGTCAGAAGATGAACTAACACTTCCTTCCTGAATTTGTGCAGCAGGGGTCTTTGTCTCAGCAGGAGCATGCTTTTAATTTGATGTGGGGGAAACGTAGGCCAAATCGGATGAAATGGTCGATGGTGCAACCGCATTCAGATTCTTATCCTCTCTCAAAGGGAGCAGCAGCGAATTTCCACGCAATGATAATTCAACGGCACAATGAAATTACAAATGGCAACGAAGCAACAGATTATTTGGAAAACATTTGTCCAAACCTTTTGTCACATGGGTCAAATTCGTAGACTCAAATGTAGTGGCAAACCAAACCAAAAAACAAACAAATCTAAAATCAAGTAAATAAAGTAGCTCGATATCTATTATGGATCCAAAACATGAAAGGAATTTTTAGGGCCATTGTAGTTGTAAAAAAAAAAAAAGGAGAAAATTTCCACCAAAAGAAATTTTCTACAAAACTGGGACATTTTCAAAAGAAAAGTTTTGACATTTGAAATTCGGAAATTTCCAAGTCTGTTTGTAGAAAACTTCTGATATTAATCTAAAAATTGAAAAAAAAAGTTTTTCTTTCTTTCAATGTCCCTAATGCACTGTAGCGGATTTTACAGGTTTGCTGTATTAAAAGAAAAGCGTCTAGTTTTCAGTTTCTTTTGCTCGATTGAATAAATTTATTTTCAGTAATAAGAACATGATTTGGGTCACTTTGTTTCAAAATGTTTGCTATATTTAGCCACGTTTAAGAAAAACTAAAAGCTGATTTGGATGCAGCAAAAGTTGGCTTCCAGTAAAAGAGTCTGGAAAAACTTGGTTTTACCTTTCGTTAAAACTCGGTTGTGTGAAAACAAAAACTTTCAGTTCAATTCAAATTCAAAACTACTTTATCAATCCCAAAGGAAAATTAAATTGTTGTTGTTACTCATTAATTCAAATTCTGCAATTTTGCAATTTAGTGTTGTACGTCACATTTTCCTGTGTAGGAAAATTCAGTTGATAATAATTCAAGTCAAGTCAAAGTTTATTTATATAAAACATTTACAACAGCTTCAGCTGACCAAAGTGCTTCACAACAAACATCACAAGCAGATAAATAAAAAAACCAAAAAAATTAAGTTTAGTTAAACTAATAAAACAATTATAAAATTGGCAGGGATACCAAAAGCTAATAGCATGAATAATTTTCACCCTGGTTACAGATTAAAAGTCTCCATCTGCATCTACAGACCAGATTTGTATCATTTTCTTAATTGCAGTTGGGGGCCGCATAAAATCAGAGCAAGGGCCACAAATGGCCCCTGGAGCCCCACCTTGGACACCCCTGCTTTAGTCAGTCAGATGGTTGGAACTTGAGTTTCCGGTTTCTGACCCGCTGCTTGTTTCCTTTTCATGTATTCTGTCCATCCACAGTTCTGCTGAAGTTTCGCACAGACAAAGGTCGCGACCCCGACCCCAAGGCGTGTGCAGAGGACAGCCGGCTGCTGAAGCAGATCAGAGATGACGTTCTGGAGGCCATGGGGCTGAGCGGCGACCTGCTCGCCGACGACTTCATCAGGTGGCTTCCATTTCACAGGGATAACATCTAGGAAAGTTTTCTACAGTCTGCCATGTTCTGGTTGATTTCTCACGTCGTCGTTAGAATCAGATTAATGTTCATTTGCTGTTTTTTGTTTTTACTGCGGAGTATTAGGGCCATATTAAGAGAAAATTAGAACATATTACAGGAATAAAGTTGTATTGCAAGAATAAAGTTGTACATAAATAATCGAAAAAACAGGATATTTGGAAATTCAGTTTTCTGCCTGAACTCCAACCTGAACTCATTGCTGCTCTGTTTGTCATCAGCTACTGTTTCTCAGAAATGTCTCCGGTTTGCGCCGTCGTGGGAGGAGTTCTGGGGCAGGAGGTGGTCAAGGTGAGAAACAATGTTTCGGGTGAAGCGCTCAGTACTTACCTCACAAGATAATGATAACGCTCACCAACGCCCTGCACAAACCAAAACAGGCAACATCTAGTAACGTTTTCTATAATCTTCCATGTTTTGGTTGATTTCTCGTGTTTTCGTTAATCAGATTTAATGTTCCTTTGCAGTTTTTTGTTTTTACAATGGAGTGTTAGGCCCAGAATCATAGTGCAAGAATAAAGTCGTACGTTTTTAGTCGAAATAATTCAAGAATAACGTTGGAATATTTCAAAAATAAAGTTGTACGAAAATTATAAGAAAGTCTAAATATTTTGAGAATAGTTGTAAGAAACTATTTGTAATATTACGAGAATAAAGTCTTAATATTATGAGAAATTGTATTATAAGAATTAATTTACGAGAGTCATGACACAGCGTTTCCCCCAGTGAATTGTAAGCCTGGCGGGCCACCAGACTTTTCTTGTGCCCCCACCAGCCTTAGCATCGCTTATTTATTTGTATTTTGTTGGGTTTTTTTAATCTTTACATTTTTTAAAGATTTTATAGCTGGTGTTCAGATATTAATCTTCCAGTAACACATAATTATCAAGTAATATTTTCCTGTAAACTTTAAAAATTTTGAGAATAATAATATTATCAGAAAGTTGTAGCGTTACGAAAATAAAGTAAAATTCCTCCTAGCTGCACAGCATCCAGAAGCAGAGGGAATAACTGTCACCGATTTAACCAAATCATTAAATATTTAATGATTTAAACTGTTAAAATTTCAGAAACCGAGATCTTTAGATCCTGATCTTCACATCAGGAATCAAACATTGGGCTAATAGATGATATAAATAACTCCAGGAATGTTGTTTCTGGATCAGAAACATATAATTTCAGCTTCTTGCTCTCACTCACTAATTGAATACTTCTGAGCCGGAGAATCAAGAAAACAACCCTGAATATTTTCCTTCCAATAAATCAGACTTGTATTGAAATGTTCTTCATCAATTCTGTGAAGTTTAGCTGCTTTTTTCCACATGTTCACATTCTGTTTGTTTGAAAGGAAAACATGGAACATTTTGTGATTTTTATCCAGATTTATTCTCAATCTGTTCATAAAAGTTAACCGAAATAATAAGAAATAAATCTATGCTGTCGTCTTTCTCTGTAGGCTCTTTCCCAAAGAGACGCTCCTCATCGTAACTTCTTCTTCTTTGACGGTCGTAAAGGCAACGGCATGGTCGACTACTTTGGACCGAACTGAAGACGCGGGTCGACCTTTGACCTCGGAATGGTTTTAACGCAAACCCAAGCTCCACATACCAGGTTCTGTTTTCCCACCTGGGACACCGTCAGCTACACCATAAACACAAAATAAGTTTAGCAGTTTTCTTTTCTTGTCACAGGTGTTGTGTTTTTTACATTTGCTAATAAAACGATGTAAACAAATCTGTTTGCCTTTTGTTGTTGTTGTTTTTTTTGTCTAATTTAATACAATCTGGACTTTTACTGTTAGTAGTTGTGAGAACCTCTATAAAACAATTTTTTTTTGCAATTTGATCACAAGACTTCTGGACTGTACCAAAGAAGAGCAATTTTACCATAAATTGCAACGGCATTTCTTAGAGAAAATCAAACGGATCATGTTCGTACCGACACACCAGAATGACTGAGAGGACACACAGTAGCCATGTTATTGCAATGGCCTAGTCAAAGTTCAGACCTCAGCTTTGTTGAAGTGCTGCAGAAACTAACAAACAGAGTGACCGATAAAGGCGGTTATACTGCTAATCGATCTCTGATTGCATTTGTTTTTATGTCATTAGATTTTGTCTCACTTTTGATCAGTAATGAATCTGGTAGTACACTGTAGAAACACAAACTCTTACCGCATATTTTTATCTAGTCTCTAGTGAAAATATCTTAATTCACTTGAAATAAGGCAAAACTAACTCATAAGTAACTTTTGGGAAGACATAGGAACTTGTTTTAAGTAAATAAGTAAAGTATTATTGGCAGACTATTTTATATGAAACATGAGAAAAATGTCTTCAAGTGACATAATCTGCAGTAGAACATACTTTTTCATCCATATTAAGGAATTATTGACAAGATCCTATATCTTGCTGAAAGATTACTTGTTAGCTTTGTCTTATTTCAAATGTATTAAGATATTTGTACTAGAAATTTTACAAAATTACTGGGGCTACACTGCAAAAACAAAATCTTGCCATGTATTTTTGGTTGAGTTTCTTGTGCAAATGTCTTAGTGTACTTGATAAAAGACAAAACTAACTTCCAAGTAATTTTTCAGCAAGATATATGTGTTTGTGTTCAGTAAATAATTCCTTAATACTGATAAAAAAGTGCTAGTTCAACTGGTAGAATATTCCACTGCGCCGTTACCTAGCAAGCCCAACCCGTAACCTAGCAACTCAACTCTAGTTCCACTGGCAGATTATTTCACTTATGGGAAAAATATTCTGTTATAAGTGAAATAATCTGCCAGAAGAACTAGCAGTTTTCCATAAATATTAAAGAATTATTTACTTAAAACAAGCTCATATTTCTTGCTGAAAAGGTCCTTGTCAGTCAGTTTTGTCTTATTTTTAAGTGTACTATGATATTTGCAATAGAAACTAGAGAAAAATTACTTAAAGATTTTGTGTTTTTGCAGTGCAGAGTGTGGATGGTCGTGGTTCTGCAGGGTGGGGCGACGTCTGAGCTGAAGCAACTCCACGGTCCCACCTTGGCCCCTGGGTAGTTCAACCTGTTTTGACCCGACAACGTGAGCCTGAATGGAAAAAATGACACTCATGTTGTCGCAGATGAACTCCAGGAAGCTGAGTGTTGCCATGTTGACATAGCTCGGATGCCGTTTACCAGATGAGTAAATTACTCCAAAACAAATTGAAGATCACCACTTAGATTCATATCACACTGTGCAGATATTCTCTAAGCATTTAAATGCTTAGTCCTTAGCTAAATCTAATAAAGGGTTGGTCAGTAGAAATTCTAAAAGCAGAATGGGAGCTCCCTCCCAATTTAAGTCAGTGAGGTGGACACCATCTCGACCTTTAAGACTACACTGCAAAAACATGGTATCTTACCAGTTGCTAGCCTTGTGCTAGTTTGTAGCACAAATAACTTGGTGTACTTGAAATAAGACAAAACTAATTAGAGACTTTTCAGCAGGATGTTGTTTTAAGTAAATAATTTCTTAATATTGGTGAAAAACTGCTAGTTCACTTTGTTATAAGTAATTATTTCACTTATAACAAAACATTTTTCCCATAAGTGAAATAATCTACCAGTGGAACTAGAACTTTTTCAATAAGAAATCGTTGACTCAAAGAAAGGACCTATATCTTGCAGAAAAGTTACTTGTGAGTTAGTTTTGTTGGTAACACTTTTTAAAGGGCTGTGCATAAGACTGACATTACACCGTCATAAACGTGACATAATGCCTGTTTTGAACACGAAGATGTCTTTATGAATGTCTATGACTGTTGTCATGAAGTGTCGGTAAATAATGACACTTTTAATACAAAGTTGCTTTAATAGTTACACTAAAAGTCAATTAAAAGTGCCATCTTTGCATTAAAGTGTCATTATTTACTAAAAAAATGCAAAGTTGCAGTGACTAAAAACAAAACAAAAATTAGAAGGTCCAATATACCCAAACATACGAAACGCAGAGAAAATGACTCAACTTCAAGTATTTATCTACAAAAGCTTAGAAGAAAAATATAAATCAGTGAAGCTCTTCTTCCTGCTGCACTGATATTCTTCCCACAATCTTCATTAAGAAAGTTCTGCCTGTCGCAATAAATCAACTAATCGCATAATAAATGAAAATGAGCGCAATAATTTCCATTTGCTTGAGAATTGTGTTGATTGCTTAACTTTCTAAGTGATGCTGCGCTTTAAAATTATTGAAAAGCCGCCATTTTGAAAAAATCTACAAATATTTTACACAGTGTCCACCTTATTACTGGGAAAACGATAATGGGTCTTACTTCCGGCGCCCACCGGAAGTAGCAGTATTTCACTGTAATTTGTAGGGGATTTTTTGCTAATCTATATTCATGATAGAAGTTACATCTCTCTTTTCGGTTATTATACAATATTTAGTTAAACTTGTTGCACACCGTCTGCTATCAGAGAGCTGCTCAGTACAGAGGATTGTAATTGTGAGTTTAATCACGGGGAGTGACAAGATCACGATCATTACATTTTGTAACGAAATGGCCGTGAATTAGCAGCGCTGCTAGCAGCTCGTTTCTCTGAAGAACTGACAGTAATAAAGAAAAGAAGAGAAGCTGGTCAGAGATCTGAGCTGCCGTTAGCGCCGACAGTGTAAAACACCAGAACTACATAATATCAGCTAGTTATATTACTATATTAGCTTAATGTGAATTTTATTTTTCACTCGTGTTTATAAATAATAAAGTTCACGATCTGAGTCTTTATCATTATGTTTGGGCCAGGAAATTTTTTTATAAGACAAAATAAAATATCTGGGCTTATTTAGTCCATCACAACCAGAACCTCGAGGTTCTCTGTTGCTGAGTGTCGCTGCAAATCAGCGGAGAAATGACCGCAGCTGCTGTCATTTGCATCGCCTACTGACAGATAAAGAAATTGGCTAGAAATTCTGGACTTGAACAGAAAACCCAAAATGATTCATGTGTGCTCATTTCATTGTGTGGATAGAAAGCCAAGGGGAGAAAACCCGCATCTGCATCAAAAGCAATTGAGTCAGTGAAGTAGCTAAATATGCTAGTGCGGGTTATTTGCGGCCATTTCTTCAAGTCGCCATGCCTCCCCGCATTAGCTGTAGGTTGCGGTAAAACAATATTGCTTCATGTAAACTGTGATAGCTGGAGTTCCCGCATATTTTATAGCCTAAAACTTCTGTGGAAAGCCGGTTAGCGAGTTGCTAACATGTAAACAAATGGCGGTTCCGGTTAGCGGCGGAAGTCGCGCCCATAAATCACGCAAAGCCTCATGGGGACTCGGAATAAGGTGGATAAAGTAGATCTCATGACCTTTTTTTGATACCAAAGTCCAAGCTGCTGGTTTTCTCTATTTTCCCACTCTGAGCCTCATTATTAATATAGTTTGAAGGGTGTAATGGTGACGGGCCTAGTCATTGCATCTGAGCTGATTCAAATAGTAAACTTGTCCCTCTCATCAGGTGTTTTCCCGCCAGCAGTTATCAAACTATTGATTAAAAAAGAACAATCTGGACAAATCGCTACTTCATAATTATAGACCATTCCATCAACAAAAATATTACATAGTTCCCACAAGTCTGAACCGGAAGTGATCCTCGCCATCTTAGTAGGCCAGCGCAGCACAAAGCATAATGAACCATGGCTTCCAGACCAACAAAAAATAAAGTTTATTGAGCGCTGCTGTTGGGATCAAACCGTATGAGACGGATAATGAAAACATGTCAGACAATGTGGTCTGCTGCCGATCTCCTATTATGACATAGTTCACTACTTAGTGAACATGCAGAGTCTGAACAAAATGGAGGAGCTACACGGCCTGAAATACATGCAATCACGGTTTAAGCGGATTTGTAAAGGACGTACAAACTCTTTGTGTGAATAATAAGGTTCAGAGTAAGTACAAGGTTTTTTTTTATTTTTATTTTTTTGAGTAAGTACAAGTTGTAAAATTGTAAAATATTTTGTAGTAACAAACACATAGGCTACATGTCGGTCTTAGCTAGTACATAAAAGCTACATTAGCTAATCTAAGTACTAATAATTTAGTATTACACAGAGGTGTGTAGAGCACTCAAAAATCGTAATTTAGGAACAGCTGTAATGTATATTTTTTATTAGTTACATAGGAACGAGGCGAAAGCCACTTTCTGAGCTTGTGGCTTGCTTGTTGTCATAGCAATTCCATAGCAACTGCCTGCCAAAATGACTGTCAGTTACAGTTTGGCATCACATGAGAACTATGTAGAAAAAGCCGTTAACCAGACGCTTTGATGTCATTCAGTCCGGTTTCCATGGTTACCACAGTGCTGAGACTTTCCTCATTAAAGCGTTAAATTACATTATACCCGTATTATAAGTTAAAATGTCTGTGTTCCACTTGGAGATTATTTCACTCATAGCTAGAACTTTTTATTTACATAAAACAAACACGTTTATCTAGCTGAAAAGTTACTTTCAGCAACTTCAGTTGTTAGTTTTGTCTTATTTCAAGTGAACTAAGAGATTTGCATTAGAAACTAGGTCAAAAACACTTGGTAAAATGTGTTTTTGCAGTGTAAATCTTTATAAAATGGCTGTTTAACCTGATATGACTGGTAAGGAATATTACACTTTTACACAAAATGTATTTTTTTAACTGTACTTGTAACACTTTTGACTTGTTCCTTTTTGATTTTATTGCAAAAAGTGCAAAGAATAAAACAGTACAAAGCAGCGTGTATTTTAAACCTGAGAAAGAAGAATAAAGGTTTATGGTTAAAAGCTAAGATAGTTTTTTCCATTACTCATGCTCATCTGATTGGCTCAGAGCTTTGCTCTTAGGAAAGTTTTGTTATTTACTTTCCATCTCAGAGGTTTGTCTGTGGTTGATAAAACACACAAAAGGGGCTTTTTAATGTTATCTGTGTTAACATGAGGACAGAGTTGACCTCTGCTCCTGTTCAGTTCAATTCCTGTCTAATACAACTAGCTTAATATATCTCTAAAAACAAACAGTGTTCACTCATCAGTTGAGGCTATAAAACGCAGTAAAGTACGAATTCTTGATGTAATATTTTTAGAAAAAAGTCATTGTTTCAGGTTGTAAACAGTGTACTCCAGTTTTTATTTCTTCTCTGTGATTCATCCACTGGTCCTGTTACTGAGTCAACAGGCAGCTCTGGGAACCAGAATCCCCAGTTAAATTTCAGAATGAGCCAATCACACGTCTCCCCCGGGCAGAGCCAACGACCTGATTGGGTGCAGCGGGGAGAGAGAGTGACCACGCAGGAGGGGCATCTGATTGGATTAAACTCACAGCAGAAGAAATAAAAACTGGAAAAACAACAGAGAATGAGAGCTATTCTGAGAGAGACTTGGGTTGAATTAAAGCAACCTGAAGTTTAATGTTGTCTGAATGAGTTTGTCTCCTAGCAGAAAAGAGTTTAGGTGTAATTAAGCAGGCAGGATGAGCTTAAAGAGGCATTTTGTAATTAATCTCCTTTCCTAATCCCAGGAAAAGAGCAGCGGTTCTCTGAACTGACTAATCGCTCCACCAGTTTTATTTCAGGTCTTGTTTTGGTTCTGAGCAGTAAACATGGAGCCAGATTGTGTGTTTTCTAACCAAGCACAAATAAATCTACATAAATTTTATTTTATTTTTTTACCCCTCCAGGGGCTCTTTTGTAGGCTCTAGTGTCCCTTATATGACAGTGGGCTGACAGCAAACAGGGAAGGAGAGGGGGGAAGACATGCGGCAAATGTCGTCGGGTCCGGGAGTCGAACCCGTCGAGGACTGAAGGCCTCTAAATACGGGTCGCGCTAACCCCTACGCCACCATAGCACGCCCTACATACATTTTGTAAAGGGGTTTGATTGCGCAGAGTTTGATTGCGCATTCACACCTCCCCAAACTTACTGGACTTTCTAGACAAATGGACTGGAGTTGGATTAAAATGCCCTAAACCAGCCTAATCAAACTCCAGTCCATTGATACAAAACGTCCGGCTCGTTTGGGCAGGTGTGCATGTGTAATCGGACCAAAAAAGCTAACTCTGCCTACAAACCTTGATGTTGGTTGAGTTGAAGTGAACTCTGGTTCAATTGAATGTATATGTGAATGCCAAGCGGACCAGAGACCGCTCCAAAAGCAGGAAGTGGACTGCAACGCAGACTGTAAGCGTCCACCCAACCACTGATGCTCAAGATGCTGCAGATCTTCTATAAATCTGTTGTTCAGAGCGTCATCTCTTCTTCCAGTGACTGTTGGTGTAGCAGCATCAGACCCGGGAACTAGAAAGGCTCAAAAACCTGATACAGAAGGCGGGTTCTGCTCTAGGGACAACTCTGGACTCTCCGAGATGATGGTACATAACATGAAGAACATTATAAAGAACCATGAACATTCAAAGCCACATAAAAATGGTTACAAAGTCGGCCTTCTGTCACCTGAACAACATTTCCAGGATTACAACTAATGTCCCAGAAAGATCTAGAGAAACTCATTTATGCATTTATCTTTAGTCATACAGTATCTTAACACGTCTGTCTAAAAACCCAAACATGGAGAAGCAGCATTCAGCATCTATGCACCACAAATCTGGAACAAACTTCCAGAAAACTGCAAAACAGCCAAAACACAGAGTTCCTTTAAAACACGGCTAAAACGCCACCTATTTAGAGCTGATTTGATTCAATAACTGGGACATTGAGCAACGTATTTGATTATTTTTGATGACAGCGTTTGACAAAATGTAATATTTACTACTTGTTTCATAACTGGTTACTGTTTTATGTTTTTTGATATAAAGCATTTTGAGCTGCATTTTTGCTGAAATGTGCTTTACAAATAAACTTGATATAAAACTTCCCCCTAACTGACTAGAAGTAAAACACCAAACAAGATTCTTTTTAAAACTCTTATCTTTATTGTATAAAAAAGAAAAAGTACAAAATCCATGTAGAAATTTTACAATAGAAAAAAGCTGAAAAACGGCAACATACTACTTTGTTCCACTGTTGGATAAACGGTATTAAATCAAGAAGTGCTCATTTTCTGTTTTTTTCTCTCTAGTGATGAAATCTGATTTCAGGAAAAGAGCAGGCTTGGTCCATATCTAAAAAAAACCAACAAATGAATGAGAAACGATGGCTATTCCTGAATTAAAAGTTTAAATATTCCAGTAAACGTGAATCTGCTATGTGGAGTATGCTACAGTACATACATGAAACTTTTTAACCCGTTCAGAACCGGAAAGTCCAATTTACAGCAAAATCTGATTTATTTTTCAGTCATTTTTAAAGCTGCGACGCCTGATTTCTACCTCTTTTTCTTTTTCAGTACCTTTCAAAGCACAGAACGTCCCAAAGTCAACGCTTTTTCCCCCCCATTGTTTTGTTTTTGTGCAACTAATTTTCCAAATCAAAGTGATTTCTCCATCGCCAGTGTGTGCGACAGCAACTCAAACATTTTGAGTCTCAATTGGTAGAAAAATAAATACATCATCATAGAAAACAAATAAAAATGCTACAGATTTTTCCAAAATAAATTACATGTTTTTCTCTTCTGCTTCAATCAAAATAATAACACAGTAGAAAAAAGAAAAAAAGTGGGGTCATGTTTACAAGAATTCAAATTTTCTTCCTGCTGCTCATTAAATACCTTCTCAAATCCACTTGGGAATAAAAAAAACCCAGAGTCATCTTAAATTCCATCTGCTTCTTGGATAACTTAAATTCATCTTCAAAATAAACTATTTACAGTAAATGGAGGGACTACGAACACTGTAAACAACCTGCCAGTCAGAACTGAGGGACAATTTAATTTCATGCAAATCGCTCTCAGGTTCTGTGACTCAAAACAACGCTGATTGTCGTGTTGGAGGTGAACCTGGAGGCAGGAAGGCACGTCGAAGTGGCGAAGAGAAGCAGGTCCGTGCTTCGCCCCAAAGTGGATTTGCACCCAAAAATCCCCTGCAAATGCAACCTCAGCGTCCACTTTCACAGTTTCTTTGATTTTTAGAATGGGAACATGGGTTGCAGAGTGAAACACGGTGTAGTTAAAGGGAAATTTAATGCTTGTGAAGGCTGATTTCACAGCTGCACTGCAAAAACACAAAATATTACCAAGTTTCTAGTGCAAATATAGTAAGACAAAACTAACTTACAAGTAACTTTTCAGCAAGATATAGGAGCTTGTTTTAAGTCAATGACTCTTTAATATTAATATATATGAAAAGTTCTAGTTTTACTTATGACAAAATATTTTTCCCATGTTATAAATGAAAATCTGTCGATGGAGCTTGTTTTTTTTTTTTTTAATCAATACTAAAGAATTATTAACTTGAAACAAGCTCCTACATCTGGCTAAAGTTACTTGTAAGTTAGTTTTGTGTGCTAAGATATTCCCACAAGAAAGTAGAACAATAATCAAAAATACTTGATAAGATTTTGTGTTTTAAACATGTGGTTGAAGAATATTTTTTTGTAATCAAGGACATTTCGAATGTAGATTTTGCTACTAAAAATGGAAAAATGTCTCTATATAGTGGTTTATTCTGAGATTTCAACCTTTGTTTAAGAATAACTTAGTAAAATGAATACTTCAAGTTTTTGGATCCTTCGTGCTACAAATTACTCCAGCACACTGCAAAAACACAAAATCTTGCCAAGTATTTTACTCTAGCTTCTACTGCAAATATCGTAGTAAAATTGAAATAAGACAAAACTAACTAAAATAAGATAAGATAAGATTTATTGTCATTGTCATTAACAGATTATGAGATTGAGATTAGCACACCTAATAAACCTGTTTTAAGTCAGTAATTCCTTAATATTGATGAAAAAGTACTTGTTCCACAGGCAGATTATTTCACAAACAGGCACTGCGCTGTTACCTAGCAACCCTAGGCAGGCCTACTCCGTTACCTAGCAACCCAGCTCTAGTTTCACTGGTCTTGATACAAATCAATAATCTGAGAGGAACTAATACTTTTTAAAATCAATATTGAGGTATTACTGACTTAAAATAAGTCCCTATATGTTGTAGAAAAGTTACTTGTAAGTTAGTCTTGGCTTAAGTTAGTATGCTAAGATATTTACATGAAAATACTCAGTAGAATTTTGTGTTTGTTCAGTGTGAATGTTCTCAGCACCACAAAAACCAAAGTCTGACCCACGTCAAGACCTGGCCCCCCGAGACAGAACAAAAACAAAAATATATATATATATTTAACAAAATAAACAGGAAGTCCATCCGACCAGTCCAGCGGTGCTGACTGACTAGAAAGGTCTGGTTCTAACAGGCCGATCTGATCCATGAGGCGATTGACAAACTGGCGACCCATTAACAACAGAACGTCTCGGCCCAGAACGCAGGAAAAGATCCGGATCGCAGCTCTACGTCAGCCGGTAGAGAGTGCTGAGTGATTGGACGATAAAGTTCATTAATCCCCAGCAGACCTCTCTCCAGTCCTGCCACTGGGGGGCGATGTGCTGCGAGACAGAGAGATGCAAAGTTAGACCGCAGAAAAATAGAACGCCGATACAAATTTATGCAATTACATGGAGATAATCGCAAGCAGCTTTTTACTTGCTATATACCTGATACCCAGTAAATACAGGGCGAGTTTCACCAATACCGACACTTTTGATTTAAGTCTGAAATATCATCAAACTTCTTACTTTTAGTGCTAAATGAAAAATTAACTCCGCTATTGGCGCATTAGCAGAAGTGTGCCCACCATTTTAAAACTGCTGTCACCTAAAAAGAAAGACCGAAAAAGAAAGACTGTGCAGCAGGTTTTTAAATTGACCTCCAGCTGCTTTTGCATTTCTTTGGTGTGGAGGGCTGGTCATATCTTATCATTTTATGGTGTTGAACTTCGAATCAGTGAAAGTAGACCTGAAAATCTTTACTAAACTGATCAAAACAACCCAATTAAACATAGTGCACTGAAATAGTTCTTTAAACTTTCCATTCAGTCAGTCAAATCTTTTATGAAATTGACTCTAAAATTAAAGGGAAACCAGTTTTATATTTATGTCAAAGTTTGAAATTTAATCTTTAGGTTCATTTTGTCACAAAAAGTAAAATTTGCTTCCAATTCTTTACTGAGAAAACCAACAAGACTTTTCTTGAGAAACTTTATGTTGGGGATCTGGGACAGAGCAGAAAAACAACTGCAGGACCTATGATGGTTTTGTTTGTTTACATGTTTCTGTGCACTTTGCAGCAACAATGAATAAGTTTCATACCCAAACTGACATGAAACTTACCAGTTTGGGTATGAACTGGTAAGTTTGATCCTGGGTTTGGAGATGGGAGCAGAGCAGGTTTGACCGCCCCGCTAACAGATTCCTTTCTTTTCTTTCAAGCCGGTCATTTAGAAAAAAGAAAAAGAAAAGAAGCTGCACACAGGTTTTCATTATTTCCCCCAGCAGACAGAGTGAGAGAGACGAGCCGGGCGCGGCGGGTGAAGCGAGAGCCGAGCGAGGGTGACGTCAGCTTTGTTTATGTGCACAAGGCGGGAGGAGGAGGGCAAGCGGCAACTCCGCACGCGATCGAAAACAGCAAGTAAAGGGAGGGAGGGAGGAGAGCGATAAGGAAATAACAACAGACAGGCAGCTGGAGGCAAAGCAGTGACTGAGTGCTACAGTACTGCCTCTAGTTTTACCGTAAAACCTGTTTAAAATTGCTTTCTGTTGTGACAAAAGTTAATTGTTTGTTGTTTTGTGAGGAGAATTAAGTTACCGAGAATGATGCAAATAAAGAAAACAAAAAGAGGGAATGCAAAGCAGGTAGAACAGGAAGGCAAATTTGAAGATTTTCCAGGTTTTGAACTCTTTTACCACAGAACTATTCAAGCATTTTCACTGTAAGGTGTCAAACTTTTCCAGCAAGACTTTAGAGACTAAAACAATACAAAATAACCACGAAAAGACAGTTTCAAATTGCTGTTATGTGCTATAATTTATTACTGTTGTTAATAGTCTTTTGATAGCATTCTAGGAAACTAAAATATAGCAGAGTTTCATGTTTTGCTACAGACCAAAACAAAACACTAATTTAACAAAAGGAAATCCACCAATTTCCATAATGATGTTTAAAATAACAACAAATCAATACAAAAATATATTACAATAGAGACTTAATTGATATCAATGGACAACACATCTGGTAGAACATTCAATAATCAGTATGAATGCAGACGAAAGGCTATAGCAGAGTGGACATCATGCTGTAATAAATATTTTCTTTCCAGAAAAAAGTAAGAAAAATATGTAGTTTAATGTTTGACAATGACTGAAAAATCAAAAGTAATTTATCAATAAAATATATATTTTAAAAATAATCAAATTCTTGTCTTGAAATGTTAAATGTACATTCAATTATGGAATCATGTAAATATGTTCTTTAATAAAACACTGCAAAAAGTGTGTGTCTGTTCATCCATGTCAATATAAAACTATCAGAATCCTTTGTATCAAATAAAAACATTTTGCTCTTTATTCAGAAATCCCAAAAAACAATTAAATAATCACATCAAAAGTTAGAAACGCTGACTTTAGTGCTTTCTTTGATTACCAAATATATCAGTGTGTTTGAGAGAATGTGTCAATGACAGGAATTAACCTAAAATACTTTGTAGAACGGCACTTTGTGAAGTTCGGTCCATTTACCTGTGTTAGCTAACTGTCACAGTAAGCTAACTGGACGCTGTGGCGTATCGCAGCAACGGGCCGACCCGCTCCAGAACCCGTCTACGTATTCATGTCTATGCTCCCCCACCCACCTTCGGTTACCTAGCAACCACCTGCTGAGTAACCATGCGCCTCCTAACTGTTTAAAAAAAACAACGTGGAGTAAAAACTGGATGAAAGAGGAAAGATCACGCCACCAGTTTGACAATATTTTAGATATTTAAAACAAAAGATTTATCAATAATTATTGATATCGACTGATATGAAACACTTGTATCGTGATAAGTTTTCAGTTGTATCGTCCTAAAATAGAAGGTAATTAATAAGTTATTGAGCTATTACTTAAAATAAATATTCATAAAATTGAAACAATTCAAATAAATCATGTTAAGGTAAATTACTTTCCTGCTCAAATTAAATGCTTAAACACAAAATATAAAAAGTTACAAAAAAATCCCTAATGCTGTTAAGTTTTCTGACGCTTAGCAAATAGAATAATACTGGTTATTCTAACTAACCTAAAACAAAAAAGGTCAGTTTAATTTAACGTCAGACAATGAGGTAAAAATGTCTTTGATATTTTTTTATTAGGCGTAAGTAAGTAATATTTTCCTTTCATTAGAAAACTGTGTGGTTTGAATATAGAGCACTTTCTAAACTTTGAAAACACCTTTTTGAAATTCAAGCATTTTCACAGATCTTTGTGGAACAAACCAAGGAATAAAAGATAAAACACTGAGCAAAAGAAATTGATTAACTCTCACAAATCAGTTTCCACAGAAACAAGAACACAAACTCACTATTACCCAAGCAGAGACAAACTAGCTTGTTGAGACATTTGTCTGTTTGCATGAAAGGAAAAATCAGTGCAACCGTGGTGCGTTCAGGAGCAATAAGGAAACTTTACGCTCATATTCTGGGTTCAAATGGATTTGGTTGACCTACCGCTCTGTGGAGGATCATGGCGTTGAATTGGTCCCCAATCATCCGGAGCTGGCTGGCCACCCTGATGACGTCCAGCTGCTGGGGCGGCGAGTCCCAGGATGAGTGCTCGTTCTGGGGAAGCAGGTCGGGGAGAGGATCCTGCCTGGATCCTCTCCTGGAGGCGTCCTGGGGCTCTTCTTTGTTCGAATCTGTGAAGAATCAGCCGTATTTGGAAAGATTCTTCATGAAGTGTAGACGATAAACTGAAACAATGCAGCTGGGGGATTAATCACTTTTATTAAATTTTTGGTTTTATGAAGATTTCATTTTTTGGAAATCTGAAAAAAGGACTCCTTTGGTTTCCGTGGTGATGTCAGGGTGGCCATCTTGATTGACATACACTGCTCAAAAAAATAAAGGGAACACTTAAACAACACAATATAACTCCAAGTAAATCAAACTTCTGTGAAATCAAACTGTCCACTTAGGAAGCAACACTGATTGACAATCAATTTCACCTGCTGTGCAAATGGAATAGACAACAGGTGGAAATTATTGGCTATTAGCAAGACACACTCAATAAAGCAGTGGTTCTGCAGTTGGGACCACAGACCACTTCTCAGTACCTATGCTGTCTGGCTGATGTTTTGGTCAGTTTTGAATGTTGGTGGTGCTTTCACACTCGTGGTAGCATGAGACGGACTCCACAACCCACACAAGTGGCTCAGGTAGTGCAGCTCATCCAGGATGGCACATCAATGCGAGCTGTGGCAAGAAGGTTTGCTGTGTCTGTCAGCGTAGTGTCCAGAGGCTGGAGGCGCTACCAGGAGACAGGCCAGTACACCAGGAGACGTGGAGGAGGCCGTAGGAGGGCAACAACCCAGCAGCAGGACCGCTACCTCCGCCTTTGTGCAAGAAGGAACAGGAGGAGCACTGCCAGAGCCCTGCAAAATGACCTCCAGCAGGCCACAAATGTGCATGTGTCTGCACAAACGGTTAGAAACCGACTCCATGAGGATGGTATGAGGGCCCGACGTCCACAGATGGGGGTTGTGCTCACAGCCCAACACCGTGCAGGACGCTTGGCATTTGCCAGAGAACACCAGGGTTGGCAAATTCGCCACTGGCGCCTTGTGCTCTTCACAGATGAAAGCAGGTTCACACTGAGCACATGTGACAGACGTGACAGAGTCTGGAGACGCCGTGGAGAGCAGTCTGCTGCCTGCAACATCCTTCAGCATGACCGGTTTGGCAGTGGGTCAGTAATGGTGTGGGGTGGCATTTCTTTGGAGGGCCGCACAGCCCTCCATGTGCTCACCAGAGGTAGCCTGACTGCCATTAGGTACCGAGATGAGATCCTCAGACCCCTTGTGAGACCATATGCTGGTGCGGTTGGCCCTGGGTGCCTCCTAATGCAGGACAATGCTAGACCTCATGTGGCTGGAGTGTGTCAGCAGTTTCTGCAAGATGAAGGCATTGAAGCTATGGACTGGCCAGCCCGTTCCCCAGACCTGAATCCGATTGAGCACATCTGGGACATCATGTCTCGCTCCATCCACCAACGTCATGTTGCACCACAGACTGTCCAGGAGTTGGCGGATGCTTTAGTCCAGGTCTGGGAGGAGATCCCTCAGGAGACCATCCGCCACCTCATCAGGAGCATGCCCAGGCGTTGTAGGGAGGTCATACAGGCACGTGGAGGCCACACACAATACTGAGCCTCATTTTGACTTGTTTTAAGGACATTACATTAAAGTTGGATCAGCGTGTAGTGTTATTTCACTTTAATTTTGTGTGTGGCTCCAAATCCAGGCCTCCATTGGTTAATAAATTTGATTTCCATTGATGATTTTTGTGTGATTTTGTTGTCAGCACATTCAACTTTGTACAGAACAAAGTATTCAATGAGAATATTTCTTTCATTCAGATCTAGGATGTGTTATTTGAGTGTTCCCTTTATTTTTTTTGAGCAGTGTATATTGCAGCTTCTATTTATTGCGACTTTGAACTCAAGTCAACTTTACAACAAAATATAAGTCAGTCATCTTTTTTCATTAAAAAAAAAACAAAGTTGAAGTATTAGTAGCTCTGCAATTTTAGTAACAACTTTATTCTATCAATTATTGTGACGACGAATCGATTTCAAGAATCAATTAATCACAATTTATCCGATTAATCGTTACAAGAATACATTTGTAGTGATTTGCATTATACTGTATATTCAAATGGGATTGAAATATGAGGCAGATATAAAACAGTGTGACTGTTGGGGCTCGCCAGCTGATTCATGTCCACAAACGGTTCTTAAGGAGCCTGGCTGTGACTTATTTTCCTCTTCATGGAATTTGGGAGCGTAATCTTTTAATCTGCTTAATAAGTCTGGTTTGTTAACTTCTGGTATTTTTGTGTTTTTGGTGTATTTGTTTTGTGTGTTTAACAGGTTTCTCAACCTTTTGTCTGGTCACATAAACAAACCTGTTGGAGGAAATGTAGTTTTGTAAGAGGAAATATGTTTTTTATGCTACAGGGATAACCATTTTTAAGGACTGTAATTAAGCAACACAACCATAATGGAGGTTTTACTGTCACATGAAACCGTGTTTACTTATGTTTTCTCTTTTAAATTTTCCATGTTTTATTATTTTAAGCATTTTTATTGACCCCAAACTAACCCTGTTTCCATAAGCAATAAATCAATTAATCACAGGATAAAATTAAATGAACACAATCATTTCCACTTGGACGTCCACTACTCACGACGTAGTGAGTTTGCACTGCCTGCCACTTTTGCCTGTTTTCCCTGTCGAAGCTGAATGATTATTATTTTCTTTAAATGCAATTTTATTTACCGAAACTTCATAATCCATTTTTTTTTAAATCATTGTTGTTTTGATTGTTTTGTTTGTTTGTTTCATGTTTAAAATGTTTTCCAGTCCAGTTGTTGTGAAATGTTTTATCTCTGAGAGGCTGCACCTGCATTTATGTCATTATCTTTATTATATGAGTCGCAAATGGTGCCAAAATGACAATGTTATTGTTTATTGCAGGAATTTCTCGGACAATTTATCCAGAGCTGAAATTACTAATCTGATTAATCGTGATTAATCAATTATTGGAATAATTGTCAAGGAATTTAGTGATAAATTAATCATTAACTGGAGAAAACAGACAAAAGAAGGTCAATTGATTAAAGAACACAATCAGAGCAGTACTGTTTTAGCTTCACCTGCTTCAAATTCACTAAAGGAATGTTTTGTTACTGCATTTCAGGCAATAACATGTTCATTTTCATTTTTTTAAAAGTACTTGACTAGTTTATTTGCATCTTCTAATGCATTTCTAACATTGTATAAAAAGGCTTCAGTGGTTGAATTAAAAGTATGCAGAATATTTTTAATCCGATTAATCGTCAGAAATAATCGTTAGTTGCAGCCCTAATTTTACGATCCATTACAATTTGGTATTGCGACAGGCCTACCCCAAACATACAATTTTACTTCTTGTTTCAACTTTAGAGGTTTAATTTTCCAAACTTTGTATTTTTCATATCCAGCTTCTTTAAGATTTTTGTTTTTGATCAGCAGTCGCTCCAAACTAAATACTCTCTGCACATTTCCATCCCCAGCATAATTTTTTTTACTTTGTCCAACCTTTGCTTCCTGTTTTTTTGTGTTTTTTTGTTTTAAAGACGTCATCTGCTTTGTTGGGAAGATTACGAACGATCCAGGGAGACGAAGAAGGAGCAAAAAAGAAAGCAGAGGCAAATAAAATCCCAAATAAACAGGAAAACCCTGGCTTGTTGCCAAGGTAACTCTGACTCGCGGAGATGTCTGCGTGTGATTGGAGGAGAGCGCAGGGGGGCTGAGCTGTGATAGGATAAATTAGAGAAAAAGAGGCGGGGATTAGGAAGAACCTGACTGCTTGATGGAGCAACAAGGGAACCCAGAGACGCCCAGACCAGTCAGATAAGAGACACATGAGGGGTGGGATGTCTGCTGGGTGGGGCTCATTGACAAAAAACGAAATGATGCAAAAAAAAAAATAGAGAAGAAAATATATGGGTGACTGCTTGTTTTATTATGTGGACACAGTTAAAAATCTATTAATCTAATAAATCAAACACCAACAGAATGTGGAACCGATCAGAAGCAACAAACAGAATAATTTTCCTGTTTTCAGTTGAAAACTTTCTGATATAATATTTCATCTTCATCAAACTGACGGCAGATTTTAACGCATAAATGTGGATTAATCCCCTAAATTCCTTGTTACACTTTATTCAGTTACATAAACTTCAGCCTTACTTATATCAACATATCTGAAAACTAATAGTATTAGCCACTTTAGAAGATTTAAGCTATCAAACAGATGTTGAACAGTCGTAGCCTTGACTTGAAAAAATAATTGGAGAACATTAGTGTTAGCATGCTAACTTTAGCAGCTGATTGATTTGCATTAAAGCTGTTAGTGTTGTTAGACTGTTTTGGTAGACAACTTTGTTTCATTATCACTCTAAGCTGATTAAGTAGTAATGAAAATGTATATTTTTAAAGACATTTTTCCCATGTGGTAAGGGAAATAATCTCCCAGTGGAACTGCAACTTTTTCATCAACTTTGAGGAATTAAGAAAAGTTACTTGTACATTTTGTCTTATTTTTAAGATATTTACACTAGAAACTAGACCAAGAATATTTGGAAACATTTTGTGTTTTTGCAGTGTGGCGACACAAATTCAAATATTGGTAGAAATATTTTCCCTTTTCCTAAACAGCAAAAACAGGAAATAACAGAATACTGTTCTTTCTTTAAACAAAATCCTTGACATTTCTTTCTTTTTTTTTTTTTTTTTTATAAAGTAAACTAGATTTACTCACACATTTGAACACAAATTATAAAATACCTTCCATTATTGTATTCTTTGACAACTTTTCTGAGCCTGATTGCTTGGAGAAATGCAGTCTGACTAGTTGACTTGCTGAAGCTCAAGGAAGTGTAGCAGATTTCTTTATTCCTGTCAGGTTGAATAGGACAAGTCTGAACATGCCTCTCTGCACAGCTGACCCACAGCTGAGGGAGGCGGTGCTCACTCTCTGTTTACGTTGTTAAAAATCTCTCCCTGCACCCTGGCCCTGAGCCAACCAAACACCAACCGTCCTTTCCCCATCACAACCAAATAAGAGTCTCCCTTCACATTATTGACATTTTAATTACCAACTGCACACGTCAGTCCGCATGCTGACCAAACCAAACTGGTCTGTAGCTTCGTAACGGTTGTCCATTCTGCATATGCACTGCAAAAACATAAAATCTTACCAAGTATTTTTATCTACTTTCTAGTGCAAATATCTTAGCTCACTTGAATTAAGACAAAGCTTAAGTTTTCAGCAACAGAGGAGCTTGTTTTAGGTAAATAATCCCTTTACATTGATTGATAGAAAAAGTTCTAGTTCCCCTGGAAGATTATTCCACTTATTTCATAATCAATGAGCACTGAGCTGTCACCCGGCAACCATGTCTAAGTCCAGGCCGTCACCTAGCAACTCCGTTCTAATTGCACTGGCAGATTATTTCACTTATAACATGAGAAAAATGTCTTGTCCTAAGTGAAATAATCTGCCAGTTTAACCAGTACTTTCTCAGTAAAAAAAAAAAGCTCCTATTTGCAGAAAAGCAACTGATAAATTAGTTTAGTCTTATTTCAAGTGTGCTAAGATATTTCCAATAGAAACTAGACCGAAAATCAAAACCACTTGGTTAGATTTTGTGTTTTTGCAGTGTTTCAATGTGTGCTTGTTTTTGTGCCCAAAGACATTTTGCGTGTAGATTTTGTTCCTAAAAATGGAAAAAGGTTTCAATGAAGTGATTCTGAGATTTTAGCTTTTGGTAATAAAATGAATGCTTACTCCAAAACGTTGGGTCTTTTATGCTACAAATTACTTCAGTGCACTGCAAAAACACAAAATCTTACCAAGTATTTTAGTGTAATTTCTAGTGCAGATACATATTACACTTAAAATAAAACACAACTAACTTCAAGAAGATGTGGGAGATGTGGTTTTAAGTCAATAAATCCTTATTATTAATGAAAAAGTACTTGCTACACTTGTAGATTATTTCACATTTTTCCCATTTTCTAAGTGAAATAACCTGCCAGTGAAAGTTGCACTTTTTAATTTTAATTTTTGACTCAGAACAAGCTCCTATTTGGTGAAAAGTTACTTTTAAGTTTTATTTTCACTGGAAACCAGACAAAAAAAATATACTTGGTAAGATTTTGTGTTTTTGCAGTGTTTGTTCTCTGATAACTAACTGCACTTCATCATCATCATCATCATCATCATCATCATCATCATCTTCAACCCAAACAAACCCTGGCTGCAAAAATGAAGCCTCGAGTGCGACTCCCACATAACCGTTACGGTCCTGCTAACTGATAACGCTCGTATTTACTTTAGGGTGGAGGTCCAAAAGTCAAACTGTCCTCTCTGCTTCACTCACGCCTGATGTTTCCTACTGTTTCATAACAGTGTTCACCTTTTATTACCATTTAGTTTTGGCTGTGAGGTCAAAGGTTACACTTAAAGGGAGAGTTGTTTGGGTTTCTTTGGAGTAGTTAATATTTGCAGCGTTTTTACTTCAGACTAACCTTTCTGGAGGGAGTAAAGCTATTAATCTGAGATATGTTAGAATAGCTGTGCTTACATTGACCATATATTTGTGCAGTTTCACATTTTGAAAATAAATTTGCTTAATGAAAACCAATTTAGAAAAAAATAATTTGTTGCGAAAAAGTTTGGGCGTTAGGATGAGGTGGTTTTGAAGCGGTTTATTCTGCAAAACTGCAATGGAAACACGAGTCAGATTATCAACAACAGGATGTTACTACTGGCGGAAACCACAAAGAAGAAAGCGACAGGAAGTGGTATGAGAATGATGGTGCAGCATCTTTTTAATTACTTATCGCGTGAAAAATCTTATTCACAAGTGATTATAATTGCATTTCTTATTCAATAGAAACACCGCAGCTGAGAAATTTAGTTTTTGTACCATTAGTCGTATATCGTCAAAGTTTTGTGCACATTTGTAATGAATTGCAGCTACTATCATTAGACGTCAGACATAATTAGAGATGTATGTAGGCCTGTCATGATAATATATTTTACTGGGGACGTTTAAAAAACCCCAAAACTATCCATATTGACGAGATTGACAGCGTTACTATTTTCCTCCACTGTTTGTTCAATGAAAGTATCAATAAATATTCATTTGAAAACATGTGTGTCATACGTTTATGTGAAACGTATTACCACTGGGAATGTTTTTCAAGACCATTATTTGTGTTTATCGGATTATGAATGCTGTGTCATGCAGTCACAGCCATACAGTTATCTAAATAAAAAGTAATAATTAGTTCTTATCATCACTTTTATAGTTATCATAATTAGGGCTGTCACAATAACAAATTTTCCTGGACAATAAATTGCCCTCGGAGTTATTGCGACAAACGATAATATTGTTGTTTTGAGACCCTTTCCAAGTAATATATTTGTAATAATGGGATAATAACAAAGCAAGAGCACATTCTAATGAACATTTAACACATTTACATGGAAGACATTTTAAATATCTCAAATAAATAAAACAACAGAAACAACCAGTAAAATGAATTATAAACGATTGTTCTTCAAAACAAGAGCTAGTTAAGACAAAAACAGCAGACTGAAGACTTTTATCGTCCACTTTTTGGTAGAAAGAGAACAAAGAGAAAACAACAAATCATGCAAATGGAAATTATTGAGTTTGTTTTAATTTATCATGCGATTGATTTATTGCGACAAGCCTAATTATAATAGAACTACAAAATATCATCATAAAACTTTAAGTCATATCAACATACCTGCTACTGACTGCTCATAACTACTCTACACATCCCCACTGTCGAGCATAAACAGCATGCTCTGAAACCAGTTTCGCTTTCCTGGCTTTCCTGTTAGTCAAAACTAATCCACATACTTCAGATATGACAACAGCTTGTTACAAATGTAATTACTATTATTGGTTTAGGTTCTGTTTAGGGCTGGACAATATGGCTGAAAATCGTAACACAATACAAGTGTTTGTTTCAGTTGATTGATCATTATTGATTAGTTGGTTTTTTTTGCTTTAATATTTTGAAATACAGCCAAACTGGTGGTGTGATGTTTCCTGTTTTATCCAGTTTTCACTTCATGTCGTCGTTTTTTATTTTTAAGCAGTTATGACACAAAACCTTAAACTGCTGCTGTAAGTTACTCAGCAGGTTGTTGCTAGGTAACGAACGTTGGGGGAGGGGCCAGGGGGAACTTGAAACTGCTTCTTACCCAGCAGGTTGTTGCTAGGTAACCAGTGACTTAGTTGATTCCACTAACCTAGCTTAGCTAGCTGTGAGAAGTTGAGCGGTTAATGTCTTTCCTCTGCCTAGACCTGTTCTATCAGACGTATTAGCAATTGATATTGATCACTTTTCTATAGCGATATAAGTAGTTATTGATTTATTGAGTTCTGTCCAACTCTTTTTTAAACACTTTTCTAGCCTGAACAAACCTGACAGACCTGGTTTTTGTGACTTGGAGTAATGACCAGTTTCTTACCTGGTTCTTCTTGCGATGAATCACTACTAGCTGTTCTCCGGCTGGTTTCCAGACGACAGGAAGGCGTCTGCGATAAAGCCTGCGGCTGCTGGTGGCCCTCTGGGTGGGGGTTAGGCAGCTGGTTTGGCAGGTAGAGGCCCGGTAGTGGTTCCCTGTGGGGGGGGATGTTGTGGACGCTGGGTTCAGTCCGCGGGCCTGGCCGGCTGTGGATTGGTTGGGGTAGCTCCATGCGGCAGGTATTGTGCAGAGACAGCGGGCCATTTCGTCCGCCTCCATTTTCTCCGGCAGACTCAATGGTTTCTGCTCGGGCCATCTCAACGGGAGCCTAAATGGTCCAGAAAAGACATAAATGCACATTTTACTCCAGCTGCTGTTATTTACAGACCCCCTGGATATAATAAGGACTTTTTGAATGATTTTTCTGAACTGTTGGCATATGTTTTGCCTCTATATGATCAAGTTCTTATTGTTGGAGATTTTAATATTCATGTTTGCTGCCCGGACAAACAGATGGTAAAAGATTTTTTAAATTTGATTGATTCTTTTAATTTCACTCAGTGGGTATTTGAGCCCACACATGAAGGTGGTCATGTATTAGACCTTGTTCTATCTTTTGGGTTGTCAATTTCCCACTTGATGGTTGGTGATGCTGTGTTTTCAGATCATAAACCGGTGTTGTTCAATATTGATATGCCTAGTAACTTTGTAAAACCCTGTGTTTCTGCACGGTGCCATCGCGTAATAAGCCAGCAAACGGCTATTCGTTTTTCTGAGTTATTTGAATCAAAAATTTCTATGCCATCATTTAATGATGCGGAGACCCTTACCGCTTGGCTCTATTCTACATGTCAATCGGCTCTAGATGAAGTGGCTCCAATGAAACCCAGGAAATGGAGGACTAAAATGGAACCATGGCTCAATGATAGAACTCGTGCTGCTCGACGTGAATGCAGAAAATTTGAGCGAAAGTGGAAAAAAGACAAGTTACAGGTGTCGTTCCAGCTGTTGAAGGATTCCTGGCATCGATATCAGCTAATAGTGAAAGACACCAAACGGGAGCACTTGTCAAATATAATTTTACTTAATCGTCACAAGCCTCGCTTATTATTTCATATTGTTGATAGCGTTTTGAATGTTCCGCATTATACGGGCTTTCAGCCATCTCTGGAGGTATGTGAGAAATTTCGCGTTTTTTTCGAGGACAAAGTGGCTGGTGTTAGGGCCAATATTATGTGTTCAGCTTCTGACCCTTCAGTTGCTGTCAAATGCTCCACTGCTTTGTCTCAGTTTGAACCTGTTACTTTGTCTTTAATACATGAGACTGTAGGTCATCTTAAGGCCTCAGGTTCTGCAGCTGACATTTTACCCCCACGACTTTTTAAAGAGGTTCTTCCTGTTTTAGGGATTTCTATTACGGCTATTATAAATAGTAGCCTGATCACTGGTGTGGTTCCAAAACCTTTTAAACAGGCATTAGTTCAACCGCTGATCAAAAAACCTGGCTTAGACCCTTTTCTGTTATCTAATTTTAGGCCTATTTCAAAGCTTCCATTTATGTCTAAAATTTTAGAGAAAGTTGTTTATAATCAATTAAAGGCCTATCTCGATGTAAATAATATTCTTGAGGATTTTCAGTCTGGTTTTAAAACTTTACACAGCACCGAATCTGCATTGTTGAGGGTGTTTAATGATATCCTTTTGGCTACTGATGCTGGAGATCCAGTGATTTTAGTTCTTTTAGATTTGACTGCAGCCTTTGACACGGTGGACCATGATGTTTTACTTTCCCGTTTAGAGCATTATGTAGGTCTCAAAGGCACAGTCTTAGTGTGGCTTAGGTCGTATTTGACGGATAGGTCTTTCTGTGTTGACATAGATGATTTTAGATCATCGTCTGCTCCTTTATTGTGTGGAGTACCGCAGGGCTCGATACTTGGACCTCTTTTGTTTTCTTTATATTTGCTTCCCCTTGGGTCAATATTTAGGAAACATAATATTGCTTTTCATTGCTATGCGGATGATACACAAATTTATGTGCCCCTCAATCGTAAGGGAGTCAATACAGTACCAATTTTAATGGAGTGCCTTGATGACATAAAAACTTGGATGGCTCTGAATTTTTTGAATTTTAATGAAAGAAAGACGGAAGTTATTATTTTTGACCCTGGTACTACCTGCAAGTCCACTCCTGTGGATTTGGGTCCGCTATCACATTACGTAAAGCCATTTGTTACAAATTTGGGCTTTGTAATGGACGCAAATTTTAAGTTGGATAAACAAATCAGTGCCGTTGTGAAAACGAGCTTTTTCCATTTGAGGCGGCTTGCTAAGATTAGGAATATGGTACCAGTGGATTATTTTGAAATATTAATCCATGCTTTTATTACAACACGACTGGATTACTGTAACTCCTTATATGTGGGTGTCAGCCAGTCTTCTTTGTCCCGTCTTCAGCTGGTCCAGAATGCGGCTGCTCGGCTCTTAACTGGATCGCGGAAGAGAGAACATGTTACCCCGATTTTATATTCTCTGCACTGGCTGCCAGTACATTTCAGAGTGCATTTTAAGATTCTTTTATTTGTATTTAAATCTTTAAATGGCCTTGCTCCCTCCTATCTCTCTGAGCTGCTACATATACACTGTCCTCCTCGAGCTCTTAGATCAGCGAGCCAAATGAACCTGGAGGTGCCGAGGACTTCCAGGAGGCAGAAAGGAGACAGGGCGTTTGCTGTTGCAGCTCCCAAACTTTGGAATTCTTTACCTATGTTGGTAAAACAGGCCCCCTCTTTAGCAATTTTTAAATCTGCTCTTAAGACTTACCTTTTTCGGTTGGCCTTTGATTCGGTTTGAGATGCTGCTTTTCTGTATTTATCTGGGTATGTTTATGTATTATATAGAGTGTTTTACGTCACTGCATTGTTGGTTTTGATGTGTTTTAATTTTGTTTTTATTTGTTTAATTTTGTGATTGTACAGCACTTTGGTCAGTGGTACTGTTTTAAAGTGCTATATAAATAAACTTGCCTTGCCTTGCCTTGCCTTGCTAACACTAACTGATGACTCAGGTTGATATTTATCTGGTCTACTCTGGTTGTGTAGAATTGGCCTGTCACCATAACAAATTTTGCTGACTCATAAATAGTCACAGAAATTATTTTGATGCATGAAAATATTATCCTTTTGAGACCATTTTAACCTAATATAATGATAAGTCATAATAATGCAAGTATATCCCCTCAAAAAGCAATAAAAATTTAATTTCTAAAGTACACTTAACACTGGTAACTGGATGACATTTTAAATAAATAAACAAAACAATAACTATAATGGATTATAAAGTCTCAGCAAAACAAAATTTCCTTTCAAAGCCTATCAATTATCATTAGAATCACACAGTTTTTTTTAGGATAGCTTATCAGACCAACTGATTTTTTAATTTTACACAAATAACTTACTTGACTTTTTCTCTATGAATAAAGTATTAAACACATCTGCAGTTAATAAATAGCATATATCTGGTATATTACATGCAAAATGCACAAATAATGAAACCCAAATTCAACGGGGCATTTAGCCAAAGGCTAATTTAGCCGACAATGTCCATGGTCTTTAAAAAATGTAATTAATTAATTTAATTGAGAAAAATCAACAAAATACAGCGCTTAAATATAAGTAGTGAAATATTAAGCGGACAAATTGAAATGAAAATAAAGCTGAACATTAATTAGAAGTAAAAAGAAAATCATCAAACAACCTAATTGTTAATTAAAATTGTAAAATAAGTTAATATTATGATTAAAAACAAAACTGTATCATAAATATGTTAGAAGTGAGTAAAATTCACGTATCTATTTCTAGACCCATTTTCCGTTCAGCGTCACCTGCTAACCTCAATTCAACAGTTCACCGCCAGGTGGCAGCAGATGCGCCGTCTGCCTGAGCACGAGACTCGTGTTTGTAAACAAATACATGCACGAGGGTGCACGCACAGGTTCATTAAATGGGTAAAACTCATAAATTATTTTTATTATTTCTGAAGCCGAAAAAACTGCAATGAAATGTAAAATTAATGTTTTGTTTACTAAAACAGTTTATTAAAAAAAAAAATCAAAATGACATTTATTTTATTATTGAAGAATATATTTATTCTTATACTTATAATTACTACTTTCACGTGCAGTTTAATTGTAAATATTTATTTTGAACGGCGCATATTTAGAAGTTTTTGTCCCTTTTCTGAGCCGACATGTCTGGGCATGTCTGACAAAGCGACGGCATCATCAGCGCACTGACCAGCAGCGAACCTGACTTTAATATCTGGATCTCCAGATTGATTATTCAGAAGAAGAATTAGATCAATATTAAACCAGATTAAGCTGACGGCGCGTTTTCTTCGAGCGGCTGCAGAGATGACGCAACGTTGCGCTGTCAGAGTCTCAACTTCAGCCGCCGTCCACTTACTTGCTGAACGGGATCCGTGTTGATGTGGTCTGCGGATGTTGCGGTGGGGAAAAGGTGGGCATTCGAGAGAATTGAATGTTCCAAAAGATCCAGTCCAGGATTCGGATCAGAACGTGGAAGCAGAGTCCAGGCTGCTGGCGGGAAACCGAGTCGTCATTCCGTGTCAGGAGCTCCGGGATGTCGGTTGACCCATCCAGACGCGGAGAGAAACCGGCGCTTTCAGCGTTGAGGTCTGTCTGATGTTTGGGTCTGCCGCTCCACGGCTTTAAGGCTGCTGTCAAAGTAGAAAACAACGGCGGTGCCGCGAGCTGCTTCCACTTTTACCCTATCAAAATAAAATGCTTCCGCCTATTGGGTAGGAGTTAATGCTAGCTAGCAGAGGCTAACTGAAGCGCGAAGAGGAATCAGGCCACATAAAATAACTAATTACCCCAATTTACTTATTTATTGACTTATCTGCTTATTCTAAATGTATTTTAAGTAGGTAATGCTAATCATTTATTTTAAAAATAGATTAAACTGGTCTTAAATAAAATGTTTTAATCCTAAATTAATTTTTATGGTTGAATAAGTTTGTTTAATTGCTTATTTAATTATTTACTTATTATCAATCCATGTATTTATTGTTGATTATTTATTTATCTATCTATTTATCACTCAATTTCAAATATGTAAATTACAGTATAGATTTCTTTCCCTCCCCCTTTCTTTTTTTGTTTTTATGTTTCACTGTAATTTCTACTGGGGAATTTGTTTTCTCTCATTTTTGTTCTTTATGTGTTTGAATCTAAATTGAAATTAAATTGATTTGAATAGAATGTAATTTATTTGTTTGTTTTCTGTTTTTTACGTCTACTTATGACCAAGACCAATTCTATAATGAGGATATTTATTTATTTGTTTATGTTGTTTCTTTCAAATATGTATTTTCCCCCTACTAAAAAAAATTCGTTTTTATTCATTAATCAATTTGTTGCTGTTTGATTACTTCTAAACATGTAGAGTTTGGCATCATAAGTAATTAATTATATGTTTAACCTGTAAATTGTAAACCTGTAAAGACATTTAAGTTTAAATTAATTGCCGTAAAACACTTTTTAAAGCATGTACTAATAGCACACTGTAAGTTTCAGTTATTAAAGGCTGAATAAAAATGACAGAAAATGTATGAAAACTCCGTTCCTGTTTTTAAACATACTTTTTAATTTTTGCTATGCTGAAGCAAAATTTTGTAAACCAAAAGGGTATGGATTCAAACGTTAAAAATTGCAAAAAGTCTCATAAAAGCAAAATTTAATCCGTATTCAAGGAGAAAAACTATAGACTGAAGAGAAAATTAAGCCAATTTATTTATTGCTCAGCAGCAAAGTTTTATCACATCACTTCACTTTTATTGTGAAGTGATGTGATCTAACTTCCGGTTCTCCTTCATAACAAGTGCTGACATGCTCCCACGCAGGATGCTGCTGTCTCTCTGTTTCTTTCTCTCACTCTCTCAGACAATTTTAACAAAAAACTGGGAGAAAATGTTTAATTTTCATAATTTTTGCTCATCTTGTATGTCAGCAGCCAATAAATTGAGCCTTTATGAATCTGATTGTGAATCTTCCCCTCCTCCTTTTCTCCACCAGAGTAAAGTTGTGGGGTATTTCCTCATCACAGCCCTGCACACACACCACCCACACCCCAGTGAAAACAAACCCCTCCTTTCTTCCACCAACCTAATTTCCTCTCAGTTTTACACACATTTTCAGCAGCTGTAAAGTTTGTGTGTGAGGAGAGGATGAGTCAGCCTTCAGTAAATACTTCACTGAAAGTGTTTATCAGCTCTTCTTGTGTTGATTTGTATTGGTTAATGATTTATGCAAAGATATTCCAACACTTTTTTGACAGTAAGAGGCAAATTAATCTATGTTTCGGTCATTTTCATTTATGAATGTGGATTTTACATCATTATTTGCACAGAATAAATACAGATGCAGTCATTTAGATGCAGCTTTGCAAACGTGTTTATCCTTAAATTACTATATTCTGTCTTTACAAGTTAATATTTGAAACTGATTCTGAGAGGTTTTAAATTTAAATTCCCCAAAGGGAAAATAAAACATCATAACTCACATCATATACAAGGATCTCCAGTAGCAGTCAGTCTCGCAACAAACCTGAAGAAGCCTCTGACTGAAGACTGATGTTTATATGTTACAATCTCATGATTGTCAACAGAGACTGTATTTCACAGTATGTCAGGTTGTTGCTAGCACTGCTTATCCACCACCTTTGCTTTTGCTGTTCCTCTTTAAATCTCTGTCTGGCCGTTTGGTTCAATTTCTCCTGGATTTGGAGTCATAATTCCGGTGTTATTTGAGCTTTAGCCATGCTAATCAGCTGCCCCAAGGTGTAAAAACTACACCGCGTTGCCACGGTTACGCAACTGTTAGGTAAAGTAAGATAAGAGTTTGTAGCATTTAGTGCCTAAGTTATCATTTAAAAATTGTTTTGGTACATAATAAAAAAAATCAATAAGTAACTAAAAATAAAATTAAAAATTAATTACGGAAGACAAAATGAAATAAAAAAGAAATAGATAAAAAGACAGAGTACTTATAGCATCTAATGTGTAAGTCATAATAAAAAATAGCTTTGTTATAAAAGTAAATAATAAATAAAATTAAAAATTGATCACTAAATAAATAAAACATTAAAAAGTCAAACAAAAATTTTGTGTTATTCCTCCCTCATAATTATTATTTTATTAAAATATCTTCTAATAGCATTCAGTGAAATGGCCTTGAGACCTGATATTGGTTATTGACCTTTCAGGGACCAGGAATGGCCGAACCATGAAAAACTCTTGGAAATGTGTAATGATTAACCCAGTAACTGATGCTCAAAATACATTTAAACACCACATATTTAGAGGTTATGACTTAGGTTTACTGTTACGTAATAATGATGAAAAGGAGTCAGAGATCAAACACTCATAGTTTTACGGAGAGCAGCTCCATAATACCAGCAGAGGCCGATGCTCAGACTCTCAGCTGTGAAACTCGGTGTAAATAAAGGAGCAGCAGGTCACAACAGTCTTAATTATTGCAACGAGAACCCTGCATGTTATTAGCATCCTAAACAGACCTGGAACCCCCCTTCCATCCCGACCTTTGACCTTTATTGTCCTGTGGTAGCGCCTCTCAGCTGCAGGGCATGAGACAGAACCCCCGGGTTTGTTTGGGTGTCAGGGGGCGGAGCCTCTCTCAGGTACATGCCCAGGCAAATATCCTGCTGCAGCTTTCACTTCTGCAAGCTAGAAGATATGTTGCAACTACCAGACAATGAATGTTTATGTCTCTGAGGCAGAAATTATACACTAACACTGCTTTGTTGCACATTATTTTAAAAAATGTAGCTGCTGGGTTGTTGTGAACAGCATAGATTTAGTTTTTAATAATATCTAGAAAGAAAGAAAAAGGGCAATGTAAGCTTGCTTATATTATGGAAAAAATCATACATAAGGAACCAGATGTGCTTTAAAATCAAACACAAAAAGAAAATAACATTAAAGATGACTTGTTATGCTCCCTGAGATTTTATTCTGATCAGGTCCAGCTCCTTTCAGAATGATCTGTTTTAGGGTCTCTGTCACTTTAAGTCCAAATCAGCTGCTGCTGGTCACGCACTCAACGTTCACACTCGCACGTGAAAATGGCTGCAAACAGATGTGTAATTATACAACTATACATCTTTGAAAAGCAGAAGTGGAGCCTCCTGCACAACCAACAAAAATGCAGCAAGTGGTTTCTGGATGGTAAGTCAACAGCAGCACTGCAAAAAAACCAACATTTTCAAAGTGTTTCTGGTCTAGTTTCCAGTGCAAATGAAATAAGACTAAACTAACTTTTCAGCAAGACAAATAAGCTTTTTTAAGTCAATAATTCCTTAATACTGACAAAAAAGTTCTAGTTCCGCTGGCAGATTATTTCACTTATAAAATGGGGAAAATATCTTGTTTTAAGTAAAATTATCTGTCAGAGGAACTTTTTAAAATCAATATTAAGGGATTATTTTGCAGTGACAGCTCTTGCCTTTTCCAACAGCAATTGTACTGCACATAAGATTTTAAAACTAGCTGACTAAACCCGCTGGAGCTCAGCTTAGGTTGCTACGTAACAGTCTGGGTTCTGCTGGGGTTGCTAGGTAACGGGCTGCTGACATTACAAGTTTGGTGTTTGTTTGACATTAGAGGAATATTGTCAAAATTTGTAATGGAAACGCAAAATGAGATGGACTTTCACAATTTAGTTCTAATTATTGAGGCCAAATCTATTTGTTTTGATGTACTTCAATATTTTTTTTTTAATTCTATATTTCGTCAAAATTGCCATTAAAAAAAAAATTTTGTTTGTGTTGTTTTTTTGTTTTTTCTAATAAACTTTTTTAACGCTTCAGAGCTCCAGAGGTGCATGAATACTTTTCGTACTTTCCGAATCTTTTCTGATGCCCTTCCTGCAGGAGGCGGACCAGTTGCAGCCCGAACGCCTCCCGGGGCCGCCCCGGGACCGATGCCACCTGGGATGAAGTCAACTGCCAGGGTTTGGGTTCCAAACTGCATCACCAGTATTGTTTATTGTCCTCCAAAGTGTGTGATTGGCTTTAGAGGGTATTCAATGTAACCTGAGTGCAGTCATGCTGCAGAGAGACAGTATGACAGCACCAGATAAGGTTTATACACACACACACCCTCCGACAGGTAATCCATACCTACGTGGTTGTGATAAGGATGTAAATGAGATCTGTTACCGTGGGTCTCGTTTCTGCAGTGGCATCAGCTCTGGGTTTTCTTGGGCTTTATTTTCTCCACCTATGTGTCAGCAAAATGCTGGATCTTCATCAACTGTTTCATAAAAAAACAAAACAAGCTGTTTTTCAGCTAATTTAAGCCACTCGGATGTTTTCTTCTTAAGCCGCAGCCAGATGCATGTCGCAGACAGGATGGCATTGCTTGTTTTAAACCCTCAAACCACAAGATATTTAATCCCCAATTCAACCAAATGACACATTTAACTGGATATGAACCGTTGTGCTCAGTAGAATGAAATATCTCCACATCAGCCACGACCAAGCGTGATAACCCAGATCCAAGATTTCATTTTAGTACATTAGTTTGTTAGCGCCGGGTTCATTTAGAAATTATTTTAAATATTATAACACAAATTCAAATAAAATATTTAGTTAGCGAGCTAAATGTTTAATATTTAGTTAGTGAGATAAATATTTAGCTCCCATCTAATTATTTAGCTTAGAAGCTAAATATAAGCTTCAAACTTATATTTAGGTAGTGAACCAATTATTTAGTTTATTAACTAAACATTAAGCTTTTAAGTACGTAGTTAGTCTCCTAGCTATAGATTTAGCTTCTTTCTAAATGTTTAGGTTGTAAACTTAAAATCGAGTTGCACTTTAAGTATTGGAGCACTCTAATTAATTATTTAGTTAATAAACTAAATATTTAGCTGGCTAAGTAAATACTTAGTTTAAATTGTGACATTTTTAAATGAATGAAAAACTTGGTGAAAATATGACTTTTAATTCCCCCCTCACACACACACACGCCCACACACGCCCACACACGCCCACACACGCCCACACACACGCAGTCGTGTTTTCATCACTTGTGGGGACTTCACATTGACTTCCATTAATTTCTACAGCCTAGCCCATAACCATAATCCTAAACCCAACCATCACAGACGAACCACTAACCCAAAAACAACAATTTCCCTCATGGGGACCAAGAAAATGTCCCCACAAGGAGCAATGGTCCCCATAACCCCACATTGTAGACAGAAATAGGTTCCCATAAGGATATTAAAACCTGGTACACACACACACACACACACACACACACACCCCAACACATACACACACTCACACTCTTATTCACATGTTAATTCCTGAAATGAAATATTTATTGATATTTTGTCAGTTCTGCATTTCCAGTGTGTCTTGTTGTGTCTTTTAAAGTCCAGCCTTGAACTGGGTCTGGTTAACTTTGCGCTCCAATGAGGTTTTTTGGATTTGTCGGCCGGTGTGAGACATGATGAGTGTATCGCCTTCCCTGCTGAGGAATCCCCGCCGTGTGTGTTTAGCTGCTGTTTGCCTTGCAGTAACCAAAGCAGACAGCCTCGGCGTTTGTCACCTTGGCTGAAAGCTGAGCCGCTGTTTGGGTTGCAGCAATGACCTCATGTTGTTCATCCCCCTCCTCCCCATCCCTGCTGATGACTGGCTGCAGTCCAGCTGTAATCTCTGAAAGAGAAAAATGTGCATTTTACTCAAATATTAACTTATGTTTCACCATTTTGTTCATTCATCCTGGTTTATAAGACAAAAAATGTGGCCTTTTCAGGCGCTTTTGGTGATTTTGGTACTGCCAGTAAAGGGGTTAACATAAATTTCACTTGAGATTAGAGAGGATATGGAACAAATTGTAAATTAATTGAACTATTTTGAGTAAATTTTTTGTGACTATCCATCCAAAAGTACCAAATCTAACTCTCCTGACTTTCTTCTACCAGCTCACTGGGTGTGAAACTGAAATGGTTATTCTTCACTGACTGCAGAACAGAGAACACAATAAAGAGTTCGCTGTGAATAAATCTGACGGACGGTTCTTGTGAGGGGAGAGGAAAGGTGTCGGCACCGTTACCTCATTCATTTGGACAGATGGACCTGCTGTGTTTGTGCATCTATGTGTGTCAGCCAAACGGATCCCTGTTATGGTAGGTCGGGTCACCACAGCGTGGAGGAATGTGCATCTGTAGCACATCATGGCTGTTTGCACACGACTCCATTTCTGGTTTCAATATGAAATATCACATTGTTCGGTTCGGATTATCTCAGGTCCAAACGGTCCCAGGAAACCACGGCCCCCTGCCTTGTCTGGCACAATTACGTTTTATATTTGCAGAACTTTCCCTTTTGCTTGTATTTAATGTGGTTGAAGCATTTGGTCTGTGGTCACAGCATTTTTGTTTGCTTTTTTTTTTGTTGATTGTAGGTTTTTGCTTGTCTTTTCTGTGATTGCAGCATTTTTTGTTTGCAGAGATTTCTGCTCTATTTGTGCATTTTGGTGTTTGAATCATTCATGTGTTTCACCATTTGCACCTGTTGGCCTTCATCTAATCTTTATTTTAGTCAGAGCTTTCTTTGGTAGGATTGCATACATTTCAATTTCTTTTTGATTCTTGAATTCTTTATTCTGCATCTAGTCTGCTTGCCTTTGGGTTCACCACACAAGCCTTCCAGACAGAAGACACTTACTTACTTACTTCCTCAAGTCTTTCTGAGGTCAAGGCCAGTTAACTCTGGTTAGTCATTATTCTGGAAGTTTATTTTTGCAGTATGCACTGATTACCTAACGCTCAGATCAATGGGAAAGTCCCAAAAATTCAGTGAAGATCTAAAAAAAAAAAAGGGAACTCTAGATTCTTAACAATGGCTGTGTTTCCTTTATAAATGTGGCCGATCTTTGTCGATATTCTGCTAATATAAAAGAAAACACAATTTTGCAATTGCAGTGTTTCAATTAAATAAGAAATTAAATAGAAATTTGTGCGTTTTGGTGTTTCAATGAACATTTTGGTTTTCATTCAAACACCAAATGAGAACCCCCATCATTAAACATAGTTTATGATGGTTTAATGCCACTATTAAACATTATGGCAGTGACAGATGTAAACAGTTGCATCAAATATATTCCTAATTCAGCCATCAGAAGAGATGTTGGCGTTTTATTCAGGCATTGGAGCAACAAACCCTGGCTACTTGGGAGCGGCTACGTATCCGGAGTTTTGGGGAAATTGAAGTCGGCCATTTTACAGAAAAGCAATGAATTCAACACATTGAAATGGCACACAACCTTTTATGAACTGATGGTGTTAGAGCTCTGGTGGAGCCAGAGAAAAACAAAAACAAACCATCATCTTCTGATCACTTCCTGTCGTCTTCTTCATCGTTTCTGCAGTAGTAACATCCCGCTGTTGATCATGTGACTCGTGTAATCCAAAAAGTGTTTCCATTACAGTTCTGCAAAATACAAAAATTTCTATGCAGGTGGTAAACCATCTCATAGCTCCAAAAGCAAAAACAAACCATTATGGGTTTGTTTATTATCTGAAAACATGTTCTTTTCTAAATTGTCGTGTTTCCATGAGGCAATATTTTCATAATTTCAATTTGAGCAATTTTATGACATCGCAGCAAGAGGCTCTCAGATCAGTTCAGCCATGATGATCTTGATTTTAGTTAATGATTGTTGGTGCAGCGCCCCCACAGGCGAGAAGGGGAACAGGTTTTCCAAAGGGTTTGGTTGGTTTAACTCTGAGCAGTGAGAAACTGAACCACAGCAGCTGAAAATGTAGCAAATGTTGCAATTTTTGTCCCCAATCGTCTCCTCTACTATCAGGCGGGAAAACTGATATTTCTCAGCTCTAAATTATTGTCTAACAATACAGACTTGATTGATCATGTCTCTGATCAGTTTGATATTTTTATTTCTTGTGTGTGAATCCTACTTATTCCTAACTGGGCTATAAATAGAGAAACAGCTGAGTATCCGTTGCTCCATGTAATGCAGAAGTGAAGGTCAGTGACGTTGGAAAGTTTTCAGATTTCTCAGAGGAAACTTATTGACTTCCCCCTTCATAAGCAAAGTCATCATCCGTAACATCTGCCCGGTGACACATGGTGCAGCCTCTGATATTGGTGACTTAAACCCCAGAGTGCTGCTTGTTTACATCAACAAGGGAAACCACCATCACTTTCCTCGCTGCGTGATCAGGGACACTCGGGGGTTCTCGTGTCGTCCCTGGGGAGGCCGTTGTTTAGCTCTGACAACAATGAGGTCATCAGGTCCCCACCCAGGCCCTGTATCCAGGCTGAAAGGGGATCCACACTTCTCCACCAGGGCACCATTTCAAACCAGAGCTCCAGGTTAATTAAGCCCTGATTAATCCGACATGCATGTACTCTCGCTGACCTGCCTCACTGGGTGACATAAGCCTCCCAATTAATAACTCAGGAGCAAGAAGGATTAAAACTTTAGTTGCTTCGTCAACTGAGACACCAAGTTTGATCCACAAAGTCTTTTTACAGTTGATTGGGCTTTGTTGATGCTCAAGCAAAGAGAAAATGAATGTGAAGGAATCTTAAAATATAAAAATGTCTTGGATGTCAAATCGCTGTATTTCTGTCCCATTACGGCTGGATAATTTTGTTAACTGAAATCCTAAAATGCCAGAAGACATTTGGAACATAAGAGCCTTAATAAAGGGAGATCAAAGTTACAAAAGGAGTTATTTTAGAGTTGACTTAGATTGTTTTGTAGACATGATGTTGCTCTTGGAACGCTGCAATTCGTCTGCTGCACAAAACATTTCTATTAGCTTAACAGGTGGACCTGTTGACCTGTAATGTCAACAGGTCCACTGGTTTCCCATTTTTAACTGGAACAGCTGGGTTAGTTTTAATGATGGCCATCCATCCATCCATCCATCCATCCATCCATCGCAGGGCAACACAGAGAAAAACAGGACAACCATGTACACTCACACCTAATGAGAATTTAATCAATTAACCTGACAGTCGTGTTTTTGGACTGTGGAAGGAAGCTGGAGTACCCAGAGACAACCCAACATGCACAGAGAGAACATGCAAACTCCATGCAGAGAGACCCCAGGCAGGGAATCGAACCCATGACCTTCTACCAACTGCGCCACTGTGCAGCCTGCTTACATGGCTGGTAATGGTTGAAGTTAGCATCGGAGGTTGGGGTCATTGGAGCCCACTTGTGATAGATGAAGCATGAGCTAATGTCAACAGGTCCACTGGTTTCCCATTTTTAACTGGAACAGCTGGGTTAGTTTTAAGCTAGTAGGAAACAAACAGACACATTACAAATGCCTATTTGTTCGAATAGTAAACAGACTATACAGTACATTACTTTTCATGTATTCCCTGTCACTGAGACTTCATGTTTCCTATAACTGTGTGTCATGAGGTTTAATCTCATTTTACCAAGTCATTACTAAGTTACATTGTAAAGGGATAATCCTCTATTTTTTTAAAGGAGGATTATGCAAAGCCATATATGAGCAGTTTGTGTCTTATCTGCAGCAGACTGTGGTTGGCAGATAAAACCGACGACTCAAATGTGCTTCACTTTCCAAATGAGCAAAATATCTACTTAAGTTTCACTGATATAAATCTTTTTATTGTGTTATTACATATTTAACTTGTTTAATAGTTGGTAATAGGCAGACATTTATTTTCATTTGATTCAACAGAACTACATGTTTCATAGCGTCTCTAGTTTTAATTGATTGTTTTCATTTTATTTATTTGGTAAGGACAATGCATATTAATTAACATTTTATTCTGTAAATGTGTCAGAAATAGCCAAATGCCTTTTTTCATGTGTTGTCCCTGGACAATGCTCGATTTGTGTCACTAAAAACAAACAATAGCTATGCAAACAAGGTTAAAATGATTTAACTACACAAATTTTGTCAGTAAATACAACATATTCAAACAATAAACACTAAACAAGGAAACTACAACACAATTATCATAAAATATATAAGTAAAATAAACAGTTGTAGAAAATGTTGAACTATAACTGCAGAACAAGTCATACTATGTAGCTTTTATTTATTTTTTAAATATATTTTTAAAATATCTGTATAAGCTCTCACTATGATGTGGATGTATGATATGAGGCAGATAGTCTGTAAAAAAAATAGATCTCTTTCTTCTCTCAGTGCTAACTAGAAACAACCAATCAGAGCCAGGAGGCGGGTCTTAGCACATCCTGATAGGGGATGCTAATGCTAGTTAGCATAGCCACTGATGACGGTGGACAAACAATTTTCCTCCAATGTTAAGTTGTTTAGCACAGTTATCATGTAGTACATGAGATTGATTGACAGCGCTAAGACCCGCCCCCTGGCTCTGATTGGCTGTTTTTAACCTGGGCAGTGCATTTCTTCAGACGGCAATAGCAGCTAGGGAGGAAGTGGAGAAGATTGATGTTTTCACAGATTATCTGTCTCATAGCAAACTGTTTCAACGTGGTGACAATTTTAACAAAGACGTAAAAAACATATTTTAATAAAAGTTACATACTGCAGCTTTAACTTCAGAGTCGGGCAGTAACTAATTACATTCACTCAATTACATTTATTTGAGTAACTTTTTTTTTTTAATTACTTTTTGTTGTATGTTTACCACACTGCACTTTTTACTTTTGCTTGAGTAATTTTATTATGAAGTATTTCCACTCTTACTTGAGTACAATTTCTGTATTTTCTACTCAATGAATGAAAACAAACATGTTTTAACCAAAAATTCACCAGACTCAGACACACACCTGCAGTTTCTGTTAAAGTTTCAAAAGTTTTTTTTATTGAAAGAAACTGATTTAGAAAAATTTTCTTTTGCATAATTTTGTTATTTTTCGTTACTTAAACTAACAAATTATTGCAATTTTTGTTCTTAAAATTCCAAAAGTTCCACTTAACTTTATATGTTTGTCCATCTGATGATGTCATTTTTAAATATTAAATGACTGATAATTTGATCAGTTACTCAGTACTTGATAAGACTTTTTTACAAATACTTTTTTACTCTTACTTGTGTAAAAATATGTTGAAGTACTGCTACTTTTACTTAAGTACAATTTGTGGGTACTATACCCACCTTTAATCGATTTTAAAGTAAAGTCTTTCATAACAATTGTGATACATGCATGTAGTTTCACTTAGAAACCTTGTGTGGTTGTGTTGAATCTATTTGCATTTGGAGGAAACCCAGCTTCTGTTGGTGACAATAGTCTTATCAGAGTAATCTATGCTGCTGTCTGACACGTCCCCTCACCTGTCTCCACCTGAACGCAGGCAGCAGGTCTCCTCAGTGTTACTTCTCGTGATATGATGGTGCAGAAACAACAGCTCTGGTTTCAAGATCTTATCAGGCGATTAGCAAATCCTGCGTGGTCATTACTCAGTGTTCTGCCTAACAACAAGCTAGCTGTTTGTTTTGACTGTCCCTGCTGAAACTGGGTCACATGATAGTCTGCTGTGGTTGTTTACATGAGACGGCGTTGATACTGAGAGGTAAATAAGTGGCATTTTAAAGCTGTGAAAGTTAAAATACTGCAGCTGCTTTTGAGAAATCTATTTTTTGTACTGAATCCCATTTAATCGAATAATCAGCTTTATCCACCTTGTGGTTTTCTCTGTCCACGTTGATTAGTCTCATAACAGGTGCATCATTCCTCCAGGTGGAGACTAATGACAAAGGCTTAGTCATTGTGACAGTAGTAAATACTATTGTCCTTTGTGTTGTGAGCTATTTCTGTGCTACAAATGTATTTATTTATCCATCTGTGTACTAATATCCATACCTGCTATCGGTCTGATAGCAAACTAGCAGCACAACTTCACAACAGCTATGTACTAGAAAGAAATTGTTGGATGTCGTTACATTTTCTGCTTTAATTTTTTTCTGTTATGTTGAAAAATATGTTCGCAAAATATTTACATTTCTGTTTTTTTCTCTGCTCTATAGAATTTGTTTTAGCTGACTGGTTACAATTGACCTGTGTTAATTAGCATAAAGGAAAAAAGCACCTGAGCATCTGTGCAGAGCCCACACATCCTGGACACATACTGTTTGGTTTTTTACCTTCAGGGCAGCGCTAAAATGTGCTACTTTTACAAATAAGAGAAACATATTCTTTCTGCCTGACTGTCTCTTCGATAAATACTTAACAGTCAGTGTTAAGTGTTTGTCACTTAGTACTGACTGTGTTAAGTGATAAACACAGTCAGTGATAAAAAAAACTTGTCAAATAAAGATGACTCTAAATCTGATTAAATTTCATTTTAGCTCTGCAATGGAGTGTTGCATGTTTTTCTCACTTTTACAGAATTTGTGTTGTGTGCACTGTGATTGTTAGTATCGAAGAGAGAGAGAGCTATTCTGCTTCTCTGGAGATTTTATGTTTGCTGAATTATGTTTTTTTAACCATTATTCCATCTTTTGCAGAATTTTTAAAACTAAAATAATTGTAGGTTTTATGAGTATCAGACATTTTGTTTGGTGTGTGTACCTTTAAGAATTTGGGCGGCACCGTTTATCCAGACTACCGTTGCTTCGTCAGGTGAAGTTTAGTAGCTAGCCTCTCCCGCCATCTAGTTGTCAAAATATATCAATACATGTAGTTTAAATTTTTTTTAAAAATTTCTTACATTTTATATTTGTTTCCAACCGTTCAAATTAATTTGAAACAATCCGGGTTTTTTTTTCTGTCGTTGCGGTAATAAGTGTCCGTGTTTGTATCACTGGCGGCTAACGAATAGCACTGCCTCTTTAAATCTGCCGAGCGGGTCATTATTTGGCAGGAAGTTAGCTGAAGCTAGCTCATAACCAATAATGAAGACACTGAGGAGCATTTAGCTGCCTTTTACCGCTCCTTAAAGAAGGTAAATATGAATACAGCGTGACTTTTAAAGATATAAACGCGTGTTAACTGTCATTTGTCGGTGTTGTTGATGTTTGCGTTTGGTTTAAATGGAGGTTTGGCGGGTTGAGACTGCTGAGACATGGCTCATGTTGCCAGAATTACATGTAGACAAACAAATACATTACTGTTACTGATTATTAAGAATAAAACACGGGTTTATTGAGGCTCTGTACCCGTTAGAGTCTGTGTGTGACCCTAGAGGCTCAGTTATTTTGATTGTGAGCGCAGCTCTAAGACGCTTAGAGAAGCTTTGGAAACGCATGAAGGATTTATTCATGTGGGTTGCTGTGTGTATACCTGGATGAAAACGCATATATCTAATATTTCAGTGGCTAAAATGAAAATTATTGACTCCAAAACAACCAATTCAGACATTTTTCCAAATTCACTTCTTTCAATATAAAACGTATCTATTAACTACATTCGTTAAATATTCATCTAACATAGGGGGGTTCAAAGTGCGGCCCTGGGGGCCATTAGTGTCCCTAAGAATGAGTTTGTTTGGCCCCTGACTGCAGTTTTAAAATGGTGCAAATTTGGCCCTCTGGCATATGGGACCAATGTACATGAGATGATAGCCAAGATAATATAACCTAGCTTTAATGTTAACTAAATAAAATAAAGTTTTAAAATATTTTTTTTACATTGCAGAACAAAGTTTTTCACTTGTATTTGAAGGCACAGTCCAAGGCAGCCATGGTAAGTAGAGAGAAGAACAAAACAATGAACTTGGGATATGATGGATAAAAATCCATCCTTACAAACTGTATTTTAGGATAAGTTTTCATCTCATAATTCACTGATTTTCGCTTCTCTTCCTCCTCCTCTTCGTCTCAGTCTTCAGCAGTGGACCTGAAGACCAAGGAGGAGAAAGATGCAGAGTTGGACAAACGAATTGAAGCTCTGAGGAAGAAGAACGAAGCTCTGGTGAAGAGGTACCAGGTAGGAAAAAATTATTTAATATGGACGTATGGGAGGATATTGTCATGTCCTCCCTCCTACAGATGAATCATCTTCATGCTTCATCTTCTTCAGCATGAAGATGATTTTGCTACTGAAGGTACGGCTCTTCTTTTTGGACCATGAAAGAAAGTGATCAGTCCATATACTTTGCTGAGGTCATTTTCACACATTCGGAGACTCTGAAGGGGCCGACCAATGATTCTCTCCCCATGATTTCGGCCCAAAGCATGACTCCACCACCTCCTTGGTGACATCACAGTCGTGTTGGGATGCGGTGGCCATCCACCACCAACTGCGTCCATCTGGACCATCCAGGGTTGCACAGCAGTCATCAGTGAACAAGTCTGTTTGAAAATTAATCTTCATGTACGGCTGGGCCCACTGGGACCGGTTCTGCTTGTGAGCTCTGGTTAGGGGCCCAATAGTGGGTTCATGTACCGCAAGCCTGTGGAGGATCCTCCACCTTGAGGTTCCAGAGGCTCCAGCAGCTTCAAATAACTGTTTGCTGCTTTGTAAGGGCATTTTAACAGCTGCTCTCTTAATACGATGAATTTGTCTAACAGAAACTTTCCTCATTCTGCCTTTATCTGTACAAACCCATCTTTGTTCTGAATCAGCCACAAATCTCTTCACAGTGCGATGATAACGCTTCAGTTTTTGTTAAATATCTAATGTTTTCATACCTTGTCATACGGCACTACACTATCTGATGATTTTCGTCAGCAGAGAGATCCTTTCTCTTTCCCATATTGCTTGAAACCTGTGGCCTGCTTAATAAAGTGGAACATCCTTCTTTAGTAGATTTCCTTTAATTGAGCTCACCAGATAAATTAATCAGCCCAGCTCTCTGAAATTAATTATAGTGATTCAAAGAGCTCTAACACACAATACATCTATAAATTTAATAGCACAACAAAAAATTTAATCTTTATGACACTTAAATCCAATTTGCATAATAATTTAGAACATGGTGTACAGACAGACAGACATGTTTTTTCAGCTGCATATTCCTTATTGGCTATAAATGATCAATTGTTCATAAAAGGATTGCTGTAATTGAATTTTAGGAAATAAATTAAGTTTTTTATTTAAATTTTTGTTTATTAAATCTCTCAATATATTTTCTTTATATTGTATAAAAAATCTGCAGAATGAGCCAATTTTTATCTGATAAATTGCTTAATCACCAGATTAATCAATGACTAAAGTAATGTTTAGCTATAGCTCTAATTAAAAAAAAAATTTCTGCTGAAGTGGGTTTATTGTAAGTTTTATTAATTAAGCTCATTACATTTTTTTGGCTTAAGTTATACATTACCATCTCATACGAAGTATGTATTTAACAAGGTTTGTCTTAAAAATTGATTTTATTATTGTATAATTATTATGTAGCTTTATGTGCTATAAAAAAGCAGTGAATTTAGGTGACCTAAGTATATGAACCAGATTAATTCTAGAATTAATAAACATTAAGTTAAGCTTCAGTTAACATGTTTTTTGTAGTTCATGCAGGCTTACATTTAAAAATTAATAAAGTTGATTTAATGGTTTTTCTGGGTGGGGTTGTAATATTGATGTTGGTCCCAACAGGAAATTGAGGAAGACAAGAAGAAGGCGGAGCAGGAAGGCATCGCCGTGACGACGCCCCGGAAACCCCGGACACACGAGCCGGAAGCGGACAGGAGGAAGACGGAGAAGGAGAACCTGACGGTCACAGTGGATCTGTCCAAACCGGCAGGGGTCAGGCGCTGCTTCTCACTGACGGCTGGTTCACATTATTCACCACAAATTAGGATATTTTCACTGAAACAGAAAAACAGCAATAATTCAATGATTTTATAATAATAAATCAATGATTCAGTAGTTTTATATTAAGAATAATTCCATGATTTATTTTTACAAAAAACAGTGTATCGCGAACAAAAACAAAATCTCCAAATGTTCCCACAGTATTAGTACTGCAGCTCGTTTCCCAACACTGCCACCTGGTGGTCACTGCCTGGAATAAACACATTGTGATTGCTAATTACCCATTTTTACATATCAATATTGGATGCTTATTACGTTCTGAATATATTTTATAAAGATAAATACAAGCTGAGGTTTTGAATATTTAGTTATTATTGAATTTTAATTTCACCACCAAATTTTAAAAGGTTCAGTGGGTCGTGGTGTAAGACCTGTTGGCTCAGAGCTTCCCAGAGGACGTAATAATGTTGAGTCATGTAGTTAAAACAGATTAAAAATTAAAGACTCAGACCACCAGCTCACCCAAACTGATTTATTCTGGGAAATTTACTTCTGCTCCTGCTGAACTACCCTCCTCCTTCCTGTTTATGGACTTTATGAAATTATCCTCTACTGAAACGGGTCTTTGAAATCCACTGTCGATGGAGAAAACGGGCCACCTGGTCTGGATAAACTGGAACATAACGAGGCTTGCGTTTCCTAAACATCAGCAAATGAGTTTGAGTTTTTATTTCCTCTCTGTGGCGTTAATTCAGACAGATTTGATTTGTGTCTATTGGACCTGGTACACCAGGGGTCTGCAACCTTTACAATCCAAAAATAAATGTTTGAACTCATCTTTAGAGGGGACCTATCATGTCAAATTCCCATAGTACACGTTTTTTTAACTTCATTTGTGTCTCTAGTACGTATAAAAACAAGCCAAGCACTTAATGGTGTCTGAAAAACGAGCCATTTCAAAACCTCCTGATTGTTGTACCTAGCAACCCCGGTGAAATTCTGCCTGTTACCTAGCAACCCCAGCAGAGTTCCGCCCATTACCTAGCAACCCTAGCAGAGTTCCAGCATGTTTGGTCAGCTGGTTTTACTGCTGTATGCGCTGTACAATGGTTGTTGGGAAAAAAACAAGAGTTTTATTGTTGACTTGCCATCCACAAACCACTTGCTGCATTCTTGTTGGTTGTGCAGGAGGCTCCACTTCTGCTTTTCAAAAGATGTACGGTGTATAATTGTGAATCTGTTAACAGCCATTTTCATGTGAGAGGGAAAATGTCACCTGTTTCAGATATTTAAAATAAAGAACTAATCAGTAATAATCAATATGGACTGATATGAGACAGTTATGGGCTGCACAGTGGCGCAGTTGGTAGCACTGTTGCCTTGCAGCAAGAAGGTCCTGGGTTCGATTCCCGGCCGGGGTCTTTCTGCATGGAGTTTGCATGTTCTCCCTGTGCATGCGTGGGTTCTCTCCGGGTACTCCGGCTTCCTCCCATAGTCCAAAAACATGACTGTCAGGTCAATTGGTTTCTCTAAATTCTCCCTAGGTGTGAGTGTGTGTGTGCATGGTTGTTTGTCCTGTATGTCTCTGTGTTGCCCTGCGACAGACTGGCGACCTGTCCAGGGTGTACCCCGCCTCTCGCCCGGAACGTAGCTGGAGATGGGCACCAGCAACCCTCCCGACCCCATTAGGGACAAGGGTGAACAGAAAATGGATGGATGGATGGATGAGACAGTTATATCGTGATTCGTTTTTCAGTTCTAACTGGCCATGTTTCAAAAAAGCTAGAGCACTATAGATGGTGAAAAAATATTTTGTTCTCCATCTTTTTTTCTGGCTTTCAGAGCAAGAGAAGTTTTCTGCTGAAAGTTCACAATTTTAAACTAAAATTAATAGAACCAATTCACCGGTAAACATTGTGTTACAGTGATTATTTTGGATTCGTGTACATCTGTTCCTGTATTGTGTGTGTTTGCAGCAGGACAAGAGAGTTGTGAACGACTGGAAGCCCAGCACGCCTCGTGGCCGGAAGAAGTCAGAGGAGAGCGACAGTCCTAAAGGTCAGAGCGATGGCCGCAGCCCCCCCAGGAGGACGGGGTCGGGCAGAGTGGGCCGAGGCGGTCAAAGAGGAGGAGGAGGAGGAGGACGCCAAGAGAGGAGGGACTGGGAGACCAGAACTCCCAGGGAGGGAGAGTCTGCTGAGCCAGGCGGCCAGGGACGGAGAGGAGGAAGACGAGGAGGAAGAGGCGGGAGAGGAGCAGGAGGAGGAGGAGGAGTTAGAGAAGGAGGAGCAGGGAGTGGAAGTGGAGAGGAAGGTACACCAGGAGGAATGGACAGAAAGTCAAAGGTGAGAAAGGTTGGGCAAAGTTTAATTATATGGATGCAAAGATATGAAAACATGAGCCGATATTAGTATTGAGGTTATGACTGCGATGCAAACAAAGGATCAACTTATGCTTAATTGTCAGTTAATGGTTTATTAATTATAATTAGTTCCAGTTGGTTAACTAATCTCCGTTTAGACCAGGCTGTTTCCCAACCTGATAGTCTGGTACACTCGGTTCTATTGGGACCAAAATTACATCGTCTGCTCCGTCTCCAGCTGCTGTGGTTCTTTTTCTCTGCTCTGAGTCAAACCAACATGTTCCCCTCCTGGCCTGTGGGGGCGCTGCACCAAGAACCACTGAAGGAAACGACACAAAAACCTCTGAAGACACTGAGAGCAACTTCCTTCTTCACCCAATGGAAACTAAAACAGCTTGGCATCAGATTTTACGGTTGAAGAATTTCTCGTTAGTCTTTGGCTACAAACTACCCCTGCAAGCGCTAGGCTAGCTTGTTTGTTTTGGTTATCTTTACCCAGAATGCCCTGCGCTGTAGTCCACCTTCTGCTTTTGGAGCTGTCTCCGATCTGCTTGGCTTTAACCAAACCAGAGTTCAGCCAAACCCAGACTGAGGTTTTAAGGCGAACCAGAGTTCGATTATTGTTTTGCATCAGAAAACGAACCGGACTTTGACTAGGCAAACAGACTGGAGTTTGATTAACGTGGACCAAATAGGTGGGATGATGCACACTTGGACTCCAAAGAGCAGTTTTTGCCTATGTACTGATTGAACCAAGCAATTTTACACAAAGGTTTGATTGTTGATGTTTGTTTGAGATTGATGGAAATCAGTTCTGCTAAATAAGCAGAACTTAGTTACATCACCTTTTTAAAAAGACAACTTATAAGTTTTTTTTATAAAATATTTACTAAAATTTATGTTATTATTAGTGAACCAGCATTTTTATCTACTTTGTAAGGTTTTCAAATAAAGAAATGCGTTAAATTTTTATGGAAAAAAACCGAGTAATTTTCAAACTGATAAGAAAAATAGATAAAATATATGTTAGTGGTACTTTTAGTGTCAGTGTTGTGGAAATCCAACGCAATTATCCCTGAAAAACCTGTTTAAATTTACATTTGTTTTTAATTACAGCTGTGTTTAAAAACATTAGCTGACCCATAGTGGAAGTTTTATTATAAACTGGAATCAGTTCAGTTAGAAAATGGCATCTATCTGTTTATTTTAACCCAGAAAAATCCCAGAATCTATATATTTGTAAATATATTTTACTTCCTGTTTGAATGATGACGTTTTGCATTTGTAAAATGTCTGATGTAATGTTTGTTGTTTTTTGGTCAGGAGTGGGAGGAGAAAAGGCGGCAGAACATTGAGAAGATGAATGAGGAAATGGAGAGGATAGCAGAGTACGAACGAGGACAGAGGGTATCCGAGCCGCCGGATTTCATCTCAGACTTTATTCTGTTGAGTCGCAGATTACAAGGTTTGGTCTGTAATTCGTCCGTTCAGGTGGATGGAGACAAGCCAATCCGTAATTTTCTGGATGACCCGAGGCGTTCGGGTCCGGCTCCAGACATTGACCGGAAAGAAGGCAGCAGGAGACACGTCCGGAACTGGGGAGGGCTGGACTTTGACAACGTGAAAACGGGAAATGAACTGGAGCGAGAGTGGACCGTGAGTCGTTCATGCGATCCTAAACCGGGATTAAACTATAAAAGTTTCATATTTTAACGCCGCCCTGCTTTCCGCCGGTCTGTTGCAGAGTCGGCGGCCGGGTCCGAAAGGCGGTTCTGTGGACATGACGATGTCGATGACCGGCCGCGAGAGAGCAGAGTACCTCCGCTGGAAGAAGGAGCGCGAGCAGATCGATGAGGAGAGACTGGCACGTCACCGAAACGCCACGGGCCAGTGGAGGCGGGAGTGGGACGCGCAGAAGACTGACGGCATGTGAGAACGGCTTCACGTGTGTCAAACTCGAGGCCCGGGGGGCCAAATTCGGCTCGCCATCGCTTTTTCTGTGGCCCTCAGTGCTCTACATGAATAGAACCATTAAGATAACAGTTGTGTGTTTCAAGAGTATTTTGTCAATCAAATCAAAACAGTTTTTATTTGTTTACACTGTTTTGCGATTTCACGCAAAATCAACAAATCCTCGCTCTCTTTTGCACTAATTCATTGTTTCCACAAGTCCGGAATGCCAACTCAGTAGGCAAGTGCAATCACAATGCATAGTGGACCCATGACTTCCAAACCAACAAAAAGAAAATGTGTTGATGCTCTTGGCCAATGTGTGAGATTAAGATACATGAACAAAATGGTTGGTGTGGGGATCGGTCCGAATGAGACGGAGAAGGAAAACATGTCAAACAAGCTGCTTTCGCTATCCTACTACGCCACAGTTAACTACCCAGTGAACATGAAGCGAGCACACATCATGGAGGAGTTTCACCTAAAATCTATGGACGCACACAATCACTGTTTATTTACTGTTAATTTATAAATGGATTTGTAAAGGACGTATGGACTCTTCATGTGAATAACAAGGTTCTGGTGACTGGCAGAGTAAGTACATGTAGTAATAAACACCTGGGCTACATGTCCGTCTAGCTAGCAGATCAAAGCTACATTAGCTAAGCTAATTTTGCTAGTTTCGCAGTAAGTACTACAGTAAATATCACTGATATTTATCTTCGTATTATAAGTATCACTGGTGGAAACCCTGATGGATCGTTTTGACTGATGTCACATAAGAAATTATAAACTATAAAGTTATAAAACAGCAGAGAATTGCTTGGAAGTAAATAAGGTTTGCTAGTTTGATGTCAACAGGCTAAACGTAGCAAAGAGGACGGCGTTCAGTAGAGTACAAAGATTTTTTCTACTGAAGGAGATTTCTAAATGTTCTGCTAATCCAGCCATATTTAGAAAGGTCGTGTAGGTCATAAAGAGCGCGGTGGTCTTGCAGTGTCGCGTTGCCCTCGCTGTGTAGCCATGCAGTTACCTCATTAAGGGACAGTCTGGTTTATTCTTCCTAAACCAAAGTAGACCATGAATTAAGCTAAAACATCTGTGTTTTTCTCCCTGTGGCTTTGTTTTCAGGTTCAAGGAGGATCCAAATGTGGCAGCAGAGGGAGTAACAGCAGAGGAGGGTGGCAGGAGAGGCAAGTCAACCCAAACAGGCTGCTTCAATTCTTACGCAACAGTCTTTGACCCTCCATCACATACACACTTTCTAGCAACTTCACACATCACACAGCATCATCTCCTTCCTCCAGATAATTAAGCTGCTTATGTAAACGCTTGCTGTATTTCCCCATGGTCCAAATGAGCTTCAGCGTTGAGCTTCAGTCGTTCTGTTATCGGAGGAGCTTTTATAAAAGACGCCATCTTTCCTTTCTGCTTGAGTTTATTAAAAGTCACCATAAAAGAGGGTAAAACCATCAGAAAATCTCACTTGGGTCGCATTAGCCTGCTCTGTTCAGTTTATTAGGTTCTTTAAAACAGGGGAAATGTGTTAATATTAGCATTTACCAGGACTATAACCTTAGCTCTGCTAACGCTAAAGCGCTACACCAACATGGTACTTTTCAGAATCCAACGCTAAATCGCTACAACAGTACGGTATTGAGTGGAAGCTAATGCTAAATTTGTACGCTATCATGGTATTTATCAAAAGCTAATGCTATAGTACTAATTTCCACCATGTTTATACCCACTCGGTGTCAACAGCACAACTTATCGTCCACATCGTTCAGTACGGTTTGCGTTTCAGGAAGTGATTCTTTGGAACAGACCTTTCATTCATTACTTCAGTTTATAGTTGTTGTTTTGCTAGCTCTGTTGCTCTTGTTGCCTAACTGAGTGCAGTTAGTCAGCAACCAGCTGTTAGTAGATTTTAAGCTGTTTACTGATGCATTCTGGGTACAGAATAAATAGCATTTGCTGCTCCACATCTCAAGAACGTGACGAGAGGAAACGGAACCGCACCGTAAACGGTCTTCACCTACTTCAAAATAAGAACATGAATGTGAACATGTAACTACTTTAATGTTTTTTAAAGTTAGCCAAAGCGCTAAATGATAAATTAGCTCTTCTGTTTGCTGATTACACTGCTAATAGCTGGAGTTTCCAAGAGGGTGATGATCAGAACACTCATCCAAACTTGTTCTGAATCCCTGTATAATTTAGTTTTTTATATCTCTCTTAAAATCGTTCTTTAATCTCGTTTGGCTTGACATGGTCCCTTTAATGTCATGTTTGTTTTATCTGTTTTGCCTCCTGATTCTTATTTTTGTGCAGCCTTTTGGGCTTTTAAAAAAAATATTTATATTAAAAAGTTAGGTTTGGATTTATCTTCCTGTAATATTTACAATATTTCCAACAGATGACAGCAAGCGGCCTCCTAGAGGACCAACATTTGGCGACTTCCTGTCCCAGGGCAGAAGCCAGGGGCCCCGCGGGGACCGGAGCAGAGGAAGGGGCCGAGGACAGAGACAGAGCTACAGGTGAGTCCAGAAACCTTCCCAGACCAAACGCAACATGTCAACACAAACACCTCCAGAGTTGAGCATGGTGGAGGCAGGGTGATGCAGGAACCAAACAGCCACTGTATCAGAATCAGAGTGGACCACTACAGAACCTCCATCTGAAGGTTCTGATCTTACGCCGTCCTCAGGGACAATGTGTAGAAAACATTAATAAAAGATGCTTAAGCTCAATCTGGTGAATGTAGCCATAGTTCCAGGATATTTTGTATGGGGGAAAAAAAGAAGGGTTTTATTTAACAAAATCAAAATTGTTTGTATTTACCAATGCTAAAATATTAGTTATGCTAATGCTGAAGCATTACGCCAGCACAGCATTTAGCAGAAGCTAATGCTACGGAGTTTACGGTGATTAACTTTTTCCTTTTCGGTGTCATTGACAGCATGCACGACAATCGCTGGGAAGGAGAGAAAGAAGAAGAAGAGAAGGAAAAGGAGGACAAGACGAAGAAAGAGGTAAAAACTACATCAACGAAAACAAAGAAAGAAGAAGAAGAAAAACCCAAAGCTGAAACAGAAGAGCCGAAGGTAAGCGGGTTCAGCTGTAGCTAATCGTACACATGAAGCTAAACTTTCTTCCTAATTTATCCTTTTTTTTTCTTCAGGTGGAAGAGAAAAAAGAAGATGAGGCAGGAGACGATGATGATGAGTGGGAGGACGCCAGTGAAGAGGAGGAAGCTGGAGACAGAAGCGACTCGGAGAAAAAAGACAAAAGCAAAGCCGTCTCCCCTCCGTCAGCCAAACAACGTTTGCAGGAGAAAATGGCGGGAAGCCCGAAGGAGCAGCGGGCGCCGAGGCCGAAGGTCCGAATCCCTCCTCCTCCTGCTGCGGCGGCCCAGGAGTCATCAGACGGGGGGAAGCCCCTCAGCCCGTTCTTCACACTGGAGGGTCATCACCCGGTGTCAGACTGGGGCGAGGAGATGGAGATGCAGTCGCCGCGGAGCAGCATGGGGGCGGAGAGCCCGCTGAAGCCCTCCAGCACCGAGTCCAGCCCGCCGCAGAAAAAGGAGAGCCAAGATGGCGACGCCGGCGAACCGGGCCCACCCACGGATGAATCTGCTCCTGCGGCGGACACACAGAAGAACATCACGGAGTCAGAACCGCAGCAGACCGCCTCAGAACCTCCATCTGAAGGTTCAGACCTTGCGCCGTCCTCTGCTGCTCCTGAGGTCAATGAGGTTGCCGTGACGACCAACCAGAATCCACTTCCTGCTCCATCAGAAGGTAAAACATCTAACAGCCACAACTCAACATGAAGAACATCAAAGCTGCAGTACGTTACTAATTTGTTAAAAAAATTATGTTGCGACAGTAAAATACGAGTTTTATTTAATTTCCTTTTGGAGTCAATAAAGTATTTTTGAATTTGAATTTGAGACAAATAATCATTGAAAAAACTGAGTTCCTCTGCCTAGAAACAGCCAATCAGAGGCAAGAGGAGGGTCTTAATGCTGTCAATAAACATCACAGCCTCCCCTTGTTCTCTTCTTTCTAATATCAGAGCCTGTCATGAATGCTAATGCTAGTAAGCCGTTAGCACATTTAGCAGGGTACACAAGGTTGATTGACAGCCCTAAACCCTGCCTCCTGGCTCTGATTGGTTGTTTCTTCAGACAGCAGTAACAGCTCAGGGAGGAGGTAGATTTAATCGATTTTCATAATATTACAACTGTTCTCTCCTATCATTACGACTTTGTTTTGGTAATATTATGACTTTATTCTTGTATTATTACAACTTCTGATGTTGTTCTCATTATTTAGATTTTTTCTTGTAATATTACGACTATCGCCGTATCAATGCAACTTTACTCTCTTAAAATTATGACTTTATTCTTGTAATTAAACACTAATTTCCTATCCTGACACTGTTTTAGATAAGATTGTGTGATATATGCGACTGTTTTTCACTTTCTGTGTCTCTCTGTCAGAGGGTCAGTCGGACCCTCCCCGTCCCGCTGAGTCCATTAACGGCGAACAGATTTCCTCCGACGCGCCGGTAGAGAACGAAGACAACATGGCGCCCGATGGGAGCGACGACGCCCCGGCAGCCGAAGCCGAAGCCGAACTTTCCTCGGATCAGACGTCATCAGGTTGGGAAGCTTTTCTCTGACTTCTGGTTCATCAGAGTCCAAATCAGCAAATAATGTTACAGAAAGAAAGACATAAAAACTAAGAGACGTACAATTGAAACCTGAGAAATGAGGGAGAATACAGTCTGCAAAAGCCACTTAAACAGCAAGTTCATAGAAGATACGGAGAGTAAAAACTGTCAACAATAACTACTGACATCAGTAATATGGAGTCAGTAAAAACAAAAATCAACCCAACAATCAGGTGCAACTCAATTCAAAAATACTTTATTAATCCTAAAGGGAATTAAATAAACTCCTCTCAGCTTTTCCTGCATTGAAAACAAATTGTACAAATGTGTACAATTTATTGTACTTATTTGTACAATAAATAAGTACAAATACTTATTTGTACTTATTTTTTAAATTACGTTTTAAAATGACATTTAAAAATCCCCAGCAATTTTTTACTCAAACGGTAAAACATCCAATAATTAAATACAGTTTGTAGTTTTCGAAGACAGCTCTCATTTTTATTGCTGGGGGAAAAAATAAAATAAAATTGAAAGCAAACTGTGCAAGTTTGAGACATTTTTCAGAACTTTAAAAAAAATATATTATTAAAATGCAATTATTATTTTACATTTTTAATTTAATACAAATACATTGTGGCCCCGGAGTGATTTCAACATGCTGATTTTGATTTTAAAAGTCTGGACTCCCCTGAACTAAGGAGTTGTTGTATCTGTTATTTTCAGAAATCAAAATAAGGCTGGGCAACTTAAATCTAATTTTCTCTGCTTGTTATTTGATTAATTTATTTATAATCTGTCATGTTTAAATTACTTACATCACTCTTAGATACATACATATTTTATACATTTTATTGCTTATGTTTATATTTGTATTATTAATATTTAACATGTTGAATGGAGAGCTTGTCAACTAATAAGCAATTTTCCCTTGGGGATCAATAAAACATATATTCTATTTTATAAGGATACTCAGGTTTAAACGATGGTTTGAATCAATAACGCCAACTCTAACTTTTAAGCCTGTATGTTTTGAATCAAATCTATTGGGTGCTTTTTGTATTTTTCTTTTCGCTTAAATGTTTATTTAAGCCACTGCCCTACATTTACTTCTCATTTGGAATCATTCAGAAATGAACGTCTTTATTGATAATTTCCCCGTTATTGTCTCGTGTTTGTGTGAGAGCTACTTGAATCCCGATTCCTCCCATAAATCGTTAGCTGGTCCATTTGCAGAGCGGCTCCAGTGGGAAGGGGAATCACTCATCCTGTTGGAATCAATAAAGCGCTCACATTTCCTCAGCAGCTCTCCGTCGTCTCAGTGCTGCGGTTTGAAAGTGGAGCTAAGTGAATAAACCACAGGCTGCAGTCATTATCCCTCTGTTTACAGCCGTTTAGCTCCTGTCCTCTGTGTCATCGCTTAAGCTAATGGAAAAGTTCAATTTTACATATTTACAGCATAAAAAGGAAAACTGTAAAAGGACACGAATCGGAAACCAAATGAGCCTTTTGTACTGTTTTTTGATAAATATAAGGAAAAATTCAAGTAACTAGAAAGTAAAGTTAAAAATGGATTTTCTCTACGTTTACATGTATTTAAAAATGAGTAGAATTATACACATTACATCCTTTCCAAGTTCCACCCTGAGAGCAAATGCTAAAGATGCTAAAATAAGAATCAAAAATCTGAGCCGATATCAATGTCTGATATTAATGTAACAAGATGGAAATAAATATTGTTGTTAGTACCGCCCCAGTTTTATTCATCAGGCCAATACCAATACGTTAAAAAATCTATAATATTGTTTGATACCGATGTTGGTGCCGATACACTGAGTCTAGCAATATATCGGTTTTTAGCCAAAAACAAAGACGAAATCCTAAACTCCATTTTTATTTATATTTTTCTGGAGAAGGAAGTTGCGCTCAGTGTCTTCAGAGGATTTTGTGTTGTTTCCATCAGTGATTCTTGGTGCAGCGCCCCCACAGGCGGGGAGGGGAACAGGTTGCTCTAAGGGTTGGGTTGGTTTGACTCGGTATACAGAGAAATAGAACCACAACAACTGAAAATGGAACAAATGTTGCAACTTTGTTCCCAAATAAAACCGAGTCTACCAGAATATCAGGTGTGAAAACAGCCTGAAAGTAAAGTGGACGTTTCCCTCGTTAATTTGTAATCACTGTTTTAGGTTAGCTTTCATCAACTAAATCAAACATTTCTGTGAATTTACTCAACTGCAAGAATAATTCTGGGGGATTTTTTTGACCATTTACATGTTCAGGAAAAAGTATCATTTCTTTACGCTGAGTTGAAATACAGAATAGATATAGTTATATTTTACAAACAGACAGATTTACTTTATATGAAACAGCTTTAGATTAAGTGTCGTTGTCTTTAGCTGCTGTTTCTGTTTTTCTCTGTCGGGTCTAAAATAGCTCCTGTCAGCTCAGGCGGCAGGTTGTCCAAAAAAGGAGTTGATTGCTGTGGAGGAATCTCCAGACCAAAGCAGTCATCTAGACTAGATCAGTGTCAGTCCCACTTTCCGACCCTGAAGTACCGGCTGGTCCCATCATGACGCAACGCAGTGCAAAACTTTATAAATGAGGAAATGTAATGATTAAAGGTGACCCATTATGCTTCCTTTAACAGATAAAGATAGGTTTATGGTCTATACCAGGGGTGGGCAACTCGCGGCTTTTTAGCGCTGCCCTAGTGGCTCCCTGGAGCTTTTTCAAAAATGTTTGAAAATGGAAAAAGATGGGGGTGGGAAATATATTTTTTGTTTTAATATGGTTTCTGTAGGAGGACAAACGTGACATAATCATTTTTAACGCTTTCCAATGCTATAAAAATGTGTAGAATAAATATTAAATTTCAACATTTCTATCAACAAAGATTTGCGTCATAGCCTGTGACACGTTTCTTTCAGCTGGGCGGCAGGTTGTAAACATACTGACAGTGTGTGGTGGGCCGTGGATAGCACAGGAGAAAAGAGGAAAACAGCCGAGGAGAGATTCTACAATTCTTGGACCGAATTATTTGTGTTCATTGCTGATGCGGAAGGATTATCTGAATGTTTGCTCTGTAGCGAGAAGTTGTCAAATAACAAAAATAGTACCGTACTGTAAGCCGCACCCACAAATGTTTTGAAAAAATTGGAAATGTACATATATAAGCTGGTCTATACAAAACATATTCGTTACATTTTCTCCCATAAAATCATTCTTAGATGATCAGATTTTAGTCTGCTCATTGAGATTGAGCTGTTTTAAGGCCTCTGTCACTTTAAATCCAAATCAGCTGCTGCTGGCCCCGCCCCCAACTCAACGTTTACGCTCACATGAAAATAACTGCAAACAGATGCACCACTACACAACTTTACATCTTTGAAAAGCAAAGGTGGAGCCCCCTTCACAACAAACTAGAATGCAGCAAGTGGTTTCTACGATGTCTTTTCCAGCAGCCATACGCTGCAAAAACACAAAATCTTACCAAGTATTTTAATCTACTTTATAGTGCAAGTGTCTTGGTACACTTTAAATAAGACACAACTCACAAGAAACTTTTCAGCAAGAAATAGGAGCTTGTTTTAAGTCAATAATTTCTTAATACTGATATATACATATGTTATTATTATTATTTCACTTATTAAATAGGAAAAATGTCTTGCTATAAGTGAAATAAACTTTTTCATCAATATTAAGTAATTATTGACTCTAAACAAGCTCCTGTTTGCTGAAGTTACTTCTAAGTTAGTTTTGTTTTATTTCAGGTGTCCTAAGATATTTGCATTAGAAACTAGACCAAAAGTTCTTGGTAAGATTTTTTTGTTTTTGCAGTGTACAGCAGTAAAACAAGCTCACCAAACATACTGGAACTTGGGTTGGGTTGCTAGGTAACAGGCGGAGTTCCCCCAGGGTTGCTAGGTAACGGCACAGTGCCTGCTCATTAGTGACGTTTCGTTCCAGAGGTTTTTGAAATGGCTCCTTTTCCAGACACCAAAGAACATGAACTTATTGCCAAAAAACAGCTGAGTGTTTGTTTTTAGAAGCATAAAAATGTCCAAAATGTGAATTTTGCATAATAGGTCCCTTTTAAAGATATTCTAGAGAATTGAATTGATATTTCTTTTGATTATTTCAAATTTAGAACCAATGACACATTATGTTAGGTATTTAAACATTGTGGCAAATTTAAATTTATCAATAAATTACTATGAAATGTGAAAGTTACACATTTAAATTAGTTTTGTTTTATTTTCAACTTGATTTATTTTTTTGAAATAACCAAAACTATATTATTGAATCCTCGGGTCCGAATAATTTTGTAAGATTTAAATAACTTAAACACTTGTTGATTTCAGGAGCCATTTTATTTATTTATTTTTCCAAACGGCAACTGTGAAACTTTAATATGGTTGAAATGGCCATTGTTTTATTTTCTTTGGAAGGAGGAGGAACACTGATTGCATTTACGCTTCTGGTAACTGGTGTGTGATTACCAGCAGAAGTCAGATGAGCTCATGTGTGTGTTATGTTGGCGCACGGCGGCAGCTGTGTGTGTTGCGATCGGGGCGGGGATCAGGAAACCAGGGAAATCAGAGGCACAATTAAAGCTTTTAAACGGCGTCTTTGGAGGAAATGAGCTGCAGCCTGCAGAAGCGATGATGGTGCAGATATCAGGGAGGCGTTTCAAGCGTGATTGAATTAAACCTCATCATGTTTCCACGGCTTCTTGCTGAACAATACGGCGACAGGCGAATGTACACAAGGAAAAACTTTCAGGAATAAAAATAAAAAGCAAAAGCTTCAATGTATCCCCAAATCCAATGTCAGCAGTGGAGATATTGGTTGCTATGGTGATTCCCACCTAAAGTAAAGTGGAGGGAAACAATAAACATTTATCAGAAATAATGAAAAGCGGACTAAAAAGTCTTAAAGAAGTAGTGATTTATAGGTTTTATCAAGGCTGGGCGTAAATCAATTGTTTTATTAACTGGTATTTTTGGTTTCTGAAAATTAAATAAAAAAATAAATAAAATGTTTTCCACCAATTCACTGTTTGGGTTTCCATATGTTGGAGTGCATGACGGCCATCTTGTTTGAGAAGAGATTTTTAAGCTTCTGTCTATTTGGACTTTAAATTCAGGTCAGCTCTACAATAAAGTATTAGGACCAGGATAAGTTTTATTATTGCTTATTACATCATAATATTACGAGAATAAAGTACTAAATTACACCAGCATTAAGGTGTAATACTAGGAGCACAAAGTATTAATTTTATGAGAACTCCAAAATGAAAAGTAAAGCAGAACTTTGAAGTTAAAAGTTAAACTTTTATATAAGTTTTACAGAAAATATTTAATCCTTAATTGAAATACTTGAGTTTTTAACATATCAGCATCAAATTATTATGAACAGCAGGACTTTAAAACAATCATGCAAACAACCGATCACACAGACTCAGTTTGTCACATCAGATCCTGATAACTGTAAGCTTTTTTCTAAAAATTATCAAATAATTCCTGTCCCACTATTTAATTCAATGATTGCAACTAGTTTATTGTTCACTGGGTAAGAGAAAGTCAGTATTTTGTTTCTTGTTTTTTCCTTATTTTTTTGGCTCCTGACTCATTTTGATTTGACATTTTTGGCTCTTGTGACAGAAAGTTTGGATTTAGCTGAAGATTCAGTAACGTGGTATTTGAAGCAGTAAAGAAAATGATTGAAACCGTATTCCTTTAAGGCCGCCTTCCTGTCGTTCATTCATTCATCTCGGCAGATTGAGTTGGCTTTATTTATGAGACGTTCTCTCTGATTTGCATCTGAAAAGTTGTTTTAAAAAACGTCTGACACTCTGAAGCTAAAATCAGACCGGTGTTTGTGACGACAGGATCAGGATGTGTTGTTGTTTTACAGCTGGATGACGATCTCTGTGTGTGCTCTGGTTTCTTTATATCCAGGACCGTTAAAAAAACAATCATTCTAACGACTAATTGATTGACAATTAATCGATTCTTCTGACCATTAATCAATTATTTTGACAAATAAACTTGGCAAATAAACTGATTTTTTATTAAACCCTTAAGCTTTTTCTATACAATATTAGAAATACATTTAAAGATGAAAGTGAACCAATAATGCAATTAATTTTTAAGTAACACAAATGTTGCTTAAAAACACGATTCCTTTAGTGAACACTTGGTCATTAATAGCAAAAGCTCAGTTCTCTCTGCTTGACGTATCAATACAATGTAAGGCTTATCTGTTTGTTTTGATTATCTGATTATTAATTTGACAGCAGAAGCTGCTTAATACATTTTTTATTCAGAATTTGAACCAAGAGAAGCTAAAACTGCCTCTGAGGAGTTCTGGGTACAACATTATTTTTTATCTTAATTGCAAAATGTATGTATTTTTTGTACAGTTTTGGCTTAATTACTGCCCTAAATTTGTTGTTCTTCCAACAAATTACCAATCCAATTAATCACCAATGAATTACCATTTACTAATAGTATTAATCATGATTAATCCAATTGTAACAATTAATCACAATGAATCCATTAACTAATCACAATCTGATTAATCACAATCCAGTTAATCACAATTAATCTGATTTCTTAATCAATGAATCTGATTAACTGTGATTGTTTAATATGATAATTAATCATGATTAATCGTTTCTGCCTTACTGCTCTGATTAACTGGAGTCTCGCTGCTTTAGTCGACGTCAGTTTGAGTTTTTCTCTCCATCTAATCCTTTTCTTCATGTTTCTACCAACAGGTTGAGACGGACAGGAGAGGGAGCGAAACATTGGCGGCACCGAGGTTTACATCTAAATATGACTTTAATCATCATCATCACGGGGAAGAGGAGTGACGGAGCTTTACGAGCATGGACCAACCGGTCGCTCTCAGCTGGTTTTAAGACTTTGGATCATTCTGATCCACCGAAGCATCGTTGGTGACATCTCCATCTGTTTCTTCAGTATTCTGAATGTTTTAATCTCACTGAAAACGAAGGATTTCTTCCTCCAATGAGAGATAAACCAGATGTCAACCTAAAGTCTGGATGTGGCTTGTTGAAACAGATCTACAAAAAAATCTGTTTTTTCACATTTATTACATGAAGTCATGGCTTGAAATCTACAATTTTTAATTACTCTTGTTTTTTTCTCACTTCAAAGTTATTTGATGAACTGAAATCTGTGTAAAAAGGGGCATTCAGCATCTTTTAGCACCTTTTCTGTTCATAAAATATAATCTAGTCGGGGTCAAAACTCATTTTCAGCAAAGTAAGTTAAATTCAGATTTTTAGATTAGAAATTACCAGATTATGCTACATAATTCACAATTTTGCAGAAAAGACTGGCTTGGTGACAACATGAAGTCACCTGCAGCCGCTAGCGATGCTAAGCTAGTTGATTCAAAGCTTCGCTCTCAGGTTAAAGCGTAATTGCTGGTTTTAAATCCACCTGGAGGATGTGAGTAAAGGGGATCTGACTCTTTAATCCCATGTTGTAAATAAGATGAGAGCAGATACAGTGATTGGAAGGATTTGAATGTAAACGACGCAGTAAACTGATAGAAACACTTCATGGAGACAACATGCCGTCTGAGGCCCTGTTTACACGACAATGATCCAACGAAAATTGAATTTTTGTTCCGTTTCTGTAAACACATTTACATGAAGACGTTCTAATTACAATCTTTGTTTACACAGCAACGGTACCCATCGTAAAGGTGTAATGCTCTCGCCACGCCACTAGTTGGTGCTAGGTTTATTGAAACTACTGCATGTGTTTAAAAAAGAAAATTCTACTTGAAAGCACGTCGATTCACGTTTCCCCATCAGGTACCGCTCCCCCAGATATTGGGGGGGAAAACACTCACTGTGTGTCTGATCAGGACGCAGTTGGAAACAAGTGGGATAACTTTGCTGAAACATGTTGTTTGAGCTTTCACGGTGTCCGTAGTTCTCTAGATTAGAGCGCTGAACAAGCGAGTGCTTGTTATGATCGCTGAACAAGCACTCGTGTATTTTGCCCCCTTGGCGGTGCGGAGAGACGCTGGAAGAACCGTATCTGATGGGGAAACACGAATTGTAGTAACACCAGCATTGTCAGTAGTTTCTTCTTCTGTGGATTGTAGAAAGCAGCTATGTTTTGCGTCAGACTATGCATGAGCTAGGGATTCCCTGAAAGAAAAGATCCATTTATTCTGTTTACAAGACAACTGACACCGGAACATTTTAGAACCATTGCACTCTGGAACCCGTTCTCAACCTGTGCCGTTGTCAGAGGAAACATTCGGTGGTTTTGTGTAAATGTGCAGTACAAACACATCAAAACTTCCATTTTCACCAAAAACTGTTGTTGTGTAAACAGGGCCCGAGTCTGAAATGCTGATTTTTATGTTGCTTGGATTTAAATCATAAAGTCTGTTTTTACTACATCATGTAACAAACACAAGTTTGTTTGTTTTTTTAATTAAATGTTGCATCATATCAAATCATGTTTTTAATTTTTGAACAATCGTGTGTTTTGCTTTAAACCAGCTCCTCTTTTCTCTTCATCCATGAATTATGTCTGAGTTTGTTGCCACAGCGACGCAAAGAACAACACTGCCTCTGATGCTAAAAGTTTGTTTTTATACTTTAAGGTTATCTTAAAATGATGTATTGTTCGGATGCAGTATGTGTGTTTTGTCTCTCCCCTCATACCTCAGCAGACCAAGAGGGTTTTTATTTGGTTTGTTTGAGTTTTTCCTTGTCTGTAAATGGTGTTTTATCCAAGCGGCTGTGTGGCGTTTGAGGACAAAACGACAAACTGATTGCTTTAAAGTCTTTGTGTCCGGGATCTGATGAATAAAAATCATGAATTTGGGTTCAAAGACACCGCAGTTTTTCTTTTTTTTTTTAATGTCCTGCATCTGTTTCTGTTAAATCCAGCATTTAGAGTCGATTGCTTTAGTTTTGTGATAAAACATGTTTTTCTTTGTAGTACGTTCACAACAAACTACGATTCTTCTGGTGGTGGAAGAAAAAGCTGGACGCTCCATCATCCACACAGCGGGTAGGTTGCTACAACTTCTCCATAGGACTGAGATGAGTACCTTGTGACAGCCAGAACATTCTTTTTCTGCCCTGGAGAAATTTTAGAGCCATTCTTCATTTGCTTGTTTTTTGGTGTCTGGAAAACAAGCCTTGTCAAAAACCTCCAGGAAGCTTTAACTTTCTCCTGATCTCTATAGATGTCAGTATTTCCACATAATGTTATTTCCACATAATGCCATCTACTTTCTGAAGTCCACCAATTCCTCTTGCAGCAAAAACGGTCCCACAGCATGATGCTGCTGCCACCGTACTTCAAAGTTATGATGGTTCGAACTTCCCTGTTTTTCCTCCAAATGTAAGGATGGTTATTATGACTAAGGTTGTGAACAGTGAATTAGTAACTGGTTTATTAGATTCAAATTAGTTTTGGATCTTTAATGAACTTATATATTTAATTAAAATTTTGATAGACAGTTTCTGTTTTGTTTTTGTTTTTCATTTTTAAATGAATTTTGTGGCCCATCAGTAGTTTTTGTTTGCCAGCTTCGGCCCTCAGGGTGGAAAGTTTGGATACTGAGGTTTACCTTATCTTAGTGTTGCAGTTTGGCCGCCATCCAGCAGAGGGCGCCGCTCGTCATCTTGAAGCGATCCGTTGATACAAGATTAAAGATGGCGGCGGGGCCAGAACAGAACTGGAAAGAAAAACAGTTGAAACAGAATCCGGGTTGGGATGAAAGTTTTACTTTATGCGTCTCGTTTTGAAATATAAAGACTCGACAAGCTGATTAAGTTTCATTTTAACAGCGGCGTCGACTTCTCATTCAGAAATTACCAATGTGCTGCGAAGGTAAAGAGATATGACGACAGAAAAGCGGAGGGAATAAATCAGAAAATAAACAAGGCTGATATTTTTTAGAGCTTTTTTGAGCTAATGCACTTCTGGAAGCCAAGTTTCTCCCTTCAAGAGAAATTAAAGACTGTAATTCTGTGTGAATATGTCGGTGTTTATGAGGAATTAAAAGTTTAACTTATTTTTATATTCATCAACTTAAAAGTTTCTTATAAATATGTCTAAGTCTCATAATTTCAGAAAACCACAATTGTTTGTTTATTCAGCCAGTATTTTAAAATAATGTTAAATGTAATTATTATTTGTTTTAATTCAACATATTATGAAAAGTTTAGCCCTTTATGTTATAGAGAGAATCTGAAATCTTGATGCAAGAGAACACTCAAGTTTCTGAGAAAATTGCTGCTTGTTGATTAATCGTAAGTCGATCGATATGATCAATCAACTTTAGATTAACTCATCAATCGACCATTTGCATCCCTATGACCAAACAGTTTAGTTTCACCAGACTACAGGATGTCTCTAAAAAGTTACAATTCTGTAAAAAAGAAAATTAATTTAAAAAACATCTTATTTGCACATTTTGCTAGCCGATTAATATTGGTTAATATAAAAACTTAATCACCAGATCAGTTTTTCATATGTTGATGTTAGAAACATATTTAAGCTGCGCATTTCAAATTAAATAAGGAATTCTGTTAAAATGTTTGATTTATTTAAAATGAATTAAGTCATCTTATTAGCATTTTTAATGTGTTTCTAATATTGTACTGAAAAGCTGAAGTTGTTAAATTATTAATCTGATTAATCATCCAATTAATCATCAGAATAATCGACTTTGGCGTTGAATTAGCTGGAAAAGCTGCTTTTGTTCTAAATGTTTTCAACTTGTGACTCAATTTTTGTCTTCCGTAGAATTAAAAATTTGTTTAGAAACCGTTTTATAAGTTTTATGATTAATGAGGTACAACAGTTGCTTCTCTTATTAGGATCATTGCTGCTCCAAAATAGCAAATCTCTGATTTACTGACTTAAATAAATCGGTGCTTATACATTAAAATCAAAGATTTTTTTTGTTTGTTTGTTTTTTAACATTTCTGTTAATTTATTTAATAAATTTCGGAGCTCAGGGGGATGATTTGTCTGTTTCATGATTGAAAATCCTAGCTGCAGTTTTCCATACTGCAGAGTTTTTCCTTCCGGACCAGAACCAGAACCAGAACCTCTCTGATTCTGAAGGGGCTCGTCTCTGCTGCGGGACGTTTCTCTCAAACTGGAACCCAATCGCTGGATGTTGCGTCCTTTCAGCTCCTCCTCGACCCAAACGGCGTCAAGTCGAACAGAAACGCAAAAAACGAGGCAGGAAATGATGCCAGGTGCTTTTCAAAATAAAATCTTAAACATGATCAGGAATTCTTATTAAAAACGAGAATTAAAGTGTCAAACAATCTCTGTTTAAAGATACTTAAAGTTCAACTTTTCAATTTCAAAATAAAAGCCATAAAGTCTTTAAATGGCCCAATTTATTCACTAATGAAATATATGTCACTTATTTAGTCTTAGGTGGTTCATACATGGAGATGTATGTATTTGTATTAATGAATTTATTTACTTAATTTTTTTGCATTTTAAATTTAGTTCAATTTATTCTTGTACAGCAAAAACCTAAGTTTCTTTGCTGTTGAATTTTTCATGTTTTGTCATATTTTTAATGCTTTCTGTACAGTCATGTTCTATACTTTGTGTCAAATATGGTTGTTTTAAAGTACTTTAGAAAGTTTACACCGAAATTGACTTTTATGAGCTTTATATTATTGTATATTTCTGTTCTAATTAATTTTTTTATCTTAAAAATCTTGTAATTATATTTCCTTATATAAAAGCTTGATAGGAATGTTGTTGATTTCCTGAAGGTCGAATGTCAGAGCAGGAGCTTCTTAAAGAGACAGAGGCCCAATTTCAAGGAATTAAATTACAAAGTCAAATTTCTTCCAAGTCACAGCAGTTTCATAGCAACTGACGGTAACATAGCCAGTTGTTACCATCAGTTGTCACTACATGATGGTGCTATGATATGGTACCAGGTCCCTGAAATACATAATGCTGCCCTTTTAAAAACAATAATAGTGAATAAAATTATTTGCAGCTTATAAAAAATAAACACAATATGCAACTAAATGAAAATTCTAGAAAACCACATTTTGCATGTTAAAAAGTCCAATAAGAATACAAAAATAGAGGAAGACCCAGTTTGTTTTTTTTGCTTCTTTATGTCACATTTTTCATTTTCTTTCCAAAATTGCGCATTAAATTTCTGTAATCCCTATGGTTCTAAATTGGGCCATAAAGTTTTGTTTTTTTTTAAAAAAAAAACCTAAAGCTGAAAAAAAAGATCTGAAATGGAAAAAAACATTTACTTTTTAAAACTACTTTTCAAAAAGTAGTTTTGAACATTTTATTTTCAGTTTCACATATATTTTTAAGTTTTAAAACGTTTTCATCAGCTTCATATTTTTTCTGTTTAAAAATAATTTTTCAGTATCAAAACTTTTTTTTTAGTATAAACAAACTAATTCGCCCCAATTTAGCTCCATATAATAGTATTTGGTTTAAACGATACGTTTCAGTTGCGCGCATGTATTTTGAAAGCGCGCACCGGAAGCTCTTTGTGCGGCTCTCCGCAGCTTCACAGCGGTCCCATGCAGCTCATGCCTGGAAAGCATCAGTGAGTTCAGTTTGCCCGGTGCGCACAGAGGACTCTGCGGGGTCACGGAGCTGCAGCATCCCGCGGACCGAACCCGAACCTGCTTGCCCTGCGACCGGCACCAGAGCCTGAGGAAGACCCGTCCCGACTCAAATGAACAGACCACATCCATCTGAGGAGCAGATTCCAGCGCTGGTTCCGAGATGAAAGCGGTCGGCAGGCAGGTCGGGGTGTCCTCCGAGACGCCGAACGGAGACACGAAGCGGAGGCCGAGTTACCCCGGAGAGCTGCGGGCCAAGCACGCCAACATGTCGGCCAAGATCTGGGTGAAAGTGGCCATGGCCATCGCTTACTTCTTCAGCGTGTCCGTGGCCGCCTTCATCCTGGCCATCTACTACGCGTTCTTCTGGAAATCCAACTCTCCGCCCGGGAACAGCACCGAGGCGCCGAACCGCACCGAGTGCGTGCCGAGTTTCGGATGACTGCGCGGGACGCGGTAGACAGGTGAACGCACACACCTGACAGGCGGCTGCGGGGTGATGGAGAGGATTCTGCATGGATGGAGGAGCTTTTCTATTTTTATCCCCGAACCCTCTGGGTCTCACTCTGCCGGTCAAACAGACACAGAAATGTCGTTTTTGGATTTTTAGGAGTCCAGATGCTGCCCTTCGGTCAACCTTTAAGCCAGGGCCGGATTCAGTTTGTCCGAGCCTCTGGGCACCGAGGTGTCCAAAAGACCCCAGAAGTCCCTCCGGATGCAGGACGTGATTCCCAATAGAGATCCTTCAGAAAACGCCTGATTCGGTTTGATTAGGGAACAAAAATACGACATTTTCCGCTGCTGAGGTCACTGTGTCAAACAATCCAAACTAATTAAAAACAGTTCCTCTCCTCGCCTGTGGGGGCGTTGGAGGAAACGACATGAAGAAGACATTGAGCCTACTTTCCTTCTTCACAAAAATATAGACAAAAACGGAGTAGCGTCAGATTTTTGAATTTCTCTTTTGTTTTTGGTTTAAAAAAAACACAAGCTCTTTCTCCCACTGGCACGAGATCAATACGTTTGGTTTGATTGTATTTACCCAGAATGCCCTGCATTGTAGTCCGCTTCCTGCTTTTTGGAGCAGTTTCCATCTCATATGTGTTTTCCCACCTTATAGGTAACCAAAGTTTAAACACTGAGTCAAATCATCCAAACTAATTGAGAGACCTGTTCCCTTCCTCGCCTGTGGGGGCGCTGTACCAAGATCCACTGAAGGAAACGACACAAAAACCTCTGAAGAAGACACTGAGTGCAACTTCCGTTTCCGCAAAAATGTAAACAAAAATAAGAGTAGCATGAAATTTTAGACTTGGTTGGATTTACCCAGAATGCCCTGCGTTGTAGTCCGCTTCCTGCTTTTTGGAGCGGTCTGCATCTTAGATGTGTTTTTCCCACCCGATAGGGAACCAAATTTGCAACATTTGTTATATTTTTAGCTGGTGCGGTTCTCTTTCACACTGCACTGTTACCCCTCCTCGCCTCTGGGGGCGCTGCACCAATAACCGACACGAAAACATCTGAAGACGACACTGAAACCGACTTCCTTCTCCGCAAAAAATTTAAACAAAACTGTCAGATTTTAGCGGTTGTAGGATTTCTCTTTTGTAAAAAAACAAACAAACTACAAGCCATTTTTCCTGCTAGCACTACTTAGCAGGTTTGTTTTGGTTGTATTTACCCAGAATGCCCTGCGCAGAAGTCCACATCCTGCTTTTGGAGCGGTCTACAGTCCGCTTGGCGTTCATATATGCATTCAAACCACACCAGAGTTCACTTCAGCATAACCGAGACCGAGGTTTGTACATGGACCAGTGTTCGATTATTTTGGTTCAGTTATGCATTCACAACTGAGTAACTGTTTCTGGAACCGGAGTTTCTAGAAAAGCGGACCGGAGTTGGATCAAAGCGGATTGAACAGGGCTGGTGAGAATTCATCCTTTATCCCAAAAAGATTGGCGCTTAGCTGTCAAGCCAACAATGCAAACCGACATAGGCTTTAATTAGTCAAGCTAAGTGGGTCCCATTGTGAAGTTAAAACTCAAATCCATATGGGTCCCACAAAACACGTGATGGCTGGGATTAACTAGACTGAAAAAAAAGACTGGAGCTCCAACTTAAAAAAAAGAGTTAATTTGTTACATGTAATCAAATTAAGTTTGTCAGACTTACTTCATTTACGTTTGTTTAACATGACAACTTAAACTTCATATATTTACTTGGATAAACTTAATTTTTTAAGTTGGATCACTTGTTTTCTTTTTTTCAGTGTGGAACGTTTTAAAAACTTGCTGCTTTTTTAAATCTTTGTTGGACAGAAATGGACTCTAATGCCACATCATTTCCACTCCTTATGCTTACATATAGGTAGCATCTAAATTGTCTGGAGTGAAAAAACCCTTAAAAAATAAAAACAATCACGTTTTTCAGCTTTTTTTCTTCTGAAATATCTAAATATTCACATTCTCTGCAGCAGAATTGATTCCCTGCATGAACCACAAAGCGTCTTGTAATCCTTACAGAGGTTTTTTAAAAACACGCATTGTTGCTGCTCAGTAATCCACCTATGCTTTAACTCAGGTGTGTCCAAAATGTGGCCCGGGGGCCATTTGTGGCCTTTAGAACAATTCTGTGTGGCCCCTGACTGTTCAAGAATGCTACCCATTTGCCGCTTTAGTGGTAATATATAAAAAAAAATCATTTTTAGGAGAATTTAATTCCGTTATAATGGAAAGTGTTCAATTTAATTTCATAGTAAGTAGCTACAAATTTTTACTTGGGGGAGGGGGAGACTAGTGCACATTTATTTTAGTAATAAACTTGTTCTATTGAAGAAAGTTCTCATTTATGTTGCTGGAAATAGACTAAAAAGATTTTCTAGACCAAAATAAACCAAAATAAAAAATTCATCAAAGTTACACTGCAAAAACAAAATCTAGTAATTTTGGTCTAGCTTCTAGTGCAAATTACTTAGTACATTTAAAATAAGAGAAAACTATTTGTTTTTTGGGGGGGGGGGTTTCCCAAAATGAATAGTTATTCATTACATGTCAATAATTCATTAATCTTGATGAAAAACTACCAGTTCCAAATGATCAAATAGTCTGTCAATGGAACTAGAATTCGGTTGCTAGGTTACGGGCTGGGCTTGGTTGGGGTTGCTAGGTAACGGTGCAGCGTCCATTGTTAGCAAAATAAGAGGAATAACTTGCCATTGGAACTAGAAATTTTCCACCAATATTAAGGAATTGTTGAATTAAAACAAGTTAATATTTTTTGCTGAACAGTTACTTGTATGTTAGTTTTGTCGTATTTCAAGTGTCCTAAGATATGTGCATTAGAAACTGCTGGACCAAAATTACTTGGTAAGATTTTGTGTTTTTGCAGTGTAGGAAAATGTCCACGTTACATTAAGACAAAAAATGCTGCTACTTTGCTTCATTAAAATGTTGCAAAAGAACAAAATAATCGCAAAGTAATTATTTTGCGTTTCAAGTCGGAGAAACAATATGGCCCCCTGGGTATTTTCAACGTCGGGATTCTGGCCCATGTTGCAAAAAGTTTGGACACCCCTGCTTTAAGACCTTTTTAAGAGCGGAAAGCTGAAACTGAGACACTTTAAATCTGCCCAGGAGGAGAACCGCTCTGCATCTGTTGAACTCTACCCAGGAAGACAACAAACCCCTGCAACTTTTTACTAATATAAGAAAGAAACAACCTGATGGACTTCCCCTCCTGCAGCAGAACGGTTGCCTTCTTCCTTTTTCTTTGCACGTCAGGAAGCTGTTTTCATTCAGGTACCAGGAGGAGATGTAGCCTAAACCAAGTGGATGATTAACCTTTTTTTATTATTGTTTTTTAGCGCTGCTTTTGTTTAGCATCGCCTCTCAGAAATTAGCATAAATATTACAACGCAGTGTCACACTGATTCCGAGGACACCGTTTGTTCGCCTCACTTTATAATTTAGACTGCAGTCCTTAAATGTAACCAGACTGTTTTATTTACTGTTATATGATAAACTATGCATTTATTCCGGACTGCGTGTGTGTGTTGTTCTCACTGCGGTGGACAGATGAGGGGAAACAGACGAACTGCTGGCTGAAATATGGCAGAAGGGAAGCGGAGATGCAGACGTCACTTTTATTCTACTTTCAATCTGAGACGTTTCTAGTTTCAAAAGAATAACTTGATACGCATGTTTGAAGGTTTTACGTAAAGAAAGGATCTTTACTGGGTTCTAAAATTACCCAAATGTAACACTAAGTGTAAGATAAACACAGATTTTAAGGAAAAACACAAAGGAAACATGGAAAATGCACCTTTATTATGCAAATTTCACATTTTGTGCACTGCAAAAGCAAAATCTTAACGAGCAATTGTGTCTATTTTGTAGTGCAAATATCTTAGTATACTTGCAATGAGACAAAACTCACTAACAAGTTGCCAACTCCCTGTGGCAAAGCAGCTAGCATAGCATGTTGTGAATGCTAAAGCTAGTTAGCATAGCAGCAGATTAATGGTATAACCACAAGATATGGGAGCTTGTATAAAGCAAATAACTCCTTAATATTTTTAAAAGTTGTATTTCCACTGGCAGATGATAACATGATAAAAATGTCTTGTTACACATAAAATAATCTCCCAGTGGAACAAGCATTTTCTATCAATATTAAGGAATGATCAACACAAAACAAGCTCCTATATTTTGCTTAAAGGTTCATTTTAAGTTTGTTTTTTTTTTTTTACTTCAACTGTACTAAGATATTTGCATTAAAAACCAAAATTACTCAGTAAGATTGATTGTGTGTTTTTGCAGTGTAAGTGAAATAATCTGCCAGTGGAACCAGTAATTTCAGAATTTCTAATAATTAACATAAAATGTAGAGTAAATGTTGATTTCCCTGCATGCAGTGCTGCATTAGACCCCATTTGATTCTGTTGTTTTGCCATTTCCTTCAGTTGGAATCACAGAGGGGATAACAGGCCCAATAAAACCAGAGCGATGTGTTTCAGCCAGTCTCCTGTCACCGCTTGTCACGCCCGCTCTAAATCTCGTCATGTTTTGCTCCGGAGATTTTAACTTCATGCATTATTTGCTCCAGCTCAGCCGTAGCTGTGTGCAGCTGCCGGAAGGCGGCTGCGCCTCCTCCGATCAATAATTAAATCAGCAGCAGCTGAAGTTTTCAGCAGCGGTTCTGCAGCTGTGACCTGAAGACTGAGCCCTGGCATGACTCAGCAGATCTCCGAGCTTCAGACTGCAGCAGCAGCGACAAAAAAAAAAGAAAAAGAAAAGAAAACCCTCTGCTGCAGACTGCATCGCCCCAACCGCTCCAAGGGTTCACTGTTTGCTCCTTTTCTCTCCTGCAAACATCTGCAGCGCAAATGGAGCGACTTAGATAAAGTGCAGGCTCTGCATCATTCATTGATGCTGATTTTAATCTGCTGTTTAAATTAAGAGCTGCAAATGTTTTGGGGATTTGGTGCAAGGTTTGCTGGAGAAAGAAGGATTTTCTCTCTTTAAATCCTGCATATTGTTCAGCTGCAGTGCTAATAATTCACCAAAAATAAGCAACAATGAGCCTAAAAAATTTGTAAAAAGCAAAAGGGTTGTTTTGTTCTTCACAGGAAAGAAATGCACTACTAATAAACACAATTAATGCAGTAAAAAAAGCAGAAAATTTGATGTTTAAAACAATTTAATTAGAGCTGCAACTAACCATTATTTTAGTAATCAATTATTCTGACAATTAATCGATTAATCATAAATATTGGCACTTAATGAAGATTTTTGATGTAACCATTTAAACTTATTTTAAATATTAGAAAATGATTAAGAAAATGCAAATAAACAATTATTTCAGTATGTAAATACTTGATGATTTGCAGCAAGTAATCAATTTGCGTCTGCAGCTCATAAATACTAACACCAGCATGTGAAAAGCTTGACTTAACAGTGCAGGGCTGATCTACTGATTACTTACTGGATTAACTGATCAATAATTGGACAGTAAGTAGTGTTATGATTTGGACCAGGTGAAGTTAAACCTGGGTAGAATATATCTAAAGACCAAGAAGTTTTTTTAATATTAAATGTAAAATGTTTATATTTCTGTACAGCTTTGGGTTAATCACAACTCTGATTGTGTTGTTTTTTCAGCAAATAGACTTTTTTGAGTCTGTGTGTTCCAGTTAACGACTAATCGATTACTAAATTAGTTGTGTTATGTCAATGCTCAATTAATCATTAAGTCAGATAAATCGTTTCAGCCCTAAATTAAACTCAAAAGAAATAAACAACAAAGCTAAAAAAAAAAAATAATGTTTTGACCCGATTTAAATGAACAGTTTCTCCACAACTGCAAGAATTCTTTTTTTCTGGGATATTTTGTTACTGATCTGATACTAAGTCTGAACCGGAAGTGATCCGCGCCATCTTAGTAGGCAAGCATAGCAGAACTATGGCTTCCAGAACAACAAAAACAAAATATGCGAGCACTCTTGACCAACGTGCAGGAGAAAGATATATGAACAAAATGGCTGCTGTCGGGATCGACCAGTGTGACACGGAGAATGAAAACCGATACATTATTATTATACTATTATTTGTATGCAATTTTTTTCTGCATAAACAAAGTGCCAAAAAAAAATCATAATTTGAGAGCAAATAAAAACAAAATCTTTTTTTGAAGCAGAGTTGAGAAAATCTTCTTCAAAAAAGAAATAAACAAGAAAGTTACAGAAAATAATGTTTTTATCTGTTTTCAAAGAACCAATAGTTTCTCTACAACACAAAAACAAAATAAAGTTTAAAGATTGAATCTTAAACTGGTATGCCAACATCCATCTGATACTGATGCCAAATAGATATTGATGAGATCGATATTTTGGATAGACTCACCTTTTCAGCCTCCAGAACCACCTTATTTGAATTCTCTGCTGCTGGTACCTTTTCTTACAATTCCACTTTAAAAAATCCTGAACAAATAAGACATTTTTTTCCCCCACAATATTATTTATTCTAGATGCTAAAATTATTATTTATTTTCAATTTTCCAATAGGAAATATTTATTAAGAATGATTCTTTCATTTATTTCGGTGCAAAAAGTGACAGCTAGCATACCCTGTAGCGAATGCTAAGCTAGCTAGCATAGCCACCCATGTCAGCAGGATAAACGGTTTTTTGTTTCTCCGCCGTTAAGGTTCTTCTAACCGTTTTGTCCTGTTGAAATTCTCTCTCCTTTTCCTGTGACTGTACCTTGTGACCCGTTCGCTAACCGCCGTTTTGTTTTGTTTTTACACTAAACTTCACAGCCCGGCACTGATTGGTTCTCTGACTCAGAGGTGAAAGAGTTGAGAGCAGATTCGACTCACCTGAGGGACGCGACCAGGACGAACCTTTGCGTTTCAGGTGCAGAACATTTGAGCCTCAGCCTGCAGAATAAACAGCCGACGCGTGAATGAACAGCAGCTCAAGTGAAGACAACATGGACATATTAATAGGATTCAAAATAAAAAGCCTTAAAATGTGAGTTTTTTCTAACTTTTTACCCTCTCTTTGGTTTTATATTAAATAAAAACACATCCATTTAATGACTACTCGGAATCACCAATTTATTTTTTTAAAATTAATTAGTTTAACTGAAATTTGACCTATAAAGTGACAAAAATCCCTTCCTCCCCCATAAACGTGCCCCTCTTTTAACACGGTAAATGTTCATCATGCTTTTTTTGTTTTTGCAGATGAAATAATTTATGAACACATTCTTACAAAATCTCTAACTGCTTTGTTTATTTCCATTATATGCTTAATCTATTGTTGAACAGATAAAATTAGATTTTAAATTGATTTAGAAAATATATATTTTTTGGCTGCAAGTAATTTTGGTTAACCTCTTCACCAAAGTTTCTACCCAAGTGGGAAAAAGGTTTAAATCACGTTAATATCTTTACTTTTTTTCTGTAAATTCTTTAAATTCACATAGAGTAAGCAGGATGCAGTCTAAAAACGAGTTTAAATGGCACACGTAAACTTTATGTAAAATCAGGGAGCAAACTCAGCAAAAAAACATTTTCCACAAGACAAATGTTGCAAATGAGCTTTAAAGGTACACAACTAATTAGCACTTTCAGCTCTTTTGTGGTTTATTGATCTCAGTTTGCAAAGCGATGAGGAAAAAGTCAATGTTTCCGTGAGAAACTGAATGAGTTTCTGCTGCAGGACAAAGCGGCTCTTTAACCTGCTGTGTTACAGCAGAGGAGATTTAAAGAAGTTTTAAGAGAAAAATTTACATTAGTGTAGTTATTTCACTTTGTTAAAGGTAAATTGATGTCTTTAATGTGTTTTTATTGGGATTGAGACAAACACAGACACAAGTGCGGCTTGAATTTGAGGTGATTGTGTAATACTGCCTTCAAAAATAACTAGTAAATTGTAAAGCTTGAAACAGGATTTCCCAGACAGAAAACTTTTCTTGATGATTTTTAATGATTAAGCATTTATCTGACTGTATTATGCTGAGTTTTATTAAAATAATTTAAATTTTAAAATGTCACTTTCAGTTGAATTTAACATAATTTATGTATACATATAAATTGCTTCTTTATTATGTGTAAAAATGATTATATTTAAGGAAATTGAACTGAACTGAATTGAGAATAAATTGTTATATTTGTTCTCTGAAATATATTATTTTAGAACATTAATCTATATGGAAACTCTCATTAATATAATTTTTAGAAAATATTCTAAGAACATAAAAGGTCAGTTTGATGACACTCTAAAAGTCAGAACATTTTATTGTTTTTTATTTATTAATTAATGCGGCTGGGTTAAAATAACGGGACAGACAGTTGGTGCAATGCGAGGATTCGACCGCTAGAGGTCAGTGTTGGATATCTGACGCTGCCGCTATTTGTTTTCATTTGTTTGCTTCATTCTTTTCTTTTTTCCTCTCTTTCCCTCCGTTTTTTCATTTTTTTCTTTCTTCCTTTCTTATTTTCTTCTTAATTTCTATTTGTTTGTTTCTTTTCTTCTCTCTTTCTTTTATTTCTTTATTTAATGATGTATAAAGAAATCGCGGCAGATGAGATCTAAAGTGATTTTTAAAATTTAGATTTTTATTTTAAGAGACAAATTAGAAACATTTCTGTTTGATCTCATTAATAAGCACACTGTGTTTTTGGCTGTATTGTTTTGCTTTAGTCAGAGACAGACAGACACAGTGTCTCTGCCATCATCATCATCATCATCATCCTCCTCCTCATCATCTTCCTCCTCCAGCAGATTGAGCCAGAACAAACTTCCAGCCTAATCTCTGAAATTGAAACATGAACACGTTGTTCTGCTCCGCTCTGTTTTTAAAATGAATCATTCTGAGATTGTTCTTCCCTCGGTTACAAACTTTAAATAAATATTCAGTTCAGTTTTTCTTCTTCATCTCCATGTTTCACCTCGGCTGGTTTCCTATCAGCTCTGGACTCATTAAAATGTTTTTTTTGTTTCCAATCGGCTCCTGCAGCAGGAGAGCGGGCCAAAAGGAGGAGGCTGCTATTTTATCAGCAACATCTGTTTCTCTGTTGGTTCTGAATCAGTTTCCACACAATCATGACTCTTATTCAGCTGCTATAATAATAATTTTAAAAAAAACAGTTCTGAAGCCATGCAAAGTGTTGGACCAAATAAAGGAGAGGTAAATTTCCCCCAAAACAATTCAGAAATTTTAAGATTAATCTGAAAATGTTTCTAGGAACAACTTGGAAATTTCTGCATTTCAAAAGTTTAAATTTGTGAGAAAAATCTCAGATAATCTCAGAAATTTTCTAGAAAAAGTTGGAGATTTTTGAGCTACAAAAGTCAAAAAATTTCCAAGAAAAAAAATCTGAAATTTTGGACTTGATCTCAAATACTTTATAGAAAAATCAAGGAAATATATGAGTTTCAGAAATCAAAAATTTGGTTTGAAAAAACACATTTTATATTTTGAGTTTAGTGTCAGAAATTTTATAGTAAACACAGAAAAATCTGAGCTTGAAAAGAAGAACATTTGTGAGGAAAAAAAATGAATGAATGAATGAATTCAATAATTAATTCATCTCAGAAATTTTCTCACAAAACTTCTGAGTTTCAAAAGTCAAAAGTTTTCTAGAATAAACTCAGAAATGTTGAGGTTAATCTTAGAAATTTTTTAGAAAGAAACAAGGTAAATTCTGGGTTAGAAAAGTCTAAAATTTGAGACGAAAACTCAGAAATTTTTAGGTTAATAGATTTGCTGGAAAAAAATCTGAGTTTCAAAAGTTGAACATTTGTGAGAAAAATCTCTGGAATTTTTAGATTAATCTCAGAAATTTTCTAGAAAAAAAGGAAGTTTTTGAGCTCAAAAAGTAAAAAAAAAAAACAAACACTTTGGGTTTTATTTTTTTAGAAAAAACCTTTTTTTTTAGCTTAATTTCAGAAATTTATCAGAAAAATATCAAAGTCTAACCGTTTCGAGCCACAGATTCTAAAGTTGGGGACAGTGAAACTGTCATAGGAAAAACTAAATAGACAAACAACAAAAAATATATGGATATTAGCAGCTTAGTGGTGTGTAACAAGTAAATAAACATTATATTACATAAAGTAAACAGGAAACTCAAGATGTAGCCTGTCTGCTTCGGCTTTGTTTGTTGTAATTATGTCAGACAAATGAACACACACACACACACACACACACACATTTTTTTGGTGGTTTGACCTTTATGATCAAAACAAATGATGATTTCATATAAATCACAACAATATAACTCATCAAAATAAACCTTCACAAGCGAATCAATACGTTAGAGATGAAAAGGTTAAGACGACACCAACTGCATGAATATTCAGGCAGGACTGACCGACGCTCCTCCGTTTCCATGGTGACGCTCGGCCCCAGTTTCCCGGATGTACTCTTTTCCCTGTTCAACATGGCGCTGGGAAAGTAAGAGACTTCTGCTAATGTCAGACAGTTTTCCCAAACTTATCCCGCTCATGCTCCACTAGGCCCGGGAAAGTTTACAGAGTCCCCTCCGAGGCAGCGGAAAGAGTTTCTCCGTGTCTTTCTGGGTGAGTAAGCGGCTTCGGGTTTAATAAAAGTATTTAAAGGTTATTTTGCTGCTCCGCTCCGCGTTCAGGAGCTAACAGGAGCTAACGTTAGCCGCTCTCAGTGCTCTCCAGGCTGCCTCCGAGGAAAGCAGAGCAGCCTCTTCTCTCTGATTTAATGAAAACTCGCTCACAGCTTGATGGGAAGTTTACAGTTTGATATTAATGACCTTCGCTAAACGTCTTAAATTGCTTATGAATGTAACTCCAGCAGATATGACCGCTTATTCTGGTTTTAGGATCCGTTTCTACATTACTGTAACGTCGCTGCGCTGCTCGTCCAGAGTTACGATGGATTTGGTAAAATGTAAATTATTTTTGCCCGTATTAGATTTCTGACAGGCTCATCAGTCATTTAAAAGTTTAACAATTTGCTAAACTTTTGTTTCCTCTTACACGATGTTCACGGTGTATTTTTATGCAAGGATTACGAGATTTAAAGCGATTGCCCAAAGGCGTGTTTTTTTGTACTAACAAAAACACAATGACGAGAAAAACAGCTGAGTACTGAAGCACTGTTTTCAACTAAAGGATTAAAAATAATACGATTTTAAAAACCATGTTGAAAAAACACCAAACTACTTCTGCTCTGTCAGTATTTAGGTCGATGACATCACAATAGGTACAACAATTGAGCTGTGATTCCTGGATCTCAATTTGTTTTTGTTTTAACAAGTTTTAACTTTTCTGAATTTTAAAGTTGTTTTAAAGAAAATAATTTACAAACACCAGAGCATTGTTTGTTTTTATGTTACAATTTCGTCCATTTTATAGGAAACATAACCTATATTTATTGAGAATAAATTTTATAAATTAGAGATTATACTTTTTTTTTTTTTTTTACAACACTAAAGGCATTAGAGGTGCTTCATTATGCAGAAAGAAAGGAATTTTTTTTCATACTTGCTGCTGTAATGGCAATTTAGTTGGATATTGCAGTGATGACAGCAGTTCCAATAAGTCTTTCTTTAGCATTTTAACTTGTGAAACTATTTAACTCCAGTAAAAAGTGAATTGATTGTTTTGGTTTTCTTATTTTTACAACAAGGCTGACATTTTCATTCCATTTAAGATGGTTGAGCAATGGTTGAAAATTTAATAATGTTCAATCATTGTTTACATCCAGATTTACTACATTTGGCTTCGTCTTGTTCAGAATTATGATCCATGTCTCATGTCAATGACGTAAAAGTCGGATAAAACGTAACATAACTGTTTCAGGCTGCGGACACTTTGAAAACAATCGGATACTGATTGTAATTGGACCATTCAGGTTGCTGTGAAAAAGCCAGAAATTCCTCAGATTTTGGAAAAGAATGTCGGGTTTGGATTGCATTTGTCTGCTGTGTGAACGTAGCCGTTGATTGTTGGGGAAAATTCTTAGCTATTACACGGAATTTACAACTTCAACGATATTGCATGTGTTGCTGTGAATTCAAAGTTACACTGATTTGTGTCAATGCTTCACTAGTCTGCTGCACAGCTGACTAGCATTTTCTTGTGTTAATCTGAACCGGAGTAGAATGGAGCGTTGTGGGGGTTAGAACAGAGCATTCCGGGTTTAAAACAGAGAATCGTGTTCTTTCGACATACCAAATCTTGTTACTGGACTGTTGGCGTACGTGAAGCTAATACTTAAATGTAAATTGTTCGCTTATGTCGACTGAGAGATTAGCTCCTTTAATGACCTTTTAAGTTGCTCTCAAACATTAGTAGCTGCATTTCAGTTGACTATATAATTGGAAAATCTTATATTTCGAAAATAAATTTGCTTAATGGAGTAATGGCAATTTTGAAAACATTTCTTGTCAAAAAAATATTTTGGTGCGATTTTTTTTGATTGAATCAAAATTGGTTTATTTTGCAAAACTGCAATTGAAACACTTTTTTTCGCATCACACGAGTCACATGATCAACAACAGGATGTTACTACTGCCAGAAACCACAAAGAAGACAACAGGAAGTGGTAGGAGGCGCAGCCTGTTTTTAATAACTTATTGCTTGTTCACGATTAAAATCACGTGATTTTCATCGAGTTTCTTTTGCGCACACTTGCAATGAAAAAAAGCATTAACTTGTAGCGTTCCTCTGTTGTTTTAGTGTTTTTTTGTTCTGGATCAACTACAGAATCTTTTCTGCTCTGTGTTCATGTTGAGCCTGTGATCGTTTATGAATGCGGTGAGTGGAGGGAGTTCAGTAAAGTTGTCCGTTTGGTGCTGGGTTCATACAGCACATTCCTTGGATACCAGAGGTGCATGCAGGGGTCACTGTTCTCTCACATTATACATCACACCTCAACAGCAGCGCCGTCTTCATGCCCTGCAGAGCACCTGGTGCAGAGTTAAGCTGATAAACATTCAGTCAGCGAAAAGAACGATCGTCTTACATTTAAAAAACACTTGATTGACTCTAAATTAGTGTAATTATTAGCCATAATCAGCAATAGCTAAAATATGAGTTGGTCATCTGATCTTTATTAATTTATAACAAAACATTGGAGTTGTGATGATAAAATACAAGCTGACACTTTTAAACTAAAAGTGTACTTCACAAAGCTAACCTTTGTGTGGAAGAACAGGAAGTAGCATTAAGCCTGTCACAATAAGCAATAAATCAATTAACCACATGACATATTAAAACAAACTCCATTTCCATGGTTTGTTTCTCTCTTTCTACCAAAATCTGGATGATAAAAGTCTTCAGTCTGGTGCTTTAGTCTCAACAAACCCGTATTTTGGCAGTTTTGGTTAAAAAGACTTCATAATTCATTTTATTTGTTGTTTCTGTTGTTTTATTTGCTTTGGATACTTAAAATGTCTTCCAGTTCCAGTGTTGAAGTTTATTTCTTTTTATTTGGTTGTTTGATTTCTATAGCTGTTATTAGCTCTATTATTTGGTAAATTATTTTGTAGATCAATACCCGTTTTGTGCTTTTTTCTCACTCTGTTTGTTGTATAAACACCTGCTGGTGAATAATAAACATGTTTATAAAAAAAAAAGATTTTTATTCTGAAGTATTTTTATTTTTAGCTGTAAGGATCCAGTTGGACCAGTATGGATTCCGTTCTGACTCGGTTTAATTCTCTGTCTGCAGTCTCTGCTGCTGGTGGACTGACTGTCAGTTTTTAGAAACGATAAAGTTGATAAGAGCAAAGTGACGGAGTATGTGGTGGGTGTTAATGTAAATTTGATTTCAACCATTAATTCAGCCACAAAGAGGAAACATGATCAGTATTTTCAGATGTGCAGCAGAGAAAAGTCTCTCAGTTCAGCCGCTGATAGACGGACAGGAGATGTTGGTTCTGGTTCTGGTCATTGTGCTTCAGCTTGAAAGAACCAGAGGAGAGCTTTATCTCTATCACACAGATAGGGATAATGTTGTTGTAACAGTCTTTCATCATTTCCCTCATGCTCCAGTGTTACTTGGTTTTACCACAGAGATGAAAATACTCAGCAGGGTTGGAACGAAGCAGCTTTTTCATAGTTCACATCGATCTTCCAGGTTAGATGTGGACAGTAACTGCTCTCTGATCATCGAAGACATTGATCCTGATTATGCTGGATTGTAAACCTGAATCAGGAACCTCCTAAGATGGCCAGGTGTATCTGAATGTTTTGCTCATTGATCTACCTCAACAAAATGCATTTTCAACAAAGGATGATTTGACATTACTCTGCTCTCTGGTGAGATACGGTGGGTTGGTTGGATCCTTGTCCAGAGAACAGTTTCCGCTGGTTGGATGAGACGGAAACTGAACTGACTGAAGGGAATTAGAAACGAGGAAAACCAAGAGGCGGTCTGTGTTTCCTCTCTAACTGAAGTGTCAGAGCGACACCAACAGAAGATTGACCTGCCAGTTTGTTGAAGGAAACAGAATGAAGGTTGAAGCTCACGACCCACATTGGTTTGACGCAGTTAACAGAAGAAAACCAGTCCATAGCTACCACAGAGATGGAGATGTTGCCGTTTTACCCTGTAACTGACCTTCATCATCCGACTCATGCTCGTCTGTTAACTGGATTTATGAGAAAAATGAAAACATGAATAATCAGCAGAAAGTTCAGAGAGGAATCGTTCAGAGTTCACCTCGTGCTGCCAGGCTGGATTTGGACAGAAATTGTTCTCTGATCGTCAACAACATCATGACTGAGGATGCTGGACGTTAACGCTGCCAGCCTCAAGATGAAAGCAGGTCTGACACAGATGTGTATCTAAATCTGCTGATCATCTCTTCATCGCCACCAGCTGTTGATCCAACAAAGAATGGAGAAATCACATTATTCTGTTCTCTGGTGAAACACAGCTGGTCGGATTCCTGTCCGGGTAAAAGTCTCCTCTGGTTGGATGAGACGGAAACTGAACCGACTGGTGAAGATGATGATATGAGTCTGGAGGACAGACTGGTTGTGTTTCCTATCTGACTGTGAATCTTCAGAGCAGCAGAAGATTCACCTGCCAGTTTGTTGAGAAGCTCACTACCAAGCTGAAGTCCCGCCCGCCTCGTCTCCTCTGAGCTTCATCATGTTGACTCTGAAGATCACAGGACTGATCCTGATGGTTGGAATCATTGTTGGTATCATCAGAACCAGAGGAAGAAAAAAGCCCCAGAAAGACATCAATGTTTGTTTTGCTGCTGATGGCGACACAGTGAATTATGAAAATGATGGAGAACGTTCTGCTGCCGTCACACTCCACTGAGCTTTATCACATCCATGATGATTCATTAAAAAAATATTCATTTTCATTGTATGCCAGTCCCTAAGGATATTTTGCATTGAGTTAACTTCATATGAGTAGTAATTTTTAAGTGTGTTAAATTAAGTGTGTTTAATGTGTTATAGGAATTATAAAAAGTTAAAAAGTTGCTTGTTTGAGAAAAGAAGCTTTAAATCTGTAAATATGTTGTTTGCTTCCTTTTTAGTGCAAATAAAAGCTTTAATGCAAAAAAAAGTTTATTGATATTTGAGAATGTGTTCTTGCATTATTATTATGCCGTTTCAGTCATAGCACTAGAAAATGGCCTGAAAACAACAATATTATTGGTTATCGCAATAACTTCTGGGACAATTTATTGTCCAGCAAATGTGTGTGCATAATAATTTTTTATTTTGGGGGATACATTGATTTACAGAGCCATTCTTACAAAATGTCTAACTACTTTGTTTACTTTAATTATTGTATGGGTTAGGGTTTTGTAAAACTAGATTTTTAGTTGTTTAAGATATATTTTTTGGGCAATATATCTTCTGACTTGACAATTTTTAACTTGTGTTACGAAAAGTTTGGACACTGAGAGTCTACAGGATCGAAGTGGGCCTGTTTGCACAAGTCCTGGTTGGGAAACAGAAAGAAATTGAAAAAATGAAGAAATAATACTTTTTTTTAAACGTTGCTAAAGAACTGGACTTGGTGAACAGAAAAGAAAATCCTCAGGAATGACTGAACCGGCCAACTCCAACATGGGCCTGGAGGCGCTCAGAATCAGAAACAACAGCGGCTGAACTAAAAAAAAGATTCCCTGTTACTGGAGCAGCAGATCCATTTCTGACACCGTCAATCAGCTGCATTTGTTTGGTTCAAACCCGCAATTATGGCATCTTGTAAATGTTTGCTGCAGGGCTTCATCTATGAAACAAGGCCTGAAGAATCTATTCGATTTAAAATAAAACCATGCAAAGAATGCTGGAGATTCCTGCAGCAGATTTAGACTAAATCTAATGCGTTCAGGTAAAGTGGACACAGAATTGCTGCAGGACGGGTCGCCTGTCGTCTTCTCCTTCCTGACTGACACGAGCATCAGACTGTTTGCTTTTATTATCTCTTCCGCTTCTGCAAGCACAAGCAAACTTAACGAGGAGTTTTAGAGCGAGAGAAAAACGCAACAAGGTTGTTATTGTTGGTATGGAGTGAAACTTCAGGCCTGATAAGGTGAAGGACAAGTTTCCCTTTGTTGCTGCTGCAGCAGATAAGATGTGAAGAAGCTGTTTACTCACTGCTAAATGATGCAGAGCGAAGCAAATAAGAAAATTATGCAACAGTTATTTTAGTAATCGATTATTCTATCAATTATTCGGCCGATTAATCGGATAGAAAATTGGCACGTTAGCAGATTTTTTATTTAACCGCTTATACCTTTTTGATGATACATTAGAAATACATTAAAAGATGCAAATAATTCAGTTCCTTTCTTCATAAATAGTAATAAAAAATACCTGAAGTGCAATAACATATCATTCCTTTTGTGAACACTTGATAATTTGTAGATTGACAAATTTGTGCATCGTTTTTTTTATACCTTTAATGCAAAATGAGCATATTTTTGTACAGTTTTGGTTTAATTACTGCTCTGACTATGTTTTTTTTCCAACACATTGCCTTTTTTGAGTCTGTACTCCAGTTAACAATGAATTGATTACTAAATAAGTTGACCACTACTTCAGTAATCGATTCGTCACGATTAATCGTTTCAGCCCAGAAATTATGCTTACATTTCTGCATCTTCGTCGGTGTGAGATGTTGGTTCATGTTGTGACATTGCCGCCTGTATGCAAGAACAAATTTATTCTTTTCAAATAATATAAATGTTTGAATTGGATCAGACAAAATCAGATTAGTGGCGTATTTCCCTTGTAAATATGGATATCGGCAGTAGAGGAGGAAGCAAAATGTGAGCTTTATTGTAAATGAACAATAACCTGACCTACTTTCCCCCAGTAGTTTGTGTTTTATTTTAAGTCGTTTTTCTCTTTTTGAAAGGCCGATGCTTTCTTTGTCCCTATTTTGGCTTCAGTAAATGTTTGTTCTGCAGTCGTTTCCCGTTCTGGCTGTGAAATCATGCTGAGGCTTGTGTGCTCCCAGTGTTACGGAGGATTAACAGAAACAATACAGAGAGACTTCTGGATGGTGGCGGCGTGTCACCTCTGTTCCGGTCGGGTTTCAGAGGAGGAAACGAAAGCTTTTGCTAGTCTGGATGAGATGGACAGGACTCAACCCGTTCCTAGATTATTTCTCAGGATCCTGCCTTTTGTAGGACTCTTGAAAGAACCTTTTTGTTCATCTTCACATAATATTTTCAAATTGTGAGTAATCTTCACACAGCTTTACTTGATCCCTTCCACCACAGCGGCAGCTTCCCAGCAGGTTCACGGGTCACATGATGTCTGCCGCGTCTGATTAAAGAGCAGCACTTTTCAGGACTGTCTTTAAATCTGAGATCACATGACGTCTGTGTTTTCCTAGTGAGAGAAGTGATGATCGCACCCTCATTGCTTCTGTTTACGACATGACATCATTATGTAATGACAACGCCACCATGACTCACATATTTACTGGACACCACTTGAGATTATGGCTAGTTTGGTCACAAATTCAGCCTGATTTCTCAATAGATTAGTTTCGTAATTGAGTCATTTGGCGAGTAATCAAAAAATTGTCCTGTTCTGTAGTAGCTGCTTAAGATAGTAAAAGAAACGTATGAAGAAGATGCTACTAAATAATAATTCAGTTCATTTTTTAAAAGAGAAAAGATTTTATTTCTTAAAATGTTGCGTGATTTAAACAAAAAAAAGAAGTTTAAGCCTGAAATGGGGATGTACGATATGGCATGAAATTCATATCACCATATATATTGTAATGGGTGGTGGTAATAATATATACCACAATATGATTTGTGTAAAACTTACAGTAGAAATGAAAAAAATCAGACACTAATTGATTGTAATGTAAATATTTGTATGTATTTTAACACGTGTCGCTGTCTGACCGTGACATCTGCCGCGCTCCTCCTGAGCGTCGCCGGAGGTTAAACCTAAACCCGGCCCAGATAACTGATGTTTTTTGCACATACTTTTTTAACGAGTTCTTCCTTTGCACTCTCCTCCACGCTGCTCTGTTTTGATGCCTGCCGGTTACGTCATCAACAAGCTTTACCGCAGTTATCTGATTTCTCGTATTTACAAACAATAAATCTAATCTATTTTTAAGCATGAGCTAGCAAGTATCGGGCCTTGGCAGATTCTTGTCCGTCTTGTTTCTTCCTTCCCTCTCAGAGTCGGTATTTGTTTCCTGCTGAAACAGAAATCGTTTCTGGATCTGTTATATCTGCTAAGTGGATATTCCTGTTGTCTGGAAATTCATAAGACATTTTCAGTCGCTCATGACTCACCGAAGTTTGCTTTCACTGAAGGACACGTAGTATTTTCATCTATGATCCGAAGCATTTTTCTGGTAATCTTTTGACTAATTCACATTTTCTTCTCTTGACAATGAGAGGTGTGTTTCATGCAACATTTATTACTTATACATTGTATATCCTTCACTTTACGCATATTTCAAATAGTTTCTGCAGTGTAGTTTGGTCTAAATGGGTTTCAACAGTACATCACGAGACATGAAGGTGAAACTTTTATTAAATTGGTAGAATTTTTTTTGTGCTAGATTAAGGATGAAGTGTTTGGTTGCTATTAGTTGGTTCTTTTTTTTTCCTGTTATTTTAAAATAATTTGGAAGTGGACTGAACTTTAATTGTCAATTTCTCATGCTTGTTTTGTTGCATTTATTGTCATAATCTCCTCCAATTAGGCTACAGTTAAGTTAAGTTAAGTCTCGGGGCCCAAAATCGGCCAAAACTGGGGTTTTTTTATGATCAATGTCTACATCAGATAAAAGGTTATTTCTATTTATTTATTTTTGAAAATATCGTCTATTTTTGGTCATTCTCCTTCAAAAATGTTAGGATTTATGAGCAAAACAGGCATAAAAATGTAGAAAATGTTTAATAAATACATGAAAAATGTCATATTTCTGGATAGGTCTGAAGTCATGGAAAATATTTAATGCAGTAGATGTACATTTTTAGTATCGTTTTATAAGCTGTCACTATAAAAATTTTTGCTGGACACTGAATAGTCCCAGAAATGATCAATATAAACAATAATATAATCATTTTGAGACTATTTACAACAAATATGATAAAGACATAATAATGCAAGTACATCAGTAAACTTTACTTTCCAAAGAACATTTAACATGAAAACTTTTAAAAATCCAAAATAAAACAGAAAAAAAAATTATGACGTCTCAACAAAACAAAATTTCCCTTCAAAACATAATAATCAGCAGTTACTCCTGTCACAGTGACAAATTTTACTGGATGATAAATTTCCCCAGAAGTTATTGCAATAAACATTTTCCGGTAATGCAATGACATAATAATGCAAGAACACATTCTCAAAGAACAATAAACTTTAAGAACATTTGACACTGGAACTGGAAGACATTTTAAATATCCAAAATAAATACACAAAACAAGAGAAACAAATAATATGAATTATGAAGTATCTGTTAACAAAATTATCCTTCAAAAAATGGCTAGTTGAGACTAAAACACCAGACTGAAGACTTTTATCATCCAGTTTTTGGTAGAAAGAGAAAACGATAAATCACGCAAATGGAAATTATTGCACTTGTTTCAATTTATCATGCAATTAATTGATTTATTGCTTATTGTGACCGGTTTAAATGTGCCATTTTGCAACCTAAGCGTAAGTTTATAACCAATTTAAAGGTGCCTCAGAGTTTATTAAAAGTATTTCTTTGTTGTTGAGCATGTAGAAATCTGGAAATGGTTCCTTCAGGCGCATTCAGAAAGTCTGTGTGGAAATGTGTGGAATCAGCTTGTGTACTCATTTACCCTACTTTCTCCGCTTGTCTTTATCATTGACCTTTCCACATTCCACAACCTGCGCCTGAAAGTCGGCTCTCATTGGCTGCAACACTGCCAGCTTTGTTTGAACTTGGCCTCTGGATTGGCAGCTTTGTGCGTCTCTGCCGTTGATACGTCAGCTGAACCAGTTTCTGCTGTATTTTTACTCAGGAATGTCAACAGGCTTCCTCCTCGCTCAGGTATTAGATACATTCCTGATCGGCACCTCAAAATAAATTCACCAGTTTTCTTTATTAAACAACCAAACCTTTCATTCAGTTAATTTTGTTCTTTGTAAACTATTTTGTTTTTTGCTTATCTGACTGCATCCACACTCAAGCAAATCAAATAATCCTTGGAGGGGTTTGACTGGATTTCTGACGTCATGTTCTGTAATTTGGCCTTGGCTGTGTCTGTGTTTGTGCACTGTTGGGTGATGAATGTGCTTATATTAACAGGCAGACTTGGTATTTCACAGCAGCATGCTTTGATTAGATAAACAGGCTAATTTGAGGCAGACTGTCACCGCTTGTTGTGTGAGAGGGAGTCATTATCTAATGGCAAAATACACATTTGCGAGGCTGGAAGTTGAATATATTCTTGGTCTTAAGGTGTCCTGGTACGTCTTCTTACTGAAAACATCCAGAACAGCCTCGTTGGTCTGGCATACCGAACGATTACCCCGTTTGTTTTGTACCTGAACATGTGCAGAACGAACGCAACGATAAGAAGTGAAACCAAAACAAAACAAAGAGGGTTCCCAGATATCACTAAGCATTTTTTGAGAAAGCATTTTAAGGTGCAACACCTGATCTACACTTAACTTACTCACCTGAAGCACTAGCTGCGTTTCCATTGACCTTATAATTGACATTTCAAAAATAAATTTGCTTAATGGAAATAAATTTGTAAACACGCCGAGGTGTTTTTTTTGGCCGTATCAAAATTGGTTTATTTCACAAAACTGCAATGGAAACATTTTTTTTTTTGCATCACGAGTCACATGACTAACAACCGGATGTTACCACCAGAGGAAACTACAAAGAAGACGACAACAGGAAGTAGTTGTAAGGTGATGGCGCAGTTCCACTATTGATTATTACAAACTTGATCCATGTAAAACTATAGGGATAGGTTGTTTTCTAATTTTCCCACTGTCAGTTTTGGTCCTTGAACACATCACAGTTTGTTTTAGTTGTGAATTACTCATGTAAGCTTAAAAGAGTACTCCATAAAATATGCTTAAGTACTGAGTTACTGAGCAGATTGTCTGATTTATATTTAAAAGTGACATCAGACGTGCTAATTCTGGTAGTTTAAAGACTAAAATAAAAAAAGCAAATAAATAAAGGAAAAACACTTAATCTATTTTTTCAATAAAATTAATACAGTAAGTCATCCGTCTATCTATCCTCAAAACATAATGAATTTTAGTCAAAAGTAGCAAAATGTACAGCGTAGTAAAAGTACACAAGTAGATGTAACTCATTACTACCCACTTCTAGTTCCACCACTGTTGACTATTAGAAACTTGATCTATGTAAAACTACATGAACAGGTTGTTTTCTCATTTTCCCACCGTCAGTTTTGGTCCTTGAACGCATCACGGTTTGTTTTGAATATGCTTTCTGTAAGAAGTTACTCATGTGAGATTAACTGAGTATTCCATGAAAGCTAATCAAGTACTGAGTTACTGATCAGATTATCTGATTTATAGTTAATGACATCAGACAGACAAAAATAAACGTTTATATGCAAATTCTGGTAGTTTAAAGACTAAAATGAATAAATGCAAATAAAGGAGAGACACTTTGCCTCTAGTTCCACCGCTGTTAACTAATTCAACCTTGATCCATGTAAAAAAAAATTTAAAAAGTACAGCAATAGGTTGTTTTCTAATTTTCCCACCGTCAGTTTTGGTCCTTGAACACATCACTGTTTTACACGTTTTGTAAATGTCCGCTGCCCACCGGTTTATTATTTACTGTGGGGAAAAAACCGAAACAAAACCAAACCAAACCTGGAAATGAACCTCCCAACAGGAAGTGTAGAAAGTCAAATGTGCGTCACGTGACCGTGCAGGTAAAACACCTGCAGGTCCGTTTGTGATGCGAGGGACGCAGAGCAGGAAGGAGGCGTTGCTGTCTGTGATTTCTAACCCGTGTTTGGCTGCTGACAGAGCCGCGCTAATCTCCCTCCCTCCCCCCGTTGACCGGCTGTCTCACCCGGTAACGTCACGACACTGAAACCAAAGGAATGCGACACGCTTCGTGTTTCCGAGCCCACGGCCGCTCCACTCGGTTCCGCCGCTTCCACGGCTAATGTCGCGGCTTCCCAGCTGGATTCCTCCGCGGAAACGGATCCGGTGCTGGTTCGCTGGACTCGGTTCATAGTGAGTATTGCTGACCACAGCTGAGTTTCACCACGACAGAAGGAAAGTTTTATTTCTCCCAAAGTCGTCTTGAAATCTCGCGGTCGGTTTTGGGATATAAAAAGCAGAATAAGTTTTATTTTTTTGTTATTTCTCTCCCAGTGTTCCCATTCAGACCTGTTGCTGACTGTGGAGACAGCTGTTGGACTCCACCGTCACAGTCATCTGTCTTTATTTGCACAAGTGTTAGTGACACATGGAGCTGAGCAGAGAGGGGGAGGATGGCGATGTTTGCACTTTTAACCGGAGTTTTAATGAAAAAAAGGGGAAAATGTAGATAAATTAAAATTTCAGCCATTTACAGATGAGATAGAGCTGCTGCTGCCTTTTTGTTTTTGTGCTTTCAGTTGTAACCTGGAGGAATAAATCCTATTTTTAATCAGCATTAATAAAGTAATTAACGTCTGTTAAACACAGTACCACTCACTGCTTGTTACCAGCTTAAAAAATAAAAAAGTTTAATCATTTAAAATGTGGCATTTTAAATGATTAAACAGTTATCAGGTTAATTATTATTTACAGTTATTAAAGTTAGTTCATAATAGGGGTGGGAATTAATCATATTGTTTATAATTTATTGTGATAAATTTCTTATCAAGATAATATTTTGATTTGTTGTTGTTGTCATAAATTCCAATTACTGTTTAAAGAAACCTCAAACTGTCAAGATTTTTACTATTTTTCTCCATTTTGTTCAATAAAGGTGCATCAGTACATTTGAAAATATGACTAAATGCACTGAATTTGTGCATTTTAGTGTCATAAATCACACCTTCTCATGTGACTGGAGGCCATCCAAATATAAATGTTTGTAAAGAGCAGTATTTGTGTTTGTGAAGCTATAATTGATGTGACACACAGTCACAGCTTTACAGTTTCCTAAAAACATAGTTATAAATAGTTCTTATTGTCACCTTCATAGTTGTCACAATGGTACTACAGAATAATGCAATAAAATTTTAAGTCCATATCGCTCACCTCTAGTTTTTATAATGTCAACTCACAGCAGATTTTGTCAGGTTAATTGTATGAAGAGTTTTGTGAACTGTAAGTCTTTGCAGGCCTTTATAAATCTGGAAATCCTGCGTCTGCTGCAGTGAGGGAACAACCTATGAATTATCAGCAGCAGTGAGCTAATATTAGAGCATCGCAACAATAAGGGCAGCCTGAATGCAGCCTTATGGTGAATAACTGTAAAGCCAAAATGGTCCTGTCCCGTTAAAGAGCTGCTACCTCGAGCTAAAACGTGAGAAATTGTTGATTTTTGGCTGGTGGGTTTATAGATTCTGCCACTTTCTGTGGCAGGTTCCCAGTCATTCAGAGGAAGTTGATTATCTCAATTCTGTGGTCTGCTGTCATTATGGTCAGTATGTAAAAAGCTATTTTATTAAATTTCAAATGTCTGACATGCAAAACGGTATTTGCATTGGATTAAACTCATTAAAGTTGGGATTCAGGTTGTATTTACTAACTTCAGCACCATTATCTATGATAAATGGATTAATTTGCTTCAACACAGAGATTATGGCATAGATTGGGATAATTTTGTGAGTTGTGTGAGACCTCATGGTTGCACCGTTTACCTCACTTCCTGTTCCAGCTCGTGCCTCATTTTAATTAATTTAGAACCACAATTCCTGTGGTTTTAAGAGTTTTTAACTATATGGTCAGAAGGAGAGACATTTGACTTTAAATAAGCCCTCCTGCTTGTTTGTAGCAAGGTGAGCTGACAGTCAGCTGTGCATCAGTTCAGGTATCAGTACTTTATTAGGCTGTTTTCACACATAATAATCCGGTACACTCGGTTTGTTTGGGGATCAAAGTGGCAACATTTTCAGTTTTTTTTACCAACCAAACCCGTTTGAAACTGTTCTCCTCCTCACCTGTGGGGGCGCTGCACCAAGAACCACTGAACAAAACATGACAACCTCTGAAGAAGACTTTAGCTATGTGTCCATTCACCACATAATGGTGCAGTTTGACATTTTGAAAATAAATTTGCTTTATTTTGTAAAAATCATTTTTTGATAGTTTTGTTGGTAGGATAAGTTTGGTTATTTTTAGTTGTATTAAAATTGGTATGTTTTTCAAAACTGCAACAGAAACACTTTTTTTCGCATCACACGAGTCACATGATCAAACACCAGATGTTGCCACTGGAAGAAACCATGAGGAACAAAACAGGAAGTAGTAGGAGGACGATGGCGCAGAGTGTTTTTTTGTAATGACTTAACGTGTGAACAAACTTATCGACGTGTGATTTTAATTACGTTTTTTATTTAATGGAAACACAGCATTTGTGAAATTGTGATTTTTCAACATATTGACAAAGTTTTGCCCACATTTGTAATGGAAACAGTCACTGAACGCAATAAAATTTTTCACAAAATGGAAACAAAAATGGAGTTGCATCTAGGCCTGTCGCGATAAACGGTAAATCAATTAATCGTACGATAAATTAAAACTATCGACGTCATTTTAATTATCGGCATTATCGTCTCTTCCGGCCTTTTTCGCTTTCTGTTAATGACACCGAATGAAAAAAGGCTCAACTCCGGTGCTCTCCACTGACTCCCCCTTCCTCATTTTACTTGGTGTAATGCCCAGCGCACACGAGCTGTCGGACGATTGTCAAGTCCAGTTAACTAATTTTAAAACCAGGCAATGTTTTTACAACAATCTACCTGCAATGCATGTGGCTATTGTCAGCGTAAAGTCCTGACCGAATGAAAATCATTAGAACCTATTTACGTCACGTAACGAAGAACAGCTGAAAAGTTACTGGGTTTATCAACTGCGGTAGCAATTTCGCTCCAACTCCTCCCCTTGTCATTTCTATATTCTTTGCATGTTGAATAAACATTAATGTTGTTTCCACATATCATCTCCAATGTCCGCTGGACTTCGGGTTGCTCCGTGTCAACTGTTTGGGATTCCCCTCCATAATTTCCCCTCAGAAAACACGAGGAGAATCCACGCTTTCTGATTGGCTACCTGTCACATTCAACAGGCTGCGTTAAGCTCCCAGTCGGGGAAAACCCCTGATTTGGATCGGAGCGGCAACGATCTACCGTAACACACCATACAATCTTAGAAAGACCAACGTTCTAAGATTGTTGTAAGGGGAAAAATAGGAGCAAAAAATCATGTAGTGTGAATTATTGCATCAGGTAGTCGATGTGCCCATCTTCTCTATTTAAATCTAATTATTACTGAAGGGCAACATAGTATACAAACTTCATAATCTGCCCTCTTTTGGTTGAATGCAGTATTTATTTACACTTTGGCTTTATGTTGTTTAGTTTTTTTTCCAAGTGAGTTTTTTGTTAATGGAGACTGAGAATCCATTTTATTTTTGTTTTTGGTTGTTTTGTTTATTTTGTTTATCAGTTCCAGTGTTAAATGTTCTTTTGAAAATAAAGTGTATCTATCTTTGGCAGGAAATCACATGCATTATTACGTCATTTCCATTAAATCAGTGTAAAAAGGTCTTCAAACAATATTATCGTTTATCGCAATAATTTTTGAGACAATTAATCGCTGAGCAAAATTTGCTATCGTGACAGGCCTAGTTGCATCAGATTTTAGGGGTTTCTCTTTTGTCTTTTACTAAAGACATCAAGCCATTTCTGCTGCTAGCGATAGCTTAATTCATTTGTTTTGGTTGTATTTACCCAGAATGCCCTGCTTTGTAGTTCACTTCCTGTTTTGGGAACGGTATCTGGTGTGTTTGGTGTTCATATATGCATTCAAACTGCACCAAAGTTCACTTGTACCGAACCGGCACCAAGGTTTGTAGGCGGATCAGTATTCATTTATTTTGGTCTGTATCATACAAGCGGACTGGAGTTTCTAGACAAACGGACCGGAGTTGGATCAAAGCGGATTAACCATGTTTGGTGGGAATAACTCCATATTTTCCTGTGTGGGCGTTTGGTAGAAGATGTGTTTTTATTTTCTGTTTCTGTCTGCGTTGGTGTGGATGCCTGGTGTTTTTGGGTCCACATGTGGTGCCACAGCAATAATCTGTCCCTGTGAAACGAGGCCTGGTGTGGAAACAGTCGTCTTATCTTGGATGTGAACAAAACAAAGGAAATGATTTTAGATTTCAAGAGAAACAGGGTTTGTCAGGTCAAACACTTTTATTTGTTGGAGAAGAACTGGTGGTGGAAAATCGTATGAGTTACATTTAGTTTAATTAATAAAGTATTTTTGAATTAAGGCTGCAACTAATGTTTATTCTGGTGATTAATTGATTAATTAAATAATTGGCACATTCTACAGATTTTTCATTTAACCATGTGAGCATTTTGTCAATACCAGAAATGCATAAAACCATACAAGTAAAGAATTCAGTTCCTTTTCTAAATAAGAAATTCAAGATTTTATTGCCTTAAATGCAATAAAAGCATTTCTTTAGTGAATGCAAAGGATGTATCCACAGCTAAAAATATACTTCATGTGAAAAGCTCTGCCTTTTCTGCTGGACTTGGCATCACTGCAGTCTAGGACTGATCTGTTATTATTTTTGGATTAATAATTGAATAACAAAAGGTGCTTAACAGATTTCTTTATTTTTAACAGATTTTGAATCAGGTGGAGCTAAAACTGCCACTTGAGCTGTGGGTGAAATATATTTACAGTCTTGTATGCAAAATGCATATATTTTATGTACAGTTTTGGCTTAATTACTGCTCTGATTATGAAGTTCTTTCAGTGATTAATCCGATTAATCCTTTCAGCCTTATCCTGAATCGAACTGGATTGTGACCAAAATGTTTTGTTATACAAGATAAACAATGCATTGAATCAGTTATTTTTTAGTCTAGTAATTTAATGCGTTTTTGGGTGAAGGACCTTTAGTGAAGCTTGAAAATGTCAATATAAACAGATCAAATCTGAGCTGAATGACTCTACATTCAACACAGGCTTAACGCAGAGTTTGATCTGTGAAACCTTGATTTTGTTGATGAAAATACACAAACCTATTTTTCCTAAGAATTGCTCTACGGCTACAACTAACCATTATTTTAGCAATTGATTATTCCATCAGTTTTTCTGACGATTACTCAATTGTTCAAAGACAAATCACACATCCTACATATTTTTCATTTAACCGCGTAAGCCACTTTTATACAATAATAGCAATATTTTTAAATGAATATAAACAAAATTCAATTCCTTTTTAAACATTTTATGGCTTAAAAGGCAATAACAGCATTCCTTGAACCAGGTGAAGCTAAAAATGCCACTTGAGGAGTTTTAGCTTAAAATATATTCACAGAGGTGTTTTATCTTAAATGCAAAATGTGTGGCTTGATAATTCCTTCAAATATGTTGTTATAGAAAATAGACGTGTTTTTTTTTACTCTGTATATTTCAGTTAATGATTAATCAATTACTAAATTAGTTGATGATTATTTCATCAATCGATTAATCATGATTAACAGTTTCAACCCTAAATTATTGTCAGTTCCTCTGAATCCAATAATATGCATCATCTCATTTGTTTAAACTGAATATATTATTACTCTCTTGCCAACTTTATGAAGAAAAAGAAATCCGTAGCATATTTTGTCCATATGGTTACAGTCTAAATCTCTTCATATAGTCGCAGCTGGCTTCAGTTCAACTTGTATCATTATTCACTCAAACTGGCATGTTTTACAGTGCAGACCACCCACTCACAATACTAGAATCAGGCCAGAAGACAGCGGATCTGTCCAGAACTCATCAGTCCGGTTCGGTCCACAGAGCAGACAGGCTTTCTCACTGTTCAGCCAGGCATGGATGGACAGACTGCGAGGGACCGGTTTGCTCTGGGAGGAGGGCGGGAAACCAACACAGGAATGGGAAAACTCAGAAAATGACAGAGGAATGCAACGGGTGGATATGTACAAGGTTTTATATTTTTACTATTATTGGTTTTTAGAGAAAAGTATGACGCCATATTAAGGCCATTCCAGATACAAAAACAAAAGTTTCCCAAAAATAGCACTAAAAATTTTGAGATTAATCCCAGAAAAATTCTAGGAAAAACTTGGAGTTTTAAGTCAAAAATGCAACTCAGAAAATTTACAAAAGTGAAAAATTTCTAAGATTTTATTTAATTAAATTTTTTTTCTTGAAAACTTTGAACTGGAAAGAAGCCAGTATGTGAGCTTTAAACTGTATCAGCTGTCCATGTTTTACTGTGAAAGGGGCTTCAACCCTCCATTAGCTGCACGCCCTCCTTCATAAAGCCGCCCTGAGCAACTGCCCATATGGGACATATCAAAAACTAACTCTGAATGCTGCCTTAAATAAGTTTGAGTCACTTCAGAAAAAAATAAACACAACTCGCCTCACAATTCTCTCACTGCTAAGCTAGCTGCTAGCTTAGCAGTAGGGACACTGGGACACTGCCTGCTGGAAATGTCAAAATAAAAGCACTTCTTACTTGCTATGCTGTGACTAACTCATTGTGTTGTAATTTATACCTTATTCTGAACACATGATGAGAAATTTTAAATATTATATAAACCAGAATTTAGTAGCTTGTACATGTTTATTAAAATTAAAAGATAATACTTTTGTTTTGTTTTTGTAATGACATAGACCCAAGATGTTTGGGTCTATGGGCCTAATCCAAAGCGATGCTGGGTTAAGGTGGAGCTAGATTATCAGAAAATGTTTGTTTACTTAACTTGGACTTGGAAGAAATGACTTATGAACACAGATGAAGTGATTTTTCAATAGTAGATCTCCACCACAGTTTTCAGTTAAAAGAAAAAATTCCTGAAACATTTTCAGGTGTATTCATTGTTAGAAAATGTTGACAAATTTCAATCTAAATATTTTATTTTCTTGCTTTGCATTCTAAATATTCATCAACAGCCTGCTTGGTTTCCATTAATCAGAATCAGCCCATAAAAAGCTGCTTCATTGAACCGCTGCGCTGTGATCTGCTTCCTATCTGTCATTTTTCTCGCCTTGCATCACATCTTATGATTTCTTGGCTCCTCAGGGCTGCAGTAAAATCTTGTTTTTCGCCCACAGTGATTTGGAACCAGATGAAGGATAAAACTCAGAGTTTCAGAGCCAAATGTTCTTTTACTCCCAGCCTGTAAATATGAAAATGTCAGAATGATTCATGAGCGTCAGAAACTTTCCCTGATGTTATGGATGAAGCAGCGCTTTACTTTAAGAAGTATTTCATAATTATCTGGTGTTTTTATTCTAGATATTTCAGTTAATGATTAATTATTACCATTAGTTGACTATTATTTCAATCCGATTAATCGTTTGAGCCCTAAATGTCAACAATGGAGACGCTTTTACATAGTCAACAGTAGGTAAATATAAATATTGAAATGCATGGCACAATGACAATTATTATAGATGATAAATTGTCCCAGTAATTTTTGCGATAAACGATAATATTGTTTTGAAACCATTTGTAAACAACATGACAAATAACATGACAACCCAAACAATAAGTAAAGGAAATTAAAAAAACACTTATAATCAAAACAACAAGTATAAGGAATTAAATATCTGTAAACATGTTTTAACCAAAAGTTCACCACACACACAGATTTTTTATACACAGATTAACACACACACGACGGGAGCTGCGTCTGCAGGCAGCCAGCTGAGCCGGCGCCATTTTTGGAGGAGGACATGCGGCAAAGGTCGTCGGGACCGGGAGTCGAACCCGCGATGTCCGCGGGTCTAAGGCCTCCAAATGTGGGGCGTGCGAACCCCCTGCGCCACCACAGCACGCCCCTGAAACTGATTTTAGAAAAATTATTTTTGCCTGATTTTATTTATTGTATGAATTATTGTCATTTTGGTTGTTAAAATACCAAAAAATCCTCTTAACCTTCTATTTTTGTCCATTCCATGATGTAATTTTTAAACATTACATGATTGATAATTTGATCACTTACTCAAAACTTGAGATGATTTTTTTTAATTTATTTTTTTACCAAATACTTTTTCACTCTTCAGTAAAGATGTGCTACTTGAGACAAATTTTTGGGTAATCTACCAACCGCTGATCGTGACAGGCCTGGCTATAAACACATTTTTATTTCTTAAATGCCACAAAATATTAAGTTTACATTGACTAACTCTAATTTAGACTCCATACATAAACGTCTATCTGGTAAATATTTCCAGTATCTTGTCTCGCTCTGCTGTTTGAAATGCTGGGATGTTGCTGCGGCTCCAGTGCTACATTGGTAGCGACTGAGTCGTTTTTTTTTTTTTTGTTTTTTTTTCATTTCTGTTTCTGTTTCTGGGTGGGTCTCTCTTCACATCAAACATCCCTGCTGTGAAGGTCTGTCGTAACTCTGCAGACTGCCTGGGCCAGCAGCATGACTCACAGCCTCTGGCTTATGATCCACCCTAATCGCCCGAGTCGGCGCTCCCACCCAGCTCTCCCTCATTCTGTCCCACAATCCCTGGATCTTTTTTTTCTTCTTCTAGTCTGTTTTTATTATTTAAGCAGCGCTTGAAGGTGCGGCGCCGTTTATTTGTAGGAAATACAGAAAAATTTGCTGGATGAAAATGAAAAATCCCCCTTAGCGGTTTAGCATGCTGCTAACCAGCAGGACTCTGTTTTATTACTGGGAGTGTTTTCTCTTCAACCTGCAGGTTTTTATGTAGTCAAACCACAACAGCCTCTGGTTTTCAGGGGACGTCCGATGTCCCACACTGCAAAAACACAAAATCTTACCAAGTATTTTTGTCCAGTTAGAACAAATATCTTAGACAAAGAAAAGTAACTTTTCACCAAGAAATAGGAGTTTGTTCTAAGTCAATAATACCTTAAAACTCCTGAAAAAGGTCCTCTTCCATTTGCAGAATATTTCACTTACAACATATGAAAATGTCTTGTTTTAATTAAAATAATCTGCCAGTAGAATAAATACTTTTAAAAATCAATATTAAGGCTTTATTGGCTTAAATCAAGCTCTTATAGCAGGGGTGTCCAAACTTTTTGCAAAGAGGGCCAGATTTGATCAAGTGAAGATGCCCGGGGGCCAATAGTTTGTTCGGACATTTTTTAACTACAAAAGTTTCACAAACTGTTATAAAACAATTTTCATTGTCACAATTATCTTTATTTTTCAAATGACAAAAAAACAAAAACAAATATAAGCCACTCAGGCAAATGAGAACAACTCTAAAAACCCAAATTCTGCCTTTCATTCATATCTGTAGAGTCAGATAACATTGAACAAACTGTATGAAATACCTTAAATTTACATGAGTTTAAAAATATCTTTGCCTCAAGAACATTTTAAACAGGAGTTATAAGTAATGCAAAGTTGTCTGTTATTATTAAATCTTAAAACAAGTGAATTTTGCTCGTCATTTACTATATCTTTCAGAAAGTAATAGTTTGTATCACATCTACAGGTTCATAACCAAATCTTACTCAAGAGTTTAATAAAAATAAGTGCCATAAATCCAAGTGCATAAATGTTCTTTTGGCTCTTCACTGCTGATAGTGACAGACGTTGCCGTTCAAAATACTCAGTTTCATGTCCTCAACTCTCAGTGCCACACTGTTACTGCCAGGCAAACATTTTTCTCAAATTCTTGCTTCTTCTCAGGGCAAAATGTTCTCCACCATTTTCATAACACAGTCTTTGATAAATGTACCTTCAGTAAAAGGTTTGCCATGTTTAGCTATTAACATTAACTTCGTAGCTTTGGTGGTATTTTCTTTTGACTCACAGGCCCGCGTGAAGAATCGCTGTTGTGATGCCAGTGCAGCTTGGAGCTGCTTCACTTTTTCAGCACGGTCACTTCCTGTTAGCTTGTTGTATGTGTTAGCATGTTTAGTCTGGTAGTGTCCTTTTACGTTGAAATCCTTAAACAAGGCAACCATCTCATTACAAATTAGACAAGCACAATTGCCTTGATTTTCAGTGAAGAAGTGTTATAATTCCCATCTCTCTTGAAAGCGGCGGCCCTCACTGTAAACTTGTTTTCTTTGCAGTGGCCATGGCAGAAATGAGTGGAGAGCGGTTCGCTGCACGGAGGCAGACTGATAGTATTAAAGTGGTGCTGCCACCATTTGGTGAAAGGAGGAATTACAGTTTCAAGTTTTATGATTTATTTATTCTGTTTCACAGTGCAGGCGGGCCATAAATAATACATTATAAAACCGAAGCTGCGGGCCGTATGAATTCTGACCGCGGGCCGTGATTGGCCCCCGGGCCGGACTTTGGACATGCCTGTCTTATAGCTTTCTAAAAAGTTACTTGTAAGTTAAGATATTTGCACTAGAAACTAGACCAACACTACTTAGTAAGAGTTTGCGTTTTTGCAGTGCACTTGTCCTTGTAGATGTTTCTCAGTAGTAGGAGATTACTGCTGCTCAGCAGGCAAAAAAAAATATTAGGTCAGCAACGATTAATCAGCTGGTGACCCAATTTCACCAGCTAGCAAACACACATTTAAAAACCTAATTATTCTTCTGGCCTTTCTATCAACAACTTGCGCTTGATTTTCATGCTAGAACTGAGTTTGAGCTTTTTTTGTTGTCTGTCATTTAATGCTGAAAAATGTGTCAAAATATAAGCTTTTGATTTCACTCTATCCATAATTATTGTATTATATTTAAGTAATCAAATGCTGCTAAACTGTTGACATGATCTTTCCTCTTTTATCCACAATTTCCTCTTCAGTTGCATAATTTAAGGTTTTGGTTACTCACATTTGGTGTGTACCTTAGTATTTAATTTGTATTTTGTATTCTTTTGCACTTTACTTACTGTGTGTTATCTTTGTTTTTTGCCTGGGAGCTGCTGGTAACTTCAATTTCCTGAGGGAGTCTTCCCAAAGGATCAATAAAGTACAAGTCTAAGTCTAAGTCTAAGTCTGATATTTTCCTTCCACTCCACCCAGATCTATTTTTATTTTTAGACAGTTATGAGGCTCGTAGGTGAAAACATGAAGCTGCTCCCACATACTCAGGTGTACGTTCTGATTCTGTGTGTGGTTTCATAGAGGAACGTACTGATTTCCAACATTTATCATGTCAAATTCCTTCATTTCCCAAAATCCAAATGGATAGTAACCAATTTAATGAGCTAGCTGGTAGCCTAGCATCTGTTTCTTCTCTACCAATAACACTATTTTGCAGTATATTTAAAACAAAAACCATTCCATTCTGGATATTGACTGACATGAAATGCTCACATTGTGATACATCTTTCAGCCATATATAAAGCCTTAATTCTTTCTTTCATTATTCTGGCATTTAGCAAAATTACCGTAATTTATTTTGGTGTTTCTAATGGACCTAAAATAAGAGAACTTTGATCTTATTTAACTGTAGATGGTGAGGAAAATATTATGTAAACTTCTGGTTCTGACTATCATTATCGCAACATTAATCAAATGATAATATTGTTGTTTTGAGACCATTTTCAAGTAATATCATGTAATAATAATAATGCAAGAACACATTCTCAAAGATAAACTGTAGATTTAAAACAGAAACAGCAAACAAAATGAATTATAAAGTCTCTGGAAACAAAACTGTCCTTCAATGCCTGCATACCAGCTGCTTTTCCCCTCATTTTCACTCAGCTTGCAGTTCATTGTTTTCATTTTCTGTTTTGTTCTTTGTTGCTTTCATTTCTCTGTCTCTTGTATGGCTTGACTTGTGATGCTGGTACAGCTCTCAGCTGAAACGTGTTAACTTTCTCCTCTGGGTTATAAAAGCTGCTGTTAATGTTCAGGAAGTGACCTTTTAAAGATGAGTCTCCGTCTCCTCAAACTGTTCTCCCCTTCAGGAAATGCTTGGAGCTTATGTCTTGTCATCAATATTGGGTTCAAGTTTTGTTTGTGCCTGATGATGACCTTTAGCTAAAGGTCAGAGCTAGATAAATGCCACCATCCAGCCTATTAGTCCTTGGGTTGAAATGTGCAAGCATATGAGATATTAATGCAATAAAATGTGTGGACTGCAGTTCTATTGTGCTGGTGCACTAAGGTTTTTCTTTTGTATTTATTTGCTAATCACATTGCCGCCTTCTCTTCTTCCTCGCTGCAGATCTGATGCTAGCTTGCAGCCGTTGCCACCATGTTTGCCAAAAAGAAGAAGTCTCGAATCCAGATCTCTGCTCCGTCCAACTTTGAGCATCGTGTCCACACGGACTTTGACGAGCAGGAGCAGAAGTTCGTCGGGTTGCCGCGCCAATGGCAGTCCCTCATCGAAGACACGGCCAAGAGGCCAAAGCCTTTCATCGATGTGACGGTCATCACTACCGTAGAACCGCGAAAGGTGAGAGGAAACGCGTTTTCTGTCGTGTCTCGAAGATGTTTCACTCAAAAGGCTTCTTCCCTTCCAGTGTGGAGGAATATTTTTGGTCGAGATCTTCAACGAAATGAAGAACTTGAGTAGCTTTCAACCGCTGAAAGGTTTCTTAAAGCTCCTAAAGTAGCATAGGTCAAATAAAGAACTATGTCGTCTGCATAAAGGTGAACTTTTAACTGTAATTTGACTCATTTCAGTGTTTAAATGTGAGTCTTGGTGGAGTTTTGATCACTTTTGAAGACGGAGTTCATACAGGTGCTTGAAATGTTTGAAAATTCTCAAATTTCATTGGGTGATTTCAAGGTTTGAAAAGTGCTTGATATTCAAACTGGACAATTTTGTAATAAAGTGCAAACTAACATTTGAGTGAAATCCTAGATTTGAAAACGTTACTTACAATTGAAACTAGATATTTACAGATAATTAATTTTTCTTTCTGTCTGAAGTTAAATAAAACCAATGTTTTTAGATTTTATTTTAGTTGGAATAACCCAAATTATTTATATTTGCTAAATGCCAGAACGCTCAGCATGAACATTTTAGAGAATTTTTTGTAACTTTTTCAGACCAGTCTGATCAACATTTACTTAACTTTTGTTATATTATTGTTTACGTTGTCCCTGCTATAGAATGCAGAATACTATCACAATATATTGTGATAATATAATAAATGACATCATATAATGGGGACTTGAAACTGTCTTTTTTTTTTTTAGTGTTATTGATTTAACTCCAAAGTGTGATGTTTTTAAAAGTTACCTTGAAAACGCTTGAAATGTTCATGAATTTTACCATGGGAAAACTCAGCGAAGAATATATTGCCCAAGCATTTATTTAAATGTAAAGAGTGCCTAACTATGCAGGATAGCAGCGCTCTGATTTTATGGAGAGAGGACTTTGAAAATGACTGGATCCTTTCCATGCTTTAGATTTAAAAAAGGCACTTTTCTGTCCTGTAAACGCCAGACGATCGTACGAGGCACGAAGCTGGGAGCAGACGGCTCTTTAACGTGGCTGCTGGACGAGTTCGACACCATGTCCGTAACTCGATCGAACTCCCTGCGACGAGGCAGCCCCCCCACTCAGCCCCGCAGGGATTCCAGCTCCGCAGGTGGAGAGCAGGAGAACGGCGACCCCCGACACAGGCACCACCCAGACAGGTAGGAAAAATAACTTTCTTTTCTAAAAAACAAAATAAAAACATTTTCAAAAAGTGGCTTTTATCTCAATCAGCCCTTCTAACAACCAGGATGAGAGTTTTTGTAAGTCTGTCTATGACATTTACTCAATTACATTTGAGTAACTTTTTTGAAAAAAGTTTACTTTTAGGAGTATTTTTACCACGCTGTACTTTGAGTAAATTTATTATGAAGTGTCTCTACTCTTAATGGAGTAAAATTTCTGGATTTTCTACCAAAACATGTTTTAACCAGAAATCCACCAGACTCAGACACACACCTGCAGTTTCTGTTCAAGTTTCATAAGTTTTTTACTGAAAGGAACTGATTTGGGAAAAATTATTTTGCCTGATTTTGTTATTTTTTTGCTATTTATATAAATTATTATCATTTTGGTTCTTAAAATACCAAAATTCCCACTTTATATTTTGGTCCATCTGATGATGTAATTTTTAAATATTAAATTATTGATAATTTGATCAGTCACTCAGTAGACTTTTTACCAAATACTTTTTTACTCTTGCGTAATTTCTTGCTATTTTTTACTCGAGTAAGAACATGTTGAAGTAGTTTTGCCTGTGCTGCAGTACAGTTTTTGGATACTAGAGTTGACTTGAATTCAAAGTTCAAATAAATAGAAGCTGTCAAACAAAATGGCCGCCCTGAACGAGGTGACATCACTCTGCACTATGGAAACTCACAAAGTGCGTTGGTGGGAAAACCAAAAATTAGATGAATTGATTAGAAAATAACTGATTAATTGGTGTTGCTAACTGCATGTTTGCGGCTCTCAGGGACAGACTGAGGCAGGACTACCCGGGCGGAGGGGACCCGCAGCATGGGCAGCGTGGCGTCCAGCCCAGGGACGAGGGCGGGCAGGGCCGGCCCCAGCAGCAGCCGAGGGGCCAGGAGCCCAGCAGGGCCTACAGGGAGCGGTCCGGCTCGGGACAGCAGCCTCGCAGAGACCCCCGGGACCGGGACCAGGTACCAACCAAGACCCAAATGATTCACTCAGTTTTAAAGTAAAACTTACAGTACAGTTTTTGGATTCTCTGCCAATCTCTGCAGCCAGTTAAATTCTGATCAGTGCATCTCAGCTTTTGAATCTGCAGATTTTTCTTCCTTTTTATACAATTAAATGTAGTTAAGAACCAGCCTGTTGTTGTATTTTTATCAACCTCTCTGTTTTTCAGGACCAGGTGATCCGCCGGGACCAAGCCAGCGACCACCGGCCCAAGTCCAGCTATGCGGCGCGTGACGGCAGCCCCACGTCTCCGAGGGACAAGAGGCCGCTGTCGGGACCCAACATCCGAACGCCCAACCTGCCGGTGACCGAAGGCGTGATGAAGACGGCCCAGCAGAACACGCGGCCGTTCAACACGTACCCGAGAACGGACAGCGACGGAGGACGCAGTCCGACGGGACAGGTAGGAGTCGACCGAGTTTATCGAAGCTACTGCTGGATAGTTCTGTGAAGTATTTCCTCCTCTAGATCCGGTATTTATCAGAATCCGGTATTTACCGCAGTTTTTTGTGTGGCTGCTTGACATCCTGGAAAATGCTTGAATTTCAATTAGATGTTTTCAAGATCTGGAAAGTTTTTGATTTCTGTATAAAGTCCTTTAAAGTTCTTCATATTCAAACTGCACAGTTTGGTATTAAAGTTCAAGCTAATGTTTGATTAAAGGCATAAATTTTTAAAACGTTATCTACAATTGAAACCAGATATTTTCATACACCTCGTAAAAAGTCAGACATTTTTTTCTGGCTGTCTAAAGTTAAATCAGACTAAACTTTTCTTGTTGCATCTTGTTTTGAATCAGTTTGGTTAGAATCAGCAACATTATTTCTATTTACTAAATGCAAAAAAACTGATAATTTTTCGAGATTTTTATTGTAACATTCTTTGTATTTTGTGTTTAATCTGAACAGAAAGGTAATTTACCTCAACATGTTTGAATTATTTTAATATACACAATATTTATTATTCCTAATGGCTCAAGGACCTATTGATCTGTGTATTTGAAATAAAGTTTGGACTATAATTTATACTTTATACAATGTTATTGAAATTATGGAAGTTTTTGTTAAATTACTGTTTTGTTTTCGCGGTAGAATCGCTCAAACAAAACATGGAGATGAAGATATTATTAATTCAGTGCAAAGGGAAAAATAACGCAGAAAAATCTTTGAGGAACAACTAAAACCAGTTTTTTTTTCTCGCTGTTTGTGTCATCTACACTACACACAGATTAGTTGCCATAGCAACTGACAAAAACTTTCAGGATTCAACACCAGAAAACACTCAAACATTTCCCACTACATTCAGTCTTTTACAGTTTTATGTTTTTAGGATTGATGTTTATTTTGCAATTATTAATAAGTGATCACTGTGGTAGATTAGCTACTGCTGCTATTAGCTAAGCTAACTCAGCAGTGGCTCATTAGCTAATTTAAACACCTGCCCTACCGATGATCTGTCAGAGTTGGTGTTTATGTCGCCTTTTCATTTTGTAAATTTGGGATTTTCTGCTGTTTTTCGTCTCTACTGTCCAGGTGGTGCGTCACCATGAGTCTTCCCCCCAGAACGGGCCCACCAGCAGCTCCGCCCGGGGTTCCTCCAAGCCCCCAGTCAGCCTCCCTCATTCCCACCACGCATCCCACCCCATCCTGACCCCGGACTCCTCCCAGCTGCCGCACACTCCCCACCCCAACGTACCGGCCCCGCGGCCCCCCGTGCCCGCGGCGGCCCCGGGGTCGGGCGCGGCGCCACAGGGCCGCTCCCCGCAGCGGGAGCCACAGAGGGTTTCCCATGAGCAGTTCAGAGCGGCGCTGCAGCTGGTGGTGGATCCCGGCGACCCGCGGACCTACCTGGACCACTACATCAAGATCGGCGAGGGATCCACGGGAATCGTGTGCATCGCAACGGTGAAGACGACGGGGAAGCTGGTGGCCGTGAAGAAGATGGACTTGAGGAAGCAGCAGCGCAGGGAACTTCTCTTCAACGAGGTACTGCTTTAACAGCCGGCCGCTTTGACCTCTGACCCCTCCTGGACGTGGACTGTGGCTGAAACAAAGCGTTTTCAGAAAAGCTGTAAACATTCCAGCAAAGTGTGCTGCATAACCAAAACAAGTCAACAGTTTCACAGTTTAGGAAAATTAATCCACACTGCAAAAACACAAAATCTGACAAAGTATTTTTGTCTAGTTTCTAGTTTAAATATCTTAGTACACTTGAAATAAGACAAAATTAACTAAAAAGTAACTTTTCTGCAAGATATAGGAGCTTGTTTTAAGTCAATAATTTCTTAATATTGATGAAAAAGTTCTAGTTCTGCTGGGAGATTATTTCACTCTTGGGATTTTTTCCATGCTGTAGTGAAACTAGTACTGTTTTAAATGTCAGTACTTTTTACACTTGGCAAAATGTAAGGTTTCAATTGTTGATGACTTTGTATTTTTTTGTTTTTATGATGCAAAGCACTTTGAACTGCCTTGTTGGTGAAATGTGTTATACAAATAAACTTCATTGATTGAATCAATATTAAGGAATTATTAACTATTGACAAGCTTCTGCATCTTGCTGAAAAGTTACTTGTAAGTGAGTTTTGTCTTATTTCAAGTGTACTAAGGTGTTTGCACTAGAAACTAGATCAAAAGTACTTGGTAAGATTTTGTGTTTTTGCAGAGTGGATTCATTTTCCTAAACTGTGAAACTGTTAACTTGTTTTGGTTTTGCAGCAGACTTTGCTGGAATGTTTACAGCTTTTCTGAAATGAAAGCATTTCTTTGCTGCTCACTCCAGATGCCAAAAATATTTAATTTTGATATAAAATAAGTCATGTTTTCATCCCATTGTTGTCTAAATTTTGAGTGAAATTTTAAAACGTTGCAAACATGGAAATAAATGGAAAATACGAATTAGGCGAGAATTTACAGGTTTAGAGCAAATCAACCAGGCAGATGTTGTCAAATGTTGCCGTCACGCATGGCTGTAATAAACAAGATCTAGAGGTTGTAAACTATCATGAACCACACATCTGAGAGAACCAAATTATCCAATCTCAGCCGAAGGTTTGAACTTTGCCTCTGGTAAGGCACAGACCCACTAATGAAGGGGGAAGTTCGCTACGTCAGAACTTATTTAGCTGCGTCAGAACCTATGTGTTTCCATTAACGTTTTAAAAAAATGTTATGGAAAAGCCAAAAACCACCCCAAACAAGCATAGAAATCTTTTTGGCAAAATTGAGAAAGTTATTTTGAATTTTGCTGTTTTCATCAACTTTCTCTAATGCGATGCATCAAAATGCAGATAAAAAAATAGTTGATGGAAACTTGGTTGTTGATTAGATAAAAAAAGAAGCATGCAAAAATACAGGCAACAAGGTCTGTAAAGAATTAGAAACTATGCAGAACATCATCCATATATCTATATAAACTATAAGACAAAATTCTATGTTTTAGAAAATTATAATATTGTGAAAAAGTTTAAGCTTATTCTTAGAAAGTTGAGTGGAAGGAAAAGGTGCACCAGATACAGACAGTAGCTAGAGTGAATTGTAGTCCATGTTCAGAAAAAAAAAATTTTACCATTTAAAAAAAAAATACTTCTATGGACTACAGAGCAAAAAACTCTATTTTATACTACCATCAAGTAGGAATGTACTCTCATGAGTCTCAGCTGTGTGATAATGATTCCTGGTCGTCGGTTTTGTTTTTCCCGGTGACGGCAGGTGGTGATCATGCGGGACTATCACCATGACAACGTGGTGGAGATGTACAACAGCTACCTGGTGGGCGACGAACTCTGGGTGGTCATGGAGTTCCTGGAGGGAGGAGCGCTCACCGACATCGTGACGCACACCAGGTGACGGCTGAACCCGTCGTCGTGGCGACGCAGCTGTTTGTTTTTGGGTTTTTTTCCTTAACAGAAACTGCAGGTCTTTGCCAGATTTCCTGGAATTTCTTGGATTATAAATTGGAAGTTGAGTTTAATTTTTGAGGTTTAACCTTTGCACATTTCTGGTACACCCCTAAATCTGATGCATAAGCAACTATAAGTTATAAAAAATTTTGTTGTTGAGTTCATATGTCTATTTACTCAATACTTTAGCGGCAAAAAGCAGTTAGTGAATTAAAATTGATATTTATTTTCTGTTTTTTTTTTGCTTTCGATTATTTAATTATCCACCCTGTAATTAACTTGATTAAATATTTTAATCGAGTCCCATCAGTAATTTTATTCTGAAATTTGGTGAAATGTTACAAAATGTTGAAAAATGTGGAACTAGAAATGTGTGAAATCTCACTACAGCTTATTTATCAGAAACTTTCCACCTTCTGATGAAGACATCTCTTTGAAACAACTAAAAAATAGAATGGAATAGAAACAGTTTTTTATTTTCCCACAAAGGAGAAAATAAGTACTTAAAGTGTTAAAAACAATGTATAAAATACTAAAAATAAATGTTTTCATTAAACTGATCTGAAATCAGCAGAAATATTTCTGTCCAGTAGGGGGCATCATTGCACAAAGTGATGGAGAATCTGTGCTGTGATCTGGTATTTTTCCACAGTAGCAGCTTTTTAATGTCTCCAGTGTCTCTGCTGCTTTTCTTGGTGCCAAATTCAAATCAGTCGCCCATGAAATTCAGTGAAACTCTACAATCCAGAAAAACTAAATCCTAGATGACTTTGGTTTCTGTTTGACTCTGCAGGATGAACGAGGAGCAGATCGCCACCGTGTGTCTGTCGGTGCTGAAGGCGCTGTCTGTCCTGCACACTCAAGGAGTGATCCACAGAGACATCAAGAGCGACTCCATCCTGCTGACTCATGATGGCCGGGTACGTAGCCGCCGTACGGCAAAAACACACAACGCCCTCCAAGTTCGAGAAGCTTCAAAATAAACTGAGCTGTTCAGAAATATTGGCGTCTTTACCGTCTACATCCACACAGAAAAAGGGATATTTCTCCATTTTCTGTTTGCAGAGGCTCCACAGTCCTGGTTCTATCATTTATCTTTCTTTTCTTCATCTCCGTCTTCAGATTTTCTCTTGAATTTTGGTTATTAATTGAGTTAATTTGGTGGGGGTTTTTTTAAATCATCCCTTATGTTTACGTTTCAGGTATTTTAAAGAGCTCTGACACGTTTTACTGGGTCCACAGCATCACACATTTACCACCTTACTCAACAGTGAGGTTCATTTGAAGTTTTTCATGCAGAAATTTTAATCTAAGTGTGTTTTCCCACCTGGTGGAAACTAAAGTTGCAACATTGGTTGAAAGAAAGAGAACCAGCTGCTGTGGTTCTTTCTCTCTGCTCTGAGTCAAACCAACCAAACCCTTTGAGCAACCTGTTCCCCTCCTCACCTGTGGGGGCGCTGCACCAAGAATCACTGAAGAAAACGACACAAAAACCTTGAAAGACACTGAGCGTAACTCTAGTCTTCATGAAATGTAAACAAAAATGGAGTAGTGTCAGATTTTAGCGGTTGGAGGATTTCTCTTTAGTCTTTGATAAAGAGCCACAAGCCATTTCTCCAGCTAGCGCTAAGCTAGTGAGTTTGTTTTGGTTGTATTTACCCAGAATGCCCTGCAGTCCACTTCCTGCTTTTAGAGCGGTCTCCGGTCTGCTTGGCGTTTATGTATTCAAACCGCACTATAGTAGCGCCGCACGGAGGGTGATTGATGGTGCAAAGACCCGCCTCCTGGCTCTGATTGGTTGTTTCTAGTTAGCGCTGGGAGAGAAGCTCAGTTTTGGTGTTTTTTTTGTTTTTTTTACAAACCCCAAAAAACATTACATATTTTACATATTTTAGAAATATGTAAAATCTATTTTTATAAAAGTTACATACTGCAGCTGTAAGGCCATTTACACATATTTAGTTATTTATTCATATTAGAACCAATCCTCAGCTCTTTCTTTACTTTTTTTCCTTATTCTAGTTTCTATTGCAGTTAAGAACAATAACTTTTCCACTTCTTTAAAGAAAAGGAACTTGGATTGAGATGTAAATAAAAACAGTCTGGTGTTAAGAGTGGCCTAATTTCTAGTTCCTAGTTTTTTGGTATTGTTGCTGAGCTGCAGCAGATACCAGATCACTTCCTGCGTGGTGACAAGCAGGTTTCTGCTTTCTGCAGAAAATGAAACCAGCCTGGTTGCATAGCAACTCCGAAGTGAGAAGCGCCTCAGTTTGCTTAGTGTCACAGTCAGCAGAACAGTTTATTACACTAATGTTGGCGATGCAGTGTTAGCTCAGGTGAGTAATAAACAGAAAAAGAACATTACAGTCACTCTGTGTGTTACATTACTTGCAGATTATTATGGCCGTCTGTCTTTCATTGGGTAAAAAATGAGCTTTGCCATCTATATGCATCATAACAATTAAATTAAAGCTTATACGTAACTGTAATATACTAGTTTTTGTACTTTTTATAAAACCAAATTAACTATTTAATTGTTTCTGTCAGGTTTTTGATCATATCTCTAACGTTGCATTGGTAACAGCAATGCATCAGAAACATCTCTTATTACCGATATCAGCGATTTATTTATCGCAATTTCCAGACTATATGTTGTTACTTTTTTCAAATGAGTTGAACACTGTGGCAACAATTATGTGGCTAATATAGACACATTGCAGCGTGATGTCATGCATGCAAGATCCCACCTCCCATTTATCCACTGGAGGGCAAAAAACCGCTAGCATTATTTAAGCTGTTAAGTTATCAACATAAGTCTAAGCTAAGTCTTAAATGTACCTATTATATATAAAAGAAGAAGGGACGCAATGCTTTGATGCTAATTGTCTACAACAACTAGATTAAAAGGCCAGGAAAAAGTTTTAAGAAAAACATAGTGTAGAAGAGCTAGCTATGCTAGCTTGACTTTGACATCCTTAACGTGTAGATGTGCTGCAGAATTGTTGTTTCGGTTGAGTTTTTTAAAAAAAGCAACAAACACACCAACTGTGGCAGATCATCAGTAGAGCACTCTACCACTGCTGTGTTAGCTTAGCTAATAGCAGCAGTAGCTAATTTACCACAGTGATTACTTATTAATAATCGCAAAATAAACACGAAGCCTGAAAACATAAAACTGTAACAGTCTGAATGTTCATGCGCAAAATTTCCAGATGGAAACATTAACATGCAACTCGTCAACACGGATGTTTACCTTGAGATGAAAGAGACAAAAAGAGTGACTGAAGAAGTACCATGTTTTCCTGACTATACATCGCATTAGTCAAAGCATTTGACAGGAAAAGGAAAAATGTATAGAAAGTTGCACTATTGTATAAGTCACATTTATTTAGAAAGTGTTAAACCTGAGCATCAATTAATTTTTATGGAGAAATAATCACCTGATCACTGGATTGATGTTCAGTCTAGAAAGAGCTGATCTTTTCACATCTTAAGATGTGGTGTTTGCTACAAATGATCAGGCGTTAACTAAAGTAAAAAGAAAAATCTGCAGAATTTTACCATTGTAATGCAATTAATCCTCAGAATAATCAATTAATAAAATAGGCATTAGCTGCAGTCTTAACATGGATAAACTTGCTTTATTTATCCACGAAGCGCTGCCTCTCTCTCTTCCTTTTCAGTTGCACCAAAACAAAGTTTATTAACTTGCTAGTTTTGAGTTGAACCTGACCCTCTTTTGCTTATGACAATCAACAATGTACAAAGTCACACATTTTGAGTTTAGATGAGCTAATGTGTAAACCACAGTGGAAGCTGACTTTTGTCTGTGGTTTGGCGTCTTCGCTTGTTTCACCCAGAGTTCTGGACTCCAGCTGCTGCAGCAGGCGTCGCTTTGTCTCATTGGTTTCAAGCCAGAAGATAAAACCAACACAGTTACCCACAATCTGTTTCATCGTCTGCTGCTAATAATTCAGAGCTCATACTGTTAACCCAGGGTTTGACTCTCTGCTTTAACCTCTGGAGGATAAGAGGTTTGTTTGTGTCGTAGAAAATGTTTTGCACACCCGAGACGTTGAAATGTGTGTCATCTTCTAATAGTTAACAGACTGAGGTCAGTAAAAATGTGACAACTTTCAAAAATGAAAGAGCGCTCCAGTTGTAGTGGGATGTTTTACCAGAAAATGGCTTTACAGATTTATGAAGGTAAACCAACCAGGATGTGCTTAGGCCTGAAACGATTAATCACAGTTAATCGATTGTAGAAATAATTGTTAACTAATTTAGCATCTTAACATTACAATGTCACAATAAGCAATAAATCAGTTAATTGCATGATAAATTAAAACAAACTCAATAATTTCCATTTATTGGTTCTCTCTTTTCTTTCTTTTCTAACAGGATGATAAAAGTTTCAGTCTGGTGTTTTGGTCTCAACTTGCTCTTTTTTTGAAGGACAGTTTTGCTATTATTTTTATTTATTTGTTTTGGATAATTTAAATGTCTTCCAGTTCCAGTGTTAAATGTTCATCTGAGTTTAAAGCTTATTGATCTTTGAGAATGTGTTGATTCTAGCATTCAGTTACATGAAAATGGTCTCAAACCAACAATATTATCGTTTATCGCAATAACGTCTGGAACAATTTATCATCCAGCAAAATTGATCACGACAGGCTTAATTTCACTCGTTATTTTAAAAGTGAAAAATGTCCTGTATCGTTTCTCTTGACTTGACGAACTCTGCAGCTGTGCGGCTCCAGCTCGGTTCTCTGTATTCTCACACTTTCAGCCTTTATTTTTGGACATGTGCAAAATGTTTGGATGCAAATGTCACTTTTTTTTTTACCAAATAGAGATAATTTGCTTGCAGGCATCCATGGTTTTGGTTTGCAATTCTCAGAGCAGGCTGCAAAGTTTTGGTGTTTGGGTGTGAGGGACTTTGTGGTTTGACCTTGCAGGGGAAGCAGACCCAATCAACCCTGAAGCGTTTCTCGGCAGAAGGATGGGCGTGTGTTTGACCTTCCTCATGAACCTGCTTGCTGTGTTTTTTTCTTTTTATTCTCATCATTATCTGGTCCTAAATTACTGTACTGTTCAGTTGAATATAATTATATCAGGTGTTGTGTGGCATCTGCTGAGGTCATGTAGCACATTTGTTGAATGAATGTGTTTGCGTAAATGAGAGTCACTTCTCTGAACCAGCCTGTTTCATTTCCCTCTCGGGGTTTGAGCGCTGCAGCCGGCCTTGTGGTCGGCGTCACAATCTGCTTCTCAACATTACTCAGCCAGGCGCAAACTTTCTGAGAAAGAGAAAGGTGGGTTCTCAGCTGTCCACTGCAGGAGGCTGCAAAGTTATGTCCCAGATATTCAAACAGCTCTAACAAAGGTACCACTTTGTTTTGGATTAAAACGCCTAATAAAGCAGAAAATTTGTTTTCTAACCTGTAGGTTGCTTTCACACCCAAAAGCCAACAGTAGGCTCAGTTTGATTTGGGACCAAAGTTGCAACACACTGCAAAAAACACAAAACCTTACAAGGTATTTTAAGTCTAGTTTATAGTCTTGGCATAAGATACAACTAATTTACAGTTCTAGCTCCACTGACGGATTGTTTTACTTATGGGAAAATGTAAGTGTATTTTTTCATCATTATTAAGGAATTATTGACCTAAAACAAACTCTTGTATCTTGCTGAAATGTTAGTTATAAGTTAGTTTTGTCTTATTTCAAGTATACTAAGATATTTGCACTAAAAACTGGACCAAAATTATTTAGTAAGGTTTTGTTGTATTTGTTACACTTTCAGCTGCTGTGGTTTTGTCACATTGCACTGTCAAACATACCAAACATTTTGGAAAACCTGTTCCCCTCCTGAACTGTGGGGGCGTTGCACCAAGAACGAGTGAAGAAAACAACACAAAAACCTCTAAAGAAGAGACGGTGTGACTTCCTTCTTCACCAAATGTAAACAAAAGTGGAGTAGCGTCAGATTTTAGCAGTTGATGGAGTCCTTTTTTTGTCTTTGGTTAAAGATGACAAGCCATTTCTCCCGCTAATGCTAAACCAGGGGTCAGGGGTCCCTGACCTCAAGTCAAGAATGATGAAGAATTTGGACAACAAAGCAGAAAACAACTGATAATCCAAACGATTTGGAAACCGTTTTTCTTTTATTTTTACGTTTTTTGTTTAATGACTTTTTGTGGCCTACCAGAAATGGAAATTTTTATCTTTTGGCCTCTGCGTTTGTTTTGGTTGTATTTACCCAGAATGCCCTGTGTTGTAGTCCACTTCCTGCTTTTAGAGCGGTCTCTGGTCCGCTTGGCGTTCACATATGGTTTCAGAGCCTGGCGCAATAAGCAATTAATTAACAGGGCTGGTGTGAATGCGGCCTATATTTCTTGCCATAAACCATCTTAACATCACTGCGTTTGTATTTCCGTCTGTGTGTCTCCAGGTGAAGCTGTCAGACTTCGGTTTCTGCGCTCAGGTTTCTAAGGAAGTCCAGCGGAGGAAGTCTCTGGTTGGAACGCCGTACTGGATGGCACCAGAGCTCATATCCAGGCTGCCGTACGGACCAGAGGTGAAAATTACTGATAAATTATTATGTTTTCACAAAGTTAATGTACATGAAACATGCAGGTGAAAACAAACTAACTTCTTCTCTTTCTGTGACCTTTTATTCATCTTTTTTGATGTTTTTCTGCTGGGCGTTTGCAGGTAGACATCTGGTCTCTGGGCATCATGGTAATAGAGATGGTGGACGGCGAGCCGCCATACTTCAACGAGCCGCCGCTCAAAGCCATGAAGATGATTCGAGACAACCAGCCGCCCAAACTGAAGAACCTGCACAAGGTGAAACTGCTGAAGCAGGCCAATCAAAACCAGGATGTGAAATCTTTGTTTCTTTGTGAGGAATGTGAAACGTGGTTGTTTCCCCACGTCGTCTTCAAGGCCAAAATGTTCCTTTACAATGTTGAAAGAGTTGAGACACAAGATGGGAATAGAGTTGAGTAATCTGAACTTTTATGCACTCTCACTGCTGCTTTCATAATTACAGAATAAATCAGAATGAAGCAGAAATCTTTGGAACAGAACATAAAATCTGTTTCGTTACAGCGATCAGTCCAAATGTTTCTTTAAGTTTAGCTTTGGGTCATCAGGATCAAGATGTCTATAATTGTATTTTTACTGTGAAATGTATCAGATATATTTAGTGAAAGCGAAACTGACACCTTCTGTCCAGCTGACGGGTTTATCATCTACAGTATGTGGTCCAGGTTCTTATCAGCTTCGTCATTTCCCCATTTCCATTCATTTCCACCGAGCTGTGAAACGGCACGAAAACAGCTGGTTGGGAAATATAGCAGAGCAGGACATTTCAAATAGAGCTGCAGGTAGCAATTAATATTACATTTATTCTGACAATTAAACAGTTATTTGACGACTAATCGATTATTCAGACAATAACATGATTATTCTAACAATTGTTCTGATGATTAATCGATTTTTCTAGTTATTACACAAACGATTAATTATTCTGACAATTGAATATTCTGTTAATTGGGCTGCCGATTACTTGATTATTCTGACAATTAATCGGATAAGAAAATTGGCACGTTCTGCATATTTTTCATTAAACCATTTAAGCCTATTTATGCAATAGCAAAAATCCATTAACATCAATATTTTTAAACAAAATAAACATTTTACAAACACACTCAGAATCCAGAATTCATTTTGCATTTAAGATGAAAAAAACATTTGTCTTAAAAAAAAAAAATCTCCTGTTAAGCACCTTTTCCTATCCAGTTATTAATTGATTAATCCCAAAAATAATCCCCAGATCCGCCCTACACTGTAACAGAAAGGTTTCAGCTTCTCACATGTTGATGGTAAAGTATTTTATTAGATTCCAGAAACGATTCATCAAAGGAATAATATTTTATTTTAGGCAATAAAATGTTTATTTTCTTGTTTAAAAGTGGAATTAAATTTTTTATTTGCATCTTTAATGTATTCTTAATAATGTATAAAAGGGCTTTAGTGGTTGAATGAATTTTTTTTTTTTATCAGATTAATCAATAAAATAATTGATTAGTGAAATAATTAATTACAGCCCTAGTTTAAGCTCTGTCCAAATGGAGAAGAGGATGGATCCTAATACCGAGCCTTGAGGTTCTGAAATGACACCGGTGTGATCTGTTTAACTGGAACGATGAAATGTGCAGGATTTGTAGGTAAAACACCAACAGCAGATGGTGTTTTACCTTTAAGTGTCTTTTATTGCATAAAATAGACTTAGACTTATTTTATCGTCGTTAAGACGCGACAGTGAAATTGGGAATGAAATGTCATCGCTTGTAAATAATGTAAAAAATTTAAAAAACCACAGAAAAATCACAATTGTACATAAATATACAAGTAATAATGTATTGCTGAATATTGTATATAACTTAGCATTTTCAGACAGTCTGAAACTAAATACATAATTATCGTCCTAAGAAGTAAATAAATGCCGTGCATGTTTCCCTGCAGGTGTCCCCTCTCCTCAAAGGCTTCCTGGACCGGATGTTGGTGCGTGAGCCGGCTCAGAGGGCGACGGCCAGCGAGCTCCTGAAGCACCAGTTCCTGTCCAAGGCCGGCCCGCCGTCCTGCATCGTCCCCCTGATGCGGCAGAACAGGATGAGATGAAGCGCGGCGCTCGACACCTCCGGTGCTGTGAAGGCGACTCAGGTGGATCAGAATACTCCCGCACCGGGAGCCCAGGCTATGCGGGAGTATTCTCTTATCCGGTGTGAGTCACTGAACTGTGGGGAGCGCGCTCCCCGAATCAGAGGCAATAACGACGAATGCGTGGGTGAATGAGTGTGATATCGTGTGTTTCTGGACGCAGTAAAAGGCTCTTTTTCTTCTTTTTTTTTTGGTGTACAGCCGGGTTCGAAGGAGTCGGGGACGGTTGGAGTAACTTTTTAAATCTCACTTACCGACATTCTGCAAACGTTTCCACTACAGACACTGATCCCGACCTCTGGACCCCTGAATTTACTACTGACAGCGGCGACCTTTGGACTCGGACTGTATTTTGTAGCCATAATTATCTTAGCTTCCTGTTGTAAACGAGCAAAAACACACTAAGTGAACATGTAAACACTGGAGTCATGGTAGCAGAGGACTTTTTTTCCTTCCACTTATTTCCTAATATTCCTGTGTAAAAACGGTGAACTTAGAAAAAGCGTTGATAATTTACCGTCTCTGTTTTTGTGATTGTTGTATTTTGTTTGTTACGATGCAAAAGCACAAAATCTTACCAAATATTTTTGCATAGTTTGAAGTGCAAATATTTCAATACATTTGAAATAAGACAAACTAACTCAAAAATAACTTTTCAGCAAAATAAAAGAGCTTGTCTTATGTAAATAAAATTGATTAAAAGCAGGACTAGTTAAACTGTCAGATTACTTAATTTATAACAAGACATTTTTGTAAATGAAATAATTTCCCAGTAGAATTGGTACTTTTTTTTAATCAACATTAAGGAATTATTTACTTAAATAAAACTCCTATGCCACTTTACAATACGACTTCCCTTACAGATGGCCAGTAATTCATAGCTATGTCATTAATTCATTTTTAAGCACTTTATAAATCACTAATAACTGTTAATTATGCATTAATTATTGTCTAAAGTTGTTGTACTGAATATTTCAGACTACCTTGTAAGAGCAACAAGCATTTGCAAATGTATTTTTGGCATAACATCTCCTTCTCATTCTTAATACAACAGTTATTGATGATTTATTAAGCGTTTATAGATAAATGAATAACATATCTATGAACGATTTATTAGCCATCTATAAAGGGAGCCTTATGGTGAAGTGATGCACAAGCTCCTGTATTTTGCTGTAAAGTTGCTTATAAGTTATTTTCTCTTATTTCCAGTGTAATAACATATTTGCACTAGAAACTACCCAGAAAGACTTGGTGAGATTTTGAGTTTTTGCAGTGTACAGAGTGAAACGTATCGAGCACTGGTGATGAGATGCACAGGAGCTGCACTCGCAGTTCGTTCCTGCAACACTAAACCTTTTAGAAGAGACGCTACGGGAGCATTAACCAATCAGCACACAGTCCCATAACACCAGGTCAAATTTAACTCATTCCTTCTTTATTTTTTAATAACTGTAGCATTTTTTTTAGAACGATAGGCTTTACTTTATGTTTGTTTTTTTAAAATATATATTTAATTTTTTCACTGTAGAACAGGAACTAAAAAACTCAAACTTTTTGATCTCTTGTGATGTTTTTTTTTTTTACGTCTCCTGCTACTAACTGTTTTTACAGTAAACAACGGATGAAATTGACCCGTTCTGTTTCTGAATGACACTTTTTCTCCATTAAATGCCACACTGGGGTATTCCTGAACCAGCAGCCGGGGTGTCAGACGTCCTCAGAGGACGTCTGCAGGTTTATCTGTTTGATTTGGCGCCTGAACTGTAAATAAAATAAACTGTTTGGTTTTCCACATCCGGAGGACCAGCTTACCACCACGTAAAATCAATCTGTTGTATTGATTAAGTGATTCCTGTGTCTGTTGTAAACACAAACAGCTGTTCTAAGGATCCGTTGCAAAGTGATGCCACAAGCACAGGAGGGCAGAAAGCTGCTACATGACTAGCATTGATTTTAACTTGTAATAGTTAAAACCAATAACACTAAGCAATATAACTCGCAGAACCTTAAATGTGCGCCTGATGTATAAAAGAGAAACTGTCGAGATTAGCACAACTAAATAACAAGGTCAGGAAAAGTTTTAATTTAAAAAATGGCGAGGAAGTAGGTCAGTTATGCTAGCTTGACTTTGACAACCATAACATGTAGATGCGATGTGGAATTTGGTGTTTCTATTCAGTTAAAATAAAAAAGGCAACCTAAACTCCAACTCTGACATGTGATCAGTAGAGCAGGTGTTTAGCTAATTTAATCAGCTAACCGCTGCTGTTAGCTTAGCTAATAGCAGCGGTAGCTAATCTGTCACAACTTAATAATCGCAAAATAAACATCAAACCTAAAAACGTACAACTGTAACCAGCTGGATGTTCTCTTTTTTTGAGTGGGAAATGTTTGAGTGTTTTTTGCTGTTGAATCCTGAAACATTAAGTGGCGTTGTTGTCGGTCGCCATGGCAACGAGTCTGCGCGTAGCCAACACAGAGAGCGAGAAAAAAGTGATTTTGAGTTGTTATTTTTCCTTTGCTGTGGCGCACTGCGATAAATAAATCCCTCATCTCCAGGTCTCATTTAGTTAAAGGTTCTGCCGCGGCCGTTACGGATGGCGAGTGAAAGAATCGTCTTTTTGCCCTCCAGCGAGAAATTTCCAGATGTAAACAATAACAGCGAGGGGTCCATAGTCAAATATAACAGCAGTTGGTGTTTTTGGCTACTTTCACACAGCAGGCGATTGCAATCTGTATCCAACTGCCATGACGTTTACAAAGTCATGACTCATTTCTATCGCAGAGCAACCGCCTGGCAGAGGGTTTTACACCTGGGACCAAATGTTTCTAGTATTAAGACACATTTTCTCACTGCCTGATATTCAGTAAGACTGTTTCCTGTGTTTCAGGGTTAATACATTTTTTAAAAAGAATTGTTCAATCTTGCAAGTCTGTGACGGTTTCATTAGTTTTAGTTCAACTCTGTTAAATCTGGCTCATTCCTCCTGACGGAACCGGTGTAATTGGGTCAGGGTTCTAGATCGTCTTGATCACACACAACTTTTTAACTCTGTTTACAACTTTTTAATAAAACTAACAAGGTTTTGTGATGAACACTTAAAAACCTTGACTTCGTCCACACTTTAACTTCCTGGTTGCCGCTCCGATATTTCCGCAGAATATTTTCTTAAACGATGCAATTGCTTTTGTGACGTGCACCAGTTCCACCAGTTCCAGCTTAAATATGTTTCACAAAAGAATCTAAATAAATTGAAAATAATCTAGGATATATTTATTGGTCTGGAGTTTGGTGGTAATATCTGCAAAAGTTAAATAAAGAAGTGAAACTACAAAAGTTTGAAGTGGTAAAAGTGTGAAATAACCGTCAGCCATCATACAGAGACTCAACAGTGTTTATAAACTTAACAGAAAAACCGATGCAAAAATTAAAAGAAATTCAAGCATTTTTTTATTTACATTTTTTATAACAATCTGTTTTTCAATAGTTGCTGTAATATAAAACTTAAGATAACATTAAAATATTTTTTGTGATGCTCATCTTTCTGATTTATGAAGCCGCCTAGCTCCTAAAACTAGCATAGCGTAGCTAGCTTAGTATAGCATAGCAGCGCGAAATGGAAAAGTTTGACAAAAAAAACCCTGGCCTACTAAAATCAGAAGGTCTGAAGCAGCATTTATGCTAAACGGATGTAATAATTATTGAATGGTGAATAAAAATGAGGAAGAAACATTCTGAAAGTCGGCGTTTCTTTGCATATTTTGTAGCATTGACTGTGAGACTACGAACACGAGTCCCCGCTCAGAAGCTAATGCAGATTTTTGATTGATCTGCCTCATGCGAACCTGTAAAAAAGCAGAACTGGCTTTACGTTTAGAGTCTTCATTGTCTCCTCTACCAGAAACGGAAATAAATTATGCTAAATAACCACTGGAACAATAAAACGGAACCATTTTAGACACAAAACAAATGCTTACAAGGCACGAGACGCTCTTATCAGCTGGTAGCATTTGTGTTTTAAATCGTCCCTTCAAAAAGTAAATGAGGGTTTTGCCATTAAATTCAAGTTTTCCTTAGTAAATATTCACATTTCCATTAAGTCAGTTAATTTATCTACAGTAAATGTGCTAAAACACACAAAGAAAACTTTAAAATGTGCATAAATATTCATATATTTTCCTTCAGGCTGGAAGTGAAGAGTCTGCAGAAGTTAAAGTTGAGATTCCTTTGAGATTATTCTTTGTTTACGACATGCAGATGGATTCCTCTCACTCGGATGTGGCCGTCGTTTCGATTCCTAATTCAGCTTCCTTGTTCCTTCAAACAAACCAAGTTTTTCTGCATTTATCTGCAGACAGAAATGTATCACAAAACGCATTTCGTAGCTTTATGTTGAGTCTTAAATCTAGTAAAGTACTTTTTTTTAATAGTTGATGTTGGAAACAACCAGTCTTTGTGGTTTATTTTAAATTATTTATAAAAGCTGCAGAAACTTTGAAGAAGTCTTATGTCTAAGCTGGTGGTTTCTCTAACGTCATTAATCAGTTTTTAGGAAGCAGAGCAGCTTTGTTTAGGAAAAATCATTTTTGCTCTGGGGAGAAATTTTCTGAAAATGTGGTTTTCCACCTGTGGTTACAGTGACGTTGTCGTCAATTAGCTGCTTCCTTTACGGCGTCTCTTCAGTCGTGCAAATGTCTCAGATGAAATCTTCAACTTAAGACGCTGCCTGTTGATCAGTTCAATGGGTTTTTCAGCAACTGACCAATCAGCGTCCACAGTTTGTTCAAAATAAACGCGTCTCACCTGGAGGAGCCAAACCTCAGAGTGCTGAGGTTTACCATGAAGAATTCGCTGCAAAATGTGAAAAATAATCAGAAAAAATAAATACATTCATTATGATTTCACACCAATAAAACCATTTCTGAGATAAAAGTTGAATTTCTGTCTTTCAAGTTTATTTGTGTAGCAACCAGGTGGTTTATATAAATATATAAATATAAAAAGCAGAAATAAAATCATCATATACTCACCAATGGAGAAACCAGTTACAATGGAGAAACCAGTTACAAACATTACGATTTGCTGAATGCCATCATCCAAATCAACACACCTCAAATATTTTGGTCAATATTCCATTTATTGTGAATCAGATTAACTTTTAAACATTTTGTTTTTAGTCTTGATTTAAAGGAACTCAGTGTTTCGGTTGTTTTGCAGTTTTCTGGAAGTTTGTTCCAGATTTGTGGTGCATAGAAGCTGAATTTTTGTCAATTTTATTGTTGTAAAAACATAAATTCACATTAAGAGTTTTGGCAAATGCTATGTTTTGTTGACATAAAATATTAAATATTTTTCCCTCTCTGTTGCAGAATGTTATCAAATTATTGAGGGTTCAGGTGTCAAAACTTTTGACCAAATCTGCCAAGTTTAAAGTACTTACTGGAGTAATTTAATGATTTTTTTATTTTTACCTCTTTAGCATTAAATTCAACCCTGAATGTTTTCGTGGAACAACCAACAGTCGGGTATTTTATCAACCTGAGTGGGTCAGGAAATCATCTTTTCTTCAGATTTGCAAACTTTAATGAATGGATCCGTCTTTACTTCTCTTAACGTTGCTGAATGTTTGTAGTCCAACTTTGCCACAGAAGGGGAACAAAAATTAGATTTGCGCTGATTATAGGAGAAAACTTTGTGCTGCACCAACATTTTCCATTTGAAGACAATTTTGAAATATTTCTCTGAAAGACAAATAGTGTCCAGAATGCTTGTGTTGGAGGCCTACACTTGAATCGAGGTCGCACAATCCCTTCTAAGGGTCACAAATGGGCCCCGGGCCGCACTTTGGACTTTGCACTGGTTTAGGGAATCTGGTGCCTGAAGAGGAAGTGATGACACAGAACCAGGAAGTCTGGAGGAAAACGTTCAGTTTCATTGGCATTAAACCATGAGACCAGTGGATCCAGTTCATGGCTTTAAAGACACGGCTGCTGTTGAAAACTTAAATTCGTTAATTTTGGGAAATAATGTGTCAATGTTGAGTTTTAAATGTTTTATAAGAGCCGATTATGTTTGTGCTACTCTGCAACCTGCTGACTGTTTGAATGACTTCAGTCACTTTAAACAGGGGAACAAGTCGCTTATTTTATGTCACATGTTTTCATTTATTTGTCATTGTTTTGTAGAAATCAGTTTTCACTTTATTCAGTCAGAAAAGCAAAATTTTTATCAAACACGGTTAAGGCTGAAATGATTAATCGTTTATTGAAATAATCGTCAGCTAATTTAGTGCTCAGTCATTTTATAAAACAGGTCATTTGCATAAAGAACATTCAGTTCAGTAATTAAGCCAGAACTGTAAAAAACATTTTTTTATTTTATATTGAAGAAAGAAAAATTTTTATGTCTGTAAATATGCTTTATCCAGAACTCCTGTAGCGTCACCTGGTTCACATTCTGCAAAAAATACAAAATTACAACTTTAGAATTTTTTTATTGCATTTTCAGCAATAAAATGTTTTTCTTATTTAAAACAGATTTCAGTTTTCATTTGCATCTTTTAGTGCATTTCTACTATTGTATAAAATAAGCTTAACTGCATGGTTAAATGGAAATTTTGCAGAATGTGACAATTTTTAATCGATTAATCGTCAGAATGTTTGATTACTGGAATAATCGTTAGCTGCAGCCCTGATCAGAATTGATTTGTAAAAGTAATAAAGTAAATGGAGTGAAGACTTTTTACAGGCTGTGTTTGTATTTGAGTCCTTTCCAAACGCAGGATTTTCCAAAGTTTGACCTTCAAAACTTTAATCAAAAGTTTATTTTAAAACGTTTAGCGTGTTTGAAAAGGACTTTCTGAAATGTTTTTTTTCTCTTTCATGCTAAAAGGTTCATCAAAACATTAATTAAAAGTCGGGGTTGCTTTATTGCTTCATTTCTCCTGAGGATTGGAGACGTTCTCTCCTGCTCCGGGGTCGCCGCCGTACCTGTCGGTTTCTCACCTGCTTTCTGACGCAACCTTCAGTGGAAACCCAGAAAAAAAATCTGTTTCCACGCCGCCTTACGGGCAACAGGCAGAGTCAGCACAGGCTTGTATTTTTAGCACTTCCGCCTTCTGGGTGGAAGCTGCTGCTGCCGCCGCCGCTGCCGCTGCTGCTGCTGCTGCCGCTGCTGCCGCTGCTGCCGCTGCTGCCGCCGCCGCCGCCGCTGCTGCCGCCGCTGCTGCCGCCGCCGCTGCCGCTGCTGCCGCTGCTGCCGCTGCTGCCGCCGCTGCTGCCGCCGCTGCTGCCGCCGCCGCTGCTGCTGCTGCCGCCGCCGCTGCTGCTGCCGCTGCTGCCGCCGCTGCTGCCGCCGCTGCCGCTGGTGCTGCTGCAGGCGGACAGAACGGAGCATCCCCTTTAATGAGAAGATGTGCCGTTATTTACCGCAGAACAGCTGGGCGTTTGTGGTTCTTCTGGAACCACAAATCAAACGTCAAGCTTGTTTGCTGCAGCTACAAAGCAGAATGTAAAATGTTCTGGTTCCGGTCCGTTTCTGGGTTAACCCACCTGATTTTAATGAATTTATTTTGGTTTAATGTGAGAATTTGGCACAGCAAATTGTTGAAACTAAAGGATGAACCAACCTGAGCGAGTGGCCAGGCTTACGGCCAGTACACTGCAAAAACTCTAAATCAAACCAAGTAGTTTTGGACTAGTTTGTAGTGCAAATTTATGAACCTGTTCAGTCAGGAATGTGTTCAGTCAGGAACCTGTTCATCCAGGAATCAGTTCATTCATGGATCTGTTTAGTAAAGAATAAGTCCTTTCGTGAATCTGTTCATTTGTGAATCTGTTCAGTCGGGAATCTGTTCATTCATGAATCAGTTCATGAATGTGAAGGCTAATTTTTCAGCTTTAGCTCACTGAATCTCAAGATTTTGTTTTGTTCTTTCCATTTTTGAACAAATACCCTTTGGGTTGTATGCACCAGTTCTTTGAACATCCTCTCAGTTCAGCCTCTAGGAGTTTGTTTTTAATCCTTCCGGGTAAAAGTCAGCAGCAGGAAGTCTGGCTTTTATAACTAAGCAGCCCTGAGATGACTGTACTACCTTCCGGGTAGTCTCAACTTATATATGTATTTTTAAATGCGCTATCTGGCCACAGTTCCTCTTTTCTTTCATATGTGGGTCTGCTTGTGGTGTAAAGAAGGGACGGCGCTTCCAGAATGTAACGGCGCTGCGCCGGCGGGCGGGGCTTAGCCGCCAGCAGCCAATGAGAGGCCGGGATGCCGCTGCGAAGCCCAGCTGATAAATGAGTCAAAGCGAGGGGGAGCAGCCTAAAAGGTCTCACTTGTTGCTGAGCAGTAGCAGAGATCGTCAGCTGACCGCGGAGCTCCGAACCGCCTCGTCCCCATTCAGAGCCTGGAACCGAACCGGGAGTCCGCCTGCCAGCCCCGCCGCGCTGCCGCCCCACAGGTGAGGCGCGTTTTCACCGTCTACTTGGCCTTTACAGGACATGTTCAGACACGAAACACCTTTTTTTTATTAAATGAGCGACGGAGGGATTTGTGTTTATTCTACATGTATTTCTAGAAAACCAGCGGAGCTGAACGCTTCTGCTCTCCTGATGTAACCATTTCATTTTATCCGATCATTTATTTACAGTAACCAAACGAGCCTTAAAAAAAATAAGATCCAGTTCCACTTTTCCATGTTTCCAGTTATCCTCGGTGAAACTGATTAAAGGGTCAATTCAAAGCGAGTCTGATCTGGTTTTACTGTGCCGGGGTGTTGATTAGGAGTCCTGTTTTATTGATTATTGAGTAAATATAGTTGGACTTGGAAGAGGAACAAAAACTAACGGATTAATGTACTGGAGCGTGAAGCCAGCTGATGAGATGATGGGTCTGTGCAGGGCCGTTCAGTAGGATGCGGTTTGGTGCCCAACCCACACAGTGTTTTGTTTTTTTACCCCAGATAGGCACCGATGTGAAACTTTGGCCTGATAACCTATATTTATACTCCTTTAAAGGCTGAAAACCAGTATTTTATGACATTATATACATTTTTCTACCCTTTTGACACTGAAACAACAAAAAAACACGACTATCAAAATGATAGGAAAACCATTTGGTTGTTTTACTCATTGGACTTATACAACGACTGAAATCGACCGATATATGTTAACTCCGATATTTCGCACGTCCATATTTTATAAATGCTAATTATAATTTATTTTTAAGCTAGGCGGACATTTGAATGGGTTAGCCCTTTAGCATGCTAAAGGATGTTTTAAAGTTTACCACCATAATATTGGCAACTTATGATGGGATTTACATTTTTTGTTGTTGTTTTGGAGAAATACACTTCTAGAAATTTTAAAGGATAAATTCAGAAAAACTGGTCAAAACTGGTTTCATGTACATGTGACGTTTCTGCTATGTGGAAATTTTAATGAATTGTTGCAAAAAAGTAAACTTTAAATTAATTGAGGGTGTTTTTCAAATTTTACCATTCTCTAATGCTTCAAAATGTGCTTTAAAAACAACAACAAAAGATGATTAATTTAAAGTAATTTTCCGACAAAATATAACCTTGTATGTTTTGGGCACCAAACTGGCTTCAGCCCAGGGGCCCAGATCCTCCTGAATCCGGCCCTGCTTGCATTATTTAAATGGAAAATGTGTTTATACACCAGAAACATGCGCTATTGCAAGCTGAAAGCAAAATTCATAATGGTTAAAACGAAACTTTAGGAGCAGAAGTGAAACTCTGATGTTGCAGAAGCGTTTTTTTGGATAAAAGTGCCGAGTTTTCATGTTTTCTGGTGACTCCCTTCATGACCGAGAGGTGCATAGTTCAGGAAAAAATCGGTTTGGATTCGGCTTCCACCCAAAACAAAGCAGTTTTAAGCTTCACCTGTTTGTGTTTTGAAGTTATTTTTGCTGTAATTGCTCTGATCCGATCTGTGTCAGAGAGCAGAGATGTGGTGAAAGCCCATCCCGTTATGCACTGTCAGCATTGTCTCTGTGCAGAAGCATGCTGAATGGCTTCTCTCACAGCTGACTGCACATGTGAGCGCAAAAACAAAGCATCCTGCATCCCAGAGAGCTGAATGTAGACCCGTGGGGCTCCATCACGCATCGCTGTGGAGTTTTTTCATCTCGGCGGGGCGAGCCGGTGTAAACACATCCAACGTCCCGCTGCAGCTGCTGATCAACCAGATTGTAGCGATTTCATTACAAATACATGCAAATCTGTGTCTATTTTCTGCAGACTTCTAAAAACCAACAACTAAGCAACTGCCGTGTTTCTATTTAATCAGAAATGAAGTTAAAATCACACGTGAATGAGCTATAAGTCGCGGTAAGTCATTAAAAATCATGGCGGCGATGGATCTAAACAGTTTATTAGTTATTCGGCTGATCAATTTCAAGGTAATCTGTGAACCAACCAATCAGAGCTACGAGGTGGGTTATAGTGCTGTCAATCACAATCTAGTGTGGTGCTGCTCAACCTCCAGATTCCCCTTGCTCTCTGCTACGCTGCAGCTAGCATAGCATGTCGTCAGTGCTTGGCATAGCCACTGTTGACGGCGGAATAAATCGTTTTCTTTAAAATACAAGTTGCTTCTCCACCATTAGGACATTTTTCAAAGAGTACATCCGGTTGATTGACAGTGCTAAGCCCCTCCTCCTGCCTCTGATTGGTGGTTTTTGGTACATTTCTTCAGGCAACAGCAGCTCAGGGAGGAGGTGTAGGAGATCTGTCTTTTCACAGATTATCTGACTCATATAATACTGTCACAACATGGTGACAGATTTAACAAATATGCAATGAAAAAAATATATATATTTTTATAGATGTTACAAACTACAGGTGTGATATAAACGCAGTTTGTTAGATGTGAGCCGGCTTGGCTCTGCTGTCCGTCCTGCAGCTTCTTCCTGCTCAGGGTTTTCCCCTCCTAACTCCTCTTCTTGTCTGCAGCAGCATCGCTCGCGCTGCGTCTCGTCTTCCTGTGTTTGTTCCAAACGAGTCGAATGTTGTGGCTGGAAACAAAGCGCATCACTTCCTGTGTCCCGGAAGTTGTTGTTTTTTTTCCCTAGAAAAGGCCATCAAAGCTGCAAATGATGCTCCTCATCCAGCCTGATGACGTGTGTCGCAGGTTTCCTTAACCAGAGCGGCCGGAGTGAAAACCCTGCAGGAGGAAATATCAATGTGCTGAAAACTTTTAATGCGAGAGAAATCAGTAAAACGTTATGCAGATCCTGTTTTAACCTTTGTATTTTTCACTTATTCTCTAGATAAAACCTTACAGATGAAAGAAAATTAGGGTTGAAATGATTAATTGGTTATTCAAATAATCGTCAACTAATTTAGTAATTGGTTAATCTTTATCTGGAGTACGGACTCTAAAAAAGGGCATTTTCTTAAAGAACACAGTCAGTCAATAAAGCCAAACTTTACAAAAAATAAAAACAATTTGCATTTAAGATGAGAAAAATCTTCTTTGTCTGTTAATATGTTCTACGCAGAACTCCTCTGGTTGCAGTTTTACCTTCATCTGGTTCAAACTCAGTAAAAAAACCCAACTCATATTAATCACCTTTTACTATTAAATTATTATTATCTTTGAAAATCAACAGATTAGTCAACATTATTATTATTTTAGTGGCAGATGCATCCTTTGCTCCAAATGATCATCGTTCACTAAACAAATGCTGCTGTTACATTTTAGGCAATAAAATGTTTTTAAAATTAGCTTATTTGCATATTTTAATATAATTTTGTAAAAAAAATTAGCTTTAGTTGTTAAATGAACAGAATGAACCTTTTTTCTTCCAATTAATTGATAGAATAATCGATTAATCATCAGAGTAATTGATTACTAAGCCAGCTGAGTTGCAGCTCTACTGGAAACGTGAATTGTCACAGCAGAGGCTGATGCAGCACAACTTGCATGAATAGCAGCAGCGTCTCGTTCGTGGCTGAGTGTCGCTGAAGTCTGCAGGAAATCTGACATTTATGACTCGACGCAGATTATGTTGTTCTTTATTCTGAATTTGAGACGAAGGAAATCATTTTCTCCTACAGCCGAAACAAATTTGATGCTAATTTTCTCATTTTTAATGTTTGATCAGTGGCTTAAATTCTGCAGCCTGCCTGGTTCTGACAGCAGGAGGCCTAATATCAGCGCTGAGTAAGACGCGGCGCGCCCACGCAGGTCGCGGTCGCATCAGACGGAGGTGTTAGCGTATTCGTGCTGCGGTGGCGCCGGGCCCTCCCCGCCGCTGCTCTTAGGATGACTGGCATCCCTGTTGACATGAAAGCTCCCAACACACACACCGAAGGCGGCGAAAACACTCCCACACACCCACATTTTCACACACTGTGGCATTTGGTTTGACGCTGGCAGAGGTCTGGCGCTTCACAGGCTGCGTTTGTCTGGGAATGAAGGAGAGAGGGGCAGAAACCCATCACCTCAGAAGCCCTGCATGTTTTCCAGATGAGTGTCGGTCAATATGGGCTCTGTCGAAACTGTAAACACTCTCAGGTGAGGGGTTTCACTTTGAGTCGGCTGAAAGGTTGCAGCGAGGCTGGGTTTCATGTTGAAGTGGAGAAGATGTCAAAGTTTAACTGCAGAAGCTTAAAGTAGCTCTTCGGAATAATTTTGCATCCATTTAATTGAAATAAAAAGGGAAATTTATCAGGGTTGATTTTCTCTGTGCTGCAGAAACATTTTAGGGGCTGAAATCTGTTTCATTTTTTTATTTGTTGATTTTGAACGTAACTCGGATCCAGTGAGCGGCCCGATGAGGTGCAAAGGTCAGCAGTAAATGCACAAATACAAAGAAAAATAGAAAATGTTGATCTGGAAACAGTAGTGTTGAAATAATAAATCTTTTTGCCATTGCAGATTGGATTTCCGATTTGAATAATTTTTTCTCTTTTTTCTTTTGTAGAGAAATTACAAATGACGAAATTAGGGCTGAAACAATTAATTCAAATAATCGTCAATTAGTCAGTTAATTGTTAATTGGAGTATACAGACTTAAAAAAGAGGCACTTTGCTTAAATAACACATTCAGAGCACTAATTAAGTCAAAACTGTACAAGAAAAATATATTGTGCATTTTTAATAAAACTTCTTGCATATGTTCTACTTGGAGAAACACAAGAGAATAAACATTTTATTTTATATATATATATATATATTATTTTTTGGTATTCTCACACTCGTGTTCCCAAATGTTATTATTTTGATATTTTTACCATGAAATGCTCTATTTAGTGCGTTTCTGCTAAATCATGCAGCCAGTATAAAGACGGTTAGCTTTACTTTGAAATCAATAACCTGCCGCAGGCCTCAGATAAAACACTATAAACATCACAGACCTTCAGATGTGGGACCAGCAGACCCGCCTGCCTCTCGTGGGTAAAATATGTCATGATGAGGTTTGCGGTTGGAGCTCAGTGACCGTTAAAGCTTAGACTCTGGTTTGCTTGCATGCTAGGAAGGCTTTAGCTCCTCCCCCTTTTCTATGTGACTCCCAGGATGCTTGTGGAAAAGTGTAAACTACTTTGTTGATCCCAAAGGGAAATTAAAATTTGCTATAACTCATTAATTCAAGTTCTTTAAAGATTTAATGTCGATGAAGACTGTAGACGTTAGCTTCTGCGGTAGCTAGCGCCGTGTTTTTGCCTGTGTGTTTCTGTTAGTCTGTTCAGAGTTCTTGTGAAATAACCTCAGAACCTCCTGCTCTGGTTTTATGTGTTTTCTGCTACTCTAGTGTTTCAGTTGCCCAGAAACAAGAGTCTCTGTTGAGACACCAGAAACCAACATGTCCTCTTTGGTCTTAGATTTTTAGATTTAAAAATATCCTAAGAGGCGCGTTGATTCTCTGAATAACTTGGTGTGAAAATATTAAGTATGTCGGGGATTTTTCTCTAACTCTTCAGGAAGTTTGATGTCGGCGCCAGTCCAGTATTCATGGCCGATCGGACGCATCTGTCTCGTCTGTGGACTCTTCCTGGTCTCCTCCCCGCTCCTCTCTGCAGGTACTTTCTACACAGCTGGTGTGCAACCTTTGACCTTCTTATTGCTTGATTCTGACTCATACTGAAGACTCTTTCTGATTGTGACTGAATGTGAAACTTTTTCTTTTTTTCTACTCTCTTCTTGCTAAACATGTTTGTGTTTTGGAGGTTTGAAACCTGCCGTCTGGTTTATCTTATCGTAAATGTTTTTTTCCCTCTGAATCTGGTTTATTTCATAATCACCTTCATTTCTGGGGCTCCGGAGCCTGCAGACATGATGGAAACTGTTATTTTAAAATGTTTTTCTGACTCGCCTTGGGGCCATAACGTACGTTTTTATGTAACGGCCGAAAGTCCCAACTCTTTAAAGAACTTTTCACTTACATGTGTCAGCTTTTCACCAATCGATCAGTTCTGATTTTCTTTATTTTGATTTTGATTTTGATTTATCAGTTGAAACGTAGGAATTTCTTGACCAAATACTGAAGATAATCGTTAGCTATGCACAAATAAATCTATAAATTTTGGAATATATCAAACTGATCTTACTTTTTTCCCTCTGCGAAGGTTTAAAAAAATCTTCCTTGTTTGCTTTGCCATGTTTGTTTGAGAGGCATTCAATGATTTTGATTTAAAAAATGGAAAATTGAAGGTTTATAATGACTTAATAGTGACAGTGTTTGTTATAAAAATAAAGAAAACTGGGCAAAAGTGGAATCGGCAGGTCAGGCGTTTTAAAGATCGGAGATCGGCCAGAAAACTCCAGAACTCGCTCACCTGTCTGTCGACTTGTTTCTGACCTCTGCAGGCCGGCTGAACTGCTCTCACCCTCTGGTACCAGAACATGGAGGTTTCCGCTGCGACCCGTCTCCATGCCGCGGGTTTCCTTATAAAACCGTCCTCCGGATCTTCTGCGAGAACGGATACCACCTGGGCAACAAGAAGCCCAGCTCCAGGTGCCACCGGGGGAAGTGGGCGCCGCCCATCCCGTCCTGCATCCCCATGAAAGGTACGAATTTATTCAGAAATACAGAAGATAATCATGATTAATCTGAGGCTGTTTTCCAGTAGATTCGGTTCAATTGGGACCAAAATTGTTACATTTTTAGCTGCTGTTATTCTCTTTTATGCTGCCCTGAGTCAAACAAACCAAACTATTTGAAAATCCTGTTCCCCTCCTCGCCTGTGGGGGCGCTGCAACAAGAACCGTGGTGCAGCGTCGGTTTCTTGCTGATCTCCCTTCGGTTATTCGTTAGAAACTCTTCTTGAAGGACGACATGCAGTTTGCTGAACATGGAGATACTTCCAGTGAAAACCTCCAATTCAAATGTTACGAAAGAATCTTTTGGATATTGTTTTCTTAATTCCTGTTTACGATCATTTCAGTGAATGAATAAAAGGGCTTCTTCTTAGTGACCTTTAGAAGCGGAACAAAACAGGTTTTGCTGATGAATGCTTTTACTGCAGCTCTGAATAAAGTGGGGAAGAACCGTGTCAAGTTCCGCTGCGTTTTGCACAAAATGAACCTTCATTCAGCTCTGACTTGATGCATATTTTACAGAAAAAATTTGCAAGACTCTGTTTTGCAGCCTGAGTTCTGGTGCAGAGGTTATTGGGCAACTCTAAACATTTCCCTTAGCGCTGACCGACTGCGGCGTTTCTCAGTTTATGATCTACTGACTCACGGGCGCTTCTGACCCAGATACTCTAAACAGCGATTAGTCATTTTATGAGGGTTTGCTGTTTTTTCCAACATTTTAAATTTGGATTGCACAACTTTACTCCCCTTACTTGCTCACAATCTCTATTCTTCCTAAAATAAACAAAAAAACGTTAGTTTCTTTGTCTGTAAAAATCAAGAGAATAATTTCTGTATTTTAATAGTTTTGCTGTGCATCTGGTCCGGATTTAGCCCTAAAACTCATTAAACCCTCCACTGTTTGCTCCTTTTGGCAACACGCAGCAACTTTGCCACTGTTATCGTTTGACCTATTTACCAGATCCGCTCAGAGACTTTCTGACTCGCTGCAGAGGAAGTAGAAGCTCCACCGTCCTCAAACTGTTCCAACTTCCTCTGTCGCCATTCAGTCGTACGCAAAGCAACAGGAAGTCAGAGCGCACAAAGAGGAAGCGGGCAAAGCCACTATAAATGAACCGAGATAGGTTTCCTTCAAGCTGTCAAAATGACAGAAAAAATGCAGAGGAAAAAATAACATCTTGTTGATGATGATTGGGTTAAGTTCAATTTTTTACAGAAATATGATGAAATGCATGAACAATTAAACAGAAGCTGCAAATTCCTGTCTCTGCAGTGGATGATAATGACTGGAGGTCCCTGAATGACACATGACTGCTCTGTGTTGTAATAATCTGAGAAATTAGTGGATTATTTGAACCAAATGGGCTCCAGTTTTATTATGAGGTAAAGGGATCCAAGCACTCAGCCTTGTGGAACCCCCATTAACTTGCTTTCTTTGAAAGCAGGCATTACTGGCAACAAAAACAGCCGGAGTGGCACTCAACAAGAAGTACATTCCTCCTTTAAAAACCAATCTCTGTGTTTTTATATAATCTCCTTTAGCTTAGAATGTTTTGCTGGTTTTTAATTTTAAAGTTTTGTTCAGAAGAATTAAATTCAGAAATACTTTATTTATCCCAAATGTTTTTGTTACTCGTAGCTTCACTGGAAGTTGTGAACATTTAGCAGCAGAGACGATATTCCACAGTAACATGTCCTTGATGACACAAATCACTTGTTAGCAAACTCTGCTATTCCTCCTCTTTTGCTTTTGCTGCTCCTCTTTCGGAAAAGATGGTTTGAACTTGCTTTCTCTCTGCATCCATGATTCGTCCTTTTCAACTCCTCGGGGGTTTGGGGTCGTAGTTCAGATATTACTTGAGCTTCTGAGATGCTAATCAGGTGCTTCTGGTTGTAAAAGCAATACCTTGTTGCCACGGTTACACATCATAACTGTCCAAAAAAACCCATCAGAACCAAAGGGAATAATTGATTTACTCCTTTTTTCTTTCTTAGCTGAACTATTCAACCATTCAGTTTGTGTTTTGCAGAGTTTCTTCCACCTGTGATTGTTGTAATTTATTTTTTTTGGTAACGTTTTTGCATCTCTGCCCTCCTCCACAGACGGGCCCAGCATGAAGCCCGACGGCGACATGCCCAGCATGGCCACCACCGCGGTGGGCGTGTCCATCTTCCTGCTCACCACCACCGCCTGCCTGATCGTCAAGTCCCGCCTCTACCCCTGCCGATCGCACAGGTAAGGAGAAGAAAACCAATCAGTTAAATCCATTATCTGATCGACAGAAACTGTTTTAAAATCCAAACTGGGTTGAATTGAATGAGGATTGGATCTGAATCTGGCTTTGTGGTCCAGTAATTGGTTCTGTATAAATGAAATAAGTTGAGCTATGTTCACACATCAGGCAAAATGACCCAAATCCGACATTTTCATGTCAGTCTGAACCGCCCACTTCTGATCATTTTACCAAAAAAAACCTCATTTGTGCCACTTCCACATGGCCCAAGTCATCGAAGGAAAGTGACGATACGTGGAACTAAACCGGATCTACATGTGATTGTTTTCAAAGCTGAACAGTCATGTCCGACTTACGTCATTGACGTGAAACATCCGTCATAATTCTGCGCCAGAAGAAGCCAGATGGTGTAAATCTGGATGTAAACAACGGTTGTTGACATAATATCATGAGTATAATTTTCAATCAGTAGCTGTGTTTCCATTCTGCTAATGATGAAAAAAACGCCATTTCGCAATTGGGGTGTTTCCAGTAAATAAGAAATGCTATTAAAATCACACATGAATATATTAATATATTATAAAAAACACAAATGCCGTTGTCCTCCAACCACTTCCTGTCGTCTTCTTTGTCGTTTCCGCCAGTAGTAACAAACGGTTGTTGATCATGTGACTCGTGTGATACGAGAAAAGTTTCCGTTGCAGTTTTGCAAAGTCCACTAATTTTGATACGGCTGAAAAATCACTTCATCCTATTACTCAATAACTTAAAAATCGACCCATAAATGGCGGCGGCCATTATTACTTCTGTAACCAGAGCGCTGCTGTGATATCAACACTGTTCTTCTGCGCATTTGGGTCACTTTGGGGTCGCAAACCGTTCAGCCAGAAGTCTGATTGCGGACGCGTTTTATTTATTTATTTATTTTTTTTGTCATCGTCTGCAGCTTCTGTAGAGAAGTCCGTTTGGAGCCAGCATTGGCATGAATCATAGATCAGAACCTACTACGTTACCTTAGATTCTGATTAGAAACTAATTTCCTGAACGTTAAGTAATGTGAGGTTCCTCTTCCTGTCTCCCGGCAGCCGTCGCTCCTCGGACCAGCTGGACCTGATGGTGGACGGCCTTTCCGTCTCTCTCCCGTCCTACGAAGAGGCGGTGTACGGCAGCTGGGGGCAGCGCATCCCTCCCTGCTCCGCCCCGGGACCGACCCAGCTCCTGCTGGCCCAGGAGGAACCCGGCTTCTGCCCGTCGCCTCCAACCGACCAGCCGGACGGCAGCCACCAGCCCCTGCTGTCCATCCAAAGCCCGGAGAACCCCCCTCCGCCCTACGAAGAGGTCCAGTCGTCCCGTTCCAGAGAGCTGCAGAACGACGGGAACATCTGCCATCTATCGGACGATAAGGACACTTGATCGCTGAGGAGCTCCTATGGAGACGCGATTGTGACAGCTGGTAATCTTCAGTGTCTCATCTGACGAAGATGAAGGAGGAGCAGCTGATTCCTCCACCACCTGCACTTTTCCTGATTGGCTGCAGCTGCGCGGCATCAGATCAAAAATGATTTTTATACAAAGCTGACGAAATCTGATCGGCCAGCCGTCGGCGCACAGAACGCCGGACTCGTGTATTTTGAGGTGCATGAGTCAATAACATACTTCTGTTATTGATCATATCACTTACACATGTTCAAAAAATGCTGACTTAGAAGAAAAAATCCCCGCTGTTGTGTGGCGCCCCTACAGCGGCGCCCAGTGCGTCGACGGAGCTGGCTGAGGACTGAAGAGTTTTTCTAAATTAAATGTTGATTGTATTGAGTGTGTGTGTTATGAATGTAAGCCTCCTGGCCGGTTTCTAAGCTGTTAAACATTAATTTATGTAAATGTTTTTTGAGGTTTTGCCGTGTTTTCAGTTCTGGAGACGTCGTTTTTCCCTCCCCTCAGTGATGGGGCTGTGTTACAGGAACGTTTCCCGTTTCCATGGCGATCGACTCTACGCCATTCCTGTCTGAGAACTTTGCACGTCTTCAGGCGCAACCTGACGGTGGTGCGCAGAGTTATTAAAGTAATTTAAGCGTTTTATTAATTGTACATAAAATAAATATATTTGATGAGATGAGAACAATCAAATTGGTTTCTGTTGTAATCAGTGGAGAGCGGAATGTAAATATCTATATTTTTAATATAACATTTAAATCTACTATCTAAGATTAATTTTCTTTAAATCAAACAGACTAATGGACGTTTTATGTTTTGCTCTTTATTTCTTAACCTGCAAAAAAAAAAAAATTTTTTAAATCTTTAAATGACCTAAAAGCTTCGGACACTTTCCTGTTTTTATTTCTGCAGGGACGCCTTCACAGACCTTGAATGTATTTAATGTTTGATTTGCTGTACTTGTTAAAAGGATTGTAATACTTGCAGATGACTATTTGTACATTGTGTTATTGCACAGAATGCTAATGTAATAAATAAATGGTTCAGGTGTTTATGTTGGTCTGATTTGTGACGTAATTAGTTTCAGCTGTGATGGACGGAGACGCAGCGAGGCTCGTTTCTCTTTAATATCTGCAAATATAAGTGAAGAATTTCGCTTTCTCCTGCTGAAGGTTAGTCGAAACTCCCATTTTGCTCCGTGTCGCTGGTTTCTTATAGCAGTTGCACCATTTCAGTTCTCTTTCAAGACTTTTAAAAAAGGATTTATTGCAGGAAATGTGACTGTTTCAGAGGCTGACCACATCCAACAGTCAGAGGGACCCGGAGTTCAGAGAATCAGATGTTTAATGCAGGAGTCAAGCTAACAGTTACTCAAATCCGGACTTTTTTCTCTTGAAAAGAGAACATTTTGGTTTCACATGTCCAGAAACGTAAAAGTTGGGCGGGTTTCTGCTTTATTTTTAAGTTGGTAAGATGTTGCAATTTCAAGTTACCAAACCAATTGTTTCAGCAGAACAGCACTTAGTGGGCTAATTGTTTTGTTTTTTTAAAATTTGTTTTATTTACTTGATTTGTAAATGGTTCAGATCGATCTAATCTTAATATTTAAAGATAATCTGAGTAAATCCAAAGATAAATGTTAAAATGATTTTTAAAAGCGAAAATACATCCCTAAAGCACAGGGCTGTAAAATGTAAAATTACGACAGAAGCGTAATCGGTCTCTATTTTTCGCAATACGCAGCACATGATGTCCCAATCAGAGGAGGGGCTAGTAACTAAAATATACTCGAAAGTAGCATTACTTCAATATATTTTTATTGTAGTAAAACTAAAAAAATAACTGTCCAAGAAATTAAGTCCGAGTAAAAAATATTGATAACTGATCATAACATGCTTTAATCATTAAAACGCCAATAAAATAAGTTATGCGTACCTCTGGGCTGGGACTTTAACAGTCGATGTCGATTAATATTTGACATAAGATTTTAATGCGTTAAAAATTTTAACACCTACCGGAACCTTTGTATTCGCGCATTTCTGGTAGTCCCGTAAATCTGACGCACAAATGGCATCCGCTAAAGACAAAAAGCGACGCTGGACAAGACAATTATTGTGTTTAGGTTTTGCTAAAAGGAGTTAGCATATCAGCAAAGCTATTAATGCCTGAAATAGCATCTCATTGCTAAAAGTTGCTAACATCAACATCCACAGCCCACATTTCTAAAGAAAGATTTGTTTAAATTTACTAAAACATTGAAAGCTGAATGGATAGAACAGGAATTAGTTTCAATCTGATGGTTGAATAACCTAAATAACAGACCAAAAAATATAAATAGCTTTGATGAAAATGTTACACTGAAATTAACTTTTAAGCTAATTTAAGTCTCACCATATGGATAAAGTGCTTCCAGTGATTGTATGTATAGTTTCCATATATGCTCACCTGACCTCCAAATGGCCAACAGACTCACCAGATAGTAAACAACAGAATGAAAAGCTGGTATATAAACAAGAGGTCTCACTTCAACATAAACTGTCCATTTGTTTTTGGTTGAAACATGTTTACGCTTCATTCCCAGAAGTTACTGTGTCTGTTAATGTTACTGAAGTAAGCGTAGCAATTCTTCATAATATTACCCAAACATAAAACTACTCCTTAAAGCACCCCCCCTCAAAATAAAAAAAATTAAGTAAATGTAACTATTTACTGTGGTTTTCCAGACAAAGAAATAATGGAACCTCTAGGATTAAGATTGTTAGACATTTTTGGTCTGATTATTCTGTGTGTTGGAGGCTGTTTGGTTGTATAATCCGAAGGTAAACGAAATATAACAATTCACCGTTGGTGGCGCTCTTGCTGTGCACAAGAGAGGTGAGCTGGAACCTGTGAAGAAGAAGAAGAGCAGTTACCCATTGAAATTAAACGTTGCCATGTGCTACTTCCGGTTATCTGCTTGAACATTATTTTATTTGACCTGGTGTATCATACACAACATATTTACTTTGCAACTCTTGGCCCAAATCTACAGACGAAGATGGGTCAGAGGTCATGATTCAGCAATCAGGAGAACCAGTCTCAGATTTACCAAAAACATCTTAATGATCCTGGAGATTTCAGGAAAGTGAAGTTTTTGGTAGAATAGAGCAGAAATGTCCATTATTGTGATATAAACTGAATAATAAGAGACTGGACAGCTAACGCTAACTTGGCATGTGACGGTAGTAGCCAGGGTTAGAGTCCCACTTCCTGCTTCGGTTTGAAACCTCGGAGTTCCGACCACAAAAAGCGGAAGTGGATCGATGACTCGGGAAGGGAGGCGGCGGTCCGGTCCGGCTTACTGTAGGCTCGTGTCGATGAACGATCCTGACCAACACTTCCTTCTCCCACGTGGGACCGTGGGGCAATTTTAGTTTTTATGTAAGAGAGGAGTTTAAAAATTACGCCAGCGTTTGTTTTGCAACGGCTGCGGGCGCGTCTGCCCGCGATGACGTCACGTCCTGGCAGCTCAGAGAAGTGGATGAAGAAACGGAGCTGAAAAGGCGAAATCTCCCTCTTTTAGTCACAAAATGTTTCTGGATGAGCGAACAGGAGGTGAATCAGAGGCCGGAGCAGCAAAAGGGGGGAAATACCAGAACCCCCCAGGAGCAATTCTGACGTCACCATGGTCCGTTTGGGCCCTTAGCACTGAAGTTAAACCAGAACCAAACTTATCTTATTTCAGGTCGGTTAGATTCACCAAATTTAAGACTCAATAATGTACGGCGGCGTATTAGGACCAAAACTTGAACATTTTTGTTTCAAAAGTAGAAAATTTGCAAGGAAAAAACAGAAATTTTTGACAGTTATCTCAGAAATGTCCAAGATTTCCTAGAAAATTTTTTTGAGTTTCAAAAGTCGAGTATTTTGACTTTTTAAACTCAGTCCAGAGTAGAAAATTTGCCAGAAACAAAATAAAAATAAATTTGCGTTTTGAGATCTCAGAAATTTTCTAGAAAAAAACTTGGAAGTTTGATTTCTAAAAGTCAAAAATTAGCAAGAAAAAAATTACACTGCTCAAAAAAATAAAGGGAACACTTAAACAGGTGTTTAACACTTAAAGTGTTCCCTTTATTTTTTGAGCAGTATATATATTTTTACATTAATCTCAGAAATGTCCCGTTTTTTCTGAACAATTCGAGTTTGAAAAGTCAAATATTTGCTAAAAAGGTCTCTAAAATTTTCAGAATTATTTTAGAAATAATGTGGAAATTTCTGAGCCTCAAAAATCAAATATTCTTTTACTTTTGAAACTACAAGTAAAGTTGACAATTTGCTAGAAGAAAAAACCAGAAATTGAGATTAGTCCCAGAAATTTTCTAGAAAAAACTTGAGACATTTCTGTTTGAAAAGTTTAAAATTTTCCAAAGTGGAAAATTTTTGACTTTTGAAATTTTTAGATTTATTTCAGATTTGAGAAAGAACTTAGAAATTTCAGAGATTTATTATAGCACATTTTTAACTTTTCAAACACTGAAATTACCAAGTTTTTTCTAGAAAATTTATGAGATTAGTCTCAAAATTTTGTTTTGGTGTAAATTTCCTCCTTTATTTCTATCTACAATGGCCATGATACACTGGTAATAATGAGATAATCTGTCAGATTAATTTATTAGCATCTTCAGTATCAGAAGTTTACATACAGTAAATAGTGGAGGGTAAGAGAATCACTTCAACATATTTTTATTTATGTAAAAGTAAAAAGTATCCATCCAAGAAATTGTTCAAAAGCAAAAAAGTATTTGGTAGAAAGTCAATTTAAGTACTGAGTAACTGATCAAATTATCAATTATTTCATCATGAATGTGATATCAGGAGGATTATGGGTAAAAATCCCAGAAGGTTTGACTCAAGTCATTCAGTTTAAAAGGTAATTATCTCTGAATTAGAAGCCAGTTAAAAATAAATCTTAATGTTGCTACATTTTCTGGTTTTAGCAAATATAAATAATTGTAATATTTCTGACTGAAAATAAAACATGAGAAGTTTGATTTGATTTAACTTCAGCCAACAAAAAATAAAGTGTGTATTTAAACTCCTGGTTTCAACTGTATCTCTGAATATGACTGAATAATTAAGTATTTTGATCTTTTCTCCTTTTTAAAGTCTGAAGTTCTGCCGTTCCCATGAATCCACCACAACAAAACAAGAACTCCAGAATCAGGTAAGAATTTACAATAAATCATTAACCTGCTGACTTATTGTCATGAGTTGATCAGATTAGCTGCAGCTCATGTGAGGCTGCATGTGGCTAGCAGCAGAAAACCCCACAGAAAAAAACTCTAAAATGTGATTCTGGTTAATTTATGACCAGCTAACTGAGTCTGGAGGAAGTACGACCAAACCGACAACAGGTTCAGGTTTACTGTAATCAGAATCTACAACCGCCGACGAAACCTCAGTAACGTCTCAATGACAACGGCGTGCTGGGGTCGTTGTAAGCGGAGGGAAAGAGGAGGACATTTCCATCAACACAATAAATACGAGATTATTCTGAGAACATTTCTAGAGGAAACGTGGAAGTTTCTGAGTTTCAAAAGTTAAAAGTATTTGACTTTTCACATTCTCCTCCATGGGCTGCCACCTTATCGTGGTGGAGGGGTTTGAGTGCCCCAATGATCCTAGGAGCTATGCTGTCTGGGGCTTCATGCCCCTGGTAGGGTCACCCAAGGCAGACAGGTCCTAGGTGAGGGACCAGACAAAGTGCAGCCCGAAGACCCCAATGATGAAGGAAAACCTTGGACTTGGTGTTCCCTCGCCCGGACGCGGGTCACCGGGGCCCCACTCTGGAGCCAGGCCTGGAGGGGGGGCACGATGGCGAGCGTCTGGTGGCCGGGCTTTTACCCATGGAGCCCGGCCGGGCTCAGCCCGAAGAGGAAACATGGGCCCCCCCTCCCATGGGCCCACCACCCGTGGGAGGGGCCAAAGGGGTCGGGTGCACTGTGTGATGGGTGGCGGCCGAGGGAGGGGGTCCTGGCGGTCCGATCCTCGGTTGCAGAAACTGGCTCTTGGGACGTGGAATGTCACCTCTCTGGTGGGGAAGGAGCCGGAGCTAGTGTGTGAGGTCGAGAGGTTCCGGCTAGAAATAGTCGGTCTCACCTCGACGCATGGCTCTGGTTCTGGAACCAGTCTCCTTGAGAGGGGCTGGACATACTTGCACTCTGGAGTTGCCCAGGGAGAGAGACGTCGGGCAGGAGTGGGCATACTTGTTGCTCCCCATCTCGGCGCCTGTACGTTGGGGTTTACCCCGGTGAACGAGAGGGTAGGATCCCTCCGCCTACGGGTGGGGGGACGGGTTCTGACTGTCGTTTGTGCTTACGGGCCGAACGACAGTTCAGATTACCCACCCTTTTTGGAGTCCTTAGAGGAGGTACTGGAGAGTGCTCCTCCTGGGGACTCCCTTGTTCTGCTGGGGGACTTCAACGCTCACGTGGGCAACGACAGTGAGACCTGGAGGGGCGTGGTTGGGAGGAACGGCCCACCCGACCTGAACTCGAGCGGTGTTCTGTTGCTGGACTTCTGTGCTCGCCATGGATTGTCCATAACGAACACCATGTTCAAGCATAAGGGTGTCCATATGTGCACTTGGCACCAGGACACCCTAGGCCGCAGTTCGATGATCGACTTTGTCATCGTTTCATCGGATCTGCGGCCGTATGTCTTGGACACTCGGGTGAAGAGAGGTGCGGAGCTGTCCACTGACCACTACCTGGTGGTGAGTTGGCTCCGGTGGCGGGGGCGAAAGCCGGTCAGACCTGGCAGGCCCAAACGTGTTGTGAGGGTCTGCTGGGAACGTCTGGCGGAATCCCCTGTGAGACGGAGCTTTAACTCCCATCTCCGGCAAAACTTCGAACACGTCCCGGGGGAGGTGGGGGACATGGAGTCTGAGTGGACCGTGTTCCGTGCCTCCATTGTCGAGGCGGCCGATCGGAGCTGTGGCCGCAAGGTTGTCGGTGCCTGTCGCGGCGGCAACCCTCGAACCCGTTGGTGGACACCTTCGGTGAGGGATGCCGTCAGGCTGAAGAAGGAGTCCTATCGAGCCTTTTTGGCCTGTGGGACTCCGGAAGCAGCTGATGGGTACCGGCGGGCGAAGCGGCATGCGGCTCGGGCGGTTGCTGAGGCAAAAACTCGGGTGTGGGAGGAGTTTGGAGAGGCCATGGAGAAAGACTTCCGCACGGCTTCGAGGCGATTCTGGTCCACCATCCGGCGTCTCGGGGGGGGAAGCGGTGCAGCACAAACACTGTTTATAGTGGGGATGGTGTGCTGCTGACCTCTACTCGGGACGTTGTGGGCCGGTGGGCAGAGTACTTCGAAGACCTCCTCAATCCCACCAACATGCCTTCCACTGAGGAAGCGGAGCCTGGGGACTCTGGGTTGGGCTCTCCAATCTCTGGGGGCGAGGTCGCCGAGGTGGTTAAAAAGCTCCTCGGTGGCAAGGCCCCGGGGGTGGATGAGATCCGCCCGGAGTTCCTTAAGGCTCTGGATGTTGTAGGGTTGTGTTGGTTGACGCGACTCTGCAATATCGCATGGACATCGGGGGCAGTTCCCCTGGATTGGCAGACTGGGGTGGTGGTCCCCCTGTTCAAAAAAGGGGGACCGGAGGGTGTGCTCCAATTATAGAGGGGTCACACTCTTAAGCCTCCCTGGCAAGGTCTATTCAGGGGTCCTGGAGAGGAGGGTCCGTCGGATAGTCGAACCTCGGATTCAGGAAGAGCAGTGTGGTTTTCGTCCTGGTCGTGGAACACTGGACCAGCTCTACACCCTCAGCAGGGTCCTGGAGGGTGCATGGGAGTTCGCCCAACCAGTCTACATGTGTTTTGTGGACTTGGAGAAGGCGTTCGACCGTGTCCCTCGGGGAGCCCTGTGGGGGGTTCTCCGGGAGTATGGGGTACCGGGCCCTTTGATACGGGCTGTCAGGTCCCTGTATGACCGGTGTCAGAGTCTGGTCCGCATTGCCGGCAGTAAGTCGGGCTCGTTTCCGGTGAGAGTTGGACTCCGCTAGGGCTGCCCTTTGTCACTGATTCTGTTCATCACTTTCATGGACAGAATTTCTAGGTGCAGCCAAGGTGTTGAGGGGATCCGATTTGGTGGCCTCAGGATCTCATCTCTGCTTTTCGCAGACGATGTGGTCCTTTTGGCTTCATCAGATCGTGATCTGCAGCTCTCGCTGGATCGGTTCGCAGCCGAGTGTGAAGCGGCCGGGATGGGGATCAGTGCCTCCAAATCTGAGGCCATGGTCTTGAGCCGGAAAAGGGTAGAGTGCCTTCTCCGGGTCAGGGGGGGTGTCCTGCCCCAAGTGGAGGAGTTTAAGTATCTCGGGATCTTGTTCACGAATGGGGGAAGAAGGGAGCGGGAGATCGACAGGCGGATTGGCGCAGCGTCTGCTGTCAAGCGGGCGCTGTACCGGTCCGTCGTGGTGAAGAGAGAGCTGAGCCAAAAAGCGAAGCTCTCGATTTACCGGTCGATCTACGTTCCCACCCTCATCTATGGTCATGAGCTTTGGGTCATGACCGAAAGAACGAGATCGCGGATACAAGCGGCCGAAATGGGTTTTCTCCGTAGGGTGGCTGGGCTCTCCCTTAGAGATAGGGTGAGAAGCTCAGTCATCCGGGAGGGACTCAGAGTAGAGCCGCTGCTCCTTCACATCGAGAGGAGCCAGTTGAGGCTCGGGCATCTGGTCAGGATGCCTCCTGGACGCCTCCCTGGTGAGGTGTTCCGGGCACGTCCCACCGGGAGGAGGCCCCGGGGAAGACCCAGGACACGCTGGAGGGACTATGTCTCTCGGCTGGCCTGGGAACGCCTCGGGATTCCCCCGGAGGAGCTGGAAGAAGTGGCTGGGGAGAGGGAAGTCTGGGCCTCCCTTCTGAAGCTGCTACCCCCGCGACCCGACCTCGGATAAGCGGAAGAAGATGGATGGATGGATGGATGGATGGACTTTTCACATTCAGAAATGTACAATTTCTTTTCTGGATAATTTGAGATTAATCTCATAATTTGAGTTTCTTCTAGCATTTTTTTTATTTTAGTTCTTTTTGTGGAATATTTCTGAAAATGTCCCTCAAAAAAGTCATATAGAATTTTTCTCTTAAAACTCAAATTTCCACATTTTTTCTAAAACTCATAAATCTTTTTTTTTCCCCAGAAAATTTCTGAAAATATTTTTTAAATTCTATAAATTTTTGAAATATATTTTCACTTTTTAAACTCAAATTCCCTACTTTTTTCTAGAATATTTCTGAAATTAACCTTTTACATTTTAACTAAAATTGACTGATTTCTACCTACAAAGACTAATATGCTGTATTAGCTGCTCACTATAAAATTAGTTTTAGTATTTTTAGTCAACTTGAAATGAGACAAAACTTAGAAGTAACTTTTCAGCAACACATGAACTTGTTTCAAGATAATTCCTTAATATTGATTTCAAAAAGTACTAGTCTCACTGGCAGATTATTGGACATTTTTTCCAAGTGAAATATTCTGGAACTGGAACTTTTTCATAAATTTTAATGAATCATTGACTTAAAACCAGACAATTCCTGACCAAACATCTCTGATAGATCAGACAAACTCACAGCAGTTTTAGTTTTAAACAGTTTTATTTACTTCAAGAGTACGTACAGGATAAACAGTAAAAGATATTTATTTATCTATTGGCCCCTCGGCAGAGAAGCAGCTTTAGAGCAGAATCAGAGTGAAGGTAACAGTCTGGCTGAAGGTTTTACTGCATGGTGAGAAGGCACAGAGCTCTGTGTGAGAAACAACCTGGCAGTTTTTATTCAAAGTTTGTTTGTTTGTCTCCTGAAAGCGACACGTTGAATGTTTCACATCGATTTAATTCATCAAAACTGTTTCAGTTCAGCGATTTGAGGTATAATTTGTTACAAGATTCAAACTTAAAGGAAGAAAATAAAACACTAGTGTTTAATCACAAGCATAGACATGCTAACTCTACTTTTACTCAGCTAGTAATGGCTTTATTAAAGCGGTTAGTAAAATACATGATTTCCATTTAAAAACTGGAGAAAATCTGTTCCAGTTTTCCAGCCGGGTCAGTCACTGGGAAGTCTGGGAGTCAATTCCTAAAACGTTTCTTTTGATTGATCGCTTCGCATTGGTTTACAGGGAGTGTCGGATGAACCCCGCCCGCCTGGGACGCCGGGAAGATCAGAACGAGCGCCGCCAGAGTGGTTCGACAGGCAGGCGGCTCGTATTTCACACGGTAAATAAACTCAAACTACAGTTAATGCATCGTTAAAAACAAAAAGTAGAAAAAGTTGTAAAAATTGCCACTGAGATTCGCTTTATTTTGTTGCTGTTTTTAAAATGTTTTTGGTGTAATTATGAAAATAAAAACGGCAGATTATTGTAGAAGTGCTTCACAAGCGAAAGATTTTCTCTTTTTTCTGCAAGCTGTTCATCTTTAAAACAACAGAAACGATTAAAAACGTGATACATCTGATTTTTAGCTGCACTAAGAAATCTGTTTTTCCGAACGCACCAGATGGAGAAAGCCGGCACCGCCTGTCGTTTCCTAGGAAACCGGCGCGGCCTCGGTTCACAGCCCTCAGCCCTGTCGCTCAGCCCTCGGCGGGCGGCGAGGTGCGTGCGAGGCGACCATCTTGTGCGTAAAGGTTTGTGGTTTTGTTTAGATGTGTGCGCTTAAGTTGCTGTGTTGCTGCTGCAGGCGGACTCGGCGCCAACCTCTCTCTCTCTCTAAGTCGCTCGCCCTGATGGCGGCGGCGGCGGAGGTCACGCCGACCCCGCAGCTGCCTCAGGTCATGGGCGAGAGCGGCGGCGACAGATCAGCCGGGCGAGGGACGAAGATGTCCCTCATCAGAGCTGCAGAGACACAGAGACGATTCTGCTTTAAATATGAGGGGCAAAAAAAAACTTTAAAATGTTTTATTGCAGAAACAAAGTGATTAAAAATCCCCAATTTTAATTTAAATTGCTTAGAGCGTCTATGAACTTTTAATCTCTGAAGAAACAAAACAACATGGTCTTCAAACTAGGGTTCGTGGGCCGAATTTGGCCTGCCAGTACACAGGACATGCACCACCAAGACTACAAGTCCCAGAATGCTTAGCTGGTGAAATTTATTTAAAATTTTAAATGTGTCTATAATATTGAGCTTGTTTCAGAGTCAGTTTGTTTTCAAATGAAATTTTTTTATTACCTGAAGAGAAGAAAAAACATTTTCTGTTAATGTGAAGAACTAATAGGAGAAAAAAGAATCTCAAACTACGAGAAGTAGAAGTAGTTCTTTTTCTACTATGGAGAGGAAACCAGAAGGAACCAGAAGAAGAACTACAACAACCAGAAGAACTACTATAGTAAAGAACTAATAGAACAATAACTAAAACAACAAATAACTGATAATTTGTTTTCTCCTTTCCAATAGTTTCATGTTAATAATAAATCAGAGTCTGCGCCTGTACTGTGTGGGGTTGCTGTGGGTGCACTTGTTTTTACCTGCGGTGTCGCACAGTTCTGACAGAACCGGGTCTCTGTCTGTGAGTAGCTGACTGCGTCCGGAGTCCAGAATCAGATCCGGCTGGTCGCCGTCTTCCAGCGAACCCTGGGGAAAAAAAAAAATACAAAGAAAAAGATCAGAGAGGCTTTCAAGCATTAAATTAACGCACCTATGAGGCTCAGATTAGCCTTCATTAGTTACCATGCAATATGTTAGCATTAGCATTAAATGGCACCTAGAACTTTCTACCAACTAAACTATCAGGACATTTCATTCAAAAACAACTAGAAAGGAATCTGAAAGTTTTTAGTTTGAACCTGAAGTGGATCCGATTGAAAGCGAATGTTCAGAGTTAAATGCTAACGCCAGTTAGCATCCTGCAGGCCTCACCAGCAGCCTGTTGCTGAGCAGCAGCTCCTCCTCTATGGAGGACGGGTCCGGCTTGTGTCTCTTGTCCTGGATCATCAGCAGAGGCGGCGGCTCTTTGTCCAAGTCGTGAGTCCTGAACGAGAAACAGACGAACCGGTGAAACCAGGCAGCAAAAATCTGATTAAAACAATAAAAAAACATGTTCAAAAGCTAAAACCTCAGTTTGTTTTTTATTTATTTATCAAGACCAAATCAATTTTTAATTTAAATATTTATCAGAAGAAAAAGGTGATTCTTTTTTAGAACAAATTAAAATTTAATCAAACATTGTAGTTGTAAACATGTAGTTTTTGCTGTTGTAGACATTCAAACAATAATTAAATGCTCCGTCATTTTAAACGTAATAATAATTTTAAAAAGGAAGACTACATGGAAAAGTGTTCATCCTCATTAAATGTAGTGGAGACACTGGTTTCAGTGTTTAAGCTTCCAGTTTCACTGGAAGCAGAGGAGAAAAATGTTTCCTCTGGCGCCCTCTTCAGGACAAACTCTAAAACTCTAAAACGTACAAATAAAATCACGTTTTTGAAAACAGAAAATCTCAAATTATGTCACTTAAAAACAAAGTTGATTGACACCAAATTTGTTAGTTTTTTTTAATATTGTGGGGGATGGGGCAAGTTGACCTTTCATGACCTCAGGAAACTATTACTGACATCTTTAAAGTGATAGTGCAAATGTTTGACACCAATTTGGTTCAACTTGATTAATAAACCTCTCTCAGGACTTGAACCAGGATCATCCCGACAGGAAGTGATGTCACTCACCTCTTCCTGCTGACGGTGACGGCAGGAATCCCATCGGCGCCCTGGAACAGCAGCGACGCGGGTTTGTTGGCTTCCTGCGGCAGATTGCTGAGGAAGGTGAGCTGGAAGTCGTCGTCCATGGAGATGTACGGCGCGTACATCTCCAGCTCCTTCCCCTCCACGTCCTGAAACAAGATGGACGACAGCTGGGATTAAAATCCGACTCAATCCATCAACAGGATTCTGATCCGTTACAACAACGGCTTATTACGGCCAATCTACGTAGAAAAAAAGGAGCAAATTTCTGCTGAAAAACTCAGAAATTTTCTAGAAAAAACTAAGTTTAAAATATTTTACTTTTGAAACTCAGAAATGAAGAGTTTTTTTCTTGCGAATGTTTGACTTTTGGAGCTCAGATACTTCTTTCTCTAGAAATTTCTCCGTTTCAAAAGTGAAAACTTATCAGATTTTGATTCGCAGAATTTTTTTTAACCTTTTTAGAAGAACTTTTCTAAGATTAATTTCAAAATTTCTGAAGCTCTTATAGCAACTTTTCGACTATTCAAACTCAGAAACGTCCCCATTTTTTTCTAGAAATGTCTGAATTTCAAAAGTGGAAAATTATCAACTTTTGAAACGTAAGAATCTTCCAAGTTTGTTTTTTTTTAGAGAAAATTTCTGAAATTAATCTCAAAATATCAGTTTTTTCAATTTTATATTTTTGGAGGTCAGATATGTCCAAGTTTTTAAAATAAAATTTCTAGCATCATTGTCTAAATTTCTGAGTGTTTTGGCTGAAATTCCCTCCCTTTCTTCCCGTCTAAACCGGCTCCAACGCGGCGCCGTAGTTTCCTGCCTCCCACCTCGATGGCTTGTTCCTTGAGCTGCGTTTCCTCCGGGCAGATGGTGAAGAAGCGCTCCACCTCGCTGGTGTCCATCACCTCCTCTTCACAGGGGCTCTGGGACCGAACGGAGACCAGCAGTTAGACCAGAACCAGAACCATTCGCTGGCTAAAAGAGGAGGTTTGTTTACCAGGTCCGGCTCAGAGGAGGCGGCTGGGGACGAGGACGGATTCAGGCCGTCGAAGATGGGCGACAGCAGCTGCCGCAGCTGAGGGCTGCACAGGTCCTTAGGATGGTCCGGAACCACATCTGGACTGGGAGGACTGGCGAACGACAGCTCCACCCGACCTGACGGGGAAAAACCAGCTGCTGGTTGGAAATAGGACTGGAACGACTAATTTAATTAATTGTTATTAATTATTAACCCAATTTTTTAAAGAATCTTCAACTAGTTCAATAATCGATTAATCTCAGTACCGACTCAAAAACAGGTCATTTGGTGGGAAAACAACAAACAAGAGCAGAAATTAAACCAAAACTGTACAAGAAATAAAAACATTTAAGTATTTATTTAGCTGCAGGTGGATTATTTGCTACAAATGATTAAACTATCACTAAAGGTTTTTTGTAATTGCATTTCAGGCAATAAAAGATTTATTCTCTAATTTTAAAAAACTAATTGAATTATTTGTTCATTTGCATTTTACATATTTATAATATTGTATAAAACAATCTTTAGTGGTCAAATGAAAAATCTGCAGAATGTGCCTATTTTTAATTTTCTTTGGTCAATTAACTGTCATAATAATCTATAACTAAACTCATCATTAGCTGCAGCCCTAAATAATTACTTTTAAATTTGCAGGATATGCCATTTTTATACGATTAATCATCAGAATAAGTGATTAATCGTCCAAATAATTGGACTATTAATAATAATAAATTATTGAAATAATTGATTATTAAAATAATTGTTAGCTGCAGCTGTAGTTTGAAACCGATCATACTGGCTAACGGGTCAGAACGGCCGGCTCACCTGCCGTCAGCGCCGGCGCCACGCCGTCTCCGCCGTCCGGCAGCTGCAGAAGCTCCTCCGGTTTCTCCGCCAGCTTCAGGAGGAGCTTCGCCGAGCTGCCGGCGTCCTCGCCGTCCGAGTCGCAGGTGTCGGAGATGCCGCTGTCCTCGGCGGCGCGCTCCAGGGAGGAGGGCTCGGTTTTAGGCAGGAGGCTGCAGCGGGTCTGCTCGACGGAGAACACCACGTCCGGCTGCTCCACCGCACTGCAGGAGGACACAACCAGGAGGAAGGTTAGAGCTGCTGCTTCATCGCTCCTCCTCCTCTTCTGGAAGGAAAGGCTCGCTCTCTTGCCGGTCGGAGCACCTGAGGATGAAGTTGAGGCAGACGATGGCTTCGGGCTGCGACGTCTTGCTGTAGAGGACGGTGGCTTGAGTCTCGGCCCACACGAAGCCACCGCAGTTGGCCAGGAAGCGGTAGGGGGAAGAGTTCGCCTGGCCTTTGGAGAGAACTGCAGCCACAGAAAGAGGAACTTTGATTCACTTACACTTATTCAAACGTTCAACGCCGCCGGGCGTAATCCTGTCATATTCAGCAATAAATCAATTAATAGCACGATGTTCATGTTCATTATAATTTAAAGTTTATTGATAATTGAAAATGTGTTCTTGCTTTGTTATTGCATTACTATTAATGGCCTCAAAACAACATTATTATTACAAATTTTAAATTTGTAAAGAACATTTAACTCTGGAACTGGAAAACATTTTAAATATCCAAAATGAAAACAATCACCAAAAACAACTAAATAAAAACATCGCACAACTGAAACCATAAATAAAATTATAAAATTTTTAATATTTTAATTTATTACACTTATTAATAACACTGCATTTTTTTCTATTTAAAACTTGACATTTTTAAAAAATATTTTGAGTCATTTTTTATAACTTTGTATGCATTCACAACATCCAGATTAGTATATGTTGGGTATATATTTCTACCTATTAATGGTATTACAAGTTAAGCTAAGCTCTTTTCTGGAAGTAGAAATATATTTAATATAATTAACGTATAATATGATTAATAATGTTTGACTTGAAGGAGTGGATTAAATACGTTTGAACTTCTTTCCATCCTTCTTTCAGGTATTTGATTTTATGTTATTCTTTGCTTCTTATGTTTACATATTTTGTGTTAATATTTATATTGCTATACAATAGTAAAACATGGATCTGAATATTGAGAATAATAATGATTAAACTCACGTGTTAGCAGGCTCTTCTTGATGCGATCCGAGTCGAGCGCGTGATAAAACTCGTAGGCCGAGCGTCCAATCAGGTCCTCCGGTTTGTAGCCCACCAGCTCCGTTACCCTGACGACAGAAACCCGCAGAGTAAAACCCGAGTCCGGTGTTTCTGTGGGCGGAGGACGAGGCGAGCGACCCACCTGCCCTCGCAGTGGGTGAAGCGCAGGTCCATGGTGTGGCGGGTGAGGAAGGTGCAGCTGTCCAGAGGGAACTCCACGCTGGACGGGTGGGGGATCGGCTCGCACAGCAGCGTCATCACTCTGGCAGCAGGGGGCGACGCTGAGCCAAAGGGGCGGATGTGGCCCGTGCAGTGGAGAACCTGAGGGAAGGGCGAGAGGGAAACTGTCGCTACCATCCTGACAGTAGGGATGAAAACAATTAAAAGCTACCATTTTTTCATAAAAGATTAATAAAAAAGAAATTACAAATGACAGAAAAGTGGATTTTGTTTAAATCCTCCTTGATGTGAGCTGTACCAGAGCCAGGCTATAAGGAGTGTTTAAAAATAAGAATCAAGTCATAATACTAGAATAAAGACGCAATTCTACCAGAAGGACGTCTTAAAAAAAGTTTTTTAATGAGAAAAAAGCTTTGATATTTTCTTTTGTTATTTTTTGTGTTGCTATAATCCACTAATGTTAACACTTTATTCTCGTACGATTTCGACCTTACTATCAATTATTAAAAAGAAGAAAAAAGAACCAGCCTGGCCTTATTGTTCCATTGTAGAGTTGACCTGAATTCAAAAATAAACAGTAAAGCACGGCTGTCAAACAAGATGGCCGCCCTGACATCACGCTGAACCACAGAAACCAGAGGAGTGATTGGGTAAAAAAAAAAAATCCTGATTTTCCAAAAGTTTTATCTTCAGTAGAGATGCAGCGATCAAATATTAATAACTGTATCCGTCCCAATAATTAAAACAAAAGTGTTCTGGGGTTTTGCATGACATTTTGTTTTCACATAAAACAATATGAAATGTCAAAGGTCCCCTGCAGCCCGTTGGGTCTGAGCGGTACCATCTGTTGGAGCGCGTCTGGACTATAAATGACAGGTCCGGTGCTCTGCAGAACCGAGCCAGGCGCGCTCCGAGTTCCTGGGATCGCTGGCAGAGGCGTTGACGCGACCTTGGCTTGTCTCCACGGAAACACTCAGCGCCTCGTATCGCTTTCATCCTGGACTCGCATGAGGGACAAATTTAACCTCAACGCCACGCAGTAACTTCACCCTCCGCTGCATGCTGGGAACGCATCACGACCGCATCAGAAAAACTGCCTTACTGTAATCCGATTACTCCCCCCGCCCCAAAGTATCGGGTAAAGTAACCGCAAATAAAAGTAACAATACGTTTGAGTTACTGCGTTATGAAATCGTGACTTTGTTTCTGAGCGTCTCACGACAATCCCAGATAAGCATGCGTTGCCATGGTAACAGGCATCCTGCTACACAGATCAAAACAGATTTAAAAAAAAAATGTATTATTACTCCTCCCTGCACTTTAACTTTTAAAAGATGTAAATTTTATTAATTTGTTGCACAGGAAAGATTTATTTAAATTATTTTATCATCTATTTGAACAAAGGCGTGTAAAAACCAAAATAACTTTATGGTGGAATAGTCAGAAACACCTGATTTACAGAGAACAGGTTTAAATATTCAACAAAGTCCTTTAAGTCAGAAACTGTTGGAGTTCATGACTTTAAAAGAGCAAAACAAAAGTTTTAAAAAGAGCCGTTTTTATTTGATTAAATGTTATAAGATGGAATATGCAAAAAGAATAGAATTAGGCTGAAAAGTAAATTGTTTAAAGCGTATTCAGGTTGTGAATTGTTTTTTAATGTAACTAAGTATTAAATTAATTACTTTAGAAAAGAAGTAAACAGTAAATAACCAGATTTCTCTCTTTACCTTCCAGGTGGCAGATTTGATGTTGACGGTGCGCCCCCTGCTGGTCAGGGTGCTCTTCATTCGCAGGAAGAAGTTTCTCTCGCTCGGTTGCTCAGCCATCAGCTTCTTACTCAGACCTGAAGACACAGAAGCAAAAGTCACTCAAAATCTAACAAAAATAAAAACATGTCTCATGTTTTGTTGCGCTCTTTTTTTTAGTATTTGAAAAATTTCTTCTCATGGCAGATATAAGATTTTACGTCTTTCTGCTCCTTTTCATTCATGAATTATTCTAGTTGTTACATAAACTATTTATATTTACTGGGTTCGTTCTGATCCATAAAAACGCCGTTCTGCGGTTCTGACCTGGACGCGGAGTCAGGAGGTCTCGCAGCTCCTCCTGATCGCAGGGATGAATGAAGTCGTAGACGCTCTGGCCGAGCAGCTCCAGCTGTGAGACAGAAAACAAGCCGGTCAGACGGAGGAGGAATCCGGCCGGGATCGGAACCAGAGGAGGAACCGGGCAGAACCTGCGTGATGCCGATGTGCTTGTTGACGTTTTCCGTCAGGAACACCATGTCCCCCTCCTCGGTCATCACCATGACGAAGCCCGCCAAGGCCTGGGGAAAGAAAGCGTCCATCGGATCTTCATCCTCCTCCTCTTTCTTCACACTCTCTTCTGTTAGAATAAAAAACCAACATCAGAGTTTCTGCAGGTTTCAGAAAGTAAAGCTTTTTAACGCCAACCACAGCTGGGTAGGTTATACTCAGCTAAAAGTAGCTTTACTGCAACATATTAAACTCAAGTAAAAGTAAAACGTTAATTAACCCAAGAAATTACTCAAGAGTGAAAAAGTATTTGGTAAAAAGTTTACTCAAGTAATGGATAACCGATCAAATTATCATCCATTTTATATTTAAAAAATAAAATGTAGACAGACCAAAATATAAAGTTAAGTGGAAATTTTGGTATTTTAAGGACCAACTGACAATGATTCACAGACATAACAAAAAATAACAATAAAAAACTTATAAAACTTTAACAGAAACTGCAGGTGTGTGTCTGTGTCTATTTTTAGTTAAAACATTTTTGTTTTTTATTTAGTGGGTTAAAAAAAATCCAGATATTTTACTCAAGTAAAAGTAGTAATACTTTATAATAAAATTACTCAAAGTACAGTGTAGTAAAAATACTCGTAAAAGAAATTTTTTCAAAAAAGTTACTGAAATAAATGTAACTAGTTTGTACTACTAAATTAAATTACTTCTGTATTAAATTACAGAATATAAGACAGTAATTTAAAACATTATGGACACAGAAAAAAAGCTAGCTAGCTAGAAAGAGCACATTAGCAGCTAGTTAGCTTTAGCCTTGAGTCACAAAACCTAATGAAAACGTCTAAATGCAACTCAAACTTTTGCCTGACAAAAAGTCCAGCACAAAAAAGACTATATATACAATCGAACGACAAAATTTTAGACCTATAATTAGCAATTTACTTTTAAAAACTGAATTTAAGACATTTTAAGGACGTGCAGACACCCTGAATATTAGAGTTTTATTTTTTTTAGTGGATCCAAACACGGAGAATTAAATCTAAATTATGTGACGTTTGTGGCATTAAATGTTGCAAAGATAAACAATGATGTTAGCCAAGTTAGGGGTGTCCAAAGAGTGGCTCATGGGCCATTTGAAGTTCTCGGATTGAGTTTTGCGGCCCCCACCTGCAACTCAAGAATGATACAAATTTTACCCGGAGATGCAGATGGAGGCGTTTCATTTTTAATCTGGATAAAATTATTACCGACATAATTAAAAAATTTAAGTATAACACAAAGTTTTTTTTTTATAAACAAGCTTTTATCTACATCAAAACCAGAGGATTTCCGTCTCACCGGGTTGCAGGAGCTGCTGCATCCGCAGGAAGCTGAGCGTCACCCTCATGATGCCGGCCTTGTCCAGGTGGGTGCAGACTCGGCGCGGCAGCGGCAGAGTCCGGGCCAGTTCATAGAACACCTCGGTCTCCTGGCTGCGTCGGCAGCGGGCCGCATCGCGAGAGCGGAGCTTCCTCTGCTCCGAGCTGCTCCTGCAGGAGGAAGAGGAGGAGCATGAAGCAGACTGTCATTGGTACAGAGCCCACGTTCTGGTTCTGCTGCAGGTTTCTTCCTGTTAAACAGGAGTTTTTACTCTCCACTGTCGCCACATGCATGCTTAATTTGAGAGATTGCGGTGACGTGGACGACATAATGCAAGTATGGGAGCACGACCAAGATTTATCGACCAGCCTATTTATCTGGGCCAATTTCCTTAATTTTGGGAGATCGGTGATCAGCTGATACTTAAAAGTGAAGCTGATCTCATCAGCAAATATCTAATAATCAGCCGCTGTCCTCTTCTGCCCTGCAGTTAGAGGTTTCGCTGACAGACCGGACATCAGGTCATGCAGTTATCAATAAACACCCCCCTGCTGCCAACTCAGCGCCTTCCTTGCTATATTTAGAAGCACCAAACAGTTGCTGAAATACAGTTTAGATTGAATTAAAACAAAAATGTGTTTGTATTTATCTATAGGTTTTAGAAAGAAAATGTCAGAAAGAGTCCAACTCAGCAGATGACCTCAAAGAAAACCAGAAATCGGCGCTGGCCGGTAAAAACCAGATTTGTGCTTCTCTAATCTGAATGGTTTCTGTTTCTCAGGTTGTAAAATCCGTCCAGATCGACCGATTCCTGTCACCTGCTGTTAAAAACATCAAAAAGCTGCAGCTGTTTGGATCCTGACAGAAGTGAAAATGTTAAACTTGCTGCAGCTTGAGCTAATCAGAGTAAAATCAGAGACACAGCCAGTCCACCCAAACATGGATGTCCCACACCCACTTCACAAGGCTAGCAAAACAATCTCAAGTGGAAAAATACCAGCAGGATCTGTAACTTGTGACATGGAGCGCAGCCTGGAGCCGGCCCCTTCCTCCTCCTCCTCCTTCTGCAGGAAACCTAGTGAACTCTGCAGCTTTTGAGCCTCGGTTTGGACCGGACCGGACCAGAGAACACACACAGACACTCCCACCATGTGTGGGGAGAAAATAAAATGTTTATCCTGCTTCACGTCGCCTCCGTGGAGCAAACCAGACCCAAACATGGCGCCTCAGTGCTGGAGGAGACGGCGACGTCCATCTGAGAAGGAAACAAAATGTTTCTCCTGTTTTCGTTCCTCTGAGACGTTTATCCATCCTTCCTGACTCCTGTTGGAATCTAAATCACTTCCTTTTTACTTCTGGGGGATTCCAACTCTGGGTGCAACTAACAATTATTTTACTAATCAATTAATTGATTATTCTGACGATTAATAAATTCATCATATTAAAAAAATCTTGGCAAATTCAGCAGATTTTTGTTTAACGACAGTCTTTTTTAGTTTAACATAAAAAGTACTATATTAAAGGATGCAAGTAAACAAATTTTTCAAGAAATTTTTTAAATGCGAAAAAACATTTTATTGCCTAAAACGCAATAACAGCATTCCTTTAGTGAATGCTTGATCATTTGTGTCCAACGTCAACATGTGATCTGATTATTTATAGATTCATAATTGCGCAGCAATTCTCTGGTTAACAATTAATCACTAACCAAATTAGCTGATTAATTGAATAATCGATTAATCACAATAAATGATTCCAGACTTGGTTTTCTGCCAGAACACCCCAGTTCCCACCAGCTGCTCCGTCTTTTGATGTAAACAGAGCAGCTCCCGGCGACACCTCAGCGTCCATGCAGCCGACGCGTGGCGCGCCGCCTCTGCTCACGTGAACCACGCTGTGGGTTGTTGTGAAAGTTTCTGCAGGGGGAGGAGGGATCCGCAGAGGGCCTCCTTACCCCCTCTGGTAGGCACGCTGACCTCAGAAACCCCACAGACCCTCATGTGTACTGCGTGTTTCAACCGTGTAGATGAGATTCAGCAAGGGGTCAAATGTCAAATACCTGCAGCAGATTACAGTGAGATAAAACCTGGGAGGAGGCCGGAGGAACGCTGCAGACACCGATTCACCTGAAACCAGCAGGACCAGAGCGGAGAGGCGCTGAGTCCAAAATAACTGCAGCTTAAGCACAGAACAAAACACCCAAACTCGTCACGCTGACTCATCGGTTTTAAATCTGTTTACGGTCATTTCTTCTTCTTCTGACGCTTTAATCCAACTCCAGTCCATTTCACTAGAAAGTCCGGTTCGTTTGGGGAGGTGTGAATGCTAATCGAACCAAAAAGTGAACTCTGGTCCTCCTACAAACCTCGGTCTGTGTTCGTTCGAAGTGAACTCTGATTCGGTTTGAATGCATATTTAAACGCTAAGCAGACCGGAGACCGCTCCAAAACCAGGACATGGACGACAGCGCAGGGGATTCTGGGTAAATACAACCAAAACAAACGCATTAGCCAAGCGCTAGCAGGAGAAGTAGTTAGTGGTCTCTAGCCAAAGACAAAATAGAAATCCTACAACCACTAAAATCTGACGCCACTCTATTTTTGTTTACATTTGGTGAAGAAGGAAGTTGTGCTCAGTGTCTTCAAAGGTTTTTGTGTCGTTTCCTTCAGTGGTTCCTGGTGCAGCGCCCCTACAGGCGAGGAGGGTAACAGGTTGCTCAAAGGGCAAAAGGTAAATGTACAACAACATCCAGGGCTTTATAGAGCAAGGGCTGCACCGATAATACAAAGATTTGAACCAATAGATATCCAATATCAATATGGACGACACCGATCACCAATATTTATTAGAATTATATGCATTTCCCAAGAGAAGTTTAACTGAAGTTTCTCTGCTTCACCCACAATCCTGCCTGGGGCTGGAAAATACGGTTAAAAAATACATCACTATGGAAGAATTTCATATCAGTTGATATTAAGGCTGCAACCAGTGATTATTTTAGTTATTGATTAATCGATTACTAAGACAATTAATCAATTAATTGGACTAAAATTATATACATATTTTGCATTCAGGATGAACTTTGTAAATCTATCCTGCCCAAGACTCCAGTGGCATAGTTTTAGCTTTCTATATATATACAGTATATATATATATATCTTTTGCTATCCAATTATTCATTTTTTAATAAAAAAAAAATAAAATCACCAGGTCAGTCCTACACTGTATTGATACCAAGTCGAGCAGAAACTGCTGAGCTTCTTGTGTTGATGTTAAAAGGGTTTTGTAGCAAAAGATGAATCCTTTGCTACAAATGATCAAAAGTTCACTAAAAGAATGCTGTTAGTGCGATTTAGGCCACAAATGGTTTATTTTCTTATTTTAAAAAGGAATTGAATGATTTGTTTATTTGCATTGTTTTATGCACTTCTAATATCTTATAAAATAAGCTTCAGTGGTCAATAAAAAAACCTGGCAGAATGCCAGTTTTTTATCCAATTAATCATCAAAATAAATCAATTAATTGTCAAAAATAAATCGATTAATTGTCAGAATGATAAATTCTTTCATTCTTTTCATTCAAAATAGATGTTAGCTGCAGCCCTAAAGAGTTGCTCAGGTCAAATGCAAAAAAACAAAAGAGGTTACTTATTGGTATGGAGCAAAACAACGTGTCCAGAAAAATGAGATTGCATATCACCATAGTGAAGCATGGTGGTGGGAGCATAATGCTGAGGGAATGCTTTTCTTCGGCAGGGTGAGAAAAGCTTTATAGATGTAAATCCTGGAGGTGTAAATCCTGTTAAAGGTTGCAGAATTTATTACAGAAGCTCTCAATGTGACGCAGTTGAAACGATTTCAAACGGTAAATCTTCAGTTTGTTGCCAAGTAAAGCTGGTAGCAACTTGCAATGAAATGCATTTCTTCAATACTTCAGGTTGCTTCCCCATTTAAAACTGGTAAAACTGTGCAGCTGCTGCATAACTCCAAGTTGCTGCAAGCATCGTGATGCAAACAGAGGCTGGAATTTCACTCAGGATCGACTCTGATATAAACGTCCAGCTTCCATTCATCAGAGTTAAACTTGAGCGAGTGAAAGGGAAAAAAACAAAACCTCAGACTGATGATTGCAACACGTTTTAGATCATTTGGGTTGTTCTCGTTTACTGTTCAACTAGTTTACAGCTAATAAAACACGGCGACCTCTTCCTGGCTGGCTGGTTTGTCTGAGCCAACTGTGACGTCCTCAAACTGAAGAACTCTGTGTACTAAGAACAGGAAGTACAGTGTACAGAACAAAAACACGCCGAGTAAACAGGCATGACACGTTTCAGTTTGATCACGCTGCATCAGCAACCAGATCCAGATTAAGGTTAAAAGCCGCCGCCGTGTGTAGGTGGCTGAGCATGCCAAGTCATGCCCACTTCCACAGCTGTCCTGAAACTTCACCGCGACTCCAGAGGAATGAGAAACTCCACACACCAGCTCTGCAGAGGACTGTAGGGGAGGAAGAACCAGGAGGAATACGTTTCTGCTTTCAGGGGTCGCCACATGAGACAAGGGGTCAAGAATGGCAAAGAAAATATTCTAAAATATTCCACAGGACGCCTTTAAGGCTAATTTACACAAAATAATTTGAATCAGTGGAGGCAGTAGAGTGAAGCTGACAGAATAGATGTAAAGCTGCTGTTTAGGGCTGAAACAGTTAATCATGATTAATTGATAATTCAAATAATGTTTAACCAATTCAGCAACTGCTTAATCAAAAAATAACTGAGCAACAACTGTGCAAAAACTATGTACATTTTCCAGTTAAGATAAAAAAACATTTTTTGTTTGTAAATACTTTCTATGCAGAATTACTCAAGTGGCAATTTTAGCTTAATTTGGGTCAAATTTTGTAAAAAAAAAAAAAAAAAAAAAAAAAAAAACAGATCAGCAATCATACTATGTGCAGAAACGTTTCACGTTAGAAGTATTTTTAGCTGCAGATGAATCCTTTGCTGCAAAAGACCAAATGCTATTATTGCATTTTAGGCAAGAAGATGTTTATTGTCTTATTTTAAAAAGGAACTGAATTATTTATTTATTTGTATCTTTAAATGTATTTCTAATACTGTATAAAAAGGCTTGAGTGGTCTGATGAAAAGTCTACAAAATGTGCCAATTTTTTTACCTGATTATTTGATTAATCATCAAAATAAATCGATAGATGAATCGACTGCTAAAATAATCGTTAATTGCAGCCAAACTGCAGTTAAATCCCTGTGAAGCGAAGCTTTAAGCGGTTTACTCTCTGACAGAGGAGTTCCTGAAAGGCCTGATCTGCTGCGGGGAAGTTTCACAAGTCAGCTCAGTCTGAAACAAACATCTGTATTTCTGAGGAGTTGAGGAGTTGAGGCCTTTCAGCGATAACAATCCTCAGCAAACATTTACTGAATGTCCTGTTTCAACGAGGCGGAGACTGACGTAAAGAAACATGAGAAAACAACAGCATGGCTGAGATAATAAAACTCTGGGAGAGGAGTTAAACTGGAGGGAGCCTTGAACCATTTTCATCATTTTGTTTGTTTATTTATTGATTATATACAAAAATACAGCAAAAAGCATGATGTCAAAACCATTGTTTTACATGTTCAAAGGAGTGGGTGGGAGAATAAATTTATCAAAATTCTCACCTCTTAACTACCTACAAAAACTTCCAATTATTACATGTATAGTCCACATACAGTATATAACTAGCACCAAAAACAAAAATTGACTAATATTATATAATGTATCCATCAATAATCATATGTTTATATGATCATTTGAACGATTAATTATTGCATAAATACATTGAACCAAAGTGTTTTGATTTTTGTATAAAAGATGTTGGATTTAGTCTAGGGCTGCAACTAACGACTATTTCAGTAATCGATTAATCAATTATTCTGATGATTAATTGGCTAAAAAAAATGTAGATTTTAATTTAACCCCTTAAGCTTATTTTATACAATATAAGAAATATATTTAAAAATGACAAATAAAACAAATCAATTCCTTTTTTAAATAAGAAAACATTTTATAGCCTGAATGGGTTCTTCTTTCAGCAAATTGCCTTTTCTTAGAGTCTGTATACTCCAGTTAATGATTCGTTGGTTACTAAATTAGTTGATGATAATCAATTAATCCAAATTAACCATATCAGCCCTCATTTAGTCCCTTTAAAAAAGTAAAATTTCTATCCAATGAATCCATTATTCATTTTCTCTGCCTTGTCATTTTGCTACAGTTCAGTCGTTTTAACAAGATGCAGCTGAAGGGAAAACCGTAGCCTTTCACTATATAGGATTGTGGCAGTGAAAGACAACAGCTCTGCTGGTTATGAAGGAACTTTCCCTCCCTCTTCACACCTACCTGCCAACTCGGCTCTCTGACTGCCTCACCTAAGCCCCCATTAAGTCATCTCTGTAATTTTAGGACAGAATCGGGGTGTAAATCATCTGATGAGGACATACGGCTTGTCCTGTCACAATAAATCAATTAATCACATGACAAATTAAAACAAACTCAATAATTTCCATTTGCATGATTTATCGTTTTTCTCTTTTTCTACTGGATGACTAAACTCCTTTTTGTGTAGGACAGTTTTGTTTAGAGAGACTTCATTTTTAATTTATCGTCCAATAAAATCTGTTATTGTGACAGACCTGCGTGACAATCAACTTTCATCCGAATCATTTCCAAGGAACTTGGTGACGTATGCCAGGATTTTCACCATTCAGGAAACAACAACTGCTACCCTGAGGGCATCCACCATTATGGTTTTGAAACAGACAATCGAACACATCGAACTCTGTTGCATGCAACACCAGGCTGATGATGTTGAGTTGATGGACCAGTTGCAATAAGGACTGCCGCTCTGTGCCGCACTGACTGTGGGGAACAAACGGAGTTAGGCGCCCAACTAGCTCATTGAACTCAATAGAATCCATTTGGATGGGGGGAAATGACCAAATTTATCATGAGAGATCAGTAGACTTGACTATAAAATCTCAGCTGACAGCGTTTCTGGAGTCTGCACAGTGCGCCCGAGTATGTAGGAGCCTCAAGCAAACATTTGTTTCATTTAAACTTAAAATTCTAAATTTCCAAACTCCCAATCAACCAAATATAAATAGGACACCCCACTAAGGTCAAAATGCTTAGAATAAAGTCTAAACCCAAAATGAACATCCTGCCTGCATGCAAAAGATTTGGTTGTCAGTGCAGTAAGCTGGAGTTTGTCATCTCTCGTTTTGTACCCAAGCGGTATTTTATGGTCCAGGTTATTCAGGAAAGTGTTTTCACTGCTAGTTGGACTCTCACTGGACAGGCAGCATTAAGCCCAAACTCCTAACATGGCGTCAAGCTAACGCAAGAACAAACTATTATGTCTTGTATTTGTTTCAACCAGTGCCGTTTTTCTATCCTGAAATCAATGGACGCCAGTAGCGCCACCCTAATCAAACCAAACCGTTGTACCATGGGCCCAGAACTGAAGCGGGCCAAGGAATGGTGTGGCACGAGTTGGTTGTAGCGTACCATACCAACCCATACCACTGAGTAGAAACAAGGCCATATGGAGTCAGAATTTTGTAGTTCAAAGTAGGAAAAGTCAACTTGAATTCTGATACATGAATAATCTTTTTCTTTATATCTAAAATGGCAGCTACATCACCCAAAGCTATTGATAGATGCAGAATTAAACTATTTACACTTTTGTAAACAGACTATCCACTGTTATAATGTTATAATTATAGGCTTGGATTACTTGGAGTAGTTAGCATAGAGACTGATCACAGCAATTAGCAGTATTCACCTGAGGCCAGGTGAGTTCAACATTCCACAATAAAACAGGCCATTGGTTCAGCAACAGGCATTAAATGAACAACTTGGCTGGCTTCTGAATTCAAAACAAACAAAACAGAAGAAACACAGCTCTGCCCCACACCTGTCAAACTGAAAGTGACTAAAAGTGTTTAAAAATGTGCAAAAAACAACAGGAAGAAAGCTAGACTTCAGGAACTAAGACCTCTGCAGTCAAGATCTGACAAAAATTCACAAGAAGAGAAAAACATTTGGCAAGAGGGCGGAGTTTAAGAGAACACACTGTCCTAGATCAGAGGACAAACTGTGGTCATTATCTGTTTAAATGGCAGTGTGTGTTTATGTCCTCTGGAGTCCGAAACTGACTGAGAACATAATCTGGATTGTGGCCATGTGTGTGAACTATATTTACTAAGTAATGGAGGATTACAGCAGGAGCTCCCTGTAGCAGGGAGAGGGACACAAATACAAACACTGGAGTTATTTATCAAATAATGGAATAAGAACAGAGATTATTTCAAAGGTTTTTTTAATCCCCTTAATTCAAATTAGATTTATATAAATAACTTAGACTTTTGCATAAACAAAAATTAAACACTTTTACCCTGAATGTCACCAGAACAGAGGAACTATCTGACCTACTCCTGCAGATCATTTTTACAGAAAACACTGCAGCAAATAAACACAAAAATAAACACAAACTCTCAGCAGACATTTCTGATCAATGCAACAACGTGAAATTAAACGTAAGGCTGAATCCACGCAGAACGCCTCCATCTGTGACCGTGGCGTAAACAATGGCGCAGAAACAAGAAGCAGGGGGCCTCCAGAGCCCACCCACACGACACATTTTCACCAAAAGCGACACATTTTGCCAAGCAAAACGGGGAAATTAGCTTAGCATGTAGCAGCGGATTTAGCTCATTTAATCACAACACTAGAAAGATGCAGCTGTTTGTTCTCGCAGCCGAACTCGCTTCGGGAAATTTCGAGCAAATTCTCTCACATCAGAATCATGTAAACCCAATTTTCGTTTGAAACAAATAGTAATAAATAAATGGATCTCACCGTTTAACCGCCACGACCCCGTCTTCCTTCTCCATGTTTCATCAGAACACTAAAGCAAAGTCTCTCTGTTTCCTTACGACGTTCACTGTAGCTCAGAAAAGCAACGAATAAACAGATATCACTGCGCGGGGATAAAGATACTAACGGCTAGCACAGTCCACTTCCGCTCACCCTTTCAGAATAAAAGTCTCATACAAACTCAGCGCCGAAAAGCAATGAAGGTTAATATAAATCAGTGAAGTGAATAAATTACAACTTGCTCAGTTCTTGTTTTACTTTAAAAAATCTCCTAAGTTCACCAGAATTTAGGGTAATATTTTTATCATGTTTCTATAATCAGTCTAAAATATTTCAACAGTAAGTATTAATTTTTAATACACACATCAACCTTTGTTTGTTGAAAATGAGAATATTATTAAGTTTCACTCAAAGGTTTTGACACAAATAAATTAAAATATTTTTTAAATAGCTTTAAATCGATATATTGGTTTGTGCCTCCCAAAAATTTCCTGCCACCCCTATAAAATTTTTCTGAGAATAATTGTCCAAATATGAAACAATTCGACCAAAGAATTATGAACAACAGTGTATAAAACAACACATAATAATTAACAGAACAACTCCATATGCTGCCATGACTCAACTCTGGAATGAATAAAATAATAATAGATTATTTTAAATAACGGAATAAACCCCTATATGTACTGTGTCCATATATTGCACGGGTTACACTTTTTAAATTTAAATTACTACAATAAGTCAGCTTTTCAACGTCAATGGCGAACGTTCTATCTTGTGTGCGTTTACTTTAGCTGGGAATTTAGACTATCAAAATGACATCACACTCAGTGTTACTGTTCTGGGCAGCGTCCAGGCTAACAATTGTTAGCAAAACATTGTATTCATTTGCGTTTTGTTAATTCAAAACCCTAACATGTCACTGACTAGTGTTGAAAAGCTGAGTGGATCGCAGTTCTAAGGAGAATCACACAGTCCACGCTACAGGGAAGCAGTCCATCGCTGTAGCCTTTTTGGAAATTTAGTGTCGGGATTTTGGAAGTATTTCTCCAAATACACCTTTTCGGATCGGTGGTTTGAATTTTAGGAAAGTTCAAATTGTCTTTTTTTGGCCTTGAAGTTAGAAATTATTCCTTCCCCGGTGGGACTAGAACGCACCATGAAAGTAGGTCAGCTAAGCGAAGAGGGCTTTTATTTTCTATCTTTCTGGTTTCGCCGTTGCTACGTTTCCAGCTTGACTCTTTGGACGCTGCCGCGTCCCCTACACACCCACCCTACGTCACGTTACGTCCTGTTTATGTCTTTTCATAGGCTTTGAAGAGGGGCGGGTGTCTTGAGGGAAGCTATAGCTGTTTCGTTTCAGTACACGAAGTATTACATAACCACATTTCCACCAGCAGAGAACTGAAAATTTAAATCATACACGGTCAAAGCTTATATGAAACGTCTTCTTGGAGGAGACGGAGGCGGCACTATTTTGTTCCACAAAAGCGAAATCACTGTGCATGGGGGCGGTTTTGGAGGCAAATATGGACAAAAAAAAAAATGAAATTTGATACCTGGAAACATTTCTTTTATAATAAAACAATATATTTGGCAGAAAATATGGCAATACTACAAAATAAAACAAATGATCGTACATTTTTATTTCTAATTTTAGTACCTATAGATGCAAATTCCTCGAAACTGTAGGACAATTTCCAGATGTTTATGAAGTTTATACATATAGTCATTCTGAAAACTGCATCATGTACCGTGTATTTGACGATTTCTCAGGTAAATGTTTTTAATTCTATATTTTTGTTTGACCAGTTTGTCCCCCTTTCTCGTGTTATTTATTTTTATTATTGTTCATTATGTTGTATTTTATGTGAAACAGTTTTAGAAATGGCCATGATAGCTGCAGAATGAGCTTCTTCACTCGTAATTCCGCCCTCTACTGGCCAACAAAGGTCCCTTTTTAAGGTAATTGTGCAGTAATCAGGTGCATCCTGTTTAACTTGTTATAGCTTCAATTTTCCAAATACATTACATATATATATATATATAAAATCAAATTCACATTTTATTTTCTGTCCAAAATGGTAAACTAGCTATATTCCTTTACTGTTATGTTACAGTCTCAATCTGAGGGATTATATAATATTTATCAGACTGTGTAGCTGTTTGTAATTACAGGTAATCGTCCACTCTAATTTACTTTGGTGGTCCAGTGTTCTGCTCTCGGTCCTTTCTTATTTCTCTCTGTTCGGTTCATCTTGAGCAGCTTAAAGAATTTTTATATTTTAAATTGTCAACACAGATTATGTCCTTTTAAGCGAGTTCCTCTGTATTAACTGCAGACATGCACCGTTCAGTAAGAAACACCCAATCAGAGCCAGGAGGAAGAACTTAGCGCTGTGAATCACTCTAGTGCTCACCCCTCCCCTACATAATCTATAATGGATGCTAAGGCTAGTTAGCATAGCCACACAGACTGAGATATTTCCTGATTCTGATTGGTTGATGTTGGTGCATTTCTTCAGACAGCAATAGTAGCTTAGGCAGGAGGTGGATAATCTCAATCTTTTCACAGATTATTTGTCTCATATTATACTGACATTATGAGAGTTTTATTTTCCTTTTGGGAGAAGTATTTTTTAATTGAATAAACTATTGAGAACCAAGGAAGAGATGAAACCGCAGAGAGACGAGATAATCCAGTTTATTCTGACAGTGTTTGTGTTTTAAAAGAAAAACTGCACAGATAGCAGAAACCCACGGATGCCGTTTGCCTTTAATGATGTGAAAAGGCGTTGATTTGAAACTCACTCCAGAACCACGATCCAGTCCTAAGCCGAGCTCGGAGGACATGCTTTGACAATAAACGTGAAAAACGCACAAATTAACCCAGAATCACAAATTAACCGAGAATCCGACCATTTTGTGGGCTGCTGTTTGTAAAGTTACACAGTAAAAAAACAAAAAACAGCAATAATTTGGTTTATTTTGGCTGTCATAGAGAAAAAAGGGGTGTTTGTTTTTTAAAATCATATTTTCACCATTTTAAAAATTTCTTTTTTTTTCCTCAAAAATGTCTGAGCTAAATCTCAGATTTTTCTAGAAATCAAAACTTTTTCCAATTCTGAAATTTTCAAGTTTTTCCCAGAAATGTTCTGACGTTAATCTAAAAACCTCTGCATTTTTTTTCTAGAATTTTTATTAGTTTTTTTCAAACTCAGAAATTTCCAAGATTTTTTCCAAGCAAATTTTCATGTTTTCAAACTTAAAAACTTTCAAATTCTTTCTCAAAATTTCAGAGTTTTTTTTTCTGGAACCTTTTTGATTTTCGGAGATCAGAAAGTTCCTTGTTTTTTCTGCAAAATGTTTGCAAAAATGTACAACTTTTTTTCCCATTTACTCTGGCCCTAATACGTCGTCGTAGAACTGGCTGTTCAGACTGCTGTGAAAAACATCTGACTTGTGTTTTACTTGCCTGCTGTCTGAACATAAATCTCTGTAATGTCTGCTTGGTTGTTTGACATGAGCTGTAATATGATGGGACTAAACATGTTTGATAAATAACTAACATTTCACATAAACCAGCCTTAGAAGGGTACAACTTAATTTTCCAGGGTTTGTGTTTGTTCTTCTATGTACAAGCGGAAAATGTAAAACTAAAAGATTTGTTTAGTTTATTTGCAGACGGCGGCATCGTTCACTAAATGTGATCCCAGCTCAGACACAAGCAGCAGAAACTTCAAATCTGATGCATTTAATCATAATTTAAAATAATATTCAACTTTCAATCTGATGATTTATTTTCTTTCACCGTTTAAATAGATCTTTTACATTTTATAACTGAAAAAAAGTATGATTTATTATATTTAAAGTGACTAATTTGATAATATTTGGGCTTCTTTTAAATTCTACACAAATCTTTGACTCTGATTCATTTCCTACTTTGTGACTTTATTTGTTACATAATGGCACCAAGGAAAGGAAGGAAGGACAAACGGAAACAAGGAATGGAGGAAAGAAGAAAGGACATAAGGAAGGAAGAAAAAAAGAGAAGAAATGAAATGAGGGAAGACGTAAAGGAGGGATGGATTGAGGAAAGGCGAAAGGAGGAGGGAGAGGGATTTAAAGGAATAAAGTCTGAAAATTTAAATATATCTGCAAATTCCTGTTTTATTTTCTCAAATTTATCCAAACCTGGAAAATACCGGAATCAAATTCCAGTTTCCCAGAGTTCCTATGGGAACCCTGATTCAAGTGCTCCTGATTGCCCCCTGGTGGTCAAACACTGCAATAACACAAAATCTTACCAAGTATTTTGTTGTAGTTTTTACAGTGAACGTCTTCCTTCGCTAGAAATAAGACAAAGCTAACTTACAAGTAGCTTTTCAGCAAATAGGAGCTTGTTTTAAATCAACAATCCCTTAATACTGTAAGCAATATTTTACCTATAACCTGAGGAAAAGTGTATAAAAGTATTTTTGGTGCCAAAGTAATTGTGCCTTGTAACTGAGAAGTTGAAGTGGCAGAGAGAAAAAAAAAAAAAATCCAATATAAGTTTTGTAATTGTAGATTTTTTCAGTCTTTCACAAAAACAAAGCATCTGTTATGCCTCTTCAAATACTTCAATACAAGATGCTAGTTGTATTTTTTAAGTTACACTTTAAAAAAAATATTACACTTCCTTTTACACCAAATGATCCAAAACAAATCTGTAATTGCTGTTTTGTATTTGTGAAACACGGGGAAAAAAATATACAATTACAAAATCCCTAGAAAATTTTTCTCTGCAACTTTAACTTCATAAATACTTTTGCACCTAAAATACCTCCATACATTTTTTTTCCATGTTATAAATCTTTGTGTCCAAACTCTTGAGGCCAAAACTGTCAAATTTAAACTGCTGGCAGACCACAAAATTCACTAAATTTAAAACAAATAAATTAGTTCACTGTAATTTATTTATTTATTTATTTAATTTTGCCTGCTCAACAATAAACTTTCATATTTTCATCAATATTAAAGCTGCAGTGTGTAACTTTTGCAAAAATTTAATATTTTTTACATATTTGCTAAAACTGTCACCATATCGTAACAGGTTGATATCAGACAATCTGTGAAAAGGTCTATACCTCCACCTCCTCCGAGATGCTATTGGGGTCTGAAGAAAACCACCAAAAACAACCAATCAGAGCCAGCAGGAGGGTGTTAACGCTGTCAATCAACCTCATGTACTCATTGCTAAATGTGCTAACGGCAGAGAAACAACGTATCACTACAGGAAAACTATTTATCTGGTGTCATCAGTGGCTATACTAACTAGCATTAGCATTGACAACACAATCTGCTAGCTCAGGGTAGCAGAGACGCACACAAGCATGACTGACAGCACTAAGACCCGCCTCCTGACTCTGATTGGTTGTTTCTAGCAAGCACTGGGCGAAGGCAGAGGAGCTTGATTTTTTTCACATATTTATCTCATAAACTGACATGGTGAAAGTTTCAACAAAAATGTGAAAATCAAAACATTTTTAAAGTAGAAGTTACATATTGCAAGTAATAATTGACTACTATATGTTGCTGAAACGTTACTTGTAAGTTTTGTCTTATTTAAGATATTTGGACTAGAAACTACACCAAAAATAGTTGGAAATATTTTCTGTTTCTTCAGTGTGGAGCTGCTAAGCTGTGGCATATTTTGCTTATGACTCTGGCCGGCTCCCTTTAAGGCTTCTAAACTGCAGAAGTGATTCAGATTTAAAGGTTTCTTTTTTTCTTCTTCAAAGCAACTTCCCCCCCCCCCACCCCCAACGCTCGCAGCTGTGAACTGTGGATTTATTGGATGTGCAAAATGTTGCAAGAGGCAGTTCAGGTGACAGTGATGCTACACCGTAACGGGCTCGTGTGTGTTGTGTGTGTGTGTGTGTGTGCGTGTGCGCGTGCAGGATGAACCCGGACCGCTCCGACAAAAACACCAAATAAAAACACTGACATTTTCAGGCTCCCTAAACAGCAGACAGTTTATGTACAATAGAAGCTTCTTCATATATTAATAATCTTTGCTTTTTTTTCTCCTCCGTCGCTGCAGAGTCATTCTCTCCCGTTTGCGTTTATAGAGCTTTTAATATTTACAGTATAAATTACTACGCAGTCATGTGTATAAATAAATAAACGAAACAACCGTGGCTCTGTTGCATGATGAAGCCGAGGCTTTGCTGAGGAAGAGGAGCGGGAAGAAGGCGGAGAACTCGTCCTGAACGCTGCAGCATTTAAATCCAGCTCAACCAAAACGAGAAACGCTCAATCGGAAACAAAGATGGAGGAGAGAAATATAAAAACCCAGAAAGAAAATGATCCGAAGCTGTTTCTCATTGAAAGCATGAAGAAAAAAGAAAGTACACCCTCTTTTAAATCTCCAGATTTTTGTTTTGTTTGTGGAGAGGAAGGCGGAGTTCCCAGAGAGAATGCTCGGTTGCACCGGGAGAACATCCAAACTTAAGCAGAGCGCAAACTAAAATAGAAAAACTGTGTGTGGAAAAACTAAGTACACCCCTTGACCTAACTTCATCCGACCACAGTGGAGAAACTTTGAGATTTGTTTCAGCAGAACTGGAGCCCAGAGCACCACTCCTCCACCACCATGCTTCATATTCAGCATTATTCCGTTGAAATTCAGCTGAAACCAACGATTATTTTAAAAAACAATTATTTTGACGATTCAGCGATTAATTAGATTTTAAAAAATTGGCACATTCTGCAGATTTTTTATGAACCACCAAAGATTATTTTATACAATATCAGAAATACATTAAAATGCAAATCAGAAAATAAAAATTTTGGTGCCTAAATTGCAATAGCAGAATTCTTTAAATTGTTACTTTTAACAAAGGATGAATCTGCAGCTAAAAAAAAAAACTCTTGAAAAAAATCTGTTCAATATTTTTTGGATGTTTTTTAAATTTTTTATCTTAGATCCAAAATGCTTTTACTTTCTGTACAGTTTTGACTTATTTACTGCTCTGACTGTGTTGTTCTTTCAGTAAATTGCTTTTTTGTAAAAGTCGTTATTCCAGAAATCTTTTGGTTCAGTCAGATGCAGTTTGGCAAACTTAACTCATTCTGAGATTTCGTTTCAGGGACAAGAGACTCTAGAGCCATCCAGTTATGAACTTTGACCTTTAGCATGCTAACTGCAGCCCGTAGGGGTTGAGTTGGAGATTTGGGGTTTCTGTGCGTTGTGGGGTTTGAATTTGAAGTGACATTACAGCTGATTAAAATGTTTTCCACTGCTCCATTGCTTCTCTGGACTTGATAAGCAGCACCAGGCTGAAGCCCCGGTAAACGAAGGGTGTACTTACTTTTTCATCACACGGATTGTATATTTAGGATTCGCCTTTGTGTAATAAATAATGACAGTGTTGAACCTGATGTGTTTCTCCCCTCCTGAGGTTGGATTTAAATAGTTAAAGAGGGTGTACTTTCTTTTTCTGCCATCTGTGTTAGCAGTCAGTATCTAACCTGCAGTATGCAGCAGTCAGGGTGATCAGTGTTTGAACAATCAGGGGAAATCTCATCTGGAAGATGCTCTCTGCATACTTGGTAATAACAAACGGGTTCCTCCAGGAATAAAACTTGAAATAAAACTTTACGTCTGAAAGGTTGCAGACTTCTACAGATCAAACTTTAAGTAAAAAGTTAAAGTTTTAAGCACATTTTAAACATAAATTTAGGCCTTTTAAAGGATTTCAGTCAGAATTCCTAGATGGTTCCTGTTCTCAGAGTTTCATCTGAAATCTTTCTGACTCCCGTCTGCTGCAGGTAAGATACTAGCAGCTCAAAACTATTCTGCATAACCCCGTTTCTCTAACACCGACTCTTAAGTTTTGCATAAAACGGAAATAAATATGAGATTTTCCTCCAGAGAAAGTCCAGGAGTCAGGGTCAGAGTTTCGGGCTTAATTTCCGCCTCAGAGTTTCAGCGATCAGAGACGCTGAGGGTTTGGTTCTGGTCGTTGGCCCCAAAAGAAGGTTTAAGAAGAGGAAGGTGGCGTCGAACAGAAAACTGAAGAGGAGGGATGAGTGCAAAGCTTCTCCTCCAGCTATACGACCGTTCCACTCGGAGAGTTTCCGTTCTGTGCTGTCAGGTTCTGAACAAGAGAGAAAACCAGAATCAGCTGCAGATCTGACATAAATAAAGTTCTAAACCTTTTATTCTTCTTCTTTAATTCCAGCAGGTTGCTGCCATCAAGGGAGACATTTTATAGAAAATACTTTGAAATATCTTGAGTTTGAAAAGTCAAAACATTTCTAGTAAAAAATATGAATTTTCTTTAAATTAATTAAAATTGTCTACAAAAAAAAAAAAACAAGAAAAAGTTTTAAAAGTCAAAAGATTTGCTAGAAAAGAAGATTAATCCCAGAAACTTTTAGAAAAATTTCAATTTCTGAGTTTGGAAAGTCTAAAAAAAAATGCAAGTAGGAAAAAAATCTGAAATTTGTTGGTGTTATTATACATTTTCTAGAAAAAACAGAGACATTTCTGAGATGGAAAAGTCAAAAATTTGCTAGAAAAAAAATAAAAAACTGAGATCAATCTCAGAAATATTTGAGAAAAAAGAAGGAAATATCTAAGTTTGAAAAGTGAACATTTTCCATAAAAAAACAAACTAAAATTTTTAGGTTAATCTAAAACATTTTTTGAGTTTCAAAAGTTGAAAAGTTTTTGTTGTTTTTTTCTATAAAATTTCTAATTCAATCTCAAAATTTCTGATTTTTCTAGCAGTTTTTTTTTTACTTTTGAAGCTCAGAAACATCCAAGTTTTTTTTTAGAAAATTTTTGAGTATTATCTCAAGATTGCTGAGTTTTTTGATGGAATTTTACTCCAGCTTTTTTCTGATCTACAGCAGCTCTAATGCTCTGATATAATCTCCATTCCTAAAGGGAACATTTTCAGCTGTTGACCTCTGAAGTTTAACGCCACAGCTCAGCAGAAACCTTAAACTGGAAGCACGTTTGGTTGCAGTATTTGGTTGTGAAGACTTGGTGGAAACGTACCGCCTTCCCCGGCCGCGCCCAGGTGCAGATCAGGCCCTCCTGGCAGGCCGTGATGATGCAGTCGTCCATGAACACCAGGACGGTCAGCCTCTCGTGTGCGATCTTCTTGCAGACCAGCGGCTCCAGCAGTGGTACTTCGTGCATGCGGGGGCAAAGCGTCGTGCCCAGCACCTTGGCGCCGTCCAGCCGGTTGCTGCGGGGGGCAACGTTGATCTTGTCGTTGCTCTTGCTGATGTTGCCCAAGCTGTGGTAGCGCTTGTGCTCCTTCTCCACGCTGCCGCTCCCGGACTTGTCCGACTTGCGCTCCTGCAGGGACAACGTGGCGAAGCGGCCGATGCTGAAGGGGGCGATGTTGCCCCCGCCGCCGCTGCCCCCACCTCCGCCTCCGCCTCCGCCGCCCTCGGAGGCCCCCGGACCCTTGGAGGCATTCGCCACCGCCGGGTGGGGCAGGGAGTTGGAGCGGGACAGGGAGCGGGGCAGCGGCAGGGGAAGCGTCGGCGGGTTGGCGCTAGTGGTGTTGGCGCCCGGTGGGTGATGGTGCCCCTCCACGCCTCCGATCCCGCCGCCGCCGCCAGAGCTGCTGTTGACCCCGCCGCTGCCAGAGTTGGGCAGCGAAGGGCCGAAGGTGTTGGTGAAGGCGCGGGACAGGGGCAGGCGGGGGTACAGTACGTCGTCTGTCAGGTCCCACAGACAGAACTGCGTGTCCTGACCCACCGAGCCGAACCGGTACGTGACGGACGGCGAGCCGCCGCCTTTCGAGCTGTGCCGCGAGAGGCGCGACAGCGTGCTGCTCGTCCGCACCCTGCCGAAGTGCGTGGAGTTATTCTGCGCCCCCTGGTGGAGGTCTTCCTCGCTGCCGCTGAGCTCCATCGGCTCGTCGTCCTCCAGCGAAGTGGTGAAGGGGTCGAACGCCACCACGTTGACCCATGACTTGTGGCCGTGGCCGCGTGCCACCACCCGGCTCTCGGCGAACGACCAGACGGTCACCAGGTCGTCCTCGCCGCCAGTGGCCAGGTACTTCCCGTCGGGGCTCCAGGAAACGCAGAGCAGCCCGCCGAAGTAGCTCTTCATCACACCCTGCAGCTCCATCGAGTCGAAGTGGAAGACGCGCAGGCAGCCGTCCTGACCCACGCACGCCACGTGAACGCCGTCCGGCGAGAAGGCGAACTCGTTCAGGCCGCCCTCGCCCACGGCCCACCGCAGCAGGGGGTTGCGCGGCGTCTTGCTCTTGCAGGCGTAGACGGCGAAGCCCTCGCCCTGCCGCAGCAGCGAGTACTGCGGAGCGGTGGTTCCGCACGGATGGTCCACGTTGTACAGGTAGAGGTGACCGCTGGCGTGGGAGGCCAGGAACAGGTTCTCCGACTTGGGCAGCCATTTTAGGCACGTCACCTTGGATTTGTCGATCAGCCTCTGGAATTCGGGAAGGAAATACCATAAAGTTTGTATGTTATGACAATTAAAATACACACAGAATAAAGAATGAAAAGTGGGTAACTGTTATTTCACAAATGTTTTTGGTAACCCTTTATTTGAAGGGGTGTGAATATAAGATTTGACACGGTAATGAACAGGAAGGAGTCTTCAGAAATGTTGTCATGAAGTGTCATCCAGTAAATGAAAAAGTTTTAGTTCTACTGGAATATTATTTCACTTAAGAAAATGTCATGTTATAAGTGAAATAATCAGCCAATGGAACAAGTAGCTTTTAGCTTTTAATTAAGGAATTATTGACTTAAAACAAGCTCATACTTCATGCTGAAAAGTTACTTTTAAGTTAGTATTTGCACTAGAAATTAGACCAAAACTACTTGGTCAGATTTTGTGTTTTTGCAGTGCAGATTCTTAAAGGGAATTTTGACCTTTGATCTTTCAGTCGCTGGTCTGAAAAAAAAAAGCTTCACACTGTAGAAGATTTCACAAACTATTACAAATCTATTAGAAGAACTAGATTTCCCCTGAAACGGGATAAATGCGACAGAAGTCGTACCTCCTCATTGAAGAGCTTACTGGTTTCCTTCTTGATGGGGTCGAGGTACTGGACCTGGCCGGCGGAGAAGCCCACGATGAGCGCCACGCTCTCCGCCGTGGCCGAGTACTGGTTGAAGTCGTGACACGTCGGCTGGGTCCCCTTGTAGATCCTCTTGTCTATGGGTTTACTGAGGTCCACGGCCTGCAGGGCAGAAAGGTCAGTGAGGAGAAACTCCTGGTCCACAACAGCTGCAAAGCCAGTGACCACAGAACTGTGGAAAATAAATTAGCTTAACGGAAACAAGATAATTTTGAAAAAACTCATGTTTTTTTATTTTTTTAAAAGTTTTTGCTCTAGGATGAGTAGACCTGGTATAGTAATTAATACATCAATTAATCACATGATAAATAAAAATGAGCTCAATCATTTCAATTTACATGACTAATCGTTTTCCTCTTCCTACCAAAAACTGGATGATTAAAATCTTCTGCTTTGGACTCAACTAACCCTTACTTTACTGAGACTTCATAATTCATTTTATTTGTTGTTTTCTTTATTTATTTTAGATATTTAAAATGTCTTCCAGTTCCAGTGTTAAATGTTCATTAAAAATTGTACGTTTATTGGTCAGTAAGAATATGTTCTTACATTATTACCATTATATTAATTGAAAATGGTCTCAAAATAACAATATTATCATTTATTGCAACAACTTCTGGGACAATTTGTCATCCAGCAGCATTTGTTATCATGACAGGCCTAAGGATGAGGGGATTTTTCTGCCATATCAAAATAGATGTATCTTACAAAACTGCAGTGGAAACACTTATTTCAACAGCCGGATGTTACCACTGGCAGAAATGACGAATAAGAAGACAGGAAGCGGTAGGAAAACGATGGTTTGTTTCCTCAAAACGTAGCATGCCTAGCTGCTCCCAAGTAGGCGGGGCTTGTTGCTTCCACACTTAAATAAACATCGAGGTCTCCTTTGATTGGCTGATAGATTATGAATGCCATGGTTGAACTATGGATTTATCTCCTACCACTTCCTGTCATCTTCTTCATTGTTTTCGCCAGTAGTAACATCTGGCTGTTGATCGCATGACTCATCTGATGTGGAAAAAACTGTTTCTATTGCACTTTTGCAAAATAAGTCTATTCCAAAATGGCCTTAAAAGCATTAAAAGTTTTTAATCAAAAACATAAGTTTTGTTTTTAAATTGCAGTGTTTCAATTTAGCAAATTAATTTTCTTCATATAAATTTGCTCAATTTTACGGTTAATGGACACGCAGTTTGTGAGAGCTCTGGCGGAGCTAGCTGCACGTGGTCTGAAAAAACCCCCCAAAAGCAAACCATTGTCCTCCTACTACTTCCTGTCGTCTTCTTTGTCGTTTCCGCCAGTAGTAAGATCCATGTTGATCACATGACTTGTGTCGCGCTAAAAGTGTTTCCATTACAGTTTTCCAAAATACAAAGACAGACAGATGTAATTCAATACGGCCGAAATAACCACCTCATCCTATAGAGCAAAAACCTTTAGGAGTTTTTCCAAAATTTGCGTGTTTCCATTAAGAAATAAAAATTTTCTATGTCCTGTTATAGTTGTTATGGTTCATTTTAGACGCGGCCAGTGAGTGAGTTTGCGGGGACTATTTCAGCTGGATGCTCGCTTCCTGCTCCTCCAGCATCACCGGGGCCCTCCTGCAGGTTCCACGGACTCTGCATCCATTTTGGCCGCCCCTCATCCAGGAGGCCCCGCGTTGAAAACCGGCTGAAACTCGGCGCCCAGCAGGTTAGCAGGCTGGGCTAAAGCGGCGCACCGGAGGCTCACCTTCTTGATGTTGGTGTAGGTGTAGAAATACAGCTCCCTGCCGATGTTGAAGCACACCCGCTCCGACTCCTCGCTCGGGTCTTCGGGCTGCAGCTTCACCATGGAGACCCGGACAGGCGGCAGGAAGCCCGCCGGGGAGGAGTTGGCCGCCGCATTGGAGGAGGACGAGGCTGAGGCGGCCCCGGGCCCCTGCAGCAGCCCGACCCCTGCGCCGGGGATCGGTCCGGGTCCTGCGCCGGGCCCCAGCGTGGCTCCGGCGGTCGGGCCCCGCGGCAGGCCGCCCCGCTGCTGCGAGTCGGAGAGGGTGAGCAGCTTGTAGAAGCCCTCTCTGGTCCGGAACTGGGATTTAATCTCATTGATATCCTTCAGAGCGCCGCCATCTCCGGCCATTTTCAGTGCAAACGACCGCACAGGAAACACTGGTTCTGACCTGGAAATAAAAACACTGCGATGGGAGTAAAAAATAAAATAAAATAAAATAACCGAATCAGGACTGATGGCGATGGAGGAGAGCAGCAGCCGAGCTCAGCCTGGCCCGCTCCGGCACACCCGGTCCGGTCCGGTGCATCCTACAGCCGCGCCGCCGCCGCCTGCAGCCGAACCCCGCGGAGGAAGCTTCTCTGAGCCGCTGCGAGCAGCAGCATCCTCCCGCTGGCTTCCAGTGTGCGTGGAGTGCGTGAGGCGCGGTGCGTCTGCTGCTGCTGGTCGGGCCTGGCACTGCGTCGGTGGTCCGAGGGAGGGCGGGAAGAGACAAGACATCCGGGCTGGGTCACCCAGTGGCACCGAACCGGACCAGCTGGGAAACCCGCGGTCCAATTAAAACACATGGAAAACAATGAAACAACAAAAACCAAGGCGCACCAGGGATGTTGACAGAAAAAAGGAGTAAACTTCAGCCAAAAAAATCTAAACTTTTGTAGTAAAATGAACATTTGAAAAGTTCAAAATTTGACAGAAAAAAAAATAACATTAATAATTTGAGAGAAAATAAAAACCCGGAAATTTTGAGTTTGAAAAGCAAAAAAATTGCTAGAAAAGAAAATCAAAATTTTTTTGATTGTCTGAGAAGTTTTCTAGAAAAACGTGGAAATGTCTGAGTTGCAAAGGTTGAAAATTTGCTGGAAAAAACTTGGAGATTTTGAAATTAATCACCAAAAATTTCTACAAAAAACTTTGAAATTTGTGAGATCCAACAGTCTAAACATGTGCTAGAAAAAAAACATTTCAAATTTCATTTTGTTACTCTGAAAAAGCATTGAGAAAAAACTTGGAAATTTATTAGTTTGAGAAAAAAATGCCAGAATTTTAGATTAATCTCACAGGTTTTAGGTTTCATAGAAAAATATCTGCAATTTCTGAGTTTCAAAACTTGAAAATTTGCTAGAAAATAATAAAAATTTTAGATTAAGAAAAATTAGAGAATATTATCAATGTGGAGCTAAATTGGAGCTATAAAGTTTGAAACCGAAAAAAATTGAAACTGAAAAAAGTTCAAAACTACTTTTCAGATTCACAGTTTTTTAAAGTTTTTTAAAAAATTTTTTTAAACAAACTTTGTGTCCCCAATTTAGCTCCATATAGCTCCTCTCCCATCCCTTACAATGACACTCAGCCAGCCTCTTGTTGTGTTATTTACCTTTATTAGAGTGTAACGGGAGTAACACACACACATAATGCAACACTGACACACAAGCTCAGGTCACACAACGCAGCACAGCAGCTTGTTTGGGGAAACGTACGGAAGCCATTTTGTCAGTCCCTGCAGGCTGTGATCAATAACACTGTGCAGGAAGGAGGCTGCAGTGGGACCTTCCTTCACTCGTTTTCAGGGTTTTCTCAGTACTCTGGCGTCTCCAGAGTGGAAAAGAGCATAAATAAAGAGCAGGCTCCCTCTGACCGAGGGAGAAGAGCTGCAAACCACCTCCTTGTGTCGTCACTTCCTCCTCTGTCTCAAGATAAGATAGTAGGAGAGTCGCAGCAAATGTTCAACAAATGTTCTGCCTGCTGTTTTTTTGTCTGTTTTTCATTTCCAGCTGATTTCTGGGAGACAGGAAGTCGTCGCGGCGGAGCGTCAGGGTAGCAGGACGTAGTTCTCAGCGACTTCCAGGAGGTAAAGGTTGGAGAGTCCGAGCTGGTCCTCGACCTGACGCGTCTCCAGCACCACCATCCTGCAGGACAAAAGAAATTTCAATAATTCAACTAACTAAAACTAATTAACACGTCTCATTCCGCAAAATTCAAACACTGAAATCTCTAGAGTTTTCAAACTCTAGAGATAAAAACAACAAAATGATCTAAAAAAACTCACTGATATCATTTATTATTAACAGTCTTGTGAAAGTATTCTGGGTAAACTAAAATATAACTAAATTTATATATTTTGAAATGCCGATTTCAATAATGTTGCTAAACATGAAATGGAAGACAACCTTTATTTCAAGAGCAAAGAAACACAAAATACAAAAAGTCACAAAACAACAACAAAAAAGAGTTTCTGGGTTTCAAATAAAACAAAATTTTGTGATTCCAACTGTCCTAAAATAAGAAAAGTTTATTTTGATTCAACTTTAGACGGTGAGAAAAAAGTCTATTTATTAGTGCATGAAAATATTTGGTTTCAACCAAGTAGTTTTATCCAAATTTAGGCTTTTAATCAAACATTAGAGTTGCACTTTATTACAAAAACTGAGCAGTTTGAAAATCAGGAACTTTCAAGGACTTTATACAGAAATCAAGCACTTTCCAAACCCTGAAAACACAATTTTCAAGGAATCAAGTACCAATATGAACACTAAACTTAAAATATAAAGACACCCGAGAATATCTTGTGTTTTTCTTTTTCGTCAATAAATATTTAATATTGAATGAGAACAATACTGAAAATAATAATTAAACAAACAGATGAAATATTCTTTGTAGGGGAGATATTATGTGTTTCCAGGCACACAGAGTCATTTTATAGCACAACCAAGTAACTATGTCACCTTCAGTTATTATAAAAATGCTCAGTGGCTACAGAAAGTATTCAGAGCCCTTTAAATGGAGCTAAAATTTAAAAAGTTCAAATTATTTCCCATGAACGAACACTCAGCGTCTTGACAGAAAAACCCAGGAATGTAGAACTTTCTGCAAATTTATCAGAAAAGAAAACTAGACCATTGTTGACATAAACAGAAACCAACATGGCTGCCGTCCCTCACTGACTATAATTTGAGAGCAGCAGCAGCAGGTGAGCAGCCTACCTGTCTGACTTCACTATCCTGTAGATCTTCCTGTGATCCGTCATTTCGTCCAGAACCTCAGTGAAACTTTTCGTTCTCCTCTGCCAGCCGTGACGCCAAACAGCCAAAAGTGTGTCTTCAAAATACACTGGAGAAAAAAATGTACTTTTAATATGCTTACTTATTCATAATGGAGGAGTTTAGGACATCTGCATGGGTCTAACAGGAAGTATTTTGGCCTTTTAACAAGAATAACAATAGTTAATTGTTCAGTTGTGATCAGTATTTATCGGCTGATTGATGGTTTTTCTCACCTATAGATTCAACGTCATGAGAGAAAATGGTTTCCTGAGGTGAATGTCGGTTAGTCTTCAGCTCTCCTTCCAGGCTGACGACTTGAACCGACCCTGCAGAAAAAACAAGAGTTAAAACAACACAGAGGCAGGAAACGGAGGATCTACCCACCAGAGTTCAGACCAAAGAGAGAGAAGAATGAAAACGAACAGAAAAAATTATAAAGTGGAAAAGAAAAATATAGAAAATAAAAAATATAAAGAAAAAAACAAGAGAAAAAAGAAAAATTATTTTAAAAAAATAAGAAAAAGTAAAACAAAAAATAAATTAAAGGAAAAATCAGAATAAAAAAATAGAAAAAAGGTAAAAGAAAAATAGAAAAACAGGAAAAAACTGATAAAATAAAAAGCTGAATAAATGCAGGAAAGAAAATAAAGTAAAAAAGGAGAAGAAAGAAAAAAATAATTTTTGTAAAACAAGAAAAAAAGAAAACAAAAAAATAGAAACATTTGAGAAAAACTATTAAAGAAAAATATCTGACAATACAAACAAAAAATTAAAAAATAATAAAACAAAAAGGGAGAAAGAATCAAAGAAAATGAAAAAAAGGAACAAAGAAAATGCCGAGAAAGGTTAGCTAAAATCCAAGATGGCCGACTTCATATTTGTTGTAGAGTGTAGGCGCAAGAGACTTTAACTAGACCTTGGGAAGTTCTATCAAATTTAATGCCTTTACCATAAATTTAACTGTATCAGGAGAGTAAATTTAATTTCATGCAAAACTGACTGCTAAATTTGCTGAGTGTTTGTTTATATTTAAACTCAAAAAAGCCAATTTATTTAACAGATTATTATTTAATGATGATAAGCAGAAAAATCCTTTAGATAATACATCAGGTCTGGCTGCTTCAGTTAATTGTAATTACTTTTTACAGTGTGCTTGCTAGTTTTTATTAGTTAATATTAGTTAAATATTCTGTTTAGTTTCAGTTTTTTTATACTTTGGTTAAATTTTCGGTGCAGAATTGAAAAAGGTTAAAGTATTGTGATCATGTATACATAGTTTGGGTAATGAATACTAAACAGATGACAGTATTTTTAATAAATATAATTAATTACTGTTGAAAGGCAGCTGACTCTGGAGTTTTATCCCAATGTTTGCTGTCGCCATTTTGAGGACTAAGCAGCATGGAGTGCCGTAAATTGACGTAAGCTGGTTGTGTGGGTAAAAAAACGCTAATAAACAGATTCATAGACACAAAAATGAAGGATACTACATCAATAATTGCATAATGTTAGTTATAGTTTTTCCCCATTAATTACCGTTTTTATTCATTCCGGTTTTTGTTATGTCATTAGTGTTACTACTTAGTGGGACTTACTCTCCATGAGCACCAGCAGCGAGTTTCCGTCCAGCTGGTTGACCTGGACGACTTCGGGACAAGGCTTCTCTGTGGGGACAGAAACGCCATCAGCGTCTCGACGCAATGGCTGCTGGGAAACGTCCTGAGGGGAACGTCAGCTCACCCATGCCGGAGTTGAAGAACCAGGACGTGTTGGAGTTCAGGTTGATGTATTCCACGCTGACCGGTGTGCTGGGGTTGCAGCCGCGCGACACGCCGATGCACACCATGGGGTATTCCTGCAGCGGCGGCACCACCATCTCAAACACCCGCAGGGGGCTGGGCAGCGGGAAGTCGAAATGCTGCAAGGCAGGGAGACAGCGTTCACTCAGACCTCCCCACTGGGAAACATTCAAACGATTAATCGATTATTCAAATAATCTTCAACTAGTTTACGATCGATTAATCGTCACATTGCGAAAACACAAAATCTTACCAAGTATTTTTTTTGCTGATTTTCACTTGAAATGAGACAAAATTGACTTACAAGTAGGCCTTTCACGTAATCAGCATACATGAACAGGATTTACTACTTCTGTAATTATACTGCTTATTAATAATATATACTGTATTTCTCATTTCCATTCCTCTGTTGCCTGCTGTTGCTAAAAAGCTTAAAAAATAAAACATCTGTCTGTAAGTATTTCCTACCCAGAACTTATCAAGTAGCAGTTTCAGCTTCACCTGGTTCAAATTCTGTAAAAATCTCCTACGAAGCATCAAATTATTGACCAAATTACAGATTAGCTCTATGCTGTCAGCCCGATAAAAAAGGCTGAACTTTTCAAATGCTAGTATTTTTTAACTGCAGAGGCATCCTTTGCTACAAATGATCAACTGATCACTGAACGGTTGTTATTTTATTGGGTTTTAGGCAATAAAATGTTTATTTTCCTATTTGAAAAAATATTTTACTACATTTCTAATGTTGTATAAAAAGGTGAAGTGGTTCAATAAAAAATCTGCAGAATGTGGCAAATTTTTTACCCAATTTTTAAAAATCAATTCATTGTCAGAATAACCGATTAATCATCAGAATAATGAATTAATCATTAGAATAACCGATTAATCATCAGAATAATGAATTAATCATTAGAATAACCGATTAATCATCAGAATAATCAATTAATCATTAGAATAACCGATTAGTCATCAGAATAATCAATTAATCATTAGAATAACCAATTAATCATTAGAATAATAGATTAAAATAATTGTTAGTTGCCGTCTAATAATTGTTAGAAAACTTTTTTAAAAGTCTGATTTTTCCCTCCTCTGAGTTCATGAGGTTTGTCTGAACGGCGGCGTTTAAATGCGCGTACCTTGATTAGCATGAACTTGTGCATCGGCTCGTACCACTGCAGCAGAACCACGCTGGAGTCCAGAGCGCAGCAGAGGAACAGGTTTCCCCCTGGAAAAACAAAAACAGCACAGACGCTCTGGAGTTTTAATCTGAAACTCATCAAAAATCCGTCTTTACAGATACTTATAAATTAAAATTAAATCGAGATTTCCATGCAGTGACGCGGGTTTTCCTGCTCACCGACTGTGCAGGTCTTGCATCCTTTTGTATCCGGTATTTTGCTCGTCACCGCACATTTTCTAAACAAAACACAGTTTTAGCCAGGCGAATTCTTCCATCTTTTCACTGGGAAATAAAAAGGCGGATGAAATAAAGCCCTTCGTTACCTTGACAACAGCCTGTGAGTCGGTAAGGGAACCATCCGCTGGTCTTTCCTGGCCTGTTCGTATAATTCTTTTAGTGAGTGTGAATGAAGCTGCGACGATTTACCTGGAAAACAATCAGTTTTATTCAGTTTTCTCACAGTTTTAGAAAAAATTTCCTTTAATAAAATCCACAAAGTTCAGCTGAAAGGAGCCAGCTGCAGCTTGAGGTTGCAGGTTTGATGGTTAACCCCTTAAAGGCTGATTTTATTTATCCAAATTCTACAAACAATGTTGCTATTTATGTATTTGCTGTAAATTAATTAGAGATTAGAAATGGGAACATTTCACCCACCATCAGTGTAAATGTAGTTATGATGCTAATTAGATACACCAGGCGCTTAAGGAATGAAACGCTTTTAAATCCCGGTTTATTAATTATTTTATAGATGCTGCTTTTGCTCAAACAAAATGCTGAAATAGAATCAAATTCTACAAAAATATTTATTACAGGGTTTTAAATGCAGTGTCTGCATAGTTCCATTAGGTCCTGGGCTGACTTTTGCAGTATGAAATGTGCTTTGATTTAAGGCTTCATAATATTTGATTTGATTTTGAATTGACTATTTCTACAATTATATTGATTCTTAATATTATATACTGTATTTCTTATTTCCATTCCTCAGTTGCCCAGAGTTCCTAAAAAGCTTCAAACTCAAAATTAGAATAAATTTAGAATTATTAATTTTTTTTCTCTCTTTTAAATCATCTTTAAGTGTCCTAAACAGCTCTATATAAATTTGATATATTATTATTATTCATATAAATAACTGGTCATTTTGGTTACATGTTGTCTATTTTAATATATCATAAATTGAGAACATGAGTAAGTCTAAATATATATATATATTTTTCCCAATTTAACTTACTTTAGTAAATAAAATTAACCCTTTCTCGGCCGTTGTGGACTTCCATGAACCGCATGCAGTTCACACTTTGACCACCAGATGGAAGCAAAGCGCTTCCAACAGAATGAGAGATAATGTATCAACAAAATATGAAAGTTTGTTTAAATGGGGAGTTTTTTATTTTGTGTGTATGTGTATTGGGGAGAGGGGTTCCCGCCATTTTGTTTTAACAAATTTGTCCTCTGTGTTGTGGCCAGCCGGGAAATTTAGGAATTGTAATTTTTATTTTATTTCAGATAAAATGTTCACTTCGTTTTCCATTCAGAAGGGCTACATTTTTGTTTATTTTAGGCTTGGAAACCCTGAAATATTTGCTTTCTGTTTGTAAACATCTGTGGAAAAATGAATGATTGAGATGCTAAGTTGATTATTTTATTCATTGGCGTCACGTTTAATTTAAAATTTATTACTCTAAGGGGGGAGAAAGGTTTAATAAAAACTACAATCAATTCTTCGAATCATAATAATGATGACAATGAATAAGTTGGTGGAAATAAAGAGATTAATTAAATCTTTTGCGCTTTTAAATAAACAAAAAATTGAGAAATATTCATAATGATGTCTATTATGTTTATTATCTATCACTGTAAAAATGTCCATCCATCCATCCATCCATTTTCTGTTCACCCTTGTCCCTAATGGGGTCGGGAGGGTTGCTGGTGCCCATCTCCAGCTACGTTCCAGGCGGGAGGCGGGGTACACCCTGGACAGGTCGCCAGTCTGTCGCAGGGCAACACAGAGACATACAGGACAAACAACCATTCACACACAACACACACCCCTAGGGAGAATTTAGATATACCAATTAACCTAACAGTCATGTTTTTGGACTGTGGGAGGAAGCCGGAGTACCCGGAGAGAACCCACGCATGCACAGGGAGAACATGCAAACTCCATGCAGAAAGACCCCGGCCGGGAATCGAACCCAGGACCTTCTTGCTGCAAGGCAACAGTGCTACCAACTGCGCCACTGTGCAGCCCTCCTGTAAAAATGTATCTAATGTATTACAGAAAAAGAGAATAAAATTTTTACTAATCAAACAAAATATATCACTAAATATGTGTCATCTAGCAATGGAAAAGCTTAAAAACGTATTGCTTATTTTTATAGTTCAAACACCAAATATAACTTAATGTGCTTAAATACGCACTTTAAACTCCACAAACCGAAAAAAAATAATTTGATGAATAAACCGAGCATAATGCACTGCTTCTTAAAACTGTATTTTTCATTTCCATTCCTCAGATGCCTAGTGTCGCTAAAAAGCATCAAACTCAAAATTAGAATTATTTTATTTTATTTTTTTGTCTTGTAAAGTGTCTTTGAGCGTCTTAAAAAGCACTAGATAAATTTGAAGTATTGTTATTATTAGAAATAACTTTGTTACCTGTCGTAGAAAACATTAGCAACGTCGTATGATTGAATTTAAATTATATTTTTTTGTCGACACGTGTTGCTTGCTGCATAAATAAACCAAACTGATTTACCTGACACAGACATGAGGACGTTATTAATGGTGTAAACCCAGGAGCATTTCCCGGGATATAACTGGAAGAGAGGAAACAAACAACACGTTAAAACATTTATTTCAGTTTAAGTGTTTAGAGAGTTTAAGGCGGACCGTACCAGCTCCATGGTCGCCTCGGAGCCGTTCAGGTTCAGGGTGTAGATCCCCTCCTCAGCCCCCAGGATCAGGTGCTGCTCTGCAGGACGAAGAGGAGGAAGGTAAACATGTCAACTCATTTTTATTTTGGGACATATAAAAATCACCTACGTTCTTAAAGGGCCAGAATGTTTTTCTGAAACCCATTAAACTGGTAGAATAAAATAAATAGCTGTGTCTGCAGTCAGTAAGGACTTATTAAAATTAAATAATGTTGAACATCTGTTTACATTGGAGAGTCCATCTTTGATTCCATAACTGTTTTCAATCAAAAGAATATTGTATTAGTACTTCTTTAATAACCATTCATCATTATTTATATATTATTTTCAAAATACATTCAATGAATTTTCTATTTCCACAAAAACACTAATTTTAATGCTATATACTGTATTTCTCATTTCCATTCCTCTGTTGCCGAGTCGATAAAAAGTTCAAACTCAAAATTAGAACAAATTTATAATTATTTAATTTCTTTCTCTTATAAAGCTTCTTATAGTGTCTAACATCTCTATGCGATTTGATGTATTATTATGATTAGAAATAACTTTTGGTCACATGTTGTCTATTTTAATATATGTGGAAAACTTTAGTAAGTCTAAATATATATAATACTAAGCATACTTAACATACTTAGCTACATGAAAAGCTAAGTGTTAGCTTTTAACATACTTAATTTTTAAATTTTTTTTTAATTTAATTTTTTTAATTTAATTTTTTTAATTAAAATTTAAAAAATGTATTTTTTTTTTTTTTAAATTAAATAAAATTATTTAATTTAATAAATTAAATTAAACAAATAATTTAATTTATTTACATAAATTAAGTTATCTTAATCTTTAAGATTTAATTTAATCTTAATTTAATTATCTTAATTAAATGATCTTTTTGTGATTTATTGCAATCAAAATCACAGATTGTCTGGCGCTAATTTAAAACTATGTGCAAGAAATTTTGCTCATATTTCACTTCTGTGTGACGATAAATGTGATTCCTTGTTCCTGGCCGTATTGAACATAACCTTCACCTAGACTTTAACTGAGGCTCAGGCAGCAGTGGAGCAAAAAGAAATACTGCCACCTGCAGGTGGGAGTTAGCATCACTTAGACCCGGGCATTATTGTGATTAAATAAAAGATTTATTTTATTTTTTTACTTTTATCTACTTTGGGATCAGTAAAGTTTTTCTGAATGTTGAATTGAATTTGAATTTCTGTGAGTCACATAAACTGGAGGGCCACAAAGGGCCACATAAAAAGCTCTGGCAGGCCAGATTTGGCCCCCGGGCCTTAAGTTTGACACATGAAATTTAGAGTTTAGAGAAAACGTAAAACAGCCGGCGGTTCGGGACAGGAAGGAACCTTTGGACGTCGGGTTTTCCCAGGTTGTGGAGCAGTTTATTTTCAGAGGGCAGCCGTGAAAAATCTTTTTAAAATAGACCTGGAGACAGAAAGAGAGAAGGCGATTCAGATTAAAACAAATTTAAACGAGTTTATTAAACGAGGAGGAGGAACTCACAGGAGGTTTCTTCAATAAGGGGCTGGGGCATTCTGGGAGATCCTGAGGAACAAAGACGAAGAAAAAACTTTTACAAATCTGACGGAATGAACTGGGAAGCAGCAGATGATTAAATCTATGGCTAATATTTCATAATCTAGATTAGGAGTCTGCAACCTGAGGCTCGTTGGACCTTCATAACGTTGGCTAATAAAACAACAAATCATTTTAAAAACAGATGTAATAACAACATGCAGATTTTGTACTTGTGAAAAATGCTATTTTACTTCCTGTTGTTTTCAAGCGGATGTTCTTTTTTAAAAATTAAAAATAAATTTTTTCACATCATTTTCCACAAACATTTTTTTTTGCAAACCTCTCAGACGGTATCTGAAGAAGAGGATCAGGCCCACAGAAAAAAAAAGACTTTAAGCGCAAATTAAAATCCTAATTCAGAGTTTAAAGTTGGAATCTTTTTTCCTGTGGCTCTAATCTTCCTCCTTCGTTCCTGCAGGTTTCAGTAAGTCCAATTTAAGACTTTTTAAGACCTCTTTTAATGCAGGCAGGAATGAAACTTAAGAGAGAAACACTATAAACATAGGCGATGCTATGATCATAAAGATCTTAAAATGACATTTTAAAATTTATAAGACGTCTTAAAATGTTTAAGATTTTATTTTAGATTAATAAATTTAAGGATGTTTAATGATGCGCAGACACCCTGCCTTATGTTTCTATTAACATCTTATTGTTTTAATGAACCTAAAAATCATTAATAAGATGTTTGCTTTGTCAAAATCCCCATTGAGTTTCATCAGAAGAGAGTTTGTCTTTTTTCAGGCAGTAATTTAACTTTTATAAAGTTTTTTTTTTTTTTTAGCTCTTTAGACTTTAAAGGTTGCAGATCCCTGATCTAAAAACAGATTTGATTTTCCTGAAAACTTTGTCTTCTCTCCCACCTTTGGTTTCCGTCTCCGGAAATCTTTAGGAGGGAGTTCTGGAGGAATCGGGTCTGCTGGGATGTTTTGGGTCGGTAACGACGGAGGGTCTAGATTACAAAAACAGAAAAGACACAAAAACAAACATTTTTAATAAATCTGAACTGGAGATAAATTTACATATCGACGCTAAGATCAATATCAGACATTTTTAAACATATTGGTATTGGTCCAATAAAACCGATATTTTTTCCCTTGTTCTCTCTTTCCTTTATCTCTGTCCTTTCATTTTCTTTTCCTTCTACCTTTTTTCCTTCTCTTTCTTTCCCTCCCTCCTTCCTTTGACTTTCTCTCCCTCCTTTCCTTTCTTGAGTTCCTTTTTTTCTCTTTCCTTATTCTCACCTTCCTGTCTTACTTTTTTCTTCTTTTCTTTCCTTGCTCCCTTCTTTATTTCCTTCCTTCTCTCCTCTCTTATTTTTTCAATTTCTTTCTTTAATTTTTCCTTCCTTCTTCTTCCCATCTTTCTTTACTTCCTTCTTTTCTCTCCTTCCTTCCCTTGCTTCCTTCTTTTCTTCCTTTTTTATTTTCTTCCCTTCTTTTTCTTATATCTTTCTCTGTCCTCCCTCTCCATCCCTCCATCCGCCTGTTGGGTGTTTGCTCCTCCCTGATTGGCTCAGCTCACCTGAGTGTCGTGACGCCCGTGGGTGCGGTGTGGGCCGGACGTGCGTCCCGCTGGAGGTCCGTATGAGCGGGGTGGGGGGACACAGGGATCCGTGTTTCCTCGACCGGTCGTCTTCCGACGCCATGCTCTCCTCCGAGCTGGTCCGGGCTTTGGGCTAAACAAAAACGACGACTCATGAAAACGGATCGACAGAAACAACGTAAAGTCCCGTAACAGAACGACAAATCCTGAAGGCTTTAACGGAGAAAACAAAACGATAAATGCTTTGAGGTTTTTACTGGTTTCAACCTGAAATATTCAGAAACATTGAATATTTGAGGTTTGAGGATGATGTTTGGGAAATGATGACGCCCAAACATCATCATTTCACAAGTCTGATATTCTCCTTCAAGAGGGTTTCATGCTGCTTCAGCTGTTTTCTGATCGTTTTGAGCTAACAGGCTAACGAAGGCTGGTGGAGTCCGAGGAGTTTAAGCTAGCTGATTTTTCTTAAATTCGATCAAAAAGGGTGTACTTAGTTTCTCCATGTGCATCTTTACCAGCTGAGCGAAGTTTGTCCCTCCCAACTTTTTCAAATTTAAACTCATTGCTGTAAAACTGTTTTGTTTGTGCCGCTATCATTTAAAAGATAAAAAAGTTTCCAGAGGTCATGAAAGGTCATCGTCAATATCTTGAAAACAACAGCAGCACAAATGAAAATTTTTTGCTTCACTTTTGTCAACAATATTGTTTGATTTGAGTAATGTGGGGCAACTGGTTGACCTTTGACCTTTAAACTTTCATAAACGTCTTCAAAGCAAAAGCAGCACAAACATTTTTTTGTGCTGCACAAACCGTTGAGTTGCTTGACGCCAATTGTGTCTGATTAGAAGAAGGTCGGGACGCTGGTTGACCTTTCGTGACCTATAGAAACTTTTATTAATATCTTTAAAATGAGAGCGGCACAAACAAAATGTTTTGCAGCACAAACATTTGACACCAATTTTGTTAAATTCATGTATTTAAACGAATCTTCGGTAATAAAACTGAAAAATGTGATGTTTTTGTACGTTAGAGGTCAGATTTAAAGACCAGATCAGGTTTATTTTTACTGACACTAAAACCCCGGGGTGTTTCTTTCTTTTTCTGCTAAGAGAAAACGTTTTCGACGTTTGGGTCGGTTTTCACCTTTGGAGGAAGAGGAGGAGGAGTTTCGTCTTCTGGCATTATGAGACTGTCGGAGAGAGAAAGCTGGGTCATTAGTTGCCTTGGAAACAAGCCGGAGGTGTCACGATTTATCGCAAATATATCGCAACATCAGCGTGAAAAATCCACATCGCAAAAAACCGCTGGAGCGCAGCAAGTGAGGGCTAATATATCAACTTTTATTTTCATGTTAATATAATATTCAGTCAGCTGGACGGAGTCTCACTCTGGACAGAAACGATGTCGACCAAAAGGTTAAAGGTCACAGAGTGAAGGAAGAAACAGGCAGAGGCCCAAACTCATCATTATATGACAAGTGAAAAAAATAGTAGCATTAAAGTTAGAATATTATCAGAAAAAAAGACAAAATTAGACAATAAAGTTGTAATATTACCAGAATAAGATTAAATTATAAAAAGAATAAAGTTGTAACAGCCACAGAAAAGTCATAAAATTACAAGAATAAAAGCAAAAATAATAAGAGAATAATGTTGTAATAATGAGACAAAAGTAGCTTTTTTATGAGAACTTATTTTTATATATAAATGAGGAATGTTGAGCATCTTGTTAAAGAAATACTCTGTTGTACAGGTTTTCTAACATCAGGCAGCAATAAAACAAACAAAGAAAAGTTTGTTCATCTCACCATGAGGGCTGCATCGTTGGTCTGAAGGGACAAAGAGAAAAAGAAAATATAAATTTAATGATTATTTTACAGCCAAAAACATATAATTAAAGACCCCAAAGTAAACGTAGTGCTAAAAAACAAGATCGCTGTTATTATTTTCTTATTTCCTCACATGTCCACGTCATCGTAGTCGTCCGAGTCCGAGTCCTGATCCCTGAGAGGTGAGAGGTGAAACATTAATCAGTTTATTGCAGATAAATTGCTTGGATTTGGGATTTAATCAGATTAATCCGTTACCTCGGCGGGCTGTTGATGCTGCCTGATGATCCTGATGACGGCCTTAACTGTGACAACCAAAGAAAACCCAACATGTCTCAGTTTTATATAAAACATTTAAAATGTTTCTGAACTATCTGATGAATGTAAAACCTTTCCTCCAATTATTATTAACTTAAAGTGGACATTTAATGAAAAATTAAATTTTTATCCCTTAAATAGATTTTGTCGTGTATTTGGAGTCTCTTAAAGTGTGAAAAATTGTAATTTATTCTCCCCCAGTGCTGCGTTAATATCTTCTGTTTCAGTTTTTTCGATTCTCTGACATGTTTTTTGAACTTTTACATCACAGTATTTGCTTCAGAACTGCTAAACAAAGTCACAGCTGTCCAGTCAACCAACGTCTATGTTTTGATTTCTGGCAGCGATTTTGTTGTCCAACTTCAAGGACGCAGAAGATGCAAGTTGTTAAGCCAAAATGGTTGTTGGATGTATTAACACACACAAGTCATGACACCATCCTCCAGCATTAAAATGAATTAAAATTAAGTTACATTTTTGCTGGAAACGTTCCTATTTTAGTGGAGAAAGTCCTTTTTGTAACATAAAAGTCATCATTTGATGCCCTGAACCAGATTACAATGTAAGATAGTTTGGATCTGCAGTCCTTTGGGAAAATAAAATAAAACAAAATAAAAAATAATTAAATTTTCCTAACCCCGTTTTCCTTTTATGTCTTGAGGAACACATGATCCAAATGCATTCAGTAACATTTAATCGCCAGTGCTACCTAGCTAGCTAGTCTTGTGTTCATTCATACTGTTGTAGCATTAAGATTTTGAAAGGTATATTAAAGATTGTTTTTTAAATAAACTGAAGAGAAAGGTATCTGACACACTGCAAAAACACAAAATCTTACCAAGTATGTTAATCTAAATTATAGTGCAAACATCAAACTTACTTTAAGTCAAAATTAAAAGTAAGTTTTGACTTAAAACTTATTTTTTTTAAGTTTTAAGCTTCTGTACCTTTCTCTTCTGAAAGATACAGAAGCTTGTTTTATGTCAATAATTGCTTAAAATACTAGTTTTATTGGAAGGTTATTTGGTAACACTTTATTTGATGGGTTGTGAATATGACTGTCATAACACCGTCATAAACATGTCATAACACCTGAACTCATAAACATGAGTAAGTCTTCATGAATATTTATGACTGTTGTCATAAAGTGTCATTCGGTAAATCAGGACACTTTTAATACAAAGTTGACATTATTCAAAATGTCTTTGTTATGACAACTTGACATTAACCAAGAAAGCATGATCTGACATAAATCTGTTATAAAAGTATTACTGATTAAACTTTAAAAATTATGTAGCTTTATGTTATTAAAGCTAAAGTCTTATTCACAACCCGTCAAATAAAGTGTTACCAATTATTTCAATAGTAAAATGGGGAAAAAAGTGAAATAATCTGCCAATGGAACAAGTACATTTCTATCCATATTCAGGAATTATTTACTTAAAACAAGCTTCTATATCTTGCTAAAAAGTTACCTGTAATTTAGTCTCGTCTTATTTAAATTGTCATAAGATATTTGCATTAGAAACTAAACAAAAAAACTTGCCAAGATTTTCAGACACAAATATTGCAAAATTAAAAATCAGAAATTTCGTTTGCAAAAATCACAAAAGCAATCGCAAAATTCTGGAGGCACTGATCAATGTGAAAACATGATCAATATTATTTAATTATAAAGAAACACATTGCTTACAGAGACAGCTATTTACTAATACTTTACCAGTTTTGATTGATATATTCTGGTGCAACCGGCCCTTTAAGAACACTCAGAACAAGAACAGACGAGGAGAAACAAAGAAACTGGAACTGAAATTGTACCGTTACGTTTGGTGATTCGGTCTTCACCGGCCTCTGGGTGTAAATCTGTTCGACTGATCAGACAAAGATCGTTTTAAATGGGTCCAGATAGGCTTCCAGTGAAACTAAAAGACAATAACGGAGCGGGTTTCTTACAGCTGATGTCGGAGTTGGTCCTCTCGGCCCGGTTGTGTTTGTTGATAGACTGGATTCTTCTTAACGACGCAGGAGGCGCCACCTTAAATCACAAAGAAATGAAACAAAAAAGGCTGGAAACACACAGAGTTTCAGAGGAAGGAGCTAATCAGCTAATCTGAGACCGGTTTATTTAATCCCTGAGCGTCTGGTCCAGACCTCCATGTCGTCGTCCTCCGTCGACACGCAGCTCTTGTGTTTCTCAGGATTCTTGAACTTGTCCAGCAGATCCAGAGTCAGTTCCTGTTTCAGACACTGCTGGGTCAGAAACGGATGCTGCACAAAAAACAGAAAAAACAAACATCAGGGGAGCTGAGGAAACAAAGCTGCAGGTTAGCAGTAAATCAGGGGTGTTCAAAGTGTGGCGTGGGGGCCAATTGTGACCCCTGGGGTGATTTCATGCGGCCTACAACTGCGATTCAAGAATTACACCGTGTTCCAAATTATTATGCACAGCAGATTTTCTAACCATTTTATGGATTATAAAGAACTGCAAACAGTCATTCTTTGAATGTGCAGCATTAAGTGGTCATAAAAGCTAAAATCAAAAGCTATTTCAATCAAAAACATCTTAACAGACAGAGTTACATGTTAACATAGGACCTTCTTTGATATCACAGCACAATTCTTGATCCATTGAACTTGTGAGTTTGTGGAAAGTTTCTGCTTGAATTTCTTTGCAGGATGTCAGAAAACCTTCCCAGAGCTGCTGGTTTGATATGAACTGCATTCCACCCTCAGATCTTCTGCTTGAGGAAACTCCAAAGGTTCTCAATAGGGTTGAGGTCAGAGGTCAGAGGAGGATGGTGACCACACCATGAGTTTCTCCCCTTTTATGCCCACAGCAGCCAATGACACAGTGGTATTCCTTGCAGCATGAGATGGTGCATTGTCAAGCATGAAGATAATTTTGCTACGGCTTTTCTTTTGGAACCATGAAAGAAAGTGATAACTTTTAACTTTAAACATGAAGAAAATGTCTGGTTATAAATTAATCTGCCAGTTGATTTAGTATTTTTTCATCAGTTTTACGGAATTATTCACTTAAAACAAACTCATATTTCTTGCTGAGAAGATATTTGTAAGTCGGTTTTGTCTTAATTTTTGTTTTGAGATATTTGCACGAGAAACTAGACTAAAAGTACTTGGTCATATTTTGTGTTTTTGCAGTGCAGGTGAATGCGATGCAGTCAGATGACTCTGATGAATGAATGAATGAATGAATGAATGAATGAATGAATCTGAACTCACTGAGAGCATCTTGGCGGCGCTGGGTCTCTTCTTGGGATTCCTCACCAACATGGCTTTCACAAAGTTGTAGAAGTTGGACGACCTGTGGGCAGGAAGCAAGTCGTGAGATGAGGGACCAACTGATCCTTAAAAAGCACAAACAGATCAAATTCATCTTCACTATCGGCTGATGTTTAAAATAAAAAAGAACACTACTAAGGCTGTTTACACATCTAATAGTCCAATGGACTCGGTTCTATTTGGAACCAAAATTGCAACATTGGTTCCATCTCCAGCTGCTGTGGTTCTCTTTCTCACTGCACTCAGTCAAACCAACCAAACCCTTTGAAAAACCTGTTCCCCTCCTCACCTGTGGGGGCGCTGCGACTAAAGGAAACAACAGGAAAACCTCACACAACTTCACAAAACAAACAAAAATGGAATGGCGTCAGATTTTAGTGGTTGGAGCAGCCATTTCTCCTGCTAGCGCAAGGCTAACGTGTTTCTTTTGGTTAGATTTACCCAGAATGCCCTGCGCTGTAGTCTGCTTCCTGTTTTTGGAGCGGTCTCTGGTCCGCTTGAAGTTCACATATGCATTCAACCCAAACCAGAGTTCACTTCAGCCGAACCCAGACCGAGGTTTGTAGGACCAGAGTTAGCTTAGCGTTCACGCCTCACTAAACGAAGGCGAGTTGTAAATTTCAACAGGAGTTATTTACTACAAACAAACTACTATTGTTTGTTAAAAAGTTATTTGTAAGTTAGTTTTGTCTTATTTCAATCGAAATAAGACATTTGCACTAGGAACTAGACAAAGTACTTGATAAGATATTGTGTTTTTGCAGGGTGCCCGTTATTGTGCTGCCTTTGTTTTTTATCTGGTTAAATAAATGTTTAATTAAATAAATAATATGTTTACCATTTGGATTTGTCCCTCAGTTTCGGGGGCTGGTATCCGCTCTTGGACATGAGGAACAGAACGCTGCAGGAGGGACAAAAACAGATCCATGAGTCACGAACCAGCAGAAACTTAATGCTCTTCAGCAAATTATCTACAGCTGATTTTGCTTCTGGCAGATAAAAATGGGAAAATTATGTTAATGAGCCACAGTGGTGCAGTTGGTGCACAAGACGCTACATTTTTATGGCTAATTGTTTGTGCACAAAGGAGAAACAAAGGAAGTGTTATCTTTAAATAAACTGTGAGTGTGACTCTGATGGCAGGTGGATATATTTATGCTCCTTTTTATAGTTTTCCTCTAATAATTCTGCTCCTTCGTTGACTGTAAACGTGTTTATTTTTATCATTCTTATAATGCTTTTAGCATTACCCAACAGATAAGTAGTAAATAATTCTTTAATATAGATTTAAAAAAAAAAAATGCTACTTCCACTGGAAGATTATTTTACTTAAAACATTTTTCACTAGTTAAAAGTGAAATAATCTGCCAATAGAAGTAGAACATTTTCATCAATATTAAGGAATCAGATTTAAAATAAGCTCTTACGTCTTGTTGGAAAGTTACTTATAAGTTAATTTGTTTTATTTCAAGTGTACAAAGTATTTACACTAGAAACTAGATAAAAAAAAATACAGGTAAGATTTGATGTTTTTGCAGTATTGTTGGTTTAACTTACAAAAAACCTTTTAGGAAGTCATAGGATCCTATTTTAAATAAATAATCCATTAATATTCATGAAAAAGTTCTAGTTCGAGTCATAACACGACATTTTTCCATGTCATAAGTTAAAAAATCTGCCAGTGGAGAACTTGGTTGCTAGGTGACGGCCTGGGCTTGGCAGGGGTTGCTAGGTAACGGCGCAAAGTCCGTTGATTACCAAGTAATCTGCCAGTGGAATTTGTACTTTTCCATCAACAATAATGAATTATTTATTTAAAATACGTTCCTGTATATTAGCTGAAAAGTTACTTGTGAGTTAATTGGTCTTAATTCAGTGCTGACATATTTTCACTAGAAACGAGAGAAAACTACATGAGAAGAAACTTAAAAACCATAGTATGCGTATTTGCCAGACATGCTAGTGCACGTCAAAGCCCAGCAGAGGGCGCCATCGCAGGCTGATCCAGGGGCTCCAGCCTCCTGCTGTGAATCATTCAGCTGTTTGCTCTCTGCTGCTGTGAGTGTTTATTCACCGCAGCGGGTGAACGTCGAACAGGGGCGGCTGCAGCTCTGCCAGCTCGATGGCGGTGATTCCCACTGACCAGACGTCACACAGCTCGTTGTAGCCGCCTTTAATCTCCACAGCTGCTACCTCTGGCGCCATCCTGAGGACAGGAGGGAGAAGACGAAAAGTTAGCCGGAACATTTTGAAAAACACAAAATCTCCAAGTAGTTTTTTTTTTGGATTCTTGTAAAAAATATCTCAATACACTTGAATTAAGACAACACTAACTCATCTTTTCAGCAAATGGCAGCTTGTTTCAAGTCAATTACTCCTTAATATTGATGGTAAAGTTCCAGTTCATTGGCAGATTATTTCACTAACAACATGTGACAATGTCTTGTTAGTGAAATAATCTGCCAATTGAACTGGTCGTTTTTCATCAAGAGGAATTATTGACTAAAAAAGCTTCTGTTTGTTGAAAGGTTACTTGTAAGTTAGTTTTTCTTCTTTCAAATGTAATTAAATATTTGATCTAGAAACCAGACTAAAAATATTTTGTGTTTTTTGGTCAGGTACAAGTACTGGACTAATGGAAAGAAGCAAAAACAGAAAAACTATAAAACAATTAAAGTTCATTTAAAAATGACTCTGCGGTTGTTTGGAAGCAAAGTGAACATACTCTAATAACTAAAATATCTTGTCTTAAGTCAATAATCCCTTAATATCGATATCAAAACAGTTATAATTTCACTGGCAGATTATTTCACTTATAACAAAACATTTTTCCCATGTTGCACGTGAAATAATCTGTCAGTGGAACCAAAACGTCTTTACAAAAATGAACAATAAGGAATTATTTACTTAAAACAAACTTCTATTTCCTCAAAAGTTACTTGTAAGTTAATTTTGTCTTATTTAAACCAAGACACTACAAAGACTAAAATGAAAAACCGAAAGATTTTGTGTTCTTGCAGTGTAAATTTACATTTTTTACAAAAAGTTACTCATGTAAATGTAACTAGTTACAATCTGCGTCTGATTGTAAATTAGTTTTGTCTTTTTTCAAGATTTTTGCAATATAAACTAGACAAAAAATACCATGTAAGATTTTGTTTTTTCTTTCTAATCACTGTAAAAGCCATGAAACCCACCAGGTTGGCGTCTTCATTTGAGGTTAGATTTGCATAATCATCGTTTTGTTTAGCAATGAACTGTGACTACAGTTAGCAACACGCTACGTTCATTCTGGTTTGAGCTGCGAGCTGCAGAGAAACGGCGGAGCGTCTCACCAGTACGGCGTCCCGATGAAGGACATCCTCCGAGCCAGAGTGGCTGTGATCTGAGCCGAGATCCCAAAGTCAGCTGCAATTCAACAGAAATAAGAAGAAGACATTTAAAATCTATAATATGCTACTTATTTAGCATCTCTTGCTGCTGAGGTCTGGAGCGTTGGCTCAAGCGGTGTGGATTGAGTGAAAATAAGCAGTAAATGTTGTAAATGTTTGTGTTTTTGAAGTAATGCCACAGTTTTACAAGGCTGCAGAGGTGTTGTGATGAGATCTGCCACCTTGGAGGTGAGTGACTCACGCTAACCACACCGCGACACTGCAGACGCTGCAAACTTCCACTTACCCAGTTTGACCTCGCCCTGATCATTCAGGAGGATGTTGGCACCCTGCAAGGAAAAAAAACGCAACATGAGAGCAGCTGCACCACAGAAACCTTTTTATTCTTCACAGCTTCTCCCTCTATCTGCCCGGCGATCTGTCAGCAAAGCCGCACAGGATGGAGAGCGAAAATACACGACTGACAGCTGGAAACTGATGAGCTGGAGCTCAGATACCTGACGGTTTACCAGGAATGTTATTTCTGGACATCAGAACAGAAACTGTCATCAGTCTAGTTCTGCAAAAGCAGAAAAAGTGTTTTCCTGGAAAATGTGGCGTTTGATTATTCAGTAGAAAGTTCTGCACTGCAAAAACACAAATCTGACCAAATATTTTAGTCTAAATAATTTTTAATTATTTAAGTAAATAAATAATTAGGAATTATTTAGACAAGCCGAAATATCCTATAACACTTGAAATATGTGAAAACTAATCTTTCAGCAAAATACAGGAGCTTGTTTTGAGTCAATAATTATTGAATATTGATTAAGAAACATCTAGTTCAAGTGTACTAAGATATTTGCGCTAAACTAAACCAAAAATACTTTGTTAGATTTGGTGTTTTTGCAGTGCAGGAGTCTGCATGTTTTATCTGAATGTTTTATCTTAAGAAAACAAACACAGATTTCACGTAAACAAAATCAGGTTTTGTCTCGGTTTCGACTGGCTGACCTTGATATCTCTGTGGATTTTCTTCTGTGCGTGCAGATAGTCCAGGCCCTGCTCACACAAACACAGGAGACTTTTACTTTGAAGGTCCTTAAAAATATGCAAAGAGACCTGGAAAACAGAGCGCTTACCTGCAGCATCTCCCTGCAGATGTAGGCGATCTGTGGCTCAGGCAGAGAGCCGGTCACTGCAAGACAACATTCATGTTTAATCATTACAACGAAACGCAGCCATTATGGCCTTCAAAATAAAATACATGAAGAAGGTGAATCATTGGATCAAAGATGAGCATGATACTTTTTGTTGCAATGAAGCTGGTTTATATACAACCTAAAACAGCAAAACAATCTGCAAACACGAGTGATAGAAACTCTAAAACCCACAAAACAAAAAATAAATGCAGCAAAAAAGCTGTGGCCACTTAATTCTACATTGAAGTCATTTAAAATTTGACCATTGAAGCAAAAATGTGCTGCAGGTTTCAAACGAAAAAATTAAAACTGAACTAAACTAAAAAAAAAACGGTGCATTAAAGTTTGTTGATGCGTTTATAGACTGAAAAAAATTCAAGTGTTCAGTTTTACTGAAAAACGATAAAAATATTGGCAGACTCTTTCTGACCACCTGGATAAAGATCAATATTTATATTAGTAGAAAAAAACTGATGTTAATAATAAAAAATAAAAAAAACTACAATGTGTATTAGGGAAACTGTAGATAGAAAAAAACCAGTAAATATCCACCCAGAAACTCTGATATTTTTGAGAATAAGACACTTTCAGAAAAATCTTGGAAATTTCTGAGTTTGAAAAGTCAAAGATTTTCTGGGAAAAAAAAAAAAGGAAATTTTGAGATTAAGCTCAGAAATTTTCTAGAAACAAGCTTGGAAAAGTTGAAAAATTGCTAAAAAAAAACAAACAAACAAAAAAAAGACCTTTCACAAATTCTGAGATTAATTTTCCAGAAAATAATTAGCAAATTTCTGAGTTTTAAACGTGGAAAATTTCAACTTTTCAATTTTCAGATGTTTTTTATAAGATTTCTGAGTTTTTAGAGGGAAATTTACTCCTTCTCCTTTTTGCCCCATCTACAATGTCCTTAGAGCAACACGGTACAAAATAAATGCTACAACAAAATGTTCTAATGCCCAGAATATGTTCATTTAAATTTGTTTAAAAATTCAATTAATTACGTTTTTGTTGCAATTTTTTAAATTGTAATTACTGGATCTAAATTTTTCCTCCATGTATAATATCGCCAATAACTAGTAATACTAAAATTCTTTAAAATAAAAATCTATTCTTTATTTATTTAGAAAGAAATGTGTTTGAAGACTTAATGGAGGATTTTAAATCAATATTTTTACAAAGACGGGAGTAAATAAAGAAAATGTCTGAAACAAACAGACCGTGGTAGATATCCTGGAGGGAACCTCCGCCACAGAACTCCATGCAGATCCAGAGTTTATTGGCTCTGCAGGAAGACAGAAAGCTCAGAGTTAGCGACTGCGTTCACAATAAATAAGCATCCAGAGAAACGGAGGCGGCCAACCGTATGTAGCTGCCGTAATACGCCACGATGTTGGGATGCTTGCAGCTCTTAACGATGACGATTTCCTGCTGGATGATGGAGAAATCGTCTTCTGTGGAGACAAACACAGCCGCTTTCAAAATAAAACGCATACAGACTTTTTTTTTCTCGTTTTCTCTTTGTCCGCTTGGCAACAGGTGAGTCATTCTGATGGAGTTACAACTTGTTTACGATGAATCACGTTCTGCTTAGGGCTCGGATGTTTTTCTGATGTTTAACGCGGGTGGAAGGTTTTTTTTTCCAACCACAGTTCGTCTTGTTTACTGATTATAACATCCAGGCCTGGGGGGAAAGTAAGTGCACCCTCTTTCCATTATACACTGCAAAAACACAAAATATTACCAAGTGTTTTCCTCTAGTGAAAATAACATCCTCTGTTTTGCTGAAAAATTATTTATTAGTTTTCTCAAATTTCAAGTGTAGTAAGATATTTGCACTATAAACTAAAGAAATCCTTAATATTGATTCAAAAATAAAAGTTCCACTGGCAGATGATTTCACTTATTATATTATATTATATTATATTATAAAGATGTCATAAGGTATAACAAGATATTTTCCCATCGTAAAAGTAAAATAATCTGCCAATGAAATAAGTATTTGTTCATCAATATTAATAAATTATTTACTTAAAACAAGCTCTTATATCTGGCTGGAAAGTTACTTATAAGTTAGTTTTGTATTAATTCAAGTGTAGTAAGATATTTACACTATAAACTAGACAAAAATACTTGATAATATTTTGTGTTTTTTGCAGTGTAAAGTTTTTAAAGTTTGAAGATGCAACAAAAATGATTTATTTCACCAAGTTCTATAGATATTTAAATATAACTTATGGTTCCATCCTGTCATTTTCTGCTAAACACAGAGAAAACAATAAAACAAAAGATGCAAAGTTTACAGATCCAACAGAGGAGTTATGACAATAAAAAGATGAAAAGGTAAAACAATTTAAACTTGACCAACCTCAACCAATGCTGATATTAATGCCGGTATGTTGTGCATAGCAAGTTATAAAGTGACAAAATAAAAAGTCAGGGGGGCATGAATCACTTAATTTACAGGGAATTTTATAAAAATGTTTATTTTTTTAAAAATATTTTCTCATTTCCCAGGTTTTCTTCTCAGAATCGAAGAATTTAGTGGATTTTAGTTTCTGGAAGCAGAGAAAATACGTTTCCAAAAGGGAAACCGAGATATTTAATGATTCTATGAAATGTTGATACAAGATCTCATCTCGAATTAGAAATAAACTTCTTTATAAAGTAAATTAACATTTCAGTGCATTCGAGTCTCTGGAAAGTTTGATGAAAACAAAGAGTCTGAAGGTCGGAGAAGTTCTGAAGGTTTCTGCAAAGTTTTGCCTAAAATCACCTCAAATCTTTATTTATGAAGCAGATTTGGCCTTTTCATCCACATGACCAAGAACTGGAGACGGTTTTCAGTTTTTAAAAAAGGAGTAATGCAACTTTCTGCCACCAAAAAAAACCCAAAATAAACTTGTGTCGGTTGCGCCTGACTGACGTTTTTATCCTTTTCCACACATTTATAACATTCAACCATAATATTAGATTTATAATATGATGAATCTGAACTATTTGTTACAAGCTAACACAAACAAAAATGAACCATTTGGTGATGCAAACGGTTAAAGCTAGAAAATAAAAACAAAAACAGTTCTGACAATGATGGAGAAATATTTAAATGAAGCAAAACAAAATTTAAACTAAACTTTGGGAGAGTCGAGGAGCCTCAAGTTTAAAGACAGATCAATGTTTGTTCTAAAGCTGCACAATAAGGCAACATACAATTTTTTTTTATCACTTTACTTACAATTACTTTAGTGTTGATAGTGGTTATTCTGACGATTTATCAATTAGTCTGATGATTAATCGATTATTCCGACGATTAATCAATTAGTCTGATGATTAATCGATTATTTTGATGATTAATCAATTAGTCTGATGATTAATCGATTCATCGGATAAAACTATTGTCAAATTCTGGTGATTTTTCATTTAACCTCTTAAGTCTTTTTACACAATATTGGAAAAAAAACATTAAAAATGCAAATAAATAATTTAATTCCTTTTTTGTATAAGAAGATAAACAATTTGTTGCCTAAAATTCAACAACAAAGCATTTATTTAGTGATTATTTGTAGCAAAAAATCTATCTGAAACTAAAAAAACACTTCTAACAAGTGAAAACAGCTCTTTCTGTTGGACTTAAACACAGTGAAGGGCAAATTATTTTTGTGTTAACAGATTAATAGTCAGACAGCAAAGGGTGATTAATAAAAGATTTTTAATTTTTTTTTTACAGAATTTGAACCAGGTGAAGCTAAAACTGCAACTTCAGGAATATAGTTTAGATATTTTGTACCATTTTGTACAATTACTGCTCTGAATGGGTTGTGCTTTTAGATCATGGCTTTTTAAGTCTGTATACTCCAGTTATCAATTAATTGATTACTAAATTAGTTGACAATTATTTCAGTAATTGATTAATCACAATTACATGGCAAGACACCAGTTAGATGCTTCATTTAGAAAGCTAATATCTTTCCAGTGGCGTGCATTCCCTCTGAATGTTAATAATATTTCTGACCCGTTGGGTTCACAAATATTGCCAGAAAAGAAGAAGAGTAAAGGACAGCATGGGTTAAAATCAGCTGATATTTTCACAGAATTATGCAACAACACTTTGCACAATAATTTGAAAAATGAACCTTATGCCTTCGTTTCTTAAACTCAATAATCTGAATTATTGCTGTAAATATTTGACTGTGTAACTTTAAAAAACAGCAGCATTAAAAGGTTTGAAAAAATACCAATAAAATTAATTTTGATCCAGATTTAAAGCTTTATTCTGGATATTTTTTGGGCAATTTACAAGAATCTCAGATGAAATGACTAACGCTGGCAGCCATGTTGAGTTTTTCCACTCAGAGGACCGTATGAGACGCACTCGGCAGAAAAGTGATGCAACTGCGGGGGCTCTGGTTCTTTTTGGCCATTTTGATGATGCACTTTGGTTTATATTTCTGTCTCACTAAGAGAATAAAAAAACTTAAACATCTTCCAAGGTTTGAAGTTGCTAAAGCGTTTCGATTGGAACTAAACTGAGAATAGAAACTAAAAATTGCACTGAGTTTAAAACAAGTTTGAGGTTTTTATGCAGGTTTAGCTGCAACATAATTCAAGTTTTCTTAAAGACGCTTCCAAGTAAGCAAGTGATTTTTAATTACACTTAAAATTTGTTAAAAAGAAACAGATTTTTAGATCATATTAAAACGTAGAGGTGGTCACGTTCAGAGAAAAATTCTTACCTGGCTCCATCTTGATAACTTTAATAGCTGCCAGCTCTCCATTCTGCTTGTTGCGGGCCTGAAAAGAATCCAAACATAAATATTATTCACTGTAACGTCCGTTTTATGACAGCAGAGCTCATTGATATCACTGAGTTTCCTTGTGCATCTGCAGAGTTTAATGTGCATGTTTGCAGTCCAGATCTGTGGAGTGCAAGAAACAGCCCACAACAGCAACTCTGTGGCATTACGAACACACACACACACACACACACACACACCCCCGCACACGCGTGCACACACACACACTTATAGCAAGCACTCAAGCGTACATATAGTCAAACACATGCATATTATGACCTTTAAATGTGTGACACAGGGTGGTGTTACTTCTCTTTACAGGATTGTTGCAGCGATAAAAAAGAAATATAAACTAAATCATTTCCTGTCATTTTCTTTCTGACGAAAAAAAAAGAAATCATCAGGAGTAAACGTCCAAACAACTTGGATGTTTTTGATGTCAAGAAGTCCGAAATTTATGAGAAAAAAATTACAGTTTTCCATGATTAAAAACATAAATTTAAGATATTAAAACTTTAGTTTTAATATCTTAAATTTAGACATTTCAGACATTTTCCCAGAGGTCTTTGAGGATAGACGAAATACATTTCCGACAGGCTTTGAAGCCACAAGTGGCTCATCGGGCCTTTCACCTTACAGGTGAACCAACTGATGTTTAAATGTAGAAATAAAAACAGATGCAGGTTTCTTATTTCATTTTTTCAAAAAAATGACAGCAAAAGTGTCCTCAATATTATCTTAGATCTATTTTTCTCATCATTAGGTTGAAAACTACAGTCTGTGCTGGTTTTGCACAACGTTCCACAAATATCTACATCCTCTTTTATGTAAAGATTTTATGCTTTTCTTCATTTTAAAACCTAAAATTAGAAGCAAACTGGGAGTTCCTCTAGTAGTTTTAGATATTGTATTTTTTTCTGCAGGTTGTGTAACATTAGCAGCTTGAGTTTATTCAGCTGGACTGAAGGTACAAATGTTTTTTTGGAAAATGAAGATTGCTGATTTAGGATATATTTTCTGCACATTCTTTCACATTGATGTCTCTTGGCATTATATAACTAACTGATTTTATTTGACTGATAAGATAATATGTCGGCACACAACTGTCATCTTCAAATTCTGTGGCCACAGTGGGCCAGATTTGGCCTGAGAGCCTCGAGTTTGACACATGTACTTTATAATATCAGAGAATATCTTACATTTATATAACATATTATGGCTTTAATCATTAAAAAATATCCTTGTTGTGTTTCATAATCACACATTTTCAACATCAGAGAATCATGATGTTTCTTCTTGTAAATATGTGAAATAAATATAGAAATTTCCACGTTTTTCAGCAGAAACTTTCCCGTTCATGAGCCCTAATACTTCGGTGGGGATTGTTAGACCTTAAAGTAAATAACTGACTTGAGGCTTTTCTCTACAAATCAAAGCACTGGCTGAAAGAACACTGTGGACAATGAAAATGCATTTCACTTGAAATTTTCTAGTATTTTTTTATCTGTGTTATGAATTTTGAATTCAGTTTTCTTGCATCAAAAAGGGTAACACTCTGTGTACGTTTCATCAGCCAACTGATGAAATGTTTAGTTGTACGTTGTACAACTTTAAAAACAAATAAATAATAAAAAACTTAGAGTTTTTGTTTAAATAATGAAGCACCATCGGAATCTGCTACCATCGGAATCTGCTACCCGCTAATGCCTTTAGGTCAGAGGCCTAAAACTCCAGGCCTTGAGGGCCGGTGTCCTGCAACCTTTAGATGCGTCTCTACTTAAAACACATCTGAGTCAAATAATGAGGTCATTAGCACTACTTCACTGCATTATTTGATTGAAGCGTGTTGAACCAGGGAGACATCTAAGAGTTGCAAGACACCAGTCCTCAAAGACCTGGATTGCCCACCCCTGCTTTAGGTTTTACTTCTTTTTTTAGGAAGTCAACCTAAAACCAGAACAACAGATATCACAAGAAAAAGAGTAAAATAGTTTAAATTAGCAATGAATTTCCACTTAAAGTGGGTACATAAAACAGAAATAACTACACATTTCACACATGGCAGAGCAGCCCTCCATGGGCAAAGGAAACACCGATTCACATTGTAACTCCTTAAATAGAAAACAGTCATCTGCGTATGCAGCTAGCCAGTTAGGACAGGACAGGTTGCACAGAGTGAAACGGAAACTCAGAGAGGGAGTTTTCAAAACACCACTCATGGCATTTAAAGCTCACGTTTCTCCAAAGTAACAGACGCTATAAAAGTGTTGAAAAGAGCATAAACATCGTCGTCAAAACGAGTAATTTAACCTGAATCAACTGATCAACTCCGGTCTTCACATTCATTTTGCCACTTGAACTGTAAGCTTTACATCGCGGTAAAAAAAAAGTCATCAGCAGAGTGAGTTAAATTCATTTTATGATGTTATTTAAAAAGAGAACGTGGAACATTTCAGGGACTCGGCAGGAGCAGCGGCCAGCTCCGCATGATGAGCTTGATTAGTTGGAAAATCGGCGGCGTTTTGATGCAATGGAAGCTGAAGTTGTTTAGTTGTTGGTCTGCTTTAAGCGTTTCTCTGACATTATCATGGAAAGTTGTTGTGGTTTGGTTGCAGTGGGGGGGGGTTCACAATAAATTGCATCAGACAAACATTTACATAATTTAACCTTAGCTCAGCTTCAATGCTGCCTCACTGACTGAACTACAAGTCAAAGACGCGTCTACACTGTGATTTAACTTCATGTTTACAATATGGAAATTTGATCAAACTACAAATATCTGATGTATGCATCTAAATTTGATTAACCTCTGAGGTTTATACAGGTAAATTTGATCAATTACACAAAAACATTTTGGTTAGTCTTTGGGTTCCTGTTGTGATAACAAATTTTGCTGGATGATAAATTGTCCCAGAAGTTATTATGATAAACGACTGTAATTTTCAGACTATTTTAAAGTAATATAATGATAATAATGCAAGAACACATTGTCAAAGATCAATAAACCTTAAATTCTAATGAATATTTAACTCTGGAACTGGAAGACATTTTATTGATATGTATCTAAAATAAATAAACAAACAACAGAAACAAAAAATAAAATGAATTATAAAGTCTCTGTAAACAAAATTGACCGGCCTGTTTACTATGATTGAGAATCGATATAAAATGTTTCAAGATCGATTTAAAAAAATAAAACAAATCCAAAGTCTGTTGGCCTCCATTTTGTAGCTATCAGGAAAGTCCTGGCGTTGCCATGGAGACGGTACTGGAACGCAGCCATGTGCAGAAAGCAACAAAACAAAGGAACTACAAAAATGAAAGAGAGAGAGATTCAACCGGTTGAAGGAAAACATTTGGGCTCATTTTGGTTTTTACCAAATGAACAAAGTGGAGCTACAGCGAAGCTAAGCTACATCGCTCCCTCTGTGCAAAGAGTTGTGTGATTGGTCAGAAGTTTGTGGTTTTAATCAAAAATGCGTTGGGATAGCAATGTGGCTAATTTCCTTCACCTAGTCCACTTCCTCTATCTGGTTTAGGGACCCTTTATTCACCATGGTGAGGAATTACTCACATTTTTGTACAATTCTTCATTAAATAACTACAAAGACAAATGGCTAAAAACTCCTGGAAATCATTAATGATAATAGTTTTAAATAAAAAATTGATTCGGAATCAAATTGAATCCTTCCTGTCATCCGCAACATGTTTTTGTGGAATATTGTCCCTGTTTGGCTATTCAACTGTTAGCATGTCATGACAGCAACATTCTTCAGTCAGAGGCTTCCTGAGATTTGCTGCAACACTGACTGGTACTTTAGCTCCTTCCTGCTCACAGCATCATCATCCATAATAACTCTAAATAAATAATCCAAACCATTCTAGACACTATTTGCTTCAGCCTCACAACAAACAAATAGCTGAAGTTTTTTAACCTGATAAATAATTTTTAAATCCCAAGAATCACCAGAAATTTGAACGGCAGATATGATCTGGTTGTGTATTTTACTGCTTGGGTATGAATAATTTTGGCCTTAGCCCTTCTATCCGAGCCTCAATGAAAACATCAAACACACAGTGATTCATTATGAAACACAGCTTCACAAGAAAATTTAAAAATCTATACATATCCAAACTCTTTGGTGTAAGAAAGAGCCACTTCATCGGGAAACACTGCAAAACCAAAAGATCTTATCAAGTATTTTTAATCTAGTTTCTAGAGCAAATACCAAAGTACACTTGAAATAGGACAAAACTAACTTACAAGCAAGATATGGGAGCTTGTTTTAAGTTAATCATTCCTTAATATTGATGAAACAGTTCGACTTCCCTTGGCAGATTATTTCACTTAAACATGAAAAAAAATGTCTTTTTATAAGTGAAATTACCTAAAAGTGGAACTAATGCATTTTTCTATCAATGTTGAGGAATCATTGACTTAAACAAAGCTGCTCTGAAAAGTTACTTGTAAGTTAGTTTTGTCTTATTCAAGTGCATTAAGACCTTTATATGAAAAATTAGACTAAAAATACGTGGTAAGATTTTGTGTTTTTGCAGTGAATATCTGCAGAATGAAACTAAGATGTTAAAAATGATCTGGATCAGCAGTTCTGATGTAACATCACTTCAGTCCATCATATGTCATATGATCAAAGTTGGGCTGAACTTGACAGAAAATGTATTTTTTTGTTGTGAGTTTGTGTGAATTTGGAGAAGCTGGAAGTCATGCTGAACCTGAGCATCGATCTGATGTTGATCTGTGTTTCTGGGAAAGGTTAGTCACTTACCATTAGAGAGCAGATTGCATGTATATCTGTGCAGAGCTTTGTTGTTGAGCGTTCTTGCACAATAATTCTGAATAAATATGAGCCGCGAAACGCGTTCAAAGAAGCCAGGTAACTTCTGGGAAGCCGAAAAGCAGTGATGTCTAAACTTTCTGCACCCTGAGCCAAAATCACAACTTATTTATTTGTTCAATTAAAATTCCAACATATTTTTTATAGTATTCTATAAAAAATATCTATGAAAAAATCTTTTATTTTTGCATCCTCCTTTAATTACAAAGGTCCAAAGGACAGTCTTAAAGTTGTACAATTTCCTAACTTGTTGGTCAAGATTTATTTGATTTTATTCCCAGCAACTGACTTGAAAGCCATTAACAGCATTTATCTGATTTAAATTACTGGTTGTGATTAAGTCTGTTTTGAGTAAAAGGTTGCTCAAGGTTTATGGCCCTACTGACATTAAATTGAAAGCAACACAGATAATAAAAGATAAACACTTGGTTTGCACCAAAAATTTTCTATTTCCAATTTATGAAATTTGTCATTGATAATCTCCTACAGAGAAACTATTCCTAAAATGCGACCACACAAAGCAACTCCTGGGGCCACAAATGGCCCTCGAGCCGCATTTTGGGAACCTCTGACCTTAAAGAGACCCAGGTCGGCCTGCCACAGTAACAAATTTTGCTTTATGATAAATTGTCCCAGGAGTTATTGCGGTAAACAATAATATTATTTTTAAGTAATGTAATGTAAGAACACATTCTCAAAGATTAATAAACTTTAAATTCTAATCAACATTTAACACTGGAACTGGAAGACATTTAAAATATACAAAACAAACAAACAAAACAACAGAAACAACAAATAAAAGAGAACGAAAAAGAAGCTAGTTGAGACCAAAACACCAAACTGAAGACTTTTATTATCCAGGTTTTGGTAGGAAGTGAGAAACGATAAGTCATGCAAATTGAAATTATTGAGCTCATTTTCATTCATCATGACTGATTGATTTATTGGTCATTGTGACAGGCCTGGAACCAGTTCACTGAGGCAGAACCGCTGAGGTGACACCGTGAAAGCAGCAGCAGCTACAATGGAAAAAGTGTTGAAGTGAAGAAGAGTTAGTGGCCGGGAGACCAAAGAGGTCAACGAGGGGAAAGACGAGCAGCAAACAAACAAAAACACACCAGGTAAATGTCACAGCTTACATTTCCACCAAACGTTTCCACCCCACAGCCTGTTCTGTTTACTCTGGGGTCCTTCCATTGACCGGTGTGATGATGAAACACTGACATGCTCTGATTTTTCACTAAAGCTCGTTATATGAGGCCGATTTTTACAATCCGCCAGAACAGAAATGAAGACGGAGGATGAGGAAGTGAGTCCCGGCCGCTTCCTTTCACTACCAATCACAAAGATTTGACACTCTGCAACAGAAAGATCACAGGGGGCAAAGTGCTGCAAGCACAACCATCACATGAAATCCGCAGGAAATTCAACACAACACGGTGGTGTGTGTGTGTGTGTGTGCGTGTGTGTGTGTGTGTGTCACCAATACAACAACATAAAACTTTATACATCATGTAGCGGGGTACCAGGTTCTAAATGTATTCAAATTACGTCACAAGTGTAAAAAAAACAAAAACTAAGTCTATGCCATCATTTATAAGTCAAATATTTATGTGTTGACAAACAGTGCATTCACAACAAAACAAACTCCAGTCCATTTCCATAGAAAGTCCGGTCCGTTTGGTGAGGTGTGAATGCTAATTGAACTCTGGTCCAAACCTCGGTCTCGGTTTGGTTGAAGTGAACTCTGGTTTGGTTCGAATGCAGATGTGAACGCCAAGCGGACCAGAGACCAAATTACACAATCATCTGCATAAAAATGTTAGGAGGCATTCGACACGTTTTCACACAGATCAGAAGTGATTGGAACGAAAGGGCAATTTTCCTTTTCCGAAAATTTAGACGTAAAATTCGGATAAAATGGGATGTGACCGTTCAGAGACGCTTTAAAAAGCTATCGGATATGCTTTTGATTTGTTTTATTTTGCCTAATTGGGCATTGGGGTGAAATTTACTGTAGCGTCCAGTTCCAGGAAGAATCGCAGCTGCCTTAAACTGTTGTTCCACTTGTTGACTTTTTTCTAAAGTCATTGTTGATGTTTTTCCACCTTGGCATTGGTTACAGTGAGAGTGTATTCAATGAACAGCATCTAACTGATACTTTCTATCAGAACAGTCGGGGTGTACTTAGTTTTTAATCCATTTCCCTTCATTTTTAAGAACAGTGTAAAATCTGAAAGCACAGAAGTAAAAGGTTTGCTTTCCTCCGTTTTCCTTTTCTGCTGCTAAAGTCTTTTCTCTGTTCAGTTCGGTGAAAGTACTGAATATTCTATCAGAAGTATCTATTGTGTCTATTGTGATTTATATTCTATATGGCGTTACATAAATACATTAAAGGGGCGGCCATATTTACTAACTGTCTTCTGAAAAAGCTTAAAACACACATATTTCCTTTATCATTTCACATTTAACCAGCAAGTTACAAAAATTGAAGTGACAACTTTAGTTTGCAACAAGTAAATAAACGTCTGTAAATGGTCTCAGTTGGTAGAACTGTTTTTATCTCATTGTAGAACTGCAACTAATAAATTTGTTAGTAATCAATTATTCTGACAGTTAATCAGTTAAGCCTTATTTATACAATATTAGAAATACAGTAAAAAGATTAAAATAATTTCAACTCAATTCGTTTCTTAAATAAGAAAAAAAACATTTTGTTGCCTGAAATGCAGTAACAGCGTTCATGTAATAAATGATTGATCATTTGTTGGAAACAATGCAATTTTGGTAGAACATACTTACATTTGAAGATTTTGTTTTTTTACCTTAAATGCAAAAAAAAAATCCCAAACAAACAAACAAAAAAACCCACGTTTTGTAGTTTCTGTACTATGTTGCTCTTTCAGCAAATGACCTTATTTTTAGAGTCTGTATATTTCTGTTAACGATTAATCAATTACTGAATTAGTTTATTTTTTTTATCGATTAATCACGATTAATCTGATAATTTCAGTCCTAATCCAGACTACCAGTGTCATCCCTGTGATGTAGGACTAGTATTCCTCAGTAGAGACATAATTTAGACCAGTGGTGTCCAAATCATTTTGCCAAAGGAGCCAACAATATCAAAATGAAACGACTCAGGTTAATTTTTAATTGAAATGGCAAAACCTATTCTATTTATTTTTATGCAAAATGTTTGAATGAAGCAAGCAAATGTTTTACTATTTGCTAAATGCCACAACAATATGCTTTTAAAAAATACAAATAAACTTTCTTTGACCTGTGAAGCTTCCTTCATGAAGCTTCTCAACAATTTGCTGAAGTTCTGGTCCATTCCTCCTGACAGAACCGGTGAAACTGGGTCAGATTTGAAGCACCTTTTCAGAACTGCATGACTTTTTTGGCCTTCAGCCATTTTGTATCTCTTTAAAGGTCATGGTCCATCTGGAGCCATTTATGTCCAGTCTTGAACTTTCTGCTTGACATCGTTAGATGTTGATTCAATACTCGATGTTCTTTCCACATGATGCAATTTATTTTGTGACTTACACAAGTTACACCCCCACATCATGATGCTGCCTCCCCCGTACTTCAGTTAGGCTTCCAAATTCACCTTCTATTTCCTCCAAATGCAGCTTGTGTCATTATGCCCAAAATGCACCAGAACACAGGACATGTCTCCATAAATTAGGGTGTTTGACCTAATTTGGGTTTCTGTTTATTTGGAAAAGTGGCTTCTTCCTGTTGGAGTGGCGTTTCAACACATGTTGGCACAGGAAAGAGCAAGTTACATTCCCACACCATCTTCAGCCAGAATCTTCACATATACTAATGATTAATCAGATTAATTGTGATTAATCAATTATTGAAATAATCGTCAACTAACTTAGTAATCGATTAATCACTATCTGGAGCTTTCAGACTCAAAAAAGGCCATTTGATGAAAGAACAACATATTCAAAGTAGTAATTACAAAATACATATCAATTTTATATATGTATTTTGCATTTAAGATATAAACACCTTTGAGTATACAGATAAGAGTACAGAGATTCAAAAAATGGCTATTTGCTCGAACAACATACTCAGTAGTAATTAAACCAAAATTGTACATTTAAGATAAAAACACATTTGTCTGTATGTTTTATTCAAAACTGCTCAGCTTTCATTTCTATATTCACCCTGTTGAAATCCACTAAAGGAATGCTGTTATTGCATTTTAGGCAATGAATTTATTTATAATTTTTTTTAGAAATTGTTTATTTGCATCTTGTAATGTATTTCTAATATTGTATAGAAATACAATATTATTGTATTTAACCACTTAAGTTCATTTAACTAAAGTGGTTAAATGAAAAAACTGTAGAATATGCCAATTTCTTCATTCGATTAATCGTTAGAATAATCGATTATATATTCACTACATATGTATGTAAGGTGAATGAGTAGTGCTACTGTCTGACGGTTCTTCAGTCAAATCAGCGCCGTTTTCTACCAGAGGGCCGGAGATTAAACAGTCCAGGGGAAACCTCGTGGTGCTCTCTTTCATTAAGCATCTGTCTTTGAAAACAGAGTCTGAAAGTGGAGTAAGACCCAGACAACTTTCTCACCAGGTCTCACCACACAGTACCGTCTTCCTGTCAGTCATGCTGCAGTTACTGTATCAAGATGTGATGCATCAGGATGCAGAGGGGGATTCTCGCTCGCTGCAGCCTCCTGAGGAAGCGCTTCCTCTGCTGAGGTTTTTTCAAACCAAACTTTGCACCTTCTTTACCACCTGCACTCCAACGCCATTAATCCAATCCAGAATACAAATCTGTATCTTTTTCAGGCTTTTCTGTCCTAATGATCAGCTCTTTCTATTCAGAATGAGTTAGAGAGTCTGTCATTATTCACATTTTAAATGAAAACTATATAAATCGGCAAAATGAGCAACATTTTCATTTTTGCTGCTAAATGTCTGAATAAATGGTCAGGTGACCTCTTGTTTGAAGAGATTATAATGCAGTTAAATGGAACTAAAAATCTCTGTTTCTAACTTTAACTTTAATTATTGCTTCGTTGAACAGGCTAGGACAGGTCTATGTCCTATACAAAACATCTTCATTACATTGTTTTGCACAAATCATTCTTCAATAAAGAGATTTCAGTCTGCTCTGTTCTGCCTATCTTGAGCTGTTTTAGGGCCTCTGTCGCTTTAAATCCAAATAAGCCACTGATGGCCACGCCCCTCCAACACATAAAAATGGCTGCAAACAGATGAGCAATTATACAACCGTACATCTTTGAAAAGCAGAAGTGGAGCCTCCTGCACAACTAACAAGAATGCAGCAAGTGGTTTCTGGATGGTAAGTCAACAAAAAAAACGTCAGCAGCCATTGTACAGCGCACACAGCAGTAAAACCAGCTGACCAATTGTGCTGGAACCCATATGTGATTGCTGGGTAATGGGCAGTGCCTGCTGAGTTGTAACGTTATATTCCAGAAGTTTTTGAAATGACTAATTTTCCAGACACCAAAAAACATTAAATTATGGCCAAAAACCAGCTGGGTGTTTTCTCACAAGCAGCTGAAACACAAATGTACAAAAACACCCAAAATGTGAATTTTGCATAATAAGTCCCCTTTAAAAACCTGATATTTTACTGTTTGTGTGGTATTCTTCTCATGATGATCGCTTATTCATAAAAAAATGGAGGGGAAGGAACACACACACACACACACCAAACACAGATGCCAGTTATGGTTATTGGCAGTATTTGTCTGTAATTTGTTTTAAGTACTCAGCATCAAAAGTTGTCTCTCTTCCTCTTTTTGGGTTAAAGATAAATCCAAACCAAAAAATTCAAGAAAGTCTCATTGTGAAGACACACACATGCACACACACACTTACGCATCAGACCACACTGTTTCAGCAGAAACCTGACACGGTTATTGTGTCTCTGCAGGCAGGTCTTCTTGTGTTGCTTTCTGCTCCTGTTTCTCACTTCTTCATTTTGCTTCTGAGGTCGTGCATCCACCAGGTGCAGGCTGCAGCCGCCGCGCGGCTCTGTGCCTGAAACTACAGCGCTGCAGCACCTTGTAGAGCAGCTTAGTAGAACAAGCCACATCAGATAAGGAGAGTCAGGTCGTTTCTGTATGAGGAGGAAGATCCTGACATGGCAAGATGTGAAGCTGCACTCTGTCAAATCTGAGTCAGTTCCCAATAGGTGGCAAGTTAAGCCGTGATTCAATGCACCAATGTTTCATACAGTGAAAATCTCTTCGTCTTCTCCTTCTTCTCCTTACGTTAAAGCAATATTGATTCACTTAGAACTTTATCGCAATAATTTGCTACTGAGAGAACAATACAAATTATGATAAACTATTTATTCCTGGTTTTTAGGCACAGCATTCATGTCGCCACATAAAGTATTCTTGAAGAACATTCCTTTTTGAAATCGGCTTCTGCAGGACACAACTTACTTAAAGAAGTGATTTATATCACTAAATAAACTACATTCATCATATTTTCCAATCTACTGATATTTATTGGTGGATAAATATCAGTGGAACAAAAATTGGAAAAAAATAGTAAAAAAAAAAAAAAAAAGTAACTTCATCATTATTTGTAATTTATCAAGACAAAAATATATCAAAGTTCTTATGATAAGAAGTTTTTCACAATAAATGATAAACTATGTGATAAATGCCCAGCCTGGACAACCTGTGCTTTAGGATTTGGTGCAAATTAAGGGAAAATGTTCACAGCTCTTCTTCTGCTGTCATTCCTGCTGTTTAGTAGCATTACTTCCTCCACACTGACCCCTACTGTTCAGAAAACATCCTGCAGTGATGATATTACGGCTGTAGAACTCGAAGTGGTCGTCCAGTTCAAATCGGTTCATTAGATTACAGCTATTTTAGTAAACTTTTAATTGTTAACTTGAGTATAAGGGCTATAAAAAAGGCAATTTGATGAAAAACAACATATTCAGAGAAGCAATTAAGCCAAAACTGCACAAAAAACATACAGGTTGTTTATTTAAGACAAAAACATATTTGTCTGTAAAAAGGGTTTAGCCATAACTCCTCAAGTAGCTTCACCTTTTAATGCATTTTAGGTAATAAAATGTTTATTTTCTTATTTTTTCAAAAAGTATTTGTTTATTTTGCATCTTTTAATATATTTCTGATATTGTATAAAAAGGGCTTAAGTGGACAAATGAAAAATTTGTAAAATGTGGCATTTTAAAAACGATTAATTGATTAATCATCAGAATAATTGATAGATTAACTGATTTCTAAAATAATCATTAGTTACAGCCAGAGGTGGAAATTAAAAATTTTCTACCAGCCACAGTTTTTTTTTTCTTTCAATTACAAACCCCACCAGTACAAGCAAATTATATAAAATATATGATTTATTCTTAACTCTATGAAAACCAGTTTACTGACAATAAGTTTACCATACATATGTACAGACTAATTTAACATAAAGCATGGACACCTTCACAGAGGTGTAGTGCAACACTCTTGCAATCATTTTCTATGTTGAACATTTCCACATTTTGGCTACAACTGCCCCAAACAGTATTTACTGAAGATCTGTAGTAATTTTTAAACATTTTTAAATGGTGTCAATAGCTGTTTTCTAACTGTTCCATTTGTTGTTCCTTACTTATTACGTTTTCTATTGAAATTCACAATTATTCTTATTACTACAGCATCTCAAAACATGTTCATTATTAATTCCACGGGCCTCATTATTCCTGTTATCCCCATACCTGTCAACTCTCCCGTTATTTTCCGGTAAATTGCTGTAGGCCTATTTTACCTTCCTCTCCCGTATTAGTATTTTCCCGTAAATATTCTCCCTCCCCCCTCTCACGTTAGCTTCTCTCCCTCCCCGCCTTTACGGTAGTAATACCCTCTGTGACGTTACTGTGTGGTAATTAACATATCGGTTAATTTGATAAATTTTTCTGAATGGGTTTACGCGCTTTTTAGCTTAAGTTGTTGTAATTTTTCTGACCCGCCTCGTCTCCTATCCGCTCAGTTTTCTCGGACTCAGGTTAGCTAAAATGGCGCTATTTAGGGGAGGGGCGGGGCCAAGGCAGACTGAGGGATTTCATTGGATAAGCCCAAAGTCCGTCAATGAAATCAACCAATGGGCTGTCGCGGTCGATAAAATTATATTTTATATATAATTTTTTGTTAAATTTCGACAGCCTAGGTTCGTCCCATATACAGTATGTGCATCAGTCTGTAGTCCAGTCAGCCACTCCTCCCCTGGACAGAGGTTCAAACTGAATGCAGTGTTTTTCCAACCCGCCATAGTGGCGGGTGCTAATTTCCACTTCTGGTTACAGCCTTACAGCCTGGCTACAGTTCAATTCAGCTTACAGATAACTGCAATATTACCAAGATTTAGGAACAACAACCCTGAAATACACAAATACTCTAAAACACTCCTGTCTGGTATAAAAGTAAAATCTCAGATTTTTTCTCCTTGCTTTCTTTTCTTAAAAATCAGACTGAATACTACGGGACTGAGTTTAGTGTGTTAGAGTTACTTTGTCAAAACTACAGACTCTGTGATTTGTGTTCACCAGCTAACTCAAATATGAGGAAACCAATAAAGCTGACTGACATTATGAATTTTCAGTTATTGTAATATATATATAAAATATAGCAAAGTTTAAAGACTACACACAAGAGAGTTTCTAACATGAATTAACACATTACAACTCGGTTGCATTTAACTTAAATGAACTAATTAGGAGCTACATAACAATTACATGTAACTGATGGTATTCCTGTGCTGTATGCTACCATGCAGGTCCAACATAAATCAAGTTTTCTAATCCTGAATCAACAGTTTTCTGGAATAAACTTTAATAACTTCAATAAACCAGTGATGTATATTGTGTCATTGCTCATTTTAACATAAAAATGGCTGAGAAAGTGCAACTGTCAACAATCCTGACATTTTAAAATCCTGTTTACACTAATCTACAAAAAAAAGCAACAATTCAGTTCAACGGGTAAAGAAATTGTAAGTCTCAAAGTTATCCAGACATTTTAATGCTCCATAAATTATACTATAGAAGATTTCCAAATGTTATCAGCTGTTTTAAAAGTTACACAAGTGAAGCTCTGGATACATTTTAAGAAGGAGGTAGCTTAAAGCGGTGGTATTATGTATTTTCTAGCCATAATGTGCCATTTTATAGCACAATCAAGTTGCTATGTTACCTTCATTTGCTATGAAAGCACTGTCTTTAAGAAACATGACTTGAAGAAATTTGACTTTGCGTCTGACGCCTTGAAATTGGGCATCTGTCTCTTTAAAAAGCTCCTAACATTTCCGACACTCTCCTTCAGCACGTCATCACAACAATGCTTCTCCATGATGCCGTTTAAAACAGTTCTTAGGAGCTCAGCAGACGCACTCCCACCAGGTGTTTGCTAATTGCTGCTGCTAGTCTGGAGGAGCTTCGTGGGGGAGGAGCTTGGCTGAGAACTTAAGCTTCAAGGCAGAGCTTTGGGTAAATGGGCAGAGCTTTGTGTGAGCAGGTGTTTAGACAACACAAAACTTAAAGTATTTTTGGTCTGGTTTTTAGTACAAATATCTTAACACATTTCAAACAAGATAAAACTAAATTACAGGAACTTTACAGCAAAACAGAGGAGCTTGTGTTAAGTAAATAATCCCTTAATATTGACAAAAAAGTACTAGTTCCACTGGCCGATTATTACATTTATTTCACGCTCAATGGCCACTGCGCCGTTACCTAGATATTTAACATATAGGAGCTTGTACTAAGTAAATAAGTCCTTAGTATTGATGAAAAAGTTCCACTGGCAGATTATTACACTTGTAACAACATATTTCTCCCATTTTTCAAGTGAAATAATCTGCCACTTTTTAAAAAATCAACATTAGCTTGAATTAGTTTCGTATTAATTCAAGCTAAGCTATTTCCAGGGGAAACTAGATAAAAAAAAAACACTTGGTAATATTTTGTGTTTTTGCAGTGTGATAGATATCTTTGGTGAATTAATGTAACAGAAAACATAAATCTATAAAGTACAAGTTAACTCAAGTCGTCCTCCCAGTGTGGGATCAGATTAATGAAACCCACATCAACTGTGACGCTGTACAACTAGTTTAGCAGGTTTATTACAGTGCAGAGAGACAGACACGTAGAGGAAGCTTTATGTGGTCAAAGGGTTTTCCAGCACAGAGAAATGTTGACTGGGTGCATACCATAAACTCCAGTTCCTCCAGTCAGTCAGCAGAAACCCCCACTTATCATCAAGACTAGTATTTTTAATGTCAGGTACTCTGCTTAAAAACCAAAACAAGTTTTCATAACTTTTTTTAAAAGTCAACATTTTGTATTTTATTTCAAGTGGTTTTGGAGCATTAATGTCACTTTTTCTGTTTGTTCTGGTTAAAACAGAGTATAACAGTAAGTAGGCCAGGTTAGCTGGGTAATTAGTTGGTAATTTGCTTTGGTAGCCAATATGCAGCCTTACATCAATGGTTTCGACTTTATGAAATCGGCTGGGTTTCCAGAAGCTGTTGTATAAGCAGTGTTTCTTATTTTGCCATTTATGGTGGCGCGAGTCACTGTACTTGAATCTAAAAGTGAGAAAATAAATGAGATTTAGTGGATCTTCATGTCGCTTTTGATGCTCTCTTTCCCAGAATAGTGTGTGCACACACAGATCAATGGTGTGGAATTCACAGTGACCCGCCGCGTCATGACCTGGTGCTTTACTTCACTGTAATGTTACCGTTTTTTGAAATTATTCTTTCATAATAAAGAATTGGCTGACCATCTGGTAGTTAAATTTTAATACTCTCAGTGTTTGAATCCCAACCCAATGACGTATAGGCACCAGCAAGGAGAAGCGGGTATAGACGATGATCTTAGAATCCATTCACACCAGTTCAGTCTGCTTGAATCCAACTCCAGTCCATTTGTCTAGTCAAAGCCTGGTTTGTTTGGGGAGGAGTGAATGCGTAATTGACCACAAAAAAAAAACAAAAGCGAACTTTATTTGCTTTTTTTGGTTGCATATGTGAATGCCAAGACCCCTCCAAAAGCAGAAAGTGGACTGCAGCCCAGGGCATTCTGGGTAAATACACCCAAAGCAGATGAGCTAGTCTAGTGCTAGCTGGAAAAATGAGTCGTGGTTTTTTGCCAAAGACAAAAGAGAAATCCTCCAATTGCTAGAATCTGACGCCACTCCATTTTTGTTTAGATTTCATGAAAAATAAAGTTGCGCTCAGTGTCTTCAGAGGTTTTTGTGTCATTCCCTTCAGTGGTTCTTGTTGCAGCGCCCCCACAGGCCAGGAGAGGAACACGTTGCTCAAAGAGTTTGTTTGGTTTGACTCGGCATCAGTGAGACAGAGAACCACAGCAGCTGGAAATGGAACAAATATTACAAATTTGAACCCAAGTAGAAGCGAGTCTACCGGACTATAAAGTGTGAAAACAACCTAAGAGAACCCAAGTGGTCAGGTTAATCCCACTGTGACAGATGGTGTAACTTCCAATCAACCCACAGTGAGTGAACCATCTCCACGGCAAACTGAGATTAAAATGTCATTATTGCATCATTGCTGCAGCGGGGCGTGTGTATGTGGGGTTCACATGATGTGACAGAGCTGTGACACCAACGGTGGAATCTGACTAGTTGGCTGCCTGGTTCAGGTTCAGATCAAACTGTAGGAAAGCAGTGGGGGAGTGATAACTTTCTCTGACATCACACCTTCTGTCACTATACTGTAGAAACAAACGAGAGTAAAGATGGATAACTTCTTAAAACGACATTACAAACCGAATCTTACGGCATCAAACTGAAACGCATCCAGCTGAATCTGACTCCAAATGACGAGACGGATCCGACATAAACCCTGAAATGAAAACATCAAACTAGAGGCAGAAGGATCCGTCTAACTGGCACTGAGCAGCAACAGAGGGACAAACTCCAATCAAGCTGCTCTAAAACAACTTCTTACCTTTTTTAAGCTTTTATATACCTCAATACCAGTAACAAGTTAATCATAGGCACAATATTTATACATGTTCACTTGTATGCAACATATGGGAAAGGAAAAAAACTAAGAAGTGAGTATTTGATAGGGCCAGGACTGTAATGTGGTCATTTCAATTAATTAATTACACACAGTTCAATCTGTTACAAATTTTGGTGCGTTTTTTGCGTGTTATTTTAAAAAAAGAAGGGTTCCAGGTGGAACTTTCACATTTGTGCGTTTCTGTTACGCCCATAAATCTGACGCTAACAGCAGAGATGAGCGACAAAGCCTCTTCTTTTGCCCCTCTGGGGGCAAAGTTTTGCTTCAAAACAATCTGATTGGACCATGGAAAAGACTGTTATGTTTAAGTTGTGCTAACAGGAGTTAGCCTATCAGTGGAGTTATTCAAGCCTAAAATAGCATCTCAATGCTAAACATGTTGCTAATGCTAACATCCACAGCCCACTTTTCTAAAGAAGCTCCATGAATGGTCAGGGTTTCTGAAACTGCAGAAAACTGAACTTTTCTCCAATCTGATTGTTAGAAAACCTGAAACAAACATTAAATATCTTTATTATTGAGCTCATAAGTCTATTTATTCAATAATTTAGCAACAAAAAAGGTATTTTATTGAAAATATTGCTTATTTTGCAAATACTGTTTGATTAAATTGCATATTATTAATTACAGACCTTGAAATTAATCTGATTAAATTATTTAACTGAGTTCTACCATTAGTAATATCATAATTATACATTTCTGGAATTGTTTACGTCCAGATTTACCGTCTGGCGTTTCCTGATGCAGCATCATGACGCATGTCGGATAAAATGCGACATGACCTTTCTGACTGCAGACGCTTTACAAAACTATTGGTTACGCTTTGTATTTAGTTTTCCATGTGGAAGTGGCACAAATCAGATATTTTTGTACGTAAAGATCAGAACTATTTTTAATTAGTTGCGATAAATTAATTACGAACCCTGAAATTAACTTGATTTAAAATTATGATCAAGTCCCATAATCAGTATTGAGTAATTCGCAGGTTCAGGACATGTGAACACATGAATCTATTAGCCAAAGATTCAAACTGAATTGTAATTCGCCTTCTATTAAAGTTATACTAAAGATAGTTCTTGTATTGTCATACAAGACAAATTTGTCATCATCTGCAGCCATAGATGGTTAACTTGCATATGAATAAGACATTCATGTAGTTTCTCACCGGTTCTGATGATGCAGAAGTGTTGCATTTCCAGTGTGCGCTAAGCTACGCAGTGTGACACGACGCACTCAATAGAAAACACGTGCAGTTCCAGTGTGCTTTGTCGCATGGATGAGTTTCTCTTTTTTTCTTTGTGTCAAAGTGAGGGATTTCCAAAAAGGCAAATCTCACTCTACAGAACAGAACAAGGTCACCTAATCTGTTTGAGAGGAAGTCAGTTCGCGCTACAGAGAACTAGCTTTGCATCTGCTTTGTTAAAATCGGTTTATTTGCAGAACATGGAGAAAAACCTCCTGACATTTAACTAACAGATGAGACTAAAACCCTGGAGGCCACACTCACTCAACAGAACCTATACAGAAATATTCCAGGTATTTATCACCAAACGTATTGAAAGATACGAAGAAAACAAACTAAATATAAGACAGCTTCAACTTTTTCTTAAATGAACTTTTATAAGAATGATTAAAGGGTATATACTACTGTACATTATTTAATGAGACGTTTAGGGATAGTTCACACTAGTCGGATATTTGAGAAAACAAACATTTTTATGTGTTTTGGTCTCTTCATCCACACTAAAATTAATATCAACAAAACTCCGACCAAAGTGCAGATTTGAGAAAACTTTGTATTTTGTTTGCGTGTTTACGTGGAGAATCGTAGATTTCGGGTCCTGCACCATGTTGCATTCCTAACCGGAAGTCATGGTTGCTTTGAAGCAACAAAGATATATAAAAAAGATGATTTTTAAACTACTTTTCAGTTTGAAAAAATACCAGAAAGGAAAATGTTGATATTTTAATGTTGGTAAAGTTTAGATTTGTTGGTTTTCTGGCACTAAATTATAGCACTGAATAACGAGAAACAAACTTTAAACATATTTTGTAGATCACAGCAGCAGCTAACGTCTGCATTAGTAGCTGGTTTATTTCTGCAGCTTTTAGGACATTGATCTACTGCATGACTTCTTTAACACAGATGATACATTTGGACACAAACACTCTCAAAGCAGGTGTAGATCTAAAAACAGCAGCAGACTGAAATGTAAATGCATGAAGCCTCACCCTTAGTGAAGGGTTTCCTTCACACTGAAATGAGAGGAGGAAGTCTCAGAAAAACTGACTTTAAGATGAGCTCAAAATTCCTGTTTCTACAGTCCAAACTGAAAAAACACAAAATATTACCAAGTATTTTACTTAGTTTCCAGTACAAATATCTTAAAACACTTGAATTAATCTAACTAATCTAACTTTTCAGCAATACATAGCTTGTTTTAAGTCAATAATTCCTAATGAAGGAATTATTGACTTAAAACAAGCAGCATATTGTTTTAAGGTTAATCATAAGATAATTGTTTTATTTCCAGTTTACTAAGATGTTTTCACTGAAAACTAGACCAAAAATATTGGTAACATTTGCGTTTTTGCAGTGCAAATCAGTCTTCAGGAGAAAATCCTGAAGATTATAGCGCCAGCGGGACCAGCGGGACCAGCGGGACCAGCGGTCCCAAAAACCACAGCTGTCTCAAGCATACCAATGTTTTACCAAGTTACATCAAACTAGGCACGGCTGTGAAGAACCAGAGAGACTTTCTGTACAGGGACGTCTGCTTTAAGTGAAAGTAATTTGATCATGCTGAACGTTTTAGCTTCAACGTTTTTGTGGAAATGAAGTGAGACTGAGGAACTTTGACTAAAGGTTATCACATCAATACAATCTCATGCCAACTCCTACCCACCAGGAGCCCATAAAGTTGTAACCAGGATCTGCTGCCAGAACATTAGACGACAACGTTGCAACAAAATGAAGCTATAAAACCTGAGTTGCTGCTGATCGCTGGCAAACTAAATTAAATTCCAACCCTTCAACTGTCAGGTTGTCATCAAGGTTCACACACAAGTCGAATATTTAAACTGGTTGTTTTTCTGCTTTTACACCACAGAGCAGAAGAGAATAAAAATATCAACATGTGTGAAACAGACGGTTGAAAACAGGGAAACAGCTTTCAGGCGATTGTGATGCAGATATGCTGCTATGATACCAGAACATGCGTTAAAGGGAAATAATTATGCAAAATTCATATTTTGCACATTTTTGTGTCTCAACTGCTTCTAAAAACAACCCAAACGTTTAAAAAAAACAACCAGCTGTTTTTTGGCAATACATAGTTCCCATAAGTCTGAACCGGAAGTGATCTACGCCATCTTAGTAGGCAAGCGCAGAGCAAAGCATATCAGAGTCATGGCTTCCAGATCAACATAAAGAAAATACGTTAATCTTAACCGATGTGCAAGAGAAAGATACATGAACAAAATGGCTGCGGTCAGGATCGACCCGTATGAGACGAAGAAGGAAAATACGTCAGACGATGTGGACTAGCTGCCTCCGATCTCATACTGTGACACAGTTAACTAACAGGAAGAGTCCGTACACCATGGAAGAGCCTCACCTGAAATCTAAACACGCATCCAATCAGTGTTTAAATGGATTTGTAAAGGACGAACTTGTTATTCACACTTTTTGTGTACAAGTGTCCAACTTAACTAGCAGATAAGAGCTAAATTAGCTTAGATAATTTTAGCTTAACAGTAAATATCACTGACATTTCAGTAGTACACAGAGGTGGGTAGAGAACTCAAAAACTGTTGTCAAGTAACAGTGGTAATGCACTTCTATTGTTTATAAGTGAGATAGGAAGAAGGTGAGAGCTAGTTCAAAGCTTGCTGTTTGTTAATTGTTGTCATAGCAACTGCCTATCAAAATGGCTGTCTGTTACAAAGTTCACGGAAGTGCGACGTCACTTGAGAACTATTTATAAGTTCATGTATTTTGGTGTCTGGAAAATGAGCCGTTTTCCAAACACCAAAATACTGGATCTGCAGCAGAAACCAGGGATGAACTAAAACAATGGAAATAAAAGATGACAAAAGTTAATTATGCAAACTCAATAACAAATATCTGCATTTACTTCACTTCTCAGCTCCTCTGCAACATGATTTTGGGAGCCAACAAAGTAGGGTTGAAACTATTAATACGATTAATCGTGATGAATTGATTATTGAAATAATTGTCAACTAATTCAGCAACTGATTAATCATTAACTGGAGCACACAGACTCAGAAATGGGCCATCAGCTGAAGGGACAACTGGAGCAATAATTAACCCAAAACCATACAAAAATGTATTTTGCATTTAAAATAAAAAAAACAACCATTGTCTCCTCCTAAAACTCCTCATTTAAACCAAGTAAAGAGTTTTAGCTTCACTTGGCTTAAATTTTAATTTAAAAAATCTCTTATCAGTAACATTTTCTGTGATTATGAATCGGTAAATCAGAAATCTAATCACCGGATCAGCCCTACAGTCAGTCCAGCAGAAAGAGTTTATCTTTTCACATGTTGAAGAATTTCTAAGCTGCAGACAGTATTCACTAAAGAAATGCTGTTATTGCACTTTAGGCAATAAAATGTTTATTTTCTTGAATTACTTATTTATTTGCATTTTTTTAAATCGCAAATAAACAGTCAGAATATTAATTACTAAAATAATTGTTAGTAACAGCTTGACAACAAGATAAGGATGTTTTTACCGACTGACACCGCTTAAAGAAATGTTTCTACTCGCTGTAAACTAAAGCTCTCACTTCAAACATTCTCATGTTAACTCCATGGTTAAAAATAAAATTATAAATAAAGAAGCTGAACGTGTTACGCTTTGTAAGAGGCCAGTTTGCAAACATGGCCGCCTCTTCAAGCTGCTTGTGCCATTTCCAAGCTGGCCACGCTCTGCAGAGCGCCTAACGAAGCCTCCGGACCCGCCAACCAGAAGTGGGGATTTGGTTATTCACGCCGCTTCCACTTCGCTCCAACCTGGACGTTTAAAAACCTCCAGGATAAAGGAGCAACTTCTGCCCCGTCTGTAGCCTGGATCTCTACGTTCATCACCCCGAGAAGGCCAGAAGACAACATCATTACCAACCACACTGCAAAAACACAACATCTTAACAAGTATTTCCAGTGCAAATATCTTAGTTCACTTGAAATAAGACAAAACTAACTTACAAGTAACTTTTAATCAAGAAATAGAAGCTTGTTTTAATTCAGACATTCCTGATTTTTAAAAAGTATTAAGTTCACTGGGAGATTATTTCTCTTATAATGAGAATGTTTTTACTTCTGAGATAGTTTTGTCTTAATTCAAATGTACTAAGATATTTGCACTAGAAACTAAACCAAAATTACTTGGTAAGACGTTGTGTTTTTACAGTGTAAGTCCAGACAGAAGACTTTAGGTCCCAACATGATCAGCAGATGTTCCGGGACAAATCCAGCATATAATCTATTCCCTAATTTACTGGACCAACATCTCCACAGATTTAAGCATCAGCTAAACATCTGCAGGGCAGAAACCAACATCATGTTCATTTGGTAGATTTAGTCATTTAGTTTGATACAAAATGTTTAGCAGTAGGAGGGATTTCTGGTAAGTGCCAAATTAAACCAACAATCCACAGAGCGACAGATGACAGGACATATTTAAGAGAAAATAGAGATATTCTTTTTTTTACAACTGTATACAACCTCAGACCTTATTGTTGAACAGATGTAGCTGCATTTATATGCTGAGCTCCAACTTTAACAACAGGAGAGAAACTTCAACAAAACTGAATGTTTAAAAAGTGATTCTAGGAGAGAAAAATGATCCATTCTTATTACAATACACAATTAAGAACCGCATCTTTAAGTGGATTGTGTTTTTTATATATACATTTCCTCATAAATACTTTCACTTCACATCAAACCACTTCCTCTAGCAGCTGTGCTGAATTATGATTGTGATGAACCAGTTTAGCTACAAACTATTAATGAGAAACTCGCAGAGGAGCTCAATATTAAAAATAAAAACTGAAACCCAACGGGTTGCTGTTCTGGATGAACGGAGAAACGCTTCAGCTGAGCCGAATGGCCAAACTTCACCCACACTGTACACTGCAAAAACATAATCTGACCCAGTACTTCTAGTGCAAATATCTTAGTACACATGAATTAAAACAAATCTAACTCACATTTAACTTTTCAGCATGTTATAGGAGTTTGTTTTACGTCAATAATTCCTTAATATTGATGAAAAAGTTCTAGTTCCACTGGCAGATTGTCTTCTTTTATGGGAAAAAGTCCTGATATTATTGGAACTAGAACTTTTTCATCAGTATTACAGAATTTTTGATCCTATATCTTGCTAAAAAGTTAATTTCGTCTTATTTCAAGTGTACTCAGATATTTGAACTAGAAACTAGAGAAAAACACTTGCTTAAATTCTGTATGTTTGCAGTGTTAAAATTAACATTTATGATTTAAAACTTGTTGAAAATGTCTCACGAAGCCGCTGCCGTTAGGATTTTTTTTTCTGATTATTGGCACCCATGTTGTCAAGCAGCAGCCCAGGACTCTGACCTTGTAGACTTCTCCGTAGGTCCCCCCTCCGACTCGCAGCAGGATCTCAAAGTCGTCCTGAGGGTTCTTGGTGGAGATATCCAGAGCGGCCCTCTGATGGAAATCCATTCTGAAGTGCTGAGACATTAATAATCCCCCTTAAGGCATGTCAGAGCTGCCTCTCACACACTCGCCGTCATCCACATCAGAGGAGGTGAGCTGCTGAGTTGGACTCGTTTTGGGCTCAACCGCCGCCGCGCACACGCACACCTTCCTGTTTGTTTCTCAGCCTGCAGCAGCAGCAGCAGATCCTCTGTCACTCCCTCCCTCCGCCTTTCACACCTTCCTCTGTTCTCTACAGTATTTCTGCAGCTCATTTGCATAATCCCATGTTGCTTCCTGTGTGCGATACATACTGGCTGTCAGAGCAAAACGTTAGCAGAGCTAATCTCACTCTGGATTAGCTTGCAGCTAAATCATGAGAGTTTAGAGAAACACATGAGAACACGCGATGAACACGACCGACATGTGTGGCGTGAAAATGATTAACTGCAGTTTGGGGTTTTTTCAGTGCAAGTTTCAGTCTGAGCTTTACACCCACTGAACTGTGTGTGTGCGGGTGTGTGTGAGCTGCAGCGCTGCAGAAAGAGTCACTCATGCTTGGAGCTCCCTTTTCTGCTTCCTGTTCATATCCTGTTCAAACAAGGGGGACCCATTACATCCTGTTAACAAGTAAAAATTACTTTAACGTTATCGTGATCAAAAATTTGTTTCATTGTGCAAATATGAGTACTCTATACTCTGATAAATGCTGCGAATGGATGACATTTTGATCTTCAGTACATTTATTTCCATTTCTGACGGTCATTTCTCAGTTTTATGGCCACATCAGATGCAGAACTGTTACTGCTTTTGGACAGACCATGACAACGTTCACAAAGCAGCTAAATAAAAATGAACCCTCCTGCTTACATGACATAAGAAACAGCAAAACCTTGTGATTAACCTTTCGACTGGTGATACAGAGAGATGCTAAAACGATTGAGTAGGAATTAAATCAGTGGGCCCATTAAAGGTTAAGAAATCAAGCAAATCAAACAGGGCCAACATCTGTGTGGCTTTCTGTAGTGAACAGATATCATCATCACCATTTGACATTTATCATCGCAGGGCAAACAGCCTACAGGCTCAGTTATACTTCTCCACTCACACCCACATGTGACAGACACATAAAACAGGCCAGGGAACCACAAATAACTGCCTCAACCGCAACCGAGACAGGAACGGGCGACTGAAGGAGTTTTTAAAGTTAATAAACATTGTGAATAACAAAAGGATGAGCAGCAGGTTGGAGACCCGAGTTCATCTGGAAACCTGCCGCTAGCCGATCTGCAGGGAGCGTCTGGAGCGAGCAGCCGGCCAACATCTGGGCCAAAACGATTTTATCTGTTTTTATCATTTTTGTTTTCAGAACATTTAGCGATGTAAATCTGACTAGGTCAGGTCAGGCCTGCTGGAAACAGTACAAGCCTAAAAACTGCTGCTCACTACAAAGTGCTAATTAGTTTCAGCCTCCGAGCTGCAGGGTAACCGATTAAATGTCCGATTAAACATCTGTAACTACAACAGTTACAGATGTTTAATGTTTAATTAAAGTCGTCCAATCCAAGCATTAGAGCTGGTTTTGTAACACTTTCCACCCTGATAAGTGACGCCATCCTTCCTGAGCTCTTCTGGCCTACTTCCTGTTGTCATACAGGTTTTATTTAGACAATTTCTCGATTCAAAATGTCTGCCAGTAATCTGGCCGGACTCTGACAAGATTAATTAATCTCACCCTTACAAAAAATGTAGTTATTAGGGGCGGTGTTATGTATTTTCCAGACATTTTCAAGTAAAATCAAGTAACTGTCTTCAGTTTTTATAAAAATTCAGTATATATCAAACACGATGTAAAATTTGTACTTCACTTCATAGCTGTATCTGGCATCTTGAAATTGGTCTCTGTCTCTTTAAGAACCTCCTATCCTACCCAGATGTCTGCTAATAGCTGCTGCCGCTAGTCTAGAGGAGCTGAGAGGGGGAGGAGCCTGGCTGGGGACTGAAGCTTCAAGGTGGAGCTTTGCAGAAACAGGTGTTAAGGCACCCCAAATGGTTTCCATGGAAACTGAAGGATTTCTCAAACATGCATGAAAGAATCAAGGCAACACTCCAGGTACGATTTTAATGAGAGAATGACATTATAACTAGGAGCTGAGACTTTAACGGGTTAATTTTGACTAATTACGTAGATAATTCGTAGAAAAGTAGAAAATTTAATATTTTAAATTTTTTTAAAGTAATTAATTGCTTTTTTTAAACATACAAAAACTCTGAGCAGAACCTTTGTGTTTATGTGTTTCTGGTACGCCCGTAAATCTGACGCACAAGCGACATCCGCTAACGACAGCGTTGGTCGACGAAGCTGCTAGGGATAAATATCAGCTTCAAAACCCAATCTGATTGGATGCTGCAAAAGACTACTGTTGTGTTCAAGTTCTGCTAAAAGGAGTTAGCCTATTAGCAAAGCAATTCAAGCCTAAAATAGACTTGTAGCAGCAACATGTAGCAGCACCATAGATGCCAACACTAATGTTAGTATCAACAGTCCACATTTCTACCAATATTCCATAAATAACAGAATAAAACTATAAATATCTTTGTTACTGAGTTCATATGTCTATTTATTCAATAATTTGTTCTAGATTATTGCTTATTTTGTCAATATCTTGTTTTTGATTAAAATACAAATTATTAATTATATACCCTAAAATTAGCCTGATTAAAATTTTTTATCGAGTAACACTTCTAATTAAAACACAACATAAAGCTAAAAAAAGTTGACTTTGCATAATATCCCACCTTTAATCGTAGTTAATTCATGAAAGGTGATGATTTTTCTAGATTGTTTTTCTCAAATAAAGAATTTTCAAACTGAGTTTTTATCTATTCAGGTAATCTTTGCTTTATATTAAAGCTACTACATTTTAGTTTAAGGATCTGAAATGTGTTGCTAGTAGGTACTCTGTCTTTTTTCTTCCAATGGCTTCTACAGTTCTGAACAAGAGTTGGACGTATTGTGCTAATTAAAAGGTTAAAGTTGTTGTCTGAAACATGGTTGCCTAACGATGCAAACAAGCGAGCTGCTCAGGTGGGCTTGACTGTAAACCCGCCTTGGGGAAACAGGCTGAGCAGCAGGTGTTAGAAAGACGAAACCAGAGAGTCTATGGAAAACCTACACACATTGACCTGTACCTACAGTTTCACTGTAAAAGGCCATTTCTGTATAAAAAAAAACAACAAAAAGATGAAATCAGTAGGAGAACAATTACGTTTTGACAGTTTAATAACTGGCATAAGAAATGCGTGTGGACCTACAACCTCCAAACACCTGCAAGGAAGCAGAGGTCATAAATCTCCCTCTCACTTGATGGATTATCCAGCTTTGAGCGAATGCTAACCGCTACTTGTACCTGGCATTTTTCTCACTTTCACAGGCATGTCTAACAGAAGCTATAAACAACAAAAATGAAGCAACAAGAGTCTTAAATCTAATATAACTGGTCAAAGAAGATTGAGAAACTTGAAGAAACTCTGCTTAATCTGATGGTCTTCATCAGATAAACACAACTGGAAACTTTATTTTAGCCTGTGGTTTGTTGCATGTATTATTCAGCAACTAGAATGTATAATTAAATAAATGTTTAGCTGTAATCAGTAAGCAGTGAACGATCTAAATATGTCTTGTTCTGATGAGTATTTATTAAAAGCAGCAGGCCTCTCTGCTAGATAACATCCTCCGAGTTATCTGAGTAAAAATCTGCCTGTTTTGAGTGTGTTTTGACTGTGGGCTCAAGTCACATGGCTGAAGGTGGAAAATAAAATGTGACTGGAGTTATTTTAAAGGGTGGAAAGAGAGATAAAGGTTGTGTTTTGAAGGGTGTTAGGTCAGCTATTTAAGTCTATGTTTGTATCTGGGCTTTAACCCTTCACATGCTGAGCTGGGTTTCTCAAAATTTACACCTCTGACCCACTGTTTGACACACGCATGATAAAATAGTCCTGTCTTTGGCATTTCAGGTATACCATACACTGAAAAAAAGAACACAGACAGTCCAACTTTTAAAAAATGTAGTTAATTTGTTACAAGTATTAAATGTATTAAGTTGTCACGTTAAATAAATGTAAATAAATTAAGTTTGACAAACTACATGTAAGAAATAAACGTAATTTTTTTAAACTCCATTTCCCTTTTTTCAGTGTGTAGAGAAGCTGGTTACCTACATGTGTCATGGCAGATTTACTCTGCAAAAAGGAAACGTAAAGATGGAGACCTAAATCCAGACTGCATCCAGCATCAAAGTAAACCGACTGTCAATGACTATCAACCATTCGGATAATTTGTGTGTAGGACTGGGCAATATGGCTGAGAAACGTATCACAGTATAAGCATTTCATATCCCTGGATATTGATCATTATTGATTAGTTTTGGTTTTAATTATCCAAAATACTGCCAAACTGGTGATGTGACCTTTCCTCTTTTAACCACAATTTCCTTTTGAGCTGCTGTTCTCATTTTTCACTCAACCCCAGTTTATGGTTCGGTGGTGAAACCTGAAACTGCCCACATACACTTAGACGTACCGCGTGTATTCTGTGGACCGCGCACTGTCCACAGACAGTTCAGAGTTCATATCTGCGCGAACCGATTGCCTACATTTTCAACAATCCGAATGGATGGTAACAAGATTGATGAGTTAGTTGAGTGGCTGGCCGGTTGCTTCACTCTCAGGGCTGCAACCAGGGCTGTTGTAAACAACTGTTTTAGTAATCGAGTAATCTATCAATAATTCATCAATCAATCAAATAAAAAATTTTATTAAATATTATATTATATAACACTGCCATAACAACAGTATTAATAACAAAATGCCTGTACTCCAGTTTTTCGTTTATGAATTCATCTTCAGTCAGTTTAATAGGTTAACTCTCACTTTTTTCTAGCCATTTATTGCATTTGTGTCCTTTTTAGCGACGGGATCTTTGGTAACTTTGTCACAGTTTCACAGGTAAAAAGACTTTTCTTTAACTTGTCATCCATAGCTGCGCTGCCGCTGTAGAACAATCCAGTTAATTAAATGAAACCTGGAGGTGTAGGTTTTATTAATTTAGTGCAAAGGGCAAAAACAACGTTGAAGAACAAAAAACCACTTTTTTTCTCGTCCTCTCTATCAACTACTATACACAGGCTAGTTGCCATAGCAACTGTGTCCGCAATGATGATTTTCTGTTTTGTCTGTAAAGCTACGCTAACCATCAACAGCAGGCCACTGTGTTCCATCTACTGTACGAGTCTCCGCTCCACCTCCACAAATACACCTACCGCGCACTTCTCCACCGTTCGGTCCGAACCGGGCTGCGGCTCCGGGAGGAGAAAGGCTGTCCTGTTCCAGGCATCACTCCAGGTATTTTTAAAATGCCTATTGCCCCCTAAAGAATGACAAAAACCCGGACATTGTCATCGGTCAATTAAATCACCCCCAGATGCTTCAGACCAAACTTGGACGTCATACTACTAGGACTTAGCATTCATAGGCGGAAATGGAAGTGTGTTCTTCTTCTTCTGTTGCGTTTTATGGCAGTTTACACAATTTGCGCATTACCGCCATCAATTGGACGGAGATGTAACTTCAGAAATTGGAAATGTGTTCTTTTTTTCTATTGTGGCAGCTCGCAAGCAACTTTCAGGTGCATACCCTACTGTACATCAGTGTGTAGTAACAATACATCAAATAAATTGTATTTTTGAATTTTGTATTATCCATCCATCCATCCATTTTCTGTTCACCCTTGTCCCTAATGGGGTCGGGAGGGTTGCTGGTGTCCATCTCCAGCTACGTTCCGGGCGAGAGGCGGGGTCACCCTGGACAGGTCGCCAGTCTGTCGCAGGGCAAATTTTGTATTATGAGGACAAATAAATAATGCTTTCCTTAATCTATAAATATTCGCTATGTTTCCTTCATTTCCCAATGGGCTCTTTGCACCTGCTGCGCTGACGTCACAACCGCATGCGCAAATGCGGCTCTCTTTTTTCCGCTTTGAGTTACCATGACAGCTAGAAAAGACAAAGTCTTATTTCAGACGCAAATAAAACAATACTATGAACATTGCTGTCTTCCTAATATAATGGGCTTTTAAGTTTTCATGGATTTCCAAGTGGTCCTGAATTAAGAAGACGGTGGATTGTAAATATTCGTCGCTACCAGTTAAAAGGATCATGTGGTGATCCTGAAGTACTTTTATGCAGTAGTAGAGCCACATGGAGGGGTTTTGCTGGACTGAATAGCCTCACTGAAAGTGAGTTTTGTTATTTGGTTGTGGGCCTTAAATTTGTTTGGAAAAATAATTCAATTCCGATGGATGGTAGCCATGGAGATTAAGTTATTTCTCAAACATGTAGAGAACCAACATGGCAGGAAGTGGACAAGTGAAGCTAGCTACAGGCGAAACACTAAATGCAGCCGTTTCATCCACTTTAAACCTGAAGAGTGGTTAAAAACTTAATGCAATAAATCGCAGGTGTTGATATTCTACTGATGGAAAGCCATTAATTCCTTAAAGTAAGCTCTTACCTGGTGGAAAAGTACAAGTTCTGAAGTTGAGCAAATGCAGACGAGCATTTTCCGTAAATTGGAACAAGCAAGCCTTCTGATTGGACGAAGCAAGAGACTGTAATATTTGTCCACAAATTGAAATAGCTGGCAATGGACCTTACCAGAGGGGCCGCTTTTCATTGGCTGATCCCCATTCTACGTGGTCACGTGCGTGGCCGTCTCACAAACACACTTAGCTTCCCGTTAGCTAAGTACAGCATAATGGCAGAACTGATACAATTTCTACACCTTGAAGCCTGTCTGCTACACAGTCTTACGTTAGCTAAACAGATCAATATGCAATGTGTCTGTATCTGACATACACTAAAGATTTTATTTTAGCAGAAAAGGCTTTGGACTAAACTGTTACTCCTGTTAGCCACGTTAGCACCAAGTACAGCTAGTCAATCAACCATCGCTGTGTTCAGGGAAGCGCTGATTAATAATCGAGAAATAAATATCAAGCCTGGAAATTTGATATCGTAACGGACTGAATGTTATGTTTTTACCGTAATCTTTGCTCGTCTTGCAGGGCGCAGGCGGTTGCCACGGTAACAGGTGTGCTTAAACTACAGAGAGAGAGAGTAAAAAGGTAGGAGTGGTTTTGAGTTGATCACCTGTTCGGGTTATTTTACCTTTGTTTACCTTTGCTGTGGCGCATTACAGCCGCTGTAGTTTCTAAACGTTGGACTAATTACCTCGTTCGTTTGTGAGTTTACGTCATTCACAACAAACATCAAATAGAACAAATATATTTCATAAAATTTTAACAAACAAATGGCTTCTACCGCGATAATTATGTGAAATTAAATTAATTATATCCCAACATCAGAAGACTTGCCTTTACCTTTACAGAGCTCTTTGGTTCCTGGCCCACGCCCAGGTAACGCTACCACCCAATGCAGTCCACAGCCAGCAAACAGCGTGGGCCCAACACAGCTGGTCTAACACACAGGACATTGATACTGGGCCACCATCCTTCCTACTGCCATTTTATGGAGGCTCAGGCTGTAGAGAGTGCGACACCTAATGGTACCACCTGTTACATTTGCTTTTGTTTTAAATTGATTTTGTTTATATGTAACTTTGTTTATTCTTCTACTACACTACATTCAATAACGTCAATAAACTACTACTACAAATAAAATATATTATTGTTAGTTTTTCAATTCTTTTGGGCTCAAATTTATTCAGGTTTATTCTCAGTAGGAGTTTCTCTCAAAACACTTTAATAAATTAAATATAAGCTTATGGAGGTCAAGCAAAGTATGCGTTTCAGTAAAAGTCTCTGGATAGATGTGAGTCAAATTATTACAAATGATTGGTTATCAAAAGACGAATATTTTCTGCTTTTAACTGAATATTACCTTTAAAATACAAACATGAAGCATATTATATATCCCCCCAAAGGTAAAACATCAAGAAATAAGTAATTAATTTTGAATACTTTAACGCAATAACCTGCTGGCCCCTAGTGGTGATAACAGCTAACTGCAGGTCTGAATTTCTAGTACAAGAAATACATTTGTGTTGTTACAATATTACCAGTTAAGACATATAGCAACCTGCAACGACTAAAGCAGATATGAACAGTTATTATTTTTATTAAATATGGTTGTTCTTCCCACATGAATGAAGGCTATTACTTTCCTACAAAAACAAATCCAGATCTTCCACTTAGACTGGAAAATATCCCTAAACTTATTTTCTAAAAATTTAGCATCATTAGCACATTCTCTGAAGTACAAATACTTGCATGAAAAAATATTCTAGTAATAGTAAAAGTACACGTTGGACTGTTTTACTCAAGTACAGTAAAAAAAGTACCAGTTTTGAAATGTACTTAAGTACAAAAGTAATTTTCATCTTAAAGAATACCTAAAAAGTACTAATCATACAGAATACCTTTTTTTTTTCTTTTGCTGACAACATGCACTGTGTTGGTATAGAAATATTAAAAAATACTTATTCCGTCTAGTTTTCCTTAAAACAAATCTCAGTCAGGATCATTTAGATCCCACAAAGCGCAGTGCATTCGTCACTAATCGTTATTGGAGCCAAAAACAGGTAAGGATTTTTAAAACTACGTCTACAGATGGGGAATATCTGCGTTCGAATGTGTTCTTCTGTTTGTGATGTTACTCAGGTTAATGTCTTTCTCATGACCCAGTGTGTTGCTGTGCTTTGGTTGTATATGGAGAGCCATTTGAGCCAAAATTAAATAAATAATTGGCTTCTTTATTCTTATTTATATTTATTTATACACTTATCTATTCTATCTTTTGATACATATTTATTTGTGTATTTATTTATTTATTTAATTTTGGCTCAAATGGCTCTCCATAGTTGCACATTTCTAAACATTTTTCTGTCCTGTTTCGGTAAATTGCTTCCAGGTGAATCCTGAGATGACTTAAGTGTTTTGAGCAAGACATTGGCTTTTGTAGATATTTTTTTGCTATTTGTACACATTGTTTTGAGAAATGCACTTACTGTTTTGCAAATGTCGAAAATGAAAATAAGAGAAATGCGCCAAAGCGACTGTTTTATCTGTCGTACACGCTGGGCCAGCAGGGGGAGCCAAAACACAAGGATTCGTCTCTCCTGGCGCCACATTGTCTGTTGCGCAGTAAATGTGACTTTTGCTTCAGTTTGTTTTGTTCCAGATGTTGGAGAGGAAATTTTAAGAGCTGCTGAAATCTTCTAATATTATATTGATATTTTTCTCACTTATAGATTTTTTCTTTCTTTCATAAATTTACATAATTCTTTTTCTATATTTATCTCTATTTCCAGTATTTATTAATTATGCTTTTGTCTTTTTATTTGTTTTTGCTTTCAGTTTATTAAATTATTGTTGCAGGTATTTTTTGTGTTTCATTTACTATTCTATTGTTGTTAATGAAGTTAGTGTTTTGATAATTATTTATCTTCTTATTAATATTTTTATAGTTTTATTGCTTCCTTTTTCTTAAACTGGTTTATGTGTACATTAGATTTTTATCAGTAATCTTCTTATGCATCTATTAGGTATCTTATTAGTCACTATTTTTTATTTTCTTTCTTAAACTGTAAGTATTGTATATTATTTATTATATATATTTATTTTTTTCAGGGCTGCACAGTGGCGCAGTTGGTAGCGCTGTTTCCTTGCAGCAAGAAGGTCCTGGATTCGATTCCCGGCCCGGGGTCATTCTGCATGGAGTTTGCATGTTCTCCCTGTGCATGCATGGGTTCTCTCCGGGTACTCCGGCTTCCTCCCACAGTCCAAAAACATGACTGTCAGGTAAATTGGTCTCTCTAAATTCTCCCTAGGTGTGAGTGTGTGTGTGCATGGTTGTTTGTCCTGTATGTCTCTGTGTTGCCCTGCGACAGACTGGCGACCTGTCCAGGGTGACCCCGCCTCTCGCCCAGAACGTAGCCCTCCCGACCTCATTAGGGACAAAGGGTGAACAGAAATGGATAGATGGAGAAATGGATGGATATTTATTTTCATTAGCAATTTTTATTATGATTAGTTTTCTGGTATTTTAAGCTGTAATTATTTTATCTCTTTTGTGGTTGTTCATAAAACACCTGAAATCTCTTTCGGTGTTCATAAAACAGAAAAACTATATGGTTATTGTACATAAAACTGTTTTATTGGATCAAAGTTCATCATAACCTGCTGTGGAAACATCAGCAGCTAAATCTGGGAGTTTCTCGTTCATTCAACCTTTTAGAAACTGAAAACATTATGATGTCATGCTGTGAGTATTTCTGAGCTGACCAATCACAGAGCTGTTGATTTATGTTACTATTACAGTGTGCATATCCCCCACCAGCTATTGTGACACTAATCTGCCAAGACAGTGTGACCTACTTCTGCTGGTTGCTCCTGCAGGCAGGAGAGTCACCGTACAATCGGTGCAAGGCGCCTCCTGGCAGGAGCGATGAATGAAACTGCAGCCCAGGTCACTTTGCTTCTGGAAACCTGTGGTTTGGTTCGATATTTCTTAACAGAACACTGCATACTAAAAGTTATTTTTTTCTGTTTTATGTTATGGATTTAGTAAATAAAGTCAGAAACAACTAATCAAAATCTAACATTTTAATTAGAAATTAAAAATCTAAAATTTTAATTAGAAATAAAAAGTTTCTTAACCAGCAAAATTTGAACAATACCAGATTTTCTGTTAAAAGTATATATTTGCTGTGTATTTGACTGAATGCAAATCAAGATGTAACGCTAAATAAAAGTATCCCCAATAATTAGCTGAACAATTGGATGCAAATTCCACTTTACCATGATAATAAACAAGAACATGAAACATTTTTCCTGCCACTTCTACTATAATAAATAATTATTTGTGTTCTGCAAATTGGGAAATAGCTAATGCTGTGAGGCTTGCTAGCCACTAGCATGCTAAGCTGGCTTCTGCTGACAGGAAGAACAGTGATATACTAATTTACACTGAGCTGTAATTTCCACATTATGTGCTTCCAATAGTACCTTACTGCACTAAGGTGCTAACAGTAGTCGCACTAAGAAGCTAATGTTAGTTTCTTGTATTGCCTAGTTCTGAAAGCTAACTTCAGCTTTTTGTAGCATGTAGTTGTATTGTACTACAGCTAATAAGGCTAATTTCTTTTGCTGCTACTTAGGCTTGTGGCATAAATTCTAGTGAAGTAGCTAATGATGCTAAATTTTTAAAAATTCAGTACAGCTTATTTCTATAGCACCAATTCACATCACATCATCTCAAAGCATTTTACAAAAACAGTAATTTCACTCCAATCACATACATTCCAACTGATGCTAGCTATCGATCATTGCATCAAGTTCAATTAATTATTCAAATCAGTTTTAAACATTAGATAAAAACAACATTTCTATGAACTTGCCACCTGGAGACAAAGAGGAATTATCTCTGTTCTTGCGAAATATGCTCAGGCCTGCAAAAACCTAGAGAATACCACCAAAATAAATAGTCAAAAAGTGAGTTGAAACATTTAAAAAGCTTGTCAGCAAGGGTTTGAATGCACTTATGTTAAAAAAAATACTTTTTTGACTAATTATTGTAAAAAAAAAAAAGAAAGAAAGAAGTATTTATTTTAGTTAGCGCTAATGCTACCTTGTATGTGAAAAGGAAACAGTTGGGATTTGATTTTTGTTGTTATTTTTCATTGGTAGAATCAATAATAATTGTTTAGCAAAAAAAAATCTCCAACTTTGAAAACATGACTTTCTCTCCAGCTGTGTTGTATAAAGTTTCAGAAGAGTTTAGCATCTACAGGCGACGTCCCAGGCTAATATTTATAAACGTTGCAGAATTGGCTAGTTTTACTTAAATTTAAATATTCATCAAGCTTTTGTAAAAAAAATACTTTAAATTCATAAAACATGAAAGTCTACAAAGTTTACAACTGAATAATTCAAACCCAGACAATTTACATCCTACAAAATAAGATGTACTTTTATTTTGAAATCTACCTACCACGTTTCAGTTTATGTGCCTATCATGCTCCAAGTGATGATGTGACATGAATCATGCATAACTGACCTAAATTATCTTCCTTCATTACATTTCTGTATTTCTTCATTAAGTACGTATTTTTTACTGTAATTTTTTATGTGTGCGTATATTTTTAGTTTGTGACCTTGTTTTTAAATTTCACGCTTTATTGGGTGAGCAACTCACGTTGAAACAGTAGATTTATATTCATGAGCTGGACCGTCCATATTAGATACAGGAGAAAACGGGTCTGTCAAGCTAACAGATAAAACCAACAGAAAATATGTGAAGGTTCCTTCAAAATAAAAGCTTTGGACTTGGACGAATTTCCAAAAAAATGTAACACAAACTTTCTAAAGCAAGATTGTTAGTACACAGTAGTGGCGTGCGGTGATGTTCATAGTTGGTGAGGCACTGACTTAATCATAATCATATTTACAAATATAGACCCCCTGCATGTTATTGTTTACATAAGGAAATTTCGCGCATGCGGACAAAGCTGGAGGTCAAAAAGACGATTCTTCTACATGTCATCCATAGTCGCGTTGCCGCCGTAGAATAATTCCGTTAACTCAATCAAACTTGGACATGTAGATATTATGAATTTCGTGCTGGGCTCCACAGCAAAGTGGAAAAACCGTTAAAGTACAACTCAAAACCACGTCTTTCTCACTCTCTGTATCAGCGCAGCTACGAGTAGACTCGTTGCCATAGCAACTGACAACAACGCCACAAAACCCCCCCACAAATATTTACCACACAAAGAGCAGAACATTCAGTCTGTTGCAGTGGTATGGTTTTAGGCTTAATGTTTATTTTGCGATTATTAATAAGTGATTGATGTGGTATGTTGAGAAAACTATAAATATATCGCTGCACTTGACTGTTTGGCTAGCTCCATGGCTAGCTCGCTGTTACTGTCTCTTACTCTGCATTTATGGAGTCACAATGTCAGGGATCATGAGCGCCCCCTGCCAGGAGGCAGGAGAACTGCCTGCCTCACCTCGAATCTGTTCTCTGCCGTTTCTGATCGCTCCTCAGCACACGAAGCACGTTACACAAACAGTTGGTGACAAAAAAAAAAACACTGTACATTATATACATAAGCTAAATTATGGAAAATCAGTTTATACATTAAATGGTTTTTAGCCATTTTATTGGCGACCTACAGACAGGAGGAGCATGCTCTCATCGAGTGGCAGCCAGTGCATTTAGCCAGAGGTTGATCAATCCCAGGTGAGGCTCAGCTCGCTGCTGCCTCACCGGCTGCGCTTCCGAGCATTTGAATGGGAAGATGGGAAAATTCAGCGATTTTGAAGAAAAAATAATCAGAATTTGTTAAGCTACATGAAAATATAGGTACTTTATAGTGCAAACCACAAGGTGAAGCAATATAAATTACTTAATCATTATACAATATTTTTCCATTCCTCCCCTGATCGCGCGTCACTGGTACACAGTGAGATATGTTAATGAAGTATTTTGATAATTGGTATTTAAAACCAATGTATTGATCTTATCATTTTAGTATTGATCCAACATTGCTGACTTGCTATTGATATTATCAGTCTTTTGGATCAATCCGTCCAGATCTAGCATTCTTTTTTACAAATAATCAACTGTACACTATTACATCAGACAAAAAAAAGGTTATTAAAAAAAGAATTTCTTAATTTGCACATTTTAATGTTTTTCTAATATTGTATTACAAATGATACAATTATCAACTTAATTTAGGAAAATATTAAAAATGTGTGTAAAATCATTATCATCATCATTACCTTTACTAAAGGCACAAGAAGGCCTAAATAAGAAAATGTATCTAAACACGAATAAGTAATATAAGAAGAAAATACAAAAATCACAAATATGAGTCACAGATTTAAAAAAAAAAGCCAATTATTCCATATTCTGGACTTAAACCTGACTGAGCTTTGTGAAATATCCGTTAGTATCAGGATAACTATTAGTCAAGCTGCTTTGTAATTCACTTTGAATACAATTTCCCTACAAGAAGTTCCCATCTCCATCAACCACATATGCTTCCATTGAGGTCAGGGGCCACATAAAATCCTTCAGAGAGCCACAGATGGCCCCCGAGCCGCAGTCTGAACAGTGTTGCTCTAAACCAGTTCTTTTTCTTTTTCCAAACGACTCTTCTTTGGTGATTTCGGTGGCGGCTGGTTGAGCTTTACTTTGAAGGGCCTAACCGGAAGTGCTCCAACCGTAATGGCGGAGTAAGTTGAGGCAGAAGGAGCGGCCGGTTCCTCCTCCTCCTCCTCCTCCCAGCAGCCACACCGTTTCACTGAGAGCTTTTCTTCTCAGCAGCAGCAGCGGGATCTTCTGACTGCACACACCGGAGACTGATTACGTTGAAGAGCCTCTCACGGCTGGACGAACACGGACCGTTTCCTCGGTTATCCCTTCCCACCCTCACCTCTTTGATTTGGGCTTTTTCTCTCCCCCCATTCGCCGGGTTTTTGTTTTTTATTTTTCGAACCTGTGACAGTCTCTCCGCGGCGCACTGAGGTTTCCTGTGCTGACATGGTAGATTATCACACCGCCAACAACCAGTCTGCCGGCGGGGCGCAAACCTACATGGAGCAGGAGAACGACTGGGACCGGGACCTGCTGCTGGACCCGGCCTGGGAGAAGCAGCAGCGGAAGGTAAGGCCCAGCTGAAAGAAAATGGACGTGTGGGGGTCAGAGACCGAACACGGGCCTCAGTGAAAGCCTTGTTCTGTGAGATTTAAACCAGCTTTCACTCTTTTAGAAAACCCAATTTCCATCTTCGTTGCTCTTCTTTTTGCGTCTCTCTGAGCGGAAACTGACCCGGATTGTTGGTAGAAACCGAAGCCGAGATTGTGCGGAGCTGTTCGGCCTGATGATGGCACATCAGGCGGGGTTTGTGTGGAGGGCGGCCGGTTCCGCTGGCTCCAGCCTGGATCTGCTGTTCGTCGAGTTTCTGGAGGATCCGACCGATACCAGTTGGTGGAATCAAGCCGAACCCGCCAAATGGACCATTTCACCAGTTCTCATTCTGAATTACTTTAATCTGGTAAAACTAATCTGGACCATTTTAGACCCAAAAATGTAAGTTTTATCCTCTTCATGAAACGTAAATCTCAGTTTTTAAACGTTTAATTGGCTTCATACCACTGCTTCAACTCATGGTAGATTTTTTTAATCATAGTTTTGATCTGTAAAACTTTTTATTGCTGAGGCTTCAAAAAGTGCTATGCTAGACCCATTTAGATTGTGTACAACAAACATTTTTTTAAATCTGTGAGACATTCCTTCTAAAGAATGATTCAAACGATTGAGTTAATTATAGACCTGCTATACAGACTCTACAAAGGCCTTTTACTGAAAGACTGCAGAAAGTAAGCAACAAAAACTGCAAAACAATTATACATTTTTCAAATAAGATTAAAAAAAGAAACATTTGTCTGTCAACCCATAACTCCTTTAGTTTTCACTTGGTCCAAATTATGTAAAAAAGTCTCCTTTTGCTGTTCAATTATTATTTATAGCATATTTTTAGCTGCAGATGCATCCTTTGATACAAATAATCAAGTGTTCACTAAAGAAATGCTACGGTTTTGCCAATAAAATGCTTATTTTATTAAAAAGAAATTAAATTATTGGTTTATTTGGATCTTTTAATGCATTTCTAATATTGTGCCAATTCTTTTAGTCAATTGTCAAAAATAATCAGTGGAATAATCTGTTACTAGTAAAATTATTAGATGCAGCCATATTTGAATGTTTGTTGGTAATCTAGACCATTTTGGGTCAGTTCCAGTACCAAACCCACAAAACTTAAAGCATTGACTGGACGATTCCAGTAGATTGAATCAGAACAGAATGAAAAGTTTCACAGCTCACAAACTGAGTTTAATGACTTCTTAACGAGCAAGTTGTCCTGCAGCCAGTGGATTTAGCGGTTGTCTGAGTTTGAACTGAGGTGGATTTAATCGGCCCACATTCTTCAATAAGGTGTGAAACAGCCCTCCATTGAGGCGCAGACTACCTGTAAAGCTGCTGGGATTTGGTCGCTTCGGTTTGGGGACTTTGGGATCTAAAACTGGGCTGAAATGTTTTTCTTCTGAAGCAGAGCTGCTGTGGCTGCTGGGCGTAAAGTCGTGTTTTCTGACATGGCCACTTCTGGTTTAACTGCTCATTTCATTCCAACGACAGAAGAATGAAGGAACATTGAACCATATCTGAGCTGGTTTCCCCTCCGTGTTCTCATACCTTAAAGTCATTAAAACTTTTTTTTTTTTACTCTACTGTTCAGAAGGGAGTGTTCCCAATGCATTGTTTAAATAGGCTGCATGCCTGTTTGGTGGTGTGACGGCATGCCAAGCATCTTCACGTGCGTTTTTTTTAACTATAGCTGCCACGCATTCCCGTCCTGTGCTGGACTGGGTGGGCGTTGTTTGTGCACAGACTCATTTAGTCCTCAGAAAGAAAAAACTCACCTTAGAAATGATTAACAGAGCGAGGCTTGCGGTTCAAACCCAGAGAGCAAATTCCTCGCAGGGTTTAACGCTCGGGGAAAAGGAGGGAAAGTCTCAGGGTTCATACAGGTGCTTGAATTTCCATCAGGTGTTTTCAAGGTTTGGAAGGTGCTTGATGTTCAGACTGCACAGCTTTGTAGTAAAGTGCAATCTAATGTTTTGATAAAGGCTTACATTTGTAAAATAATTACAGTTGAAACCAGATATTTTCATACGTCAAATATAAAGACACAGATGGGTTTTTTTTTTCTTTCTGTCTGAAGTCAAATCAGATTAAACTTTTCTTTTAGGTCGGTTAGAATCACCAAAATTATTTCTATTTGCTAAAAGCCAGAAAACATGAACATGTTAGTTTTTGTCTATTTTTTTTTTTTAGTTTTTTGTATTTTGCAACTTTCTTTCCATATTGAATTTTAGGATTTAATTTGAGCAGGAAGGTCATTTACCTTAACATAATTTGTTTGGACTGTTTGAATGTGAATAATATTTACTATTCCTAATGGCTCAGTGACTTATTGATGGTCTTCTTGGAAAAGTTTGAAACCTTCTGTCGTGGAAAAAATATTTTTCAATCATACCTCCCCTTGAAAATACTCAAAGTTCTTGAATTTGACTGTGGGAAGGGCGTGTGAATACTGAGAAACGAGGTGAACATGATTGTGGTTTTTTTGTTTCCTGCACAAAAAGGTCAAACTCAAGTTGTCAACTTTCAGGTTTCCCTGAGCAACGTTTCCCAGCAGCCTGGAGCTGCAGAACCGAGCCCAGCCGGGTCCACTTAGCTGCACTTTATTACAGGCGAAGCTCCCCCTCCTGACAAACATGTCATTAAGCCGTTTTTGTTTTTTTTTGTTCCTCTCCCCTGCCATCGCTGCTCGAAGAGCCGCCACAAGCTGAAACATGTCATATTACGGCGCGCTGCCACCGCCGGATTTTCCGCACGCTGGTCCTGATTCTGACGGTTGGGCTCCTAGTGATTCCCATGAAGGAGGCTCGAATTACAGCTCCAGTTGTTTAAAAATTTCCTAATAATTCAGGGCCGCAACTAAACATTATTTTAGTAATCGATTAATCGTTTATTCTGATGATTAATCGGATAGAAAAAGTGGTACATTCTGCAGATTTTTCATTTAAAACATTTTTTTAGAAACTAGAAATGCACAAAAAAGCAAATTAACAAAATAAAATAATTTTTAAATAAGACAAACAGTTTTTTGCCTAAAATGCCAACGCAGTATTCCTTAAGTAAAAATGTTATTGTTTCTAGCAAACGATGCATCTGCAGTTAAAAAATCCTTCTGACATCGACATGTGAAAAGCTCAGCCTTTTCTGCTGGACCTCACATCAATAAAGTGTTCATCTTTTTGATTAATCGATTTAATAATTGTAAAGCAGAAGATGCTTAGTAGGAGATTAATTTTTAGAACATTTACAAACTTGATTGCAGCTCTGTGTTTCATCAGCAAATTGTCTTTTTGTGAGTGTGTATACTCCAGTTAATGACTAATCGATTACTAAATCAGCTGGTGGTTATTTCAATAATCGATTAATCATGATTGAAACGATTAATCGTTTCTGCCTTACTGTAATTTGATAAACGTTCACTGTGAAATGGGAGAAAATCATCAGTCTGGAGAATTTTCTCCCTTGTTTCAGTGTTTTACTTCGTCTGGCCAATCCTGAGTGTTTTAGGCGACTAAATCACAACCAGTCAGTGCAAAATGTCTCAGTAAAGTGTGAACTGTCTGTGTCTCATAGTCTGCTCCATCAGGAGAGACACAGAAACCCAGCTGAATGAGGCACCGATTTCCCAAAGACTATCTTGAATAAAACATTATTTGCATATAGAGCAAGAAAAAAAAAGGAATTTGCAGGAAAGTTTCTGAAAATCTGCAGAAAATAATCCAACGGTTACTACGTTATCTCAGAGAATGTCTTTAAATCTGACTCCACCGTCTGTGAATGAATTAAAAAGTGACAGATTATGATCTCCAGTGAGAGAAGAGATAAGCTAACAATGTTCTGACCTCTGTTTGCGCTTTGTAAACATTTGTTACCAACGCTGGGAGATAGAAATGTTTCTAAATGTTTGCTTGTACTTTCTGATGACCTTGAGTCGTTTCTGGTCCAGCGCTACCGGGTCCATCATCTACACTTCCTGCTGCAAAACACTCTGGATTTTATTAAAAATGAGGCTCTTTGTGCATGCAAACCTTAACACACTGCAAAAATACAAAATATCACAAAGTATTTTTGGTCTAATTACTTGTGCAAATATCTTAGTTTTGTCTCATTTCAAATTTACTCACTTGCAAGTAACTTTTCAGCAACATATTCGAGTTTGTTTTGGTAAATAATTCCTTAATATTAATGAAGCGTTGGTTCCAACACCAGTGCTTCATATTTCATGGAGCTCCAGAGTTTTGAAGCTCCAGGATCCCAAACTTCAGGTTCTCCAGCCGTAACTGGGAGCTCTGGAAAGGCGAGCGGCTCCATCCTGTTAGCTGAAGCAGCTTCCTGCCTCCCCCTCCTCTCCTCTGCGCCTCGCTCTCATTTTTGATACATTGTTTACGAGGTGGGCAGCAAGACACAATGTTTGTTTGTTCTTTTTGCCGCCCACTGTGGCAAGCTTTCCTCTTTTGGCTCGGGACGAGCGGCGCTTCCAAACGGACCCGGCCGGTGAGGTCGCCTCCATGCGAATTAATAGTGAGCAATGATGCAACAGATTGGGCGTGGCAGAAAGAGGAGAAAGCTTTTAAAGTGTGAGCTGCACACCTTTGCTGTGTAATCCTGAAGGTGAAGCAGCGATGCATGGATCATCTTTAACTGCATGGAAGCAACTGCATGTTCACACACCTCCAGATCTACTTCCTGTGCATTAAGCAACAGGCTGTGAACATAAGGTCCAACTTCTTCTCTGCTCAAATGTTAGAGGAAGTAAAACTGTTAAATTCACGTTTCAACTTTTTTCCTGCTTTATTTCAGTCAACATATTTAAATTGCAAAGACTGTTACTGCAAAAGCACCAAATTTTACCAAGTATTTTGGTTGAGTTTCTACTGCAAATACAATTTTATACCTAAAATAAGGTCAAACTAAAAAAAAACTTTTCATCAAGATGTCGCAGCTTGATTTAAGTAGATTATTCTTAAAAGGTTTTAAAGTGCTGGTTTCACTGGCAGATCAAGATAAGATAAGATGAGATAAATCTTTATTGTCATTGTCACAAGGACAACGAAATTTAAAGGGTGCCATCAGTCGGTGCACATGCCCAAAAACAAAAAATAACTGTCTCACAATTCACACACAACGCAAGAATCAACAAACAACTGGCAAAAAAAAAAAATAAAATAAGTAAGAACAGCCACATTCTCACATACATCATTTATGATGATTAATGGTTGTTTTTGATTGCATTTAGTTTTGTTATTGCTATCGGGTAAAAACTGTCTCTGAGACGGTTGGTTCAACTCACTAATGAGACATTTTTTCCATGAGTAAAATAATCTGCCAGTATAGCAAGAACTTTTTCATCAACATTAAGGAATTATTGACTGAAACAAGCTCCTCTGTCTTGCTGGAAAGTTATTATAAGTTAATTTTCATATTTTAAGTGTATTAAAATATTTTCACAGGAAACTGGACAAAACCACTTGGTGAGATTTTGTTTTTTGTAATGTAACCAAGTTATTTTCTCTACACCTGTTTATCTTTTGCAGCTTAGTTGCTAAATCTTTTAGAAAATGGTAAAAATGGAGTCGGCAGAATTGGAGGTGATTTTCTGAATATTCAGCAACAGTATGACGGTTATGCTCAGCTGTAGAAGAGAAATTTGGTTAAGTTTTTTAGTTTGTGCTCAAACAAAATGTCAGATGAGTTTCTGAGTGTTTGTTACTGGGATGAAAAATCCCAGTAAGTTTCTCCTGCTTCTCGTTTACAAGCAGCTTTTCAGTAAAACATTGTTTTCCTTGTTCCTGTGGGGCGTTTGCGAAGGCTCCCTGCAGAAACATCTGCCCTGCTGGAGGCGCCGGCGGCCCCAGCTGATTCCAGGTCAGCTGTGGGAAAGCCCTCCGGACCGATCCGGGTTCTACTGGCCTGAACAACGCCCCGGTCCGGGCCGACGGAGGCAGGAATGTCGCTCTGCTCCCCCTGCTTTTGTGTCTCTGTTCTGCCCCTGGCTTCGCTCAGAGGAAACATTCCTTTGGTGGGCTGCAGGGCCGGAGGCGGCGGGGGGGTCCGGGCTAAAACTGGGGGTGGGGTGGCCTGGTTCTGTACGGCAGCAGGAGCGCGGCTAGCAGAGCTCAGATTGGGTCTGGGTCCCATAAAAGCTGCAATACTCAGAGCTCTGTTTGCAGAGCATCAGCTGCCGATCTGATCGTACACTCAGGATTAGCGAGCGGCATTTCCTACAGACCAAGAATTTCCTGCTGGTCGGCAGCCAGCGGCCTGCTGATGGCGTTAGCTTCCACTCTGGTTTTATTTCTTTTCTTTGTTCATTCAGCGCACAGTCAGTTTCTGGGTGCGTAAAGTATGTCGAACTCGTTCTGGTCGACGCGTCCTGCTTGAATCCTGGGGAAGAGTTTGGGCTTTTTTGGAAAGCAGCGACACAAATGGATGTTTGGTTGGGCGTGTCAGCAGAGGAGGCGGCTTGATTGGGTTTAAAGTGAAACCAGGTGTGCAGCTTTTTTTATTTTAATGCAGAGAAATAAACTGAGACGCTTGTAGCAAGGGCTGAAACAATTAATCATGATGAAACGATTAATCAACCGATTTAGTGACTGGTGAATCATTAACTGGAATATAGACTCACAAAAGAAAATTTGCTAAAAGAACAACATATTCAGAGCAGTAATAAAACCAAAACTTTACAAAAATATAAACATTTTGCCTATAAGATACAATAAAATCTTGTAAATATGTTTTACTTGGAACTCCTCAAGTTGCAGCTTTAGCTTCATCTGGTTCAATTTCTGTAAATAAAATAAAACCTGCTATGAAATACTGTTTTCTATCGATTATTTATCAGTTAATCCAAAACAGTCAACAGATCAGACCTACAATGCAGTGATATCGTCAAGAACAGAATCAAATTCTATAGAAACAAACAGAATTGTTTGCATTTTTATTTTTGTGCTAATATTGTACAGAAAGGCTTAAGAGTCCAAGTGAAACATCTGCAAAATCCACCAATTTAAAAAATTGACTAATCAACAGAGTAATTGATACACTTATTGATTAATCGTCAGTCAATGGATTAATCATTTGCCAAAATAGACAATAGATGTTTTGATTATCAGAATATTTGATGGATTAATTACCATGATAGTCTGTACTTATTGATTAATCGCCAGAATAGTAGTTTAATCAGTTACTCAACTAATCATTGGTTGTATCTAATGAAATGCTTCTGATCCACATCCTGTTTTTGTGCTGCAGTCTGTGGTAAATAAATCCTTTTTTACTAGATTACCAACAGATGTTTCACACTAACGGCCGTTCCTGCTGCAGCAGCAGCACTGTGATTTCTAGCCTCAGTATTTTACAGCGTAGTGATGCATCTCGTCTGTGGAGATGGCTCAGCATCTCGTCCGTCTCCATGGCTGCAGAAAGCGCTCGGCGTTTCTATCTGCAGCCTCTATTCTGAGCCTCTCAGCTCTGCAGGGCTCTTTATTTTTGGAATCGGCTGTTCGTAGCTCCGCTGTCGTCCTGCAGCTGACTGAGAGCAGCAGAGCTCAGCACCAAACCTCTGCTTGGTGTCTCACCTCAGAGCTTATACATAGACCTTCCCACACTCCTAACACGTTGCTCAGCACCCTGTGAGGGCGGTTTGTAAGGTGCCGCTTCGACATGAGAGGATGTATTTATGCACCGTTTGTGTAATTTGGGCTTTGGCGCAGAATTGCAGAACTAAATGTCCAAAAAAACCTCATTGTTGAAATCAGCAGGCGAGAAGTTGAGGGGGAAGCGTCGCTGCAAAACAAACTCCAGCATTGTGTTTAACTTCTTCCTCAGTTTTAACAACATTTATTTATATTTAAGTCACCAAAATGCTTTGTAAACTTCACTTTTCCAGAAACGAGAAGCAGTTTGTTGTCTGCAAACGCTCAGTGGAATATTTTGAATGCAGCTTTTGTTTTCATGCATATCTGCTCGTTTAAACGAGAAGTTAAAAACAGACGCAGCGGTGTGAAAAACTGATCCACGACTACATGCATTAGTATTTTCATGACATTTTAAGCTGCAAACATCGACTGAAAGTGTGAGACGGATTCGGTTTTAGCATGAGGTCGGCGCGATCATGCTGCATGTTTTTAAAAAAGCCTTTTATTGACACTTGACGCTGGCAGGTGCAGCTTTATGGAGCAGAAACGAAGCGAGCGGATCGTTCAGTCGGGTCTGAGCTGCAGAGTTCAGTCCAGAGAGACGAAGCAAATGAAGATCAGAGTTCTGATTATATGAGGCTTTAATGAATTTATGTTGCTGCAACGACTTCACTTTCCACTTCTGCAGTTAATCTTTTTATTCTCAGCTAACGTGCGACTTCAGGGTGGAGAATTACATGATTGCACCTTTAGCAGTTTCACTGTAAGAATTCTCTGCAAAAACACAAAATCTTACCAAGTATTTTAATCTAGATTTTAGTGCAAATTTATTACACTTGAAAGAATACAAAAACTAACCTGGAAGCAACTTTTCAGCAACATGCAACAGCTTGTTTTAAGTAAATAATTCCCTAATATAGATTTTTAAAAAGTACGAGTTCTCCTCTAACATGTTTTGTTATAAGTGAAATAATCTGCTGGTGGAACTAGAACTTTTCCATTAATATACTATAATTCCCTCCAGCCCTGTTTGATCTGCTTTAATCCGACTCCAGTCCGTTTGCCTAGTCAAAGTCCAGTTCATTTGAGGAGCAAGTGCTAAGCTAACTCCTTTCACCTACAAACCTCGGTCTGGTTTCAGTGGTTTCAGTGAACTCTGGTTTGGTTTGAATGTGAACGCCAAGCGGACTGGAGACCGCTCCAAAAGCAGGAAGTGCACTACATTGCAGGGCATTCTGGGTAAATACAACCAAAACAAATGCGTTAGCTTAGCGCTAACGGGAGAAATGGTGACTTGACTAAAGCCAAAGACTAAAGAGAAATCCTTCAATTACTAAAATCTGATACCTCCATTTTGTTTCCATTTTGTGAAGAAGGAAGTTGGTCTCAGTGTCTTCAGAGGTTTTTGTGTCGTTTCCTTCAGTGGTTCTTGGTGCAGCGCCCCCACAGGCCAGGAGGGGAACAGGTTGCTCAAAGGGTTTGGTTGGTTTGATTCAGAGCATAGAGAAAGAGAACCACCGCAGCTGGAGATGGAGCAAATATATCAAATTTTGTCCCAAATCAGACCAAACCTACTATCAGGAGGAAAAACGACGCAAGACGAGAGTCTTTTTGTCTCAGTCGTGTTACGGTTGGTGAAATGTTTGATCATGAAGGAAAACCAGCTGATTGTTGATGTTCAGTCCAGCCAGTCTGACTCCATTATGCGAGTTGTAGTGGTGATGTTTAGTTGTAATGATCTGTGTCATTACTCCGTCTTAAGCAGTAATTATCCCGACAGTAACGAGATGAAGCGCCTGAACAGCACCAAACCGGACTGGCCTGTTCTCTGTCCGTCTTCTTCTCTTCCTCCTGTCGCCTCTCTTCCAGCGGTTACCTTCGTCACTCAGCGCTCGCCAAACATCGTGCTGCTGGAATGCCAGCGGCGCGAAGCAAAATGAGTTCATCTGAGGTGCGATGTTTAACGGCCAACCCAGAACAACCTGCTTGAAACGGAGATAATTTCTCCTTATTTCTGTGTTTTTACTCAAAGTAAAGCAGAAATGATTTGAGGTAGTTTGATGCTGTGTTTCTGGAGTAACGTTCCTGTTCTGCAGCTCAGACTGAGTCGGATGGTTTCCTGCTCGTACTGCCACACCTAGACGGGTTCTTCAGGGCGTGTTGGTGAAACGGCCTTTAAAGCCTCTAATGCTGCGGTTCAGCTGACCAAACCTTTGAGCTGTAATGTTACACCAGAATCAAACCGACAACTTGTTATTGTCAGGGTTTCTGTCTTCTCTCTGCTGAGAAACAGGAGGTTTCCAGCACTTCTTGTTCAGGTTTAGTCTAAATTCAGCAACTTTTCTGATATGGATTTCAAAATGTTTATCATTTGGAGTCTAAAAAAGTGATACAGATTATGATCTACAACAAATATAAATACATTTAGTTGTCATCACGAGGCCATTTGACTTTGTATTATTATTTAAACCAGATATTTTTCATTTTTCCATTCATTCATCATCTGTACCATTTTTATCCTTGCAGACAGGTGCCCCGACTTTGGGTGAAAATTTATCATTTAGCCAGCGCTCAAATGATTAATTGTGAATAATCGATTATTGAGATAATCGTCAACTAATTTAGTAACTGATTAATCGTTAGCTTGACTTGAATACCGACTCAAAAATAGGACCATTGCTGAAAGAACAACATAGACAGAGCTGTAATTAAGCCAAACTGTACAAAAAAACAGCTTCACCAGTTTAAATTCTGTTAAAAAAAAAAGTATTGCACAACTTTTTCATCCGATTATTAATCGGTTAATCACTTTCTATCACTAGATCAGCACTGTGTTAAGTCAAACAAAGAGCTGAGCTTTGTTGTCGATTGAAGCATTTTTAACTGCAGATGCATCCTTAGTTGCAAATAAGGTGTTGACTAATGAATGCTATATTATTGCATTTTATTCAATAAATGTATTTTTGTTGCTTAATAAAAGGAATTTGTTTCTTTACGTTTTTAATGTATTTCTTACGCAAAAAGACTCAAAAGATCTGCAGAATTTGACGTTTCATTTATCCGGTTAATCGTTAAGTGATCGATTTAATTGATTACTTGTTGTGTGTTTTGAGCCGAACCCATCTGGGGAATCACCCGACCGGCTGATTGGAGCGCCATGGCGGCCGGTTCTGGAGCAAATGGACCTGATTCAGGCTCCGTCTCTGATTTCTCCTCCTGAATCATTTAGCAGGTTGGAAACAGGGCGAAGATGCACAAACATCTATCGTTTACATTTATCGTTTTATGAAGCGTGGATGAACGCCGCTGCCGTCTTCATCTGCGCCGACACCAGAGCCGGATCGTCCTGCAGGATTTGAGTCCTGACCGAGGCTTCAACCGAAGGCAGCGTTTGTTACACCAGACACCCAGCGGGGCGGTTCTCTTCAGAACCGCCCCGCTGGGTGTCGGTGGAGCTCGTGTTGGTTTCAGGCCACAGAGGAGCGGCGTTAAATATTTAGCGGCCGTTCCCAGCTGTCAGGTTCCTCAGAGCTCATCAGATTGTCCCTCGATTCGCTCGGTTAAAGAAACGGGAAGCGGGCTCTCTGGTTCTGCCTTCGGTTGTTTGCAGGAATCATCTGGTGGGACGGGTCGGTTTCTGTCTGCTCTGCTTCCTCTGGGGGAACACTCAGACGTTCAGCTCTTCGTTTCTGTTTCACAGAGGAATAAAACCCTCAGGCTCCTGCAGAAATCCATAAACATGCAGTGAAACCCCTTAAACGAAGCAGCAGCTCAACATTTCCAAACATTCGTGAACATTATTGTTCTGGATAAACAAAGGGAGACAGTGTTATCATGATGCAGCCTTTAAATGTCGGTTTGTTTACAATATGCAAGCAGGCAGACAAAGCTTTACCCCCATGCATGATAATATCTCCCTGCAGGTTAGGATGAGGGTTATTATGGAGAAGTGAGTAGATTAAACATTAATTTCACATCTTTGCAAGAAAACTATAATTTTTCATGATTATAAAGGCATAAATGAGCAAATTTAAGATTAAATTTGTAAGAGAAGAAAATCTTAGAAGTTTGCTGAGATTATAGAGACAGATGTTTGTGATTAAAAATAAAAAAAATGCCAGAAGTCCTCCAAGATTAGGAGAGTCACATCTGGATCAGGTTCTGGTTCTTTTCTGGATCAAAACAACTCTGGTCCAGACTAGAGAAATATCTTGGTTTTGATATTGATTAAAGTCTTTTAACCGTAGTTTAAAAAAAACAGCCAAACAATTAATTGCCAATTTACAACTTTTGAGAATCGGGGTGAATAAAGGGCTACGAGCGGGTGGCTCGGTTGTGTCTGCGTCCTGGGAGCTGTGGCAGAAAGGGGAAGGAAGGCTCTGAAGTTTCTGAGGTTTTTCAGCTCCTCTCCTGCCTTTAAATAAAGCCGCCGCAGCAGCAGCAAACGGTGGGGCGAGTCCTCAAAGGCGGGCCTGAAACGCCGACGGATCACTTTGTGTGTCACTCCGGGTGTTACTGGACCAGATGGGGAAACCTCACTGGCTGCTGAATCAAAGAGTAGAGAGTTCCTGCTGCTTTATTAATACAAACACAGATATTTTTTTATGTTTTAGTATCTGTAGAAGAGCCAAAAACAGAGCTTAGTAATCAATTGTTCTGACAATTAATCAAATACAAAATGGCACATTCGGCAGATTTTTCTTTAGACAACTTAAACCTTCTATTATACAATATTAAAAGATGCAAATAAACAACTCTATTCTTTTTTTAAATCAGGAAATTAACATGTTTAATGCTTGAAATGCAATTGCATATTGTTTATTGGAAATAATTATTTAATATAAAAAATCTGTATACTCAAGGAATAATCAAATTCAAAGATACTTTGATTTCAAAGGGAAATTAAATGTTGTAACTCATATTAATTCAGTCATCAAACAGTTAGTTTGGGTAGTGATGACTGTTGGCAGGAAACTGCTCTTGTAGCAGTCTGTATGCATTGAATCTGAAGAAGCCTCTGACTGAAAACACTGTTTTCCCCATAGTCTCATGAAGAGGATGGTCAGGGTTGTCCATAATTTTATAGATTTTATGAAGGATCCTCCCTTGCACCATCATCCCCAGAGGTCCCACAGTCGTCCCCAGAACAGAACATTAGTTAACGAATATTCAAACAATCAATTAATCACGATTAATCGATTCAGTCCTAGCTAAAAGCTGCTATTGTTGAGCAGTTTTGGGGATTTGCAACGGTGGTTAAAGGTGCTTAAAGCCGAATGTATATGCAGAACTTTAATGCCCGGTTGGTTTTGTATTTTAAATGTCAACATGGGAACAAAAGGCATGAAGCGGAGAAGTGCAGCTATTGTTTGCTGGATAAACTGTCACAAAGCTGCAGCTTTTCCTGCAGCTGCACCGATCTCCATGTGGGTCAGGGTAGTCCTGTGCCCTCACGATCCCGTCTGATCCAATCAAAGCGAGCCTGCAGGGATTACCCGGCTGCTGTTAGCAGAGAAGGCTCCTCTGACTCACCGCGCTGTAGTAAACGCACGGCGACAGTCACGACCCTGCGCTGGCTTCACTTTATCAACGCCTTCAAAAATTATTTTGTTTTACTTCGCTGCTTTCACAAACCACACTGAGCAGAATGAAAACTCAGCTCAACAGTCCAATTTGTTCAACCTACAGATGCATTTTAAGCCTCCTAAAAATAAGACGCCGTGGTCTTGCGTTGCTTAGCAACAACCCCCGAAGCTACACTGCCGTTCAACTGTGGCGACTGTGTGGCCGAAGTCTGAGTGAGGATTTCCTCAGTGAAACTCCCGGATGATGAGAAACAGTCACAGGAGTTGGAGAGCCGAAGCAGCCGGTGTCGCGTTATCCCACGGTCACGACCCGGTTCGGTTCTGAGAAGCGGTACTGGAGAGCAGGAAGCAGCCGAGGTGTGAGGCTGCAAGAGGAAGTTGCACTCTGTTTTTATTCATCACAGGCAGCAACTTGGCTCCAAAAGCTGCAAAATGAATCAAATTAGTTCAAAGGTCAAACCACATCCAACTGCAAAAACGCAGATTACCAAGAATGTTGGTCTAGTTTCTAATGCAAACATCTCAGCACACAGGAGATAAGAAAAAAATGTATAGTAACTTTGTAGGAGCTTGTTTTAAGTCGGTAATTTAATATTGATTAAAAGAGGATTGTTTCTTGTAACAAGTCTTTTTTTGTGTGTTATATTGGAAATAATTACTGAAAAGTTACTTGTAAGTTAGTTTAGTCTTATTTCAAATATACGAAGACATTTATACCAGAAACTAGACCAAAACTACTTGGTAAGATTTTGTGTAACTTTTAGAAAACGTAATTTCTAAGGATACAGTTTTAAGTGTTAGCCGTTTTCTGAAGGCATCTGTATGTAAAGTTGCTGCTTTGTCGACCATTTTCAGTCTGGTTCAGCATCTTACCAACATGTATCATTTAAAGAAAAACTAACAGAAGAACTCTGGTTCCTCCGTTGAGTTTTGTGCCTTTTTTAAAGCTGACTGATTGAAAGTCAGAGCTTTTTCTTTTGTTTTGTTTTTAGGGCTGGATCCATCAAATAACACATAAATCCAGATTGCAGTGGTGGTTTTCTTGATATCAGGCTTATTTTAAAGAGATAAAATGGACCCTCCCACAGCTGCAGCCATTGGGGCTTCTGAGGGGAAATGTGGGTTTTTACCAGTTCAGTCTGTGATTATCTGGAATACGAGGTTCCCTGAGTTACATTAACGTTTTCGGCTGATGTGGTTGGACGGATCTGCTCCCAAACTGCCCAGGAATAAAACACGATCTGATTGGTCACACGTATAGTAAACATGATCAATGACAGTTCATAGGAAGGCTACAGATGTGATGTTGGTCATGCAAAGGATGAGTTTAGTAATTGATTTATCAATTACTCTGACGATTAATTGGGTATTCTGATGATTTATTGGATAAAAAAACTTGCACATCCTGCAGAGTCTAGTAGAACATTTACAGATTTTAATCTTAGATGCAAAATGTATGTATTTTGTACTGTTTTGGGTTAATTACACCTCTGACTGTGTTCTTTCAGCAAAGAGTCTTTTTTAAGTCTGCATACTTCAAATTAGCTATTAATCAATTACTAAATTAGTTGACCGTTATTCCAGTAATCGATTAATCACAATTAATCTGATTGATATAGAATTTGAAACAGGTGAAGCTAAAACTGTCACTTGAGGAGTTCTGGGTTGAATATATTTACAGGAAAAGTTGTTTTTTAACTTTAAATGCAAAATGTAGAAATCTGTACAGTTTTGGCTTGATTTCTGCCCTGAACTTGGCACGCTTTGATTATGTATACTCCAGTTAACGATTAATCAACTTACATTAGCTGACGATTATTTCAACAACAATTAGTCGTTTTGGCCCCACATGCAGTAATGTAAAAAAAATGAACCTAGAGTCATGCAGCTGTTTTAATTTAAACTGCGCCGGCTTCACTCCGTTAGCCGTCCTGCCTGCTGTTGAGTGATGACTGCTTTGCATGCTGATTTGCCTTTGAATCCGTTTCACTCACTCTGCTGGCTGAAGTCTGTGAATCATAAAACCATAAAGGCCCGGCTGTGCTGTGGAATGTGTGACCAAGCTGAACTTTGGTAGCGGGGGGGTGGATGTTACTGCATGGGTCATCAACAAGCGGAAACTCAGAGGAGCAAACATGCTGTTCCTCGTTCTGGAGGCCTTGCAGAAGCCCAACTATAACCTTATTTCTGCAACTTGGAATGCAATCGCAGCTTTATCCATCTGTGAACATCTTCAATTTGCATAAATATTCAGTTTTTACTGTTTTAATTACAGTAAAGGAGAGATTTTATACGCAGCTACTGCCAAAAAGTCAACACTCATCGTCTTGCTTTTAGCGCTGCTGAAGGAGAAGAAGAAGCAGCTGATGCAACAACCACAGAGTCACAAAAATGTTGAGGTTGCCATGTTCATTCCTGCTTTCCTTTCTGGGGAGCAGGAAGGAGGGGGAGCTAAAAGCGTCACTCTGTGTTGTTTTTTCATCAGACAGAAATGAAGAAAGCCTGAATTCAAGCTAACAGCCGGTGTTGGGGTTAGAGATGCTTCAGCTTCAAATCCTGAAATATATTTGAACTAAACTCCATGTTTTTTTTTTGGTGTTTATGCTCCATGATTTGAGATTTTACAGAAAACAGAATGAAAGTAAGTCAGGTTTATTACATTAAGCATTTCAGCAGGAAAGGTGCTTCACATGAGGGAAATGTAAAAACAACAAACATAAACCTAAAAAATATTGGAAAGCAATTAATAACAGGACATTTTTTTATTTTAGTCTAATATCAGCTCTAAACCAGTGGATTTTTAGCCTTTTGTAAGGAACTGTGTTTCAGAAGTTTTGCAATTTCTGGACGTTTATTCCAGATTAGAGGAGCATGTAATCTGAACCCGTGGTTTCCTGGTTTTAGTGAGAACGCAAGCAGCAGCGTTCTGCGTCTGATTAATATTTTAATCTGTGTGACTAAAGATGAACACATGGATGAGTTTCTTTAGATCTTTCTGGGACATTAGTCCTCTAACCCTGGAAATGTTGATCAGCTGATAGAAGGCCGACTTTGTAACCGTCTTTATGTGGCTCTGAAGATTCAGGTCAGAGTTCAACCTGATCTCTAGTTTCCAGCTGTAATACCTGAATACAAATCATTGGTAACTTCTAATCTGAGCTAGTGGTAATATATATATTAAATGGGAGGAGTCCCAGGATTGAGCCTAGGGTTACCCCACATCATATTAATCAGCTCTGATAAAAAGTTACTGTCTGATATTTGGACTTTGTTTGAGATCCTCGCTTACATTTTTCCATTGCTTAACACCAGAAATGCACAGAAACTTTAATATTTTAAACTTATATTCCCCTCTTACATAGTGTCCTCCCTCGTGGTTCTTGAATAATAAATATTTTCTGGTAATTGTCTCTTTATACATAACAATCGCTGTCTGGTAAGAAACAATCTAATTTTGACTGTTTTAAAACGTGGATCGGCGTGTATAATCGTTCTTTTTTTGCAGAATAAGTGACTGTGTTGAAAGTTTTATGATTATCTCTGAACAGTAATCTAAATATGGCAGAAGAAGTGAACAATAATTCTTCAGATACCAGAGAATAATGAGGAGTTTTTCCTCCTAACTTGTGGTGGATGTGGGTCAGGTGGGCAGTCGGTCATTTCCCTGGACGCTCCTCCTGCGTGTCAGCGGGGGGGCGCACCTTGCCGGCCTCTTACATCACTGTTGTCGCGGCGACAGCCACTTAAATCTGCTGCCTTATAAGGTAAAAGCGTGGCAGGCGGGTGGAACGGGGGAGGGGCAGGAAGAGGCTGTTAATGTGACAATGCTTCTGCTGCCGGGCAACCGGGCCGGCCTGCAACTCCCGTCCAACTGCATTTTCTCCAACACACACAAAGATCCGACTGTTTCCTTTTACTTTCCCTCCTCTTTGATTAACCCAGATGAATAATCAGATGTTTGGGATTTTTCTTTCCTTCTTGTCTTTGGAAATACTTTGGCCCTTTGTTTGCTACCTTTGTTTCTCTTTGAGGTGTGTGCACATGCTTGTTGTCACCACAGTCTGGGAATAAGCAACCCTGCCCAGTGTGAGTATTTCAGTTCGAATGCTTGTCATACCGAACATGCAGAAATAACCAAGCAGGTTTTAGCTTTTTAGTTTTATGCTTTACTTCCTTTTTCCTCTCTGTATGCTGGAACGTTTTGACACGGTCCTGGCCTTACTGGTTTATATTGTTTGACCAACTGGACGAAAATAGATGCATTTCTACCTAAGGGTTCATTCACACCGGCTCTGTTTGGTTCACATTAATCCAACACCAGTTTGTTTGAGTTTAAATCCAGTTCGGTTGGTGAGGTATGAAGGTGAAATTGAACTCCTCTGCCTGAAAACCTGGGTCTGGACTGGACCAGTGAACTCTTTCAGTTTGAATGCATTTGTGGAAGCAAAGCGGACCAGAGACCACTCCAAAAGCAGAAAGTGGACTACAACACAGGGCATTCTGGGTAAAAACAACCAAAACTATTGCGCTAGTCTAGCGCTACCAGAAGAAATGACTCCTGGTTTTTTACCAAAGACAAAAAAGAAATTCTACATCCACTAAAATCTAACTTAACTCCATGTTGAGTTGAGTCAGAACTCAACTCAACATGGAGTTGAGTTAGAACAACTAACAACTGTTGGTTGCTAGAGTAGCATTAGCTTGCTAATGTTGGCTAATTTACTGAAAATTTCCTTTATCTCTTCAAAGTACTTTTTCTTCCTTTGTCTTGAAAATTTGTATGACTCTAAATGTTTCTGACATTAAAAGTCAGCATTGGGTTGCTAATGTTATCTTTAGCTTTGTTGGCTAGTTCAGGGAGTAGCACATAATTTCCTATTTTCACAGGAAAATGGAAAATAAGTTAGTTGAAGTTTTGAACGCCATTGCAAATGTGAGCTATGTGCTTAATGAGTCAGCCATTTCTACACTGGAAACAAGTTTAAGGCTACAAAACTCTAGTTCAGCAAACACAACTCATGAGTCATCAGGTTGAAGGAAAACTTGTATCCTTTACATAGCTGTGGCGTTTTCTCTGAGATTAAATTGTGCAAGTTTACAAACAGAGGTTAATTTCTTTCTCAGTTCTGCTCTCAGCACAATTACTTCAGCTCTTTTACCAACAACTTCCTCTTTCTGGTTTCAGATGGTTTTTAACAGTCACTCATGAAAGAAAACCGACGTTTTAAACTTTTTAAAAACGGAAGCAGCGCAGTTTGGCTGAACCAGTATTGCAATATGCCCATTTTTAGAGTTTGAGCCTCTAACTGTTGTGTGTGTTTGTCAGTAAATTAGTGTTTTCATTGTATCATTATGAGTTGCTGATTTCAGTTCTGAGTAAAAGCACATCAGCTCCCTTTAATCTCTGCCTTTCAGACGCCGCCCAGATTAACGTTATTCAATCAATCAACTTTATTTGAACAGCACATTTCAGCAGTAAGGCATTTCAAAGTGTTTTACCTCATAAAAACACAAACGTACAAAGTCATAGAAGACACAATCAAAACGTTCATTGTTTTAGTTATTATGGTTCAAAAGCAAATCTAATCAGCTGCGTTTAGATTTAAATTCACTCGGTGTTTCAGTTGTTTTGCTGTTTTCTGGAAGTTTATTATGGATTTATGGTTCATAGAAGTTGAATGCTGCTTCTTCATGTTTGGTTCCAGAACCAGAAGACCTGAGAGGCCTGGAAGGTTGATCCATCAGCAGATCTTTAAGCCATTCAGTGACTTATAAACTACCAGCAGTAGTTTATAGTCTCTTCTCTCAGTGGAAGGACTTTAGAACTGGGCTGTTGTGCTTTGTCTACCTGGTTTTAGTCAGAACACCAGTGGCAGCGTTCTGGACCAGATTGATTCTTTTAGACAGAGCTGTAAAGACACTGCTGCAGTAATCAATGTGACTAAAGATAAACGCATGGAGGAGTTTCTCTACATCTTGCTGAGACATTATAAATGTTCTTCAGGTGATAGAAGGCCGACTTTGTAACCGTCTTTAGGTTCAGCCTATATTCTTTAGATTCCAGCTGTAATAATTGAAGCTGTTCTGACTCTGGATCATTCCTCTGAAGGTCCAGTCGATTGGATTAGACGTGATGCTGTTTAATCCAACCAGAACCGACGTCGCAGTAAACGGCTCGTCGTCACTCTCGGTCCGAGGCGGTTTGGATTAAACAGGTGGTTTTAATGCTGTGGACGATCAGCGCGGAGCGACGTAAACAGGCCAAATGACTTTCGCATGTCAGTAAATCAGGTTTCCAGAATTTCTCAGCTCTTTGGCAGCGGCAGACATCTGGCAGTCAGAACATCGCCTGATGAAAAACATGTGCTGTCACCAAATACATTTTCGTCATCATTCAGATTCTTTTTCTTCTGTCACTGACCTAGTGGCAGTTCTTACATGAGTCACTTCCAGCTTCAAACCTTTTTTTGTCGTCTTTCACAATAAGAACTTCAAGCGTGATCTGTATAAATCTGTTGCTCTGTGATCCTGTGCTCCGCTAACGTGGTAAATTACCTACTTTTTGTTGCACCAGTCCATCTTAATCAGCAAGATAATTGTAGTTTAAGTCACTGCCGGGCTCCTGTGCAACCTGATCTTTATGTATTTGGCATCTAGATAGTAGTCTGCTTTCTAGCAAAGAGAGGCTGGTGGCTGGTTCTGTTTTCTGCCGCCTAATCTGATGAACAGAACCAGAGAACCGACTTGTAGCTCTGGAAAGATTCAGCCAGCGGTTTTTCTAACAGCTGACTCCTGCCGCTGCCAACTGCTATTAGCTCCTGCCAAACTCCTGATTTGGATGATGCAGAAGCACGCTCACACGGAGGAACGTGTGTGTGCTGTAATAACGGTGACCTCAGCTCATTCAGTGATTAAACCGTTCTCGTTTCGTAATGGGAGGTCAAGCCGGCGAAGGAAAGGGAACACCGCTTTGGCTACTGGAGACGGCCAGAAAACAGCTGGAAACGAACAGAGTTAGTAACTGAAAGGGTCGGCTTGTACGTCAGGGAAAGGCAAAGGTCAACGCAGGAGAGACATTCGGTAAACACTGTGTACCAAACTATCTCCTTTTAACTGAACGTCAACCTGAACAAGGTGGAGATATCTGCTATAAACGCACGTACTGAAAAAACACAAAATATTACCAAGTATTTTTGGTCTAGTTTCTAATACTTTTGAAATAAAACAAAACTAACTTACAAGCAAGACATAGGAGCTTGTTTTAAGTCAAAAACGGCTTAATATTGACGAATAAATACTCGTTCCATTGGCAGATTATTTCACTTGTAACATGGGAAAATATCGTTATTAGCTAATTTATCTGCCAATGGAACAAGAACTTTTTCATCACTATTAAGGAATTACTGACTTAAGAAAAGCTCCTATGTTTTCCTGAAAAGTTACTTGTTAGTTTTCTCAATTCAAGTGAATTTAAAAAATTGCATTAGAAACTAGACCAAAAATACTTGGAAAGATATTTCTCAGTGGACATGAGGTGTGAAAACAGTGGAAGGAAATTTACATGAACTTAACCTTAGCCCTGAGCCTTCTGTTTCTTTAAAAGGTCTTTCTCTGGGTGCAGTCTAATGGCAGAAACCAGGCGTTAGTCACTCCCTTTCTTGGTCTCTAGGCGATGTTCTGGGATTATTATCATTGTAACAAAATGTTCATCACACTCCCAGCTGTACTACAAGTTTATGATGACTAAGTGGAACTTGGTGACGTTACCGTTTCAACTTTACTAAAGATGCCTTGAATTCCTGTTGGCGACTTTGACTGATTCTGACTTTTCCTTTTAGAAATATAAGAATATGTGAAAACATTCACAGTATTTTTCTAGCCTTTCAGTGATAGACAATCATTTAGGAATAGAAACATCCGTCCATGTGAGAGCAATCGCTTTAAAACTGGGCTATAAAAACAAAGACAAAATAGTTTTTAAGTCTTTAGCATCTTCCTCAGTCTTCATTTTAGACACCTCACTGAACATGACTTACTTACAGCAGCTAAGATTGATGTTGAAATCATCCAGTTCTGGTGTTATCATTCTGATGCTAGCATTAGCATAACAGCTAGCTTAATGTGTGAGTAAGTGCTGAGATTTAGTGTAAAAAAACCAACAAAACAGTTTGTTGTCAGAAGTGTTGATTAGCAAATGTTTGCTAACAGAAGGAATAAAGCTTTCAAAAGATTGTAACTACTGACTTAAAAAAATGCTTTTTAAAAAGTGTTTTTAATGGTAAAGATGTAAAATAAAAAATTGTTACCTTGGTAACAAAACTGGTAGCAGCTAGCTAGCTAAACTGGTAGCAGATTAGCAAGCATTTGTTGGTGAAAATATTTTAGCTAGCAATTGAAATTGATACTGTGAATTAAGAAATGCCATTTTAAAAAAAACATAACCTATGTAATCATTATATTATCTGAATTTGGTTGGATAAATTTTTGGGAATTCTACGAATTAGTGTTTTATCATTTATAACTGAGTCTGGATAAGGCTACAAAGTGAAACTGTGTGCTAATAGTCTAAAGTAGTTTAAAAACTACTATAAAATACCACAGCTCACAGTTGAAATGGTTACCAGGTAGTTTTAATGCAGGACAATAAAAATTAATGGTATGAATGGAATTGAAACAAATTTAGTTTTAAAGAAACAAAAATACGGTTAAATACGGTTGTTAGCATTGGTGACATTTCCAGCTAGCAGTGTGGATTGATTGGTGCTTATAATGGTAAATATCGGAATAGTTACAAATATGGACTTGCTGTGAAAACATGTGAAGGAAAACTGAGACAGCTGTGTCTACAGATGGCTAAATTGGAATGTAGTTCATGGTTTATATGATTACTCGCTGCTTTCTTAACTTTGTGCTAAACTGATTTAAGTATTGAAATGAACACATTAAAACATAATTATTAGCCTGACAGGCATTTAGTGTGTGTCGAGTTAAACTTTTGATTTAGTAGCTTTTTAAAGAGATGGCTCTGTAATCTGTAATCACATCATTATGGTGAAGTAATCAGTAACAATGTTCAGTCACTGTTTTTAGTTTTAAGCAAGTCTGGCCCTATTTTTAGTTCCTTTTCCTGAGCGACTTCTACATACATAAACACAGCTCAGAAATGCAGAAATGTTTTCCTTTCTCCCCTCGCCTGTAAGGCGAGGGGAGAAAGGCTCCCTCCTGAATGCAGCCTGTTCACCTCTCATCTGGAGTTTGCATTTCTTCCTGACCTCACTTGGCTCTCTGCACGAGTCAGATTGCTCCTTTGACTTGCAGCAGCGCGGCACCCTTTCATGAACTTCCCCTGCCCTTTCGTTATTGGGCTCAGTCAGATGTGTCATGATTGGACAGGCTGTAAACGTTCAGTTTTACCAGCTTTCCCTGCGTTAATGTTTGACGTCTTGTACAGTGGGATTCATCCGCCACATTCCTGGGGAATTAACATGGACATCCTCCACCCCCACTGCTTCCTGTGCCTCTGAAACACAGGAAGTGGAATACTTAGCAGTCGATTGGCTGAGGAGGGAAAAAGTGATGGCTTGATACGAAACGCCAACATTGAGCTCAATACGTTGACTGAGAGTTTGAACAGCTTTTTAAAACTGATTACAGCTGCTGCACCAGACCTTTAACTAGACCATCTGAGGAGATGAGCAGGAAACTGAATTGATCATTTTACAACCTACTGCTTGGACAAAGATTTTTAAACTTTGTCTTCCAAATAGGACTGGAGAATATGGCTGAAGAACTTACCACAATATACACTTTCCATATCAGTCTATTGATAATTATTAAGTTTTTTAGTTTAAATACCTAAAATAATTACCAACTTGATTGCGTGACCTGTCCCCTTTTACCCAGTTTTCACTCCATTCTTTAGTTTTTTATTTGTAAGCAGTTATGAGGCAAACTGGGTAAACTTGAAACAGCTTCTGCGCAAGTTACTAAGCGGGCTGTTGCTAGGTAACCGAAGTTTGGGGAGAGCTTGAAACTGCCTGCTGCCCAGCAGGTTGTTGCTAGGCAACCGAATAGTGAGTGAGATGGTTGATTCCACCAGCCTAGCTTATCTCTGTGAGAGAACGGCTAAAGTCTTTCCTCTGCCTACGTTTCCCAGAATGCTGTGCGGCTCAGTGAATATTACATCAGATGTATTATCTATTGATACTGATCATGTGACTATCACGGTATACATTGTTATTTGTATGCTTATGTGAACACCAAGCACACTGGAGAAAGCTCCAAAAGGAGGAAGTGGACTACAGTGCAAGGCATTCTGGGTAAATGCAACCAAAACAAACATGTGAGTCTAGCGTTAGTAGGAGAAATGGCTTTAACAATGACAAGACAAAATAGTGAGTCTTTTCTTCATTGTAGAAACCAAAGTATGCACCTTTAATTTTTGATTAGAGTAGACCAATTTGTTTTTGTATTATCAATAAGATATTGATTTTGGTAACTTATTCTTTTTAAAACGCTTGCGAAGTTTAACAAATTTAATCAAAAGCAGATTTAGGTGCACAAACGTCGTCTTTTGATTAAAACCCACTGGATAGATGTTGTCACATTTCCCATGAAATTAAACGGAACAAAGTGGTTATTAAAAGACAAATGTTTGCTGTTGTACATAACATTATGCATTTTAGAACGATTTTAACTTTGCATCAGTGAAAAATAAAAACTCTCCAACATCTTTAACCACCTGGTCATGTTTAAATCATTCCAGGGGCTTCAAATGGCCTACAGTTACAGGGGTATGCTTTCATTTTACACTGTTTGTACTTTAGCACAACCGTGTCAATAGTTTACACACTACAGATGGTTCATCTTAAGCTGACTGACTGCTTGTGAAAGGAGACAAAGATCGGAGAGGAAGCAGAAGAAGATGATGATGATGGTGGAATGAGGAAGGAAGTGAGGTCTGAGTCGTAGAGAAGGATGCATCGAAGGGGGCTGGAGGAAGAGCATAGTACGCATTCCTGGCGTTGTCGCGCTGAGCAGAGCTGACGTAAATGCAGTGTGAAAAAGCCAGCCGTTTGATTTGTTCGGAGACGGGTAGAGTCTTCCGCACAAGACGGACGACAAAACATGTTTCTGCCGACTAATCGACCGGAGGAGGGAAAGTCACATCTGGAAAGGATTAATAGTAAAAGTATTCAGAAAATGTCTGCACTTAGCTTGTTTTATGTCCACAAATATCAGAGTCTGGTAGCAACTACTTACATTTACTTTAGTCACTTTTTTGAGTAAAATTTCGGGATTCTCTACGTACTGAATAAAAAACAAACATGTTTTAACCAAATATTCAGACACACTTGCAGTTTTTTTAGTTTCATAAGTTTTTGTTTTACTGAAAGAAATTGATTTAGAAGAATTTTCTTTTGTTTGATTTTATTTTTTGTTACTAATATGAATAATTGTCATTTTCGTCCTTAAAATATCCAATAATGTAATTTTTAAATATTAAATAATTTGATCAGTTACTTAATACATATAGTTTTTACCAAATACCTTTTTACTCTTGAGTACAGTTTTTGAGTACTCTGCCTGTTGTAACCAGTAAATGTTCAGTCACGTAGAGTTTTAAAGTGTCTCCTTTTTTTATTTGATTCCAGGAAGACTTCCTGCGTTTCCTCTTGCTTCAATCAGCCACAGAAAAATTCAGCTGATGACAGAAAACTGTTTTATTTAAACACACGGAGATGAACAACACAAATGAACTTTCTCTTTCGTTTTACTTGCCCAAAGCAGTTCAGATTTACTCTTAAAGGAAGATTTTTGATTTTCTATGGAGAGCCAGGAGTGCCAAATTACAGTAAATAATTTTTGAAATAATTAAATGTCATTAACTTATTAAACTTGAAAAAAATACAGAAATGTAATGAATTTAGTTTGAAATATGAATTATAGTATAGATGTTCCTGTGCTGAAGCACAAAATGAATAAATTTAAACAATATAAACTCAGTGGGCAGGATTAGGGGAGATCCTGACGTCTTATTAGAAGTTTCAAACAGCAAGTCAAAACAACTTCTTACAAGTTTGTACGACTGTCAATATTTTCACTGGAAGTGTGGAAACAACTTCAATAAATCATTTATTTAGTACAAACTCTGTCTGTAGCTTGGTCTGAAATAGTTCTATTAATTTCACCAGGCTTAGCTGATAGCCTCGCCCACTAGCTAACACCAGCTAACGCTTTCTCGTGAATTATTAGTTATTTTAGATCAAGGCTGGAGTTTCTCACCAAGAGTTTATTTGTAAATATATTGCAAAAATTTAAACATTATTGAAGCCGTTTCTGCGTTTTCCAGTAAAGATTTTGACCTCGGGCTGGGAGGAAGTTGTCGTTACTTACGGTTTGAAGCAGCCAATCAAACATCAGGTGTCTCTATAAAAGCAGCTCTGACCCTGCCCACTGAGATTGATGGACAAAGTTGACAGTTTTAATTCATTTATGATGTGCTTCAGCACATGAATGTTGTTATTTTTTAATTAAATCATTGCATTTAAATGAGACGCATATTTTAATTCCATGTATCTATTTCCAGCTTTATTAAATTAATGGCACTCTTCACCCTCCGTAGTTTTTCATGTACTGTTCTCGCTCTGGGTGGTATTTACCCTCACTGACTCTTCAGCTTATTGCCACCCTGCTGCACTCATTACCTTCTTAAGGAAGTTAAAAAGGTGGTAACTTTAACTTCAGTTTTTACTTCCTCCTTAAAAGCTCCAGAGCCTTTGTGATTCTGCATTCTTTGAAGGATTAATATTTCTAAGCTCTTAGTTTCCTGGTGAAAACAGTAAAAAGTAGTTGCTTTATTGAGCCTATTATCACAAAGTGGATTCAGTTCACCGGTGAAAAATCTTCTGCCAGATATTTAAATTATCTGGTCAAACGTCGTAACAACCAAACGGTCCGAGCGAAGAAATGAACGCGAGGTTTTTGCGGTGGACAGTGTCAACACAGTTATGCAACATCGGACTGAGAGATATGGAGTAAAGCTGCGTTGCCCAAGTCTCAGCCGGTTTCTGTTGACACACAGCAGCGAGATGCAGCCAAATGTTCTGGTGAAATATTCATTCTTGGTGGGGAAGAGGCCACAAATATGGCCGACGTGAGCTGGAGTCCATCTAAGATACGGGAGAGGGATGTTTATGCTGCGAACGCGGGAGGGCAGAGAACCCAAAAACTGTACGAGCAGAACTACTTCGACATGTTTACTCAAGTTAAATGTAGCAAGAAATTACTTAAGTAAAAACTATTGAGTAAAAAGTCTACTCAAGTAGTGAGTAACTGATCAAATTCAATTGTTTATCTTAAATTTAATATAATTAGACGGACCAAATTATACAGTAAGTGAGAATTTTGGTATTTTAGGATGACAATGACAGTAATGCATATAAATAACTAAAATAACAAAATAAAATGTTTCCAAATCAGTTTCTTTTAAGAAAAGACTTATGAAAATGTTCAACTTTTGATATTTATGAGTTAGAATTCCCACTTAACTTCATATTTTGGTTTAATTATTGATCATTTGATCAGTTACTCAGTATTTGAGTAGACTTTTTACCAAATACATTTTTACTTGTGTAAAAATATGTTGAAGTAGTTGAGAACAAAATAACAAAATCAGACAAGTTTTACAAATCAGTTTCTTTCAATAGAAAACTGATGAAACTTTTTAAAAAACTGCAGGAGTGTCTGTCTGGTGAATTTCTGGTTAAAACATGTTTGTTTTTCATTCAGTGGGTAGAAAATTGAGAAATTTTACTCAAGTAAGAATAGAAATACTTCATAATAAAATTACTCAAAGTATGGAGGAGTAAAAATACTCCTAAAAGTAATGTAAAAAAAAAAAGTTTCTCGTGTAACTGTAATTGAGTAAATGTAACGGGTTACTGCCGGACTCTGGTTTTTGGTGAGTGTTGTAAATTGCATCATTCAGGTTTTAAGCCATTTTCCCCTCCTCCTCGCTGATGTTGATGTAGACTAAACGCTCGCTGTGGTAATCGCAGCGTTTTGACCTGGCAGGACTCTGCGACCAACAAAGGCAGGAAGAGACATAAATGAATGGAGAAATGACCGCTTCAATTGACATTTAGCCTTTCCTCTAGTTTTTCCTCCCACCCTCATTTCCTTTCTCTCTTTATCGTCTAAACCTTTGAGCTGTGGAGAATAAAATGCTAATTTGTAAAATCTGGAATACATCATGTGAGCAGTAATGTGAGATTAGATATTTTGTTTTATGGGCCAAGTTTTATATTTTCCAAAAATGAAACGTGGGATTCAACTACTGTAGCATTTTTGGTCTGCTAGCTTGAGACATAAACGATTTCTAACTCTACGAGATGTTTGAAGGCATATGCATCAGATTTTTGCTTTTTTTAAAAAAAAACAACTTTTGGACAGTTATGATGTGTAACCGTGGCAACAAGGTGGTGTTTTCACAACCTGATGTCAAAAGCTGAAATAATACCCAAACTGCAACCCAACGTTGAAAAGAAGGCTTCATGCATGCAGAGAAAGAAGTTGTTCAAGCTGACTTTTACATTGGTCGTATTGGGCAGGGATCATGTCCCCTACGCCAGTGTCTCTATAACCATTCAGCCAGATAGATTCAAAGAGAAGCGGAAAAAGCTAATCATGTGGATTAGCTGGGTTTGCTAACAACTCATGGCCTCATCTGGGATACTGTATTTATTCCAACAATTTCCATTTATTATGAATAAAGTATTTTTGATTTGAATATACCAGGCATCAACCCTTGTGCAAATTGGATTATAGATGCTAATTATTAGCATCCTAATGCTATCATTGAATGGAAATCTCTTAAGTAGACATGTAGGGTGCCATGTAAGGCTGTGATACAGTGGTAATAGGCCTAGAAATGCTAGTAGTTGAATAATGCATGCTAATCTTTTGCTAATGGCTGAATGCTTGTAACCATCTGTCATTTGCATTGGTATTTTCTTTGTTCTTGTTGAATTATTTTTCCCAATAGTTCACAGTAGGATATTTGCCTAAACATGCTAGGTGTTCCCTTAATTGCTACATGCGTGCAAATCTTTACTGTCTTGCTGTTTCTTTTAAAGTAATTCATTTTGTGATTAGCCTTAGCGTTCAATATGGTGTAATCCAATATGTCATTAGCTTAGACATGCTAAGGGTTAGCTTCTCAATGCTACTGATTGCATTAAAAAGGTTAATCTTTAGCATCCTGATGCTAATAATCTGGTTTGTTGTTTCACTTGACATGAAAGGTGATAGCTTAATGCTAACATACAGTCCAGGTCAAATTAGTTGCTGGCTTGTGATTGGTCCCTGCCAGTTGCTTTATCAGAACAGCATGATGATTGGTCTGTTAAGAAAATATAAAGCTATTAGCCTCTTTAAATTGGACAATAATTTAAATGTTTTTAACTTTTCTGTTTGGTGTCAGCAAATGATCTGCAAATATAAAATTAAATCTGAAGAACTTCTAACATTTATATTTTTATTTTGCTGATGAAGGATGAATGTTCAGTTCAAACAGATGGTTGTAAACCGTCACTGTTTACAACCAAAGCTCCAATCAAGAAGCAGCTTGTTGCAGAAACGACCAGAATAACAGTTCAGACTTATTCCTGTTTGAAACAACTTGTATCTGGTTCAATTTTCTTTTCTGCACAGTAAAATGTTTGACAAGAGGAAACTATTTGTCAGATTAATCTGATGGGAACACCCAACCCTGATGAATAATGCAACCTTTACAGAAAATCCTTCCCAAAAATCTGCTTTAAATCCGAGCTAATTCAGACGAATTAAATGTCACATTATGACAACGTTCACTAGATCTTAAAGTCGAATAGTTAAAATCCTGTTTGTGCACCTCAAAAACACTAAGTCTTACCAAGTGTCTTTGGTCTGACTTCATCAGTTGTTTTCTGTTTTCTTTGCCAAGTTTTCACCACTTGTAGCAAGGGCCGAACAAACCACTTGAAGTTCCAAGTTGCACTTGAAGATACAAAAATGTGACAGACATAGAAAAAAAAAGTCATGTTGCCTTTTCTGGCTGCAGTGTTTTTATAAGGTTTATCTCCATATTTTCTCAGGCATTTCCCCTCCTGTTCTTCATCCTGCCTTCCCTTTTGTTTCTGTTTGCGGCTATATTAAGGCTCCTCAGTGAGCGAGGAAGCTTGTTGAAAACTGTCTGTGTTAAGTTGTTGACTCACATAATGGTATATCTGAGGGGCATTAGGCCGGCCAAGAAGTACACAGCAATTACGCCTGTGTGTGTGTGTGTGTGGGTGTGTGTTTGTGTTTGCTCCAGACTACCTGTCAGCACACGAAGCAGGAGCAGAGGCCCCCTCTGTTTCTGTGTTTGTGCACACATGTTAATGATCACCTGTCCAGACTTGAGGAAATAATGAGACCGGAGCAACCCCTGCTCTGCTGTGGGGCGTCAATCTCCCCGCTCTGAGTCGCCGCCGCTCCTCGTTTCGGCCTGAGTGTTTCTGTTTTGGAGGCTTTTTATTGTTTTTCTCTTCTCCTTCCTTGCTGTCTGAGTTGTGCAGATGTGAAATTGCGCCTGCCTGCCCGGTTGGGCCGCGGCTTGCGGGAGACGGTGTCCCATTCCTGCCCTGCTGCTGTACAGTAGCGAGCTGCAGATCCGGTTACGCCGCCGTCTGAATGGATCTGCAGGAACCCGGCTGTGAAATCCACACCGCGCTGAGAAAACACAAAATCTAACCAAGTATTTTGTTTAGTTTCTACTACCAATGTCTTGGTACACTTGAAATAAAACAAAACTAACTGATAAATGATCTTTTAGCAAGATATAGAAACTTGTTTTAAGTCAATAATTCCTCAGTAGTGATAAGTTCTAGTTCACTTGGCATATTATTTCACTTATCAATCCATCGCATGTTTTAGATCTGGAGATTTTGCCCATGCGCACAACACTGGAGGACAAAAACACGATTCTTTTACTCGCCATCCGTAGCGGCGCTGCAATGGTAGAACCGGTAAATAAAACTTGGAGATGTATGAATTATTAATTTAATCAGAAAAACCGTTGAACAACTCAAAACCACTTTTCCCGCTCTGTCGGCTAAGCTACACGCAGACTCATTGCCATAGCAACTGACAACGGCGCCACTTTGTTTCAGGATTCAATAGCAAAAATCACTCAAACATTTGAACATAAATGTTTAACATAAAGAACAGAACATTCAGTCAGTTACAGATTTATGTTTTTTAGGCTTGACGTTTGTTTTGCGATTATTAATAAGTGATGGCTGTGGTAGATTAGCTATTGCTGCTATTAGCTAAGCTAACACAGTGGTAGATTAGCTAATATAGAATATACTTTATTGATCCCCAAGGGGAAATTGCTTATTTGTTGAAAGCTACTCCATCTTAGGTAATACATGCAAAGTTTGTTAAATATATATATACCTAAGAAACACCTGCTCTACTGATGATCTGTCAGAGTTGGAGTTTAGGTCACTTTTTTATATTTAAACTGAACCAAAATACTGAATTCCACATCACAAATACATGTTAGCATTGTCATAGTCAAGCTAGCATAACTTAACTACTTTGCTCTCCTCTGCTATTTTTTTCGTAAAACTTTTTCCTGACCTTTTTATCTAGTTGTCGTAATGTTGACAATTGGTAGCAAAGCTATGATAACATGGGGGAAACTTTTATCAGTGAAATAATCTGCCAATGGAACAGGAACTTTTTCATTAATAAGTTAGTATTGATTTCAAACAAGCTTCTATTTCTTGCTGAAAACTTATTTGTGAGTTAGTTTTGTCTTATTTTAAGTGTACTAGGATATCTGCATTAGAAAATAAACCAAAACACCTGATAAGATTTTGTGTTTTTGTACACAGACCTTTTAGATTTAACAATAACCAGATAATTACAGTAAATTTCTGTTAAAAAAATTGTAATTTGTGGTGAAATAAGATGAAACATTATTAGTAATTTGTTGTGTGTTTCACAGCACAGCCCTTTATTTAATCTAAAAAAGAAGCTCTGCAGCCGGACCGGACCAGACTCCTTGTCTGAAGCTGGACTCCTTGGTTTTGGCCCGGCCCGGTCTGGTGCAGCGGCAGATCCAGTCCAACTTCCTTGAGGTTGTTCCTCCTGCCAAAACGTCCACATATAAAACTTTTACTGTCGCTGCCGTTCTTGTTTTTACAGTTTTCAAATTCCTCGATTTTGGTTTCAGTGTTTTCTCAGAGCTGAGCTGCTGCACCATAAAAACGGTGCAGAAGTTTGATTTTAAATCACTTTTAGGTCACAGTTAGTGGTCAGTCTCATCTGCTTTTTCTCTTATTCTGGAGAGTGTGTGTTTAAAATAACACACAGACAGGCAGTAGACTAAAGAAGTTGGGATCCAACATGGAACTTACTCTAAATGTTGCCTTATGACGTTTATCTGTTGAATCAAAGAACATTTTATGCCTCAGTGATTCACAGTGCTGAGGTTAAAGGCTTGGAAATTCTTTTACAAATTATCTGGTGATTAAAATTTGACTCTTAAAAAGCAAACAAACAAAAAAAGATATTCATCTCCACTTGCTAAGTAGTAAGTAGGGCTTGAATTGATTTATAGAGGAATATCTGACTTATAATTAGGGCTGAAATGATTAATCAGATTAATCATCATTAATCAATCATTGAAATTAGTTGTCATGTAATTTAGTAATTGATTAATCGTTAACTGGAGTATACAGACTCAAAAAAAGACAATTTGCTAAAACAACAACAAACTCATGTAATTTAGTAATTGATTAAGCTGAAACTATAGAAATATGCATAAATTTTACATTTAAGATGGAGAAAAAAATCTTTCTCTGTATCTGCTGAACCCAGAATTTCTAAAGTGAAAGTTTTAAGTTCATCCGGTTTAAATTCTTTACAAAAACATCTGTTAAGCACCTTTTGTTATCCAATTATCAATTGATTAATCAAAAATAATCAACAGTCAAGCTCTGCACTATTAATGCGGAGTGGAGCAGAAGTGTTGGGAATATTTTTTATCTGCAGATTCATGCTTTGCTACACATGAAAACGTTCTCTACAGGAATGCTGTTGCTGCATTTTAGGAAACAATGTCTTTTTTTTATTTCAGAAATTTGTTTTGTATCTTTTAATGTGTTTCAAATACAAAAAAGCTTAAGTGGTCAATAAGAAATCAGCAGATTTTGCCAATTTTATTTGATTAAAATACTTCTGTTAGCTTATAAATCGCTGAGCGGCTTAAAGATCTGCTGCTGTTGTTGTATCAAACTTGGAGTAAACTTCCAGAAAACTGCAAAACACTGACATCCTAAAATCCCATCTGTGTAATGTTGCTTTTGAACCATAATAACTGGAACATTGACCAACATATTTGACGTGTATTGATGATTTTAATGACGGTACTTGACAAAATGTTTTACTGGTTTTACTGTTGGTGACTGTAAGATGTTTTTATGTTTTCATGATGTAAAGGTGCTGGACTGTGCTACAAAAATGAACTTGATTTATTTTGAAATTGTTTCTGAATTGAATCATGATCATAAAAATCAGAATCAAATTGCTGGACTATGGAAAATGTCGTCCATTAAAGAGGAACATTCCCCAAAAACATGGAGTTCCCACGCGATTCCTGACTAGACGAGGTGCTGCTGATGATTTTTAGCTTTTCATGATGCAACGCTGAAATTTGCAACACAAACTAACTTGAGTGATTGATCGACGGGCTCCAGAGACGTCGGTTGCTGTTTCTCACACCTCCGCTGGCAGCTGGCGGCTGGTTAAACTGGTTCCCAGTGGGGCAGGCGGGTGCAGACCTGCATCCAGGTGAGCTCAGAGGAGGAGGAGAGTCAGTTGGTGGCAGATTCCCTCAGAGGACTAGCCTGAGCGCTGCAGGGCCTCAGAGCACCATCCAGCGCAGAGGATGCGCTCCAACAGGTAGCTGCTGCAAGTCGCATTCCTCAATGCGACTTGCAGCAGGTGATGTCACAGCGCCGGGCCCGGTGCCGGGCGGGCTGGTGCCATCCAGTTTCCTGTGAGCCGTTCTGAGGGTTTTATTTTAGCCGTTTGCACAGAGAAATTAAAGCAAAGTGAAGTTTAAAATAAAGTGGAGAGTTAAGAACAGAATTATTTAAGTGATTAATTATTCTGATGATTAATCGATTAAAATCTGAGTTCCAGGGACCCAGTAGAAGCTAAACGCATGGATGAGTTTGTCTAAATGTAGCTGGCACGTTAGTGACTTAGTGCTGGAAATGTTTTCTAGGTGACAGAAGGCCGTCTTTGTAACCGTCTTTATGTGGCTGTGGATGTTCAGGTCAGAGTCCATCACTACGCCCAGATTTCAGGCCTGATCGCTACTTTCTGGTTTCCTTCTGGGCTGAGTCGGACCTGCGTTTGAAGGAGTTCTTGTGGCGAAACGTGTCGCAGTTTGTAGTCAGTGCAGGCGGCTAACTGCTGATGAGCTCATCGGTGTTTAACAGGGAGGAAAAACGGGCGTGTGATCCACAGAAAGCACACACCCTCTCTGCTGCCGTCATGAGAAGATCTCCAAGCAGTTGTGCAACAGCAGCTTTCAACCTGGCTCATTCTTTCCAATCTTAGAAGGACACACCCTTATCTCTGTGGGTGTGTGTGTGTGTTGGGGGGGGGGGTGTATGGGTCACTAACACACATGCGATATGTGTGCAGCCTGAACATGGCGGATGGGTTGAGAAATTGGGTGTGGGACTAATTAGTGAGTTTCAAGCATGTGGCTGGTGTGAGTAGGTGGTTGGATTTTTGTGACTAGAGTACATTCCTGCTCAAGGAGTGTGTGAAGTGTGTGTGACGGACTTTCAGGGGTGTGTGAAGTGTGTTTTTCTGCCTGGTTTTGTCTCTTTAATCTGATATCAGTCTTATCTGTAACCTTTGACCCCATCAGATCAGAGAGGAAGTGGATTAGGGGTCAGATGATTTGTTTTAGACTAAACGCACGATCCCAGAAGGATTTATGGTTGTTTTTAGAAAAATTAGGAGATCCCAACTTTTCTTAAAAAGAAAAAAAAAAAATTTCACAAAAAATTTGTTCTGATACGATTTAGTTCCACATGTTCTCAAGCGTTTTATTAAACTTTTGCATCATTAACGTCAAACATGCATCATAATTCTGCACCAGAAGAATAAGCGGTAAATGTGGGCGTAAACAATGTCTGAAAATTAGAACTATGAAATTATGAAGGCAGGTTGTGTCAGTGAACGCATCACAGTCTCTGAGCTCTGACTCCACAGGTTTCTCTACAGAAGCTGCAGTAAAGGCTGTTTCCGTTCTCGGCTGACTTTCCACTTTGGGGTCGCTAAAACAGTCATGTTGATCTGTAAATGATGAATCAAGCAACAATCTTAGTTTTTTCTGTTTTAGCATCATGACTAGAGCTGCCACAAAAATTTTTTTTTGAGTAATCGATGATTCTGGCGAGTAATCGGTTAAAAAAAGCACATTTTGCTCATTTTTCTTTTAACCACTGAAGTTTTTTATGTAAGCTCAAAAATGGATTAAAAGATGCATTTAAGCAATTCTACCGAAGAGGATTAGGGCCACCGAAAAAAAAAATTCCGACTTTAAAGTCAGAATTCTGAGATTAAAGTCAGAATTATTTCTTTTATTTTTTCAGTGGCCCTAATCCTCTTCCGTAGAATTGCTTAAATGCATCTTTTAATCTATTTTTGAGAAGCTCAGAATCTCAAAATTCTGACTTTAATCTCAGAATTCTTTTTTTTTTTTTTCCGGTGGCCCTAATCCTCTTCCGTACAATTCAGTTCCTTTTCAAAATAAGAAAATAAACATTTAATTTAAGATCAGGCCTTTCTGCTTGAGTTGGCATCAGTACAGAGAAGCAAACGGTGCTTAACAGATTTATTTCAATATAAAAAATACTGAAACAAACCATATTAAGCCAAAACTGCTACTTGAGAAGTTCAACAATGGATGGAAGACTGAACTTTACAAAAATGTGTTTAATTACTGCTCTGTTTCAGCAAATGGCCTTTTTTAAGTTTGTATACTTCACTTAACAATAATTACTAAATTAGTTGATTATTTCAATAATCGATTGTGATTAATCAGATTAATCGTTTCATGATTCTGTGGAATCTGTGCTTTTAGCATCTTGTGAGGATAAAATCTGTGTCCCAACTAGGCCTGTCACGATAGCAAATTTTGCTGAGCGATTAATTGTCTCAAAAAATTATTGCGATAAACGATAATATTGTCTGAAGATCTTTTTACACCGATTTAATGGAAATGACGTAATAATGCATGTGATTTCCTGCCAAAGATAGATACACTTTATTTTCAAAAGAATATTTAACACTGGAGCTGATAAACAAAAGAAACAAAACAACCAAAAACAAAAATAAAATTGATTCTCAGTCTCCATTAACAAAAAATGTACTTGATAAAACCTAAACAACATAAAGCCAAAGTGGAAATAAATACTGCATTCAACCAAAAGAGGGCAGATTATGAAGTCTGTATATTATGTTGCCCTTCAGTAATAATTAGATTTAAATAGAGAAGATGGGCACATCGACTACCTGATGCAATAGTTCACACTACATGATTTTTTGCTCCTATTTTTCCCCTTACAACAATCTTAGAACGTTGGTCTTTCTAAGATTGTGTGGTGTGTTACGGATCGTCGTTGCCGCTCCGATCCAAATCAGGGGTTTTCCCCGACTGGGATCTTAACGCAGCCTGTTGAATGTGACAGGCAGCCAATCAGAAAGCGTGGATTCTCCTCGTGTTTTCTGAGGGGACATTACAGAGTGGAATCCCAAACAGCTGATACAGCGCAACCCGAAGTCCAGCGGACATTGGAGATGATATGTGGAAACAACATTAATGTTTATTCAACATGCAAAGAATATAGAAATGACAAGGGGAGGAGTTGGAGCGAAATTGCTACCGCAGTTGATAAACCCAGTAACTTTTCAGCTGTTCTTCGGTAACGTGACGTAAATAGGTTCTAATGATTTTCATTCAGTCAGGACTGACACTGGCCACATGCATTGCAGGTAGATTGTAGTAAAGCATTGATTAATGTCTGGTTTTAAAATTAGTTCACGGGACTTGTAGCCATTATTTTGTGGCCATTGTTGGACACCACACCGCAGGACCGAACCCGATCGAACCGTTATACCTAGCATTTCTGTCGGGTAATGACAGCTCTAAGATCGTGTCGTGTGCGCTGGGCTTTACACTAAGGAAATGAGGAAGGAGGATCAGTGGAGAGCACCGGAGTTGAGCCTTTTTCATTCGGTGTCATCAATAGAAAGAGAAAAAGGCCGGAAGAGACGATAATGCCGATAATTGAAATGATGTCGATAGTTTTAATTTATCGTACGATTAATCGATTTATCGTTTATCGCGACAGGCCTAGTCCCAACGTATAAAACCGAAGCTATGGAGAAGCAGGAAAAATAAAAACACCACTTTGCTACCTTTTTATTTTAGAAACGCCCTCGCAGAGGTTTGACCCAGTTTCATCAGAACCTTAAATGCCATGTGAAAGATTTTTTCCTCTTCTTCCTCTCTACAAATTTAGCCTCTGCAGCTGTTAAACCCAGCAGACGAAGTCCTGTGACCTGCAGTTCATTGGTCCACAGCGAAGCAGCTTAATGCTGCTGGAGGAACTTCAGGTGTCTAGTTAAAGTTCACTGATATGGAAAACAGCCAGAAGTAAATGATTTTGTGAGGCGGTTACAGCCTAACGGAAGCAACGGTTACGTAAGAGCTTCACCCTCTAAACCGTCTTAACCCTCGGATCCAGATTTTCTGTCCTTCATCTCGTTATCCTTGGCTGAGGTCGGAGGTCACGGTGCCGACACTCGGTCAGGTTAAACAGGATTCACCGGTTAACTCTCCTAATTCAGCCTGGAGCCGATTAAATCTAACAGGAAGTGAACATGAGCAGAGCCGGGCGTTTTCAGCGGGATTGGCCGTCATAAAGCAGATGGATCACATGACGAGCTGCGTATGAGGGATGAGGGCATGGTAGGGTTAAAGGTCGCAGTCACATGCTGCACCTGATGCTCAGCTCTCCTCCTTCTGCTGACCCAAACGGGCCAAAGCAGAACAAAACACGGCAGAAAATCAGAGTTTTTCCTTCATGTTTCACTTGCAGCCACAGATCCAGAACGGGACGGATGATGAGATTCAGGATCTGATGGAAACATGTCCGCCGTTTGGGATCGCCCTGCAACATGTTGCGCCGACATGCAGCAGGTCTCCACCTGTCTGGAGTTCTGCCAGAAAACAAAAAATTACAACGGCAGCTTCAGCAGAGATGCACTTGGGGACAGAATCACATGTTTTTGGTGAATGTAGCTCTTTAATGGACGACAGAAATGCAAGTCTGCCAGTGTCTAGAGATTTGATTCAGAAACCATTTTTAAATCAAGTTTGTGTCACACATTTCAGCAACTTTACATCATCATTAAAAGGGTTTGGTTAAGGGTCTGGGTTTTTCTTAAATAAAAAATATCTGAATTATTGCGAATACATGCAGAGGGGGAATTGATGCATGATGTACAATATACTTGCAGAGATGTATGACTAAAAATGGATTTATTTTTTTTATTTTTAATCGCCCCGCAAGGGGTCTTTTTTTGTGGGCTCTAGTGTCCCTTTTTCAAAGTAGGCTGACAGGAAAGGGGGAAGAAGAGGGAGGAAGACGTGCGGTAAACGTCGTCGGGTCCGGGAGTCGAACCCGTGACAGCCGCGTCGAGGCTACGTTTTGCCTGAATGTGGGTCACGCTAACCCCTCCGCCACCACGGCACGCCCCTCAAAATGGATTTTTGAGTCGATTCAGAATTTCCAAGATTAAGAGTTTTGATTCTCTATAGAATATTGATTGAAGTGAACTCTAAAGGTCCTAAATGTTTGGGTTTTTTTAAGAAAGGACAAAGTTTTGATGCATATCATCAATTCCTGACACCTTGGAGTTCAGCGCTCTAAACAGTACAAACGATCAATCAGCTTCCAATTGATCGCCAAAAAAAGTAGCTTAGACAATCCACAACCTTTTGAAAAAGCTGCCAGAAATCAGTAATTTTTTTGAGCAGCAGTCAGAGAAACACGGTGACATGGTGGAGGGACTGTTGATCCAGTGTGGGAGCAGCTCTGCATGTTCAGGCTTGTTTGGCTTTAACGGAAATCACTGCAGCGCCTCAGAAATGTTGCTCTTACAGTAAGGCGCTGTTGCGTCTGCACAGGAGGCTTCATAATGGCTGGGTGTGTTGAGCGGCTGCAGGGAGGCTGAGCTCCACTGGGTTTGGTACGAACGCTGATGTTGGACGAAGCGAAGGACAAAGGATCTGCTCAATGTGGCCTTCAGCTGCAGGAAAACGAGCCTTAACACGTCCCAAATGTTCTTATGCATACATGTAGGAGTTCACAGGTAGATCTGGCTACAAATGCAACACTTTAACTAAAGGCTGAAACGATTAATCGTGATTAATCGATTATTGAAATGGTCGTCAACAAATTTAGTCATCAAAAAGATGAAAAGCTGACTTTACTGCACCCAAATCAGCTTTTATTTCATTTATTAAACTTGGCTGAATACATTTTAGCACAGAAACGAATAATCGGATAAATTGTGATTAATTGATTATTTGAATAGTTGTCAAAATAATTGTCATTGATCAAGTGTTCACTAAAGAAATATGTTGCGTTTTATGCAATAAATAGTTCATCTTATTTATAAAAGAGGAATCTATTTACATATTTCTATGTATTTTTAATATTGCATACAAAAGCTTAAGTTGTTAAATATAATTTCAGCAGAATGTGGCAAGCTTTTATCTGATTAATCGAATATTTTAATGATTAATCGATTTACTAAAATTGTTAGTTGCCTCCCTACTTCAGCCATGAGTGGAATATGTTGAACTACTTCATCTTGATGTGTGAATGTTGCAGGAAACTGTTTCTGCTCAGCAAAATTCAGATCAAAATGAAGTAAAAAGTAAATATTCTGCATAAAAACAGGGATGTATGAAAATCTCAATGTTGGTGAGATCCAAGAAATGAACCAGAAAGCATTTTTCTTGATGATAAATGGGAAGTTTTTAACAACTCCAGCGCGGTGATTAATGCATCTTCACCGATTGTCTTCAACTTCCTGTCACTGCAGTGCCACTTCCTGTTGCATGGTTGACGTTTCTGCACGCCTGAGGCGGGCGGACCATTGTCCTGCCACCGCTGCCCACCGAAAATCCCTCCACCCTCCTCTTTCTCCGGCCGCTCGCAGACGGAGGGGAGAGAGGCTGGACTGTCAGCCCGTCTGGGGGAGGGGTCTCACACACACACACACACACACACACACACTTTGGGCTGAAGGGTGCTATTATCCAGCGGGCTCAATGGGCGCTTTGTGCCGCCGGCCCAGGGGGACGGTGGGCAGAGGGGTGGGTCGGCCAGCAGCACCCTGTCATAATGTTTTTCAACAGGAGAAATTACAAACATGGCAGGGGGCGAAGGTGTTTTTATTCTGGGAAACCAAACCCAAACAGTAAATGAGCTTTTTAATACGGAGTGTTTAGCAGAACGGTTCTGTTTGAGTCAGAACGGTTCTGTTTGAGTCAATCAGCTGTTGGTTATTATAAAATAATGTCTGCATGTCTGGAGTCGTGATCTAACAGCTTCCTGGTTGGTTTTGTTGGTTTGTTACTTCATTGTGGAGAATCTGCTGCTGGTTGAGGTTCTTGTTCTGTTTCTGACCCGGTTTGGGTCACATGGGGTCCCTTCAACATTTTTTATGACATTTCTTTGAGCAACCTGTTCCCCTCCTGGCCTGTGGGGGTGCTGCACCAAGAACCACTGAAGGAAAGGACACAAAAACCTCTGAAGACACTGAGAGCAACTTCCTCCTTCATGAAACAAACAAAAATGGAGTGGGGTCAGATTTTAGTGGTTGGAGGATTTCTCTTTTGTCTTTGGTAAAAAACAAACAAAAAAAAACAACACGAACAATTTCTTCCTCTAAGTATGCTAGGCTAATACTGCTAGCTTAGCGTTTTTGGTTGTATTATCTAACATTTGTAGCTCTAGAGATGTTTTATTTATCTGGACTAAGGACAAAAATTATTCTTTATTTAGACTACTGGCTGAATATTTGGTTTACACTTTTAAATCTAAACTAAAATTTATTTTATTTTAAGCTGGAATAAAAGCTTTTGTCTCTTCTGTATTTTAGATCTCCCTGTGTTTCTGCTGTAGTGTTACTTTTACAAGCTTTTCTATTGAAGCTTTAAATGTTTTAAATGGAGAGGAAACTGGCGTTTGTCGTGTGTTTTGGCGGATGGATTTTATTTTTGAATCGTGGCGTGACGAGGCTCCGGCCGTTCCACGAGCTGCCTGAAAATAAAATGAGTTAAAACACATTTTTTCAGGAACCATACAGATGTTTTTGTTTACTAGATTACCAATGAAACCTTCTGGATGCGTTTACTTCTCTGCAGTGGCGTTTCTGTTGGTTTATTGTTTTTGTTCAGCTTTATCGTTTCTGTTCCCTCTGTTCCCTCTGTTCCCTTCACTGGTGTATTGGGGTCATTATAGACAGGAAAGAAATAGAGTAAATGTAAAACTACTCGAAAAAATTTACAGAAAAAACACAAACATTTCTGAGATTAATCCAAAAATGTTTGTATTTTATAGCCAATTTTCAACTTTGCCAGAGATTTGCTCCTTTTTATTCTTACTTGTTGTTTCCTGAAGTTGGTTAAATGTTTTTCTCAGAAGTCAGATTGTTGTCGTAAAATGTGTGAAATCAAGAGGATAATTTTTATTTTAATTTTATTTTTTTAGACATTCACGGCGTGGTGCAACTCCCACCTGAGGAAAGCCGGGACGCAGATCGAAAACATCGAGGAAGACTTCAGGGATGGACTCAAACTGATGCTGCTGCTGGAGGTCATCTCAGGTCAGTTCTGCCGGACTGGGGACCGGTCGGTGGACGGACCGGTCGGTGGACGGACCGGTCGGTGGACGGTCTTTTCAGTGACAGTTCCTGCTCCATCCAGAAAACCTGGAAGTTGCTTTAGGAGCTTCCAGGTTTGGAAAGAAAAATAGTTGGAAAGAAATTCAGTTCCATCAACAAATGTCCAGTCCGTCCAACTGTTTCTTGCTGTTTGTCTGTCTGTCCATCTGTTTGTCCGTCCATCTGTCTGTTTGTCTTTCTTAGTCCATCTGTCTATCAACCATTCATCTATCCAACCATTTATTTGTTTGTTCATCCTAAAGTCCATTGGTTTTTCCATTTGTCCACTCATCCATACATCGTTTCTTTTCCTGTTTGTCCATCCATCCGTCCGTCCAACCATTTGTCTCCATTTGTCCAGCCGTGCGTCCATCCATCATGTCTGTTTTTCCAGTTCATTTGTGGGTCTGACCTCCATCTATCCATCCTTTCAGTCTTCAGTTTCTCCATGTTTAAACCAGGATGGATGGATGGATGGATGAACAGTATTCCCAGATGATTTGTGTTGGACTCCTAAACTTCCTGAGGCAGTCTTTGGAAACCAAATTGTCTTCAGTCAGAGGCTTCTTCAGATTTGCTGTATCACAGACTGCTACAGGAGATCTTTCCTGCCAGCAGCCATCTACAAAAACTCTTTAAAGAATCTGAGTTAATGAGCTAAAATAACATTTATTTTTCCTCTGGGATCAATAAAGTATTTTTAATCTGAGAAATGTTCAGATTTCTGCCAGTTCTTCCTTCGACAGCCTGGAGAAGTTCAGAAACCGTAGCAAACCTGCGGCTTCCTCTCTCACATTCACTTCATTTTTGAGTGATGCCGACGTCGCCGCGGTAACCTTAGCCTCCCTGACGGAGCGACTGTTCTGCTGAGTGTGCGGAAACGCGTCCTCACCCCCCCCTCCTCTGTGTCTGCAGGCGAGCGGTTACCGAAGCCGGAGCGAGGCAAGATGAGGGTCCACAAGATCAACAACGTGAACAAAGCGCTGGACTTCATCGCCAGCAAGGGAGTCAAGCTGGTGTCCATCGGAGCCGAGGGTAAGAAAACAAGATGGAGGTCAGGGGGCGTTTAGGAACTGCTGGAACCAGTGAAATTCACTGGGATGATTCTTTGTTTACATCCAGAACCAGCTGATAAATGATCCTGGGCCGATGATAAAACGGTTTGATAATCAGTCGGAGATAAAAGACAGAGAGACATGGTAGTTTTAATACAGCCGACGTCCAAATGCTGCGTTCAGAGTCGGCTCAGAAAAGTCACATTTTTACTGCAGTCTGACTGGAAACATGTTGGTCCATTTCTGTATCTGACTTAAGGCAGATTTAACCATACGGAGGACCAATAATGCCCACAATAAGACACAAATATATAAATTGTAGTGATGAGTTAATCGCATTTTAATCAACAAAATAAGCAACATTTTCAATTCAAAGAAACTTTTTTGCTGCTTAATTATTGCATAAACAGAGAAATGAGCCCATCAACAAAGATATTTATTTTTAATCCATTATTCAACCAACAGATTGAAGAAAAGTTCATCTTTCCAGAGTTTCAGAAGCCCTGATCATTCAGAGAGCTTCTTTTGTGATGTTGACCGTAGACGAATACATTAGCGTTAGCTGCTACATGTTTAGCATTCAGATGCTATTTTAGGCTTGAGTAGCTTCGCTAACAGGCTAACTCCTTTTAGCACAACTTGAAAAAAACAGTCTTATCCAGCGTCCAATCAGATCATTTTGAAGCAGAAATTAACCCACAATGGGACGAGAGAAACGGCTACGTCGTCCATCGCTGCTGTTAGTGGATGTAGGTTGTGCGTCAGTTTTACAGCCGTACCAGAAACATGCAAATACAAAGGTTCCCCTCTGAACTTTTCTTTATCTAAAAAAAGCAATTAATTGACATTAATGCAATAAAAAAAAGTTTTTAGTTTGATCTAAAACTAAAAACTAAAAAATTGCTATTTATCAGTCAATAAAAGTAGTTTTTGCACTTCATAATATTTTTATAGCATTAATTTCTCCTTTTTATTTTTCTTTACTGAGAAATATTTAGTTACTAAAATAAATAAATCAGCTTTACGTTAATTTCTATCGTCCTGCAGGTAAAATGAGGGTGATATTTTTCACAATTTTAATCATATTCACTTTAGTTTTTCCATATTTCCTATTTTCTATATACATTTTTCTACTATTTATATTTATTTTCCATTACAACTTCTTCTTCTGCTGCATCTTGGATCAACTTGTTGACAAGTAAATATGCAAGAGTTTTAGTCTGTGAAGATAAATATGCATAAAGGGATGTTATTCAAATTAATTTGATCATGTCTTTTTCTCTATTACTACATTTACCTTAATACAGAAACCCAATAATTTCTGTGTCCAGCCTTTTATCCTGACATGTTGGTTAAATGTCTCGGCTGCGTGATGCCACAGATTCAGAACCGGGCCGCCTCGTCACACTGAGGTCATTGTGTGTTTAGCTAGTGGACGGCGACCTTTCTCCCACTCTGCCAGGACAACCATGACATTCCTGCAGCATGATGCAGCCGATACTGAAACAAAAAACATAAATAAAAAAAAAATACATGGCTGCCCATCCTAAACTTTGAGTCTGGCCTTCTGTGAAAGCAGCCGGCTAAAGGTCATCAGCTGGAAAACGGGCTGAGAAAAAATGCCAAGATGACAGCTGGAAGCCAGAGGAAGGTCCACATCTGCGTTTGAGCCGCTGCAGTTTCAGTCCAGTTGCTGAAACTGAAGGAATGCGGCTTGGAGAGGAATTTAAAGCATGAAAATTGACAGCAAACCTGAGGAATGTAGACGCAATGAGGAGTATTTGGGTTGAGTTCACAGGTGACGGGTGATGGTGAGAGCGCGCCCAATAAGCTGCGATGAAACGGGTGAAGGCACGAAAGGATTGTTTGAACTATGACTGGAATCCGAGCCAAACTACCAAACTACACGCCTGCTTTCTAACAGCCACTGCAGGGAAACCCAGGATAACACGCTGCAAATCAGCCACCTGGTTCACGAGTTCCCCCTGCAGACGAAACATTTTTATCTGTTAAAAACTGTTTAATCTCCTCTGGGGTTGCAACGGACAATTATTTTACTAATTGATTATTCTAACGATTAATCAATGGGATTAAAGCCTTAAATTGTTTTTTTTGTCTTTTTGTTCAACCTCTCAAGGTTTTATATACAATAGAATACTTTAAAACAATGAGAATAAATATTTTGATTGCTTTTAAATAAGAAAGAAATACAGCAGATCTGTCTGTCACGATAAATTTTGCTGTGTGATGAATTATTGCGATAAACATTATTGTTTTGATACCATTTTTAAGTAACATAATGATAATGCAAGGACATATTCCCAAAGATCAATAAACTTTAAATTCTAATGCACATTTAACACTTGAAAAGGAAGAAATTTTAAATATCCAAAATAAGTGAGCAAAACAACAGAATCAACAAATAAAATTATTTATGAGCCTAAAAGTCTCATTTTAAAAAAAAAAAAAGTCTAGTTGAAACCAAAATATCAAACATTTTATAAATGTTTGGTATTTTGTGCAAAATGGAGACTTTTGTCATCCAGGTTTTGGTAGAAAGAGAAACTATAAATAATGAAAATAGAATTTGAGCTCATTTTAATTTATAATGTGATTAATTGATTTATTGCTTATTGCAACAGGACTATAGTTTAGTCAACACTTGATTATTCCTATCAGAAGTTAAGCTCAACCATTTCTGCTGGAAAACATTCTGCTAAAACGATTAAAACTTCAATGATTAATCATGATTAAAAGATTATTTAAATAGTCAACAACTTTAGTAATCGATTAATCATTGGAGGATAGACTCAAAAAATAAGCTGTTTGCAGAAACATTGAGTTGCTCTTAAGCAAAAACTGTACAAAAAGTACAAACATTTTTGCATTTAAGATTATTAAACGCATCATCTTTGTCTGTAAATATTTTCAACCCAGAACTCAAGTAGCTAAAGTTTTTTTAAAAAGAATTTGTCTTTTTAAGTTTGGGCTTAATTACAGCTCTGCCTGTGGCAGGTTTTCATCCGTATACTCCAGTTAACAATCAATCAATTACTAAACTGGTCTCCGATTATCTTAATCAATCAATCACGATTAATCTGATTAATCGCTTCCTAGATTTGTTTAATCTTGCTAACTGTGAAGTGTCCAACGTCTTTGTGCAGAAATCGTTGATGGGAACGCCAAGATGACACTGGGAATGATCTGGACCATCATCCTCCGCTTCGCCATCCAGGACATCTCTGTTGAAGGTACGGCAGCCTGGAGGGTTCAATCCGGGTGAACGACAAAACAAAAAAGGAATTAAAGCTCATCAGAAGCTGCATCAGTCATATATTTGAAAATATTCTGTTCTTTTCTTTTTGCTTCCTTCTCTCCTCCTGTTGACATTTGGTCAGGTTTTGCTTAAACTCTTTCCCTAAATTAATAAAATCTAAATAATGTAGAAATAAATCAAGCAATCACGAGCAGGAGAAACACTCTCCAACTCCTCTGCTGCTCGTGAGGGTTTAATTTATTCATTTTTTAACCTGAGCAGTAGATTTCACACATAAATGCAGATTTCAGAGCTTATTGTGCAAAGCAGAACGAAAAACAAGCTGTTCCCACTCGCACCGCGAGGTGAGAATCGGTGGAGAAAAGCAGATCTGACCTGCATGGCGAAGCAGAATACTATCTGCTGATGTTTCTCTCATTAATGCACTCAGAGGGGAACATGGTGCCTATTTCACACACAGCTCAGGGTATTTTATGATCATGTTAGCAGACGGATCCCACCGATTATCCAGTCTGTGGCGCTCATCGCTTGGTGCCCCGGTACAGGAAGTATCATGATGTGGGATCAGCTTTGGGAAGACGTTGCTAACTGGTGAAAATGTGAATGTTTCACTCCGTGAGAGCCGATGTGACAGCATGAAGAGATTTTACTGGATAAAAATGAAGTCGATCATTTTTAATCCATTTCAGCAGCAGGTCTTTACCAAAACTCTTGAAGTTGAGACAAAAGTCAAATTTTTGAATTTTTTTTTAAACTCCACCCACTTCTCTCTTATCTGCTTCTAGGCCACGCCTCTTCTACCTCTGCTGTTTTTCTTGTCTTCAAGCTTTGTTTTAGTTTTCATCCAGCTCTGCTCCATTTGCACTCTGCTGTTTTTAATTACATAAGCCCTGCCCCTTTCTTTCTTTGTGTTTTAGCCCCGCAGTATTTTATTACTTACAAATCTTTGTACGTCCCACCTCTTCTTGTTGTGTATGAACTCTTTAAATCCCGTCTTTTTCTATGCCAAGTCTTTGGGTTATAAGTTTCACCTATTTTATTATTTTTACTTTTTTTTTGCTTTTGTAATTTAGTTCAAGTTTTAATTAACTTTCTGCTCTTTTGGCTCCACCTATAAACCCTGCTCTTTCCTTTCTTTAAGCCCGCCCCGTTTCCCCTCTGTTGATATCTTCTATAAGCCCCGCCTCTTTTGTGTTTATATTATGTAAGCTCCGCCCTCTTCTCAGCTCGTTAGCATTTTCATTTAGTCTCATCCCATTTTCCTTCTGAGCTGTTTTAGCTCGGTTTACAAGCCTAACTATTAACTTTTTCTTTTTTTCCTCTGATAGACTGATTAATTTCTCCTTGGATGTGATTAATGCTTCCTTTAGTGATGTGAATAATAAGAAAATAAGGAATGTTTTTTCGGTAGAATAGCTACTACCATTTTTCCGTCTATATAACATTGAGTGATTTTTTTTGATGTTCGGTGTATAAATGTTGACCTTTACCTGAAGTTGTAATGAGTGGAGTGTCCACATATGGACGCTGCTGATGAAGACTGTTCCTCTTCCTCCCGGCAGAGACCTCTGCTAAGGAGGGTCTCCTCCTGTGGTGCCAGAGGAAGACGGCTCCTTACAAGAACGTCAACGTGCAAAACTTCCACATCAGGTAGCGAACGCCTCAAAACTGCAGACAGTTTTCTAAAATAATTCAGATAACGTGCAGGAATAAAGCTTTATTTCCTGAGCTTCTAGCTTAGTAATCTTTGTAATTAGTTTGCCAGGTTTTTAAATGAAATTAAACAATAAACTTAATCAAGGCGCACATTTTGCAGTAATCTAATTAGATTCTCCCCAGACATTTTCCTGTAATTCTGTTCAAAGAGCGCCAGCTGCTGGAGAAGCCTAGAAATGTTTGCATACAGTAAATACATAAATTGTTAAATTTTCCTGTCAGCTGGAAGGACGGCCTTGCCTTCAACGCTCTGATCCACAGACACAGACCCGACCTCATCGACTACGATAGCCTCAGAAAGGTTCTTCACTCAAACGGAAACATTTCCCAGAGTTTATCTACCCTCCATATAAACTGAAATACTGACTTCACTGTGTTCTCTCTCTGTCAGGACGACCCCGTCACTAACCTGAACAATGCCTTCGAGGTGGCTGAGAAGCACCTGGACATCCCCAAAATGTTGGACGCTGAAGGTACGAGGTTCAAAACTGGATGGGAAAATGTTTGACGATTAATTCTGAGAAAGTTTCTTTAATCATTAATTGTTTGAGTTTGCAGGAAGTGACTTTTACTGCTGCTCTGCATGTGACTGCAGTCCTTGACCAGTAAATCCAGTTTTTACTGGAGCTATTTTAGGTCAATGCTGCAAAAAATATGATTTTTTTTTTTTTTTTTTTTTTAACAGGATGGTGGTGAAAAGAGCCGGAAGAGCCCGTTTTACTTTACGTCAATAAGCAGGGATCCGGGTCAGGCCGTTTTCTTTCTGGGTGGATACATCCAATAGACAAGACTTAGAGCTGTGACTGTTGTGCAAATCTTAGCAGAATATAGAGATTAAAAAATGCTAAATCATGCATTCCTGCACAAACGTTCACTTTATGCATGACAGCAAGTATTCTCAGCGAATCCCAGATCGAGGGATGCAAGTTTGTTTCTCTCTCAGCTTGTCAGGACTTAGTGGCACAAACTTTATTTATTTCTGTTAAATTTTCAAAGTTCTTTTTTTATTCAACCGTCTGATTCTTAAACGAACACGACTTTAAAGCGTCGCCCATTTGTCTCATGTTAAGCAGCAAAAGTGGAGGAAATGTAAGATTTGTTTTTTCCTTCCACCTACTTTTCATTCAGAATTTGTTTACATCAAACTAAGAGAAAATAAAACTTCGAGGAGAAAGTCGTAACTGCACAACTTTAATTGTGAGAAAGTCGGAAGAATAAGCGAGGAAAGTTGTAACAAGTCTAAAATAGCAACAATATCCAAATAGTCATAAAACTACAACTTTTTTCTTGCAATATTTCGACTTTATTCTTGTAATTCTGACTCGTAATTATTTAATTCTCATAATTTGATCTTATTTTCTTAGCTTGACCCGAATACTCTGTCGTTTATTTTAAACTGTAAATGAATAAAATAAATTAGTAAGTAAATTTTTATTCCTGCCAGTAAAAATGTGTCATATTAAAAGTTCAAACCTTTCAGTTTTTGAGTGTTTTTCCTGATAAAAACATTTTTTTGGGTACAATCGGCCCCTCCTGCTCTACTCCTTCCCATCATCCTTCAGTGTAAATGTTGAACCTGAGCAGCAGCGGTGAGACGGGACCTACAGCCTGATTCATGTGACTCTGATGCCTGATCTGTTTACTTTTTCCAGATAAGACGTCTCCAGGACTAATCTGTGTTTTATCCGTGTTGTTTGTGGTTGATTACATGTTTTATGATCCGCTCTGAGCCCTGTGCCAGCCGTGTCTCTGTTCATAACCTCGTCTCCCCCTGTAGACATTGTGAACACCGCTCGTCCCGATGAGAAAGCCATAATGACCTATGTGTCCAGTTTCTACCATGCCTTCTCTGGAGCACAGAAGGTACCACTGACCTGACCTCTGACCTCCTACTAACCGCTTCCTGTCCAGCATGGCCTCACCCGCTCAGCACAGACGCTGCACATGTTGGGACACAAACGCGAACGAGTCGGTTCTGAAATGAGTCTGCAGAAAAAACCTGCTGCTTAAATCTTAAACTTGATGATTGAAAGTTGGATTTTCTCCTTTTTTAAAAAGTTTTTCAGCTTCAGCTCAGAAAACGTTATGACCTGAATTATAACGGTTCAAAGTGCCAAGTAAACAAAACGATAACCAGCCCGCCCAATCTGCTCTGCACTGACAGGAAGCAACAGGAAGGTTAAAGGGTCACTTTGAAGCAGACGCTGACATCTAGTGGTCAAACTGGAAATATCAGCTGCCTCTTTTCTGAACGTCTTAACTTTATTGAGCAGTCCATCCAGAATTTTGAGTTGTTTTTTTTTTTTTCACAATCAAAACAGCTGATTTTGTGAAATATTTGCAAGGAATTTTGTAATAAATTTTCCTAATTAAAACTGTGTGTATAGAGAGTTTATAAAGATATTTAAGTTCTTTAATTTCGGTGTTTATGGTTTGTAAAATGCTTGATTTTCAAACTGCACAGTTTTGTAATAAAGTGCAATCTAACATTTTATTAAAATCCTAAATTTGGAAAACATTGTTTACAGTTGAAACCAGATATTTACATACTCCTCATAAAAAAGCTGTTTTTTTCCTCACTGTCCAAACTCAGATACAATTACCAAAATTATTTCTATTTGCTAAATGCCAGGATATCTTTAGAGTTCTTCTGTTGTATTTAATTTGAGCATGAAGGTTTTTTTTATTTTAACACAATTTTTATGGATTGTTTCTGTAAATCTGTTCTACCCAAAACTCAAGTGGCAGTTTTAGTTTCACCTGGTTCACAATCTGTAAAATACTCCTATTAAGCAAATTACGCAATTAAATTATTAATCGGTTTATTGAAAAAATAACAATCAGATCAGGCCTACACAGCAGAAAGAGTTAATTTAATTATTCTGGCTTTTTTTAGTTTCAGATTCATTCTGTTACAAATGATCAAACATTTTCCAATTAAAAAGCAAACAAATTAGCATTTTTAACACTGTATAAAGTAAGTGTAAGTGATTAAATAAAAATTCCCACAATGTGCCATTTTGTTAGATCTAATTAGAGAAATAACACTAAAATAGTCGTTGGCTGCAGCTCTAAATCTTCCTTGCAGGGTTTTTTTTCTTTCTGTTTTTGTTTTTTTCACTCATTTGTTGTGAGGTATCAGTCGATGAGCTTCACTGTGACCCTTTCTCCTTTTGTTTGAGAAGAAAAACTGAAGTTTTCTCTCGACCTTTAGCGCACCAGTTTTGAGCCAAGCTGCTGTTGTAACATAGTTTTAGAATCAGCAGCTCGCTTCTCGGATTTGCTGCATCGTTTCTGGATTTCCAAACAGTAAACTGAGACAGTGAATTCTGGGATTATGACAGTTTGGCAGCAGTCTGCAGATAGCGGATCTGTTTCTAATCTGCAGACTCGTTCAGGTTCGTTCCCCTGTTCGTGTCCCAGCCTCTCAAACCTCTCTGGTGCCTCTTCCCTCAAGGTGATCTGAGTTTTAGGAGGAAGCTGAAGCTGTGGGCCCCCTGCTGGGGGGCCAGGAAGCGTTGAACTCTGGGTGTTTTCAGCTTTGGCTTCACTCTTTCTGTTTTACCTCTGTTTCTGTTCTGCTGGGGATGCCTTTAGACATCGTGGGTACTCTGAGGCCGGATGAGAAGGCCATTATGACCTATGTCTCCTGCTTCTATCACGCCTTCTCTGGCGCACAGAAGGTGAGCTCCTCACGCTTCGAAATCACACTAACACCTCGACCGAGAAAATCCTGCAAACGCCACAGAATTCCCCATCAGTCGACATGTTTAATATAGACAGGACCGGCTTTTATACATCAGAACATGACTTTGGGGGCTTATGGGGCTGAAACGATTAATTGTGATTAATACATTTTTGAAATAATCGTCAACTAATTTAGGCATCAAAAGGCTGAAAAGTTGACTTTGCAGATTTTATTTAATTTATTAAACTTAGCTAAATACAGCAACCATTTCAGAGCTGAAACGATTAATCGTGATTATTCAAATAATTGTTTTACAAACTTGCTCATCAGAAAGCTGATATCGCTGCACCCAAACCTGCTTTTATTTTTATTTAAACTTGGCCAAGCATCAAGGGCTTTAGGGCTGAAATGATTAGTTGTGATAGATTTTTTTTTTTAAACCAACTAATTTAGTAATCGATTAATCATTAACTAGAATATACAGACTCTTAAAGTCCATTTGCTGAGAGCATTAATTAATAATTGATATTTTCAGCCCTAGTTTTAAATATTTAAGGTCGATTTGTAAATTAATTTATAAACATGATGGGGACTCTGTAAACTACAACCTGTCCGGTTCTTCTGTTTCTGCTTTTTGACGCCGGCTGGGTTTTGCGGACTGGTCTGTTTCTAAACGGACCAGTCTGTTTCTGGAAAACCCAGTTGACGACTCTGGTTTCTACCCTGCTGTTCACACTTTCCAAACAAAGATGAATATTCATTGTAAAGTAGAATATTTTAAACTTATTTTAGCCTTTGGATGATGAAGGGGAGGTTTTGATTATTTTGAATATGTTGTCTTTTATTCCAGTGGTAGTGTTATATCCTAGCAGACGCTCTGATGTGGACTTCAGCATTCCATAAATCTGTAACTAGATGGATGGATTTGATTCCCACGTTTGGATGGGAGACGCATGGAGTTTCAACACTGATTTTTGCTTTTTTGTGGCACTTTGAACTAATCATCAGAAGCGATTGCATGCCATCAGTAGCTTCTAATTTTAGACAGTTTCATTTGTCACTTTTTAAAGCATTAACTGCCTGCGTGTGGAATATTTTTTCACAAAAATGGAAGGAGACAGTGTAGTTATTAAAACCCAGAGGCACTAATTCAAACAGTTGAGCTTAGTGATTGTAATGTCTGCTGGAAATGATTGGAGCAAAGTTTAAATTGGAGCTTAGTCACTCTTTGTTTCCTGATAGGCCGAGACTGCCGCTAATCGCATCTGCAAAGTGCTGGCTGTCAACCAGGAGAATGAACAAATGATGGAGGATTACGAGAAGCTCGCCAGCGATGTGAGTTCGACGCACAATTCATAAACGTTACATATATTTATGCATGTTTTTTTTTTGTTTTTTTTTTTTACATTTTCTGGGCTTTTCTTCCTACTTCAATCCAGCTGCTAGAGTGGATTCGTCGGACGATCCCTTGGCTGGAGAACCGAACCCAGGAGAAAACCGTGAAAGACCTGCAGGCCAAACAGGAGGACTTCAGAGATTACCGCACAGTTCACAAACCACCCAAGGTCCAGCAGCAAGCAGCGTTTTTACCCGAAGCTCGTTAAAAGTCTGACCCACCTGACGTTGTCTTTACTGAACGATCTGGTCCCGTTTCAGGTCCAGGAAAAGTGTCAGCTGGAGATCAGCTTCAACACTCTGCAGACCAAACTGAGACTGAGCAACAGACCTGCCTTCATGCCGTCAGAAGGACGCATGGTGTCCGTACGTAAACCTTCATGTTAACAAACTATTTTATCTGTATGCTAACCCGTAGGCAGCATTTGTTAACGTCCTTCATTAGCAGCAACTTGAAATAAATTGACTGAACCCCAATCTAAGAAGGCCTGAAAGTCAACATAAACTAGAATTTTATTATTTTTGAAGATTCTGTGGTACTAGTTGGTTTTTACTCAGTATGAACACAGGAAAATCAGAGGGAGAGTGGAAAAATTAAGAAAAAAAGTGGAAGTTTTCAAATGCTAGTCTTGGCTAAAATGCTAATGCTAGCTTAAAGGGATATTTGCCTACTGAAGTAAATATTTTGTTAAAATCTTCAATTATGCAAAAAAACCCAAAAACATTAATTAAGTTTAAAGTTTCTGTTAAGCTGCCAGTTTAATTGTTCACATTGCAGCCTATGACCAAATATGCTAACAATGCAAGAGATTTTTAAAACTGTGGGAGGAGTTTCCTCTGAGTTCCAAAATCATTCTGGAATAATCCTTATTCCAAATTAATGCAGAACCTCTAGTTTATGACATGATAAAACAAAAGCTGTGGAGCGGATATAGTTGTTAACCTGCTGGTAACTGTGCTGTTTTGTTCCAGGACATAAACACGGCGTGGCACACCCTGGAGGGAGCGGAGAAGGGATACGAGGAGTGGATCCTGAGCGAGATCAGGCGTCTGGAGAGACTCGAGCATCTGGCTGAGAAGTTCCACCAGAAAGCCGCCATCCATGAATCCTGGACTGACGGTAGTTTAATGGAGTCTTTAGATTTATGCTTCATTTAAGTGTGTGGCTTAGAAATGCAACTATCGATTATTTTAATAACTGATTATTCTTTTTAATTACAATTAGCTACTTAGAATTTTGAGCTACTATTTTGATAATTAATTGGGGGAAAAAGATTTTTCATTTAACCACTTAAATCTTTTTATACAATCTTATAAATACATTATGAAGCCAAAAAATTAATCTGCAGCTAGAAAATGCTTCTAACATCATGTGAAAATCTCTTTTGTCTTAACATTAATGCAGTGTACAGCTGATATGTTTTATTTTTTTAATTAACCGATCAATAATTTGATAACAAAAAGGTACTAAATAGATTTTTACTGAATTTGAACCAGGTTAAGCTAAAGAACCTAAAATGTTCAGAGCAGAACATATTTACAAAGATTTTTCTCTTTTGTATGTAAAATATATAAATGTTCTCTAAAGAAATGCTGTTATTGCATTTTAGGCAATATGTTCATTTTCTTATAAAGGAATTGAAATGTTTAGTTTGTATGTTTTATTGTATTTCTAATGTATAAAATAATTTTAAGTGGTTTTTCACTTTAAATACATAATGTATTTTTGTTCAGTTTAAACTAAACTGGTTTTCAGTTTAAAAGCAGGAACAGCTAGTGGCAAAACTAGTAACAGATAAGATAAGATAAATCTTTATTGTCATTGTCACAAGGACAACGAAATTCAAAAGGTGCCATCAGTCAGTGCACATGCCCAAAAACAAAAAATAACTGTCTCACAATTCACACACAACGCAAGAATCAACAAACAACTGGCAAAAAAAAAAAAAAAAAAAAGAACAGCCACATTCTCACATACATCATTTATGATGATTAATGGTTGTTTTGATTGCATTTAGTTTTGTTATTGCTATCGGGTAGAAACGGTCTCTGAGACGGTTGGTGAGATATACAGAGTGTGGCTTTGTTTCAGTAAATGTGCTTTTTTAATTAACTCCAGTTAATGTTTAATCCCTTACTATTTTAATAAACGATTAATCACCATTAATTTGATTAATCATGATTACTCGAATTAATGGTGATTAATCGTTTCAGCCCTAGTGTTGATATCAAAGCAAGATCGTCAGGTTTGAATCTGCCGTTAGGTGAATGAATGACTCTTAAATCCGTCTGCAGGTAAGGAGGCCATGTTGACCCAGAAAGACTACGAGACCTCCACTCTGTCAGAGGTGAAAGCGTTGCTACGGAAACATGAGGCCTTCGAGAGCGACCTGGCGGCCCACCAGGACCGAGTGGAGCAGATCGCCGCCATCGCTCAGGAGCTCAAGTAAGGAAAAGTGGAGAGCTTAAACACGGTCATGCTAACCCCTGGGGGGCGCTGTAACTTACTGCCTCAATGCGTCCAACAGTGAACTGGACTATTACGACGCTGCCAGCGTCAACACTCGCTGCCAGAAGATCTGTGAACAGTGGGACATCCTGGGATCGCTCACCCACAGGCGCAAAGAGTCACTGGAGGTAAAACACTCAAACCGGGCTGCAGCTGTGAGGTTTGCAGTGTTGCATGATGGGAAAAGTGCTGCCTGTCTGCAAACAGCTCTGGTCAGAAGCCGTTAGCTTTGAGCTACAAGTAGCAATTATTTTGATGATTAATCAATTAATTGGATTTTATTCATTGGCTCATTCTGCCCATTTTTAATTTAACCGCTTATTTTTTTAATGTAATATTAGAAATGCTTTAAAACTTGCAAATGAACAAATTAATTTATTTTTGAAAGAGAAAAAGCAATAATTAAATAGCAGCACTCCTTCGGTGAATGCTTGATCAGATTTAGCAAAGGCTAAAACAATCCTAGCATGTGAAATGCTCAAACCGTTCCCCTGGACTTAACATCTACAGTTGAGGGCTGATCGGGTGATTATTTTTTGGATTAACTGATTAATAATTGGAGATTAGAAGGTGCTTAATATGGGATTTTTAAAACTTTGAACCAGGTGAAGCTAATACTGCGACCTGGGTAGAACATATTCACAGGAACAGAAGGATTTTCTATCTTAAATGTAAATTTGTTTGTACAGTTTTAATTTTATTATTGCTCTAAATAAACTTGTTTAACAAAATGCCTTTTTCCAAACTATTTTAGTTAACGATTAATCAATTTAGTGTATGATTAATCTGATTAATCATTTTAGCCCTAAAGATTTTTTGTTGTTTTCTGATTCATGCATTTTAATCTTAAAGTTTTTATCCAGTATTAATGAACATGACCGCAGCAAAGCTTTTCAACCCAACATTGCACCAATCACGGTAGAGGTAGCATCATGCTGTGGGACTGTGATAGACTACCTCCATGTTTTCATCTTTACCTTAAAGCAGTAGCTTTGAAGATGTTTCCATACTGATTCCTAATAAATAGTCCAAGAAGCCTTAAGTTTGGTTGTCATTGATCCATTTTGATCGCCATCTTGTTTTTTGGCCTCCAGAGAACAGAGAAGCAACTGGAGTCGATAGATGAGCTCTACTTGGAGTACGCCAAGAGGGCGGCGCCGTTCAACAACTGGATGGAGGGCGCCATGGAGGACCTGCAGGACATGTTCATCGTTCACAACATCGAGGAGATCCAGGTAGCTGCTAGCTCCGCTCAACTCAACAGCACTGTTTATCCGCTAACAGGCTAACGGCTAAAGCTAACCCAGAGTTCCCATTTAGTTTTCTATATCAGAATATCGACAAACCTTTACACACATTTGTATTTGAGACACAGCTACAGATCCTGTGGAAACAGAAACATCAAATACTAAATTAGACATAAATATAATCGACATCCAGACATGAATGAGCGACGAGGAGCTAAATGTCGGCTTCCAGCAGGGGTGTTGATGTTCTGGTTTGTCCTGTCAGGGTCTGATCTCGGCCCATGAGCAGTTCAAGTCCACGCTGCCGGAGGCCAACAAGGAGCGTGAGGCCATCCAGGCCATCCAGGCCGAGGTGCAGAGGATCGCCCAGAGCAACGGCATCAAGCTGAGCAGCGCCAACCCCTACACCACCATCACGCCCCAGAGCATCGACAGCAAGTGGGAGAAGGTGGGCTGGCCTCACACTTACTGTTTGTCGCTGCTTTTATGTCAGATTTGATTCTTCCTCAGGTTTTATCACGTTGTTTAGTTTCTCTTAAAACTTGGCTGGATTCTTATCTTTCTAGATCATTCTCCGGATGTTTTTGTGGGGTTTACTTCCAGTTCAATTCATTAATTCATGTTTTAAAACTAATTACCAGTGAGGAGAAGTTTCCTTACAGGGAAAATAAAGATGGTGTTGAATTTTTCTTTTTGCTATGTAGATGTGTTTAGCAGAAGATTACTGGATATCACCTGTTAGCCGCTACAGCTAGCGACGCTGCAGGCGCCATTACTCTGCACTGACTCGTATCCTTAGTTTGTTTTCAGGTTGTGCTGCACTGACTTCTGCAGCACATCTATGTGTTAAGGTTTTCATAATCAAGCTAGCATAACTGACCACCTTCCAACTTAATATATATTTTTTTAATTTAAACCTTTTCCTGACCTGTGAGATGTGAAATCCTTGGACTTGGTCCTAGTCCGTTTTTCAGATTCTTTGTGTAATCGTATAGTTTTTCCAATCTGGTAACATCAGCGTTTCACGCCTCCGGTTGTGTGTTCTGCAGGCCATGGCCATGGTGCCGCAGCGCGACAACGCCCTGCAGCACGAGCTGAACAAACAGAACTCCAACGACTCGCTGAGAGCCACGTTCGCCGCCCAGGCCAACTCAGTCGGCGCCTACATCCAGGCCAAGATGGAGGTAATGGATGACTGAGCTGGCGAATGTTCCCGGAGGCCGGTTCGGTTCGTAACCGCTCCGTTTGTGTCAACAGGAAATCGGCAGGATATCCATCGAGATGAACGGCACCCTGGAGGACCAGCTGACCAACTTGAAGGAGTACCAGAAGACCATCCTGTCCTACATGCCGGAGATTAACAAGCTGGAGGCACACCACCAGCACATCCAGGAGGCGCTGATCTTTGACAACCAGTACACGTCCTATACCATGGAGGTATGCCGGGCCCCCCAAAAATCACTGGGCGGATAACGGGCTTTTTAAAAACTTCAGTTAGCATCACATTAACTGCAACAAGGTTTATCCAACACAGGGTTTCCAAATGTTTTATCAAAATCGAGTCAAAAGTACTAAAAGATAAAATAAAACCAATCAAATAGTCAGTTTTGTGTAGGAAATGGATGACATTCATCGTAGATCCTGTTGCTACAGTACTGAAGCTTTGATGAGGCGTCGCTGAACACTGACCCCTGCTGGACATTTAAAATCCCTGCAGTTGACACAGAGTTGATCACCTAGTATTAGGCTGTTGTATACAAATATTTCAGTAATCAAGTAATCTATTGATTATTCTTGCGATTAATCGTAAGAAAATCAGGGAAAAAAAATCAGATTTATTTTTAGTCGGATAAAAAATAAAGATAAAATAAAACATTGGTAAATCTAACATAACAGCAGTGTTACTACCGGATGTCAACATCAGTCCAATTTTTCACATGTGAGCTTCCCTAATAATAACTTTTCTGTAGTTTAGAAAATTAACCTGTAGCAATAATAGCTCACTTTCTAAGTTAACCTGAAGAAAAGTTATACAAAAATCTGAAATTATATTCAATTTAATAAAGATTCAGGCTCACAAATAAGCTTATAAAAAATGTCTACGCTCCAGCTTTCAGTTTATGTATTCATCTTCAGTCAGTTTAATAGATGAACTCTCACCTTGCCCAGACGTTTATAGCTTCTGTGTTCACGTTAGCAACGGGATTTGACACCTTAGTTCGTCACACACAGAAACTCGTCTAAATTCTGTCACGATGAGCTCCGCCACACATCTGTTGAGACCGGAATGATATGAAATAAATTTTCCGGTTCATCCGTAAAGCTACACTTACGTTAGTCATCTAATGTCTATCTGCTCACCTGTATAAATACACCTGCAGCGCTCTTACCCGCCTTCGCTCTGAACCGACACCAGGCAGCTGCTCCGGGAGGAGAAAGGCTGCCGTACTCAGAGCATTGCGCCAGTCATTTTAAGGATTCTTATTGGTCCCCAAAAAACATTGAAAGCCTGTACATTATCATGAATCAATAAAATCCTCTCAGGCTTGAAAACTGGACATTATGCTGCCAACACTTAGCTTTCGTCAACAACTCAGAGGCGGAAGTCAGAGCTCCGCGCAACGCAAATGATGTTCCGGCAGGAACACAGTGCGCTAGATAATAAAATATAATTTAACGAAGCTTCGAGGCAGATGACTTTTCCTCGATGAATTTTAATTATTCAGGTACTGGAATCATTCAAGGAATCGTTTCAGCCCTACGTACTATCTACAATATTATAATTTAAGTCATTGTATTTTATACAAATATCTTTTAAATAAATATTTCAAATCTTTTTTTAAATTCAAAATATTTTTGATATTTTTACATTTAGGCAATAAATAATGTGAACATGTATGTGAAAACCGAAGAGACACTGAAAACCTGTTTGTGACTCGGCGTTCTGAACGACGCCAGCGGATCAGAGACGTGACGCATCGTTCAGCGTTCAGTCGGTAACGGTTTGTTTTTCTGCTGCAGCACCTCCGTGTGGGCTGGGAGCAGCTGCTCACCACCATCGCCAGAACCATCAACGAGGTGGAGAACCAGATCCTGACACGTGACGCCAAAGGCATCAGCCAGGAGCAGCTGTACGAGTACCGCGCCTCCTTCAACCACTTTGACAAGGTCAGGGGTCACTCGCTACTCCGCCTTTCTCCTCTTGATCTACATCCAGAACAGTTTGTTAAAGGAAGCTTTAGATTTTACAGATTTAAATATTTACTGGTGTTTTTCTCTGAGATTTGCTGCTGATGTTGATCAGACGGCGGCTAGCAGCCAGTTTGTTTTCAGTTGCTTTAAACTTGTGGCGGCCATATTGGATTTCTGTGATAAACAGAATTATTATTAACTCTCCTGCTGGAAGCAGGAAACCAAGGAGGAATATTTTAGAATTCAAATTTAAAAAATACTTTATTGATCCCAATAAATGTTGTTGTAACTCGCATTAAATCAAATTCAAGTGCCTCAGACCTACTGTTGAAGCACGGTGGTGGCTCTGTGAGGCTGTGGGCCTGCTTCTCTTTAATTAACAGCAGGAGTGTTAATAAGAAAAGGACTATTAATGCGAAACAAAATTTCTTAAAATTTTTCTAGAATTACTCGTATTTTTCTCCATTTTCCAGTCGGATTTTGACAGCAGACTTTCAGTTGCTTTAACTAGGCCAGTCGTGTCATGGTGTCCCTCTCTGTGGTTTTGTTAAACTGGAAGCATCATAAGGATGAGAAGGTCACACCATTCATCACTCCGCCGTGTTTCAGTCACTCTGTCATCAGATTCATTGTGTCTGCTGTGTTTTTGTTTTTGACGTCGTCTAACATCCTTCAATGTCCGTCTGTCTGTCCATCCATCGTCCGTCCATCATCCCTTCATCCCATCATCCCGCCATCGTCCATCCATCCCATCATCCCGCCATCGTCCATCCATCCCATCATCCCTCCATCGTCCCTCCATCCCATCGTCCTTTCATCGTCCGTCCATCGTCCATCCATCCCATCATCCCTCCATCGTCCCTCCATCCCATCGTCCTTTCATCGTCCGTCCATCGTTCCTTCATCCCATCATCCCTCCATCGTCCATCCATCCATTGTCCATCCCATCATCCATCCATCGTACATCCATTCCATCATCCCTCCATCTCATCATCCCTCCATCCATTCCTCGTTCTCCGTTCATCCTCATGATGCATCGCTCTGACGGCTGTCTGGCCGACCGCAGGATCACAGTGGGGGCCTGAAGGCGGAGGAGTTCAAGGCCTGTCTGATCAGTCTGGGCTACGATGTGGAGAACGACAAGCAGGTAGGGGCGCCGGGTCCGGAGAGGCGCCGGGTCCGGAGCAGCTGGGTCCATCTGGACGCCGAGCGGGAGGCTGGCGGCCATCGCTGACTAACACCTCCAACCCTGAAATCAGCTGGCAGGGCTGAGCTTTACTTTGCTGTTTCTCTAAAAACTGTAATAAATAAAGACGGATTTTAATCCCTTTAGTGCAGAAACGTTTAACTGCTGGAGCTTGGAAATAAATTCAGGCGCCGAATCTCTTCATGACAAGAAAGTTGTTTAAAGGAGAGTTTCTTAAAACACGAGTGTCTTGTCAAAATTAGTTTGACGATGTTAAAATGTTGTAAGACGAGTTTTATAGTCATAAACTTAAAATAACGCTCCTTTGCTCTAGACTTCTAAAAATCTTAAGAGGTTTTATTTTTACAACTTGTCTTATTTAAGAGAAGATATTTTGGTTTTATTGAGAGAGAAATCAGTGTTTTTCTTTTTAAATCTTGTTGAAACTGGAAAGTTTCTCGTAACGACATGTTGCTGCTGAATTTATTTCCAATCTCTGGCAGTAAAAGGCTTCCGTATTTCACAGACCATAAGAGGAGAAATTATTTATTTCAAGACACATTTTCCTCAGTTATTTATTTTAAACAGTCAGTTTGTAGATTTAAGTTGGAGGTGAAGTTGGGTCAGCGATCAGCTGGCCCTCCTGCTCCGTCGGTCCCGGCCGGTCAGGGTGTCTTTGGGTCGTCGGCATGGCGATCAGGCAGCTGTGATGTTCCTGTCTGTCCACCAGGGGTCTCTGTAGCTCTGGGCCGCCTGTCTCTCTCTGTCTGTCTGTTTTACGCTGCAGCTGTTAACTGTCTGTGGTTTTTATATTCACATCTTCCACCTCTCTAAATCTCTGTCCGTCCTTTCCTCGTCTCCGACTCCGTGACCTTCGACCCTTGCTGTGCTGCGGCGGCTGCAGAAGCGATCGGGTCAGATGGTGTCGGATGATTTCCGGGCTCTGCTCATTTCTACAGGAAACAGTCTGGTACTGCTGCTGCTGCCTGGTGTTCCTCAGGGCGTCTGCAGGGCGAAAACTCACCTGGACGATGCAGTGAAGGATCATCTTTAAAACAATTAATCATCAACTAATTTAGCCATCGATTAATCGTTAACTGGAGTACACGATAAAAAAAAGGGTATTTGTTGAAAGAACAAGATGCTCAGAGCAGTAATTAGGCCCATACTGTATGAAAAATACGCATTTTGCATTTAAGATTAAAAAGAAACATTTTTGTCTAATTGTTTCTCAGAACTCCCAGAAAGTGGCAGGTTTGGCTCCAAATTTTGTAATAAAAAAAAAGAAAAGGATCCTGTTAATCACCTTTTGCTATCAATTATTGATCAGTTCATCCAAAACTAATCACCAGATCAGCTCTAAGCTGTAAGAAGTCCAGCAGAAAGAAATGAGCTTTTCACGCTGTTGGTTTTTTAGCGTTTCCTAAAGGAATGCTATGCTATTGCATTTTTGGCAATGAAAAGTTTTCCTTATTTAAAAGGAATTAATTGTTTTATTTGCATCTTTTAGTGCATTTCTTATATTGTATTAAAGTGAAAAATCTGCAGAATGTGCCAACTTTATAATTGATTAATCGTCAGAGTAACCAATTAATCAGAGTAATCGATTAATCTGTTACTTAAATGATCGTTATTCGCAGCCGTAGCGTGTTTTTGATAAAACTCCGGATCAGGACTGATTGAATCCATCAGGACTGAGTTCAGAGTTTCCTCCTCTTCACCTGCAGACGTCTGAACTTCTGTAAACGTCACGTCTTCGTTTTCCCTCCTCGTCCATTTGTCCAGTCGTCTCAGCATGAATCACCCCAGCAGTTTGTCTTCTGTCTCAGTCGTACGTTAACCTTCGATCGGACCGCGCCGTCCTCATGCATGCTGGGAAATGAAACATCCAGTTCTCTGGATGTTTTCCTCCCGTCAGTAACCTGCGTCTGACCCAAGCCGCCGCCGCCGCCCCTGCTGCCGCTGCCTCGCCCCGGTTAACCTGTGCTGCTGTCTTGGTTGCCAGGGCGACGGGGAGTTCAACCGCATCATGGGCATCGTAGATCCCAACAGCACCGGCGTCGTGACCTTCCAGGCCTTCATCGACTTCATGTCCAGGGAAACGACCGACACGGACACGGCCGACCAGGTCATCGCTTCCTTCAAGATCCTGGCTGGAGACAAGGTGAGTGGAGGACGGGTCCGGACCGCTGGCGCCAAACGAACCGCCCCTGGACGCCTGGCTCTTCCTCACATCCTGTTACTGTTATTTTATATAAATAACACTGCTTGGCAGCTCAACCAGGACATTAAGGCCGTCACTTTTGGTTTTTTCAAATACATTTTAACCTGAAGTGTTAAGCTAAACGTTGCGCTCTTTGAAGCTCCAGTCAAAGTTTAAACGGGTCAGATGGCATCAGCCTGCAACTCATTCAGCTTTTTAAATTTTAAACTTTTTTAATGCAATTTTTGTTCGTTTTTAACTTCCTTTGGAATCCATTGATGGATTTAATCAACTAACCTTCTAGAAACTGAAGTTTTTCAAATTTGACTGATTCTTCAGATTTCACTCTACAGAATGTTTTATGCATCAGAACGTAGCCGTGCGCCTTCGCTTATTCGTCGTTGCTGCAGGTTTTTTTTCTCTGTTTCTCTTCGTTCGTCTTGAGTCGCTTCAGTCTCTCTGGTCTCGTCTTTCTCCCATCAGAACTTCATCACGGCAGACGAGCTGCGGAGGGAGCTGCCGCCGGACCAGGCCGAGTACTGCATCGCCCGCATGGCGCCGTACGCGGGGCCCGACGGCGTCCCCGGCGCCCTGGACTACATGTCGTTCTCCACGGCCCTGTATGGAGAGAGCGACCTGTAGAGGTGGAGGCGGCGCGGCCCGGGGGGTCCAGGGTTTCTGTGAGCTGCCCCTGGATGTGCCCGTTTGATTCCCAGAATATTTGTCCGACCCGCGGCTTGTTGATTCAACCTGAAGGTTTAGAACAGGCACATCCAGGGGCAGCACTTCCTGAATTCACCCCGTTTGGTTTTTGTTTTGTTTTGTGGGTCAAACTGGGGTGGGGGGGCAGCATTCTGGACTGGTGGGGAATCACACAAGCTAATCTGATACTTATGCTAATTTTGTTTATTTTATTTTAATTTGTTTTTTCTTGCCAGGTGGGAGGGGTCGGGGGGTCAAAGGTCAGGGTCTCCTACAGCAGCCGGCAAGGTCTGTGTATTAGATCCTAGAGAGATATATGCTGGGGGGGGGGGGCTCTTTCTCTCCTCCCAGAGCCGGTTGTTTATTTCCAGGCGGCGGGGTCGGGGGGTTCCCCCAGTGGCTCGGCGATTCTGGCGGCTTCCTGCTCGCCCATCCGAACAAATACTCAAATTTATCTCTGAAATTCCCTGTATTTCGAGAAGACGTCCTCCGTCCCGCTCCTCCCTTCCCAGAGGAGGGGTGTACTTATTTAAACGCTCCCATCATGTCAAACCACAACCAAATTAAGAAAAAAACAGAAACTATGCAATCATGTTCTGACCGACCTCGAGTTCTCGCTCGGGTAATTAGAGTAACATCCGCCACTAACGAGGGAGGAGGGGGAGGCGGACGAAACGACGCCTTTTCTTTCCCCGTTAGGTTGAAGAGAAATAAACTCTGAAATGGTGATTATTTTTTTTCCTTTTTTTGTACTCTTTAATATCAAACCTTATCTGCTGTACTGGAAACTGCAACGCCTTCTGTCTAATGATACATGACTTTCACAAAGCACACATAAAAAGTTTCCTTACAAAACGCCTCAGCTCGTCTTTTAATCTGGGATTAAATGTTTTAACTCTGGAATTATTTTCCTCTGGATGGAAAAATAACATCAAAATCTCACATCTGGATTTTATAGGTTTGTTTAAAACATTTTAGTAAAATTTTCTGGTAAAAATCACCTTTTAATTAACACTTTTAATCCTTTAATGCATTGTTTTGGTTGATTTATCTTGTGCACACTGCCACCTGCTGGAATAAAAATGTAAGTTCATGAAACTACCAAAGTTTATATACATTTCTGAGTTTTTCTGTCATTGGAGAAGAGAAATATAAATACTTCTGTTTGTTTGGACTGGAGACCCAACAGTGGAGCGTCTAAAACAAATGGTGTTCAAAGTAGGGTGCAGGGGCCATTTGCGGTCGCTGGATTAATTTTTTGCGGCCTGTGGATACAATTCAAGAATAAATTGAGACAAAATTTCCAAGTCTTAACTTAAAATCGACTTACAAAAATCCAGGCTTCCTGGTTTCCTTTTCCTATTCACAGCTATTAGCATCTACAAACCTGAATGAATTTAATTTCTCTTTAGGATGAATAAAGTATTTTTTAGATGGAATTTAGAGCAAGTAGCTGTTAAACTATTTTGTACTTATAATCTTATTTTTTAAAGTGTAAAACTTTTCTTCATGTTTAAATCCAGGTACAAAATAAATTTCAGAGGAATAAACAGACAATAAAATAATCAGTAAAAACTGAATTTATTGAGGAAATATTTGCACCAGACTCAACATCCAACGCTTAAATGCAGATTAAAATGGTATAAATGAAATTTAAAATTTCTTCAAAAGACCCAAATGGAGTCCAAGGCTGAGCTCCTTTCCGTTTCCATGGTTACCTGCTCAGGAAACGCAACAGTCAGTAGAAAATAAGCAGACTGATCATGGTGATAAAAGTTTCACATGTGGGAGAATAAAAACTAAAAGGAAGCGGAACAAAGTGGATCCGGGCGCAGCGGGTCCGCCTCAGCTGTACAAGGTCATGTGGAGCCACTGGAACCAATCAGAGAGCAGGAAACGGTTGAGACGCACCAAACAGGAAGTTCCGTTCAGATCACTCAAAATAAAACATGCTGGTGCACATTGGGAGGTTTTCAAATCAAGACATTTAAATCTAAAGTCTATGAAATAAAATACTGTAGTGTCTGTCAGAGCATTTTCATTTCCACTGAAAAAACAAAATCTTAAAGTATTTTAGTTCCTAGAGTAACGTCTCAGCTCACTTGAATTAAGACAAAACGTTCAAGTAACTTTTCAGCAAACCACAGGAGCTTGTCTTAAGTTAAATCCTTAATATTGATGGAAAATGTTTGTTACACTGGTAGATTATTTAATTCATCGAATACATTTTCCAATAAAAGAAATTCTCTGCCAGTAGGACTAGCAAAGTTATGAATTTTAAGGATTTACGGTCTTAAAACAAGCTCCTATATCTTACTGAAAAGTTAGTAATAATTTAGTTTTTATCTTATTTCAAAAATACTTGACTGGATTTTGTTTTTCAGTGTATTTCTGCACATTTTGTCTGTTTCCTCTAAATTACCGATACATTTTAAACGTTATTTTTTAATAACTGCATCATTATTCTCCTCATGTTGTAAATTTGTTCTTACAGTAAAGTTTCTTATTCTAATTTTTATATATGTATTTTTTTTATCCGCGCTCCTGCTTACACGGCAGTCGCCCAGGGCGTCAATATTTGTTGGGGCAGCAAAGACATTTTTTTTCTACAAATACCTTAAAAACACTTTATGAATATAAAACATTTTTTTATAAGGTTGTGCGTTCTACCTTATATAAAACTCATAGTTCTATATCAAATGAATTACATTACATTTTTGGGATTTTTTTAATATAAATACATAAATATTTGAAATAAGAAGCTACTGCTCAGGCGACGTATAAAAGCTGCTGTGCAATAATTCATGTATAAAACGACATTAATTTATTTTAATTTGCATTATTTTTCTGCGGAGGATTAATCTGACTCCAGCCCGGGGGCCCAGGTTCCTGTAAATACGGCTCTGCACCTGAACTTTCCCACACTGGGACAGTGAAGGATATTTATTTTATTTTATTTTCTCTTTCAAACATTTTTTTATTTCTGTTTTTTTCCAGTTTTCTCATCTTGAACATTTCAGATTCCTGCAGAGTCTGAGACGAAGCTGTTGGGTTGTTTTTGTTTTGACTTTTCTGGGATTAAATGTTTTCAAACTGAGAAAATTTTCTCTCTGTATAATTATGAACTTCAAAAGGTTTGGAAATGGCCCAGTAACCCTTCTTGGATTGATGGGCCGGGAATTTCTGATCATTTTCAGTCAGTTTTTACTAAAATTGTTCAAACTTTTGTCATGTTGCAACATTTTAAGCTTTGATTAGTTTCTGTTCATACCTGTGTGTAGCTGATTGTTATGGTTCCGAGTCCCATTATGTCGTGGACTTGAAATTTGTCTAAAGAAGAAGAAAGCAATCATGATGTTTGAATTTTCACATTTTCTGGGGGAAATTATGATTAAAAACATTAATTTTGTAATAAAATCATAAATGAAGCAGAAATCCTGGTGGATTTATACAGAACTGGATGTTCAGGTGTTAAATTATAGATTATGAATTTGATCATTGCACCCATCATTTGAGTAAATGTAGGTATGATGCAAATTAGTGACTATAGGCACTAAAGGAAAGAAACAAAGTTCTCCATCCCAGTATGTTGCTTTTAGCTCCGGGTTGCATCATGAAATTTGCCTGCAGAAGAAGAAGAAAGCAGTCTGAGTTTCCTGGCCGCTCTTACGGATCATGCTCTCCATCTTCATGAGCAGGAACAGGAAGCCGGGGTAGCTGATGGTCAGGTCGCTCTCCGTGTATCTCAGTCCCACCAGCTGCATCACCAGATCGTTCACCATGATGCCTGCAGCAGACGCAGCGGTCAGCAGAAACCAACTGGAGTCTATGTTACTCCGAATTAAAACTCCAGAGCTGATTAATCTGAGACATTTTTAATCTGAGACATTTTTAACAAAGTGCCACAATACCAGAGAGAAAATCACAATGAGGAAGATTTTGTGAAAAAACAGACCATGAAACACAGCGAAGCTGAAACTTTAGATTAAAAACTTAAAGCTGCAGTATGGAGCTTTTTTTTATAAAATAATTTTTTAACATATTTGATTAAACTGTCATCATCTCGTGATAATATGAGACAGATAATCTATGAAAACATTGATCTCCTCCCCGAGCTACTGTCTGAAGAAATGCACCAAAAACAACCAATCAGAGCCAGGAGGCGTGGCATAGCGCTGTCAATCATCCTCATATACTCACTGCTACATGGGCTACTGTTAGAGAAACAACTTACCGTTACAGAAATACCATTTATCCACAGTCATCAGTGGCTAGGCTAACTAGCATTAGCATTTATGACAGGATCAACTGATAGGGAAAAGCTGGCAATATGAACCTGTGATCGACAGCGCTAAGCCCCGCCTTCCGGCTCTGATTGGTTGTTTCTAGTTGGCACTGGGAGAAGGCAGATTATCTGTCCCATAATAACCATCATCATATGGTGACAACTTCAACAAATATGTAAAAAAAAATTATTTCATAAAAATTACATAGAGATTAAAAATAAATTTAGGAAAAGGATCTCGTTTAAACAAGAACATTATCTGGTTATAGTGAGACATAAAACTAGTTAAGACGATTCAGTTTTATCATTTTAACAATGTTAAAAGAAACCTCTTCATAACAAGATTTCTATCTCATTCAAATCTAAATATTTTCTCTTTTAAATAAGAAACGTTGTAGCAGTAAAACAGCAACACCTCAAGACGTAGCGAATCGCTTTACGCCTTTTTAATAAGTTTTATATCTCCTTAAATTAGGAATTTATTCGTTTTAACGAGATTTCTATCTCCTTAAAATGATATATAGATACTAAACTCATTTCGCTAAAACAAAAAGAAGTTTCTCATTAAAACAAGAGACTTTATTATCAGATAGAAAACTTAAGTTATGAGAAAGTTTCTCTTTATAATGAGATTTGTATCTTCGATAAACAAGTTTCCTGTTACACCGAGATAAAACTTTCTCCATAGAACCAGAAACTTCCTTCTTATGACAAGTTTTTCCCTTCAAAGTGAAAAGGTTTCTTTTTTTGTGTGTTAAAATGAGATATAAAACTCATCCTGTTAAAACAAGAAGGTTTCTCATTAGAACCTTAAACTTTCTAATCAGAAAAATCCTTTTCTCTGCATGTGCAGTGACGTGTGGCCAGCAGGGGGCAGAAGTCTGACCAGATAACGTCCATAGAAACAGATTTAATTAAACACAAAAACAGTTTTATTTCTCGTTATAATGAGAAACTTTTATGGTTTCCGTTGCTGCGCTCCGCCTACCTGCTGCCTTCAGGGCCGGTTCGACCTCTTTGTACTCCAGGTGATGAGTTTTGTTCGTGTCGTAAACCAGGAAGATATCCTAAAAACAACAACATAGAAATGGGAGCAGAGAGCAAGTAAAATCCAGAACATCTCATGTTTTCCTGTGAAAGAATGAAAATATCTGCAGCCGTGTGACCGACGGCGGCGTATGAGATGCCGGTGTTGCTATGGTTACCGTCCACTTCCTGATTTTGTCCCACAGCAGCTGGAAGTCAGACCAGTTCAGCCTCGCTTTGCCTTGGCTCTGCAGAAAACAGTGAGGTCAAGGCAAGCAACCGGAAACATCCCGACTGTCCTCGAACGCAGCGCAGAGGCCGCGCTCTGTAAAAACTAAAACCGGAAAATATTCAACTCAACTGAAACATCCCGTCTGTCTTGGGTTGAAAATTATTCATGTTATTAATATATACGTTAAATAATTTTAGTTTTCAAAACTAATGTAATTTTTTGGCCTGTGAGTATTTTTAAGAAGCTTTTTGTACCAAATTTAAAAAAAAGACTGTTAACGTCACAGTTTCCTGATAATTTTAACATACTGGGATTTGGCGCCACCTCTGGCTCAACTTGGAACTGCAGAGGAAGCAGTTTACCAGCTTCCTGTTTTTATATTTTCCCTTTAACAAACATTTAGTTTATGTAGGAACCGGTTTGGGTCCCTTTGAGCCGAAGCGTCCCAGCGGGTTCTGTGAGGATACGTCCATCAGGACCACCAGGCTCTTGCAGTGCTCCAGAGAAAGGTACCGCTCACTTCCTGCCAACACTGAACACACAACAGGCGGCCATTTTAGCCAGAGAACCGGTGAAACGTGGCGGGTTGAGTGGAAACATGGAGCGAAACGAACCTCCGCCCTGCAGCGCCTCGGTCAGCAGCCGCTGCAGCCGCTCAGGTTTACACAAACCTTCCTGGAGACACAAACCCAAGGAACAATTCAAAACTTCAAGGATTTTCAAGGTTCACTTTCAAACTTTGGAGGAAAAAAAACAACACAAATGAATAAAAAAAGATTGTTTAAACTCTTTTACTGTTAATAATGTATTGTTATAATATTTTATAAAACTAAAATAAAACAAAGTTTTCTGTTTTGAAATGTCTGTTTTACATCTGATTGATCTGAGAGCAAAACATTAATTTAACAAAATAAATCCCCAAACATCACTAATGTGGCTTAAATGAAATATAAGCTCATCAACAAGTCATTAGAAATAATAAACATTCAAAAAATAAACAAACCATGCTGAGGTAAATGATCTTTCTGCTCAAATTAAATGATAAAATATAAAAAATAAATCTCTAAAAATAAATTCTTGCCAGATTTTCTGACTTTTAGCAAATAGAAATAATTTTGATGATTCTGACATAAAATAAGAAAAATTAATCTGATTTAACTTCAGACAGCAAAAAAAAAAATGTTTTATTAGGTGTGTGAAAATATCTGTTTTCAAATGTAAATATTTTCCAAATTTAGGCTTTTAATCAAACATTAGATTGAACTTTATTACCAACCTGTGCAGTTTGAACATGAAGAACTTTCAAGGACTTTATGCAGAAATCAAAAACTTTCCAAACCTTGAAAACACCTACAGAAAATTCAAGCATTTTACCAGTATGAACCCTTTTTAATTAAGGATGGGAAAGTGAAGCAACCTGTTTGAGTTGTTTTCAGACTTTGACTAGACCGTTCCTTCTTGCTAAATTTTCTGGCATTTAGCAAAAAGAAATAACTTTGGTGATTATGACTGACATAAAACAAGAAAAGTTTAGTCTAATTTTATTTCAGAGAGCAAGAAATAAAAAAAGTTGTATAATTATTTTATTAAAATTTAAAAAAACGATTTTCCAATTCGGCCTTTTGATCAAACGTTGGTTAGATTTTATTACAGAATTGCTCTGTTTGAATATTAAACACTTTCCAGACCCAGAAAACACCTGATTGAAACTGAATCATTTTAAAGGATAAGAACTCCTCCAGCCTCCTTCCAGTCTGCCGTTTCCCAGTTCCCGTCCAGAACCAGAACCTGTGGTAAACGTCGGGCCTCACCTTGTTGCTGTGTCGGTGGAAAAGCTTCCTGACGGCTGCGTCCGACGGCAGAGCGGCCTGGTGAGGAAGCGAGTGCTGCAGGGAAAATCAAAACCTTCAATCAGCCACTTCTGTCCAAACGTTACAGAAACGCAGAAATAAATGGGCAGCAGGGAGGATGTGGGACGTTTTCCTGGCTCCAATCAAAGGGGACATTTATATCACAAACTTTTACTCTGAGGAAGACTTTGGTGCGACTAAATCTGCCTTTAGCTAATCTATTAAACATTTAAACAGTGACCCATTTTCTTGTTTTATTGCTGAAAATGTCCAACATGAATTTCAATTTTTTTTATTCCAAAACTTAATGCCTTATAATAAAGCTAAAATCTAAATTGATTTTTAAGATTTGGATTCAAAATTATTTATAAGTCCTGACTAATTTCTTTAATGAAAATATTTCTTTCTTTGTTTATTTTTCAGCTGGTGTACAAATCCATTATATATTTTTTGTACTTTTAGTTCTAAAAAATTTTATGTTCTTTTGGCCTGCGATTATTTTTAACAAGTTTTTCGTACCAAACTACAAAAAAAAAACAACCCTGATTTGACGGTTTGCTTATTATATCGGTTTGTTTCACGGTTTGGCGCCACCTCTGGCTCAAATAGGAACCACAGGCTCCAAAGAAGAATCAGATCCTGGTTTTTAAAGATTTTCTTTTATACATAATTAGTTTAAATGTTAGTAAATGTTTTAAAAGCTGAAAAACCTTTTGAGTCTGTTTTATGTCGCAGGACACGATCCTACCTCTGACTTGGGAGAAATGAAAACTTTGCGTTACCTCTCTTATCGACAAAACGTCGAGCGGCGTCGGTTTGTGAGCTGGACTGAAACAAGAAACATTCAAAGCAGCAAATAAAACACACAGTCAGGGGGGAAAAGAAAGTACACCTCATTCAGTTCTCTGGCTTTACGCTTCAGGACAAAATGAATCAACATTATTTAAGATAAGAGTGAAAAAAACATATTTTTGAATATTTTTAGATTATTTATGTTAGAGATTAATAATCGTTCTCTCTTTTTAACGATTTTTAAAAATCATTTTAAAAAATACTTTGAAAAATAAGTTTTCAAAGTGTGAAAAAACATAAGCTATTCCAATAACTAATAAAAACTGAACTATATTTAACTAATAAAACCAGCAAGCACACACTAAAAACTAAACTAAAACACAACAATATTTAACTAACAGTAACTAATAAAGACTAAAACTAACTGAATTAATCAAACAAATGAAATAAAACTGAACTACAATGAAAACGTAAACGGCAGAAACTGACGTGGCGTCGCTGCCCGGCTCCGTTAGCACCCTGAGCAGGAACTCCCCCTGCTGGTTGGGTTCAAAGGTCGAGGGGATGATGATGTAGCGACCCGGAGGGAGCGAGCTGCGGAGGACGACCTCCCGGCGCGTCGAGTATTGCGTCCAGCAGAGGACGCCTTTCCGCAGATCCTCCGCTGACAGGAAGGTGTTCTGGGGATGAGCCTGGAGCCACAAACACGTTTTATTACGTCACAAGTTTTTAAATCCACGTTGGCAAATCGAACCGGAATAAACGTCAAAACCGGGGCAGCTAGCAGGAAGCATTTCAGCTAACTTTATCACTACAGGCCAGAGACGATGCAAACATCACAGCATCTCCTGCTTCTTCACTAACAGAAGCTGGAAGGTAAAACAGCTCCACACTGCAAAAACACAAAACAAAAACTGACACATTATTTCACTCACAACTCCATTTTATCCATTATATGAGTGAAATAATCTGCCTGAACCAGAACTTTTTCCTCAATATTAAGGAATTATTTGCTCAAAACAAGCTCCTATTTCTTGCTAAAAAAGTTACTTGTAAGCTAGCTTTGTCTTAAATTAAGTGAACTAAAATATTTGCACAAGTAACTAAACCAAAATACTGCAAAAACACAAAACCTTACCAAGTATTTTTGTATAGTTTTGTTTATTTTACAGGTTTTAAGGTTTATTATCATCCATTTGTTTTACCTTTGTGTGCTTTGAGTGTCTGAAAGTGTTTGCAGAAGAGGAAACTGTGAGAGGCGGAAAGCTGAGAAGTGAAGAGGAGGGTACCATGAACGAGACGGTCCACCAGGTCATGACCCAGAGGAACTGCAAACTAGCATTCTTATCTGATGAACCATGCTCTTTTAAGATTGTATAAAAATAGTTGTGTGTGGCTGCGCCTTGCTCCCCCTCCCTTCAGGGCTGCACACTGTTGAGTAACTAGGGCGTTGTGTTAAATCAAATGTGCTGAGATTTTTGCTCTAGAACACAGGAGTCAAACTCCAGTCCTGGAGGGCTGCTGTCCTGAAACCTTTACATGTGCCTCTGCTGCACCACCTGAATAGAATAATTAGGTCATTAAGGTTCTGGAGAACTGATCTACACACGGAGGAGGTAATTAAGCCATTTCATTCCAGTGTTTTGTACCTGTGGCACATCTAAACACTGCAGGACAGCGGCCCTGGAGGACTGGAGTTTGACACGCTGCTCTAGAAACTGGAGAAAAGTAGTTGGTAATATTTTGTGTTTTTGCAGTGCAAGACCTCCTCCATGCCTTATCCTAGAAATTTGTTCTCAAGTTGGGTCATTAAATGCATCGATACCTGACTTCAGGACCATATCTGCCTCTGTGTATGTGTGTGTGTGTTTGGGTGTGTGTGTGTACCTGGTATATATGCAGGCCAACAGAGAGGTGAACACCTCGGCGTCTCTGATGTTTCTGCATGACGGCCACAATGAAGGAGCAGCTGCTCTTGCTGTTTCCGGCCACTTCTGACAGAACCAAAAGGAACTGGGGATTCTGCCAGAAGGAGTCTGGAAAACACACACACACACACACACACACACACACTTACCGCCATGATCTGAAGTCAGGCAGGCAACCAGAGTTTCTATTCCTGAGGATCAAAGTTGCTCCTATGAGTTGCTTTATGAATCTGTCTCTTTAAATCCAAATCAGCTGCTGCTGGCCATGCCCCCCAACTCAATGTTTACACTCCACGTGACAATGGCTGTCAATTGATGCACAATTATACAAACGTACACCTTTGAAAAGCAGAAGTGGACCCTCCTGCACAACCAACAATAATGCAGTGAGTGGTTTCTGCATGATAAGTCAACAACAAAACCCTTTTCTCTTCCAGCAGCCATTGTACAGCACGTAAAACCTGCTGACTAAACATGCTGGAACTGAGCTGGGGTTGCTAGGCAACAGGCGGAACTCTGCTGGGGTCGCTAGGTAATGGCACAGTGCCCGTTGAATGTGACGTTACATTCGGAAGGTTTTTGAAGCGGCTCATTTTCCAGACACCAAAAAACATTAACTTTAACTTTTAAAAATGTTTTTAGAAGCAGTTCAGACCCAAATGGAAGAATAAAAATGTGCAGAAAGTGGATTTTACCCAATAGGTTCCCTTTAAACATTTCCATCCTGGTTAGAAGCTCACTGAATTATAAACCTGCTAAGATATTCAAGTTAAAGGAGGTGAAAGAATTTCAGCCTCATTCTGTTTTTAGCATTTTTAAAATTAGTAACAGCTTAGTGTTTGATCTGATCAAAAACAGACAAAACAAAAAAGCTAACTGATTGCTGTAGATGTATTTCTGCACAGCACTTTGAGCTGCTTTTAGATTTTAAAAAAAGTTCTAGTTTCATTGTTGGATTATTTCACTTATAGAAAAAATGTCCGACTAGAACTTTTTCCATCAATATTAAGGAATTATTTACTTAAAACAAGCTCCTATATGTTGCTGAAAAGTTACTTGTAAGTTTGTTTTGTCTTATTTCAAGTGAAGTAAGATATTTGCACTATAAACTAGACCAGTAAGGGATACACAATTTACTTTTCTCAATAGCATAAACATTTAAATAACACGTATAACTTTCCTTCCACTTTACTGTAAACTGTTCACATAAAGTCGTCATCCTGCTCTGAGGTTTTTCTCACACTGAATCATAAATGACAGTAAATGTTAAAATGTCTCACTGCTGTCAGGAGGTCCTCCAGCTGTGATGTTCGGCAACCAGGCTCCATGATGCATGACGCATTTCCACGGTGACACGTCAGAGCCTGGCGCGCTCTGCGCCTCCGTCAGGTGACACACCTCCATCGCGTCAAAGTGCAGGTTGAAGTCTGACACCGACATCCTGACAAACGGTCAGAGCAAGAAGTCCGTTCACCCACACCGCTGCCTCCAAGCAGACCAGAGATCCATCCCATCGAATTTAAGATTTGGAAATCTGGATTTTTTTTTTCAGACGTCAGCACGCCCAGGCGGCCATCTTGTTCGACAAACGTTTTTTTTTTTTTTTACAACTTCCATTTATTTTGGAGTTATTAATTCAGGTCAACTCTACGATGAGATACAGACACGCCACGTGTTGCTGTTTACATCCGGGAACTTTGCGCACAAAGCTGGAGGGCAAAAAGACGCTTCTTTTCCTCGCCATCCGTAGCCGCGCTGCCGCAGTGGAACCGCTAACTAAATGAAACCTGGAGATGAAGGAATTACTAACTGAGTGCAAAGGGAAATAATAATGCAGAAAACTGTTACAGCAAAACTCAAAACCACTTTTTTTTCTCGCTCTCTGTGTCGGCTACGCTACCGCGCAGACACGTTGCCATAGCAACTGACAACAACGCCACTTCATGTTTCAGGATTCAACACCATAAAACACTCAAACATTTTCCGCATAAAGAACAGGACATTCAGTCAGCTACAGTTTTATGTGTTTTGGCTTTACGTTTATTTTGCGATTATTAATAAGTGATGCTGCGGTAGATTAGCCACCGCTGCTATTAGCTAAGCTAACACAGCGGTGGTAGACTAGCCACCGCTGCTATTAGCTAAGCTAACACAGCGGTGGTAGACTAGCCACTGCTGCTATTAGCTAAGCTAACACAGCGGTGGTAGATTAGATACTTTAAACACCTGCTCTACTGATGATCTGTCAGAGTTGGTGTTCAGTTCGCTTTTTTTTTATTTTAACTGAACTAAAACACCGAATTCCTCATCACATCTACATGTTACGGCTGTCAAAGTCAAGCTAGCATAACTGAACTACTTCTTCCCTTTTCCACGCAAATGTTTTCTTTATTTAAAACTTTTTCCTGGCCTTGTTATCTAATTGTCATAATGTTAACAGTCAGTACCAAAGCACTGTGTTCCTTTTTCTTTTATACATCACGCGTACATTTAAGATTTGGCGCGTTATATTGATAACTTAACAGCTCAAACCAATGCTAGTCATCGTTAGCCAGCAGCTCTTTGCCCTCCAGCCGGGATTTTGAGCGTCTGACGTCACATTGAAACATGTCTATAACAGTCAGGCTAAGATAAGTTATAATGTTACAAGAATGCAGTAATAGTAACAATTATATGATAACAAAGTTGAAATAATACAAAGATTGTCTTAATATTACCAGAATAAACTTGTAATATTAAGAGAATGAAGCAGTAATTTTATGACAATTCCAAAACCAAATATAAACAAGAACTGTATTACTTCTCATTTAAAAAGCTTTTTCTCTTAATTTTAAGACGTACTTCTGGTAAATTTGTCTTTATTATGACTTTATTCTTTTAACTAAACAAACATTCGTCTAGTCCTAATACTCCGTTACTCAACTCACTGATATTTAAGACGCTTTTTCAAACTATTTCCTGTCATTTCTAATTTAAGTGAGAAAAAAGTAGATTTAAGCTGGAAATCTGAGATTTTGTGACGAGCTTCAGGGTGTTCGATGAAGCAGAAACGCCACGTTGTGCTTCATGTTTGTGAAAAGCGCTGGAAGCTGAAACTCACCAGAACTCCCCGTCCTCCTGCCGGACCCGTCCCAGTCGTTTCTGCTCCTCAGCGCTCACCTTCGTCCACTCGTTCCTGGAACAGAAACGCTCTCAGACATCCAGCTGAAGCAGGTCCTACGGGCTGGAAGGCCGCTCAGTGAGGAAGCAGCCAAGAGAAACATAAAAACTCAGATCCCAGGAATAAAGACCTTCATTTGTGGAGACGAGTCCAGTGATGGCCGCTGTTACATTTACAGGACAAATGAGGACTGTCACAATTAGTCCTGTCATGATAAATTTTCCTGGACGTTAAATTGTCCCAGAAGTTATTGCAATAAACGATAATGTTGTTATTTTCAGATCATTTTCAAGTAATTTAATGGAATAATAATGCAACAATACTTTCCTGCAGATCAATAAACTTTAAATTCTAATGAACATTTAACTGGAAGACAATTTAAATATCCAAAATAAATAAACAACAAATGAAATGAGCCATGAAGCTGCCATGTCTACTTATTCAATAATTCAGCAGCAAAACCGGCTTATGATTTGAAATTATTGCTTATTCTCTTGACATATGGTTTTCAATTAAAATGCTCTGAATCCATAATTCCCACATGAAGTCACCCTGCCGCCATTTTGATAGGCGGAAGCAGCTTTCCACTGGATATTGTTGGATTCAAGAAAGACATAAAAACAAAGGTAGTAAAATAATAAAGAGAAGATTTGATTACATCAAGTAAAAAAACTTTGCTGCTAAAAACTGAAAATCTGGTTAATATTGAGAAAAAACAAACACAGATGATCTAAAACAGCACGGACTGGCACTCAGCACTTTATTACTGTTTCAAATGTTTCTAAAGCAACTCAGACAATACTGTACTGAAATGTAACAATATGTACTTTGTAGGCAAACCTGTGGGTTAAAATGACAAATCAGTTTGCAAAAAGTATGAAATGTAAAATGTAGATGTGCATACATAGATTTAATCTTATTATATTCAGTGATCAATGCTGTGAATATAATATGATGACATTATCCGAAAGAGAAGAAAAAGCCTTAAAGCTGCAGGATGTAACTTTTATAAAAAATATTTTCTGTTGAAACGTCACTATATCGTGACAGTTTGGTATGAAGCAGATAATCTGTGGAAAAAATTGAGCTGCTGTACCTTCTCCCAGTGCTGACTAGAAACAACTTAACGCTGTCAATCAATTGTTAGAAGTTGATTGACACCGCTAAGACCTGCTGTCTTAGCGGTCTTAGCGGTGTGCCGTCGTTCAGCCCCTCTCCACCTAGCCAGGCTGATTAGCATAGCAACCAGATTTTCCTGAAATGGTCATTTGTTGAGCACATTTATCAGCGAGTTCATGAGGTTGACTGACAGCGCTAAGCCCCTCCCCCTGGCTCTGATTGGTTGTTTTTGGTGCATTCCTTCAGACAACGGTAGCAGCTCAGGGAGGAGGTGGAGCTCGATCTTTTCACAGATTATCAGTTTCATTACATTGTCACAACATGGTGACAAATGAAAAACAATGTAAGTATCGGTAATGCTGCTCTGATTTAACTTAATTTAATTGCCCTTTGAGATCAATAAAGTATTTTTAAACTGAACTGAATTTGAATTGTAACGCTGTTTACCGGACGCCTACCAAGATGGCGCATTTCCAGGGAAACTTTCTTCCAGTCCGGTCTTGTGAGAGCTACCTATTACAGATCCTGCCATTAAGTCAATTAAAATATGAATCATGTCGCACCACTAATAAAAACATTTCAGGTTTTATTGAAGACCCTAATGTTACAATAAAAATGCTAGTAAATGTTGCACCGACCTGTCGTTGTCGCTCCAGGCCCCTAACCACTCCGTGTGGCCCCATGGATTGAGGATTCGCACCAAATCTTTAAACCCATCAGTTGTTTTCACCTGGTGGAGGGAGAGAATGAAACAATTCTCTTGAAAAAATTTCAGTAAGAACATTGTTCTGTTCTTAGTTTGTTCCCAGTAAACGCCTCAGGGCTTCTTGCCACGAGTTTGACATTTATAATCAGGGATAATCCCTCGTTTGTGTTTGTTCAGAGAGCGTTACCTTCTCCACCGCCGTCAGGGAGTAGGCATGTCGGTACATGATTCCCATCTCGTTCTTCTTTTCCACCTCACCCTGAGGCGAAGCGAGCATCAAAGGAATGAGGCAACATTAACAACACTTCAAAACAAATTTCAACACACACCACACAAATAACACATGTAACCTTTTATTCTTTGACTTTAAATTAGATCAGTATATGTTTAAACAATTTCGGAAAGCACAGATGACAATGATGGTTTGCTTTTGCTACTCATTAACATCTCTTGAGGAAAATGGAGGCATAAAAACCCTCAAACATGCTGCTTCTTTTCTGGATCATGGAAAAATCCAGAAAAGAAGAAATAAGCAGAGATGCACTGTGGATCTCGCCACCATTATTTACAGAAAAACAAGTCCAGCACCGACACAGCAGGGCTGGACAATCAATCAATAACAATATATATCGCAATAGACACAATCAATACATGATTCATCTGGTACTATATTCAATATATAGAATATTCACTGAATAGAAGCACACAGTATTAGCTTTAGCCACTCAACCTCTCAGAGCTAGCTAACTTACTCTTTCGTTACCTAGCAACAACTTGTTGCGCAACTTGTGGTTACCTAGCGACACCTTGCTGAGTAACTTGTGCAGCAGCAGTTTAAGGCTTTGCTATTGTGCCTCATAACAGCTTAAAAATAAAAAACAATGTCATGAAGTGAAAACGGGATAAAACAGGAAAGGTCACGTAAAGGTCTGGGTCGAGTTATCCAGTTTATAAAATACAATCGATGTTTCAACGACGGGTTTGTAAAGGACGTACGAACTCCTCATGTGAATAACAAGGTTCAGGTGACTGGCAGAGCCAGAACATGTAGTAACAAACACGTAGGCTACATGTCCGTCTAGCTAGGACAGGGGTGGGCAATCCTGGTCCTCGAGGGCCGGTGTCCTGCAACTTTTAGACGTCTCCCTGATCAAACACACATGAATCCAACAGCTGAATCACCTCCTAAGTGCAGTCATGGTCCTCCAGAGTCCTGTTAAGGACCTACCTAATGTTAATGTTCTACCTTTTATGGTCAACAAACTTTATTGAGCAAATGGCAATAAAAAAACTAATGATGCAGAGGAATACAAGACTTACATGAACATGGTGGTTTATCAACATGGCTGAATTTAGCACTTTAGCATTAGCTTCCGCTAAATACTATGTTGCTATAACGCTTTAGTGCATCTAATATTTATGATTAATATTTATGATTAATGCCTCCAGGTGTGGAATGTTGCTAAAAGCATTTGCTTCTCATTTCCCTGATCTTTATCAAGTAGAAATGTTTGACGTTAGTCTCCACCAGGTGAACCAGGTGAACCTCCTCCACCTGCGTACCTTGCCGTTGGCACAGTTGATGAGCGCTCCTTTGGCCAGCAGGTTCCTGAGGAGCTCCGGCACGTCTTTGGACACCAAGGGGAGGCTGAAGACCTCGGTCACTCCGCCGGTCATGTCCACCATGGCCTCATGAGGGTAACCCAGTTCCAGCGCTCGGTAGCCTCCTTTCAGCCTGACTCAACCAAACAGTTGTCAGCAGCTCAGCACAGGGAGGGATTTCATTTCATAAAATTAACTTTCAGAGCCACCCAAAACCAGAAGCCTGATTAAAAACAGAAATAAGCAAAACAGTTTTCCTAAATGCATTCATTTCTTCCCTAATTACTTACTTTGCGTAGGCCTTTTCCAGCAGAGAGCTCCAGAACTCGTGTCTTTCAGGGGAGCTGAGGTAGATCAGCTTGTTGTTGTACGTTGGCAGGAAGTCGTCAATCCTCACCTCCTCCCACTGCCCATACTGCCAGAACTACACACAGAGTTACAAAAACCCTCCAGGGGGACCTGTTACAGTTCCTGGAACTGGTTAGCTGTACAAAACATTCATCTCACAGCTAATGAGATTGATGAGATCTCAGTCTGGATCTGCTTTCAGAATTATCCGTTTTAGGGTCTCTGTCACTTTAATCCAAGTAAACTGCTGCTAGCCACGCCCCCCCGCAACTCAACTTTTACAATCGCACACAAAAATGGCTGCAAACAGATGTACAATTGTGCAACCATACATCTTTGAAAAGCATTAGTAGAGCCTCCTGCACAACAAGTGGTTTCTGGATGGTAAGTAAACAACAACAAAAATTATTCTGAAATTTTACATTTTATTTAGAAAATCTTCACACAAATCCTTCTGGGAAACTCCCATGGTGTTGTATGCTACTTTAACTGGAACAAATGTCTGGAATGAAATTTAACTGGGATTTAAATGAAACCAGAGACCTTAAAACTCTGAACACATTATGAAACAAATAAACCCCGGCTGCCTCTTCTTGACCAGATACGTACTCTGAAGGAGAATCTGCCGTTGTAACCGTCCTGGAAGCTCTGATTGAGAGGAACGACCTTCTTGAGGAGTTCTGGGTAATTCGCCAGAGATGCTATGGCGGAGAGCACCCAGCAGTCACCTGCAGACGACACACCGACGTTCAACTGGAGGCTCCTTCATGACTGACAGGAACCTCAAACACGCTCAGTCAGAGCTTCAGCCAATAACTCTTACATTGAAGTATCCAAAGCTAAGGCCCAAGAAATGCCTTGAACTTATTTTAAGAAGTAAAGTGGTCTCCAGATTAAACTCAGATCCTTCATTTTGTTGTGGCAGGAATATTTAATCACGTATATTCACTGCATTTTGTTTTTCTCGTGGGAATTTTCTGTCAGGCAAAGTTCATTGCATTCTGTGACTCGAAACAGTTGCGGCTACCGCTAACTAGCTGCTAGCATGCCCATGCTAGCTAAATAGCTAGTTTTCTTGAATCAATCATGGGTAAATGCAAATAGGCCAGTCACAATAACAGATCGCCTGATAAATTAAAAACAAACTCAATAATTTTCACGTGTATGATTTATTGTTTTTCTCTTTCTCGACCAAAAACTAGATGATAAAAATCTTCAGTCTGGTGTTTTGCCATTTTCTGAAGGATTATTTTGTTTACAAAGACTTCATAATTAATTTCATTTGTTGTTTCTGTTGTTTATTTATTTTGGATATTTAAAATTTCTTCCAGATCCAGTGGTAAATGTTTGTTTTCATCCTGTCTAAATTGGTGAATGAATGAATAAATTTTTACTTTTGCACACAGTTTTTTTAAAATCAATCCATATCGGTGTATTTTCATTCCACCTTGGAAAGGAATGTTTAAAATAAGTCACTATGGATCTGTTAAAATCCCAACATTGATGACAGAAATGAGCATTAATTAATTCAGGCTCTGCATCATGTAAGGCTGGAAGACTGAAGGTCTCTCACTCAGTAGCCCCTGGCAGATGTCAAGCCGTGAAGCTCCGTCCACTATGAACTTGGGCGAAGTAAAAAGCTCCTGGAGACGTCGGGAAGTTCAGATGAGAAGGAGAGAAAGAAAATGATCAGGATCAGTTCAGAGCTGGCAGAACGTAATACATCCAGTTCATGGTTATCATTCTGCAGAAAGACTCCAGACATGTTATAAAACAGTAGATCTGTTTCCAAGAATCACAAACTTTAATCAATCGGCAGCCAGTGGCTCCATGCTTTGCACAAGATGGCCGCTGCAAGAGAGCAAGTTAGCAGACATGGGGAAGGGCAGCACCACCTCAACATATTTTTATTCAAGTAAAAGTAAAAAGTAGCTGTCCAAGAAATTACTTAAGTAAGAGTAAAAAAGTATTTGGCATGAAGTCTACTCAAGTACTGAGTAACTGATCAAATTGGTAATTTCATCATGAAGAATCACTACTCTGATTTAAATAATTTTACTCTTACTTGAGTAACATTTCTGGGTTTTCTCCCCACTGAATGAAAAACAAACATGTTTTAACCAAAAACTCACCAGACACAGACACACACCTGCAGTTTCTGTTAACGTTTCAGAAGTTTTTAATGGAAGAAACTGATTTGGAAAATTTATTTTTGACTGATTTTTGTTACTTATATTAATTATTTTTCATTTTCGTCTTTCCACTTAACTTTATATTTTGGTCTGTCTGATGATGCATTTTTTAGATATTAAATGATTCATGTTTTGATCAGTTGCTCAGTACATAAATCATCTTTTGACCAAATATTCTTCTGCTCTCAGTTTAGTAACTTGTTGGACGGCCACTTTTTAGCTTTACTTGAGTAAAAATATGTTAAAGTAGTGCTGCTCTTACTTGAACACAATATTTCGGTACAGACCTCTGTACTCTTTTTTGCAGTGTTCTTGCTGCAAGGCAGCAGTGAAATCTGTTTCAGGTTTCCTAATATTTTCTGCCAGACCCATTTCAACATCCAGTAATCCAGTAATCATCGCCCAGACGCTGAAACTGGTGAAGAATTAATTAACACCCTGAAAGTCGTCCAATCTTAAACACCGAAGGGCACAAAGTCCTGAGCTAACCGATGGCTGCGAGACAGAGCAGGAAGACACACACCAGGATGTTCTTTACACTTTTCACCAGACCGGTTTGTTCATCCAGCAGCTGCTCACAAGAAAACCCTGCAGAGCCCATGTTTGCCTTTGTGTCAAGATTTGTAGGCAAGAGTGTGAACGGAGAACTTCCACCTGATTCTCTAGCTCACTTATCTGGTTCTGTTTCCTGTTTCGCCCCGCTTCTCTTGTTGGCAAAGGGATCGACTGTCGCAACCACATAATATGTGAGAAACATATTATGGAGAAGCTGCATTCAGCTTCTATGAGTTCCTTTAAATCAAGGCTAAAAACCCGATCAGAGTTGCCTCTGATTCACAGTAACTGATGGAACATTGATCAATATATATATATATATTCTTTTTTGTTTGCCTGATGATTTTGATTTTTTTTGTTGCTTTTTTCGTAATTCTTTGCTGTTTTATGTTTTTATGTTGGGATCATTTTGAACTGCCTTGTTGCTGAAATGTGGCTCCTGCACTAAGAAATCAGATAAACCAGGTTGTTTCAGATAAACCAGGTTGTTTCAGATAAACCAGGTTGTTTCAGATAAACCAGGTTGTTTCAGATAAACCAGGTTGTTTCAGATAAACCAGGTTGTTTCAGATAAACCAGGTTGTTTCAGATAAACCAGGTTGTTTCAGATAAACCAGGTTGTTTCAGCTGCATTGAAAACTGAAAACACTCGACAGTCATTTTGTTCAGCTGTTTGCTTTGTGTGTTTTTCTGCTTCATGCCCACACTGACCCATTCCCTACAGAACTCCAGGCCGCTGTATGGACTCCATTGTTTTGGACTCTGTTGACTCCACGTTTCTTTTTACCTGACTCACCTTCTCAGGTAAAGTTCAGACATTGCCTCAAGCTGCATATCAAATTCAAATTTTTCACAAAACCTGTATTATTGTTTCACTGCTTCCTGCTGTAAGTGGCTGGAATAACGAGGCTAAATATTCAGTTTTAAAGCTGCCTCAGGCCGGCTGTGCAGCACTATAAACCAACACTTTGCAGAGTTGGGTAGGAACTAACATTTACTCAATTACACTCACTTTTTGAACAATTGTACTTTTTGGAGTATTTTTACTACGCTGTACTTTTTACTTAAGTAATTTTATTATGAAGTATTTCTAATTTTACTTGAGACCAATTTGGAAACATTTTCTTTTCCCTGATTTTTATTACTAATATGAATTATTGTCATTTTGGTCCTTAAAATACCAAAATTTCCATTAAATTTTATATTTTGGTCCGTTTGATTATGTAATTTTTAAATTATTAATAATTTGATCAGTTACGCAGTGCTTAAGTAAACTTTTTACCAAATACTTTGTTACTTCTACTTGAATAATTTCTTGCTACTTTTTACTTCTACCAGAGTAGAAATACGTTGAACTGGAACTACTTTCACTTCAGTTTTTTGTACTCTGCCACCTGAATCTCGTGTTTTTACCTTCGGCCGCATCCATCTAACTCCGCCCTCCATCTCCAGCTTTCCCACCGGGAAGTGGTAGTCCACGCACAGCCCGTCGCGGCCCACCGCGTCCACCTCCCCGCCCTCCAGCGGGATCCCCAGGGCCCCCATGTTCATCAGCCAGAGGCGGGACTGGGAGCCCATCAGGTCGTCGGAGCTCTCCGAGGCCGCATCGTCGCTGTCCGGCGGAGGGAGCGAGCTTTCAGAGGACAACCTGCGGGACTTGAACATGCTGGAGCCGGACTGTGCTCACCTGAGCTCCGCAGGCAGGTAATAAACTCCCGCAGGCCCCGCCCACCCAGAACAAACCGCGCAACTATAATAACTAAGGTGTGGCACCTGCATGTCAACATTAGGAAACTGCTGGTTTAACCTAATCAGAGTCTCTGATCTTTATTTTTAATCAAGCTTTATTACTATTCTCTAGTTAATAGTTGTCACATTAAAGCATCTTTCCATTTAAACAGCTTTATTTTAAACCATTAAGTCATAAAAATTAACTAAAAAAAAGCTTTTATCTTTCAGACCAAGAAAGAATGTATGTTAAGCTCTTAACTACCTTAAAAAAAGAAACACTGCAAAAACACAAAATCTAATGTTTCTAGTGCAAATACCTCAGTACGCCTGCAATGAGACAAAAGTAACTTCTCAGCAAAATATAGGAGCTTGTTTTATGTCAGTTATTAATAAATAGTTCTTGTTGCACTGGCAGATTAGTTTATTAACAAGACATTTTACCCCAAACCAAAAAAACCTGCCAGTGGAATTAGACATTTTTAATCACTATTAAGGAATTATTCACCTAAAATAAACTGAAAAGTTATTTGTAAGTTAGTCTTGTCTTATTGTTGTAGTAGAAACCAGACTAAATATAGTTGGTAAGATTTTGTATAAAATGAAAACATTTTCACTGAAAGAAGCAAACATGAAAAACTGAAAACAGGCATGAACATTATGTATTTAATCTTTATTTTAATATTTTAGCAATCCTGAAAACAAAAGTTGGCTCTGCTTTCGTCACTGAGACGTTGCCATGATGCTGGAAACACCTGCAGGAGAAAAAACAGCAAATTAAAAACATAAACGTAGAAACGTCAGAGACTTTTAATAAACCCCGGCGTTATTTTAATTCAATAAACCTAAAATAATAATTTAGATCTGTAAATCAGGTTTAACACACTGCCAAGGCGGAAAGACATCAGCAGTAATATTATTAAATTCTGTCACAATAAGCAATAAATTTATCAGTTAATCAGATGATAAATTAAAATGGACGGAATAATTTCCATTTGCCTGATTGTTTGTGTAGTTTGCTTAATCTTTATAGCGATGCCATTTTGAAAAATGCTACAAACATTTGAATACGGTTTGCACTTTTTTTTTGTTACAAAAGTCTGTTTTCCCTGCTTGATGCTTATTAATAATACGGTTTAAAGTGCAATTTTGTTTATCCATTTTATTTATTGTTTTGTATGTGGAAATTAAAGTGTTTTGATATTTAAAACGATGTACGTGAATCATTATGCTCTTAAAATCAGAAAACAGCGTCTTCAGTCAGAGACTACTCCACATTTACTGCGATACAGACTGCTGCAGGAGGTCTTTTCTGCCCATTAGCATCTTCAATAACTCTGACGAATCAAAATAAATATGCTAAAGCAGACAAAGAACTTTTGTTTCCCTGACTTTTTTCTGTTGGAGCAAAAGCTAAATATCTGGGTCACCACATCACAGACCGGCTCCGTGACGATGGCGGCGGTTATCAGCAGCGTCGCATGTTGCACGCCCAGGCAGACATTGTACTGATGAGGTAAAAATAAGTTTGTTCAAAGCTTACTGTACATCCTGCTATACAGCTCCTTTGTGGTGTAAATTTTAAAAAGCTGGCATGCAGAAACTTAAGGTTGCTTACAAAACTCCCTGAGAAATCTGCTTAAGAAACCAGGTTCTTAAGCAAGAGAGACGTTTAGTAACATGTCAGAACATTCCAGGCACTCCTGAGAAATTTGATGTACGAGTTTATGTGTCGTTTGTGCAGCTCAATGAACAGTCTTACTGAAATGTTCTCACATCCCTCTGTCAGTGCGCTAAGATACCAGTCGGCTCTGTGGAAACATTGGTATGCAAATCTTTTATAAGATTCTATTTTTATTTTGAATATGTTGTCGTGTGTCATGTTGTTGTGGACCACGAGTCTGTTGAAATAAAGCAATAAAAATGCAGATTTAAATTCTGGGTAGCTATAAAAACATTTACGACTGGACTCATTTGGTGACTTTAAAAGCCGTAAAACGGAGAAATCGACACCAGCGGGTCAGAAAAGCGTTGCCGAGCCAACGCAGAGCCACTCACTCTCGAAGTCGATCTTCTCCACGATGTTTTTGGGCTTGATGCTCTCCTCCTGGTTGTAGACGAAGATCTGGCCGTCCTCGTTCTCCGTCCAGCTAAATTTATTCAGCCACACCTTCAGCTGCGTGTCTGCGCCAAACAGGAACACACTCCAGCTCTCAGTGACAAGAAGAATCCTGACAATTTATCCGTTTTTCTGACGATTCATCGGATAAACATCTGGCACATCTGTTGATTTTTTAAAATTTTTATCAATGATTGGATACAAGAGGTTCTCACTATGAGATTTTATTTTACAGAATCTGAACCAGATGAAGGTAAACATGCAGTTTGAGGAGATAGAACATATTTACAGATACAGGTTGTTTGTTTTTATGCATTTTAAATGCAAAATGTTACATTTTTGTACAATTTTGGCTGAATTACAGCTCTGCGTGTTGTTCTTTCAGCAACTGAACTTTTTTGAGCCTGAATACTCCAGTCAACTATTAATCAATTTCGAAATAAGTTGACAATTAAGGCTAATTTCCACAGGAAAACCAGTGAAACGTAGCAGTGCGTTCTCACCCAGTGGGTCTCCCAGCATCTCAGCCAGCAGCTGCCGGTCGATGGTCTGGTAGGTGATTCCCACAACATGACAGATGACTGAGGAACAGGATGAATATTTATGACTTACTGCGTTTATTTTCCAAACGAAACTTAAATTAGACGAAAGAAATCCCATTGTTCAGTCAGAAAATGAAACTCACATTTCCGAACTGAGTCCTCGAAACCAGTGATGCCGTCGATGAGCTCTCTGTTCTCCTCCAGACTTGTCTGATGCAGACAAAAACAGAGCTTAATACCAAATGGAGTCAGGAGAACCATCTCTTTCGAACATTCTAGATATTAATTAAAGTAGGCAATAGATCAGTTTTATTGATTAATCAAAACTTTCTGCTTTCAATGTTTATGTTTTGGAAAATCTTGATTCTTTTTGGCAGGAATGTGATTCCATACAATGGGACCATGATCCCAAAAAAAATCAACCAAATATTGTCAAAATGGTCCAGTCAAAGCCCACACATAAACTTGATAGAATGTGGTGATTAGGAGGAGATAGTTGTGTTTGGGAGCCGTACCCAGAAGCTCTGGAAGTGGCAGGTTTCCAGCAGGTTCCCCAGGTAGAGGATCTGTCTGATGGGTCGCTCCTCCTGCTGCGACACCGTAGTCAAGGAAACGCCCCGCTCACCCCAACACAGAGCCACACCAGCGTTTTCACAACATATTCATCCTAGAGCTAACGATTATTTTAGCCGTCAATTATTCTGATGATTAACTAATTATTCTGACAATTAATCAATTATTCTACTGATTAATCGATAGTTCTGCCGATTAATCAGATAGCCAAACTGGCACTTTTTTCATGTTATTCATTTAACCATGTAAGCTTTTTGTATGCTGTATTAGAAATACATTAAAAGATGCAAATAACTAATAATCTATTCATTTTTTAAATAAGAAAATAAACATTTTGTTGCCTAAAATGCAATAACAGCGATGCTTTAGCGAACCCTCCAACATCCGCAGTTGAAAAAATACTTCTAACATCAACATGTGACTTTTTTCTTTTATTAACAGAATTTGAACCAGGTGAAGCTAAAACTTCCACTTGAAGAATTCTGGGTTGAACATATTTACAGACAAAGGAGTTTTTTTTATCTGAAATATAAAATGTGTCTATTTATCATACAGTTTTGGGTTTATTACTGCTTTGAATATGTTGTTCTTTCAGCAACGATTTCAGCGATTTCTAACGATTAATTGATTATTTAAAAAGTTGACAATTATTTCAACAATCGATTAATCGCGATTAATCTGATTAATCGTTTCAGCCCGAATTTGTATACCTATACCTAACACCAAAACGTCTCACTTTGCTCAAACTTTCACTAAAAGTAAATATATAAAATAAAAACACGAAGACGTGAAAATGCACCAAAGGGATACGTGTGTTTGGTCGATCATACACTTGCAGAGGGTGAAGTCGGTGTGTGGCAGGTTGGTCAGAGCCTTGAGCAGAACCTGTGAGGTCACTGTAGTCTGGAAGTAAGCTGGATTAAACTGGTACCTGTGGGCGAAACAATTAATAACAATCAGAATACATCAGATAAAAAAAAGTTACAGAAAAATAAAGCAACGGTTTAGCTGCGAAACTTGTCTCTTCCTGTACAAGCAGGTAACAGTTTAAATGTATATTTGTAGGAGATTAAACTAATTTTATGTCAGTTTCTGACCAGCTTTACTTACCTCAGTAATTGTCACGCAATAACAAATGAAACAACAAACTAGCAAAACTTCTTCCTGACTAATCTACAGCAGGAGTGTCCAAACTTTTACATTAACTATCTTAAAAGCAAAATGTTTATATTTTCTGATCATTTTTGGCTTGATTACTACTCTGTGTTGTTCTTTGATCAAATGGTCTTTTCTGAGTCTGTATACTCCCAATTACCAACTGATGATATGAATAATTGATTAATCACGATTAATCGGACAAAAAGCTTAACTACTTTCGTCCCTGAAATGCTGGGTGTATTTAGCCAAGTTTATTAAATTAAATAAAGTTGATTTGGATGCAGCAAAGTCAGCTTTTCAGTAAAAGTCTCTGGATAGACATGTTTCTACTTATTATAAAAGTAGAACTACTTATTATAAACGTTTATATTATATAAAATATAAAAATATATATTATATATATAAAAGCTACTTATATTTTGTGTTGTACTTAACATTTTCCATTATAAGAAGATTATGTTGGCAATAATTTTACCCTTATTTAAAATAAAAAGTCGCCATCTAAAGTCTTTAAAAAACAAACAGTTACAAACACAGCAAAAAATGTCAAATCGTGGTAGATCCAGGTAGAGCTGGAGATTGGAACCAGTTTCCACCTCCAACTCCAGAATCAGATGATTCTGAACAGCCAGGTAACGTTTCAGGTGTCTTGAGTCCCAAACAGACTCGGTTTGACTTACAGCTTCAGCACAGCCAGGTTTGCCTCCAGATCGTAGGCGTTTTCCCGAGCTTGCGTCTCCACGTAGCGCTCCAGCGTGGTCAGGTTCTCTGGGTTGTACCTGTGACACGACAGGAAGTTGGTACCTTTACATTATCAGCTGACTGATGAGGAATATTCAACTTTTATTAATTTTTCCCCTTAACATAACGTCAGTTCAGGTTTAAATTGCTTTTTAGTTTTCTTATCTTCTTTAGACTAAGGCATGTTGCATTTACGATGATGTTTATGGGGCCACATAAATAGCTACGCTGGGTCGGATTTGGCCCGTTAAAATATTGTTTTTACTAAACTCTAAAATAAATAAATATCTAAAAAGGGCACTTTGTATTTTCACTGGTCTTTTCCTCACATTAACAGTAGCTTGATGATCTGAGAACATCGAACTGCGACCCTTTTTGGGGCCCAAGTACTTTTTCTCCATCAACACCCTTTCAAAATAAAACCACAATCCGTTCTAGTTAACTGCTCTGCTAACATCTAATGTGTGACGTTAACACCCCGTACTCACGGGTTTACTGTCAATATAAAATGTAAACCATAACAAAGATAACTGACTGATGGCCGTAACAACGATACTGAAGGCAGTGAATAGCATCAAAAACAGTCTATGCTAACGTTAGCTCCGCCGGGTTGATCACTGGTTCTCGGATCATTCGTACCTATCGATTCCTCGCAGGAGTTTCCCCACGTTCGCCCTCATCTGCTCGAAGGTTAAAGCCATTTGGTCCGAAGTTAAACTGATAATTTTAACGTCAAATTAACCTTTATTTCACACGTGGGCCAGAAAGCAGAAAAGACACCGGGGCGGAGGGAGAAAAAGGTCGGACCGGAAAAACAAGGGACGGGAAGACACCAACGGGAAGTACGTAAAACGTATGACCAAGTTGTTTAAAACATCACGTAGCATCCGAAATCAATTTTTATCCAAATTAATTATGCAACTAAGTCTGACGACATACAGTAAAATGTTGAAAACATTTCTTAAATTATTTATCCAACTGTTACAAATATACAAAGTATTATAAAAATATTAGTTTTTATGTTGGTGTTTATAGTTCCAGGTTCGGAATGGTAGATTTGGAAATGATGTCCCACTCAAATGAAACTGATTCCAGTAACAAGTTTTAAATCTAGTTACTTTGCTTATTTTTGTATTTTTTTTGTTGGGAATTCTGATAGCTAAGTTCAAAAGATGGATAAATTGTCAAGAATTCTTCTTGGCATGTTAGAGGTTGTGAACATTCAAAATGGCCGTCATGTTGACAAACTTTTTTGTGTTTCTTTAACAAATAAAATGTAGATTGGTGTATTGCTATTGTCTAGTGTTGCTTAGTTAGCCTGTGAAAAATCTGGCAGAATTTTTTTTTTCCAAATTATTTTATTTACCAATAAAAAGCTAAATAAAATGGTTAACCAACAGCAAACCAACCTGGCCAGAGTTAAAACTGTATTTGGCTCAGGTTATATTATGAATGAAATGTGATTAATCCAACTTTTTTGGAAAGCGGAGTTCAGTTTCCACATAAGAACTGGTTGACATTACCACCAGACCTGCAGAAACAATAAACCTCTTAAATAGTAGCTGCTTGACAACATGAAGCGCACAAAAATATCTCAAAATCAACTCATTCGTCACCAATTTAAGGCAGAATATGAGAACAGGTTAAACATGTCCTTGGGTCGTGCTGTGGTGGCGTAGGGGTTGGCGCGACCCACGTTTGGAGGCCTTGAGTTCTCAACGCGGCCGTCGCGCGTTCGATTCCCGGACCCGGCGACATTTGCCGCATGTCTTCCCCCTTTCCTGTCAGCCTACTTTCATGTAAGTGTAACCTGCACAAAATAAGGAACCCGTATTTTATTTTGGCGGGTCAAACTGACAGCACCCTTTAAGTTACGGGTCACAGGTGACTCGGATCTCAATCGCTGTTGCTGCTGTCGCTGTGGCCAGCTGCTCGTCTCGGCGTCTTCTAAACTTATAGAAGAATACGGCTGGATCGAGGCTTACTAAAAGGGCCGAAGGATTAAATTGGGTGTTTCCTGTCGACCGCTCGACGGTGAGTCGTTTAATTTACGTACTTTGTTTTCTTTGGAAATAGAAATGCGGTGGCGACACGCCCACTTAATCTGTGCATTAATGACTGAAAAGTTTATTTATTGATTTAAAAGGTCATTTTCTTTTTGTTAAGTTTGTGGCCGAATAGATTATATATTGTTAAAATATTAAATAGGCCTTTTGATTTTTGCAGATTCGTCCTTTTAGGACAGTTTAGTTATTTTTTTGATTGATTTTTGCTAACGGCCTATAGAACTCTGGGCTTGGTCATTTGTTTTTATTGGGGAGTTGCGCAACGAAAAAAAAGGGAAAAAAACCAATTGTTTATTGAAACGATATGGAAGTCAATTAAGTTTAATTGACTGCGTCAATTAAACTTAGATATAATGTGAAAGTGCACTTTAATTTGATCTGTACCGGTAACTTTAATTTGATTCGTACCTTTGACCGGTAACTTTAATAAGGTCTATACCCTTGATTTGAATCTGAATGTAACTTTGAATTTGATCGCGATCTTTAATTAGAAATTCATTTGAAAAAATCATGAGAAAACACTTTATGGAATATAGTTATTTGTTTATTTTTTTGTAATTGTTGAATGTTTCTTTATTTTGGATAACAGTTGACAATGTTTAAACATGACAGCTAATTTGTTTTATTTTTATTCATGACCTTGTTTAGGTCAGGTTTTTTCCCACCCCCTGTGTCACGTCAGGATGGCGAGCTACCGGATCACCGCAGCTTCGCGGTAGGATTTAAATGAACCAAGCTATTTTTTCATTCTGGACCTGTTTGCTCTGGATCATGGAAAAAAAGAAAACAATCAGATATTGATTGATGGACTATTGATCACCTTGGATTCATGAATGGACCAAAATAGAAACTCTTGGGTGACATCAGGGTTTATTGTTTTTTGTTGCTGAGTGCTTGTTTTTTTTTCCTGGTTGTGTTTTTGGTTATATTATAGAAAATCACTGTTATTATAAATATTATTATTATTGCATATCTTCCTATATATATGAAAGAAAAAAACAAGTTGAATACAATAACTTAAACATACTTTTGTCTAATGGTATTTTATTCACACCCACGGGCTCCATAGCCGAATCTATCCGAGCGCCATTTGTTATATTTGGCCGTAGTCAGGCGCCTAGCCTTAAGTAGCGTTACATAAGGGACAAAAGAGCCCCTGGAGGAGGCCATTTTTGTTGCTCACTGTTGAATTATAAACTTTGACCTGTGATCGCAATTTGTCTAGAAAATGTTCAAATTTTGAAACTCAGAAATGTCCGTGTTTTTTTACAGAATGAACTTTTAAGTTTAAAAAAAAAAAGAACATTTCTGAGAATAAACTAAAAGTTTGAGTTATTTTAGAGGAAATCTACTCCTTTTTTCTATCAACAATGGCGCTAACACGTTGTAAATCCATCAGTCGAGTAGGTGCATATGTCTGAGCAGCAGGGGGCGCTCTGAGTCCAAGGTGGCACCTTGGACTCCTGCAGAGATCTGCTGACACGCCCTGAACGAGAGGAGAAGCAGGCTGCGCTGCTGATGCATTTCGGACGAACAGGAATAGATTTTCTGATATTACAGCATGTGTGTTGACATGAATAAAAGATGAGCTGCTGCTGTGTAAATGTAAAGCTCTAGAGGAATGGCAGCTGCAGAGAGAGATCCGGTGTGTACCGCGGTTGCTGCCCGGTGCTCCATGAACCCAACCCCGCTGACAGAGAGGGGCCGCAGGCATCAGTCAGGACACGCACGACTGCACACTGTGTGATGCAGGAGCAGGGAATCCTGGGTAGAGTCTGTAATTAATCCTAGTCTAAAATGCGGGAGAAGCATCGTGATTAACAGATTATTGAAACAATCGAAATAATTGATTAATCGTTAACTGAAGGGAGAAATTAAAGGTAATTTCCTGAAGGTAGAACACACTCAGAGCAGCAGTTAAGCCAAAAACTGGACAAAAATATAAACATTTAGCTGTTAAGATGATAATGAAAACCTTCTTTGTAGATATGATCTACCCACAAAGCCTCACTTGGCTTCTCCTGGTTCAAATTCTGTAAAAATAATCTATTTACCACCTTTTTCTATCCAATCATTAGGCTTCAGACTAGCGGCAGCAATTAGCGAACACCTGGTGGAACTGCACCTGCTGAGCTTTCAATGCCAACTACTTCTCCAAACGGCATAATGAGAAGCATCGTTGTGACGACTTGTCGGAAAGAGCAGGAGCTTCTTAAAGAGACAGAGGCCTCAAATTGCAAAATCAAATTTCTTTTTAAGTTCTACACTGAGCCCGATTCTGTGTTTTAGTTCTGCTGGAGTCCATATGGTTATGTGTATTTGTTATAGGTTGCATTGTCATCCTTATTGTTATGTGTAGAGTGTTATGGGCTTCCCCTGTCTGACTCTGCTGACTCCCACTCACATGTGATCGGTGGAGCGGCAGTACCAGGACCGGAAGTGGAGAGAGTTCAGAGTTGGGTTAGCAGTGAAGCCATCAGTGGAGTGTACCAGTTTGTGAGCTGCAGCCTCAGGAATAGCAGCTCGTACTTATTTCTAATAAACCCTGTTTGGCGGGACTAAATCTGCGGTGTTGGCTTCATTACAATATAAATTTTTATAACAACTGAAGTAACATTGTTACTTGACTGTAAAATGTCAACATGTGCCTGGAAAATAAATAACACCCCCACTCAGATCCCGTTTTGACATCTGAAAATAATCAGAAAATTATAGATTTAGGTCAGTAGGTTGGGATGTTCCCTAATATTTGCTTTGAGTTTTTATAAGCTACTTGTTAAATAAGCTATTGTTGACTGAATTTTACAACTTTTCCACCACAGACGGTACCGATGGAGATTCTATCAGCTCTGTTCTTCTTTTGTTTTTATTTCCTGTAGAGAATACTCAGTGCTTTGCTGTTCAGTCATCTCTCTCTCTTCTCTTGGTCAATTAATCCGGCGATGGGAATAAACTCTAAAGTAGGTCAGAAGAGGAAGAAACCTGCCGAGGTGTAAAAAAATCAACTCCCTGAGGAGAATCAGCTCATCAGCTTACAGATTGATTGAAGTCATTTACTGATTAACTTGATGTGTTCTCTGAAGCCTTCCACCAATCACAGCAGAGCGTTGAAGGAAGAGACTGATGAGCAGAAAACCCGCCAACATCAGTTCGGGTTCAGATGAGCCCAGAGCGAGACCGAGGGCTCTGAAAATTTATATTAGCATAAAGTTAGTGAGATGATGGGAAAAAAATACCTGACTGAGCTGAAATCAGCACAAAGAGCAGCTTTTGGTCCAAAGCTGTAAGAAAACATGGACAATGGAGCCTTTGAATTAACTTTTATGAGTTTGCAAACTTTTTGTGATGAAGACCTGAGGATCTCCAGAGGTCGGTGAAGATGTATGGTCCTGTGGGCCCTGAACACATTCACAGATGAGCCTCTCTGATTGTGGATCAGCTAAGTTCAATCTGCTTTAATCCAACTCCAGTCCGTTTCTCTGGAAGGTCCGGTTCGGTTGCTGAGGTGTGAATGCTAAGCTAACTCTGGTTCAAACCTCTGTCTGGGTTTGGTTGAAGTGAACTCTGGTTCGGTTGAATGTATATGTGAAAGAGGACGGATACTGCTCCAAAAGCAGGAAGTGGATTACAGCGCAGGGCATTCTGGGAAAATACAACCAAAACAGACATGTTAGCGTAGCACTAGCAGGAGAAATGGCTCTTGGTCTTTATCCAAAGACTAAAGAAAAATCCTCCAACTGCTAATATCTGACGCCTCCATATTTGCTTCCATTTGCAGAAGGAGGTTGCTCTCAGTGTCTTCAGAGGTTTATGTGTCGTTTCCTTCAGTGGTTCCTGGTGCAGCGCCCCCACAGGCCAGGAGGGGAACAGGTTGGTTTGACTCAAGTTCTGGTCCCTAATCAAACCAAATCTACCGGACCACCAGGTGGAAAAACATCCTAAACGTTTTCTCATTGCTGCAGCTCTCTCTCTCGATTCCACTTTACTCTCCCGCCCCTTCATCCATCCTCACTGTATTGTTATTCATCTGATATCCCATATAATTTTTCTTCTTCTCTTTCGGCTTTTCCGTTTAGTCCATTTCTCTGCGTCCTCCACCTTTACACCAACTAACTTCATCTCCTTTTTAGTCTTCTTCCTGGCCTCCTGCTATATCACACCTTCTATTCCTACGATCAGAATTCCTGTTTACTTCTTCAAACTCCTCCTCTTCCTCAGTAAACTGTATAACTTCTTCACACTCATTCTCCTCATCCCATTTATTGACCCCTTTTTTTGTTTTTACTGAAGAAAAAACACTTTTTGTAAAATATTTATGATTGCTTCTTCACTGTAGATATGTATAGTGTCATCCACTCATCCTCATCAATACATTCATCCTAATTATCTTCCTCATCATTCTTTACAACCAATATTCTTTCCACTCATCCTCATCATCACTCTTTATGATATTCATCCCAGTCATCCTATTCTCATGCACCTCTAATCTTTTTACTTCCTTCCTATCTCCATGCTTTTCGTTCATCCCGCTCATCCTCAAAGTTTTAAGCGAAGCTGTGAGTCTGAGTGTTTCACCGCCGCTGAATGTTGTTTTCTTTTTTGTCTTGGCGCTGCTCTGTTTCTGTCTTTGTCTCGCTGCTTTCTGTTTTTATCCTGCTGCCGTGCAGCAGACAGGCTTTTGGAGCCGAAGTGACGGTTCGTATTCACCTCCTGCTTTCTGCTCTCGCTGTACTCTGTTGTTCTCGGTGTGTTTCTGTCTCAGCTCTTTGTGTTTCTCCGTGCTAATGCTGAGGTGCCATGATGGGTTTAAGCATTGATTGATGATCCCATTGTCACTCTGATACACACTCATTGTGTTCTTGCCAGAGCCGCATCACTTCCTCCTCCACAGCTTTGCATTTAGTTGATATTTCTATTTATATTTGTGTTCCTCCAATCTTCAACTTACATTCTGCAGATCATTTAAATACTTGTTTCCTTTTCCAAACTGTCTTCTCATTGGGTTTTTGTCTTTCAATTTAATCACTGTTTTGTTTCAATTTCCAGCTGGAAATCTCAAAATGAACCAGAAAAATGTCTGTTTTCTACCTGTACTGGGTTAAACCTGAGTCACACTGAAATCAATAAGCCATCTTCCTGTGGTAAATTAGAAATGCCAACATCTTCACACATTTTTTTTTTACGCTTGTACTGAAGTGGAACAATTTGATGAGAAAGCTTTCCTCTGAGTTTAGGAGGGCGAAAGCAGGACGCAGGCAGAAAATCCATAAGCATGAATTCAAGCTGCCGACCTCTTTCTGTTTCAGTAAATCTTTGTCATGCTTCAAAAGAAATTCCTTGATTAGTTTATGAATTTATGCAACTTACATCAGCAAACTGGTAACATCATGTGAGAGTTTGGGGGTAAGAAGCACCAATAAAATGAGGTTTATTTACATTTGCGTACAGTCACGTTTATCTGTATACTTGACTTTAGCTTTAGCAAACCATCAGATCTTTGCAGCAGAGTTCAACCTTGTGAGGACGATCCACTGTATTATTTATTGAATCTACTTTATCAGGCTCTTTGTGCTCATATTAAGTTGAAGCCATGTAATTCAGTGGATCCTTCACCAAATGATCGGTCTCTCTGTATTACACAGTCTGACTGCGTAAAGGGCCCCTCGCTGTTATTGTTTACATCTGGACATTTCGCGCTGGAGGGCAAAAAGGTGCTTCTTTTCCTCGCCATCCGTAGCCGCGCTGCCGCGGAGGAACCGGTAACAAAATGAACCCCGGAGATGAAGGAATTATTAATATAGTGCAAAGGGGAAAATAACGCAGGAAAACCGTTAAAGAGCAACTCAAAGCCTCTCTTTTCTCGCTCTCTGTGTCGGCTAAGCTACGCGCAGACTCGTTGCCATAGCAACAGACAGCAACGCCACGTCATGTTTCAGGATTCAACACCGAAAACACTCCGACATTTTCCACATAAAGAACAGGACATTCAGTCAGTTACAGATTTATGTTTTCAGGTTTGATGTTTATTTTGCGATTATTATTAAGTGATCGCTGCGGTAGATTAGCCACCGCTGCTATTAGCTAAGCTAACAGCGGTGGTAGATTAGCTACCGCTGTTATTAGCTAAGCTAACAGCGGTGGTAGATTAGCTACCGCTGCTATTAGCTAAGCTAACACAGTGGTGGTAGACTAGCCACCGCTGCTATTAGCTAAGCTAACACAGTGGTGGTAGACTAGCCACCGCTGCTATTAGCTAAGCTAACACGGTGACAGATTAAATAATCTACTGATGATCTGTCAGAGTTGGAGTTTAGTTTGCTTTTTTATTTTAACTGAACCAAAACACCGAATTCCTCAAATACATGTTACGGCTGTCAAAGTCAAGCTAGCATAAGAACTACTTTCTTCTCCCTCAATATTTTTATTCTTAATTAAAACTTTTTCCTGACCTTATTTAATAGTGGTAGTGTTGACAATATAAGCACTGCGTCCATTTTTCTTTTATATATCAGGCGTCCATTTAAAATTTAGCGTTGATAACTTATCAGCTAAATCTCCGGTTTGAACTCTTGGAAAGTCTTTGTGTTGATTTCTGCATCTTATTTTTGTGGAAAATAAGCTGCATTAAACAGTTCTGGGGTCAAATAACAAAAAAATGGATTTCTCTCAACATTTTCTGTTATTTTCTGTTTTGTGGGTGTGCTCACTGTTTTACATTGAACTCATCTTTTTCTTATCACTTATTCCTTTCAGTTTTATCTTTTATTTCTTCCCTTTCACCTTGTTTTTTCCAGACTCACAGCTTTCTGCTTTCAAGGCAGATCTCCAGTCGTCCCTCTTCCGCCTCCTCTCTGCTTATTCAAGCTGGCAAGGCCACTTATCACAATTTAATTTACTTTCCCAGCATGGCGGTGGCTGTGTGTGTGTGTGTGTGTGTGTGTGTGTGTGTGTGTGTGTGTGTGTGTGTGTGTGTGTGTGTGAGAGAGAGAGAGAGAGAGAGAGAAAGAAGAGCAACACATTTGGACGAAAAAGGGAAAGTGGCCTGAAATCATCTTGTGTCTGATTTAATTTAGATGTAATGTATCGTGTGGAGCTTCTGGTGGATTGAGAGAGGATGAGGATGTTTGCTTTCCTGTTACAAAGTTACACAGAAGAAGAAATATTTCAAAATGTAAAAACATGTTGTTGGTGAGAAGTCTCTTGTGTACTTTATTGGAGAAAGACATCATCTGTAATGCAACGGATGTATATGAAGCAACATAAATACACAAAGTAAATATGCCAGATTGGGCTAATCTTCATGTGTAGTTTGCTATCAGGTTGATGGAAGAGATTAAAAAACATTTGTAACTACATACATGACAATGTGTAGCTAAAATAAGTGTAATGGTGACGGTGTATTCCCAGAATTTGAATCCTGAACAGGAAATAAAAAACAGCCAAAATCAGTTTTCCTATTAAAGGCATTTAAATATAATTTTGAAGCTTTCAATGTCAATGTGTTTGAAATTATATTTTACTTTATGTCTATCCAATAATGGATGAATACTTGTGTTAGAAATTTGTCCATCCACTACTAATAATAATTGGATCTGGTTTCTTATTTTTGCACTCAGAAAATAATATGCAAACTGTTTTATTTAAGTTAAGATTTGAGTTTTTAAGCCACTGACAAACTGGCACCATTAACGTTGGCAGCTATTTATTCATGTTTCACATCAATACATTACTGCATCTTCTGCATGTAGCTGACATGAAGCATCAGAAGGGCAAACAGCTGGTAAATCATTTATATATAAACTAAATAATAAGGGGTCCAAGGTCAAACCTTGAGGTACTCCTGTTTCAGTTTGAACCACATCAGAATTTTTATTATCTATTCTATAAAATTTAAATCAAAATCTTCTTATACAATTGTGAGATGTAACATCATCTGGTTTCTCTCTGTAACGAGGACGACATCTACTCATTGACCTGCGCTCTGACGTCCAGCTTGGTGCGCCCAAATCTGCTATTAATTGCTTTATTAAAACTTGGTTAAATACAGGAAGTGTTTTTGACCGAGATTCTGTTTTTATTACTGAGAAAAAACAAAATATTGTTCAGTTTCTGCATAGGATAAGCTAGGAAAAACATTTAACAAGGAAAACCCATTATTGGTGACTTTTATCTTCTAAAATGATATTTTGGGGCCAGTTTTTAATATGTGTAGGAATACAAGCTGTTGTGTGCTCACTTCCTGTCATAAGACACAAACAGCCGTGTTATTTATAGAGAAGAAGCTTTCTCTGCTGCTCATTTCCATAAATGTCATCCAAGCGTTCACATTTTGGGCGTTGCAGCACATCATTGATCCGCGGTGAGAAAATTCAGTGTGATTGTGGTGTAATTTAATCCACTCAGTTCTGACTGTGGTGAAGTGAGTCCCGTTTGCCATGGATGTGTTTCTGCGTGACCCCAGAGGTCAGCGGCTCTCCACCTGCATTGTGTTTATGAGGTCAACCTGAGGGCTCATTCTGGCTTTATGGGTTTCTGAAAGTAAATAAGTCAGTAAAATTGATCTATAACAGACATTAAAATCATAAATGCTTCATAAGGACACAAACATAAAATCAGGAATATAAAATGGACATAAAAAGTGGCAGCCGAGTTAAAAGTCTGTTGCTATAAAAATGTCTTTAGTCGCTTCTTTAAAAAAGTCCAGACTTCCACAACTTAAAAATCCCAATTTTAATTTTAAATTGAGTCTGCATCTAGTGTCGCCAACGACTGCTGACCAGATGATAGTAAACAGGATGTTTTACGCAAAATTCACATTTTAGGATTTTTATTTGCATTTTCAATATTTCTAAAAACAACCCAAGGACTTAAAAAAAATACCCATCTGTTTTTTTGGGAATACGTTACAGCTATAATATGTAACTTTGTAAAAAAAAAAAAAGAAGAAGAAAAAAAGAAAAGAAAATTGTTTTACATATTTGTTGAAACTTTGTTGCTAGGTAACGGGGCTAGGGTTGCTAGGTGACGGACAGTGCCTGCTGATCTGTGACGTTACATTCCGTTAGTTTTTAAAACAGCAAATTTTCCAGACGCTAGAAAACATTAAAGCTGCAGTTTGTAACTTTTATAAAGAATAAATGTTTACATATTTGTTAAAACTGTTGCATAGCAACAGTTTGGTATGAGACAGATAATCTGAAAATTTTGAGAACTGTAGCAGAGAGTTAGCAAATGTTAACTAGTGATCATGCTAGCTTATGAACGGTTTTCCTGTAGCGGTAAGTTGTTTCTCCACCATCAGCAGAGTTAGCAGCATGTATGTGAGCTTGATTGACAGCACTAAGACCCGCCTCCTGGCTCTGATTGGCTGGTTTTTGTTGGGAACGTTGCTTTGATCAGTCGGCAGTAGTAGCTCATGGAGGAGGTGGTTCAGATCAATCTTTCCACAGATTAGTCAGATTAGCCCAGCCCATCACTTAGCAACCCAATCTGAATTCCAACATGTTTGGTCAGCTGGTTTTACCGACGTATGCGCTGTGCATTGGCTGCTGGAAAAGATCAATTTAAGTGATTTCTTGATCCTTTTCTGTAATGTTATATTTTTTATGTCTTGTTTTATTTCCATCTTTTTTTGTAGTTTTTCTTATCAGGATGTCATGAAATGTGTCAAGCTAAGCTTAAATTTCAAAACAAACCTGTAGAGAAAACCTTTCTCAAGATTTACAGAGAAGAAGCTGAAGAATTAAAATGCATCCTGTGTCACAGCTTTGTGAAAATAAAAACGTTTTGAAGTGGAATCATTCATAATCTCAACATTTTTATTAAAAAGGCATAAAATACACCCAAGGAAATGTGCCCCACTGTAGAAGCGTGTCATCCTAACCTCCCTGTGGAGCATCATTACAGAAATAAGCAAAGGAAGGAGTGGATTTGTGGAGAGAGCTGTGTGTAAACCCTGATGGACTCTGGAGGATTTAGCGCTGCTGATTGACTGTTTGCAGGCTGCTCGGTCAGCAGCAGGCTGAAATGTGGTGCAGGCCTTAAGTAATTGGTTCTGCTGGAAGCTCTGACTGATGGACCCTCTGCTCTGGTCTCCACTCAGGATTCAGTCATCGGGTTACCACAGACGGCGCCAAACATGATGAAATCCATGTTTGGATGTTAAAGGAAGCTATTTTTGCTATTTTACATCATGTTATAATGTTATTCCCTCATCAAAAACATACCTGAAGTGTTTCCTCACACAGCAGTCCTCCCAAACTCGGCTCCTTCAGACTAGCCAGCAGCAATTAGGAAACACCAGATGGAACTGCGCATCTTCTCAGCTCATCCTACAAACTAACTTTTCAGTTCAAAGTTCCTAAGAAAAAATGTAAGCGAACAGCATAATGAGGACCATTGTTGTGATTACTTCCTGAAATCAGAGGGTCGGAAAGAGCAGGAGTTTCTTAAAGAGACAGAGACACGATGTCATACTTAGCTTGCTTACTAAATATGTAGAAACAGACAAAGGCTAACTAGATATTTAGTTTAAATTAAATATTTATTTTCCAAACTAAACATTTAATTTTTTAACTATATATTTCATTTTAAGCGAAACATTTAGCATGACAAATAAATATTTGGTTGCTACCTAAATATTTAGCTAACAGCTAAATATTTAGCTAGAAATCTATATATTTAAACATTTAGTTGGGAATTAAACATTTAACCTGTGAATTTCATATTTTGGAACTCTGAGATGTTTCCTAAATTTCAGTTAAATATAGAAAATGCCAACTATAAATAACTATTCTGACACATTTTGTGACGCCCCCTCTAGCTGGCGCCTTTGTGCGTGCATAAATGCATACCCAGTTTTTGCAGCACTGCTGACCTCCATCTACTCTTAATCCTCCCTTCTCCTCTCCTGACTTCTCAACCATCCGCGTCCCCGAGAACAGCCGCGCTCCTCCTCACCCCGCCCGCCTGCGCGCTCTGAGTGTGTGTGTGTGTGTGTGTGTGTGTGTGAATGTGTGTGTTTGCTGCTGGGAGCGAGTCGAGCAGCGGAGGACACTTTCCCCTCTTCATCTCTTTCACTCCAACATGCTCACTGCTTCGGTTGCGGACTGGCTCTAGATCACACGGTAAGAAGCTTCTCCTTTTTGCGCATTGTTTTTTTTTTTTTGGTTGGGTACAGGTGCGCGTTTTTGTTGTGCGCACTCCATGCGAGCATCCCTGGCTGCTGATTCTGGGCCATGTGGAGCTGCTCTGCTCCTCGGGAGTGTTGCTGCTGCTGCTGCTACGTTGATCTGGGATGGATCACAATGAAACATCAGCGGTTGTTTGTTGGGGGTTTTGCGCTCCGAGCGCAACCTTGTCCCGCCGTTTACGAACTTTAAGGAGCGGGAGTGAAACCTTTAAGGTTGCTGTTGGGTTTTTTTGTGTGTGTGTTTTGCTCGCTTTGTGGTGCTTATATCCGGTTTAATTTGCGCTCTGCTCCCTGAGGAGGTCGGTGCACGGAGCGGGAGAGCGGTGTCCGAGGATCAGAACCAAACTCTGGGTTCTGCTCGGGAAGGAGATAAACTCAGCCAGTCTGATTTAAAAACAAAAATCACAGTAAGTTTAGTGAAAACACGCAGCATCCCGGATGGTTTTGGTGGAGCTGCTTCCTGATTGGAGTAAACCTCAGATTTCATTGATGCGCCTCTTGGAGGAAAGGTTGGCATAAAAAAACAAAAAAAAAAGATTTTGAAGATAAATCCTCCCTCTGATTTGATGTATTTAGCATCTTTAGCATCAGAAACCTCCTTTGTGTTCCAGTGGATCTGCTCAGACTTCCCATCCGAACAGCTCCATAAAACTGCCATTTTCCTCATGTTATTTATATTTTCTGCCGGTTTTACACAAAATAATCCACTTTCACTCAGTGCTCTTCACTGCATCTCATATCACACTTTAAAAACGACGCATTTCGCTGAATCGGCAGCTCTGAGGTGTGTTTTGGTTCGTGGTGCAGGGCTGCAGGGAGGAACAAGCTGCATGAAGTGTGACTGTAGTTTCAATGAGGAGTCTGCGGCTGCAGCAGCATGCTTTAGAGGGGATCCTCCTGCTCGCAGAAGCTGCAGCGGGGCTTCCCTGGGCTGTTTCTGCTGTTGAGGGCTTCCCCAGCAGCAGATGCAGTGTGTTTTGCTGTTAAAGTCCTGATCAGACTCGATTCTTTCTGCTCTGCTGACTGATGTTTCCTCTTTATGTCAGTTTCTTTGTCCTTCAACAACACGATGCTCTGGATTCACTGTTTGCAGATTGATGCTTGCCTCCTCAACATATTTATTGTTTTATGAGCCATATCCAATTACTGCTCTACTTTATATATCGTCTGTTGGATTATTTATTACATCCCCTCTTCCCTGTCTCTCCTCCATTATCTCCTCTGCCCATCTGCTGTAAAAGAGAAAGCCCCCATGTTTTCTGCTTCCTTTAACCTGTGTTGATACCTTTGGGGGTTTCTGGTTAGCTCTTTCATCGCTGCCCCCTCCTCACACTCCCAGATTTAAATATGACACTGGGGAAAAGCTCAGGCAAACCCACATCCCCTTAAAGCGCCTGCCTGGTAGCTATGACAGAGCAGAGAGCGGTTATGTAACATTTATCAACTCTAATTTACATCTATCTGTTGCTTGACTTCCTTTTCCACGTGATTCAGTTAGGTTAGGCCTCTTAAAACTGTTTATAGGGCGTGCCGTGGTGGCCTTGAGTCCTCTACGCGGCCGCCGCGGGTTCGACTCCCGGACCCGACAATATTTGCCGCGTGTCTTTCCCCCTTCCTGTCAGCCTACTTTCGTATAAGGGACACTAGAGCCCACAAAATACCCCCTTGGAGGGGTTTAAAAGAAACTGTTTATAGCTAGCGTAGCTAATTTTCGTCTTTGCTAGCATATTTTGCTAACTTTGAAAACGTTTCGCGCAGTAAGCTTCCCCTGAGGTTTCCCACATAAATAATAAATCGCTAATGTTTTTGTAAAAATGTCATTTGTTCAACAACATTTTTGGCTGTCCACTGTTAAGTTCAAGTAGTTATATATTTATGCTCTTGTTTTGAAGGGGCCTCTATTTCGTTTGCATCTACCTCACTTAATCACGTTGAGGCGCCATGATGGACGTCGGGAGAATTGAATTGCGATTATTTATCTCAAAATATCTTCTATGACTTCACTGGGTTAAAAAAATTGTCACAACTACTAATTATGACGATTCAAAATTATATTTTTAGATATCTGAACTGAGAATTAAGCCCACTTTGTTAAGCCCCATGGAGCTGTCCAAACAGTTGCCTGAAGAATTTGTTTTGCAAAGAAAATTGTTAGAAAATCCCACAATGTGGAAAGAATCCTGCAGTCTAGGATTTAAGGGGAATTCAAAATTTTGTGACCTTGAAGACGGCTTCAAAAATCGGCAAATAATTTCGTAATTAATTATTTTCTGAAAACCTCATGAACATAAGAAAAGCTAAAAGTTACAGTGTCAACCTATATTAACTGCTGAAAATGGAGCATTTTCAAAAATCTTTTTTATTGTTTAAAATTTCGAAATGCTACATAAATCTGGCATGTTTTGTTAGAATGTTAATTAAGTAAATCTGAAACAGAAAAGCCATCTAATTAAATACATCTCTAATTTGTTTGGAGATGCATTAAAATGAATTTTGACTGGTCAAAATTACAGTTCCAGATTTCTCTAATTTAGTCATCATTTGCTTTCAAAATATCTGTTATTTAATTTACACTTGTTGAATCTATACATCTAAATTTACATCTAAGATATGTTAATTGAAATTATGACAAGTCATAACAAAACCTGAAATATCTCAAAAACACAAAATCTTACCAAGTAATTTTGTTTTAAGTTTTTTGTCCAAATATTTTAGTACTCCTGAAATGAGACAAAACTAACTTACAAGTAACTTTTCAGCAAGAAATAGGAGCTTGTTTTAAGTCAATTATTCCATAATATTGACGGAAAAGTTCAAGTTCCACTGGCGGATTATTTAATTTATAGCAAGACATTTTTCCCATGTTACAAGTAAAATAACCCGCCAATAGAATTAGCAATTTTTCATCATTATTAAGGAATTATTGACTTAAAACAAGCGTCTATTTCTTGCTGAAAAGTTACTTCTAAGTGAGTTTTGTCTTATTTCAGGTTTACTAAGATATTTGCGCTAGAAACCAGAAGAAAGTTACTTGGTAAGATTTTGGGGTTTTTTTGCAGTAATTTGACTTTTTGACTAGTCATAGTTTAATTGTTTATCTGAAACATGTTTCAGATAGTAATTAATTGTAGATATCTTGAATTGAACACTTTATGCAACTTAATAGTAAATTTGACATTATTTATTCTAGTCAGAATGTAATTCTTAGTTAACAAATATGACTAATCTTAAACCAATTTCAGATACCTGGAATGTAAACTGATTTTATGTTAAAACGGCCTGCCATACAAAATATGGGCGTCAAACTCCAGTTCTGTAAGTTTTAGATGTTTTTTCTGCTTTAATCCACACAAATCAAATAATATTATCATCAACCGGAGTCTGCTGAGGATTCAACCATTTGGTTCAGGTGTGTTAGAAAACACTGGTCCCAGTTTCTGTTTTTCTAAACACATTCATCCAACCTGAAAGGTTTATTTTCTCCACAGGGATTTTTCATTTTATGCCACATCAAACACATCAAACTAATAATAAAAAAACAACATATCAAAGTGACAGTGATTCTCTGTGGGTTTATTCTGCTCACTGTTTTGTCCTCTTCCTTGTCTCTGGTCTTGATTGATCTCTGGGGACATTAGCACAGCGTTTCTTCCTCTGTGGCTCCTTAGTTACAGAAATGATGTGGATGGCTGTCTTTCTGAGAGGAGCAGCGTCGCAGTATCTTAACCTCACCGGGGGGATTGGCTCTTTTCCTAAAGGACAGATAGTTGCCTTTTGCTAATGTGGGAGTCCTGCAGCGAGATCGCTCCATTTGTTTGGTGAAAACCTCAGAAAATAAAGAGCAACAGGAATCTGGAGGATGGTTTCCAGCGTGTGCCTCGCTGCGGTTTTGTGATGAACAGATAAATAAAAGCCTCCAGGACTGAAATGAGGAAGTTTTACAGCATCTAAAAACATCAGAATGGATTATCTTCTGGATCATCAGATCTGGAGTTTGTCCTAAAGCAGAGATCATAACTCCAGAGACCGCTCCAAAAGCAGGAAGTGGACTAGATGTCAGGGCATTCTGGGTGAATACAACCAAAACAAATGCATTAGCCTAGCTCTAGCGGGAGAAATGTCTCATGGTTTTTATCAAAAGGCAAATCCTCCAACCACTAAAATCTGACGCCACTCCATTATTGTCTAGATTTCATGAAGAAAGAAGCTGTGGTCAGTGTCTTCTTTATTATTATGTAGAGAAACTCCCATTAGTTTTTCCAGGAAACTCCTTCTAGCTTATAAATGATAAATTATGGAGTATCTATAATTATCTTGCAACCCAGAAAAGGAATTAGAACAAACTTAGAATCCAGAGGAACTCGCCTCACTATCTTAGATCCACATTATCAGAACAGGAATCCTGAGAAAACCCCTACTAGTTTATAAATTACTGACTACTTATTCTTAAACATGAGGAACTAATATATAGTTTTATATTTTTTCTTCTTTTGCTCTTTCCTTTGGTTTGTGTTTCCTTCTAATTCATGTAAAGCACTTTGAACTGCCTTGTTGCTGAAAATGTGCTACATAAATAAAAAACCTTCAGAGGTTTTTGTGTCGTTTCCTTCAGTGGTTCTTGCTGCAGCGCCCCCACAGACCAGGAGGGGAACAGGTTGCTCAAAGGGTTTGGTTGGTTTTCTCCTTAATGTGCCGAGTCCTAATAATGACCTGATTATTTGAATCGAATGTGATTTCACATTGTGCTTTTTTACAATCGGACTCCGTCGACAAAGCTACGTTGGTGGCGATCATTGCTCCCATTGGACAGAAAGCAATGATCCACATCAGGATCATTTTAACATGTACAGAACTTCTTTTTGAAGTTGTGGCACTTTTTATTTCGCCGTGAACTTTCAGATGGAGAGGAAAGGCTGCCTTTTAATAGTTCACCATCACCTTTATTGTTTCTCCTGAACCGATGATGTTTTGGTGAGAGCGACTTTGTGGGGAGCAGACTCAGCCAACCCTGAGGCGTTTCTCTGCAGAGGGAATGATGTGTGTTTGACCTTCCTCACGCACCTGCTTGCTGGGTTTTTTTTATTTGTTTCTATCTTTAAGAAATTTCTGTTTGTGTTTACTGCCAGACTTATTGAGTGGTTTGGTTGAAACGTGACGTTGTCTTTGAGGGTCAGGTGGTGCGATGCATCTGCTGAAGTCATGTTTAAGTGAAGAAAGCCTTTTTTCTGGTTTCATTTCCCTCTCAGAATTTGTGCCATCGCTACAGGCTGCCTTCCTGAGAAAGGGAAAGGTGGGTTGCTGTGACCCTGATCTCATCTTTTGACTGCTGGACGCTGTGTTATTGAAATGTAAAAGTTTAGAGATGAAAGTTGTACCACAGATGATCTAATAAAACTTTTAGTGGAGCTTTGTGGAAATAGTGGCGGAATGGAGAATTTGTGCTTTTTCAGAATTTCGGTATTAGGGCTGAAAAAATTAATCGAATCAATCGTGATTAATCAATTACTGAAATAATCGGCAACTAAGTAGTTGATTAATCATTAACTGGAGAATACAGACTCAAAAAATTGGCATTTACTGAACAGTAATTGTGACAAAACTGTCCAAATACACATATTTTGCATTTACGATGAAAAAACATATTTTTCTGTAAATATGTTTCACCCAGAACTCCTCAAGTTTCAGTTTAAGCTTCACTTGGTTTAGATTCTGCAAAAGTAAAAAAATAAATCTACCATTAAGCACCTTTAGCTAACCAATTATTAATCAAAAAATAATTAACAGATTAGTAAACAGTATTTTTTAGCTTCAGATGCAAATGACCAAACATTAATGCATTGTAGACCATATTGTTTTTGTTTTCGTATTCAAAAAAGTAATTGAATTATTTGCTTATTTGCATCTTTTAATGTATTTTAAATATTGTGTAAAAAAAAAAAACGCGATTAATTAAATAAAAAATCTGAAAAATATGCAAATTTCTTTTTTTTTTATTAAATTAATTTTCAAAACAAATATGGACATTTCTGAGTTTCAAAAGTTAAAAATTTTCTACTTTTAAACTTGTAAGTTTTTTCTAGAAAATTTCTCAGTTTAATTTAAAAATATCGTCTTTTTTTGGCAGAAATTTTCTCCTTTTTGTCTAATGCACAATGGCTCTAATACGCCGTTGTAGAGAAGAAAGTTTTTCTTTTAAATCTTTATCAGAAATGATTTTGGTGATTCTGACTGACCTAAAACAAGAAACGTTTAATCCGATTTAACTTCAGTAAGTGAGAAAAATTGTTTTCTTTTTATTAGGTGTCTGAAAATATCTGGTCCAACAATAAATAACATTTTCAAATTTACTCTTTTAATCAAGCGTTAGACTGAACATAAAGTATTTTTCAGGACTTTATGCAGAAATTAAGCTATTTCCAAACTAATTGTGACTGAATAATTTCTGAGGATTTGTGCGCCTGTGTGAACCCCGGCAGCGCTCCTCATGATGCGCAGCAGACATGCAGGCGAGGAGCCGCTGCAGCAGCGCTGCATCATTTATGAGGCGATAATGGTGGAGCTGCAACGACCGCCTGCCGAGAAGCGTCTGAGCGGCTCCTCCGCCATCAAATCCCACTCTGCTACCATCAACATCACATGTCAACACACACACACACACACACACACACACATACACACCTGGGCGCTCTGTAAATAATCTCTCTCTGCTTTCTGTGCCATTATTATGTTACATAACCAGAGGAACTGCAAACCGTTTCTGCTGATGTTTGAGTCTTTCCATTCTCCAGCTTCCTTCCTCCACTTTTATAAGCATTTCGCTGAACTCTCAGTGAAATGTCCTGTAATCTGTTTTATTCCCAGTGAAATAATGATATATTTATGTAGAGATTATTATTTTTTGTCTTGATCACTGCAGTACCAAACAAATATGTCAATTATTTTCGATTTTTTTTTCTGATTTTGCATAGATTTACACTGGAAACAGTAACAAGATTAACATAAAGCATAAAACAATCTTCACCTTTTTGCAAAAAGATATTTTCTAAGCTCCATAAACCCTTTTATTCTGACCTAAATATGAATTTTTGAATACATTTAAACAATGTATTAATATTATTGAAATACTGTTTGACCACATATTTTTCTATAGTTTCATAAACCACACTCAGGACTGATTACATCCAGATAGATAAATAAACCCCCTCTAACAACATTAAGTAGGCTAAAACATCCAATGCTACTAGTCAAATGTGACATAATTTGATTTCTGTGTGAACGGTTTACGATCCCAAAGCGCTCCGAAGACGATGCCGCCCGGCAGCGCTCTGTTTACGGCAGTATAATGTCCGCCACCGTCAATGGATGGATTTTAAAGTTATTCAGAGCCGACAGTATCAGTATGAGATTGTAGAAAGACGAAGGAAGCCGATAACCTCGACATTAACACCCAGATTTAGGTAGTCTCTAGTTACATTTACTCACATTTACTTGAGTAACTTTTTTTGAAAAAAAATTTACTTTTAGGAGTATTTTTAGTACACTGTACTTTTTACTTTCACTTGAGTAATTTTATTATAAATTATTTGTACTCTTACTTGAGTAAACTTTCTGGATTTTCATCTTTTTCAAATGAAAAAGTCAAATTATAGTGCAAATAATGTAACTTTGCCTCCTAGTAGAGTATCTTATTTAGGCTGTGAAGTGTTCATAAGCAGCTTTAGCCTCTTTTCTCCATTTTCCTGCGCTTGCCTGCTGCAGCTGTTCCATATTCCCTCTGATTCGGTTCACCTGTTTTCCCCCATCGCTCTATTTGCTGGATTCTTCTTCTGGTCTCTTCCTGTCGTCTCTGTTAGTCAGTCTTCTTCATCAAACCTTCTTTGGTTCATTAGTGCCTCCCTGCCTTTATTTGGCACCTGAAAACACCAAACATGACAGTAAATGATCACCAATCCACTCATGACGTTTCCACTCTGCTGTTCAAGATGTGCCAGCTCCTTGTATGGTGAGTAATTCCCACAAACTGCCGCCGTTGTTCTGCGTCCGTAACAAATTATGTTTACGCCAGTTCATTCCTTTTGGGCTCCTGCTGAAATGTTTTATTTAGTGAGTATAGATTGAAAACAGGTGTCTTAATTTATTCAAAATAAAAAAAGGTATTCATCATTACTTAATGGTTCCCTGTAATGGAAAACAGCGGCTATGCCTGCTTAACGCTTGCAAACACAATGAATTATTAGTGGATGGATTATAAATCTAATCCAGCCCCACATTGAAGCCTCCAGATTTTTAGTTTTTTAAACATCACAAACCCTCCTCAGTATTTATACCTCAAATATGTAAGTAAATTAGTCCACCTGTGTCAATTTTAAACTCTCATACTCATTAATTATAGGAACTAGAGCAAACTGCTGGTTGCTCAGCAGCTGGATGCTGTCTCCATTTGATTTGCAGTTTCCTCTGATCGCTGCTGAAGATTTGCTTGGATAAATTTCATCTCCAGAGGTTTGTTTTGGCTCCGGGTTCAGCGGCGGCTCTGTGGTCTGTCTTCAGGGCTACAGGGGGCGTGAAACCTCTGGAGGCCAGCTCACAGCCGGCATCTTGTTTAGCTGCAGGTTCTATCACTGGAAGTATGTTTTCATTTTCTTTGTTGTCATCCTCATCTATTCAGCTTTACTCAGTCATCCTTTTATCTTGCTTTTTTCTGGTTTCATTCAGTTCAACTGTTTTTCTTTGTTTTTTTTTCATTTTTTACCACTTAAACTGCAAAGAAATGTGTTAATATTATTGAAATACTGTGACTAACCAAATTATTTAGTCTAGTTTCACAAAAATACAAAGTCCTATGTAGTGTTTTTGGTCTAGTTTCTAGTGCAAATTTCTTGAAATACGACCATAACAACTTATAAGTACGTTTTCAGCAAAATAGGAGCTTATTTTAAATTAATAATTTCTTAATATTGATGAAAAGTTCTGGTTTCATTGGCAGATTATCATTATAATTTTTCTGCTAGTATAATTAGTGAAATGTACTCGCTGCTAAATGTTATAATGGCGGAGAAACAACTTACTGTTACAGGAAACCCATTTATCCGCCGCCATTGGTGGCTATGCTAACTAGCCTAGCATTCACAACAAACTATGCTATGTTCTTTTTCTTGATTTTTATTGGCGGTTGGGAAAAAACCGTTACGCAGGAATTACCGCCACCTACCGGTATGGAATGTGGACTACGTGACAGAAAATAAATAAAACAAAAATATAGGTTGTGCTAGCTGCATAGTAGCAGAGCGCTAAGGCCCGTTTCCTGGCTCCTCTTCTTCTTTTGTTTTATTTTATTTCCTAGTTGGCACTGGGAGATTTTATGTCATACTCCCTCGACATGGTGACAGTTTCAACAAATATGTAAAAAAATATTTTTATGAAATAAAAGTTACATAAAATTATATTACAATATTAAATAAAAACAAATATATTTCTTTGGTCACTGATGTCTACAGAGCAGCATTCATTGTTGACCATATTAGTTTTATGTCATTCATACTTCTGTATTGTTTTCTTCTGATTTCTATTTCTTTTTCATCTTTTACCTCCTATTTTGTCCTCTTTTCTGTCGTTATCCTCTAACATCTCTTCTTTTTGGTTCACTCTTAATTTTCTCTCTGCAGTAATCTCCTCTCCGTTCCCACACTCCACTCCTCCGCCTGTCGGAGCTATCTGTCATCCTGTGGTCCGAGGTGCTGCAGCAGTGTTGGAGGGCTCTTGTGTGGGCAGGCTCATGCTGGATCAGCTCCAAGTGCACCGCAGGTTAGAAGAACAGGGAATCCACGACTCCGAGTTCATAATATAGCAATTTATTTTCAAACCTCTCTTAACAGGCAGATTTGACTTCATGTCAGATTAAAATTAACTCCTCATTTGATTCAAATCCTCAGGCTAAAATATTTTGTAGATTTTTTTTTTCAACCTGCATATTAACTCAGTGAGAATAAATTAGTTTTTAGGGCTGCGATAAAAATCCCTGTCTATCTAGATGTGTGGATGTCCAGCAGCAACGGTTTTATAGATCTGTCTATAAATCTGGCTGAAGATTGGAGCTATAAACAAAGGGCCAAATCAAGTGCAATGTGATTAAAACTCTTAAAATCAAGCAGTAAAAGTTTAAATTATTTCCTGACTTAGACAGGAAACCAGTTTCTGCTGCTTTGGTTTTTCCAGCTGCTGCATTTTGTTCAAAACCTGAAGTGCATTAATTGAGAAAAACATTTTACAGGCAGTTGATTCTGTCTATCCTTTTAAAAGGGACCTATTTCTAAAGAGCAGGTGGCTGCGTTGATGCCTCATCAAAAATACTTCCAATGTAACAAAACATTTGGAAGATGTTGCTTTATAATGGAAAGATTTACATTTTGAATGTTTTTGTACTTCCATTTGGGCTTCTACTGCTTCTAAAAAAGACCAAGAGCTTAAAAAAAACAGGCATTTTTTTTAAGTTCATGTTTTTTTAGTGACTGGAAAATGAGCCGTTTTAAAAATCAGCAGACACTGCCGTGTTACCTAGCAACCCCAGTAGAGATCCAGCCCGTTACCTAGCAACTCAATCTGAGTGTCAACATGTTTGGTCAGCAGGTTTTACCGCTGTATGCATTACAGAGTCCGTCCAATCAAAATGTAAAGCTGGTGTACCGGTCGCAGTATGTAATAATAATGTGGTATGCAATGATGATGCAATGATTTGAAATCCTAAAACAGAGTCTGTACACTGTGCAGCTTTAGTAAAGTCCTTTCTTCCACTGTGGGATTAGATGCTGAATGACTGAATGCTGCTGGAGTCGCAGGCTGCATGGTGGGGTCTGAATCCTGATTGGATGCTTGATGAGCCTAATCAGAACATGCTGAAGTAAATGGCGCACAGATCACTCACGTTTTGGTCTCTGTAATGTTGCATTCACACCAGTCATTTAGTACACTTTGATCCAACTCCAGTCCGTTTGCTTAGAAAGTCTGGTTTGGCTGGTGAGGTGTGAATGCTAAGCTAACTCTGGTCCGCCTACAAACCTCAATCTGGATTCAGTTGAAGTGAACTCCGAATGTGTTTGTGAACGCCAAGTGGGCCAGAGACCGCTCCAAAAGGAGGACGTGGACTACAGCACAGTGCATTCTGGGTAAATTCAAACAAAACAAACGCATTAGCCTAGCGCTAGCAGTAGAAATGACTTGTGGTTTTTAGCCAAAGACTAAAGAGAAATCCTCTAACCTATAAAATCTGACTCTTCCAGTTTTGCTTCCCTTTGATCAAGGAAGTTGCCAGTGTTTTCTTCAGAGGTTTTTCTTTCAGTGGCTGTTGGTGCAGCGCCCCCACAGGCGAGGAGGTGAACAGGTTTTTCAAAGGCTTTGGTTTGACTCAGAGCAGAGAGAAAGAGAACCACAGCGGCTGAACAAATATTACAACTTTGGTTCCAAACAAACCAAATCTACTGGATGGAAAGGTGTGACAACAAACTAAATTTCCCTCATGTATGAGTGTAATGGTTCTGTCATGGAAATCTTGACAGAACCGTTTGTGGACTTGAATTACTAAATTAATTCAAGTCCACAAATTTCCTGGAATTAGCATCATAACATGAAGAGCTGCTACTGTATTTCATTTAAATTTAAATAAAATCTGGTACCAGTTGCTAATTTCAGTTTTTAGTTCATCACAAAACATGTAGATATTAATGTTTCTCTTTTAAATACTTAAAAATCCACTGAAGCAAACTGAAGTTACCAAAATGATTCTGACAGAACATCTCTGAACCTCCCACTCATCACCGTCGGGCAGTTAGAATCAAAATCTGCCTCCTCGCTCCTCAAGCTGCTCCAGTCCGCCACTTTTCTCAGCTTTTGATTGGCAGGAAGTAAATGTTTTCCTGGAGGATCATCAGGAGACGAAGAGACATCAGCAGTTTGTTGAAGATATTCAGGATCTGCTGCTTTAGGAAGCCAGGATCCGACAGAAACATTGAATTAATCCAAGTTTGTTTGGAGATTCCTTTTTTACTGCTGTTGGATGTTGACGGGCGGTGTCCATCTTGGACAGGCAGTTGGAGCACGGCGCCGGCGTCGGACGTCACACTGGTCCACCCCACAGGTTCACCCACACAGCCACTGGTCCGAGTCCAGGATGTGTCCCACCAGCTGTCCTCTGATTGGCTGGCGTCCTGGCGTCGCTGCGGGTGTGTTACATCCTCGTCCATCAGACCAAACGCTTTCTGGTTCACATCTCGACGCCTCGGCTCAGACTCTCTGAGGCCTGCAGCTTTTAATTATCTGAGCACCGAGATCTGGCAAGTTGAGAGGAAAACCCCGTTTTCTAACTGTGAAGAGAAAATTCTGAGCTGAATGAAAGTTTGTAGAGAACTGAGAGGAATCTGGAGCTGCAACTAATGATTGTTTAAGAAACTGATTAATCTATTGATTATTTGGATGATAAATTGATAAACAATTTACACATTCTGCAGATTTTTCATTTAACCACTTAAGACTGCTTCTTACAATATTTGAAATGCATTAAGAGATCCAAATAAACATTTCAGTTCCCTTTTTAAATAAGAAAATAAACATTTTATTGCTTTAAATGCACCAGCAGCATTACTTTAGATTTTTTATAGCAAAGGCTGCATCTGCAGCTAACGTGAAAAACTCGGGCCTTTCTGCTGGACTTAACATCAATAAAGTGTAGGAATAATCTGGTGATTATTTTTTTTGATTAACTGATTTCTAATTGTATAGAAAAAGATGCTTAACAAATGTGAACCGGGTGAAACCAAAACTGCTGCTTGACGAGTTCTGGGTTCAACATATCCACATTTCCTTTTCATCTTAAATGCAAAATGTTTATATTGATTTAAAGTTCTGACTTAATTTCTGCTCTGACTGTGTTGTTGACAGTTTTTAAGTTTCACGGCGTCAGATCACAAAACTCTGAACTTAGTCTCAGAACTCTTCTGATTTGAGCTGAAAAGCTGAGCTGTCCTATCAGGTCCAATTGTTTCAACTTTAACTTGACTGAATTTTATAGACTAAAACCAACAATCAGTCTGTCAGTGAATACTCTTCCTCCTCTTCATCAGTTCTGCTCCTGCCTTTAAAATTAAACCGAGTTGTTGTCTCAAACATCAGAAGTTGAGTTGCAGCGTTTAAAATGTCATCCCACCTCCGCACACGGTGACCTCACTGAACCGGTCAATGATCTCATTAAACCGCCGGTGATTAGTCAGAGAGAAGCTGCAGCTGTGTGTGTGTGTGTTTGGATTTATAATGTGTGTGTTCAGGTTGGCAGCACCGAGACGCTCAACAGTCTGATGCTGCAGTCCGTCTATGCCAAGCAGCTGCTGCAGTTTGGTTTAATCCGTGTAAAACAAAATCACGTTAGTTTCTGCTGGATGCCGCAAAGTGAAGGTCGGGACTCTTAAGAGAACTTGGAATGTCCTAGAACAGGGGTCTCAAACTCCAGTCCTCAAGGGCTGCAGTCCTGCAACTTTTAGATGTGCCTCTGCTGCACCACACCTGAATAGAATAATTAGGTCATTAGCAAGGCTGGGAGAACTGATCTACACAAGGAGGAGGTAATTAACCCATTTCATTCCCAGTGTTGTATAAAGTACTGAAATCTCAGAGTCAAGTAAAAGTACAAGTACCTCTCCAAAATATGACTTTGGTAAAAGTCGAAGTCACTGACTGAAATGTTACTTGAGTTAAAGTCTTAAAGTATCTGAAACTTCTTGTACTTAAGTATGGAAATTACTGTAAAAATGGATGTACTCAAGTAATGTAATGAAAAGTACAAGTAAAAAGTAAAACAAAGCAAATGCAGTTTGAATGATATTTTTTATATTTTGGTAAACTTGTCAAATACACTTAAAATAATGTACCCAACCAAGTGCAGGCAAAATTAAACCTGCTAATAGATATACCTGCAGGCATCATTTAGTTAAGAAAATTAGGTGCTTTACCTATAGCACAAGGTTAACTTAACCTGCTTTACAACTGAACCAGCTTCTTAGTAAACCCTCCAGGACAGAAAATACAAAGTTTTTGTAAGCCTTAAGTTTTCCCTTCAAGTAAGGTCAGTGCTGAAAATGAGAAAAATAAATAGTACAGAAAATGCGGCCAACATGAAGAAAAAGATCTGTTACGATTACTCTACTTCACAAACCAGTGAATCAGTCAATGCTACAGTCAGTAGGTGGTGCACACAACTGGTCATTATGCAAAAGAAAAAAAGAATTGGGAGGGAAATGCAGCTTATTGGCATCTGTAAACCTGGTTTTGAACTTGCATGCCTTTCCTATATTCGTTAAATTTAGTCTAAATTGCTATCGCTATGGCTTCTGCCCCCCTTGAACAGAGGAGTCTAGGTAGCCTGCTACAGTCAACATTAGGCCTAAGCTAAATACACCACGTGTGGAACTGAAACAATGCCAAACAAAGTTCATTTATGGTCAACGTTTCACAATACAGTAGTGCCTAGTGACCAAGCTATAGTTACTGAAACAGGAGGATTATAACCATTTCATAAGAAGTTACCTCGATGTGTTTCTTCAAGTTGGACGGGGAGTTTTTGTAAGATAGAATTTCCACATCTTCGGGCAGGAATAACATAAACTGCATGCGGTACGACGAATCTTTAACACCCACGAAAGAGTATATTGTGTTTAAATAAGGCCATGGGCTCTCATCACCAGCTGGTGGTTCCCCTGGAGCCGTGTCCGACGTAGTTGCAGTCGTTGTGGTCTCCGTCTCCTCCTCCATGTGGCTGCTGCTGATTGCGAGACTTTCTTTGTGTTTAATGGGAGAAGCGAAACAGGTGTATCCTATTGGTGGTAATGAACAAGCCCAGACAAGCAGGCTACCGACTTTGTTCGGTAGCCTGCTTGCTACTTGCTAAGCAGTAGGTGGGGTCAAAACACTTTGTTTCTCTCTCGCGCTTTTTTGTAACGAGTAACTAAACCACACATTGAAAATGTATCGGAGTAAAAGTACGCAATTAAGTTCGGAAATATAGTGAAGTAAAAGTGAAAGTCATCAAAAATTTTCATACTCGAGGAAAGTATGAAGTACTCCAAAATATACTTAAGTAAAGTAGTGAAGTATTTTTACTTCGTTACTATACAACACTGTTCATTCCAGTGTTTTGTACCTGTGGCACATCTAAAAACTGTAGGTCTGCGGCCCTCGAGGACTGGAGTTTGAAACCCCTGTCCTAGAGTTTCTATGTTTTATCGACTTCATCTCAACGTTTAAAACTTGTAAGAATCTTTTTTGATCCGGCTTCAGAGCTGAGAGAAGCTTTTAAACGTGAGCTAAACCGCAGCATTACTGTTTCTGTACAATGATTAGTGTTCGCTGGTGTGAAAGCCACATGGTTAGTAAAATCCTTTGTGACTGATGCAAACCCATCATGTGGAACAAGCTCACGTAACGTCTACATCTGCTCATCCAGCCACACAATCATGAACAACAACGGAGGGAGGAGAGAGACGCTTTCTAGCTGGAAACTCCGTCACTGTTTTGAGTTTGTCGACTAAAAATTACAATATTAAAACAAAGTTTCAACCAACATTTAGGCTGTTTTCTGTCCTGATAATCCAGTAGATTTGGGACCAAAGTGGCAGCATCTGTTCCATTTCCAGCTGCGGTTCGTTTTGTCAAACCAACCAAACCCTTTGAGCAACTTGTACCCCTCCTCGCCTGTGGGGGCGCTGTACCAAGAACCATTGAAGAAAACAACATGAAAACCTCTGAAGACGACACTGAGCGCAACTTCCTTCTTCACCAAATGAAAACACAGATTGAGCAGAACCAGATTTCAGCGCTAGGAGGATTTCTCTTTTGTCTTTGGCTAAACACTATGACCCATTTCTCCTGCTAGCGTTAGGCTAACATGCTTGTTTTGGTTGCATTTACCCAGAATGCTTTAATTCTGGGTAAATACAACCTGTAGTTCACTTCCTGCTTTTGGAGCGTTCTCTGGTCTGCTTAGTGTTCACATACTGATTCAAACTGAACCAGAGTTCACTTCAACTGAACCGAGACTGAGGTTTGTAGGACCAGAGTTAGCATAGCCTTCACACTTCACCACCTGAACCGGACTTTTTAGATAAATGGACTGGAATTGGATTGAAGTGCACTAAACTGGGCCAGTGTGAATGCAGCCTCAAACAAATGATACCTCAAACCGTTTTCCTTAATGACAAACGAGAAGCTTTCAATGCCAGTTATCTTGACTTTTTTCCAGTTACTGCTCTGACAGAAGTTTTCATATTTGAGTAAGCTTTTGTTTTTTTATCCTGGAGGGATATGTGAGGGTCTTCCTCAGAAACAATGAGGTGCTGGGTTCACATAAGGCCATTCGATCCCTGACTCGCAGTGATAAATGTGTGGCTGTGAGTGTCAGCTGGAGTGGTGGTTGTTTTGTGTTGTTGGTGTTGTGTTTCTTATCTGACAGGATGCCTGCGCCATGTCTGGCTGCTTCGCCTGATAACTGGCTGCTGTTGCTGCTCTTTTAACAGGCCCATTCACAGCTACACCCGTCTCATCTCACTCCGAAAGCCACTCCGTTAGCGAGTGGTTCAGATGAAAATCTGGAAAGCCAAAAGGGACATTTATCAAATCTGAGTGATGAATATGTTTGAGTTGCAGCCGCTGGGGTATGAGGGCTTGCTGCTGTCTTTTCTGTTTAGTGTCGAAAACAAAACACAAGCGGCTTTCAACTAACGGTTCAACGATATGAATGATAAAGATTTTAAAAGATTAGGTTTTTTGTTTCAGATAAGGTGAATTTTATAGCTTATTCTTACTGATTCGAGTAATGGCTCCTCTACAGTAGCTCTGATCAGGATTGTTTTTTATCAGTAAACCCTCAGTCACACGTGTCAAACTCGAGGCTTATGGGCCAAATCTGGCCCGTCGTAGCTTTTTATCGGGCCCTCTAGTCTCCAGAGGAGCACATAAATAGAACCTTCAAAATATTTTGCTTTTAAGATATTATTTTGTTAATATAATTTGAACTGAAGTTACTGCTTTCGCAATAGCTTCCGGTAAATTCAGCACTGGTTGACAATTAGTGCTTTAGCATTGGCAGAACTAAAGTTGACAATTAGTGCTTTAGCATTGGCAGAACTAAAGTTGACAATTAGTGCTTTAGCATTGGCAGAACTAAAGTTTACAATTAGTGCTTTTGGTAGAATAACAAATGTTTTTGATTAGTGCTTTAGCATTAGCAGAGCTAATATTTCTGATTAGTGCTTCAAGTTTCAGGTAATTAACTTGGGATCTAGAAAAGTAACTTTAAGGTTTACAGAAAGTAATCTATAGTAATCTCTTGGAAAATAGACCCGTATGTTTTGGAAAGTAACCTGTAATTGTACTAGAAGGTGATCTTCATGTTTCTATGGACTGTATTATTTATTCCAGTTTTTGTTGTGATAAATCCATCACACGTTTTTTGCGTAAATCATGTGAAGTGTGATGGTGATGAAAGAGCAGCATCCATCACCAGCCTGAAGCTGGAACTGACTCTTATATGTTGTCAGTCGGGTCCCAAAAAGCAGTTTATAGCTGAGTCTTTATTGTTTCACAGCCTGAGATGAAACTGGAGATCAAACCCGAAAATCATCAATGCTGATGAGGTTAGATAAACAAAATGTCGCTCAGATCTAAAGCTGAGCTGTGATCCACTGCAGTCGCAATTCAGATGTCTGTCTCCCTCTCTAAGAATCGCTGCTGTTCTTCATTCGAAACCAGATACATATGAGACTGAAATGTTTAATCGGTCAACTAACTTACAAATCAATTAATCGCTAACTGAAGGACACATTTGCTGAAAGAACAACACACTCAGAAGCAGTAATTAAGACAAAAGTGGAAAAAAGATAACTGTATATTTTGCACTTAATATCAAATAAACTTTTCTTTCACTATACATTTGTTCTACCCAGACTCCTCAAGTGGCAGGTTAGCTTCACCTGGTTCAAACTCTTTAAGAAGAGTTCCTGTCCAATTATTAAATACTTAATTTATATTTACAAAAAATCTCCATATCAGCCCTTTACTGTATTGACATTAAGTGAAGTAGAGATTTTATTATTTATTATTTTATTATTTTCTAATTTAAAAAAACGAATTGAATTGTTTATTTGCATCTTTTAATGTATTTCTTATATTCTATAAAACAGGCTTAAGTGTTTAAGTGAAAAATGTACAGAACCTATCATTTTTAATTGATTAATCATCAGAATAATTGATTAATCGTCAGAAAAAGCTACAGAATAATCTAGAACTGAAATAGTCATTAGTTGCAGCCCTAGGTATGTGTTTCCTGCCTGTGTTTAGAGTTGTTTTGATATGTGAATAACCTTCAAGGGTCCTGCGACCAGCATTTAATGGACCATGAAGGTAGAATAAATGAAATGCCAACAACAAATGAAAACGACGTGGAAGGAGAAGAAGCATGAAAGAAACGAAATGGGAACATGCAGCCTGTGTGACGAGAGACGGGGACTGTCGTGGCTGTAATTACAGCGGGCGACTTAAATGAGGAGAGTGTGAAGCCGCTCATCGTGTCGTGGCGACGAGGAGCAGGAGGCAGACGGCTCCATTTCACAGCCATTAACACGCGGCTGCCTGGACTGTCATAACGGAGACCTGCTGAGACGATTCCAGTTGAAAGCAGAGGAGCTTCCCGCTTCTCCACAGGCTCCTCGTTCACCAAGAACATCCAGAGTACTCTGATTACCGACCTGGAGAACGCCCAGCAGGGGAGTGGGAGCAAACGCCTCAGGAAATGTTGATACAGATTTTTATTTTGGACTAAAACCAGATTTTAAGGCTGCACAGTTATAGATGACTAAATATTGCAGCTGAAATCTGAGAAATTCAACTTTAGGGGTCAGTGGTAGAATATCTGATGTTCAACGTCAGTAGGACTGAAACGATTAATCCGATTAATCGCAGTGAATCGGTCAGGTCAATACCTGTCAACTAATCAATTAATCATCAACTTACGAACTCAAAAAAGGCATTTGCTGAAAGAACAACAGACTCAGAACAGCAATTAAGCCCAAACGGTGCAAAGAATATGCACATAAATTGTATCTAATCTGGTTGAATAACAGATTGAAACCGTCTAGCTGGATGAGTCGTGGGAGTAAAGGCCTCAGGAAACGTTTATATGCAGCTATATTTTGAATTCAGACTACACAAGCAAATGTGACCAAATATTGCAACTGAAACTGAGAAATTCAACTTCAGGGGTCAGCTGTAGAATATCTGATGTTCAACAATGTCAGTGGGGCTGAAATGATTAATACGATTAATCGAGACGAATTGAAATAACTGTCAACTAATGTAGTAATCGATTAACCGTCAACTGGTGAAAACAGACTCAAAAAAAGACATATATTGCATTTAATCTGATGGATAAATAACCCGAATAACAGATTATCTTTGTATATATTTATTCAACAATTCAGCAGCAAAAAACAATTAAAACTAAAAAATTTATGTTTTTTGATTTTCTATCTGATTGGACGATCACAAATCAAACCATCCAATGAGATAACAGATGTTTTTGATGTAAATTTTCAAAGATATTGAAAATATTTCACTTCCATTACATCCACCTAATCGGAGACTTGGAAAATCATTTTGCCAGGAAACGCATCTCTTCCTGGATCCGACTGAACCGCTAGAACCCGGCTTCAGGTGGAAATGAGGGAGTGCTAGCTTTGAGTTGAACTTCTGTTTCTGAGTCAGATTGGGGATCAGGTTCTTGTTCAGGACTGATGGAATAAAGATGGAGGAGCAGATTGGTTCGGCCTCTGCCGTGATTCATCCTGATGTTCTACTCGGTGTGCGTTTGACACCGCGGCCAGGGTGGGCCTGAAACGGTCGGCTGGAATCAGAGGGGGGAAGTCAGAGCTGTGGGTAAAATCTGTGGATGCGTCACCGGCCAGTCATCTATGGGGAGAAGCAGGATCTGGGGATCTGGACTCATCTCCAGGATGAACTGGAATGTGTTACTTTAGACAAGGAAGTCTGAAAATAAAGCAATGACCTCTAATCTCACTGCCACCCAATCCTTAAAGGGGCGGCGTCATATAAAAGTTCTCAATCCAATGCTATTAAAATTGTTTGTAAAGGCTTAATGGAGAAACGTTGAGATGACTTCCTGAATGAGTGTTCTTAAAGAGACAGGGGCCCAATTACAAGCCGCTGAAGTACTAAGTCAAATTTCTTTTATGTCAAATTTGATACAACCTTTTCATAACAAATGAAGACAAATGGACCCTTGATTGTGCTATCAAATGGTGCTAAATACTTAATACTGCGCCTTTAAAAAAACCATGGATGAATGGATTTATTGTCCTATTACCCTTCTGGCAATGCAAATGTTTATACGCACTTTGAGCTTGATGTCCTTCTGTGTCTGCTGAGACATTTTTGCAGCAAACCTAAAGATTTTGTGTTTTTCTCTGCAAAAACATCAAATTTCATCTAGTTTCTAGTGCAAATATTTTAGTACACTTGAAATAAGATAAAACTATCTTACAATAAACTTTTCAGAAAGATATAGCAGCTTGTTTTAAGTCAGTTAATCCTTCATTTTGATGGAAACGTACTAGTTTCTCTGGTAGATTATTTCACTAATAAAATGGGAAAATAATATAAGGGAAATATATGCTATGTTTCCACCTTCACTGTCTGTCGGATCAGTTCAGAGTTCCGTTGTTGGCTGGTTTCCAGTAAGCAGTGCATATTTAAAGACCAGTCCGTTACCTAGCAACCTCAGTGAAACTCGAGCACGTTTGGTCAGCTGGTTTCAGACGTGTTGTACAATGGCTGCTGGAAAAGACAAGTGTTTTGTTGTTGACTCACCATCCAGAAACCGCTTGCTGCATTCTTGTTGTGTTTTGCAGGAGGCTCCACTTCTGCTTTTCAAAGATGTTCAGTTGTGTAATTGCGTGTCTGTTTGCAGCTATTTTCATGTGTGAGTGTAAAGTGAGTTGGGGGCCAGCAGCAGCTGATTTAGACTTAATGCGACAGAGGCTCTAAAACGGTTCAAAATAGGGAGAATACATTTTTATTATCCAAGAATATTCTGTGGAAAAATGTAATGAAGATGTTTTGTATAGGCCATAGGCTATTCTAACCTGCTCTAGGAAGTGTCTAGGTCACCGTTAAAGCAATGGATGTTTCTTCTGACCCAAACTGGAGCTTTGGGAACCGGTTTACTCTCCTGTTAGTGCTGGGACTGAAGGGAGTCTACATCTGGGACTGAAAATTGTGGGTTTGACCAAGTTTCTGTGTCTGGTTGGAGTGGAAGGACGAGCTGGTTCTGGATGACCGGAGCTTCCTGCAGCCTCTCTGCGTAATCTGAAGCAAACACAAAGGAATGGAAAAGAAACAATTGGCTCCTGTATCCGGGTTCCTGCTGTTTTCTCTCTGTGCTGCATTGAGGCTTTGATCGTTCTCACAGTGTGACACTCGCTCCAAGTGTTCAGTAAACTGTTTAAAACGATAGAAAAACTGCTGATTTTTTAATTCCAGGTAGTTAAGATTGAGCTGTTCAGCTGGAATTAAAATGATAAGACTCAGTGCAGTTTTGCAGATTTTTATGGCCTTGCAGGAACTTATTATTGCCTCAGTGATTCGACTTTATTAAATTTTACTCTTCATATCAGCGTTTCCTGTTTTCACCTCCTACTAATTTATGTTGCATCATAAAATATGTGCAAACTGGAACATTTTGAAAAGGGACATTTACTTTGCAGTAATTCAACAATCCTCAGAGCCAAACAGCAGCGATGTACAGTCCTGTGCAAAACTCTTAAACCAGTCCAGCCAAAAGCTAACTGAACCAGTAGTTCTGTCCTGATAGATGCAAGTGGTAAATGTTTTATTTTAAACTAACCTCAACAGTCTGAGTCTGACAGAAAATGCTGAATATTCTCATATTCAGAGAATAAAAAGTATTCTCTGAATTTCTCACATTTTCTGGAGTTGCAGCCACAAACTTTAGTGTATTTGATCTGAATTAACTTATAAATCAGTGAAAAGTTGTGGATAATTGTGACGTGGAAAGAAAACGATGTATGTTGGGTTTTTTTGTTTTGCAAATGAAAATCTGAAAGCACAGTTGCATTTGCATTTACTATTTGTTTGTAAAAAGAAAAACAACAAGAAAATTGTGAAGAATTGAGAATTCCTTTTGCTTTCCATCAACTTTCATCATAAAAAGAAGCAGCAACGTTTCTAAGGCAACGTTAAAGCTTCAGTATGTAACATGCAAAATGTGAAAAGATTGATCTCAGTGTTACTATTGCCATCTGAAGAAATGCACGGCAATCAGAGCCAGGAGGAGGGACTTGGTGCTGTCAATCTACCTCATGTACGCTGTTAATGGTGGAGAAACAAGTGATTGTTACCGGAAAAGCATTTATCTGCCATCATCAGTGGCTATGCTAACTAGCCTTAGCATTCATGGCAGACTCTGCTGACAGAAAATTAGATTTAGATCAAAGGGAAGTGTGTGAACAGCATGTATATGAGTTTGATTGACAGCGCTAAGACCCGCCTCCTATCTCTGATTGGTTGTTTCTCGTTAGCACTGGGAGAAAAGTACAGGAACTTGACAAAATATCAATCCAAAACCAAGTAAGTACAATCACCAATACTGATACATTTTATGATTTAAGTTTGGTATCTCATCAAACTTCTGGTCTGTAGATGTTTTTTACTTTGAATTATGGAATTATTATTAACCCTTTAATGATATATTTACATTATTTACAGAAAGCAAAACAAGGTTTTGTGCGTTTTTCCTAAATTAAATAGCAAAACTGCAGATTTATTCAGCATGTCTCACGTCAATAATGTAAAAGTCTGATCAAATGCGACATGGACGTTCAGACTGCAGAAAATTGAAAATGATCAAATTTAGTTCCTCTGAGGAAAATGGTTCAGATCAGTTTTGCGGGGGGCGGGGGCGTTGGAAAAAAATCTGAATGCATAGTTCTGAATCAGAAGTGATCCACACCATCTTAGTAGGCAAGAGCATGCGCAATTCATAGCGGACCCATGGCTTCAGACCAAAGAAAAACCTTGACCATGGCTGCTGTCGGATCGAGCCGAATGAGAAGGAGAGGGAAAACATGTCAGAGGATGTGGACAAGCTGCCTGCCATCTCACACTGTGATATATTTCACTGCTTAATGAGCACGAAGAGTCTGAACAACATGGAGGAGCTTCAGCTGAAATCAACGAATGCATACAATCAATGTTTAAACGGCTTTGCTAAGAACTACAAACTCTTCGTGTAAATTACAAGGTTCTGGTGGCTGGCAGAGTGAGTACATGTAGTAACAAACACGTACACCGTCTTGGCTAGCAGCTAAGAGCTACATTAGCTATGCTAATTTTGCTAGTTCGACGGTAAGTACAGCAGTAGATATCACTGATATTTATGTTGGCATTACACAGAGGTGTGTTGTGTAGAGTACTCAAAAACTGTGATCGAGTAATATTTGTAATGTACTTATATTGTTTATAAGCTAGGGAGAGTTAGTTCTAAAGTGTGACTTGTTTACTGTTGCCATAGCTACTGATAGTTACGCAGGTCACGGACGTGTGACGTCACACGATAACTAGGGTATTGGGTCGTTCAGACCGCCATGAATGACATCAGATTTGTATTTCATGTCTGTTGTACAAAATGAGTGATATTTTGAGATTTGATCGGCGTTATTTACATTTAAATGAAAACGGCAGTTTCCATAAAACGCCACCATTTTTTTTTCTTTCCAGTATTTTCTTCCAGTCGTGTTGTGGCGACCCGGCGTTGTGTGGGGAGGCCTCTGAGAGCGCTGCGTGTTTTCCCTTTTCTTTCATTCCTCTCAGGCTCCCACTTGTTTTCTCCTCCACTCCTCCATCCGTCATCCCTCGCTTCCTCGCGGCTCGTCACGCGCAGCTCTTTGTTTCATGGCTGACACTGAACGGCACTCAGCCACTCTCTTCACCTCTCATCATTCACTCACACACACACACACACACACACACACACCCGACAGATTCTCATTTATGTTGCTTAAATGAATCCTTTTGATTTTATTACGTGGAAACAAAATGTTTCTGTCAGCTTTTAGTATTTTAAGAGTTGATCTTCGACCGTTTCATCTGTTCTCCATTTTGTGTCTATAAACAAACCATTAGATCTCACTTTGTTTTTATAGTTAAGTATTTCTCATGATTTATAGAGGTAAACTGTTTTAAAAAGTCCCTAAAGCAGGTATGATTTGAGTGTATTATTATTGTTTTTTTATATTAACTTTGGTTCCATTAGGATCAGTTGACTCTAATGAAATATGACTGATTATTATCAAACCAACATGAATATTTAGGAAGCATAAAGCAGCAAAAAAGGGGATATATTAATAAAACTTTTTTATTCTAACTTGGGATGTACCAATATCCCAAGTTACCAATATAATAAATTGGACCTAATCTAAATTTAGACAGAACTATTTGACTTTTCTCTTATTTCTCTGAGCACATTATTGGATTTTTCTAAAAAAAAAGGTAAAAATGCAATTTTGTAAAACGATTTGCTTTCATCTTTCAGGTAAATGATTCAGTTAGCATTTGAGCGTTGGCTGCATTATTGCTTAATGTGACTTTTAATCTGTTCAGATGATTAAATTACCTCAGGATGGCAAGAATTTCAATCCGAATCATGTCCAGGACTAATAAGTGGAGCTTTTTCCATTTAGTCAAGAAGCAACACAGGATAAAACAAGCTGAACTGAATTATTCATATTGCAGCTACAAATCAAGAGTTTGTGACAAAAACAAACTCAAAAAGTGTGTAAATCAGAGTTCAGAAGCAGAAAGTGTCGAGCGGCTGAGGCGTCGGGTTTGTTTGTTTATTAAGCTGAGAGAAGTTTACATGAGGTGAGACGAAGCGTGATGCAGGAAATCGCCAGAGGACCGCAGATCCTCTCTGCTCACCGTGAAACCTGACAGCTGGTGGAGGCGGGACTCACCGAGGCCCAAACCAGACTTTTAGTTTTATATTTAGCTTTACTTAACATTTTAACCACACAGGAAGTGGGACATAAAACCTTATTCATCATTTTCCCCCACTGGTTATCAAGTAGCAGCTGCTTAGCAGAGACTAAACATTTTAACTTGACAGTTGAAAGGTCAAAGGTGAATCCTATTTACAGAACAAACCTTATTGGTTCTGGACGTTTTTGACCCGATTGGCTTTGGGACTGTAGAATATTTATCCGTCCCCATTTTTAAATGACCTTTTATTTAAAAACTCTTAGACATTCTGGGTGGATAAACTGCATTTGTAGTGTTACACTGTAAAAAATAAACAGCAATATTTTGGTTTGTTTATCCTATTATAAGTTATATTGTCACCTGGTTATTCATACATTTATAAATGTCATAGTTTAAAACTAAACATTTAATTCACAAACTTCCTAGATAAATATTGAGTTGGGAGGCCAAGTATAAATAAAACTAAAATAAAACTAAATATTTACAGTGTTTGTCATTTTGTTTTTCTTGTTAAGGAGATCTTGGATCTCAATGAGACGACCTGCATTAAAAAAATAACTTGCAAACGAAATGTTTAGCTCCAAATTAAATATTTAGTTTCTTAGCTAAATACCTAGATATTTCATACTAAATATGTATGTTTAGTTCCAAATATTTATTTAAACTAAACATATAATTTCCAAAAAACATTTCACTCAAACATCTATAATTAGGTAATATGAAAATTAGTCAACAGCAGAGTTTAAATAGCAGTCTGCAAAATCCCGCTTTTATTTTGATAATCCACTTCCGCTTATCAGCACGTTAATTTAGATATTAGCTAAATATTTAGCTTGAATATAACTATTTTGTTGCCAAGCTAAACATTAAGCTAATGTTTAGTTTAGAAATGTTTTTTTGGGAATGGCATGTTTACTTGGAACTAACTATTTAATTTGGACATAAATCTTTAGTTTCTAAACTAATTATTTTTTAAACTAAGTACTTAGCTTTCGAACTAAACATTTTGTTTGGACATTTATAAATGTATGAATAACATGGTGAAAATATGACTTAGAAAAATGAACATTCAGGTTTTTTTCCCTGATAAACCAAAATCTTGCTGTTATTTTTCCGCTCTGTAGCGATGCAGTCGTGGCGTAAAGCTGCTGTCATGGTGATGACTCAGGTTGTGATGTAACTTCAGTTTTAACGTCTTCCAGCTGAATCCAGGACTTTGTAAAAAGTGAACTTTCCCTCATTTCAGTGAAGCTGAAACTTTTTCCTCCCAGCCGGTGGTGGAGACGCTGCGCCCTGGGTTATGTCCTCGCTGCAGTTAATGCGTCCTGCGGCGAAACTGCTATCAGCCTCCAACACGTTCAGGTTCACCAAGATCCTCATCTGGAAACTTCACTGAGCTGCAGATGGAAACCACAGGCTGAAATAAATTGATAACGGCTTATTACATGTTAAAGACAAAAATCAAACCTGACTGCTCTTTAGTTTTGACAGTTTCTTATTTTCAGATTATTTTATTTCCCCTTTAAACACAAGTTATAATTTGACAATTTGTGCAGCGATGCACAGTTTTCTGTGTGTTTCATAAATTAAATAAAATTTTTATTTTATGTAATTCTTATCTAAATGTTTAGCTTTGTTAATGAGAGTAAAAGAGTTTAATGAACAGAGGTGGACAGAGTATCCAAAAATTGTACTCAAGTAAGAGTATCACTGCTTTAACATATTTTTACAAAAGTAGAAAGTAGGCGACTAAGAAATAACTCGAGAGTAAAAAAGTATTTGGTGAAATGAAAACTTAAGTACTGAGTAACTGATCAAATTATCAAACATTTAATATTTAAAAATTACATACTGGAAAAAATTATAAAGTTAAATGGAAATTTTGGTATTTTAAGGACCAAAATTACAAAAATAAATGTTTGTATATCAGTTTCTTTCAATGAAAATCTTATGAAATTTTAACAAAAACTGCAGATCTGTGTCTGTCTGGTGACTTTTTGGTTAAAATTTGTTTGTTTTTCGTTCAGTGGGTAGAAAATTTGACTCAACTAAGAGTAAAAATACTTCATAATAAAATTACACAAGTAAAAGTAAAAATGTGCAGTGCAGTAAAAATACTCCAAAACGTTTGTTTTTTTTTCAAAAAAGTAAAGAAAATGCAATTAAGTAAATGTAGTTGCCCAACTCTGGCAGAGATGGCATGTCAGAAATTAAATCTCATCTTTATTTCATGTAATTCTTGTCTAAATGATTAGTTTTGTTAATGAGAATAAAAGAGCATAAGTTTTAACTTTTTAAATTCAGAATATCAAATCCCTCTGAACATTTCCAAATAATGTCAAACATGATGACTGATCCAAGCTCATCCCTGTGAAACGCAAAATCATGTCAGTCAGCACGCAATTTTCCACTTAATTAACTTATTTTTAGATTTGCATAAATGTATTTCAATGCAGCGCCTCCATTAGCCTGCAGAGTAACTGCTGCGTTTACACCGGGTCACCAGCAGCTCCGCTAATTATAGCTCTGTGGAGAAGAGATGTTTAACGAGAGAGGAACAAAGGAGGAGAAACCGGGAGAACCGAGTTACCTGAAAGAGCTGATCCGACCTCATTACGCAGAATCATCCGGCCCGTTATCACCCTGGTGCCAAAGCCTGGCTGGGTTCAAAACTATTTTCTTTACATTAAGGCTGGGAAAATAACACATTAATTTTGATTTTCCAATTAGATTTTATCAGGTTACAAAGTTTAACAAAAAAAATTAACCTGAGTGTATTTAGCTTGTAACTAAATAGTTCAAGCTATTAAGCTAATATGCAAATTAGCCAACAACAAATTAGCCAAGCTTTTATTTTTATAGTCCACTTCAACTTATCAGCAAGACAATTTGCACACTAGCTAAAAATGTATCTTAAACCAAATATTGTGTTGGTATTAACCACATTTTGGAAAAATCACCAAAACAGAATCCAAAAATTTAAAAAACAGTAAAATAAGAATTTAGAACAAAAATCCTACAGTTGATGGTTTATAAACTTAAAAGCTAAATGCATTTAAACGATCCGTGGGAGTCGATTCAACTTTTCAGAGTGAATTGGAGAGTCCATACTTAATATTTAGCTCAGAGGTTTGAGCTAAATATTTAGCTCAAACTTAAATATTTGTATTTATAATTGTATGACTAAGATAAAAACTGAAATATTTTCGATATTCACACACAACTGTCCCGAACCGGAACATTTGTATTGTGTTTCTGGTACGTCCGTACATCTGATGCACAAGCGATATTCGATAACAACAGCGATGGACAATAAAGATGCTTTTCTTGGCCCACTGGGGGTTAATTTTTGTTTTAGAAAAGATCTGATTGGATGCTGGACAATTATATTGTTGTGTTCAAGTGGTACTAAAAGGGGTTAGCCTATTAGCAAAGCTATTTAAGCCTAAAATAGCATCTGTAAGCATGTAGCTAATGCTAACGTCAGCGCCCAGAGTCCACGTTTCTAAAAAGGTTTCATGAATGATCAGTTTTCTGAAACTCTGGAAAGCTGGATGGGTAGAATAACACTTTGCTGCCATCTAATCGTTTAAGAACCTAAATAACAGGTGATTATTAGATATTAGGGCCATCGTAAATCCAAAAAAAGGAGTACAATTATGCCAAAAAACGTAGAAATGTCTGAGCTCCAAAAATGCTCTGAAAATTTGCACACAAAAAAAAAACGAGAAAATGTGATTTTAACTTCAAATATTTTATTAAAAAAAACTGAAATGTTCTGAAGTTGAAAAATTTAAACAATTTGACTTTAGGAAATTTTTACAAAAGATTTTACAAAAGTAAAAAAAAAAAAAAAACTTTTCATGCTCTGAAATTTTGACGTTTTTTCCTAGAAAATGTCTGAGATTAAACTAAAAATTTTTAGTTTCTTGGCAGAAATCTACTCCTTTCTCCCCTATCCACTATACCTAATACGCCATCATTAGAATCAAAAATGTTTTTTGAATTGAAATCATAGTTTACTCTGTTAATTATGTTGTTTTCGGTTAAAATGTTTGATTAATTGTTTTCCCTGCAATTAACTCTGAAGAGTTTAATCAAGTTCAACCAATAGTTTAAATGTATTTACCGTTTATAAACCATTGACTCTAGGCTCTTTTATTTTTCTGTTTTAGAAATTTCTGGAGTCTGTGCTTGCCGATTTTCTCTAAATGTTGCTAATACCTACAGGTCAGTAACAAATGAAAGTAAAAGCTTATTAGGTTTTAAACTGTCCATTGTACTCTTAAGTCTCCAGCTCAATAAAAATGGATGCTTATTTCTCATCTTGAAGCGTAACTTTTCTCGTTTACCCTGGAAACGGTTTCTTGTCCTGTTTCTTTAAAATTCAAAGCCCAGTTTGCTGCTTCTGTTGCTGCCAACGTCCCTCTTGTTCAGAAACAGCCGGAGTGTGCAGGTTTCCACCAGGACATCAATAATTTACAACCAGAAGGTTCAAACATTCCCCTCTCTCTCTCTGTTTGTCATTCATGGATCAAAGAGCTTTCTTTTCTCTTCCTGTCATCCAACAATAAAACGTTTTTGTTTGCTCAAACATTTGAGCTTAATTTGTCGAGATTTGCTGGGATGTAGAACAACATTTGGAGCCCATACAGATTATGCATATCAGAATAAATGTACACTGCAAAAACACAAAATCTTGCCACGTATTTTTCTATAGTTTCTAGTGCAAATATCTTGGTACACTTGAAATAATACAAAAGTAACTTACAAGTAACGATTCAGCAAGATATATGAGCTTTTTTAGAGTAGATAATTCCACTTTCACTGGCAGATTATTTCACTTAGAACATGGGAGAAATGTCTTTTTATAAGTGAAATAATCTGTCAGTATAACTAGAACTTTTCGAAATCAATAAGTAATTTATCACGTAAAACAAGCTGCTATATCTTGCTGAAAAGTTACTTGTAAGTTACTTTTGTTTTAAAATGTACTGAGATATTTGCACTTGAAACTGGAACAGAAACACTTGCGGTTCACTGCAAAAACACTAAATCTTACCAAATTCTAATGCAAATATCTTATTACTCTTGAAGTAAGATAAAAGTAACTTAGAAGTAACTTTTCAACAGACATAGGAGTTTGTTTTAAGTCAATAATTCCTTAACATTGACTTAATATTAAATCAATAATATTATTCTATTTATAATATGGGATAATTGTCTTGTCATAAGTGAAATAATCTGCCAGTATTATATAATATAAATGAATTATTGACTAAAATCAAGCCCCTGCTGAAAAGGCTTTGTGTTTTTACAGTGTAAAATGTGCCTGCTCTGAACCGATGATCTGATGTAATTCTTCCAGTCGACCCAAATTCCTCTGAGATGTTCCTGATGGCGGCTCTGTGAGACAGAAGAGCTTGCAGCAGCGTTCGCTCTCCATGTTTGTTTCTGCTGCTCAGGTTTTGCTCTGGAAGCCGACAGAGAATCTGCAGCACACAGAGGCCGAACCGAGCCGCTAATCCCATCATTAACCTGATTTGCTCTAATGACGGTTCGCCCCTCTAGTATTCTCCAGAACGCTGAAGACCTCTGGCTCTTGCTGAAGCGTCTCATTAGATGAATAATGGCTCCGTCTGTGTCTCTGTACCTCAGCAGATAATTCGCTGCTCTGAAACTCCTGGTTGGTTGTTTTTACACCTGAAGAGCTGAGTAAAGATGTATTTAAGAGTTAAATTAATTCTGCGTCCATTCACATGACGCCACTCCACAGAAATGTCTTAAAGTCATTTTTAAATTTATTCTATCTGCGTTTAGAACCAAAATGTCCCGTTATATGGCAAGCCCTTTTAACATAAAATCTGTTTCATTTGACTAGCCATAATTTCACTCTAGATTTCGACAAAATGGATTTTGACAAGACATAACTAAATTTTTACTATCCTGAAAGGTAATTCAAGACATCTTCATTCGACGACGGCGTATTAGAATCATTGCAGGTAAAAAAGGAGCAAATTTTCTGCCAAAAAACTCAGAAATTTTAAGATAACATTTTTTTCCCCATGTTTTAAGTAAAATTGTGTTCTAAAAACAGTAAAACTTCTGTAACTTTGTTGATGAGGTGGGTTTCCCTCCCAGGCCTGGGGGAACCTCATCTTGGTCAGGTGGAAAACACTGGAAGGAACAACAAAATGTCTGAATACGCATCCAGAATCAGTCCTGACTTCATATTAGAAGTTGTACCAATCAAATAGATTATTATGACCACTAAAAAATACTATTCATTTTTAATAGATCTGCCTAAAGAGCTGAAATAAAAAGTTATTTAGCTTTTTTTCCTAACTAGGCCGGTATGTTAATCAGCTGTGGGTTTGCCTCAAATGTTTGCCGGCTCAGATCAACTGAGCAAACAAGCTGAATTCAAACTCAAGGTTTACCATTTTAAAAGGTCTGACGCTGCTGTTTAAAACATGAGGGCTTTATGAACAACGGTGTCAAAGTCAAGTTAGCACAGCTGAGCTACGTCCCACTTTCATACCGTTTTAAAACTTTTTCTGACCTGTGAAATGTGTCCACATGTGGTAACTTCACTTACCATCCAGTAATATATGTCAATAATCTGTTATACCATTCACATAGATTATTATGACCACTCAAATTCATTTTTAACACAGCTGTCAAAAGAGCTGATATAAAAAATAATAATTTAGCTTTTTTGACGGTCAAAAAAAAAACCAAAGTGTTAAAATTCCTACTAACATCTTCTTCATGCCGATCAGCAGGACTGACCCTGCCTTTGGTTTGATTTAATCAACAGAATCTATAAAGTTCAGACGGCAAAGCAGAACCATCTGCATTCCGGGCTTGTTATCGTAATTATCTGGAGGTTCTGTTGGACCAGAACCGCTGGAGGTTCATTGAACTTTGTGATGTCGGACAGGAAGGAAGCGGCGCGTGTCCAGCAGCGTGGCGGGAAACGTCACGTTATCTGGGAATCCACAGATTTTAATAGTTTTAATTTAGAAGCTATTGATCACAGGAGTTTATACGTAAATGGGATTAAATTGGAGACAAATTAAGATTAAATATTTATTCATTGCTGCCAGAAAAGGTTTGTTTCATCGCATATATTCCTCTCCCGCACAGTGGTTCGTAAAAATTAGTTTTTTGTTAAAAATTAAATAAATACATTTTATTAATCATGACTGATACATAAAACCAATAAACCATAAATACTTTTCTTCTTCTTCTCACTCTTTTTTCTGGACTCAAACCTGTCATGAGGTTTTGCCATTTCCTTTCTTGTTTAAGCAATAACATATTTTGCGAGATATAAAATTTTATATATGTCGTTAAAACAAGACGTTTCTCATTTTATTGAGATATAAAACTTTCTGCTCCTGTTTTTTATTGTCTACATCTGGCAGTTCAACGCTTTCATGCATGATTCTGGAAAGATTTGGCATTTTATGACTGTGTTGTTCATTTTAGTTTAATTTATTCTCATTTGCATCACTCAGTAATTCAGAAAAAACTGATTTAAGTGTAGTTTAAGCAGAAGTTAAAGAGACTTTAAGAGTTTTTACTATGTTTTACAGATTCCTGAACTAATCCGACCTCTGAGCATCAGAACGCATTCAGAGCGTTTCCTTTCATCTGAGTATTGTTTGATTTTTTTTTTTTGTGTGTGTCTTTTTTAATCCTCTCCGCATCCTCGAAGCTGTTTGCAATCAATCTCTGCAGTCAGAGTCGAAGCAGAGGAAGAAAACAAACTGCCTGGTGGTTGTTTTCTCTGAATGAGCTGCTGGTTCACAGCGCTGGCCGGGAAAGCCTCTGTCACAACGGAAACCGCTGCTGCGTCACCCGCCGTTGCTGCGGCGATACGCAGATCTGTTGCGCTGATTTCCACAGAGACCCGCGTCTGCATCAGTAGCAGACCTAGGATGATGCTCCTGGCTCTCAGCCGAGCAGCCGCTCTGTCTTCATGATTGTACCTATTTAGAGTCTGTCTCTCAGCTGCTGGTAATCCATAAGCAGTAATCAGTGTTGTATAGTAACGAAGTAAAAATACTTCACTACTTTACTTAAGTATATTTTGGAGTACTTCATACTTTCCTCGAGTATGAAAATTTTTGATGACTTTCACTTTTACTTCACTATATTTCCGAACTTAATTGCGTACTTTTACTCCGATACATTTTCAATGTGTGGTTTAGTTACTCGTTACAAAAAAGCCAGAGAGAGAAACGCAAGTGTTTTGACCCCACCTACTGATTAGCAAGTAGCAAGCAGGCTACCAAACAATGTCCGTAGCCTGCTTGTCTGGGCTTGTTCATTACCACCAATAGGATACACCTTCTTCTTCTTCTTTTCTATTATGGCGGATCACAAGCAACTTTAAGGTGCATACCGCCACCTACTGTACATGAGTGTGTAGAAGCATTACTTCACATCTATTAAATTCTATTTTTTAATTTTGTATTCTTAAGATAAATAAACAATGCTTTCCTTAATTTGTGAATATCTGTTATGTTTCCTTCATTTCCTAATATACCTTTAAGATTCCATTCATGCCCTATATTTCTAACTATTCTCTTTAATTTTTCCCTTTCGAGTTCATTTGACTTACAGTTCATCAATATGTGTTCTACATTTTCTTTCTCTCCACATCTCTCACATTTATCATTATTTTTCCTCCCTATTTTATAAAGCATGTCATTTAAGTAGGTATGACCTACTCTTAATCTACTAATTATTATTTCTTCTCTTCTGTTTCGTTCATTAATGCTTCGAATTTGAACTGACGTTTGTACTTCATATAATCTTCTTCCTTTCTTATCTTCATTCCACATTTTTTGCCATTTCTTGATTTCTTTACTTTTAATTAGGATACACCTGTTTCGCTTCTCCCATTAAACACAAAGCAAGTCTCGCAATCAGTAGCAGTCACATGGAAATTCTATCTTACAAAAACTCCCCGTCCAACTTGAAGAAACACATCGAGGTAACTTCTTATGAAATGGTTATAATCCTCCTGTTTCAGTAACTATAGCTTGGTCACTAGGCACTACTGTATTGTGAAACGTTGACCATAAATGAACTTTGTTTGGCATTGTTTCAGTTCCACACGTGGTGTATTTAGCTTAGGCCTAATGTTGACTGTAGCAGGCTACCTAGACTCCTCTGTTCAAGGGGGGACAGAAGCCATAGCGATAGCAATTTAGACTAAATTTAACGAATATAGGAAAGGCATGCAAGTTCAAAACCAGGTTTACAGATGCCAATAAGCTGCATTTCCCTCCCAATTCTTTTTTTCTTTTGCATAATGACCAGTTGTGTGCACCACCTACTGACTGTAGCATTGGCTGATTCACTGATTTGTGAAGTAGAGTAATCGTAACAGCTCTTTTTCTTCATGTTGGCCGCATTTTCTGTACTATTTATTTTTCTCATTTTCAGCACTGACCTTACTTGAAGGGAAAACTTAAGGCTTACAAAAACTTTGTATTTTCTGTCCTGGAGGGTTTACTAAGAAGCTGGTTCAGTTGTAAAGCAGGTTAAGTTAACCTTGTGCTATAGGTAAAGCACCTAATTTTCTTAACTAAATGATGCCTGCAGGTATATCTATTAGCAGGTTTAATTTTGCCTGCACTTGGTTGGGTACATTATTTTAAGTGTATTTGACAAGTTTACCAAAATATAAAAAATGTCATTCAAACTGCATTTGCCTTGTTTTACTTTTTACTTGTACTTTTCATTACATTACTTGAGTACATCCATTTTTACAGTAATTTCCATACTTAAGTACAAGAAGTTTCAGATACTTTAAGACTTTAACTCAAGTAACATTTCAGTCAGTGACTTGGACTTTTACCAAAGTCGTATTTTGGAGAAGTACTTGTACTTTTACTTGACTCTGAGATTTCAGTACTTTATACAACACTGCCAGTAATTACCTGCAGCCTGTGTCACCTTGATGCGAGGTAGCAGCGTGAAAGCCACATTTTGACTGTATTAGTCTAATTATGCAGATTCCGCTACATAAACAAGATAAAATCTACATAAATTTAGGATTATTTTTATTATGTAGCTACTAAATTAAAATTTAAAACAAAAGTTTATAGAGACTATTACCCTAAAAAAGGTTTATATAACTGCTCCTAATTTTTTTTCAATGTAAATCATTTTAAATGTGATTTTTGTTTTTTACAGTTAAACTGAAAAAAAAGGAAAACAAGCAAGACAACAAGTGAGTAAAAAGCAGTGGTGAGCGCTGCCAACTAACACTTTAGTTGTACAGCAGAATAAACATTTTGCTAATGCTAAAGTAGCCAACTACACCAATGCAGCAGCTAGCAGACGCTAATGCTAAGTCGCTAGTTTAAATTAAAATTATATAGCTACAACCGTTAATCACCAATTTAACTTTGGCATTGTTACTTACATGTTCTTAGGTATTATATTTATTATTACGTTTATATCTTGTTCTCTCCTGTCCGTTTTATGTTGTTCCTGTATGTTTCTTGTTTTAAATAAAGTTATGGGCTCTTTGCGCGTACGGCGCTGACGTCACATCCGCATGAGCGAAATGCGGCTTTCTTGTTTCGCTTTGAGTTACCATGACAGCTAGAAAAGACAAAGTCTTATTTCAGACGGAAATAAAACAATACTATGCACTTTGTTGTCTTCCTAATATAATGGGCTTTTAAGTTTTCATGGATTTCCAAACGGTCCTGAATTAAGAAGACGGTGGCTTGTAAATATTTGTCGCTACCAGTTAAAGCTAAAGCAGCACAGCAAAGTTTGCAGCCTTCACTTCACTCCGGATCAGTGTATTCAGCCTAAAACAACCAGGGGGAGATGGATGGTAAATAAAGGAGACGTCCCTTCCATTACCATGGAATCACTTCTGTATTGAGCCTGAAAGAGCGAGTGTGTGGGAACAAGTGAGCAGCCCACAGCCAGACAACCGAGCAACTGACCCGCCTTTACACACTGCTGTAAACACACGTCCTATTTGATCTTTTCGCAAGAAGCATGCAAAAGTAATAAAAGGAAATAACACGGAGACCTTAAAGAACACGGTAGCACAACTTTGAACCTGAACAGTTAACTGAACTCACTCTGCCACCAGAGCTGCTCTACCGTTAAGCTATGGGGCCTGTTGTCCTTCCTGATGCTTCGGAAGCAAAAAGCCCGAACCGTAACCCCTTACCTGGTTTCTGACACTAACAACGACAAACACACATAATATACCTGGAAATAATTACAAAATAAGGTAAAAACATTAGAATGGCTTAAAAATGTTTAGATACTTAAATAGCACATTTCTACAATAAAAATGTCCGAGCATATATCCTACTAGCAGAAGCTAAAGTTAATGTTAGTCATAAAGTAAAACTCACCTTTGTATCTGTGAATGTATAACAAGGTGAACATCTTTCAACCTTTCTCCAGCTACTGGTTGGGGCTTCGGATCGATGTTCATCATTCATTGTTACCTTGGCCAGGCCCTGCAAGCACCGAGTGTAAAATGCCATTTTCAATAAACCGGAAACGACTGAGCCGCTTTGTCCCAAACGCGGAAGCTAACCTGCAAAGAGCTCATTGTGGAACGTGAGGAACTGATGCGTAAACGGCCTCCGTCCACTTCAAAATAAGAGCATCAGTACAAACGTATAATTACTAGAAGAAATCTACACAGTCGATAACCAAAACTTCACAGATGTTGAACTTTATTTGACTGACTTTTAGAACTTTTTATGTTTAGTTGAGTGAAAATACATTGAAGTAGAGCTACTATTGTTTACTACAGCTTTTGTGTACTTTGCCTTTGCCAAAGATCAGCCCTCACATTAACAAAATCAAACTAAATTGATATGAATTAATTGTGCATTTAAGGGTTTTTGCAGCAGAGTTGATTTTGATTGATTTTGTAAATGTGGGGCGGCTGGTCGACCTTTGGAAACATTTATTAATATTTTTAAATGTTTGACACCAATTTTGTTTGATTTGAAGCAAATTCACTCAGGTCTTTAAATTTCTTGAACCCTTCCCAGATTGTTGAGCAGCAACAGTTGCTTTTCCTGTTGTCATGGTTACAACAGCAGTTAATTGAGTAGCTTTAACTAGCAGTTTATGTGAATAAAAATGTTAAAACCCAATAAAAAGGAAATAATCTAAAACCCCAGAATGAAGACAGGATGCGTTTTCTTTAGAGGACAGGTAGTAACAGATTTCACTGATCTCATAAAGGTTTACATGCACAATAAATGAGCTGAATGTTGCGGCAGCGTGGGCGTGTTCTCAGTGTTGCGACCTGTGAGCGATGGGGTGAGCGGTACCTGGAGTTACGACATCCTGATGAACACGGCGCCAGCTGGGACGCCACCTGGAGAACAGAAACCTGACGGCAAACCCAACCCGCTCCGTCCAGGGGAGACGTGAGGCGAACGCTGCCGGACCGATGATCTCACCCGGTTGTCATGTTTACAAAAATCTGCAGCGCAGAGTCAGTCATCCTGCAACATCTCCATCAACTCAGGGCTGCAATAATAGCTAATAATGTCATAATTTTGCTCATTTTAAATGTGATAAAGGTTTACAGCCAGTAATTTAATACCACTGTGCAAATTAAACAATTTTTTTTTTTTTACAACATTCGCTTATTTTAACGTCATAAAACAACAATAACTGTCTATTAGATACAGTTTTGATGCAAAACGATTGCATTTCATAACATAATAATGCAATTTTTTCTTTATCACAATCTAACATTCACCAGGGTGATTGACAGCTCTAAGACCCGCCTCCTTGCTCTGATTGGTTGTTTCCTAAACAGGCAGTGTTATTCTGCAGTTGGCAGTAGGACCACAGGAAGGGGTTACTTTAAAAAAAAATTTATCTATTTTATATTAAACTGTCACAACATGGTGGCAATTTTAACAAATATGCAGAAAAATGTTTTTACAGAAGTTACCTACTAACTAGATAAGACATAAAATATGTTTCCATGTTGCTGATGAAATAATCTGCCAGTGGAATCAGAACGTTTTCATCAATATTAAGGAATTACTGATCTAAAACAAGCTCATATGTTGCTGAAAAATTACTTATATGTACCAAGATATTTTCACTAGAAACTGAACTAAAATTACTTGGTAATATTTTGTGTTTTGCAGTGTTCAGTTTTAATTGTTTGTACTGAATTTAAATTATTTCTAAAAAAATTGTAGATGCCACCGGAGAAATGAAGGTAATTCAATCTGGAGAGACTCACACAGAGAAGAAAATAGCAGTTAAAAAGATTTAATGGTACAATTTCTTGGACCCGGCAGAAGACCGTGAGCCGAGGATCGCCGTGAGCAGGCGGTCTGCTCGGCGAGCTCGGGATAGTCTTCCCCCCCGGGACCGAAACTGATGGAAAATGAAAATATTTCCCAACAAAAAGGTTTTATAGTGTCATTTTATCCTGTAAAATGTATTTATTACATGGAAACAAGCAGCTCAAACTTGTTCTTAAATTCATTTTTAAAACATTAGTTGATTCTTTATCATTTTAACTTTGAACCATTTTGGAAGATCCAAACGGCCCCATGGGGGCCCCAGAGCCACAGGTTGAGGACCCCTGTTCTAAGTATGCGTGTGATTTCCTGAAATCCAGTCTTTTTTTTTGTTTTTTTTGTTTTTTGAGACGCTGAGGTCCAGAAAATGTCGGTCGCCTCTTTGCAGAGCGTTTCCATGGCGCTCCTGTGCTTTTCGCTGCAGGTGTCACGATCTGTGTTTTTCTGTGTATTTATTTCGAGTTTTCTGAGTCTCCGTGTTGTCCTGTCCTCCCTTTGATTGTTCCCAGGTGTGTCTCGTTCCTCTACCCCTTTTGTATTTAATGTCACCTGTGTCTCTGTGTCTTTGTCGGGTCCTTGTCTATCTACCAGTCAGTCGTCCAGCTGTTTGTTTCTTGTCCTTTCGTTTGCCAGTTGCTACCAGCGTTGAGCTTCTGCTCAGCCGTGGCGCCTGGTTTTAGGACTGTTTTTGTGTTTTGGAGTTCTGGATTTTCACCATTAAATCACCATAATCATCTCACGCTGGATCTGCTGCGTCTGCCTCACCATTCACACCACCACAGACCACTATCTGAAGGTTGCATGTGTTAAGGAAGAATAATTTAAAATTAACTTTGGACAAAACGTTTGACTCTTTCTTCCTATCTTGTCGGCTGTGTTTTCTCTGACTCTGCGGTTCCTCTGGAGCTCGTCTTTGTTTGCGCGTCGAGCTGAAAGATTTATTGCAGCCGTTTGTTCCTTTTAACTGGACACCGTCTCTGACTGTCCATCACGGTTCCTCCGCTGGGCCGCGACGATTATTCATCCCAACGAACGTCGGCCTCTGCTTCCATGCTTTATACCGTCTTTAATTCCCACTTCTGTCATTAAAACAGTATATTCAGCACCAAGCTGGTGACAAACCTTGAAGTCTGTTTATTTTTAAAATTAATTATAAAATAAAAACAACAAAAACAGAAGAAAGGTTCCCAGAATCTAATCCGGGGCATTTTAAATTTTATTTTTCAGTTTTCTTGCATCATTCTGTCGTTGCTGTGCAGCTTTTAATGACACTTCCAGAGACTTTTTACCAACTATCTGACAGCAGGATGGGATTGATTTCACTGTGACGCATCAGGAGAGCAGAGCCTAAATTCAAGAGTCCAAATCTCTTGTTTTAAATTTAGCCAGAAAGACGAACATTATTCTCATTTTTCTCTTTTCCTGGTCACTGAGATGCTCCAAAAGCAGGTCAGAATAAAAATACAGCACAAAATCTTAACGTGTGTTTTTGGTCTTGTTTCTAGTTAAACTATCCTGACATTTGACATAAAAGAAACCCTGCAAGTAATTTTTCAGAAAAATGTAGGCGCTTGTTTTAAGCCAATCATTTTTAAAAATGAATTAAATATGAACATTATTGCACTTTAAACATGGGAGAAAATGTGACCTTATTAGTGAAATAATCTGCAGTGTAACTTTTCCTCAGTTGTGACTTCCTGAAGGCGCAAACAGGAGAAACTTCTTAAAGAGACGGAGGCCCAATTTCAAGACGTCAATTTACAAAGTCAATTTTCTTTTAAGTTATGTTAGATATATACAGCATTTTTATAACAACTGAGGGTAACATAGATTCTGCAATAATATGAAAATATATAACACTGCCCCTCTAAATCTTAATTGTAGACGTTGTGGCTTTTACCAAAGACCAAAGAGAAATCCTCTGAATGCCAAAATCTCCATCTTTTTTTACATTTTGTAAGTTGCACTCGGTGTCTTCCTCAGAGGTTTTCATGTTGTTTCCTTCAGGCATATTTGAATTTATAAAGAGATTTGGGAGTGAATTCATTCCAGCCCAGTTCAGTCAGTTTTTCTGGTTTGTTTGGGGAACTAAACGAATTCTGAATGTGAACTGTGGTCAATGAACCACTCCAAAAACAGGAAGTGAACTGCAGCACAGGGCATTCTGGGTAATAACAACCCAAACAAACACGTTAGCCCAGCGCTAACGGGAGAAATGGCTTGTGGTTTTTTTATAAGACAAAAGAGAAATCCTGCTACCACTAAAATCTGATGCCCACATTTTTGTTTCCATTTGCTGAAGAAGAAAGTTGCGCTCAGTGTCGTTTCCTTCAGTGGTTCTTGGTGCAGCGCCCCCGCAGGCCAGGAGGGGAACAGGTTGGTTTGACTCAGAGCAAAGAGAACCACAGCGGCTGGAGGTGAAGCAGATGATGAAGTTTTGGTCCCAAATCGAACAGAGAATGTTTAACCAAAATATTGAAATATTACGGATTCAATCTGCTACAAAGACCTTTAAACATGTTCAGATAAAGTCAGGAGGTAAACATGATCCAGACAACTGGAACAGAACCTGATGGGGAAACTGTTTAAATACATCCAGAACTGTGTAAAGAAAGAAACAAATAGTTTTCTGTTTTGTTTTTTTTTACATGAAATCTGATCCTTGCAGCCAAACTCCACATCTTCTTTCCTCACACAGGGACACGTTTTCACAGGACAAACAGCACCGCTCTGCTGCGAACAAGAGAAGAAGAAATGAGCAATAACATATCCCAAACACACACACATAGAAAGAGGAAGTTAATAACGGGAGACATGCCTGACGCCTGAGACGCCAGAGCTGGCTCCACATTTTACTCACATTGATTTTTTTATTCTGCTGCTCCACAAACAAACAAACAACAACAAAATAGTTCATTCAGTGGAACCCAGAAACTGAAGCAGAGCAGGTGAATCCATCCAGGATGGAGGAGCTTTCTCTCTCCACAAGCAGCAAATAAACAACGGAGGAAAACATGCGATTAATGACTTTAATTACAGCGAGTCGGTTCTGTCTGTTTCCTGTCCAACCCTCATGGCTCCAGTCTAACTGCAGAACTTTTCACACTTATGCAGCTTTTTTACTTCATCACATATGAAACAAATGAACAGGTTTGAAGTGAGGATTGTTACTGACTCTGCAGATCACACACATGCTGGACATGAACTGTTTCGACTTTTACCTCCAGGGCGGCGCTACAGAGACGGACTCTCTGATGAAGACAATGAAAGCCTCACAGCCTGAGTGGTCAGTTACTCTACTGGGAAACTACATTACAGTATTTGTACTGCCACAACCAGAACCACAACCCGCCTTTTAAAATGCAGACAATATGGCTGGAAAATTACAATATAAGTGTTTCATACCAGTATATTGATAGTTATTGATTATTTTTTTTAGTTTTAAATGTCTGACATACTGCCAGACTGCTGGCAGGACCTGTTATTTAAAACATTTGCTGCTCTGACTTTCTGCCCTGGTCTTTCAGCAAATGGCCTTTTTTGAGTCTGTTACTCCAGTTAGCGATTAATCGTTTACTAAACTGCTTGACGATTACTTTAATAATTGATTCATCGTGGTTAGTCCGATTAACCGATTCAGCCCTGTCCTTAACAGCTCAATTTGCACAGGCTTTATAAACCGAAGCTGCTTTACTGTGAATGTAGCTGTAATTACGTTTATTTGAATTTAATTCAGGTAAAAGTGCACAGAGTAAGATAGTCTGAAATACGGAATAATAAATGAAGCATTTTATTACACAAAGTCATTTCTTTTGACAACTTAACTTCATTTTCAACCCTGGGCAGTGATGAGTCTCCCCGACGGAGCGCAGAGCTCGTTAGCATTACAGGAAAATTACATCTTTTTCATTTTCTGCATGTAAATGATGAGAAATGCGACTATAATCAGATATTCGTCAGGAACTGATGGCTTCATTACTTTCCTTTCTCTCTCTGATAACAAGCGGCACGTCTGAAATGTTACATTTATCACATGTTAATAAATATTGCACTCTGGCCAGGTTATGGATGGCTTCCCGTGGCAGCCTGAGGACTTTCTGATGTCATTATGATCAGAAGTTTGATCGTCATCAAGCCATAAATCTTTCGGTCTGGCTGCAGGTTAATGTGAACCAGTCAGGAAATTTTCTTGGAGGAATAATTGATTTCTTTCACACTCTGACTTTCTGTGCACATCTCTTTTTCATTAGTCTCTGAACTAAACCTACAACAGAAACCACAACATGAAGCTGGAAGGGAAAAAGTAAGAACACCTCATGATTAAGCATCTTGTAATGAAACCTTCAGTCTGTCACATTGATGTGAAGGAATTCACATCAATGAATTTATGACATCGCTTCAGTTTTATAAGGTTTCAGACATTAGCTCGGATTTTAAGCAAACATAATATTTTGGGGTGTTTTCCCACCTGATAGTCTGAAAGACTTTCAGCTGCTGCGGTTCACATTCACACTGTTCAGTGACGTATAAGAGCGATTGTAGACAGAAAAGAAAGGAATAAATTTCCACCAAAAAATCTCTGAAGTTTTTGAGAAAAAACTTAGGAAATTTCACAGTTTGAAAAGTCAAACATTTTCTACAAAACTCAGAAATTTTCTTGAAAGAAAAGGTTTAACACCGACACTTATTGGACTTGAATGATTTCCTGTAATATTATTGGCTCATCACAGTTTCATCACATCAAGTTGATATAAACTGTTTTAGTTTCCGTAGGAGATCCCACAGATCGACAGGTAAAATATCCGTCGTATTCTGGTTCAAATAATTTAGTATGAAATTCTGAACAATATTTGGCCATTTTTCGAGGTTCATCAGTGACGTCTCCATCAATGTTCAGATTTTCAATGGTGTTAATTCTGGCATGAAAATGTTCAAGTCAAAAAAACTATTCTGTCCTCCTTCCATCTTTTCCTGCTTCTCACCAGCGCTCCTTCAGCTTTCAGTCTGTAAATGTCACCCAGTTCATTTTGCAGACAGATTAAGTGAATTTGTTCATTTTAGGTTTTCTGGCATTTTTTGGGTTATTGATGTGTTTTCTGAAATTACATTCTCTTCTTCTGCTCTTTTATTCTTAGCAATCAAACTTGGCATATGTTCTCAGAAATTTTGATGATTCAAATTTTGAGAGTTCCCAGTTGTTACAAAATGTTCTTCCTACCAGATTTATTTGCGAAGCGTTGGATTAATGAATGAACCATTTTAGACGCTGCCTCATGTTTAAGGACAGAGCTGCTCGGTTTTCAGTAAGACCCCCCGGGGTGAGTATTAGGATTCATAGAGATTTGCATTAATATTGCTTTGTGGTCAGTTAAAGGTGTGCTGAGGATATTAACATTAATAGCATTGCTATCAAAACAATTGGAAAGCAACCAGATAGATTAATACACGCTTTGTGGTCACATTTTGAATTATGCAAGACTACAATCTCACTGACGTCAATAATTAAAATAAAAAATGTCCTTCAGGATCTCCCTCACAGTGTAAAATGGCTCCATTAAAGGAGTTCTTCAGCGCAGCAGGCCCAGCAGCTCTATCTGCGACAGGTGCTATTTTTTTTAACACGTTGAAAAGAATATTTGTTTGGAAAGAAGCAGATCAGGTGAACATTCAAATATAAATCTTTGTCCTGAGCTAATGCCGTCAAACATCTGCTTCTAACTAATTGCTTCGACGCACCTTTGGAGCTGGTTTAATCCGTTTCATGTCACTAGCTTCAGCTTTTGGCCGCCGTCCACAGGCTGTCAACAGAAACAGGGAGTTTATGCACGGTTCAGCAATGCTGTTTGCTCCCACCTACCCAGAGGAGTCAAAACCTGATTAACAGCACGGATTATAATTAGCACAATCATTCCTAACAAACAGAAACACACTTGAGGGACAGAGGTTGAAAGAAAAACAAGAGTTGTACCACAGAGACCGTCTGTTTATGTTGGTAAACAGAAAACAAGCTTTTCCTAAGCATCCAGAGACTTTTGGCTTTTAGTTTTATCAGTGGCAACATTCCTCCAAAAGCTACTGAATATTAGTGACAAGTGAAATCAAAAATCAGGTCTAAGTTACAAAAACAGATTTATCCTGCCTCTTAATTTATTGTTTTACACAATATATTCATAAAATACAAATCAGTTATTAAACCAACCAATTTAATCAAAAACCTGTTCCCCTCCTGGCCTGTGGGGGCGCTGCACCAAGAACCACTGAAGGAAATGACACAAAAACCTCTGAAGACAATTGAGCGCAACTTCCTTCTTCACCAAATGGAAACTAAATTGGAGTTAAGTAAGATTTGAGTGGTTGTAGATTCCTCTTTTGTTTTTGGCTAAAAACTGTGAGTCATTTCTCCCGCTAGCGCTAGATTAGCACGTTTGTTTTGGTTGTATTTACCCAGGATGCCCTGCGCTGTAGGCTACTTCCTGCTTTTGAAGCGGTCTCCGGGCTGCTTGCTGTTCATATGCTTTCAATCCGAACCCAGACCGAGGTTTGTAGGGGGACCAGAGTTCACGTTTTGGTTTGAACTTTCACACTCCTCACCAACCGGACCGGACCGGACCAGTCCAGACTGGGCTTTCTGGGCAGACGGACTGGAGTTGGATTAAAGCGGACTGAACAGGGCTGGTGGGAATGAACTCAGACCGATGCTTTTTGAACTTGAGCAGAAGGCGCCAGCAGCAAATACTTTATGCGTTAATTAAACCTGGCATTTTGACAGGTAAACATTTCATGGTTTTTCGTTGTTTGTGCCTCAAAGTAACATGAAATCTTCATAAATAACCCTGGAGCGTTTCCACTCTGCTCTGCGTTCACTCTGCAGTTGAATCACGCATCTGCAAGATCTGGGTTACAAAGGATGTAAATAAAACTTTTTTATGTGACCTATCGTTTTTTTTTGTTTGTTTGTTTTATCAAAAATGTGGCACTAAAATAAACTGATTACTGTCTTCTGGTTAAATTTGATATCGGACAAAACTGATTAATGCAGTAAAACTATTTACATTATTTTATAAAGTTTGTTTGTAGTTCTAAACATATTTGGAGTATTTAGAAACAGTTTTTGGCTTTCCAAATTAGAAATGCCTTTCTTTTACTGCCAGATGACAAATGACCAAATATGGAAATGAGGCGATGACATCATACATTCCTCACTGTGGAGTTGGTAACAGCGACAGACTGATGGACATGAAGGCAGCGTATGAACCTAAGACATTATCACCATATATTGTAGTACCATTAGGGAACAATAAAAGTGATGTTAAAAAGTATTTTTAATTTATTTTTTAGATAACTGTTCGGCTGTGACTGCGTGGCAACAATCATAAACCACAAACACAAATCCTCTCTAAAAAAAGGAAGATTTCTTCAGCTTTTCTTTCGCTTTCTTGTTGATGCTAATAATTGCATCAGAGTTGTCAGATTTCGGATCAGCCTCAGCGCTTAAAGAACCCGCCGATCAATAACCCAATCTGTCCAGTTGTGGGTCGTAAGGAGAGGAGGTTCGTTGTTATTTGAGTCACGTCTGGGTGAGCGCCGAGACGTGCAGACAAAGAGCTGAATGAACGGCTGAAGCTCTGGCATGTCATCAGCCGCTGAAACCCGGCAAGGCGCTCAGATTCCCACGCTTCCCCTCTTTACACTTAACTCACCCCGGCAGAGGCTGCAAACCGGCTTTCATTCAGCAGCAACCAGAAAAAAACAGCATTACAACTTAAATAAATGATGCTCTGACGTGAGAAGGGATGGAAGCGGTCTCTGCTGATAAAAACCAAAGCAGAGAATTAAATTTTCACCACCCACCTCTCTGTGCGCTGCGCTAACCGGTGCAAAATCCAACATACAATTAAGTTATGTAGAGAAATATTGGCCTGAAGCCGTCGATGATTTTCTACAGCTGCCGTGGAGACAAAACACCAAACAAGTTCTTCATTGATCGGTTTGAAACAAATTCAGGTGCAGAAACATGCTGCTGAAAATGTCCAGGATCATACAGTTTGCAGTTAAAGTTTAGTTAACATATCAGAAAATAAAACACATATTTTCTGTATTAATTAGTCCTTCTTCTCTTTTCCTCGGCAGGTGAAGCAACACAACTCCATGAGTTTGATTTGGGTGAGTAAAACCTCCTGCATGCCTGACTGGTTTGAAAATGAAGCTGTTTTTCCACTTGGACTCGGTTTGAGACCAAAGTTTAAACATCTGCTCCACCTCCAGCTGCTGTGGTTCTCTTCCTCTCTGCTGAGACAAACCAACCTGTTCCCCTCCTGGCCTGTGGGGGCGCTGCACCAAGAACCACTGAAAGAAACGACACAGAAATCTCTGACGACCCTGAACGCAACTTCCTTCTTCACCAAATGGAAACTAAATTGGAGCGGTTGTTTTACTTTTGTTTTTGGTGAAAAACCTCAAACTGTTTAACCCATCACTGCACAATCTGCCCTGTTAGCTAATTCACGCATTGGCTAAAAGAAATACTTCCTGGAAAGGTATATTATAGATTTTTTCAGGCTAGGAGGGGAACAGGTTGGTTTGTCAGAGAGAAAGAGAGGTTCAGAGGTTTCATCAGCTGGAGGTTCTCCAGATGATGAAACTTTGGTCCCAATAGAACCGAGTCTACCGGACTGCAAGGTGTGAATGCATCGTCAGTCATCCGTTCACACACAAACGCAGGCTGCTGGTGAGAAGCAGTGAGTATCAGAGGGTTTATGCATGAACAACAGTCTCAAACTCACACAGGGTGAGAGTCACAGAGAGGCTGCTTTGTTTCTGCAGCCAGCTCTCGTCTGGGTTCATCCATCCGCTCTGAATACTAAACACCACGCTGCCGCTATCCACTAGCCTGGAAACAGAGAGCCGCTACAAGATGTGTATGTGTGTGTGGGGTGTGTGTGGGTGTGTGTGTGTGTGTGGGCGTGTGCAGCTCTCAGGTTAACCAACTGTTTCCTCCAGCTGTGTCTGCTTTCAAAGATGAATCGATCCCAGTTTTTTTTAGCCAATTACGAGTCAACCTGATATTAAAAACATTTATTTTCCTAATTTCCTAAGTGCAACAATCTTTTTTTTTTTTTAATATACCCCAAACCTTCACCAAGTGACAGTCGGATGATAATGTTTTGTAATTATTGAGGTTTTACAGTATTTCCAGTGCAGAAGGTCTTCTGTTACAGTAACTTTCCATTCAGTCTGCGTGGCTTTCTGTGGTCCTCCGAGGTCCGGCTCATTGATTTACCAGGCAGAAACATAAAAAATTAGAAGTTGTAATTCAGAATGAGAAGGTCAGAGATTCTCATGTAGGATTCAGCATGGCTCCTGAGCCATCAGAGGAAAGTTTGACTTTATTTCAGAGACAGAACTCAGACATAAACAAAAGACTTCCTGAGGAAAATTCTTAGGAGATTTGAGCCTAAATTTTCTTTATTTAGACATAGAACTGAAGAAAAATTCAACATTTATGTAATTTGTTGCAGATTTCAGTAGCAAGGCAGTTTAAAGTGGTTTACACTACAAAAACATGAAACAGTAACCAATTATGAAACAACGATAAACATTTTATTTCTCAAGTGCCACCATTATGTTAAGTCAGATGTGTCGGTCACTGTTCAGTTTATTATGGTTTTAAAGCAACTCTAAAAGAGTTTCTGCTGTTCTACAGTCAGTGATTCAGATGAGCGCCCCCATCTGGTTGGTTTGTAACCAGTCCTGTGAAGACACTGTTGCAGTAATTGAACTAAAGATAAACACATGGATGAGTTTCTCTGGACCTTGCTGGGACATTAGTCCTCTACACTGCAAAACCCCCAAAATCTTAACAAGTATTTTAATCCAGTTTCAAGTGTAAATATCTTAGTTTATTGGAAATAAGACAAAACTAAATCATAAGTATTTTCAGCAAGAAAGCTTGATTTAAGGGGATAATTCCTTAATATGCAACATGAGGAAAATGTCTTGTTAAAAGTTAAATAATCTGTCAATTGAACTCCTTGATATTTTCATCAATATTCAGGAATTATTCACTTAAAACAAGCTCATATTCCTTGCTGAAAAGTTACTTATAAGTTAGTTTTGTCTTATTTCCAGTAACCATAGATCTATAACTCTAGATCTAATACTCTAGATCTATAACTCTAGATTGTTCCTCTTCAAGTCCAAAGATAAAAACTACAGTTTCTGTTCAGCTGGACAAAGTTTTGGCACATCCACATATTTATCTGTTCTCAGCGTTTGTTCGGTGATTTTATGGGTTCAAAGGTCACCTGGTGACATCATAATGTAGAGCTGCGTGTCATCTAGTTTTATTTCCTGTGGTAACCTGAGCCAGTGGGACCAGATGGATGTTGAATGAGAGGAGTCCCAGGACTGAGCCTTGGGGAACCCCACATGTGACTGCTGTCTGGTTTGAGGGAAATCAGCTGTTGAACAACGAACTCCCAGTTCTTTTGTAAGATCTGAACCGGTTCAGATCTGCACCGCCTCCCGCTGCAGAGACTTTCTTGTTTCCATTTAACTGTTTTCTCTGAATGAAACCAGAGAGCCTAAAGAAGACGCGAAGCGACGACCCGCCTCTTTCCAGAACCAAACCGTCTCTGCTCTCCTGAGGTTATCACACCGAAATCCCATTTTCCTTCTGATACGCAGAGCAAAACAGATTGATGCACATCACACTGTGCGCTTACTGCGATGAAATGACTGAAACAAAATCAATGTTTCTTCATTAGAAGGAGCTGGCGGCCATTATGTGTGTTAAATGACAGTGAATCAAACCCCCAGTGTGTGATTCTGCCTCTGGTTTCTGATTTCACTCAGAAATATTTGAACAACATGAAAACCACCTGATGTGTAAAATGAGCAAATCCATTTCAAGCATATGAGCTTAGTTTTGGACAAAAGTACCAGCTTAACATTTTAGATCTTTAAAACAATTACGCCGGTTAGTTAGATGGGATCAAATCTCCCCATAAAGCCGTCGTTTTCATTTTGGGACTCAGTTGTCTGTGTAATGAGTTTTTTAAAGGAGACCCAAAATACACATTTTTTCCATTCGTGTCAGAACTGCTTCTAAAAACAACAAGCGCTAACAATCAGCACCCATTGGTTGTTTGGCTGTAACTTCATGTTTATTGCCTCCTAGAAAATGAGCCGTTTCAAAAACCTCCTGATTGTTTAGTCACATTCTTAACGGCTCTGTTACCTAGCAACCACAGCTGAGCCTTGTCTGTTACCTAGCAACCCAGGCGGCGCTCCAGCATGTTTGGTCAGCTGGTTTTTTCGCTGTATTTGCCGGACAATGGCTGCTAGAAAACACAAGTGTTTTGTTTTTGACTTACTATTCAGAGACCTCTTGCTGCATTTTTATTGGTTGTACAGGAGGCTCCACTTCTGCTTTTCAAAGATGTCAGGTTGTATAATTGAGATTCTGTTTGCAGCCATTTACAGGTGCTTGTGTAAAAGTTGACTAAAATTTCATGATCTAAGGATGATTTTGTGTAAAACATGTAAAGAACATGTTTTGTATAGACCTGAGGAAGCATAATAGATCATCTTTACGCTTCGCTGCAGACTGATTTCCTGCTTCATGCTAGCTGCAGTTCTGCGTCCGTAGAAGGTTTTGTTTATGTGATCGGCTTCTGCCTGGATACAGAGGTGGAGGATGACTGGCGGGCGGTTTGGGTGGTAATTGGCTTTCTGAGAGTGGACCAAAGGGGAGCTGAAGACCACTGAGGCTGTTTGAAGAAGCACCGTGATCCACAGCCAGGAAATGACTGCTGATGACTTCAAGCATCTCTCTCTCTGGATGTGTGTTTGTTCAAGAGGACGTGTTTTTCTGAATCCCTCCTCTCTCCCACCCACACACTTGTACCCACGATCCTCTCCTGCTGGAATATGTGTGTGGCTTTCCTCTCGCTCAACACGTCCTAATAAGGTCAGGGAACAAAGCAGAATGAAGAGCATGTTGGGTTTTATCACCACTTAGCCCCACCACCTCCAGTGAAAACACATACCCATGTGGTTCATTAAATATGGAGTCAGACGAACAACGCTTGCTTTGACGACATCAGTGTACAGCGTAGGATCTGAATGCAGGAAAGACCAACTGTACTTCTGTTATTTTGACTTGGAAAAAGGTTGATGTTTGTTTTTTCTAACTGACATGTTGGTTCTAAACAGCTTGAACTCCCTGGCACACAAACCGGATCGCTAGCTTAAGCATGCTAACACGATTCATGTTTTAAAAAGAGGGAATACAAGAAAACCGACTTTACTTCTGTTACTGGGTTGAAAAAGGTTCAACCAAAAAACTTTGGGGTTTTTTTCTAAATAAAACGTTGGTTCTACACCGCTTGATCTACATAAAATGGCACACAAACCAGATTGTTAGCTACAGCATGATAACACAATTCATGTCTTATGAAAATAAATTTGCTTAATGGAAACAGCAATTTTGAAAAAACTCATGTATTTGTGTTAGAATGAGGTGGGTTTTTTGGCTGTATTGAAATAGATTTAATTTGCAAAGCTGCAATGGAAACAGTTTTTTTTTTTTTGCATCACACAAGTCACATGATCATCAGTAGGATGTTACTACTGGCAGAAACAACAAAAAGAAAACAGGATGTTCAGGAAGGTGATGGTTTGTGTTTGTTTCTTGGTTAAAACATGTTTTTCATTCAGTGGTTAGAGTCTAAAAACTTTACTCAAGTAAGAGTAGAGATACTTCATAATAAAATTACACAAAAGTAAAAACTAAATTTTTCTCAAAAAAGTTACTTAAGTACATGTAATTGAGTAAATGTAACTAGTTACTACCCATCACTGTGAAAAACAAACGTGCCGTCATGAAGAAACGGGACAGAACTCAGGAAGACAACAAGGATCCAGCAGGGAAACTAAGACAGGCGAGTATAAAATAATGAAAGAAGAGACAGGTGGGACCAAGCAGGGACTCGACAGGACAACACAGAGACTAAGTTAAATAATCACACACAAAAACCCAGATCCTTACACACACTTTAACCAAAAACTCACCAGACTCACACACACCTGCAGTTTCTGTTAAAGTTTCTTTTTTTTGTTTTTTTTATTGAAAGAAACTGATTTGGAAAAAATATATTTTGCCTGATTTTGTTATTTTTTGTTACTGATGGGAATTATTGGCATGTTTGTCTTTAAAATACCAAAATCCACACAACTTAATATTTTGGTTTGTCTGATGATGTCATTTTTAAATATTAAATAATTGATAATTTGATCAGTTACAAAGTACTTGAGTAGACCTTTTACCAAATACTTTTTTACTCTTACTTAAGTAATTTGTTGCTTCTCTTTACTTTTTGGGTACTGTACCCGCCTCTGGTGCTGCTGCTGGGTTACGGCGCTGCGATGGAGCGCACAGCTTTTGTAATTATAACTGTATGTTCGGAGATGGATGGATCTGATTGGCTCAGAAGAAGGAGAAACGCTCGCCGTGTCTTTGGTGGTTTCCTGTAGCATCTCTCCTGGATTTGATTAGGCTTGCTGTAAAGTTGCTCGGCTAATTTCCATTTCATCGTAACTCGGCTGAGAAGAAAAGCGGCAGCTGCTGCTCTGCAGCTGGAACACTTGAATTATTTAAAGGAAAAATAAATCTGCCTCTTTTGGGATTTGGTGCCACTTTGAAGTTAAGCTGCTGTGATGAAACAGTTTTTAAATTAAAGCGTTTTCTAATTCCACAGAAAAGCTAATCACCGCCGGGGACCTAAAATAGCGGCTCCGCTTTTAGCTGTTTGTTTCCTAGACTTAGGAGTTTTCTCTCGTTTCTTTCTTGGTCCTTATTGTTCAGATTCTGCTGAATTAGAAACTTTGGTGACAAAAATAAAAGTACAAGAATATGCAGAATTATTATTTTGTCTGCATTGCAAAAACACAAAATCTTACCAAGTATGTTGGTCTAATTTCTAGTGCAAATATCTTCAATCACGTGAAATAAGACAAAACTAAATTACAATTGAAAATATTAAGGGGTTCAATTGGTAGATTATTTCACTTATAATAAGACCTTTTTCTCTTTTTATAAGAGAAATAATCTACCAGTAGAACTAAAACTTTTTCATCAATATTAATGAATAATTGACTTTAAACAAGTTTCTGTAACTTGCTGAACAGTTAATTGTAATTTAGTTTTGTCTTATTTCAAGTCGGCAAGGAAATAAAACAAAACAATTTGCTCAAAGGGTTTGGCTGGTTTGACCCAAACTGCCAAATCTACTGAACCATCACGTGTGAAAACAGTCTGATGTTTCTGCGAGGAAACATTTTTCTCTTTCTTATTTTTCACTTTTGGTCCTTTTGTGTTTGTGGCAAAATGTCACATATAGATTGTGAGAAGAAAAACAACCGGACGGCAAAAAAAGGTAAATTACCAAACAAAAGTTTTAGCTTTGTTAGCATTAGCATGTCACTACTGCTATTTATTAGATAGTTTCTAATAGCTAGCTTGATTTGTTTAGATTGTTATTATTTATCACTGAGTTAACTTTAGATAAAAACATTAAATGTTACTAATTTCACTTCAGGTTGCTGGTTGTTGCTGCACAGGCAGATTCTGCCATCAGATTAGCAGTTAGCACCAGATCTCTGAACACTGCAGACATTTTATCAGAGCAGAAAAACCTTTTCTCATTTTAAATTCATTAACCAGCAAACATGGCACAACATCACGTCTCTCATATTAATGTCCTATAGCAATGCTGCTGCCTCCAGCTCAGATGGCCTTTAATGAGGCTGGACACTCACACACACACACACGCCCACACACACACGTTTGCGCAGCTATCTTTGTGGGCACTTTCCATTGACTTCCATTTCTACAGCCTAAACCTTGCCCTTACCTTTACCCTAACCCTCCCCATGACATACCTAACCCTAACCAAAACTTAATTCACACCTTAGTCCTAAATCTGACCCAAAAACAACGTTTCCCCTTGTGGGGACCAGGCTTCAGTCCCCACAAAGAGCAGTGTGTCCCCACAACGTAGTATATGTCAGGAAAATGGTCCCCACAAGGTATTAGAAACAAACGCGCACACACACTCACACACACACACACACATATTATCAGGCTTACACAAGAGAAAACAGGGAGGGGCAGTTTGAATGCAACCATCCATCAAGACGCTCTCATTCACTGCATGCACATATAATTTAAACATATTATGGGATGTTGTTTTTACACTTCATTACACACACAGAGTCCGGTACTAACTAGTTACATTTACTTCAGTAACTTTTTTAAATTTACTTTTATTTACTACGCTGTACTTTTTACTTGACTAATTTTATTTTTGAAGTATTTTTTCTCTTATTTGAGTAAAATTTCTGGATTTTCTTCCCACTGAATGAAAAACAAACATGTTTTAACCAGACCGACTCACGGCTGCAGCTTCTGTTAAAGCTTCACCAGTTTTTTATTGAAAGAAACTGATTTGGAAAAACTTTCTTTATTTTTTTGTTACTTGTATGAATTTTTCCTTAAAATACCAACGTTCCCACTTTACTTTATATTTTGGTACGTCTGATTATGTAATTTTTAAATATTAAATTATTCACTGATTTTTAGATTGTTCAAGTTCTACTTGAAAAATCACTGAAAAGACAAAATAATCAACATTTTCAATTAAAATAAAAAGGTTTGCTGCTGAATTGTAGAATAAATGGACAAAGAGACTGTTCTTCGAAACTATTTTGAGTTTAAAATGTTTCGATCAGAAAAACCCACAGCAGTCGTGTGGGAAACCTTTGTTGCCAAGGTTTTTATCTGGTTGAATCCAAACCGGTCACAATAATCAATAAATCAGCTAATCGCATCATAAATTAAAACAAAGTCAATAATTTCCATTTGAATCATTTATTGGTTTTATTTATCTCAAACTGGATGATAAAAGTCTGTTTTATTTTCGACTAAGCTTAGTTTACAGAGACTTCACAATTAATTTTATTTGTTGTTTCTGTTGTTTGATTTATTTATTTTTGATATTTAAAATGTCTTCCAGTTCCAGTGTTAAATGTTCTTAAAGTCCATTGATCTTTGAAAATGGGTTCTTGCATTGTTATCATTATATTACCCGAAAATGATCTCAAAACAACAATATTATCATTTATCGCGATAAATTCCGGAAAATTTTATCGAAAATTATTATTGTGTCAAGTTTAGTTTAATCAAATTTTTGACAAATGTTTGGGCTGCAACAGATTCATGTAAATGAATCCAAACAACAGAAAATAAGGAGGATAATTTGTGCAGTAAGATGCTTTAGAGGTGGAGAAAAATGTTTTTGGTTTAGTTTCGTTGTCGATTCGGTCTCAGTGCCCGTTGTGACACTGCATGTGATTTACTTTAACTATGCTGATTCATGTTGCAGCTTCACATTTCCATTACTGCAGAAATCAGAACCAGCAGCACTCCATTTTTAAATCCAACTCTCATCTTTCTGTCCTCATTCCAGTTCAGTGGAACAGACTGTTCTGCACGCTGAAATGTTTCCTGTCAGAAGAAGAAGAAACTGACCTGGACAGAAAGAGAACCAGAGCGTTCTCTATTACCGATGTTTTTCTAACTTATGGCTGATGGAGGAAAGTCATTACCTGGAAAGATGATCCTCTAAAATCCATAGCAGCTAACTAGACGTCTGCTTGCTAAATACATCTCCAGCCTTTTAGCTGAGCTTTCACTTAAATCTGTGACTCAGATTAAAACAGGAGCAGCTTCAGGGAGAAGGATTACAAACACCAAGAGTTTTTAAAATAACAGAAATATTCTGGATCGTCAGGTTTGTTTTATTCTGCAAAACCCAAAAGGATTAATGAGTCAAAACAGGGTTACTTTAAGATTAAGGAAGAGGACGAGGGGACCCTGAGAAGAAGAAAAATAATTATTAATCTCAAAATTTAAACTCAGATTTCTGACTTTTTTTCTCAGAATTTTGTCTCTAATCTTCTGAGATCAAAGTCAGAAATGTCAGATTAAAGTCAGTGGCACTAATCCTCTTCCGTATTAGTTATTCTATTGTAGCATCCTCATAAATGTGTTATAAAAAATTACGTTGAAGTAAGAAAATAAAAATAAAATTAGGAAAATAAAGTCATAACTTTTTGACTTTATTCAGTTTATGACTGACGTTTTTATGGTTTTGTTGCTCATTTATGTTTTTTTCTTTCACGTGTCTTTTCTTTTAAAAAAAAAAACTTTGGTAAAGGAGGAAATGTTTTATGGATTTAATGTGTAATTTAATCTGATTTTCTGCCGATAAACAACATGAGAGGTGATATCTTTGTCAACATTTCCCTCTTGGACCGACTGTAGTAGCAGCAGCAGCTCATAAATCCGTCTCCCACAACAGTCCGGATGTTTCCTGGCCCTCAGCAGCTTTGCTCCATATTTCGGCGCTGCAGCTGGACGCCGTCTCCTCCAAACGGCTGGAGATAAATCTGGGCTCCGATCAATGAGTCTGCAGATCCCAGCTGCTGAATGAACCTGCAGGCTTTACTTCTTATTTATACCTCGTTGTTCTGTGCAGCTAAAGACCAAAGCAGGAAGGTTTCTGGCTCATTTACAGCTTTTTGCCTCCATGTTTAATCACATTCAGCTGCTTTCAGCTGCAGGGCTGAAACGATTAATCGTGATTAATCGATTATTAGAATAATCAGCAAATGACTTAGTATTTGATTAATCATCAACTGGAGATTACAGAGTGGAGGTTAAATATACTGAAGAAACAAGAAGTCAGATTTAATTAAACCAAAACTATCAGATCTACAGTAGTTGGATGTTGGTTGGATGGATGGTGGCTGGATGTTCATGTTCCTCTGTTGTCCTGTTGCTGATAAACCAGCCCACATCACCATTCCCCCTCCACCGAGCCTCATCATTGGTTCTGAGCAGATCTGCGTTCTGATCCGGTCCAATCAGAACTTGAGCTTCTTCTTCATGTTCGTCCCTCTGCTGCGCCTCTCTGCAGAGCGGAGCTGCTGGTAGGTTTAGCACCTGTTATCTCTGTATGTGGGGGTGTGTGTGAGAGAGAAACCTGTAAACAACAGCACACACTCATCACCCACATACATAAAACCCGCTGTCACACACACACACATACACACACACACAATTGACAAACACAATCATCATCATCGGCGCTGCAGCGGCAGAGGAGGCAACAGATTCCCACCAGGGAGGAATGGGTGTGTGTGTGTGTGTGTGAATTATTCAGGAGTGTGTGAAGCTGGAGGCTCACACGTCTCCCTCTGGAAAGGCTGAAACGTGTCACATGCAACGAAATCTGCAGAGTACGGAAAGATTCAAGTGGTCAAACTAAACATTTTGCATTATTTTTATTCAGTTACTTGATTAATCGTCAGGATAATCACATAAGTCATAAACATTGCTTAGATTGAAACGATTAGTCGTGATTAATTGATTATTGAAACTATTGCTGCTCTGATTTGTTGCGTCTGTTTTTTGACTTCGTGCTATTTATTTGCATTTTTTTCATGTTAGTCTTTAACATACCAGAATTTGAACATAACTTTTTAAACATTAAGTCAGATGATCGGATCCGTTTCTCAGTTCTCGGGCAATCGAGCTAAAAACCTGAAAACTATGAAGGAGTGAAAATAGGAGACCGTGTCGTCTGAGTGATCTGATGAGGATGAACGGATCTGATGATGTTGGGGTTCATTTGAATGCGTCTGCAGCTGCAGAACTCTCTGTGAACTTTGACCCCTCCATCAGAAGTCGATGCCGTCGCCGTTTTCCACCTGCAGGCCGAATCCGTGTCCCAGCTGCAGCGTTTTCCGTGGCTTCCCCCTGCGACTCGCTGAATTAATTTCCTCCGCCGCTCCGCTGACGCTTCGCAGCGAATGTGAAGAGTTTGCAGTTCGAATCTGGATGATGCAAGTTGATCTCAGCTTCAGTTCTGACTGTTATTCATGCGCGTGTGGGAGGCGGCTGCAGGAGAAAATTTTCATCATGCAGCCCTTTGCTGACTTTAATTGCAATCATTAATTCTGCTTTTGGTTCTAATTTCATACCCAAACAAAGTCATTTCTCCGGTGGCTTTGCAGAAACATTTGCAAACTTTTGCTGCGTTGCATAATAGAATAGAATAGAATAGAATAGAATAGAATAGAATAGAAGTACTTTATTCATCCCAGCAGGGAAATTACTTCGCAGTTACAGCATAGAGACAAGACACAATAACAAAGTCCGGGTGTTGAGTCTTTAGTTTGGCTGCGTTAGAGCTGATGACGTCACAGGCCACCGCTGCATCAGCCGATGGGGGAATGTAAACAGCGATCAAAATGGCGGACGTAAACTCCCTCGGTAAATTATACGGCCGCATTCCCACAGCCAGAAGTTCAATGTCCGGGCTACAATCTGTTCCTTCACGTTAACATGACCGGGATTACACCACCTCTCACTCACATAAAGTGCAATCCAACCGCCCCTCTTCTTCCGACTCTTGGAAAGGAAAATCCAGGAACCTCCACGCTGCAGTCTGGAATAAGCGAGTGCAGCCAGGTTTCCGTGAAGCAGAAGATACTGCACTCCATGTACTCCTTCTGGGTCCTACACGCTGGTTTGTGCCGTCTCCTCTTCTCCCTCCGTTTAACTCCAGACCCGCAGCCCCGTCGTCTCCTCCGTAACTCCTCCGGGACCACAGGCCCGTTTCCGGGCAGCAGCAGAGGCCCACACAGCGCAATCAGCCGTTCACGCGAGCAAACAATGCCGCCACTCCGTTCGGCGAGGTTCTCCGCAACAAAGAGCATAAAAAGCAGCAGAAGAACGTGGAGAACATCGACAGAACCACATCCAGCCACCGCGGAAAGCCCAACCGACGATCCATGGGTTCTTTAAGCACGGATCCTTAATCGGTTACAGCAAATATACATCGCAGGTCGGCAGGATTTCGCTCTATTAGCAGAATGAATCGGTTACCAATGAATCGATGCTCTGTGACCAACAAGACTTTAGTCATTTGTTCATTTTTGCTGCTGGTACGTTATTGATTGACCCAAACACTGTAAAAACACATTTAACATTTCCTGTCCAGTATATTCTGCAAATGAACGAGTTCACTTGTAAAAAGACAAAACTAACAACTTTTCAGCAAGATTGTTTTTAGTCAAAAATATATAGATATATTTTTAAGTACTAGTTCTACTAGCAGGTTATTTTACTTATAATATGGGAAAATATGGAAGAGGATTAGGGACACTAAAAAAATTTATTTAAAAAAAGAATTATGTTTTTCTCAACAAAAAAAAATTCTCAGAATTTTATTTTTTCTCAGATTTTTTACTTTTTTTCTCAGAAGGTTTGAATGTTTTTCAGAAAATTTGAGTTTTGTTTTCAGAATTCCAGCTTTATTATGTAAGAAAGACTTCTGAAAATCTGAGATCGTTTATTTGTATGAACTATGGAAGTAAATATGTGCCATCAGAATTTGAATAAAAAATGCCTCTGAAATTTGAATGTTGTATATTAGTGCTTACTTTTTCAGTGTTAAAATAAATTCAGAATATATCTTTAACCTAAAAAAAATTCAGTGTCATTATTTGCACATGAAAAAAAAATTCAGTGTCATTATTTGTACATGGTTGCAATTTTCATTTATTAAAAAGATTCACATTCCTATTTCAAAGTGATCAAATTTTCAATATACATATTTTTCACAGTTTAAATTTTCAGTGTTAAAAAATTCAACATATAAAAAATTCGAATGCAATATTTTCAGTGTCCTCCAATTCAACTTGCTCAAATTTGCTGTCTCAAATTCACCGTCTAAAAATTCGCTGTAAAAGTGGCGAGGTTACTTCAGGTCACAGACATTAGCAATGGATGTCAGATTCCAGGACCCAGCTAATCACGTGACGCAACCGTCATATTGAAGAAATACCAGCATCACCCAGGCTGGCGACCATGGAGGCGACCGCAAACCCAACGGTGAGTTTAATGCTTTCATATTTCTGTAGTATATTTTATTTTGCGCATGAAGTTTGATACATTATCTTAAAGCTTGATTTAAAACACGGTTTTGGGCCGTTGTTAATCTTACACCATGTAGTGCTAGCATATTACCTCTAGCTACCTACTAGCCCCCCCAGCTCCTCCCCGCTGCCCCACACCCAATTTACCCCGTTTTATTTCAAAAAGAAATACCACTTGCACCAAGTCTAGAATCTTGAAAGAGAACTGATGGGTGGCGACTTTCTGGGTTGTTTGTATGTTGTCTTAGGTGAGACTGAGACAGGCAGTCTTAGTAAAGTGTAATTTTTCAGGAGATGCTAAGCTAATATGGCTGCCTTGTATGCTTCAAGGAGGGGCTGTGAACACTTCCGACATTAATTATAACCACAACCCCATTCTGTTCAGCTACTGTATTGTTCAGGTGACTTCATTTATGAATGAATTAATAAATTCATTGTCATTATAACATCATCCAAAACACTGCTTCTCTTATCTGACAAGTGTTGATATACAATATTAATTTACATTCTTTTTACTTTGCGGTATAAAACCTCGTTCTGTTACCTAGCAACACTATAAACAACTCCCTTTGTTTTTTCAATTGATTTTAACTCATTTTCAAGAAAAATATATGCTTGTAAGTACATCTGTTGACTTATTTTAGATTAAATATTATAATTTAATTTATATTACTGTGATTTCTCAATACTGACCTACTGATTTCAAAATACTTTTTTATTTTACTGACAATTTTTTTGACATGTTTTTTTTTTTTTCTCTTTTCAAGGAACTTTTGCTGGATCATATTTTTGATAGACTCCGTGATCGTTTGGAGCATGACAATGAATTTATTAATTCATTCATAAATGAAGTCACCTGAACAATACAGTAGCTGAACAGAATGGGGTTGTGGTTATAATTAATGTCGGAAGTGTTCACAGCCCCTCCTTGAAGCATACAAGGCAGCCATATTAGCTTAGCATCTCCTGAAAAATTACACTTTACTAAGACTGCCTGTCTCAGTCTCACCTAAGACAACATACAAACAACCCAGAAAGTCGCCACCCATCAGTTCTCTTTCAAGATTCTAGACTTGGTGCAAGTGGTATTTCTTTTTGAAATAAAACGGGGTAAATTGGGTGTGGGGCAGCGGGGAGGAGCTGGGGGGGCTAGTAGGTAGCTAGAGGTAATATGCTAGCACTACATGGTGTAAGATTAACAACGGCCCAAACCCATGTTTTAAATCAAGATTTAAGATAATGTATCAAACTTCATGCGCAAAATAAAATATACTACAGAAATATGAAAGCATTAAACTCACCGTTGGGTTTGCGGTCGCCTCCATGGTCGCCAGCCTGGGTGATGCTGGTATTTCTTCAATATGACGGTTGCGTCACGTGATTAGCTGGGTCCTGGAATCTGACATCCATTGCTAATGTCTGTGACCTGAAGTAACCTCGCCACTTTTACAGCGAATTTTTAGACGGTGAATTTGAGACAGCAAATTTGAGCAAGTTGAATTGGAGGACACTGAAAATATTGCATTCGAATTTTTTATATGTTGAATTTTTTAACACTGAAAATTTAAACTGTGAAAAATATGTATATTGAAAATTTGATCACTTTGAAATAGGAATGTGAATCTTTTTAATAAATGAAAATTGCAACCATGTACAAATAATGACACAGAATTTTTTTTTCATGTGCAAATAATGACACTGAATTTTTTTTAGGTTAAAGATATATTCTGAATTTATTTTAACACTGAAAAAGTAAGCACTAATATACAACATTCAAATTTCAGAGGCATTTTTTATTCAAATTCTGATGGCACATATTTACTTCCATAATGAACGTGTAACGAACATGTTTGTGTAGCTATAGGCCTATCCTAATAGGTCACCTTTGGAAGTACCTTAAAAAGTGACTCAAGCTTTTCTGAACACAGGATTGTTTCAGTGAGGAAGACGAGGTCAGCGCATAAAATGAGATGCAGAAGAGTTCATCTTCATCTCTGATGACTTTCTCTGCAGTGAACGTCGTCGACCTTTAGCTGAGACCTTTACGTCAAGTTGATCAGAGTCCTCCGCTCTAATTTAACACACATAAATTAGGATTTTTTTGTTAAGAGTAAAATCTGCTTTTGCTTCTGATTGTATGACCCCAAACCACACGAGCAGCAATAAATATTCCCCAAAGTTTCTCAGAAAGGTGAAACAAGCATGCAGAAACGTGGAAGAGCAAACCCAGACTCCGGAGGGAACTGAGATTCTTCAGTTTATGCCAGAAAGAATCAGAGAAGCTGCAGGGGATAAAAGTGCGAAGCTTTTTGCTCTGGCGTTGGTTTTGGATGGTGAGCACGTAAACCGGTCAGCAGCAACACGACGGTCAGACGAATCTGTTTCACTCCTCATCCTCCAGGCCTGCAGCTTCTCCACTCGTTTATTTTATTACAAACCCATTCAGTAAATTGGAATATTACTGGTAAGCTAATTTATTTGATCACAAACTAAAACAGATTAATAAGACACAGATGGGTGTTTGAAAGCCTGTATTTATGTTGTGTTGATTTTCTTACAGATATGAAAACAGGACATTTAAAGTAGAAAATATCATCAGACCAATAAAAAAAGATTTTAACACAGAAATGTGGGTTTGATCAAAAAATAATACCTGCTTAAATGTAATTTTCAAAAGATACTTTTAATCTAACAACCATTTAATATGAGAATGATGAAAAAAAAATTCTCTATTTAAAAGAAAATGTCGGTGCACACAGACATGATAAACGGGCAGAATTATGTATTTTCCAGGAACATTGTGCCATTTTATAGCATAATCAAGTAATTATGTCACTTTCAGTTGTTATAAAACTGAACATGACTTAAAAGAAACTTGATTTTGTAAATTAGCGCTTTGAAATTGGGCCTCTGTCTCTTTAAGAAGTTCCTGCAGCTCTCTATGCATGTTGTTATTTAGAGAGTCAGATTATAACATGATATAAAGCTAGAAAAGTAGATTCTTTTACTTTCGACAAGCTCCGATTTCTTTCTGAAAAGTTACTTGTAAGCTAGTTTTGTCCTATATATAGTATATATACATACATATAACATAAACTACATTTTATGTTCACCGGTTTCGTCTTTCACTGATATTTAAATTGATTTTCTGAAACACTGAAGTGTGACAAACGTTTAAAAAGAAGAAGTCTACAGACATTAATGCAGGAGTTCATTATTTAAACATTTGAATCTGCTGCTCTGGATTTTTGCCTGCTGGGAAAAAAAAAATCATCTGAAACTGGAGAGAAAACGTCCTCCACTGTCAGACCTTCAGCAGGTAATTTCAGGTTTGAAATGCCGTTGAATCAGCCCGAGTGCAGCGAATCCCGCTCCTCTGTGAACCATCTGTTATCGATAGAGCCTCTGCTGGAAAACACACACACACACACTCACACACACACACACACGTGTTTGCACAGCTATCATTGCAGGAACTTTCCATTGACTTCCATTCATTTCTACAGCCTAAACCTAGCCTTGCAAGGGACAATGCTGAAACATTGTCCCTTGCAACCATTTTGAAAAAGTCCACCAGAAAAGGGAAACACAAGATCAAGAAAATAAATATAATTTCTGTGGTTCTAAAAATGTAGGCTATGATTTAACACCAAATACATTTGTGTAATTGTCCATTTTAGTGCGAAAATGTATTTTCTGTGACAACCAGGGCGGCCATTTGGACAGAAATAAGAAATAATCAGTAAACATGATTTTTATTTGTCAAAATGTGTTTGATTGGACACCCAGAGCATTCGTCTGGCAAATATTGGCAAATTTAGTAAAAAATACATAAATCTTCGACCATTTTGAAAAATGGCCGCCATCTTGAATTTATCAGTGGATAGCTTTTCCCACCCTAAAAAGCAAACCTCTGGTAACATCATGTGAAAACTATTCAGCTATCTGCTGGATTACGCTGCAAACAACATGAAAAGTAAATGTTTTCCACTGGTTTGTGTTTCTGCAGCCTGTCGATGTCGAGCAGCTCCAGAGTTAGAGACGCAGCCCAGAGACCCGTGGTGAGTCCTTCGCTTTCGATGCAGCGGCGCCGAGGCGTTGGCGCTGATGAAGCTGATTCAGTCTCACCCTGTCACTGACGCACTGAGATCTGAGAGGCAGCAGCTTGACATGAACTCAGAATGACACAAAAAACAATAAAACAGAGGGGTAACACTTTATTTCACAAGCGCCAAAATTAAACTAAAATCAAACAAGGAATGTCGCCTAATTTTATTGTTTTAGTACAAAATGGATGTTATTCTCAGTAGAGTCAAACATAAAAAGTATATTTGGATATTAGCAGGTATTTCTACTCTTATTTAAGTAAAATTTCTGGATTTTCTACCCACTGAATGAAAAACAAACATTTTAATCAGAAATTCACCAGACAGACTCACACCTGCAGTTTCTGTTAAAGTTTTATAATCTTTTGATGAAAGAAACTGATTTACAAAAAAATTATTTTGGCTGATTTTATTAGTTTTTGCTACTTATATGAATTATTGTCATTAAAATACCAAAATTTCCACTTAACTTTATATTTTGGTCCATCTGATTATGTAATTTATAAATATTAAATGATTGATAATTTGATTATTTAGTACTTTTTACCAAATCCTTTTTTACTCTTACTTGAGTAATTTCTTATTATTTTTAGAAGTAGTGCTAATCTTACTTGAGTACAGTTTTTGGTACTCTGCCTGCCTGTATCATCTAATTATTGTTTTTTATGTTGACTGCAGTCATTTTTTAAAACAGAACAGTTCATTAAATGTTGCTGTGAACACTACAGTGTTTTATTTACTCAGTGTTGTAAAGGAACTTGAAGAAAAGCCAAAGAAAACAAAGTATTTTGCAGAAAGCTGAGGTTTTCCATAATAGACCTGTGTGACGGTGTGAAAGTCAATTAATTTGCCTTTCAGGCGGCAAAACAAACAGTGTGTTGACAGAATCCATTTAGAGGCAGAAATTCATCCCGTGAACCAATCAATATTTAGATGGCTTGTGTTTCTCTGCTTTGTAAACAGAGACACAGGTGAAAGGGAGAGAGCGTCTGTGGCTGTGCTGATAAAACCGCCTTGGTCATGTTTCCTGATATGAAGGACTTCGTTCAGCTTCGGCTGACCTAGCAGCCAGTCAGATCAGTTTTAGAAAACTCTCAGGGAGTTTTTATTTTTATTTTCTCGGTCTTTCTGTGTGAATACATTTTAACAAAAATAAGAAACTGTAAAAACTATTGCTGTTTGTTTTTTGGTAAACTGCAATTTCTGAAGAGGAATAAATCAGGGCACCCTGAACACTGCAGCTGCATCGCTTCAGATCCATGTTGTTAATCTGCATTTTGAAGGTTTTCTCTGCGTAAACCAGTCCAGATTGTTAAAGTCTAAGGAACAGCATGGAGAGATCCAAGGATCCTGAAGAGCTGTTGCATGATTGGTCCACCAGAGGGCGCATTGATGGTTAAATACCTTACAGCCCAGTGAGTCAAATTCACAATTTTCTACTGAATTATAATCTTTGAAGTGAATTATGACAATTATTATTTATTAGGAAAATTATTACATTGTCATTTTTAAAATAATCCGGAAGTGTTTATTCAGCATGGTAGCTGGTGTGGCGTCGCTAGCGCTAGACTTGCGAAAAAGTGTCAGATTTTAGCAGTTGTGTAAAAAAACGCAAGCCATTTCTCCCACCAGCACTTTAGTTTTGCTTGTATTTACCCAGAATGCCCCGCACTATAGTTCACTTCCTGATTTTAGAGCGTTCTGCTGTCCGCTTGGCTTTCACATATTCATTCGAACCGAACCAGAGTCGGTTCTGGCATTCACCCCTCATCCTCGGTTGGTGAGGGGTGAATGCTGAGCTAACTCTGGTCCACCAACAAACCTTGGTCTGGGTTTGGTTGAAGTGAACTCTGGTTCTGTTCAAAAGGAAGTGGACTACAACACAGGGCATTCTGGGTAAATACAACCAAAACAGATGCGTTAGCCTAGCACAGACATGACTCATTGTTTTTTACCGACAAAATAGAAGTTCTACAACGACTAAAATCTGACGGCACTCCATTTGTGTTTCCAAGTGTTGAAGAAGGAAGTTGCGTGTCTTTTTCTGAAGTTTTTGTGTCGTTTTCTTCAGTGGTTCTTGGTGCAGCGCCCCCACAGGCGAGGAGGGGAACAGGTTCTTCAAAGGTTTTTGTTGGTTTGATTCAAAGTGGCTGAAAATGTAGGAAGTTTTGTTCCCCAATCAAACTGAATTTGCAAGACTTTCAGGTATGAAAACACTGTTACTGTTGCCATTTTCGCCACCTGCTGGTATAGTGTGCGTATTACAGCGTTTTGAATTGAAATCCTGTTGAAAATATCAGCTTATAAAACATTCAGAGAAGCGCAGCTGAAGCCTCGGTGTGAATGTGGACCGTTTGTTAAGTTTATTGTTCTCCATTCCTCCTGTTAGCCAAACAAGCATCTTTTTATCAGGCCAACCTGTCCTTCCAGCCATTTTCCATCCACTGGTATGTTTTCCTTTGTGAACTGAAGGCTGGGACTCAGACAGCAGCGAGCTGATGGAGAAAGAGCTGCAGGCGACAAGCTGAACACCTGCACCTCCTCAGCAGGGTCGCACACTCGATTAGTTCAGCAGCAGAAAATCCATCAGGGCAAATGTTCTCACATTTCTCAATAACTGTAACTTAAAATCAGAAATTCATTCTGATGCAACACTTTCAATATAACAGAGGGCAGTTCAGTGGGATGTGGTAGATAACGATGAGGCAAGAGGAGGGACATTTTATTTCATACAATTATTTCACTTGAAGGTGTTTTATCAGTGTAATATGGAGATTATGCTAAACAGCCAGTCAGTAGCTGGACAAGAAGCAGAAAAATCATCTTCCAGACGATAAACAAGGACAACCTTTCAATGATTACTGCTCAAAATTAGGAGCATTTTACATTTTCTAACACTTACATGTAGAATATAGAGGATCCCCGGTACAAACAAGGATTTTGGATCCAGTAAAAAATGCTAATAGCTGATTATTTTAATAGTTTAAACACCAAAAATACCTTAATTTGCATTAATACGAACGTTTGCTCCACTACAGAGTCAGGATCTTACATCTTCAGTCTTGCTGATCTCCTCTTTGGGTTCAGCCAATCAGCAACAAGGAAAACAAAATGGCGCCCACCGATTGGTTGATCTGCTAAGTCCAGCCAATAGCGTGTCAAGAAGCACAGTACCTAGTCATTTTAGCTTCTCATTTCCTTTCCAATATTTTAGATAAGCGCTACAAAACAATAAAAACAGAAAAAACACAAAGTTTTACAAAATACTTTTGTCTAGTTTCTTAGTTTACTTTAAATAAGACAAAACTAACTTACAAGTAACGTCAGCAACATACAGGAGCTTGTTTTCAGTTACTATATTGTTAATATTAATGAAAAAGTTCTAGTTCAGCTGTCATTTTTATTTAACCCTCCTGTTATGTTCCGGGTCAAATTGACCCGTTTTAAAGTTAAATAAATTTTTTAAAATAGTTGGAAGTATTGTTTTTTTGCATGAAACTTTTTCTATTTGTCCTAAAAGGTGCACTCTACATATAAATTGAAAATTAATTCATTTTACACATCTGTACCAACCCCTAGGTCTACTTTTTACATAGATACTGATCAGGTCAATTTGACCCGGCAGTCAGGTTAAAGTGCAAAAAAAGATTAAAAAATGTCCATTTCTATATGTTTCCTTGCAGCTATGAACCATATTTCACCACACACAACCCTGCTCACGTCGACACACACGCCCACTTTCTCACCACTCTCTTTACTTCACTAGGAAACTGCCAGAAAACCAGTACTTTATTTAAATCAATGTTAAGGAATTATTGACTTCAGAGCTCCTGTATCTTGCTGAAAAGGTACTTATGAGTAAGTTTTGTTTATTTCAAGTTTACTATGATATTTGCACTTGAAACTTATAATAAAATTACATAATAAATACTGGTCAGTAGCACTGAATTTAAGGGATCTGAAGCTTTTGTTTTTATTCACCATGTTTTTTTTTTGTTTGTTTTTTTTCAAAGTAATAGCTAAAATATACCAGAAGAGAAGAAACTTTATTGTTGAAATTTGTCAGACGTTTCTTCTCAGTTCATCAAATTAGTACCATAAAAAGCAACAAAATAGTTTTTTTAGAACTGTGTCTCATTTTAAATCAACTAAACTGCAGAAGATAGAAATCAGAACATTGAGGCAAATACACAAATGAAAAGTGGGATTTAGCTGTGTGTGTGTGTGTGGGGGGGGGGGGGGGGGGGGGCGTGTGTGTGTGGGTGTGTGATTTTGCATGTTTTCATGGCCCACATTCTCAGTTGGCTTTCCGACGGTTTTAAAGATTTATTGCCAGAAATCGCCTTTACAGCAGAAAAATAACCAACCAAACTCCATTTTTAAGCACTGAGAACGAACTGGGTTTAAACTCCAGCTGCTGCAGACTTTCTGCTCACTGAGGTTTTCCAGCTGCTTTGTTTTCAGTATTCATCTCCTGTCAGCAGAGGCGGCTCCGAAAATGTGGACGTTCCTCCTGGGAGTTTGCAGGGAAACGCTGCTTTTCCTGCTCATTTTCCAGACATTTAAACGTGTTTTAAAGCTAAGCTGTATGTTAAGCAGGTTGTCCAAACTGTGGCCCGGGGGCCGTTTGTGGCCCTACGAATGAGCTTGTGTGTCTTCCAGCAGGGACATTTGTGTTAAATACAACAGTAAGATTTTTCAGTTTATTAATGTTTTTTAAATTATTCTTTAATAGAAAGCCATGCCACAAACATTCAGTGACTTTTTACCAAGAAAATTCTCATTTTTGTTGCTGGAAACAGTTTAAAGACTAAAACATCAAAAAAAAAAATTCCAAAAAAGTTAAATAACTGTAAACATTAAAACAAATGTTATACTAATGTTGAATTTATGAAGATATAGCTTATTGTTGCGCAGATAAACACTGTAAAAACACAAAATCTTACCAAGTTTTTATGGTTTCTGATGGGTGATTATCTGTTCCTGACATTTAAACATGTTTTAAAGCTAAGCTTGCTTCAAGTACAAAAAAACTAACATACAAGTAGTCAGTTTTACAAGTACATACAAGTAACATAGAAGTAATAATATTAATATTAATATTGATTTTAAAAATTCTAGTTCCACTAGCAGATTATTTCACTCATAACATTATTACCTTCTTAAAAGGGGAATAATTTGCCAGTGGAACAAAATTAACTAATTATTAAACTTCTATATCTTGCTGAAAAGCTATTTATAAGTTAGTTTTATCTTATTCAAGTGAACTAAGATATTTCCTCTAGAAACTAACCAAAAACATTTGGTAATATTTTTGAATTTCTGCAGAGAAATAATTCACAATACAATTAGTTTTGGATTTTTGATTGGAGAGTTAAAGTAATTTTAACCCCAGAAACAGAAACCAACCCCATCTTGGGTGATTTTTGGCCTAAGGGAGAAAAGGACAAAGAGACGCAAATGAAGGAAATCTGAAGCGTCTGACCTCCATTTCTAGCAGAGCTGCTTTTATTGAAATAAAAGCGAATCAGCTGCAGCCGCGGGACTAAATCTGCCATTACATGGAGAGTTCAACAGATGATAAACCCTCAGAGAGCAGATCTTCATTTTTATATCACCAAGCTGTAACATCAGTCATCCCAGGGCGCGTTTCCCTGTAAAGAACAGGTTTCTTCCTCCCACTCATTTTCCCTTCATGCCCTGTTTATTTAGCCTCAGCCTCCGATCCCGCTCCACTAACTCAATGAAAGCAGCCGCTCCTGGTTCACAGTGAAGCGCCGGTTTGCTGCTGAAAAGGCAGATTTTTATTACATTTTTTCATTACATCAACAGGAAAATGTAGCGCTTTGTCTCTGAGATATCAGCAGCTCATTTATCCACAGAAAACCAGTGGAAATTGATTCACGGACGGCACCGTAAAGAGCCGGGCGTCTATTTCCTGCTTTATGAATTTAATAAATCAGGCTGACAGACAGTCGGGACCAGAAGAAATCACTTCACAGGGTTACAGATATCATCTGGTACCGCATTTTACCAGAGCCGGCTGGAAAACAGAAAAACTGGAGAAAACCTATTAGAAAATTTGAGATTAAAATCAGACTTTTTTTAGGAAAAACTCAGAAATTTCTGAGTTTTGAAAGTAAATAAAATTGCTAGATAAAACTCAGAAATTTTAAGATCAGCATCACAAATTTTCTGGAAAGAAACTGGAAACTTTTGAGCTTGAAAAATTGAAAACTTGCTAGGAGAAACTAAGAAATGTTGAGATAAATCTCAGACATTTCTGAGCTTTAGAAGTCAAAGGCTTGCTAGGAAAAAGTCCAGAAATTTTGAGATTGATTCTGACATTTTCTGGAAAAAACTGGAACTTAACATTTGCTAGAAAAAAATCCAGAAAATTTGAAATTAATTCTGACATTTTCAAGAAAAATGTTTGGAAATTTCTGAGTTTTAAAAATCAGAAATGGGCTTAAAAAATCCAGAAATTTTGAGATTAAGCTCAGAAATTTTCTGGAAAAAAACAAGAACATTTCTGAATTTGAAACGTTAATTTAATTGAAAAGACTACAAAATTTTAAGATTAATCTCAGGAATTTTGAGGAAAAAAACTCTATAATTAATTGCATTTGTTGTTTCTGTTGCTTTGTTTATTTATTTTGGATATTTAAAATGTCTCCCATTCCCAGAGTTAAATGTTTGTTAGAATTTAAAGTTTTATCATCTTTAAAAATTTGTTCTTTCATTATTATGCCATTATTATCATTGTATCCCGATCCCCTGATGCCAGCGTGTTTTATTACGGCTAAACTATCGATTTTAACCCTACAGGAGGAGCAAACTGAACAAAATATTTGGGTTTTGAAATGCAGATTGGTGTTTACGTGTGGAATAGAAGTCTGTCACAATCAGCAATTAATCACATGAAATTTTTAAATAAGGTCAATAATTTACATTCTGATTATTGATATTTTTTAAATAAACATTGTTGTTGATACATTTTATTTATGGTTTTGATTGTAAGTGGTTTTTATTATGTTATGTTATTATATTTTTTGTTTTTGGTTGTTTTTTATTTTGGATAGTTAAAGTATCTTCCAGTTCTGTTGTTACATGTTTTCAAAAAAAATTAAAGTTTATTAACTAAGTTTATTGGGAGAGCAAAATTGCATTTTTATGTCTTTAACAATATATTACTTGAAAAAAGCCTCAAAACAACAATATTATCGTTTATCGCAATAATAACCGAAGCGATTTATCATCCAGTGAAATTAGTAACAAGCTTAATAGTGTTATGTTATTTTAAATATTTGAAAGAAAAATCAATTGACTGATACTAAATCTACAGTAATAAAGTTAAATTTGATGATTAGCGATGCACCAGTTTGAAAATCTGGGCAGATATTGATATCTGATATTGCTGCAATCAGCTGATATTTACTAATAAATATTTCATATTGCAAAAACTGTTCACTAATTATCAATATTGACTGGTATTGCATTTTTAAATTGTGATGTTTTTATCCTCCACGTATGAAGATTGAAGAAAACTTGTATTTTGCTGAAAAAGTAATTTTTCTGTTAGTTTAGTCTTATATCAGCTGAACTCAGATATTTGCACTGCAAAATAGACTTGGTTAGATTTAGTGTTGTTGCAGTGAGCTGAACATTTTCCTCTTCAGTTTTCAAATGTATTCAAAGGTTTAATATTGTTTAGTCTTGGCTCTGCTTGCAAATAGACCCAAATCATGGCTGTTTTTGTTCCCTGTTTGTACAAATCAAACCATTTCTCTGCGCTTTGGCTGTTTTTAGTTCAGCAGTGGGAATAAAACAAGCAGAGAGTCTTTAAAACTCTGTTTCTGCTCTGTAATTTATCATTTTAAATCATGGTGACGTTTAGAGCAGGATTTAAATTTAACTGCCTCAGTTTCCTGCCCACACAGGACGTTTGGAGCAAGCTGGATAATAATAATAATAATAATAATAATAATAATAATAATAATAATAATAAAACAGTTTCCACTGGGAAGCAGCAGCTTTTTATTGCACACCAGTTTAATCTGCTCTCTCTGTACTTTTATAAATAATTCACAGACACAGGAAGAGTTCCTCCACTTCCAGCTCCACTTGTTTAATCCTCCTCTCCTTTACCAACTTCGTGTAACGGAGCCGGTGTTTCTGGAAGTGTTTCTGCCGACTGAATTAAATAAGGAGTTGAATATTTTTCGGTCTGAAGCTGGAAATCTGAATAAAACCGACTTATAGTTTATATCTTGGTTTATAACCGACTCTTTGGATGCTGCGGATGAATCACTGCAGCATCACTGCTTCTGTCTGAATGCGTCTGTGTGTCTGAGTTGCTAAGCAACAAGTTGTTGTTGTTGTTGTTGTTGCCCTGAACTTAAAAGCCTCTGGAGGCTTGGAGGAGAAGAGAAAGACACAATCAGTCCGGAGTTCCTTTTCCTAATTACACAAAGAACATAATCAGCGGCAGGATTCAAATTTTTAATCGAGTTGATTGAGGAAACTGCAATTATTAAATCAAAAATTATCACATTTTAATTGAAAACTATGGCTCAATTTTCAATTCAGAAACTTTTCTGCTGCTAAACTATTTAATAAGTCGATACTTGAGCTCAAAAACAGACGCTTATTGTTTTTAATTTGTTTTGTATGATGGCGTATGAGGGACATAGGTCAGAAAAATTGGAGGAGTAAATTTCTGCCAAGATTCTGACAATAATCTCAGACATTTTCTAGAAAAAACTGATATTTTATGAATTTTAAAAGTCAAAACTTTGTTAGAAAATCTCTCTCAATTTTAAGATTAATGTCAGAAAATGTTAATAAAAACCACAAGGACGTTTCTGAGATTGAGAAGTTGGAAGTTTCTTCTGATTTTCAAAAGTCAAAGTTTTCATCTTTTGGAGTTGTACATTTTCAAAAGTAAAGAAATTTTTTAATTTTTTCATAAAGATTTCTGAGATTAATCTCAAAATTTCTGAGTTTTTCTGAATTTTTAAAACTCTTTCATCTAAGATTGGAGCAAAGTTCAGCTTTCTGTTGTTTCAGGAACTTTTCTAGAAATGTGGAATCTGATTTTCTCATCTTTGTTTAATATTTGACTGTTTTTATGATTTGAGAAATAATTTGTTTATCAAGCTGCAGCATAAAACTTTTGATCTGTTTTTCCTCTTCAATGGAGAAACTTTTGTGTTGGCAACATTTATTAAGCAAACTTCGCAACAACGAGGCTTGTATCCTCAATATGTTACATAATTTCTTATATACTATATTATTAAAGATATTATATTTTCAATATACTATTTTAAATCTTTTGTATATTACAAAACATTTCCCCCCATTTTATAAGTGGAACTTGAACTATCCACCCAACAAAAGCTCCTATAAATTGGTGAAAAGTCACTTATATATAATATAAAATATTATATACACTTTTGTTATGGAATAAATTTTTTTGTAAATGTTTCCTAATGTTTGGGAAGCTTTGTGTCTTTCTGGACGTCTTCTTAGATGATGTAGACAAGAGTGACAAGGAGAGACGGACCTAAAATATTTCAAATACAGAATATCTACAGATTAAATGGAAAATAATCAAATAAATCCAACTTGAGTTTCAAAATTATTTTCTCCTCCTGATTAAAATCTCTTTCTGCCTCTTCAGCTTTAATTACCTTCCTAAATAAATAAATAAACCTTTTTGGCCCTTCCTGCGCTCCATATGGGAACCTGATGAAGACGCAGGTGTGTGTGTGTGTGTGTGTGTGTGTGTGTGTGTGTGTGTGTGTGTGTGTGTGTGTGCGTGGGCGGGCGGGGGTGTGTGTGTGTGTTGGGCTGGTCTCCTGCTGAATCACAGATGTCTCCGTTTGTAAATTCGCCAGCTCTCGGTGACATTATCCTGCAAAACGACACGAACCCACCAAGAAAAAACAGAAAAGCTATCCAGGGAAAGGTCAGATTATAATCCCAACCTCACAGCTCAGATTATTCTGATCTGCAGCAGATTATTCAGATTATTCTGATCTGCTTTGTGCTGCAAAACAAACGAAACACAACCCACCCGGGTCTGTTCATCAGGAACCGGTTCAGCTTGCCGACCTGCTGATCATTTTTAAAATAATCCCGCTTCACTGCTGCTGTTTTCCTCGTAATCCCAGGCGTTTCTGCTCCTTCTCTGGACTCACTTCATGACCGTTTCCTCCCAGGAATGAGCGACATTAACATCCGCAGCTGGCAGCCCCATATTCCTCAGCGATCTCTCATCAAATTCGCTTTAACTCCGTAAACGAGCCAACACGACCGAGGCGGCCCAGATTAAATCCAAGGGCAGATTTGACTTCCTTTATTCCCAAATATAGAAGCAACGAATAGAACCGAATCAATCAATCAATCAATCAATCAATCAATCATCGCTACCTGCAGACGGTTCACTGCTCGGTTTTCAGTTTCAACTTTTACAGCTTTTCTCAGTCGCTTTTGTGAATTTCTCCAAACTATTTTTGTTAAATCTTTAAATAATTTTGTTTGTGCACATCAGAAAGAGATTTCTTTTTCCTGTGAGCAAACTGCAAATGCAAGTTATTATTAAGTCTTACGTCGTGTTGATCAAAATGTAATACATCTGTTGAAGCGTCTCAACCTCCACAACATTTAAACAAACGAGTCTTAACTTGAAAAGTGCTTGAACAAGTTGTTATAATATTTGGACATTTCAAAAGTAAAAGTTGTAAAAGATTTTCTAGAAAACAACTTGGAAATTTCTGAGCTTAAAAATGTGAAAATCTGCAAGAAAAAATGAGAAATTTTTAGATTAATTTCTAAAATCTTCTAGAAAAAAAAAGGGAAATTTCTGAGTTTCAAAGGCTGAAGATTTTTGACTTTTGAAATGTTGAGAAATGTTAATTGTCTTTTCTAGGAAATTTGAGATTAATCTTAAAATGAATGAGCTTTTTGGCAGTGGGAAAACCACACTGAGGCACCAAGTCGGGCATCAGGAGTGAGGGACGGTTTGTTTTCAAAAGTTGTTTTTGCCAATAAATTTACGCCAAAAAAACAAAGAAATTCCCTCAGATCAGATCGTCACAGAAAACAAATCTGAAATTTTGAGTTGGGGGCGTGGCCAGCAGCAGCTTATTGGGATTTAAAGTGACAGAGACCCTAAAACGGATCGGAATGGGCAGAACTGGTCAGACTGAAATCTGATTCTGTGCAGAAAATGTTTTGTTTAGACCACAGACGTTCCAGGAAGCATAAATAAATCTGAGATAAGACAAAATGACTGTTGCTGTGTGACATGAAGCCGTTTGTTTCTCTGTGTTTCAGTCTGTGGACGTGATGGGATAAAGGCGGTTTGTAAATCTCAGAACATTTTGTTTCAGCGTCATCAGGTGATCTGCCTGAGGCTGAAGGCGGCCACCTCTCAGCGAAATCTGTCAGTGTCAAAGTTCATCGACCCAAACCTCGTAAATGACCTGATGTGTCATTATTTATTAAACTAAAGCAAATTCAAACTCAGGCTTCCTGCGTGTGGAAGTATTTATCCCTCACTGATTTATTCTTTGTCACAATTTAAAGCTTCATCTAACAAACAGATGAAAAGAACTCGCTGTAATTACGACCCGTGTGACGACATGAAGCAGGCCGAAAACGCTCAGCTAGCAGCAGGAAGGATTCATCCCACAGCACTGAGGGCCTCTAAGGTCAGAGGTCAGGAGCTCAGTGTAGGACAACATCCTCTGGACTGACAAGACATTTTCATGAAAGCATCAACAGAAATAAAAACATATATATATATATTTATTTTTAATATGGAAAAAATGTTTTATTAGTTAAATAATATGCAAATGGAACTAGTAATTATTTTAAACTCAATATTAAAGAATTATTTACCTAAAACAAGCTCCTATTTCCTGCTGAAAAGTTAGTTTTCTCTTATATAGTGTAATAAAATGTTTACATTGAAACTAACCAAGAATACTTGGGCTTCACTGCAAAAACACAAAATCTTTTTTTAATCTAGTTTCAATATAAATAACTTAACAAGCTCCTTTTTTTGCTGAAAAGTCACTTTTATGTTAATTTTGTTTTATTTAAGGCAGAAACTAAATATTATTGGTTAGATTTTGTGTTTTTGCAGTGCAAACTGGTGACAGTTGGGTGCAAATGCAGCAACTAAAATAAATGGGAGTCGATACGAAGTCATCAGTTTGTGTAGAAGTAGTGTGTGTGTGTGTGTGTGTGTGTGTGTGCCAGGTTTTATATCCTCATGGGAACCTGTTTCTGTCTACAGTGTGGGGTTATGGGGACCGTTGCTCCTTGTGGGGACATTTTCTTGGTCCCCATGCGGGAAATTGTTGTTTTGGGTTAGTGGTTAGGTCTGTGATGGATAGGGTAAGGATTAGGATTAGGATTATGGGTTAGGCTGTAGAAATTAATGGAAGTCAATGTGAAGTCCCCACAAGTGATGGAAACATGACTGTGTGTGTGTGGGGAGGGGGGTGGCCTGCCCTTATTGATGGACGACCGTTTTCTCTGATCGATCGTCCCACGGGAACCCGACCCCCGCCTGATCTCCCCCTTTTCCCGTCACCATGACAACGGACCGCCCTCTGATTGACGACGCCGAGCAGAGCCTCCTCTGGGCGTCTGGTCCCTCCCCCTTCCTCTTATTTATCCCTCCTCTTCCTCCTCCACTTCCTCCATTCTTTCACTCTTTCTCTTCAGCAGCGTTTCTGTTTTGTTTCTAAGTTTTACTGCAGCTGCTCTGTCACTTCTCCCACTGGACCATTTAATGTTTAATGTTGCTGTCTGTCTCAGACATCAGTACTGAAGAGTGTTGATGCAAAACAGGAAAGAATCCTCCACATTTATTACCTCCTCTTAGGTGAAAACCTGCAGAAATCCTTTATTATTGTCAGAAGTATAGTAATAATTTGTACAAAGCTGCTTCTACCAACACTTAGTGCTGAATTAAATTTAATTTCTCAGTGTTGAAGCCCATAGAGAGTAGCTGTTACAAATAAATGTGATATTGTTGATATTCTGCTAATGTTGATAAAATCACAGTTTCGCAATTGCAGTGTTTTTTAATACAGTATCGTAAAAACAATCTAAGAAGCAAAACTGTAAAAACAATTTGCAGCCATGAGAATCAATAAAATCCCTCCAGGATAATAAACGCATAAAAGCTTCGAGGATCTTAAAGTTGAAATGGTTTCGGTCCCTTGAGTGTTTAGTAGAACTGGGAGGAAGCCAGCTGCTTGGGAGAAGATGAACACATGAATTGTAGCAGGATGAATCAAAACAGCACTTAGCTCAAAACAACCAGGAACAACTGGAGAGATCCACGGACATCTTGAATCTTCCTTATCCGGGTTTTCTCAGCAGCAGCAGCACGGAGTCAGTCCAACCGTAAATATGGCTGCAGAAACGCTGCGATCAGCTGCATTTCGCTCCGAGACGCAGCCTAAAAATGGAGTCAAACAGCTTTGATGTCGCCTCTGTTTTATATTAGCTTCTTTTTCTGGATCCACTCGTCTTTGTTGTTTTGCACTGATTTATAAAGAACAAAACAAAAGGACACAAAAGGGATTTATGTCTTATATATGGCATTGCAAGAACACGGAATATTGTCAAGTATTTTAGTCTAAGTTCTGGTGAAAATGTCTTATTACATTTGAATTAAGGCAAAACTAATTTACAAGTAAGTTTTCAGCAAGATATAGTGGCTTGTTTTAAGTCAATATTAAGGAATTTAATATTTAAATTATTTCACTTATAACAAAGCAGTAACAAAGCATTTTCCCAATTTATAAGTGAAATAATCTGACAATTATTATTTTTATCAATATTAAGGAATTATCAACTTAAAACAAGCTCTCTTGAATAAACTTTATTAAAGTTTACTGAGATATTTGTACTAGAAAAAAACTTGACAGATAATTAGTAATATTTTGTGTTTTGTGGTATTTTTATGATGCCGTTTTATTTCCATTGTAGAGCCTAATACCACATCGCATCAGAAAGAGCAAATTTACACCAAAAACCAGAAATTCTCTAGAAATAACAAAGAAATTCCTGAGTTTAAAAAGCTAGAAAATTAGCTAGAAAAATCTGAAATTTTTGTCTTAATCTAGAACATTTTCTAGAAAAGAAAAAAAAAAGAAATTGAAATTCTGAAATGTCAAAATATTGCTGAAAATATACAAAATGTTCAGATTTATACTGATTTTTTTTTTTTTTTTTTGGGAAAAATCTTGGAAATTTCTTGGTTTGAAAAACTTGCTTAAAAAACTGAAATCTTTTGATTGATCTCATAAACTTTCTTGGAAAAAAAACACTTCCGATTTTGAAAAGTAAAAACAATTGCCAGAAAATATCAGAAATCTTGATCTTACTCTCAGAAATCTTCTAGAAAAATATTAGAATTTTAAATTTCAAAATGTTGTTTGAAAAAAATCTGAAATGTTCAGATTAATTTCAGAAACTGTTTAGAGAAATCTTGGAATTTTTTTTTTTTGGTCTAAAAGTCACAACTTTGCTTGAAAAAAATCTGAAATGTTGAGTTTAATCTCGGAATTTTTCTAGAATAAAGAAAAAAACTCAAAAAGTGAAAAGATTACAACTTTTCAAACTGAATTTTCTCATTTTATGAGTTAGAAAAGTGAATTTCCGTAATTTCTCTACAAAATCAGTGTCTGTTTTTGGACATCTCCTGTTTGTAGTTTCCATCTGAGTGAATCTTGACCTTCATTTGTGTCTCAAATCTTTTCTTGTGTTTTTGCAGGTGAGCTCGTTGCGCCACTCTTAGTTCCCATCATCCTCTTCCTCATCCTCTTCCTCTCGCGGCTCGTGGGAACCGGCTCCGCCATGTTTCCTTCCTCCTTCCTCCTCCTCTTCCTCGCTGTCCTGCTTCCTGCCTGCCAGCCGGAGTCGCAGCGCGTCGACCCGAGCGTCGAGCCGGACCCGCGGACGGCGCTGCCCTCGTCGGCCTCCGCCTCGCTGGCGCCGTCGCTGCCGTACGGGAACAGCTCCGCCTCTGGCGGTCCAGATAAGTGCAACAAGCAGACGGTTTGCAACGAGGGCATCCTGCTGCCGGTGTGGAAGCCCCAGCAGCCGGGCCTCGGGTACCAGGTGGCCCGCGCCATCGTCTACTTCGTCTCCCTGATGTACATGTTCCTGGGAGTGTCCATCATCGCAGACCGCTTCATGGCGTCCATCGAGGTCATCACCTCTCAGGTGAGCAGAACTGGGAGGGAAACAGAACCTGGAGCTTTAAACCAGCTCGGATTGTTCAAATTTAACTTCCTGCAGAAAGTTTTGTTCTGAATCTAATCTTTATCGACAGCTTTTCAGGCTGCTGAAGGTTTTTATGTCGATTTCTGATGAGCTTTAAGTCATTTCACTTCAGAAATCGAAGGAGACTTAGACAGCGTTCTCACAGATTCCTTCACATCTGTTTGTGCCCCATGTGACCCAAACCCAATTTTTTGCCCTTATGTGACCCAAATCTGACTTCTTCTTTTTTGCCCCATGTGACCCAATGTTTTTTGGCCAGTGTAGATATAAAAAAGCTCAGAGGCAGTCATCCTGCTAGTCCTGATACGGAAAATAAAACCTGAAATTTAAATGTTATTGATGTGATTAACATGTTAGCGCACAGGTGTCAAACTCCAGTCCTCAAGGGCCGCGCGCTGTCCTGCAGGTTTTAGATGTGCCACAGGTACAAAACACTGGAATGAAATGGCTTAATTACCTCCTCCATGTGTAGATCAGTTCTCCAGAGCCTTAATGACCTCATTATTGTATTCAGGTGGTGCAGCAGAGGCACATCTAAAAGTTGCAGGGCAGCGGCCCTCGAGGACTGAAGTTTGACATCCCTGTTTTACAGTAAAACTACATTTGATGCTTCTTTTCTGCATTGTTGTGCTTTTAACGTTCAGTTTGACGCCAGGCCTGCTGGACTTTGTGGATCTGTTGCAGCGTCTCGCCCAGTTCAGCTCATCTGAGCTCGGTAGATACGGTGGAACACATTGAAGTCGGATTGGCCGTTATGGAAATGTTGTGAGATAAGTTGGAGGCGGAGAGGAAGAGACGATAGCAGAACGGGCGTCTGAATGAGGACGGCTGATTGGCCATCAGGCTCTGGGTCAGAGTAAATTAAAGTCCGGTCACATTTCCAACTGTCTCAGATGGGAATCGGCTCGTCTCTTTGGGCACAAATCTTTCAGTTCATGTGTTGTTTTTTTCAACCTACGCGCTTTTCCTGAAGGCATCACGGGGATTCATGAAGGTCATTAGATGCCAATGATGATAAATAAACCAGAAACCAAGGAATTCAAATGAATTATTAGACAGCAGGAGTCATTTTATAGACTTTTGTCAGATAAGTTCTAGTAAACGTTTATAATTTCTGACTTTAATTAATGTGATTATAGATGATAATTAATTAACACCGATTGAAAGCCCCGACTCTTTCCCATCTTTTCTGTTGGAAGTTTTTCAGCCAGGGAGAAAATATTGAATCTTATCCCTTATTTCCTGTTTTGTGATGTTTATGTTGTAGTAGTTTGTGGGAAGGGGTTGGTTAGTTGTAGTTTGTAAAGACAGAAAGTCAAAAATTTACAGCAATAATTTTTAGCTCATTACAAGAGAAAAGAAAATCAGTAGTCATTTTCAATCTTATTTTCAACATGTTATTAATTTCTAAATGCCACTAATTAGCAATAATAATTAACAAACTAATTAGCAACCTAAATGTGTAGCTCTGAGCAAAAATATTTAGTTAGCAAGACAAATATTTAGTTCTAGCTAAGAAGTTAGCTAGAACTAAATATTTTGTTTATATTGAGGTTCATCAATACCCAGATCTTATTTTGATAGTCCACTTGTTTTTCATTCAGTGGGTAGAAAATCCAGAACTTTTACTCAAGTAAGAGTAGAAATACTTCATAATAAAAGTACTCAAGTAAAAGTACCGTAGTAAAAATATTCCTAAAAGTAATTTTTTTTTTTCAAAAACGTTAGTCACGTAAATGTATCTGAGTAAATGTAACCAGTTACAGCTCTGCCCCGCTCCTCAGGTGTGTTCAGGTGTCCAGTGTGTGTGTTTTGCAGGAGAAGGAGGTGACCATCACCATGCCCAACGGGGAAACGTCCGTGGCGACGGTTCGCATCTGGAACGAAACCGTCTCCAACCTGACGCTCATGGCTCTGGGCTCCAGCGCTCCGGAGATCCTGCTGTCGGTGATCGAGGTAAACGCCGTTACGCCTCGGCGTCGCGTCCTCGTTCCGGCTCAGCTCTCAGAGCCTCCGCTCCTCTGCAGGTGTGCGGTCACAACTTCGAGGCCGGCCAGCTGGGACCGGGGACCATCGTCGGCAGCGCCGCCTTCAACATGTTCGTGATCATCGGGATCTGCGTGTGGGTCATCCCCAACGGCCAGTCACGCAAAATCAAACACCTCAGGGTGTTCTTCATCACCGCCTTCTGGAGCATCTTCGCCTACATCTGGCTCTACCTCATCCTGGCTGTCATGTCGCCGAGCGTCGTGGAGGTGAGGCCGCCTGCTTGGGGAACCAAGCAATGGAGCTAATCTCACTATCAGCAGGATTAGCCTCAGCCCCCCAAAACTAGTAAACCACTGTCACGGTTGGTAAAACTGCAAAAATCTCACAAAATACTTCTGACTACTTTTCAGTGCAAATATCTCAGAACTCTTGAAATAAGTCAAAACTAACTGATAAGTAACTTTTCAGCAAAATATAAGAGCTTCTTCTAAGTCAATAATTTCTTAATTTTGGTGAAAAAGTTCTTGTTCCATTGGCAGATAAATCCACTTACATCAAGACATGTTTCCCATATTATTGCAAACCTCTGGTCAGTATTTAATACAGATCACACAATCTTAAAAAGGCAGTGTCATGTAAAATCCACTTTTTTATCTTTCCATCGTGTTATAATGTTATTTCCTCATCAAAAACAAACCTGGAGCGGTGCTTTGAATCTTTCGTGCATGTTTGATTAATGCTTTAATCTCCATGGCAACCGATCAGATGTACAAGTGTTTAAGTTTAGTAAGGTCTTTAGGTTTTGTTCTGCACCAAAGCTCTGTGAAATAGAACCCGTCTCCTTCCATACTGCTGGATATTTCCAGCCTGTTAATCCTTTCTGACTCTCCCACCGGCTCCTCCGTGACCCTGCAGGGGTCACAAGGTCAACGGGTTCCTGGATGTTTGTTCCTAAATCTCTGGCCGTTGTGTTTCAGGTCTGGGAAGCTCTGGTGACGTTGCTCTTCTTTCCCGTCTGTGTCCTCCTGGCTTGGATCGCCGATCGCCGTCTGCTCTTCTACAAATACATGGGCAAGCGTTACCGTGCCGACAAGCGCCACGGCATCGTCGTGGAAACCGAGGGGGACCTGACCCCCACCAAAGGCAGCATGGAGATGATCACTGACGGCAAGCTGCCGCAGGGAAGCGCCATGGTTCCTGCTGAGAACGGCGGGGACGGAGCGACGGGCGCCACGGTGAACAACATCGGCGCTGCGGCAGTCGCCAGGGGCAACCTGCCCAACTCCAACAGCGCCACGGTGAACGTGGAGAGCGGCAGGGAGCTGGACGAGAGCCGCAAGGAGGTGAGACACAGAAAAACGAGTGAAACTGAGGAGAAGGATGGAAGTTTTAATCACACGGTTCATTCAGTCCGTTTTAGTCCAACTCAAGACAACTCTGCTCCGCCTACAAACCTCGGGCCGGGTTCGGTTAAATTGTACTCTGCTGCGGTTTTAAATCCATATGTGAACGCCTAGTGGATCGGAGGCCGCTCCAAAAGCAGGAAGTGGATTACAGCACAGGGCATTCTGCACCAAGAACCACTGAAGACTCTGAGCGACACAGAAACCACTGAAGACACTGAGGGACACAGAAACCACTGAAGACACTGAGCGACACAGAAACCACTGAAGACACTGAGGGACACAGAAACCACTGAAGACACTGAGGGACACAGAAACCACTGAAGACACTGAGGGACACAGAAACCACTGAAGACACTGAGGGACACAGAAACCACTGAAGACACTGAGGGACACAGAAACCACTGAAGACACTGAGGGACACAGAAACCTCTGAAGACACTGAGGGACACAGAAACCACTGAAGACACTGAGGGACACAGAAACCACTGAAGACACTGAGCGACACAGAAACCACTGAAGACACTGAGGGACACAGAAACCACTGAAGACACTGAGCGACACAGAAACCTCTGAAGACACTGAGGGACACAGAAACCACTGAAGACACTGAGCGACACAGAAACCACTGAAGACACTGAGGGACACAGAAACCACTGAAGACACTGAGCGACACAGAAACCTCTGAAGACTCTGAGCGACACAGAAACCACTGAAGACACTGAGCGACACAGAAACCTCTGAAGACACTGAGCGACACAGAAACCACTGAAGACACTGAGGGACACAGAAACCTCTGAAGACACTGAGGGACACAGAAACCACTGAAGACACTGAGGGACACAGAAACCACTGAAGACACTGAGCGACACAGAAACCACTGAAGACACTGAGCGACACAGAAACCACTGAAGACACTGAGGGACACAGAAACCACTGAAGACACTGAGCGACACAGAAACCTCTGAAGACACTGAGCGACACAGAAACCACTGAAGACACTGAGGGACACAGAAACCACTGAAGACACTGAGGGACACAGAAACCTCTGAAGACACTGAGGGACACAGAAACCACTGAAGACACTGAGCGACACAGAAACCTCTGAAGACACTGAGCGACACAGAAACCACTGAAGACACTGAGCGACACAGAAACCTCTGAAGACACTGAGCGACACAGAAACCACTGAAGACACTGAGCGACACAGAAACCACTGAAGACACTGAGCGACACAGAAACCACTGAAGACACTGAGCGACACAGAAACCACTGAAGACACTGAGCGACACAGAAACCACTGAAGACACTGAGGGACACAGAAACCACTGAAGACACTGAGCGACACAGAAACCACTGAAGACACTGAGCGACACAGAAACCACTGAAGACACTGAGCGACACAGAAACCACTGAAGACACTGAGCGACACAGAAACCACTGAAGACACTGAGCGACACAGAAACCACTGAAGACACTGAGCGACACAGAAACCACTGAAGACACTGAGGGACACAGAAACCACTGAAGACACTGAGGGACACAGAAACCACTGAAGACACTGAGCGACACAGAAACCACTGAAGACACTGAGGGACACAGAAACCACTGAAGACACTGAGCGACACAGAAACCACTGAAGACACTGAGGGACACAGAAACCACTGAAGACACTGAGCGACACAGAAACCACTGAAGACACTGAGCGACACAGAAACCACTGAAGACACTGAGCGACACAGAAACCACTGAAGACACTGAGCGACACTTCCTTCTTCACTAAATGGAAACAGAAATGGAGGCATCAGATTTTAGCCGTTGCAGGATTTCTCATCTGTCTTTGGTAAAATCCTCTGAGCCATTTTTCCTGCTAGCGCTAGGCTAAGATGTTTGTTTTGGTTGTATTTACCCAGAATGCCCTGCGCTGTAGACCACTTTGTGCTTTTGGAGCGGTCTCTGGTCTGCTTGGCGTTCACATATGCATTCAAACCTAACCAGAGTTCACTTCAACCGAACCGAGACCAAAGTTAGCTTAGCATTCACACCTCACCAACCAAACCGGACTTTCTAAACAAACGGACTGGAGTTGGATTAAACCGGATTGAACTGGGCTGGAGTGAACGAGCCCTGAAAGTGCTCCAGAGGAACCGAGCGTACCAGGAAGTGACAGGAACCAGAAACCTGAACCCGGCTCGTCTTCGGCAGGTGATTCGCATCCTGAAGGAGCTGAAGCAGAAATATCCCGACAAAGAGCTGGACCAGCTGGTGGAGCTGGCCAATTACTACGCGCTGCTGCACCAGCAGAAGAGCCGCGCCTTCTACCGCATACAGGTAAGCTCCGGCCACCTGCCTCACCACAAACCGCACCTTGTGCCTCAAAGTCCCGCCCTTAAACGCCGGGTTTGCTTCGCCTCATCGCCGTCAGGCGACCCGGATGATGATCGGAGCCGGAAACGTCCTGAAGAGGCACGCCGCCGACAACGCGCGGCGCGTGGTGGTGGCCAACGAAGAGGAGGCTGAGGAAGACGACCTGGCCGTCTGCAGCCACATCTCCTTCGAGACGTCCCACAGCCAGTGCATGGAGAACTGCGGCGTTCTCACGCTGGCCGTGGTCTGCCAAGGTAGGAACGGCACCGGAAAGATAAACCTTCACTTCCCCAACAGTTCAGGATTAATTATGACACATTATGACAGGTAAGATAATTATACTTTCTCTTTTTACAAGAGTAGAATAAAATATCCCTCATTATTCCCTCAGGTGGAAAATTGACATTTCAGTCCAGCCCATCCAAAATCAAAATAAAAAGACAAACAACATGAGACGTGTGTAGACGATGCCTGAGGTCAGCCATCTTGGGAGGCAATGGCCTTTCAGTGGATGGGAAAAATAATAACATGAGGAATAAAGTCATGATGATATGAGAATAAAGATAAAATATTACCAGAGGAGAGTCAGAAATTAAGGAGAAACAGCCGTTTGGTCAAAAGTTTGAAAGTTCGGCCACTGATGTGTTAAAAGATATTTCATCATTTGTGATTTTAATTTTACAAGATTCTCAATAATCCTTATTTTAAATTTTAATAATTTTTGCATAGGAGTTCTCTTAAAATTATAACTTCATTCTTGCAATATTCTGACTTTATTCTGGTCATATTGTGACTTTATTCTCATAATGTTATAACTTTATTCTCATATTACTATTATGACTTTATTTTGTTATATTTTAATTTTATGATCGTACTTTTTATTTATTGTCATATCGCGAGTTTATTCTGGTGATATCAGTTTTATTCTCATCAATAAGAGTAAAAAATCTTTTAGTCTGGCCCTAAACTCTGTCGTTCTCATGTCTGCTCGGTTCGATGAGAACTTTTGGTTTTTAATAAAATATGACTTTATATGCAGAACCTTAAGGTTTCTTTATTTTGCACCATTTCTTGATATTTAAAGGATATTTAAATATTTAAATGACTGTCGTCGTGTTTTTGGTCTGCAGGCGGTTTGGAGGAGAACACTTTCTACGTGGATTACAGAACCGAAGACGGTTCAGCCAACGCCGGGTCCGACTACGACTATAGCGAGGGAACGCTGGTGTTCAAACCCGGAGACACTCGGAAAGAGATCAAGGCGAGTCGCAGCGCGAATAAAACCATAAACAGATTCTGCGGTGGTGTGGCAGGCCCGTCTTACATAGAGGAAAAATAAGAGTACATTTCTGCCAGAATACTCAAAAATTCCAGAACTTTTCTGTAAAAAACAAGGAAAATTGATTCTGTTATAAAATAATTATCCCACAAATTGTCTGCAAAAGACAAGGAAATTTTTGAAAAGTTTATCATTTTCCAATTTTAAAACTCAAGAAATGTCTAAGTTACTGTCTAGAAAAATACTATGATAAAAAATTTTATTTTTTTTTTTCAATTTCAAACTTAGAAATTTCCAGGTTCTTTTCTGGAAGTTTCTAAAATTAATCTCACAATTTGAGTTTTTCTTGACATTTGGACTCAGAAATGTCATATTTATTTCTAGAAAATTTCTGATACTTTTGGCAGAAATGTATTTCTCCATTAGTTTTTTTATGAAACGTAATGGCCCTAACATGCGGTGGTAAGATCTGACTCTTGTTGGCTAAAACAGAAAAAAAGCAACTGGAAGTTTAGGTTAAAAAGGCTTAAAAATTAGATCTGTTTAAGATAAAAACTGACTTATGGGGTCTGAGAGCGGATCGATGAGTTTCTCTCCCTCGCTCTGATTTTTTCTTTGAGCGTCTTTATGAGAAATTGATCGTCAGAGAGAGGAATGGCTTATCTGAAACACAGAGCAATTAAAGCTCTAAAGCTTTGACCTGAACAGATTTGCCTCTTAAAAGCTTTTTTTATTCCAGTTTGGCTCCAGAGCAGCAGATATGAGCCTGAATAAATCACAAGTAGTTACATTTAGTCATCATTTTCTCATTTTGAGAAATACAACGCTTTGTGTTTGCTATTTTTCTCATGCTAAAGCAATCAAAATTTACCCAGTTAAAGTTTGAAAGACATAATTAATTCTTTCAATACATTAATCTAAATTTAGAGCATTGAGGTGAAAGTTTGGATACTCAGAACATTCAAAAAGTTCTGAATAATTAGAAAAACTGGAAGGATTAAAACAGCAAACTAAAAGTTATTTTCTATCAAAATAAAACAAAATTAGTTCATTTATAGGGCTGAAAACTTTAACTGGATTAATTATTATTGGAACAATAATTGATTAAGTGTTAACTGGAGTATACAGACTCAAAAACATATTCAGAGCAATAATTAAGCCAAAACTGTAAAAAGTAAATACTTTTCTCTTCAGTTCAAAAGTCCAATAGATTCAAAACATGAAAACAAAGAATATCGTCTCTAATTTCAGTATGTTTTAATTAAGTTTAAAAACTAAAATTAGCTCCATTTAGTTACAGTTTCTCCACATTAATTACCGTTTTAATTTAATTCAATTAACAAAAAAATGTTTTCTCCGTTTCAGTTTCTGTTATTTTTATTGATAATAACTTTGGCTTGCGGCTCGTTTCGCTGCTGAACCTCTCAGCCACTTTTACAAATGAGATGCTGAAAGTGAAAGCTGAATTATTGCTGCAGCAGCAGGTTGCATGTGGAAAAAACTCAAACCGAGGCTCTGCAGCGGTGCAGGATGCGGCTTCACATCATGGAGGCGCACAGACAGAAGATCCTGCAGGCTGGACGCAAAATCTAAGATGATCAAAGTGAAAGGAAAGAGGGATTGATTCAGTCGCAGCAGGAGGAGAAACACAAAACCTTCACAACACACACACCAACGTCCCGGTTTTTATCCAACCTTACTTTAAAGCAAATGTTTCACAACATCATAATGTTTTCAACTGTTTCAACTTCTGAGTTTTTCTAAAAGAAAATTCAGATTAACTTCAAAATTTCTTATTTTTTCTAGCAAATTTTTAACTCAGAAATTTGCACCTTTTTCTGAGACTGATGTCAAAACTTCAGCGTTTTTTCCGACAAATCTTTGACGATTCAATCTTATGAATCCCTTTGTTTTTCTCAAGAACATTTCTGACAATAATCTCAACTTTTTTGGCTCTTTTTCTAGAAAATTTTCAACATCCAAACAAAAATTTTGAGGTTTATCGCAGAATTTTTCTAAAGGGTTTAGTTTCAAAAGTCAAATATCTCTGACTTTCCACACAATGAAATTTCCAAGTCTTCCCTAGAAAATTTCTGAGATTATGATCAAAATTTAGATTTTTGTTGGAGCAAATTTGTAACTTTTCAAACACAGAAATTTTCAGGGTTTTTCTTGAAGCTCATGGCAATTAATCTCAAAATGATTTAATTCTGTCTATCAATTTTTTGATTAATCAATCTCTGAAATTCCCACATTTTTCTAGAAAATTTCTGAAATTTTGAAGGGTTTTTTTTTAGCAAATGTTTTACTTTTCAAATTTCCAAGTTTTTTCTAGATAATTTCTGAGATTAATGTCAAAATTTCTGATGCTTTATCTACTTAACTTGCTCAGAGAAAGTTTGTCAGCTTGTTGAGGGTTTGGTGAAAAATCCAGGTAAATTTAACCAGCAAATATTTAATCTGACAACAGAATTTGAGTCAAATTTTCTTAAACCAAGTCAGAAACCTGTAGTGACACTTTGGTCCACTGGGAAATTTTTAAATTTTATTAAAGTTTTTAATTCTGCCTCTGTGCGTCTGCAGGTCGGCATCATCGATGACGACATTTTCGAAGAAGACGAACACTTCTTCGTCCGATTGCTCAACCTGAGAGTCGGCGACGCCGAGGGGATGTTCGAAAGCGACGAGGCGGGCAGCGCGCCCAAAGCCCGGCTGGTCGAGCCCCTGGTCGCCACGGTGACCATCCTGGACGACGACCACGCCGGCATCTTCACGTTCGGCGAGCGCCTGATGCGCGTGAGCGAGAGCGTGGGCACCATGGAGGTGACGGTGGTGCGAAACTCGGGCGCCAGAGGCACCGTGGTTCTGCCGTACCACACCGAGTCGGGCAGCGCCATGGCGGGGGAGGACTACGAGGAGGCGCGCGGGGAGCTGGAGTTCACCAACGACCAAACCACGTGAGGCACAGCAGCTGTTACCACGGAAACGCACACAGAGCTACGGAGAGGGCAACTGAACAGGAAACATTTTTTAGCAGAATTATTAGATCGAAGTCAGAATTCTGTGGAAAAAAGTCAAAATTATGAGAAAATTTCTGAATTCTGAGGGAAAAAGTGCAACGTCCTTCTGCACAAATGTAGACAAAACTGAAGCAGCGTAAAATCTTAGCTTTTGCAGGATTTCTCTTTAGTCTCTTGCTAAAAACTATGAGCCATTTCTCCAGCTATAGGTAGGCTAGCTAGTTTGTGCTGGTTGTTTTTACCCAGAATGCCCTGCGCTGTTGTCCACTTCCTGCTTTTGGAGCGGCCTCCAGTCCGTTTGCTGATCATATGCATTCAGACTGAACCAGAGTTCACTTCAACCAAACCCAGACCGACGTTTGTAGGCAGACCAGAGTTTGATTAGCATTCACACCTCACCAAACAAATCGGACTTTGACTAGGCAAACGGACTGGAGTTGGATTAAAGCGAACTGAACAATTAAAATAAGAACAACAGATATTTGTCATCTACCCACTTTAAGCTTAACTTTTCTGCGTTTTTAACCTGTTCAGTCATTGTTTTAATTAATTCCTGTCTTCTTCTCTGGTTTTGAACCTCCCTGCCTTCGGTCCTGTTTCTAACCTCCGTGGCTCCGTGGTCTCATTAGTGATGTGTCGGTCGCTAACGATCCGGCTCTAAGAGCCGGCTCTTTGAAGTGAACGATTGGAACCGGCTCCACAATGGGAGCCGTTTTAGGATCCTATTTGGGAGCCGGGTTTTTTTCTACAGTATATCGCTGTCTCTCCGCCTCCCTGTCGTTGTGCTTGTGCTCTGCAAGTGCCAGAGCCGATAGTTTTTCCCCACATCGTTTTTTTTTTTTGTCCTGCGGTGCCTCGCTGTCTCTCCGCCCCCTTCTCCCTCTCCTTCGCGTTTTGCTCTTCTGCCAGTGCTAGAGCGGAGAGTTTTTTTCCCTCGGTCGGTCCACTGCCCTCATGTCAAGCGTGTGCTCCACACATCTGACCAATCATACATAGTTTCAATTAATAATGTGGCGGGAAAACACTGAAAAAAAAGTTTATCTCCACTTTTTTTGTGGAAACGGCAGGCAATTGGCCAAGCTGTATAGCGTTCGTCGGCAGGTGTTTATGTACAGACACTCACTCAGCGGTCAAGAAGCACAGAAAGAAGGGGAGTCAGTGTGAGAACTGAATAGGTGAAAATAAATGAGTGACAGAAAACGGAGCAAGATTTGGACTCATTTTAATGCTACATCAAGCTCCAGGGCAGAGTGCAGACTGTGCAAAGTCAGCATTTCCTATCGTGCAGGCTCGACAAACAACCTGCACAGCCACATGCGGACATCACACGCATCGGTATTGCTATAGCATTGTTATGCGGTATTTTTACTCATCATAAGTGCTTAACAATGTCAATAATGAAACAAAATATTATAAAATTAGGTTTAAGCTATTAATTAATTAATAATGTCAAAAATATATAGGGGAGCCGTTTGGGAGCCGAAAGAGCCGGCTCTCCACAGTAAGAAGAGCCATTAGAGCCGCATCTCGAAAAGGAGCCGAAAATCCCATCACTGCGTCTCATCATTAATTCATCAGCGCTCACTGGAGGGAAGTTCCCGTGCCGTTAGCAGGAATGCTAACAGAGATTAGCGTGACTTTATGTAGCACTATGGCTGCAGATTGATGACGCAGCAGATCCTTCAGCATTTTACTCACCATGTAAATAAAAAACCCGGTGAATTTCTCCTGAATGAATCCAATTACATCTTGTTTTTTTAAGTGAAATCATGGCAGTGCAGTAAAATACAAACTCATTTCAAGGCTATAAATGTTCCGTGTGCATAACTCGGTGGACGTTCAGGCTTAAAAATGAAAACAAAAAAAAAAGTCACATTTTCGGTGGACTGGTTGAACTCTGCAGTTTGCTTTCAGAACATTAAAGTTGTATGTTTTGGAGAGAAGATCCAGAAGTTTTACTCAAGTAAAATTAAAAATACTACTAAAAGTAATTTATTTCCAAAGAGCTACTCATGTAAATATAACTAGTTAGTATCCAGCTCCGGTTATTAACTGTCTTGTTACATTCGGCTCAGACAGTCAGCTGGCAGCCGTCAGAGAAACAGGAAACGGAAACCAGTTCGTGTTTCACTCCTGCAGCGATCGCCCCCTGCTGGTGGAAGGTGTTCACTGCCTGGCGGCGCTGACGCTCTGTTTGTGCTCGTTGCAGTCAGACCCTCCAGGTGAGGATAATCGATGATGAAGAGTATGAAAAACATGAAAACTTCTTCATCGTTCTGGAGGAGCCGCGCTGGCTGAAGAGAGGAATCTCAGGTGAGACAAGATTACTCCAATTCACAGAGTTACATTTACAACAAACTTACATTTTTATCTTAAGTTTTGTGGTTTATTTTACTCTACTCTCTACTTTAGAAATATTTGTAAGCAGTTTTGAAAACTGCAAGTATTTTTAGTCAAGTTTCTAATGCAAATACATTATTACATTTTAAATATGTCAAGAGTAGTTAAAATAAATTTCAATTGCACTTAAAATTTACACTTATAGTGAGTTAAAACTAAATTGTTTTTTGAAAACGAACTAAAAACTAGTTCATCTGTTAAACGCATAGTTTTAGCTAACTAAAAAGTTAGTTAAAAATAACTTAGTTACTTTTAAAAGTACTGGCAGTTAAAAGTAACTTACTTAGTTTTAACTAAGTAACTTAGTTACTTTAAACTAACGTAAAAGTAACATTTCAGCAACTTTTTATGAGTTTGTTTTAATAGTGAACTAATCAGCCAGTAGAACGAGTTATTCATCAAATTTAGCACAATATAGCACAGCACCCTCTCCACCACATAGTGGACAGACAACGGAGCAGCTTCTCACATAGACTGCTCCAGCTCCGCTGTCGTAGGGACAGATACAGGAAATCCTTCCTGCCATCTCACTGTACAATAAAAGCTAAATCATTGTTCTGCACTAATCAGTCCAATTTTGCACAACTGCACTGTGGCACACTTGCTGTACATATATTTACATATACATATCTGCTTTTTTTTTTTATCTTTGCAAGGACTGCTCTAAGTTGCTTTTTATATTAACAGCATTTCACATTTTTACAATTTATAGACAACTACTACTCGGTGGTAGTTGTTATTGTGTCTTGTCTCTATGCTGTAACTGCAAAGTAATTTCCCTGCTGGGATGAATAAAGTAATTCTATTCTATTCTATTCTATTCTATTCTATTTTTTTTCATATTGTATTTTTTAATTACTTCAAACTGAAAAAACATTTTATTATATATAAAAAAAATAATCTTGAGCTGGAACTAGTATACGGTGCTTTTTTTAATCAATATATTATAAGTGAAATGATCTGTCAGTGGAGCTGTTAAACTTTTTATGTTTCTTATGAAGAATAACTGATGACTCTTGTGTTATTTTGTCCTCAGCTCTGCTGCTTAACCAAGGTAAGTCTGATTATTCCTCCTGCTTTAAGCCAAACCTCTTTAGACTGGTCAAAAAATGTGTGTTCAGCTTAATCTTCTAATTATTTTCACGTTTTATTTTTACATAGAATATCAGAACGTAATGCGGATTAGGTTCACTCCTCTGTCACATTCAGACTGCAGCGCAGCCCAGTGACATCTTACATTAAATCACAGAAAATTGTCCTACATATGCAACTATCAGAGGAGCAGCAGCAGATTTGTCTCCGACTAAAGGAGTCGGAGGATAAATTCAGCCCGACTCCGCTCTCTGTCTGCTCTCAAGTGGCTCCAGTCAGATCATAATTTCTGTTTTACCTGCATAACTTCAACATTTCCGTTGAAGATTAATTTATTTTCACCAACAAGCAGCAGGAATCCCAGCATTGCACTGCAAAAACACAAAATCTTACCATGTATTTTTGTGTAGTTTCTAGTGCGAATGTCTTAGTAAACTTAAAATAATACAAAACAAATTTACAAATAACTTTTCAGCAAAATATAACAGCTTGTTTAAGTCAATACTTCCTTAATATTCATTAAAAAAAAGTTCCAGTTCCACTGGCAGATTATTTCACTTAAAACACAGGAATATTAGTTGATAAAAGTGAAATAATCTGACAGTTTGAGTCATACTTTTTCACACATTTTAAGGAATTGTTTACTTTAAACAAACTCCTCTGTCTTGCTGAAAATCTTCTTTTTAAGTAGATTTTGTTTTATTTCAAGTGAACTAAAATATTTCCACAAGAAACTAAACAAATGTGTTTGGTAAAAATTGTGTGATTTGTGTGTAAACGTCTTCTGGTCCCAGATCTCCTGCACTGACAAATATCTGAATATAAACAACACTTCCTGTCAAAATACAGTAGTTACAAAACTACGGCAACAGAGATGGAACACGTTTAAAACCGAGAGCAGCAGAGGTTTGACAGAGCAAACATCCTGCTGCAGTCAGGAACCTCATAGCGCTCGTTGTCTGTGTTCCGTCCCCTGATTGGCTCCTTGGGCTATTCATCCAACGTGAGCTCTGATTGGTTGGCGGAGGACCAATACCAGACTGGGCCAGGAGCCGGCAGATGGACTGGGAGTGAGTGTGAGCCCAGCAGAAACAGAAACAGTTGCTGCTTCCTGCTCTGCTCTGCTGCTCCTCAGATTAACTGGTTTCCTGTTTAACCCGCCTTTCCTCTGGGATTAGAGGAGAGCTGGGTTCAGATTATCAATACAAATTATCAATCCAGAACACAGAGAAGGAGATAATGTGACCAATCGGTTTGGTTCTATTGGGGCGCGATTAAAATGATTAGATTATATTTATTAGACTCTCCACCTTTCATCATGAATCAATGATCCATCCATCCACCCATCCATCCATCCATCCATCCATCCATTTCTGTTGAAATAGAAACCATTTGTCCATTTGTCATCATCTTGAACCTCATTTGTTGATTTCATAAACTAAACAATGAGTTTAGTTTATGAACTAAACTCTAAACTGTTATGAATTAAAAAGCTTCATGACTCAGTATTTATTAAGTCTGGAGATTAAAGTTTGTTTCTGTCAGATTTCATCCTCACATCCGGCTGAAACGCTCCAGAGTTCAGATCAGCGTGTGATCCCGGCTTTGAGAACAAATATGACTTCACAGGGATTAACAAAACGCTGAAGCCTAATCTGTTATTGATCCTGGATTTAGAGGGAAGCCGTGACGGCCATCTTTGAAGCTCATTGCTCCGGTTGTTTATGTGTTTTTACCCTCCTGCCCCTTCAGAGGCGGCGGAGGGGCAGCTGAGCGCCGAGGAGGAGGAGGCCCGGCGGATCGCTGAGATGGGGAAGCCCATCCTGGGGGAGCACAGCCGCCTGGAGGTCGTCATCGAGGAGTCCTACGAGTTCAAGGTGCCGAGTCATTCCTTTCCCTGTGCTGCCCTCTACTGGCCACCTGGTTGCACTGCAACTGCAGCCTCTACAAACCCCTTAAAGTCCAGCCAAAGAAAACTTGTCTAGAGCCACAAATGTTTTGAGAAAAGACAACCATAGTTTTTATATAAATATTTATATATTAGTTTTTGAGGTCATTTTCAATCAGCAAACAGAAGAAGTAGTTGTAAATGATGACTTTCATTTTCTGCTATTTTAGAATTGTAGTTTGCCTGTAGTTTGGCAATGACAGCGGAGGAAGTGAACGAAGCCGTTCAGTCCTGGTTGGTCACACTTCTACATATTGAATTACCATTTACAGCCGCCTCGTTCGGATCGGCACATCTCCCTGGTTGTTTGCGGTGAAGGAAATTTCCATTTAGCTTCATAGCGTCAAACTGATTCGTTACATACGGCGAACGTAAACAGTTGGGTAAAATTTAAAACCTCAGGCCACATCCCCAGGAGGAAATCGTTTTTCAACAGCCAGGATCCCAAACCATGTGGACGAAGCAAAGTGTCAGACGAGTAGGACTGTTTGTTGTTGTTTTTTGTTTTACCTGCTCAACAATAAAGAACATGTAGCGTATAAAAATACATATTTTTCACGTTTGTTAAAACATCATGCTATGCTAGAAGCAGTGTAGCAGAGAAGAGCAAATAACAGGGCTAAGACCCGCCTTCTGGCTCCGATTGGTTGTTTTTAATTAATACTGGAACAAGGCAGAGGAGCTTGATTTTTCCACAGCTTATCTGTCGCATAATAAACCGTCATGACATAGTGACAGTTTCAACAAATATGTTTAAAAAAAGGAACTTTTTTATCAAGGTTTCATACTGAAACTTTAAAGATTTATGAATCGTTGCTTCTGATTGGCAGAGCACCGTGGACAAGCTGATCAAGAAGACCAACCTGGCGCTGGTCATCGGCACTCACTCCTGGAGGGAACAGTTTGTGGAGGCGGTCACCGTCAGCGCAGGTGATTCAACATGGCCGTCTGCGTCCAGCTGGTCCCAGTTTAGCATCAGCTGCTCAGACCAGTCTGAGTCTGTGCAATGATGAGTCTAATAAAGATGTTATTATTGTGTCTTTATGGCCGCTATTTGACGCCACGGTTTGGAAAAAATAGTCATTTTTACACAGAATGTCAAATATTGTGTCTAGTTTGCAGTGCAAATATCTTAGTTCATTTGATACAAGACAAAACTAGCTTATTAGTAACTTTTAATCAAAATATAGGAGCTTGATTAGAGTAAATAATTCCTTAAAATTAGTGGGAAAAGTACTGCTTAAACTGGCAGATTTATAGCAAGACATTTTTTTTCCATTTTGTATGTGAAATAATCTCCCAGTGGAACTAGTACTTTTCATCAACATGAAGGAATTATTTACTCTAAAAAAGCTCCCAACTCTCGCTGAAAAGTGAGTTTGTTTTGTCTTATTTCAAATTAACTAAGAAATTTGCTGTAAAAACTAAAAATACTTGGTAATATGTTGGTTTATTATCTCTAAGCTCTCATGTTGCAGATGAAATAATGAAGCACAGATATGGAGATTTGTTTGGTGGTTAAAAGCTGGTTTAACAAGAAGCAGCTTCTGATTTAGGGCATAAACTTTGTTTTATTTAAGTCAACAACACTGCAAAAATACAAACTCTTACTAAGCATTTTTGTCTATTTTCTAGAGCAAATATCTTAGTACACTTAAAATAAGACAAAACGAACTTATGAGCAACATATACAAACTTGTTGTACATCAATAATTCTTGAATTTCGATTTTTAAAAAAGCACTAGTTCTTTTCACTTATAACACAGGAGGATCTTTTTGTCTTCTATATTTTTTAAGTTGGCTTAAAAAGGGCATCTTTTGCTGATGTCCCAGGTTTCAATTAGAGTCCGCCCTCTAGTGGCAGTATCAGCCACTGCAGGCGGTATTTGATCCAATCTGAAGGTTTTGACCTTTTGACCTCTGCTGCAGGTGATGGAGACGATGAGGAGGAGGGGCGAGAGGAGCGGCTCCCGTCCTGCTACGACTACGTCATGCACTTCCTCACCGTCTTCTGGAAGGTTCTGTTCGCCTGCGTCCCGCCCACAGAGTACTGGAACGGCTGGGCCTGCTTCATCGTGTCCATCAGCGTCATCGGATTCCTCACCGCCATCATCGGCGACCTGGCGTCACACTTCGGCTGCACCGTGGGGCTGCAGGACTCCGTGACCGCTGTGGTGTTCGTGGCTCTGGGAACCTCCATCCCAGGTGGGCCTCATGTTTCTCTGCTTCCTTTATGTTCGTTATATCTATATTATATATCTATATATCTATTTATATCTTCATTTTTGGACTAGTTGGAGTTTTCTGTCTTTGCTTCTTGTTTGTAATATCTTTGCTCGAAAATGACTGTGGTTGAAATAAGTGATTTTTTTCAGATTATTGGATTATTTTCAGTAGCTTTTTTGCATGGTTGTATTTTTTATTTTAGTATCATTGTGTGATTGTGTTTTTTTGTGGTCGTTTTTCATCTTATCTGGTCTTTTCAGTTGATTTTGGAGTTTATTGATAGCTTCTGTGATTTTGTTTATGTTTTTAGTCACTTATCATTAGTCTCTGTACAACTTTACATATGTTCAGCGAGTTACTGTTAGTTTCTGTACAATTTATTTGTGGTTAGCAGTTTAGTATTGGCTTCTGCTGACAGTTTTGTGATTAGCAGTTTAGCATTTTTTTCCCAGTGTTATGACCCCGGTCTGCCAGAGAACCTGAGGGCCGTAGAAAATGTCGCCGTCTTTAAGAGCAGAGATTCAAGATCCGACGTTTTAACTGTATTTCCTGAATCGAATCATTTCTGCTTAGCTGTGCATTTTCATGCAGTTCTGGGTTTTTCTATGTGGGGTTGCGATGGATAATTGCTTGTTTTTGTTTGATTTTATTGATCACTTTGTGCTGCTTTTAGTGTGGAGGGTGGTGTATAAATAAGATTGATTGATTGATTGATTCTGCTCATTTTTTATGCTTAGCAATTTAGCTTTAGCTACTGATAATTTTTTGTATCTTTAGAAGTCCAGTGTTAATTTCTGCTATTTATCCTTATTTTGTGTTTAGCAGTTTACCATTAGCATAGCTAACCATTAGCATAGCTAATATTCTTCCTTAGCGAGTTAGTTGTTAGGGAACTTAACCGTTTGGTTAACTGTGTCCTCAACTGGAAATAACTACTGCCGACTTCAGTGCAAACATGTATTTTCCATTACAACAATGGTAGCCATTTTGAAAATATTTCCTCCCAAAAAAGGAAACATAAGATCAAGAAAATATCTATAATTTCATGGTTCTAAATATGTATGACTTGACACCCAAGTCATTAATTTGTTAGAAATATTGGCAAGTTTAGTGCAGAAATAAATTTTTCTTGACGACCATCTTGAAAAATGGCCGCCATTTTGAATTTTTCAGCAAAGCAAACCCCTGTGATCCTCAGTGCCTGTTCGGTTCTGCTGTCCACAGGTGAAATATTTTCTGCTCCTCTCCTTGCAGACACCTTCGCCAGCAAAGTGGCCGCCATCCAGGACCAGCACGCCGACGCGTCTGTGGGCAACGTCACCGGCAGCAACGCCGTCAACGTCTTCCTGGGGATCGGCGTGGCGTGGTCGGTGGCCGCCATCTACTGGGCCTTCAAGGGGAAGCAGTTCAAGGTGGACCCGGGTTCACTGGCCTTCTCCGTCACACTCTTCACCATCTTCGCGTTCATCTGCATGGCGGTGCTGCTGTTCCGGCGCCGGCCCTCCATCGGTGGCGAGCTGGGCGGCCCCAGGGCGTCGCGCCTGCTCACCACCATGCTCTTCCTCGGCCTCTGGCTGCTCTACATCTTCTTCTCCAGCCTGGAGGCCTACTGCCACATCAAGGGCTTCTAGTTTCAGGAGAGCGCAGAGTCCGGTCTAACGCGACTCGACGACAGACACGTGTTCATATGTAAACAGATCATTGGAGGAGAAACTGAGCAGGTATTAAAGTGAGCTGGGCCGTGACGTCACGCCCGGCCGGGTTCACTGCTGGTCTAAAAGATGAAACATATTCCCTCCCGTCTGCAGCGACTTTCATGTTTTTACGCTGAGGAGGTGGAGAAAAAACGAGTCAAATGTTTACAAAACGCTAAAATCACACGTTTACTACAGTAGGCCCTCCACGTGCGCTGTAAATAGACCGGACGCTGAAAACGTTTCAGAGGAGGAAAAATAGTCCCAAAATGTGATTAATTAGCAGGGAAATGAGTTTAGACGTGTCTCTTTAGCGCCTAGTCTCTGTCGGAGGACGGTTTTGCATGCACAAGACACAACCAACTTGTTAAAAGGGAAATACCCAGAATCCACCTGTGATTCTGAGCCGTCTGCTCAGTTAGCATGCATGCTAACGGACTCGCCCACTGCTGCAGCAGTAGGACGACACAACAGTATTAGTTTACAGAAAATCTGCCATTTAGAAACTCATTCCAGCCATCAACACGTTCACGTTGATACTCGCATGGCAAAGATGCCTTAAGGGAAAAAAACTCACATAAATGTGGTTTTCAGGCTTTAGCTGTACAAACCGCCCCGGCTGTCTCTAACAGTGTTAAACTTTAGTTCTGTGCAATATTTAAAGCTGGTTCTGCTATAATGTAACACTGGATCCAGTAGAAATAGACGTTTGGAGAAGGAGAAGCAGGAAGTACCAGTTGAAATGTTATTATTGTTGTTCAGTATTTTAACTCTGAAGCTACTGAAACTACCGGCTGCTAAACAGACTGCGAGGAACAAAACCCTGAACCGCACCAAAAGAAAAAGGAAATAAAAAACCCTCCTCAGATTAAAATTAAACTGACATTTCAGGGTTTTTATCTTCCAAGGTGAAGGAAGATGCAGAGAAACAACAGGAGTCATTATGAGGTCAGAGTTGCTTTCAGTAGCAGCTTGAGTCAATGAGAAATCAGTAAAAATCCTTTTTTATTTTGTAGCTCTTACATACTGAAAACGTCACCCTAAGACTGCTCAACACGTCAACACTGTTACGATATCATGGCAGATTTGAGTCGTTTACCCACGATAACACTTTGTAAACTTTCTAAAAGGGATTTTGTATCTTTTCCTTGCAGGTGAAGCCAAGGTAGACTTTTTTTATATTTCCAGGCGACGTTCAGATTAGCATCGGCATGAAGAGCCGATGACGTCATTCGACATGTCAGTGGATTAGATTTTAATTTGTTTTCCACGCTCCTGAGCCGATCCAACGGTGAAAGATATCCAAACCTTGCAACATTTAAACAGTCTACTGCCCTATATGGAAGGCTGAAACTGCCAAAATTAGGGAAAAAATGCAATTTGATAAATGTAAATAATTCATAAATAGAAAATATGTCAAAAATATTTAAAGTAGCAGTGGGACTGGATTAAAATGTTTAATCAAGTTAATTACAGGATCTGTAACTAATTAACCATATTTTAATCTAAAACTATATATTGACAAATTAAGCAACATTTTGCTACATTATTGAATAAAATGACATATATGACCAAAATAAAAGTTCTGATTTCAAGACTTTTTAAAGTCTTGAAAAATTAGATTTTTTTTTTTTTTTTTTAAAAGAAAAAAATAGATTAACTGAGTTAAAATGATTAAAGTATTAAACTCAATGTAATCAAAATAACACTTTAAACTCACAGCTCTAATATAGACTGATTCTACAAATTAGAATATTATTTTTTATTCAGCACTATTTTATGTTTCTCTATTTTTATAATTGTATATTTTATATTTATCACATTCTTTTACTTTTTTCTGTTTTAATGTAAAGCACTTTGGTTCCCACTGTGTATAGAAATAAAGTTGATTGATTATGAAGCACACTATATGGGTTAATTAGACATAGATGGATGTTTGAAAGTCTTTATTTATGCTATGATGATTTTCCACTTACAGCTAATGAAGACATGACATTTAAAATTAGAATATTACACCAGATCAATAAAAAAAACATGCTTAATACAGAAATGTGGGCTTAATGAAAAGTATGGTTAATAACAGCCTAAAGGTCATTTTCAAAAACTTGTTTCAATCTGACAAAATGTATATTAGAATGTCTATCCGAACATTGCCACATCCAGTTTATATCTATCTATCTATCTATCTATCTATCTATCTATCTATATGTATTTACTATTTTAATACCAGGATTAATGTTGGAAATCCCATTAAGTGAAAACCAGCCCCCTATTTTACCTTTTTGACTAATTAAATTGTGTATTTTAAAAGTTTCTGTTTCTATCATGAGATAGGTGGAGGCTCTATTAAAAATAGTAAAAAATAGTGTTTCTTTTGTCTAATAGAGGAAAAAACAGGAAAAATGTAAACAATTTAATTCACCTTCCACAGATATTGATATATTTATCGATCTGGTTATAAATTTTTGCATATTTTTTCTCGATTTTGGCCGGTTCGGTCTTCCATCGCCGTCTTTCTGTTGATGGAGAACTATTCTGAAGAGATGATTTATTTATTTTCTTAAAGATGAGCTGCGCCGCAGAGTGAACAGAGCGCGGCCGTTTTGTGCAATACACTCCATGTTGTCTGTTCACGCCTCCTGCCGCAGTGTTTACCATCTCTCTGTACATTTCTACACCCAGTCCCTGTGAAGGAGGCTCTGTAAGTGTAAGTAGCATGTTTACATGACGGAACCGACAGTCTGGCTGCAGGAGAACTGAGCAGCACCGGTAGGAACCGGTTGGAACTGGCTGGAACAGATGAAATGAACTGGTGGGAATGAGTCAGGACCAGTTGGAACAGCTTGGAACTGGCCGGAACCAAACCGGAATCGGTTTGAACCGGTTGGAACTGGCCAGAACCAGCTGGAACCAGTCGAAACCGGTTGGAGCTTGTTGGAACTAGTCTTAACTGGCTGGAACCGGTTGGAACTTGCTGGAACTGGCCAGAACTAGCTGGAACCAGTCGAAACCAGTTGTAGTTGGTCAGAACCAGTCAGAACTGGCTGGAACTGGTCAAAATCGGTTGGAACCAACTGGAGCTTATTGGAACTGGTTGGAATCGGTGCTCCAGACACTGCCCAGTAGCCGGAACCAGAACTGCTCGGTGTTTCCGTGAACTTCTGTACTAACTGTCGGCCCGTTGGGTCTTAGCTGTTCTTTAGATAGAGGTGGTCACCGCCGCCTCGCCCCTCCCCCACTGTGTTCTGTGTTTCTGTGTTGCGCCGGACATGCATGATGAATCCGTGTGTTTGTGTGTTAGCAGCATGGTCTACCCTGATGGAGACGTTCTATTTTTTTATTTTTCTAAGTCCGTCTCCTACATTTGCACAGAAACACTGTTTCCTCCGTTCGGCTCATCCCCCGGTTTGTTTCCGCTGTGAAATCTCCGTGTCCGTGTTCGTGTCCCCCCTCCCCCACCCATTGCTCCTGCCCAGGTCTTGCTCTCCAATGTGTCTCTGTGTGAACTCGTTTTATGTGATAATTAAAAAAAGATTTGTCTCTGCCTGAACCTTTGTAGGGAAACTGTACGACGGCGAATTAGGGCCGTTATTGATAGAAAAAAAAAGTTAATTTTAAAAATTTAGCAATTTCAGAAAAAGCTCAGAAATGTTGAGATTAACCTTAGAAATATTTGTAGAAAAAACTTTAAAATTTCTGAGTTTAAAATTTGGACACATTTGAGTTTTGAAAATTTAATAAGTTTGAAAACTCTAAATTTTGGTTAAAAAAAACAAAATCAAAAGCTTGGAAATTTTGAGATTGAAAAATCGTTTCAAACACAGAAAAAATAGCTGAGTTTGAAAAGTCAGACTTTTTGAAGAAAAAACTTGTCTGCAAGATTTGGTAGAAAATTTTTTTTAGATTAATCTCAACATTTCTAGAAAATCAAAAATTTGGTAGAAAAAAAATCTGAAATTTTGAGAATAATCTCAATAATAATTTTGAATTTTCAAATTTGTATTTTCTAGAAAATATCTGAGATTAATCTTAAATTTTCCAATTTTTTGGGTGAACACACTCTTTTTTTTCTACTTGGAATGGTCCTACTACGCCGTCTTAAAACTATGACTGAGTTATTATAATATAATGTGATAGAAATATACATTTAGTCAATATTCTAATGAATTAACTGAAGTTTTTTGTATGAAATGTAACAGAAAAAATTGAAGAAAGAAAATCTTGTTTTTGAAAACTTGGCATGAGATGTAACGTGTTACTGAAAGAAAACGAAGGTCTTTAATCAAGTGAACTTGACCTTAGTTAAATATAGTTTATTTATTTTCAATGTGTGACGAGTCCGAGTCATTATTTATACATTAAGTAGTAATAATAATAATAATATGAAGTACAGATTCTCACATAATTCCCAATAAACATAGGAATAAATAAATAGCTTGAATAAGTGATTGATGTACAAAATATTGCATCCAGAACTTTCCCAACTTATTTGGTTATACTGTAACGTAAGTTAATATTTATTTATCATTTTAAACAGTATTTATGTAATTTATCCATTTCATTTCTAATTTTATTGTTAGTTTCCTTTTTTATTCCATAATTTTTTTCACACAGTGTATTTATTTAAGGAATTTTTTACTTGTTGCATTTTTTAAAATATATTTTGAATTTATTTTACATTTTTTATGTACTGTCACATTTTTCAATCATATATTAAACTGTTTCTTTCGAGCCATTTATTTATTTCTATGTTTATTGTCAATTAGGTTTCTGGAAAAAGTATTTGTTCTTTTTCAGATTTCTTCTACTATCACCAGACTTGACCAGAGCTTCAAACTAATCTGATATTAAAAATGGTTTCATTAAAGTCCGAAATTGTGGTTTAATGAATTAGAAAAGAGATCCATAAAACTAGGTATTATTTGCACTTAAACAGAAATCCTATCAAATCAAATTCAAGAATATTCTAAGCTTATTTAAATTAACAATTTGTTAAAATTGATTTTAAAAAGTACTTAGAAGTAAAATAATATGTCAATTGAACCATTGCTTTTTTGTTTGTTTTAATCCCTTTTAAGGAAATATTGCCTTAGAACAGTCTCCTAGTCTTGTGAAAATGTTACTTATAAGTTAGTGTTGTATTATTTTTAAGTGTACTAAGATATTTGCACTAGAAACTAGACAAAAATACTTGGAAAGATTTTGTGTTTTCGCGGTGTAGTTCTCAAGAGCAGCAACTTTTAAATGTATACCTGCTCTAAGACATCTGAATAAAACGCCTGAATTCTCTCATTAAAAGTCACTCCTAAAATGGCGTCTTAGGGCCATTATAGGTAGAAGAAAAAGGAGTACATTTCCACCAAAAAACTTAAGACATTTTGAGAATAATTTCAGAAATTTTCTAGAAAAACTTGGACATTTCTGAGTTTCAAAAGTCAAAAATGTTCGACTCTTGAAAGTTGTCTGGTTGGTTAGAATGATAGAGTAGGATATAAAACCCTTATTATGACTTCCCCCTTCTCCCTCTGCATCCATGAAGCCTCCTTTTCAACTCCTCTGGGATTTGAGGTCAAAGTTCAGATATTATTTGAGCTTTTGTGATGCTAATCAGTTGCTCCAAGTTGTTACTCATCATAAGAACTCTCCAAAAGTAAGAGCTGCACAGCACCCAGAACCAGAGGGACTAATTGTCCAAACAGGTGAAAAAATTAACAAAAACAAATGAGAACTAACAAAGCTGCTCTATCGTGTTGCTGTATAGAAAGATAGTCTGTGTGAAAGTTTTTTTTACTACTTTTCTTTTATCAAATATGTTTAACTCGCTTGAACAGTACTCTTTAAATCTGGAAGATTTATCGTAAAGTATTAATGTGATTTTAATAGGCTATTTAACCGTATTTAAATAGTGTGAATGGGTAATTTCCCTCTGTCCAGCATTCACGTTCACATTTTAGTCCGGTAGGGGGCGGTAAGAGCACCAGCTGAAATGCTAACCGTCAACATTCCAAGACAAGAAGAAGAAGAAGAAGAACCTGCTAGCAGTTGGAGGTGAAGTCGTTGCGGAAAGACATGCTGGAGTTAGATTAATGTGCGTGTTAGTGGCGGTTAACCAACTTTATTCTGTACGATTTTTATTCCCGTCACTTCGCTACGAACACAGGCTTCCGATCGAGACTGCCGGAGTTGGGTTTTCTCGAAGCGGAGCTACGAAAATCAACAGAGGAAGGTAAGGCCGGCTAACGCGTGCTGCCGCCCGCCATTGTTTATGAGCCGGGCCTGGACTATTTCCTGGATTTAACCGTCTATTAATAATCCCGGAACTCACGTATTTAAACACTTCTGTGTTGTTCAGTAGAGTTTTCATTTAAAGTTGTTTAAACAGACCTGATTCCATTAGGCATAAAACACGGAGATAATAGGCAGGGAAATTGAGACGCTAGCACAAATTTACAATTTACATTCCGCACCTCACTTTCAGTTGTCAGTATTCGAGTATATAAATCTATTTAGAATAGTGTAAGAGATTGTTTTTCGAAAACTGTGGATATTTTTAGGAATTTAGTTTATTAATAATAATAATAATATAAATACACAAATGCCGTTTGAGAGCAACCAGTCCAATAAGTCCGGTCATAGTTACGAACCGTTTAGCTCAGTCCGTGTCTTTCTTTAGCATAAACTATGTTTAAAAGAAGTGTATGTGTATATATTTTTTTTTATTTAAACAACGGGAGGTTTAATGGGTTTTAATGCAGCCATCATGGCGTCAGACCACCTGCAGCAGCGCCAGACACGGGGGGCTGGTTTCAGTGCTTTCGGGTTTCGATTTCTGTCACTACATGGAGAATCCGCACAACACAAACGGTCGTAAGGCAAATAGTTTGCGGTTGGTTAACGGAATCCCATTTGCGTTTTAGCGGCAGGCAAAATCCCGTCACCATGGAGACGGTCTGTTTACCTCCCGCGCGCTCCTCGACGGGAGGAAAATGCAGCGGCCCAGAAAAATGGGGGGAAAAAGCAAAATAATGTGGTCAAAACACTCTGAAAACGCAAAATCTCAAACGTTAAGAAATAACTAGGATATTCTCAGATGAAAAATCATAATTTTGTGAGGAATCTTTGTTTTTTCTTTTACAGTTTTGATGATTATTGGGATAAATTTACAATAGTAAATATTGTAAAGACAGTAAGATATTTTCTGAAATTACAAAGTAAAAAAACAATTGCAACAAAAAAGTCCTCTAAGGTTGAGGTATCAAATTTATAAAATGCACATAATGTCAGCCCAAATTCTTGTTTAAAATGGTAAATATATGCCTTCAATGTTTTTTGCATAATTTTACAATGTGTTAACAGTGAATATCACCGACAAAAGATTCTAGGAAATATGTAATTTTTTTGGCAGAAATGTACTCTGTGGCCAATGTTTAATATTTTATCTACAATGCTCCCAATACTCACATTGCATAAATGCATCACATTTTTTAACCATTATTTTTAAAGTTTCTTTTATTTTTCTTCCTTTATCTTTTAAACTCCATTAAACATTCAGAACTATGCATCCCATTTCTTTCTTTACATAATTTATTTAAACTTGAGTTAATTAAAATATGCTAAGTCAATTTAGTTAAAATGATTATGGACCCCCTCTAATGGCTAGAATATAAACGTTAACGTTAATCAAAGAAATTAACATAAAATATGAGATACTGTAATACAGAATATTTCATCATATTTTCATTTTGTACCATTTAAATGTTGTTTAGTCAAAAGAAGATACATCATTTACATAAAAAAGAACCAGAACCGTCTTGTTTTCCCAGTCGGACTCAGCTGTGTTTCTGTGTCATTATGTTTTCATGTTTACTTTGTCCCAGCAGCTAAGGAGCGATGTCGTACTACTCATCGTCCCGGAGCTCGTCTCGGGCCACCGACTGTAAAGTTTACGTGGGTGACCTTGGTAACGGCGCCGCCAAAGGGGAGCTGGAGCGGGCCTTCAGTTACTACGGGCCCCTGAGGACCGTGTGGGTGGCCAGGAACCCACCCGGCTTCGCCTTCGTGGAGTTTGAGGATCCCCGAGACGCAGAGGACGCGGTCAAAGGCATGGACGGGAAGTAGGTGTTGTCCTCCATTAAACGGGTTTTTAAGTAGAACAGGTTAGGATTTCTGCTCCCTGAACTCACGGCGGCCCTTCATTCCCAGGATCCTCTGTGGCTCCCGTGTTCGTGTGGAGATGTCCACCGGCCTGTCCAGGAAAGGCCGCGGGCGCCCCAGCCGCCGCCAGTTTGACCCCAACGACCGCTGCTACCAGTGCGGGGACCGGGGCCATTACGCCTACGACTGCTACCGTTACAGCAAGAGAGGCCGGCGCAGCAGCAGGTGGGGACGGGGCCATGCTAGCTGCTTAGTGCCTGTCAGCTCGTTAGAGCAGCGCTGACCTGGCCGTCTTTCTGTTCCAGGTCCCGGTCCAGATCCCGGTCCCGCTCACGGTCCAGGTCCCGCGGACGGCGCTACCGCTCTCACTCCCGCAGCCGTAGCCGCAGCTACAGCCGGTAAGTCACCGTGGAAACGGGCACGCCACCAGAAATGATAACCAAAAAAATCTGCACAGTTTGGTTCAGTTAGCAGTAAAATAATCCGACACAGACGGCAACTCTGACCGATCATCGGGTGTTTAAACTAGCTAACCGCCGCTGTTCAGGCGATCAATTATCAATAATCACAAAATCACCATCACACCTGGAAACAACCATTGTAATTTCTAAAAGGTAAAAACAAACAACAAGAAGTGGACTAATCCCCTTGTTTGTCTGTGGAACGTGGCTATTTGTCACCCTGGAATAGGGTGACAAATAGGGTGAAATATTTAATAAATAACTGGCTCCTGCAGTAAAATTAAATTATTGAAAAAGAGAAATTAGTACTAGTAAAAACCGTCTGGAATCAGCCCGGTCCCGTTCTGTTGCTAGGAGACGGCTCTGTGAAGCTGAATCGCGCCAGTCCGACCGGTGCTAACCGTTTCTTTTGTCTGTTTACCAGGAGCCGCCGCAGATCACCGTCATACTCCAGACGCAGAAGCAGGTGAGACCGCAACGGCCTGACCACAGACACGCTGCGACCCGGCCAGCCGGTTCTGTCTGCAACCAGGAAGTTTCTGCTGCTCTAATGAAAACGTTCTTTGCTTCTGCATCATCAGGTCTGGCTCCCCGGCCCGGTCCAAGTCCAGGACTCCAGTGAGAAGGTATGGGACTGGGTCCAACCTGACCTCTGACCCCACCCTGGTCCTTTAGAACGTTGTTGCTGTTTAGTCCCAGTTCTCCTCACACCGACTGAAAATGTTTAGAGTTTTTACTATGAATCATTTTAATTGCTCCTCATTTTGTTTGGTTTTTGATTCTATCTTCTTCTGAAAACGGATTTCCACTCTGGTTTCCAGTAAAAACATTTTATTGCAGCTTGATTTAAAGTGATGTTGTGGTTTAGTTAATATGCTGGGAATGTGAGATTACTCAGCCCTGTTTTTTTCCCTCGTGTTTACAGTAACGCCTTCATGCTGATAAAATCTTAGCTTCTTCCTTGTGGAAAATGACTGACTTCCTTCCAAACTGGTTCCAGTTTTCGCATAAAGCTCATATACGGTTGGTTCGAGCTGGAGCTCTGATACTCTACGGCATGGGTCAAATCCGGCCCGCCAGAAGTTTTTACTGGACCCTCTAGACTCTGGAGCTTACAGTTGTGTTTTTAAATATTATTTTATCAGTCAAATCAGTTGTTGTTACAAAAAAGTGAGAATATAGTAATCATCGACTGCAGCGGCAGCTATTTCTTAATATTTTGACGGTTTGTTAATCAGTAGTTTTATTTTTCTGCCACTACCGGCCCTTTAAGACATTGTTAACCTCGATGTGACCCAAAGTGGAAAAGGTTTGCTCTGCTAACGGACTGGGCGAGGCGTTTCCAGTGGCTCCGAGTTGGAAACCCGTACTGGTTTTTCTCCAGCGCTGAACTGGTTTGGTGCATTAAAACTGATCCGGTCCTGGGAATGTTCCCCGGATGCAGAGCATCAGGATGAGTCCGGCGTAATAAATGTGGTTTCTTCATGTTTAGTTTTTGTTTTTGTCTCCCAGCCGCTCCAGGTCCCGCTCTCGGTCCGGTTCTGCCCCCAGGGGGCGCTCTGCATCTCGCTCCCGCTCTCGATCGCCGTCGGCCAACCACAAGCGGGCCAGGTAAATCCTCAGTGTGTGTGTGTGTGTGTGTGGCAGCACAGGGCAGTGGGAGGGGTGAAATATGTTTAGAGGGCAGGTGTTCAGGTCAGAGTCAGCCATCTTAGCCAGGGCGCCGACGGCCAGACGGAGGATCCGAAGACTCCACAGCTTCCTCACTGCTGGTTCAGGGAAAGTTCAGCGGAAGGAAGACCTGAGCTCTTGTGCTCTCTGTTCCGGATCAGCTCTGATCAGGAACAGGGAGCACAGGAAGACGACGAGCCGCCACGACGCCAGTTCTCCTGGAGCCACTCTTAGCTAACGAAGCCAGACATTAGCAGAAGCTAGCAGACAGAAGGTACTTAGCTGAGTTTGGCTAGCCGAGGGCAGCTTTGCTAGGTGAGATCAGCTAAATGAGCACCAGTGGTGTGAGTTGGGGTGAACATCTTTGCAGAACGTTTTGTTTATTTTTCATATTTTCTTTAAAGCGTGTGGTGGGAGCTGAGCACTGCACAGACACCGCCGCTGATCCCAGGCCCAGGGTCTGCCAGCTGGCGGTGTGCACAGCCTGCGGGAGGGTGACTTAAGCGCTGACCTGAGATCAGCCTCCGCCGGCGTCTGACGTTAGACAGCGAGACAGAGGTCGACCTACCGACCGACCCCTCGCCCCTAGAGCCAGCCGGCCAGCCTTCAGAGCCGGGCTTTAAAAACCCGTTCCCCACCTACCAGAACCCCCCTACCTACCAGAGTTCTTCGCCTCGGTCTTAGCTTCTGAGCGTGAGACACAGAGCTGACGAGAGATCAGACTTCAAGAGCGTCTCCGAGTTGTAGTCGTCCGTCCTTCAGTCCTTTGATCCTTCGCTTCTCTGTACTTGTTGTTTCTGCCGCTGTCTCCAAAGGTAACCAACCCCCCACCCCCTGACTAAGCTCATGTTGATGGTGACAGAACATGTTGAGCCGTTAAAAAGCGAGCATGTGTGGCTGGATGTGGGAGTGAGTGAGTGGACGTGTGAATGTGTGTCAGGCTGACAGGCAGGAAGGAGGGCGTTAGCCGCCCGCCGCCACAGCTTCTCATTCTGACATGAAATCTGTTAGCGCAGCTTAAAGGCGCCGCACGGTCGACCCAACTGCCCAGATCAGCTCTCTGATGCTGCGTTTACATTATCAATGTGTCGATGTTTTGAAAATGTTGGGGAAAAAAAACAACAATTTAACAGTAAAGCTGCAGAATGTAACTTTTATCAAATGTTTTTTTACATATTTGTTTAAACTCTCACCAGGTTGCGACAGTTTAATATGACACAGATAATCTGTGAAAACATCGGTCTCCTTCCTGAGCTAACAGTGCTGCCTGAAGAAATGCACCAAAAACAAAAAAAATCTGAGCCAGGAGGAGGGGCTTAGCGCTGTCAGTCAACTCATGTCCTCGCTGCTAAATGTGCTAATGGCGAAGAAAACAACAGGAAAACCATTTATCCGCGGTCTTTAGTGACTATGCTGTGAAGGCTTCAGGATTCACAACGGCTATGCTAGCTGCAGTGCAGCAGAGAGCAAGGGAGCTTTTAGCGCCACACACAGGATGATTGACAGCGCTAAGACCCGCCTCCTGGCTTTGACTGGTTGTCTCTAGTTGGTACTGGGAGGAGACAAAGGAGATTTCTTTTCTTTTTTTCCCAGATTATTTGACAAACCAAACTGTCATGACTTTATGGCTGTCTTTTTTTTTTTTTTTTTTTTTTTTGATAATAAATGTTTTGCTGTCATTAGGCCAGTCACAATAACAAATATTTCTGGATGATAAATTTTTCCAGAAGTTATTGCGATAAACAATAATATTGTTGCTTTGAGACCATTTTAAAGTGATAAAATTGTAATTGCCAGGTCATAAATGTAAGTAATAATTTGTTCTTAATAACTCACCTGGTTTAAAAATAACTAAGACATAAACAAAGATCAATAAACTTTAAATTCTAAAGAACATTCGACACTGGAACTGGAAGACATTTTAAATATCCAAAAGTCTTTGTAAAGAAGATTGTCCTTGAGAATAAAGGCTTGTTGAGACCAAAACACCAAACTGAAAACTTTTACCGTCTAGTTTTTGGTAGAAAGAAAAAAAACGATAAATCATTCAAAAAGAAATTATCACGCTCATTTTAATTTGTAATGCGATTATTTGATTTATTGATTATTGTGACAGGCTTACTTGTTAATTGTAAATCACATAAAAACCCAGAAGCGTCGCTGCGGCGGTGAAACGGCGTTAACCCGCCTGGACAGTTGGCTCGGCCGCGCTGGCCCTTTAAACTGACTTTAGTCCTGGTAGTTTTTACAGTGCAGAGAAGCCGTATGTGTGTCTCCCCGTCTGCTGCTGCCGCAGGCTGACCCCGGTCCGTTTCTGTTTCAGTCGCTCCCACTCAGCGAGTCCGGCCCGGAGCCCCACGCCTGCAGAAGACTGAGCGACCAAGACTCACAGCCAGCAGCAGCTGTTTTCCTTTGGTTCTGGTATCGGTCCGTGTCGTCTCTCATTATTTCCAGATCCATTTTTGGGTTTTTTTTACCGCCAGGACTGCCGTCTCCACAGCTCCACATGGCCCAGGTTGTATAAATAGGAGTAGTTTTAACTGTTGCTGCTGTGTAAGCGATCTGTATTTTGAAAAGCGTAGCAGAGACGGGATGCGACACCTCGTTTGACTTTTAGCTGTAAAACTCAGATCTTCCAGCAGCAAATGGCAGGAATGGGCTGAGCAGATGAAATCAGCTGAAGTATTAAAACATCCTGAGTTTTTCTGTTGGTCTCCTCTTCACAGGGACACTTGTTGCTCTGCATGCCTTTAGATTTAAAGTCACGTTGTTTTCCTGCTTCCCCTTCATGAAGCTACCTGAATAATGTGATTCCCTCTGAGTTTGATACATTGCTCTGACCCGATTTTAAAACACAAGCGAGGCTCATGTTGGGGCAGCTGTTTGCTTTTCTTTCTGTTCTCAGCTTTAGAAGTGAAAGTGTGGCGGTTTTATTTTGGAATAAACCTCTTCAACACATCCTGCTGCTGCTCTGTTGTGTTTCTGTTGATATTCTGTCAGATTCAGACATTAATGTTGTGCTAATTTATTATTTTAAAGTTTTAAATATGTTTCTAATATTGTATTAAATAAGTGCTGTACTAGGGCCATTGTAGATTGGACAAAATTGCACATTTCTGCCAAAAATCCTCAAATTAAATTTTATACAAAAAAACTTGGTAAATTGAGTTTCAAAACTTTGAAATTACTCAGCTCATGAGAAACAGCAGCGCTGCTCAGTTTATCAGTTAACTGATAAAGATCTTTCTCTAAGTAGTTTTTCTAGTTAAAACCTTCAAAGTTTTATCTTAACCGGTAAGTTGCTTGAGATCTTACTGCACAGATTATTAAAGTTTAATCATGTGGGGCCCTGTGAGGCTCCTCAAGGCTCCATTCTGGGGGACTTTTTTTATTAAAGACTATTACTGTGTCGTCTTCACACAGTAACACAGCAGATGACAACTTTTTGTGTGTCACTAGATGACATTGATTTTATGCACACATTTTATGTTGAATTAATTGACTAAGTTTCTCCAGTTTAATGCAGGAAAGAGAAGTCATGGTGTGTGATTCAGAAAATGTGATCAACGTTGGAGATGAGAGTAAAAACCTCAGTTAACTAGAAACGTGTGGTTATGGACGCAGACAGGAATTTAAGCAGCCTTGAGTTGTCGCCAGAACAGGATTTTCAATCAGGACACAGAAAAACCATCAGATGGTTGTATTTACAGTAAGTTGTATTATGGTGTTTTTATTGTTCTTGGTAAAAGGTAATTTTATTTATATAGCACATTTTCAGCAACATGGCAATACAAAGTGGTAAAAATCAAATCAATCAGCTGCAAGTCGTCCAAAATGGATTGTGTAGATTCCTTATCAAAACCAGGAAAAGCACCAGACTGTAAATCACTGGTTTTCTGTTGTATTTTTAAAATGTCTCATCAATTTAAATTGAGTTGAAACTGAATGCATCTTAAAGTAGCTTATTATTTGCATTTACTTGAGTGACGTTGGGGGTTAAAAATATATTTCTTGACATTTTACCACATCATACTCTCTCTGCAATTACATGAGTAAATATTTTTGGACACTCTTTGAAGAAGAAGCCCAATTACTATATCCTGCTCTGAGGTATGTATGCATTATTGGGAAGTTTCATATTTTGGAAAAGTGAACCTGTTATTTTAAAACTGTTTATGTATAATTTTTCAGTTTAGTTTTTAAAATGCAGGAGTTTGCTCCTAACTTCATATGTTTGTCTTTCTGATAGCATTATTTTATTTTTACTGGAGTAAAAATATGTTGTAGTAATGCTACTCTTACTTGAATAAAGTATTTGTCTACTCCACCCACTTCTGGGAATACCTCGTGCTGTAAATAAAACCGCTTACAATCAGAATCAGCCATGTTTATGTGCATAAACAAGGGATTGACTTCGTTTTTCACTTGCTCACAGCGTACAAACATTAAATTTAAACATAAATTAAAATCAAGATATTTTCTTCCATGAGACTATAAGTGAATATGAAAAGAAAGTTTGAAAGTGTCAAATGCTTCAGTGACATTTATTCAAGCTTTGGGGCCAACCAACTAAAAGCTATGCCATCTCTTCTCCTATTGGCTTAAATTAAAATAGACAGCCTCTTGAGCCTATCACGTTTCGTTGCGTCACAATAATGGGCGTGGCGACGCATGCCTCGTTTTTCATGAATTTTCCGTCCATTTCAGTCGAACATTCTTTTTAACCGGGACAACATGGCTACTGCAGCGAGCCGTTACTACAGCGAAGACGGCAGGGCAACAAAACGACAGAAAACCGACGGAATGGCCACAGTGAGTCCGCTGCGACACTTCTTTTTACGTCCGAATTTTCGGACCAAACTTTGTTGGAGGGCTTTTTTTTGCGGTGCACTTTTAATTCATTCATGTTCGCGTATTGAAAGCCGTCACGACGCGGTTTCAGGTCGGCGGAGCACCGCGACGGGAAACCGTTGATTCTCCGAACTCCCCGTTTTAAAAATGGCTAGCTTAGCTTTGCGTTTTCAAAATGATGGGCTATAAAATACAGCACAGCTCCATATGTTTATTTCAATGCGTGTTCGTGCGGTTCGCTTTGAGCGGGACCCAAGGAGGGCGGTTTCCCCACCGGGCCTTATCAGAGCCCTGCTTTGTTCCAGTACCGGGGGTCGTTAGCATGGTTCTGTTTGGCTAATTGGGCCTAACGCTGTTTAATGCAGCAGTTTCCCCAACTGTAACTCAGATTAAGCTGCAAATAGAGATACACTCTGGATAAATACTGCATACAAATCAACTGAAACGGCAGCAGTTGGTTCCAGTTCCCCCAGCTGCCACTGAAACTGAAACCGAGCACCTCGGTTCCGCTAAACCGGAGGTCTGCAACCTCCGGCTCCGGAGCAGCAAGTGGCTCTTACAAACGTTTTTTTTTTTCCCCCTAAAACATAATTATCTTTTGCGCAACTTTTTAATAATTTAATAGAAAAAACGAATAACAATTCCAAAGATAAATGAAATGTAACTTATTATTTAAGGTCCTTCACTTGTTTTGTAGATGCTAATGGCTATAGGCAGGAATAATCTCCTGTAGCAGTCTGTGTTGCAGCGGTTATGTTGTAAAGCAGTTTCTTGAAGAGAATAATACATTTTATTTGTAAGAGATCTCAAATATCAACGAAGGTCTAAGGAAAAAAAAAACAAGCAATTACAATGGACAAAAATAATTAGAAAGTTTGAATAAATAGGAGATTAAAAGAAATATCTTAGAAAGTCAACCAAAAAATTAATGTCTTAAGATTCTCAGGAGACTTGTTGCCTCCCTTAGGCAACAAGTCGGACCAATAAACCAAACCGGTTGTGTGAGTTGCTGTTTTTCCTTCCTGCAGGGATATGAAGACCCACACAAGACCCTTCCTTCGGTAGTGGTTCACGTCCGGGGGCTGATGGACGGGGTCACGGAGGCTGACCTCGTAGAGGCGCTGCAGGAGTTCGGAGCCATTAGGTACAGAAGATTAAATCAAGGCAGTCTGGACTGTTTCAGCTGCATGTGACGTGTTATGTTTCACCTCCTAACATATCAGAACGTTATGCTGATGTTTCAGTCACAACACGGTAACCGCACCTCCATATCTAAAACAGAAAAGCTGGAAAACCAAATCCAGGTTGTGGCTCGGCACCTTGTCAGGCGGTGTATTTCCTGCCTTTCGATCACTTTAATGTTAACAGATTCTGCAGGCACACAGGTGGCCTCTGTCTGGTTTGTTTGACCTCACAGCGCATGGTTGACTCAGTAGGTTTGTCTCTGCTGCATCTAGCCAATCAGGATGCATGCTGGGAGAATGCCAAACATTTCTCCCTAGTTGGACATCGCCAGGATCCAAGGCTACTTCTACAGATCCGTATCCCAATTAAGATCTTTAATAAAAAAAAAAAAATTTTACCCCTCCAGGGGGTCTTTTGTGGGCTCTAGTGTCCCTTATATGATAGTAGGCTGACAGGAAACGGGGAAGGAGAGGGGGGAAGACATGCGGCAAATGTCGTCGGGTCCGGGAGTCGAACCCACGACGGCCACGTCGAGGACTCAAGGCCTCCAAATATGGGTCGTGCTAACCACTACGCCAACACGGCACGCCAAGACTGAGAACTTTTATCATCCAGTTTTTGGTAGAAAAAACTGGATGTTATCAAGAGAAAAAAAAGAAACAATAAATCACGCAAATTATTGGGTTTGTTTTAATTTATCATGCAAGTAATTAAGTTATTGCTTCTTGTCTTAGGCACAGTTTTTTTTTTTTTTTTTTTACCAAAGTTTGTTTATAAGAAGGTGAACTTGCATTATTTATATTTTATTTCAAAAAGATCTCAAAACAATGTTTTTGTTTATTGCAATAATTACCTGGACAATTCATTGTCCAGCAAAATCGATTGACATGTCTGGTGTCTGACGGCGTAAGAAGCTCAGATTACCCCAAAGTTTTGTTTTGTGGAAGAAAATCTGAAATTACTAAAGTTTTGTGCTTCATTCAGTTTAAACATCTGATTCACCATCTTACTAATTCCAGATGCTTTTCCTCTTTATTTCACATATTTTAACCACATTTAAGTGAACTGTGCCAAGTTAACGGAAAAAAAACTTGGCCAAACTTTGTAAACACAGCTGTCTGTTTACTCAGAGGAGAGGAGAAAGTGGGCGGGGCTAAGGATTACCAGGAAGTGTCTTATCTTCACATCAGTATCTTGAAACAGTGCTGAAAGGTAGCGCTTGTTATCATGATTATCTGATTTGGCACTGGTTCATTCAATAAGTTTTACCTGGCAGATGTTACTGTAACATCTTAAAGATCCTTTAAAACACGATTTATTACGTTAAACAAGCATCACCAGGTAAACTACCGGCCTGGAGAGACTACGTTGTCACTGCAGCTGATCGGCTGATGCGTCCAGTCTGGTCCTGATTGGAGTTTAATCACTTCTTCAATCAGTCGTCAACTGGAGTACACAGACTTTAAAATAGGATTTTTGTTTTCTGAAATAGCAGTAATAAAGCCAAAACTGTACAAATAATGTGTACATTTTACATTCAACCCTTTGGCTGTAAATCTGTTCGACAGATTTAGCTTCACTTGGTTGAGATTTATTAAATAAAATTCATTATTTGCCTTTTTAGGCACTGAATAGTTTTTAAAATGTGCTTGAGTGGTTAAATGAAAAATCTGCATGATGTGCTGATTTTTACCTGATTAATCGATTTCTAAAATAATCGTTAGCTGTAGCTACATTATGCAAAAATCAATTATCTTAAGACGCCAACATCTGATAATCCAACATTTAGCTTTTACTGATGGGAAAACTATTTCCTGTTGATTCTCATTTTAAATCACATTTTGTATCATAGAAACTGAATTTTCAGTGAATGCATGAATGCTACTGCTTTTTTAAAGTGATTAATTAGCATCTTTTTGACTTTTTTTTTCATATTGTATAAAACGTTTAGCTGTAAAATCTGCAGAATTTACCCATTCTTTTTATCCAATTAATTGAGTAATCGACAGAATGAATAATTAGTTGCAGCCCTTTAGAGTTGTAACACTTTTTATTTTGGTCTTTCAGTGGAAATGCACCTGATGTCTGCTTTAGTCTTTCTTTTTAAATATCCAAAATAAATGAACAAAACAGATGAATTATGAAGTTTCTATAAACAAAATTATTCTACAAATAAGATTCAGTTGAGACCAAAACACCAGACTGAAGGCTTTTATCACCCAGTTTTTGGTAGAGATGATAAATCATGCAAATGTAAATTATTGACCTTGTTTTAATTTGTCATTCTTTTAATTGATTTATTGCGACAGGCCTGGCTGCTGCTAACAGATGTGATCATTGTTCCCATGACATGCAGTTCTCTTCTGGCCTGGTTAGATGCAGATTAACTGATTCTAGATCAGATTAACTGAGCTTTAAAGAAGCCATGATCTAGAATCAGAGCAGATGCTGCAGCTGGACAGCATCCTGTAAAGATGTTGTTGTGATTACAGCCAGGCGTGTAACAATGATGCCGAACTGGTTGATTCATTTAACCAGTTTAGAGAGATGAATCTCCACGGTTTGTTACGAAGCGGTGTGTGTGAAGAGATCAGAGCAGGAAACGCCGTGTGTTTACGTTCCAGCTATGTGGTCGTGATGCCAAACAAGCGGCAGGCTCTGGTGGAGTACGAGGACATGAACGGCTCGTCGACCGCCGTCACGTACGCGGCCGACAACCAGGTCTACATTGCCGGACACCCGGCCTTCATCAACTACTCCACCAGCAAGAAGATCTCCAGGCCGGGAGACTCTGACGACTCCAGGAGCGTCAACAACGTTCTGCTCTTCACCATCATGAACCCCATCTACCCCATCACCACGGTAACCGACACGCCTCCTCCTCAGAGGGGTAAATTAGCTTCTGGTTGGGTTTTCAACCTAAATGGCATAAAAAAAACAGGAGAAGCTAAAAGAGTTGGAATAAAAACCAGCTGGTGTCGCCTTGGAAACGGTTTACCTGCAATTTTAGTCTGAAATTTATTCAAGTTATAAAAAAACAGGTACGACTTGATTCAAATTTATAATTGCAGTGTCTATTTATCACCTTTTGACAAAATAACATGCAGATATTTTTGCTAAATGTCTACCAATGGGAATCAGTTTTTTTTTTTTTTTTTTGAAGAAACACAATTTTATTGTTTTTTAGGCTTTAAAATAAAAGCAAAACAGTTTAGCAGGATATTGATATTTCTGGAAAAACTGCTTATGAGAGGCACATTTTTCAACTTGATGGACAACTTGCTCTGAAAAATATTGCTGGTTAATTTTAGTGACATTCTGTTGTGGAAATTCGATCCAATTTTTCCATGAAGAGCTGAGAAACTCCCAAACCCGGGTTTGTTTTTAATCTGTTTAAAAACATTAGTTTGCTCTTAACTGGAAGCTGCGTTTTTGTTGGAATTACAAAAATAAATTAGCTTAATGGAAACACACTAACTCTGAAAAATCAAGTTTATTTGATTTTATTTTATTTTTTTAAATTACACTAGGATGAAGTGACTTTTCGACTGCATTTATACGGGTTTCTTCCTGTAGCAGGACAGTTTTTTCTCTGCTGTCGCTCAACCAGGAGGAAGAAATACTGCAAGTCATTGAGTCAATGGGTTTCCTTAGATATAAAAACTTAGTGATTCAATAATAAGCTGAACTTGAGCTGCTTAACGAGGACCGGTCAGGACGAATGAGGAGACATTTTGTGAATTACAGCTATAGAAATGGACGGTTTTGAAAATAGAGTGTTTAATCTGTGAAAGGCTCATTTGAGTTTTTGTTTATCAGAATGGGACGGAGCCCAAATGGTCATGATGGTAAAACCCGTCTAGAACAAACATCAGGAAGCCAGCATTCCTAGGAACAATCAGATTAACTGAAAACAGTCCCCAGCTTTTTCTTTTAGACTGTTGCGTCAGAGTTTCAGAGATTTCTGTTGTGCGTTTGCTCTCCCCTGCAGGACGTCCTCTACACCATCTGCAACAACTGTGGACCCGTCCAGAGAATCGTCATCTTCCGGAAGAACGGCGTCCAGGCCATGGTGGAATATCCTTTCTGTTGGAAAGCCTGGCTGTGATCTCAACAGGGTTTACCTGGTTAAATACAGGGGGGAAGCAGAGTGACGGGCGAGCACGTAGATTGAGACACGATAACCGAAAGAACAGCCAGAGACAGTTCAGTCATTAAAAGTGTCATTCAGTCAGGCAGAAACTGTTATCGGATGGATGGTGAAGGGAAAGAAAAGCACAGGGTCAGGAAACTGAAGCGCCGTCGCCTCCTTAACTGTCGCCACGTTCGACTCGGTGCAGAGCGCCCAGCGGGCCAAGGCGTCGCTCAACGGAGCCGACATCTACTCCGGCTGCTGCACCCTGAAGATCGAATACGCAAAGGTGTGACAGGACTCCGTTCAGCTAGATCTGAATAATGTTTAGATTAGGCAGCGATCCTATTAAATGTACCACAGTCCAATATAAACTCTACTCCCATCCACTCGGTGTCAGTCAACACTAACCTGCCAACAGTTGCACCAAAACATCATTTCATTTTACTTTAATTTCCTCAGAACTCAATTTTTTTCCTCTTTTTAATTCCAAGTTTTTATTTTTTCTTTTGGATTTCTAACTTTTAAAAAAAAATAATTTCCTTTGTAAGTTTTTTTTAAATAATTTTTTTCCTGGAGCTGTAGTTCAGACCTAAATTGGAGCTTAAAGATGATTTTTAGACTCTCCAGCCAATCGGAGCATGAGTTAATTAGGGAATTGGTTCCCAAACGTTTCCATGTCACTGTGCCTCCATAGACATTAACCTTTGACCCCATCTGAGAGACAATACTGGAAAATCTACAAAGAAGCATCAACTTCTAGGATATTTTCTATTAAATAATTATTACATTCGTTGAGCATAATGCTGACCTCATAGCTTCTGAGTTTAGATGGCTTTGAGTTCGGTGGTGGAAAATGATCATCACAATCCCGTCTTTTGATTATGAGAAAATATGTAATTTTTCTTTCATTAATCACATCAGGTTTCATTTTATTTCTGCAGTTCTTGTGGTGTTTTGCATTTTCTTTGTTTTTTTCTGCTACAATAGCTTGAAAAGCAAAGCAGCTGGATGAATTTGACTGGCAGAAGTTACATTTGCATCAATTATTTTAACTTTTTTTTTAATCAAATAAAATATAACGGAACAAAAAGGATGTTAAAACATTTATTGAAAAGCCCTGTTTTAGCGTTAAAGTGACTTTCTGTGCCGCTCTGTTTCCCCAGCCGACTCGCCTCAACGTGTTCAAGAACGACCAGGACACCTGGGACTACACCAACCCCAACCTGGGCGGCCCAGGTAAAACCTGCAGAGGGCGCCAGAGCGCCGCTGACCTCCAGTCAGTCGGCTCACTTTGCCTCCTGATTAGTGATGATTCAGGATCTCCTCCGGGGCGGGTCCGGTCCGGGTGAACGCTGACCGGGAGCTGGGATGTGCAGGAACACGCTGGCAGCAGAAAGATGACACCCTGCAGCTACACTATTAGACTGGAAGGGCTTTTCTGCTCCGTTTCTGCTGGCTAGCATTCTTCATGCTGCTGGTATGTTATTGTTCCAGCTTGGCAACACGCCGACATTTACAACTGATTGACAGTAAGGGGCCTGCAGGTTACCTGATACTGTCAGGCAGCTGTAATTCAGCTGGCTTCACCAGCAGGAACGCTCCAGTCTGTTCAGAAAACCAGTAAACGCACAACACCGTGTCGGGATCGGAGTCACCTTTAATCTTTTTCGTACTAAAGCTCAAAGAAATAGAAATGTTCCTACATGAGTCCGTTTATCCAGCATGGTTTCCAAAACTAGATTCAGCATTTCTGGTAAATATTCCCCATGTTTTTCAAGTTTATATGATTAAAAACTTAATTTTAAAATGAGAATTGATAGAAATAATCAACGTTTTAAGATTTAGCTTTTTTTATTTTTGTATAATGTAGGTAGTGCTAATGACTATTTCACTAATTACAGTTAATCGGATGAAAACTGGCACATTCATTTAACCAAAGTAACTTATTTTGCATAGCATTAAATGCCCAAAAATGCAAATAATTAAATTCCTTTATTAAAACATGAGCATCATATTGCCTAAAATGCAATAGCAGTATTTCTAAAATGCAATAGCAGTATGTCTTTAGTGATTCAAGGTTTTATCATATTTAGCAAATAGTTACTGTATTTCTTAAATTTAACAGCAAAAACTCAGTTTTTATGATCAAAAGTTGATTTCTGAAACAAACGGGAAACAGTTTTTTCATCCTGGAAATGTTAAATAATTGTGGTGTGATTGTCAGAGCCAGGTGTTTTGATAATTTGATTAAAAATGTTTTGTGTTTTTTTTTTTTTTTTTTTTTTTTTTTCGTTTCCCATTTTTAAAATTTTTACCTGGTGAACCTTCAGGTGGATTTGGGGCTGAAAGTTTCTGCCTGGGTTTGACCAGAACTTTATCGCTGTCGCTCTGAAACTCGGTGTAAACGAATCAGACTAGCAAGTTTTTATTTCTCAAACCTCATGTAGAAAAATTTGTGTTTCTAATAGAGATCTGAAAATCAACATTTTTCCCTAACAGTTTTTTTAAAGTGAGCGGAAATGATCGGCTGAATGACGGGCGCAGTGAAATGAGAACTGATTCTGGTTCAGTGGATGGTGTCCTAAGTTTGCTGCTCTTTAAAGAAGCTGCTAAGCAGGTGAGAACAGCGAGGCTTTTGTTCGCCAGGCGTTTGCTCGCTCGCCTCATTGGCCGCCCATTGTTTGATCCAGGAGTGTTTTTTGTTTTTCTTTCTGCTGCCAGCCGAGTTCCTGCTGCTGCACATCAGGTGAGCGGCGGGCGGCTCCACATTGTTTCTGTTTTACTGAGGCTGCTGTGGACGATTATTTGTTCTCACAGTTCTAAACACACAGAAGCACAAACAGAACAACTCAGACATCTGCAACAGTCACCAGTAAAGTAGACAGTGGACATGTGGTTTTCTGTTTGGTTGAAGGGTGGACGATATGGCTGGAAATCATTTCAAGATAAAAGCATTTTATATGAGAGGTGCACCGATAAATCAGCCCTGATTTCCTGAATTTTTGGAGATCGGTGATCGGTTGATACTTTACTGTGAAACCGATCTTAAGTCTGAAAATAAACCACCAACAGACCCACCAGGTCAGAGGATTTACATGTGGGTCTGTCTCAATAACTGAAGCAGCTGGACGATACATTTTCACACAAGTTATTGCGATAAACGATAGTATTGTTGTTCTAAAGTAATATAATGGGATAATAATGCAAAAACACATTAACAATAAACTTTAAATTGTAATGAACATTTAACACTGGACCTTTTAAATATATAAACAAAACGGCAAATAAAATTAAAGTCTCTGTAAACAAAGCATCAAACTGAAGACTTTTATCATTCAACACATGTTAGAGACAATTACTCAAGGAAATAAAAATTCTTGAATTATTGTAATTTATCATGTGATTAATTGATTTATTGGTTATTGTGGCAGACCTAACATTTATCAAAAATTCAAACAAAAATATTGATATCGGCTAAAATTGTAATTGGCAGGTCAGGCTTTTTAAAGATCGGTCCAAACTGCAATTGGTGCACACCTATTCTACATCAGTCAGTATTGATTATTATTGATTAGTTTTTTTTTATTATTATCTTCAAGTACTTCCAAATTGGTGATGTGACCTTTTCTACTTTATCCAGTTTCCTCTGGAGATTTTAATCCCATCTTTGGAAACTTGGGTTGTAGAAAATGATCCATATTTGCTTTTCAATTGAAGTGAAAATATGGTTAAAAGTTAATGTTCTGTTGCAAGATGGGAATTTTTTTTAAACTCGTATAATTATTGGTTGTGTTTTGCAAGTAAGATATCACATCAATCAAACATTAACTTGAATGACAAGTAACAAGTTATCTTCTTGGGGGATTCATGACTGATTCATACAAACGCCTGGAGTTTTTGTGACATAAGACTGATTCTGGTCTTTTCCGCTGTCGCGTGACCGCATATTTCTGGAGGTCACCTCTTGTTTTTTAAAAAAACAAAGACAAATGGAAACGGAGGCTGTTTGTTTCTTAAAAAGCCAAACCCGGCTTGAGGAGGTTTAAAAAGCGAGAGCAGAGGCATGGACCAGCATCAGTACCTGTAGTCTGATCTGCAGAGAACACGCATCGTCAAAGCACAGCCGCGCTCACACAGAGGGACAGAGGAGACACCCACCCACCCAACACGACGAAGTAGGACTCATTGAGCCACGGCGATGCGTTTGGGGCTCTGAGCTACACTCGGTCCCCCCCGCCCCCCTCCTGCCACATCTACAGCGCCTCACTGAACGGAGCGTCAAGACGACCCACAGACGATGCATACTGATACAGAACCCACCCACCTCCAACCAACACCACTCACACCGGAGCCACTGACCACCGCCCATTCTCTCTGCTCCTTCTCTTCTTTTTCTGCTCATTCCTTGTTTAGTTTTTTTTTTTTTTTTTTTTTAATGCCTTCCATGTAATGCAGGTTTGGCAATTTGCGGCTAAGAGGAGCCACAGCCCTCCCCCACTCTGAACTGTGCTCTGTGGCGGACGCTAAAGCAGGATTATTCCTCTAGAGATGGAGCCCCGGCTCAGCCGTCAGTGAGCGCTGCTGCCTTTGGTAAAACCAGGAGATGATGATGATGAAGAGGAGCAGGAGGAAGAGGAGGGTTTGGATGAAATGAAGTGAATGGAGAGTGAGGGATCTGCTGCAGCTAATGCCCCCCCCCCCCCCTCTCCGTGTTGGTAAACATGCAGTAAGTAATGCGAGACCCCCACCACCACCACCCTTCCAAAGCGCAACAACACACGATTTACATCCTGGGGTTTTTCCAAAGGAGCCAAAAGTATTCATACTGACTCTGAGTTAGCACAGCTGGGTTCAGGTTTCCTCATTTACCCCTCTTCCCCCCGCCCCCCTGACATTTATGCCAGTTGTTGTCTCTTGTGTGAACATGTAACGGTGAATAACATGGCTTCCACTGTGACTCTCTGATTGTCGCACCTGTACAGATGGTGATGCAGATGGCAATGGGAGCGGTGCAGGTGTGTGTGAGCGTACAAACCTCTTTACTTTAACTGAGCCATTTGTGACCCAGAGTGACTGTGTGTTTGGTTTCCCCCCCTCTTCCCCCAGTTCACCTGTTGGGCTCCTGTTCAGACCTGGCACTAACATCCACCCTGGACCCCTATTGCTACCTGGATCAAAGCTAGCTTAATTTTATCTCTGCCTTTAACGTTCAAAAAATGTTCCATTGTCTCAAATCAAACATCTGAGGAACACATTTTGATTTAAATGTATTTAGAAATGTTTATTATGAACTGGTTGTACTTCAGTCTAAGGATAATTCTGCTACATACCTCCTCGGTTTTATCCAAACATCCATTGAAGTTTTTTTTTTTTTTTTTTTTTTTTTTACGCTTTACATCATAAAAACATAAACATCTGAATTTTGTCAAGTGCCACTGTTAAAATCATCAATACACATCAGAACTTCTGTTTTTTCCTAATACAGTTGCACTTGACAAAATTTCTCCAGGTTTCAGGCGTGTTGGACATTGTTCCATTTACTTTGGTTGAAAATCAGGGCTGGACAATATGGCCGAGAAACGTATCGCGATATGAGCATTTCATATCAGCCTATCTATAATGGATTTTTGTTTGGAAGAATTTCAGACATTTAAAACAAACGGGTTGTGTGACATTTCCTATTTTGTTCAGTTTTTACTCCATTTTGGGGATTTCTCTTATTTTAAGCAATTAAGTCACTCATCAGTGAGTGGTTGTTGCTAGGCAACCAAAGTGAGTTGGTTGATTCCATCAGTTTAGCTTAGCTAGCTGAGAGAGGCTAAAGCCTTTCATCTCCAAGCTTATAATCCCTTGGCGGAAACCCTATGGTGAAATAAAAAAAAAAAAAAAAAAAAGATTTAAATAGAAACCAAGCCTGGTGTAGGAGTCAGGTAAAGCCTGGCGGGCTGCCAGGCTGATGCCGTAGCCGAAACTCTGGGTCTGTTTGTTTTGTTTCTAATAAGGTTGCGTTAAGCGCAGCAGTTTGTTGAGGTTTCTCCAGGTTTCAGTCGTCCTCCCGGGTCATGCTGCTGCCAGGTCTGAATGCGGCCGCCGATCATCTGCATTCACCTCATCCTTCAGCGTTTCTGCTTACTCCACTCAGGTTGTCTTAATGGGCCCAGTCTGTTTGGTTCTGGACGGACAGAACCTGAAGTCAGACATACTGCTCTTCTTGCAGTTTGTTGCATTTCACGCCTCTCCCCTCAACCCTGATCACTGAGGCAGTCTGACTGTGGGGGGTCCTGGTTAGATGATGAGCCTTGAGCAGCATGTCTGTGAACCCGGAGCTCCGTTTAGCCTGGCGCTCCTTCGGCGGCGGGCGGCCTGACTGCTCATTGTTTGCTGGTCGTCCTGCCGTCACATTAACTGGAGTCATGTTTGTGTGTCTCTTCCTCCTCCTGACTTCCTGTCCTCAGAAGACGTGAATGCAAACCCCAACAAGCGCCAGAGGCAGCCGGCTCTGCTGGGGGACCATCCTCCAGAGTACGGTGAGTCTGCTGACCTCTGACCCCTGATCTAGCATCAGAGAGCCAATATCCACCAGTTATTGAAAAACATTATACATCAGGTGAAATCCATAAGGGCAGATCTATGTGGTCTAATTCTATGTTTTGTGCTCATTTATTTTACATTGTATTTAACTTCCTAATTGCACTTTCTGCAGTTTGCAGAAAAGTTAACCTGTTTTTATCAGTTATTTATTTTACATTGACTGTCCTAATCCTAACTTATCTGACTGAACAGATTAAAGTTGTTTCTGCCAAACTTGCGAAGCGTCGTTGTATTTCAGTAATCTGTGCTGCTGCAGCGTTATCAAATTCATTTCTATTCAGTAAATTTTTTTTAAATTGGTAAACATTTGAAGTCAGTTCTTCTGTGTTGGATCGACCGAAGCCTCAGGTTTGGTGCATTACGTTTTCCTGTCTCATCGTCCTGTAGGAGGCGGTTACCATGGCTACGAGGAGAGCTACGGGTCCCCTCCCTATGAGGGCCGTCGGATGGGCCCCCCGATGAGGGGCCGCGGCAGCCGGAGCTACGGGCCGGGTTACGGGCCTCCGCCGCCACCGCCCGGCGAATACGGCGCCCACGCCGACTCGCCGGTCGTTATGGCTTACGGGCTCGACACGGCCAAGATGAATGCAGACCGGGTCTTCAACATCTTCTGTCTCTATGGAAACGTGGAGCGGGTCAGTGAAAGAGCGCTGCAGTTTTCTGACCCGGTCCAGTCGCTGTCTGACCCGGTTCTGTTCTCCTGCCAGGTGAAGTTCATGAAGAGTAAACCCGGAGCCGCCATGGTGGAGATGGGCGACTGCTACGCTGTGGACCGGGCCATCACTCACCTCAACAACAACTTCCTGTTTGGCCAGAAGCTCAACGTGTGGTGAGTTCAGTCGGCCCTGTGACCCAGCCCCTCCTGCGCCGTGGGGGCGTGGCCTGACCATGTGGCTCCGCCCCCTGCAGCGTCTCCAAGCAGCAGGCCATCGTCCCTGGCCAGTGCTACGAGCTGGAGGACGGCACCAGCAGCTTCAAGGACTTCCACGGCTCCCGGAACAACCGCTTCTCCTCGCCGGAGCAGGCGGCCAAGAACCGCATCCAGCACCCGAGCAACGTGCTGCACTTCTTCAACGCGCAGCCCGACGTCACGCCCGAGATCTTTGCTCAGGTCTGCCGCCGCAGGCAGGACGCCATCTTAAAAAACACGAACCTTCATGTTTCACCCTGATGTTTTACAGATTTGTGAAGAACTCGGAGTTAAGAGTCCAGTCAACGTCAAAATGTTCACAGGAAAAAGTAAGAACTTTAAAACACCTTTTTCTTTCCTTTTTTAAAGTGTAGAAATTAAATTAAAAGATTAAAATCTAAATAATTTTCTTTCTGAACTAGAATTTCACCAATGCAGTTCTAATATTTTTATTGGTACCAGCATTGAAAAAATTTTAGATCTGATCAATATTCCCAATCCATGTTGGCAGATCTATTCAGTCTATTTCTATACTTTGGGCTCTGAGCGACGTCATGATTTATTTGTTTTAAATTAAGATTTCCTGATTGCACTTTCTGAACCATTTGAAAGGTTTGCTGCTATTTTTATCATTTTCTGTATTATTTTCTATTGGCTGTTCTACTTCTAACTGCACTGATTGAACAAATTACAGTTGTTTTTACATGTTTGATTAAGCTTTTGGTGTTTTTAAGTGTGCTGTTCTGGTGCAGACTTATCAGATTAACGTCTAATTGAGTACATCTAAATCTGTGTTTTAATAAAAAATATTTTAAGTCAATTTAGTCGATACTAAATCTCAGATATCGGTATCAGACTTGAAAAAAGTGAATCGGTGCATCGTGTAAAGATTCACTTATGGCAAGACATTTTCCCATCAGTTGGGATCAATTATTCACTGATGGAATAATTGAGGAAATTTCTGCCAAGAAACTCAGAATCTCATAAATGTTCTAGACAACTTAAAAACGTCTGAGTTTAAAACTTCAAAAATTTGCTAGCGGGGAAAAAAATAAAATTCTAGAAAATTTCTGAGATTTGATGTTTTTGACCAACTTAACCTTTTTTTCTATCTATAAATGTCCCAATACTCAGTTCTGTTTTTTGGTATCTGCCGGTGCTAACCCTCAGATATCGGTACCAGAACCGATTCATTCCTGTTCTGGATCTGACCCTGCTGTTTTCTGCCAACAGGTGGCGCTGCTCCCAGCGACCGCAGCGCCTCCGGCCTGCTGGAATGGGAGTCCATCAACGACGCCATGGAGGCGCTGGCGCTGATGAACCACTACCAGATGAAAAACCCAGGTGTGGGGGGGCAGGCGAGCAAAGGGTCATCAAAGGGTTTGTCTCGATCACTCATCTACTATCTCCTCTCTCACTGTTCACTGTTGGTCCCACTAGGCTGAAGGCTGGGCAGGAGGCCCCACTAATGCTTTTCAAAGATGAACGGCTGTGTAATTACTCGTCTTTTTGCAGCCAGTTAAATGTGTATAAAGTGTAAATGTTGAGCTGGGGGCGTGGCCAGCAGCAGCTCACTTGGATTTAAAGTGACAGCGCGATAAAACGGCTCAGTTTATGCAGAACTGATCAGACTGTAATCTGATCACGGGACGTAGTAGAATTTTTTTTTAAACTCGGAAATTTTTAGAATGATCTCATAAAATTTCTAGGGAAAAAAAACTTGGCAAAGTCTAATATTTGACTTCTGAAACTCAAAACATTTCCAAAGCCAAAAATTTTATATTTGAAACTCAGAAATATCAAACTTTTTTTTGTTGTTTTTGTTGCTACAAACAATTCTGTTTGTAGCTCAGAAATGTTAAAGAATTGTACGGCCATTGTAAATAGAAAACAACTGGTAAATTTTGAGATTAATCACAGAAATTGCTTTTTTTTTCTAGAACATTTTAGTTTTTCCAGCAAATTTTGCACTTGTTAAACTCAAAGACTTCCAAATGTTTTAACAATTTTTGAAATTACTCAACATTTCTGAGTTTCATGCTTTGAAAAATGTCCAGTTTTAGAAAAAAGTCAAAAAATTTGCTTGGAAAAAACCCCTCAAATGTTGAAATTATTTCCAGAGATTTTCCAGACAAAAAAATTTACAAATTTTAAATTTTCAGATTTTCAAACTCAGAAATTGTTGGAAAAAAAAAAAACTTGGAAGAAACGTTCAATAAAGATATATATTTTTTTCTTACAAAGAAATTTCTGAGATTAACCTAACTGAGTTTTTTTCTATTTAATTTGAGCATGGAAGTGTCTTGTTTTTCTGGAATATTTTAGATAAATGTATGTATAAATTTGTTTTGGGGTTTTTTTCTAACAAATTTAGTATTTTTCAAACTGAAATTTCCAACTTTTCTCTTGAAAATTTCTGAAATCTCAAAATGTTTTGTTTTTTAACAGAAATGTGCTCCTCTTGTGTATAATGTCCCTAACAGGCCGTTGTATGTCTGTGAAGCTGAAGCAGAACAAATTCCCGCCTCAGTTTTCTGTTTTTGAGAATTGGCTCTCAGCCGGTTTGGACCAACTCTGAGCTTCATCCACATCCTGCTGCCCGACCGGGCCCAGCTCCACTGCTGCGTCTTAATCTGTCCCTTCCTGTTGCAGGTGGACCGTACCCCTACACATTAAAGCTGTGCTTCTCCACCGTCTCTCACGCCAACTGAGAAAGAACCGGCCCTTCTGGGTCCAGAGGACGGAACCGGACCCGGCTGGCCTCCATCAACCAGGACAACTTTATCAGTCTGGAGTTTAAACTGACAGCCGAGCTTTTAAATCCAACATCTGCAGCACAGACGAGCTGCATAGTGTCGGTTTGTTTCCACACCATCTGGCTGTCACTTTGACTTTTTGTATTCCAAGATGGCCGCCTAGGCAGGAGCCACTTCGACGCCCCGGCGGTTTAATGGCTCGAGACGGCAGCGGCTTTCTGAACTTTTTATTATTCAATCGTGTTTTTTCTTGTTTTAATTGTTGATGGTTTAGTTCTGTGTGTTCAGACCTGATATGCAGCTGGAGAAAAAAATGTTTTTGTTCTAAGAAAATAAAGAAAAACGCTCAACAGGCCGGCGGCCATGTTTCTGCTGGTTCTCATGCCCTGGGTCCTAGTGCCCTCCCCCTGCTGTTTCAAACACTTTATTAAGATGTACAAAGGTCAACGCTGGCACACTGAAAACCTGCTTTACTGTCTCATATGAAGAACATGGAAACACTTTGAGGTGTTTAAAGCTGCAGTATTCAACTTTCATAAAATATATATTTTAGATGTTTGAAAGTATAACCATGTTATTAGTTGTGTAACCAGTTGGACTGAAAATCTGTGAAAGACAAATTGTCTGACTTCTTTTTCAGTGCTAGATGGAAACAACCAATCAGTCAGAAGGCCGGTCTGAGCGTTGTCAATCACCCTATGTGTAGCGCTGTTAAAAATAAATAAAATAAACTAGGAAGAACCTTAATCTCAACATTTGAGTTTTTCTCAGAAATATTGTCAAAAATAAAAACTTACGTTTGAGATTAATGTGTTTTTTTTTCTAAAATAATGGAAAAAAAATTACTTAGAAAAATAAACTAAAAATCTAATTTTCTACTTTTCATTGTCTAGGAAAGAACTTTGAAAGATTAGAAATCTCAAATAGTTTTTTTTCTGGCATTTTCTTTAACTTTTCAAACTTTTCTGTTGAAAACTTGAAAATTTCAATCTGAATGAGATTAGCCCCCCACTTCCCTGCCATGAATGCTAGGCTAGTTAGCATTGTCCCGAATAACCGTGGACAAACAGTTTCCCTGTATCTAGGAACGGAGTATCAGGAGTCTCACACTTCAGCTGCTCACATTAATTTAAATATCGTATTTTGCCGTCTATAGAGCGCATCTTAGTACAGGCCGCATCAACAGGCTGATATCGCTGCTTCTCGGTTTTTCGCAAGGCCGCAGTAATAAATCCGCTACATTAATTAAGCGCTCCGTCTCCAACGCTGAACGATGGATTGTTAACATTGAGCTTTACCTGCAGTTTCCCTCCTATACTACCAGATCGATAGACCTAAACTTAAAACCAGCATCAAATTAATTTCTTCGTGTTTCCATAATGAGGGGTATGAGTTTGAAGAAATTTCTGCTAAACGAAAATTGGCAATTTCTTTCATTTCCTAATTTTGACTCTCAATGATTCATTTCCTTCTAAAGAGCCTGTTGTTGGTTTAAGAAAAGTCCACAGAAAAACTGCACCCGCTATAAGCCACTGGGTCCACCGTGGTTCAAAGGGTAAAGTAGCGGCTTGTTGTCAGGAAAATAAAAGGTTTCAGGAAGGTTAATCATTTGACATTAATACCAGGGGAGAGCGCGAACGCAGTCCCCCACTACCATAAATTGTGCAGCTGAGATTCTCCCATGTGGAGAATTCACAGAGGTCAGATCGCCGCAGTGCAATGGCTGATCCTCACCCTGGGCGATCCACCTACAGGATCATGGAGTCGCCCCTGCCAGGTAAGTATGCCGTTCATTCCTCTGGCTGACGATTAGCAACTTCACACATCTGGTTCTGACTCACGGTGGGAAATTAAATATTCGCTGAGTCACTTTAGGATTTAACTAAACACAATCAGGAACTCAGAGAAATAAAACATTTATACAAAAACTCAAAATAGGAAACTTAGAAAAACTCAGACATTTTGAAATTAATCCCAGAAGTTTTCTAGTGTTTGAGTTCATCCATTTTTCTCTCTGTGCTCCACCAGGTCCGTTTACCAGTTTCAGGACCCGACCAGAACCCCTCGGTGTAAATTACCTTGAGAAATAATGAGATTTGGTTATATTTAAAAACAGGCTTTAATGCCGAAAGATTGTCAAACGTTACAAGCCAAACATGCTAGAAATGGATCAGATACAGAGTTACATTCACCGTCCAGCGCCGGGCCACTGAGCACCTTATGGACGGAACCAGGTGAGCCAAAGATTGTAGAGTTTAGCTTTTATTCTTGTCTGCAATCTGTTCCCTCCCTAAAGTCCAGTCTAATCAGGTTCAGTCTGTTTACATTTGACTGCCGGCAGTCACACATGAACATGGTTAAGTAAGCTGCAGCGTGTGCGTGTAAGCAGATAAAAGAGGCTAGAAGAGACGGAGGAAAAGAGAGAATCGATAAGACTAGTAAAAAAACTTCAGAGATTATTAGTTTGTGTTCTTAAGAAATGAAAGTCAGCTTTTCAAAATAAGACATTGTCTAGAAAAACAAACAGGAAAAAACTGAAAGTTTAAGATTATTCTATAGATTGAGAAAATATTCCAGTGGAAATTTTGTTTTTTATAGCAAATTTTCAACTTTCATCTTCAGGATTTGTCTAGAAAAAACCTCAGAAATATTAGAGATTAATCTCAGAAATATGACGGGTATTTCAAGGAAATTTTATACGTTCCAAACTCTAATTTCAGGAATTTTCTAGAGAAAACTTGGAAATTTCCATCTCAATATTTGAGATTAATTTCCCCCTTTGCTCTTTGCTACGTTGCAGCTAGCACAGCCTGAGATGAATGCTAAGCTAGTTAGCATAGCCACAAATGGCTGTGGATAAACGGTTTCACTGTAACTGTAAGATGTTTTTCTGTTAGCAAATTTAGCAGGACAAACATGAGTGATTGACAGCGTTAAGCCCCGCCTTCTGGCTCTGATTGGTTGTTTGTACTGGAAGCACTGGGAGTAGGTGGAGCAGCTGGATTATTTCAGATTATGTCTCATATTTACAGTGGCGTATTACAGCAAATAAAGGTTGAAATAATCAAAATAGGAGTAGTTAATTTCCACTCATTTCAAGATTGATCTCAAATCTTTGAGACAAACTGAAATTTTTGACTTTTAAAACAAAGAAATTTCTCATTTGACATTAATACCAGGGGAGAGCGCGAACGCAGTCCCCCACTACCATAAATTTTGCAGCTGAGATTCTCCCATGTGGAGAATTCACAGAGATCAGATCGCCGCAGTGCAATGGCTGATCCTCACCCTGGGCGATCCACCTACAGGATCATGGAGTCGCCCCTGCCAGGTAAGTATGCCGTTCATTCCTCTGGCTGACGATTAGCAACTTCACACATCTGGTTCTGACTCACGGTGGGAAATTAAATATTCCAGAGATTGAGAAAGACAGTGGAGAATTGTTTCTTGTAGCAAATTTTCAACTTTCATACTCAGGATTTTAGTTCACATTCAGAAACTGAGAAATAATAAATTTATGTAAGTAAAAAAGAAATAGTCTAATAATAATAAGTATTATTATTATTATTATTATTACTCCGTCATTATTATTATTTATCTAGCATTTATCTAGTCTCTCATGCAAATATCCTTAGAACACGTGAATTAAGCCTATTTTAACTAATAATTCTTAGTATTGATTTTAAAACAGTTCCACTGGCAGATTATTTTACTTATTTGTAACAATGTCATGTTTTAAGGAAATTAAGGAATTATTTACTTAAAACACGCTCCTATCTCTCTGAAAAAGTTACTTGTAAGTTAGTTTTGTCCAATTTCAAATGTTGTTTGTAATAAAAACCAAACCATCTCGTTTTTGTTTGTTGTTGTTTCGCAGTTTGTCCTGCAGGGGGCTCCGTAGTTCTTCCCACTTTGGTTAAAATGTTCTAAAACGTGTTCACGGGGTTTGTGTTTTGCATACGTGTGCACTTCCTGTTTGGCACGTTTTTCCAGGTGCGTCGGACTGCGATCCTCCAGGTGAGTGGTTCCGGTTCTGGTCCCGGGTCTGTGTAATCTGCGGCTCAACCTGTCTGGAGGGTGTGGACCGGGCCGGAGCTGACTGCAGGTATGAGGAGGAACAGCTCGCAGTCTTAGGCGGAACTCCGCTTCTTCTCTCCGATTTCCAAGAAAACGCGAGAACCGGGTGAGCGAGGAAGGAAACGCAACCGGGACGGTCCAGAATTGGATCATCAGATGGGCCTGCGGTTCTAATGTTGCTCTTCAGGTTGTGGGAGGTCCACGACGTCGCGCTGTTCCTCAGTATCACGCTCTACCTGTGCCACTCAGGTGAGTTTCTCCAACTAAAAGCGGCATTTTGTGCAGCTGCGCGCGTTAATCTGCTGCTTAGGTTAGAAAAATCAACATTTCTGTCGAACAGAACCTCGGAAGTTTGATGTTTAATCACCTGCCTTCCTTCTCTCGGGCCTGAAATGTTTGAATAAACACATTCCAGCAGAACCAGAACTGAAACTATGGAACCAGTCGGACCTGCCGCATCAGGGCCACTGCTGACAGAAAACAGGAGACGATTTCTGCTAGAAACATCACATGTTCAGATTAATCTCAGAATATTTTAGGAAAATCTTAGACATTTCTAACCTTGAAAAGTCAAATATTTTCTACTTTTGAACCTCATAATATTTAAAGGTTTTTTTTTAGAAAATTTCTAAGTGGAAGCTCAAAATTTCTGAGTTTTTTTCTCTTACGAACCTTCGACTTCTCAAATTAATAAAATGTCAAGTTTTTTCCCGTGATTAATCTCTAAGTTTTTTCTCAGAAATTTGTGAGCTTTTGGCGCTCACAAATTTCCAAGCTGCTCTCCGGAAAGCTTGTCTGTCTGTCTGAAGCTTCGCTCTCTGTCTGAAACTTCGTTCTTTGAAGCTTCGCTCTCTGAAGCTTCGCTCTCTGAAGCTTCACTCCCTGTCTGAAGCTTCGCTCTCTGTCTGAAACTTCGTTCTTTGAAGCTTCGCTCTCTGAAGCTTCGCTCTTTGAAGCTTCGCTCTCCGTCTGAAGCTTCACTCTCTGAAGCTTCACTCTCCGTCTGAAGCTTCACTCTCTGAAGCTTCGCTCTCCGTCTGAAGCTTCGCTCTCTGAAGCTTCGCTCTCCGTCTGAAGCTTCGCTCTCCGTATGAAGCTTCACTCTTCGTATGAAGCTTCGCTCTCTGAAGCTTCACTCCCTGTATGAAGCTTCACTCTCTGAAGCTTCGCTCTCCGTCTGAAGCTTCACTCTCTGAAGCTTCGCTCTCCGTCTGAAGCTTCGCTCTCCGTCTGAAGCTTCGCTCTCCGTCTGAAGCTTCGCTCTCCGTCTGAAGCTTCGCTCTCTGAAGCTTCACTCTCTGAAGCTTCACTCCCCGTCTGAAGCTTCACTCTCTGAAGCTTCACTCCCCGTCTGAAGCTTCGCTCTCTGAAGCTTCACTCTCTGAAGCTTCACTCCCTGTCTGAAGCTTCACTCTCTGAAGCTTCACTCTCCGTCTGAAGCTTCGCTCTCTGAAGCTTCACTCTCCGTCTGAAGCTTCACTCTCTGAAGCTTCGCTCTCTGAAGCTTCACTCCCCGTCTGAAGCTTCACTCTCTGAAGCTTCGCTCTCCGTCTGAAGCTTCGCTCTCTGAAGCTTCGCTCTCCGTCTGAAGCTTCGCTCTCCGTATGAAGCTTCGCTCTCCGTATGAAGCTTCGCTCTCTGAAGCTTCACTCCCCGTATGAAGCTTCGCTCTCTGAAGCTTCCCTCTCCGTCTGAAGCTTCACTCTCTGAAGCTTCGCTCTCCGTCTGAAGCTTCACTCTCTGAAGCTTCGCTCTCCGTCTGAAGCTTCGCTCTCTGAAGCTTCGCTCTCCGTATGAAGCTTCGCTCTCCGTCTGAAGCTTCGCTCTCCGTATGAAGCTTCGCTCTCCGTCTGAAGCTTCGCTCTCCGTCTGAAGCTTCGCTCTCCGTATGAAGCTTCGCTCTCCGTCTGAAGCTTCGCTCTCCGTATGAAGCTTCGCTCTCCGTCTGAAGCTTCGCTCTCCGTCTGAAGCTTCGCTCTCCGTATGAAGCTTCGCTCTCCGTATGAAGCTTCGCTCTCCGTATGAAGCTTCGCTCTCCGTCTGAAGCTTCGCTCTCCGTCTGAAGCTTCGCTCTCCGTATGAAGCTTCGCTCTCCGTATGAAGCTTCGCTCTCCGTATGAAGCTTCACTCTGCCTGCTGGTTTGTTGGAAGAATTTCAACCTCCAGTTAAAAAACTTTTAAATGTTCAGTTTCACGATCTGCTGCAGCTCATAAGTTTACATCCACCTCAGGTTTGTTTGTGCAGCAGATTTCTGCAGGAGGCCGTTCAGCCCAGACTGAAACTTTCTGATGCTCCAGGGAATATTAAAGTTGTTATTGAGGCAGCTCTAGAGAAAAGGGCTTAATTTAGGGGAACTCGGTGTTTCAGGTCTTGTTCCTGATTAGAATAAAAACTGAATTCTGTTTCTCCAAGTTTGGTTCTGCAGAATAAGACGGGTCCACAGCTCTCCATCCACTTTTATTATATTAGATCATATTTTCTCCTTTGATAATAAACACCTTCATTTATAAACTGCATTTTGTATTTCCGTGTTTTCTGCGACTAATATTTCTGAAACGCTGCTCTTCCTCCTCCTGATGGTGGTGAATAGAAACGTTCTCTCCTTTCCTGATAAACTTAAACGCATTTAAAATTTAATTTGTTTTATCGCCATGACAATGAAAAACATCAAATCTTACCAAGAGGTTTTAGTTTCCAGTGAAAATATCATATATTATTTCAGGTTTACTAACTTAGAAGTAACTTTTCAGCAAAATATAGGAGTTTGTTTTCACTAAATAATTCCTTAATTTTGATGAAAAATTCTAATTCCACTGACAGATTATTTCACGTATAACATGGAAAAAATATGTTGTTACAGTGGAATAATCTGCCAGTGGAACGAAACTTTTTCATTCTTTTTTTGGGCAAATTGTTGACTTTTCAAACTTTTTTTTTTTATTTAGAAAATGTCTTAAATTAAACTCAAACATTTCTCTTTTTTTCTAGCCAGTTTCTGAGATTAATTTGAAAATTTCAGATTTATCTTTCTTTTGACAAATTAATGATATTTCCAAATCAGAAGTGCAGTAATTTGTACTGGAAAGTTTATTAAATTAATCTCAACATTTCTGGGGGGTTTCCAAGCAAATTCTGGTGTTATTTTTGAAATTTTCTGATTAGTATTTTTTTGGGAAATTTTAGACTTTTGAAATTCAGAAATGACCTTGTTTTTTTCTGAAACATTTTTGATATTAATCTAAAAGTTTTTCTCTTGCAAATTTGTAACTTTTTGAGCTAAAAAAATGTCCACTATTTTTTAAGAATTATTATTTCTAACATATTTTCTATTTTTGGAGCTCAGAGATTTCCAAGTTTTTTTCTCACTAATTTTGACCTTTGGAACTCATAAATTTCTAGAACATTTCTAAGATTAATCTCAAAATGTTTGCGGTTTTTATTTTGGGTACATTTTTGACTTTTCGAGCATTTATTGTATAAAATCTGAATCGTTTCCTCTCGTCCTCCTGCAGCCGGATCGATCTCCGTCAGCTCCTCCCAGAGGAACCTGATCCGGTCGGTGCAGGACGATGTCTTCTTCTCGGTGGACGTGGCGTCCTCCGGCGTCCCCACCATCCGATGGAGCTTCATGTCCGGGGCGGTGAGCCGCTGCATCGGCGCCTGGCGGCCCGGCGGCTTCACCAACATCACCCAGGACTACAGCGACCGGGTGAACGCCTGCGACAACGGCTCCATGCTGCTGTCCGACCTGAAGCTGCAGGACTCCGGATACTACGTGGTGACGGCCGAGGACCCGGCCGGGAACAGCCGCGACCTCGGCTTCGTCCTCAAAGTGAACGGTGGGTCCTCCATGTCGTCCTTTCGCCAAACCTTTTTCTAAAATATGAGCTGCGAGACAACAGACTGAGGCAGATCAACAGTTTGTAAATATCTGAGTGCAGGAAGAGTCAAAGTTTGACTTTGAAATGTTTTGATAAACTCCATTGGCCAGGTGTTAATTATGTATTACATAATTATATATATACTATATTAAAAGCAGTAAAAGGAAGGAAGGAAAGGTCAAAGGCCGAAAACTAGAGATAAAAGAAGATAAAAGCATCTCAGACAGCAAATCTTTGATCTGTAAAGTTGGGGTCAAAGGTTAAATCGGTCTGTCCTGCAGAGGTTCTGTACGAGGATCTGCAGTACCTGTCGGTCACGGCGCTGGCGCTGATGGTGGTGGCTGCTCTGCTCATGCTGGCCATGTGGCTGCTGCACCGGGGCTGCAGGAAGCTGAGGGCGTGGCGACGCCGGCGGCAGATGCCAGGTGAGGCCTTCAAACGCTCACCGGAGAACCAAAGCTAACGCTAAGCTAATGCTATTGGCTTGAGGACGGCGTCCCTCAGGGCGGACGTCTGGGCCTCCTCCACGTTTTAAAGCATCTTTATAGAAAAACTGCAGTCGGAAAGTTTAATTTAAACTTTTTCTTTTCTTTTAAGCTGAAATTATTCACACCGCTTAAATTTTTGATTCATTTTCACTTTGGAACCAAAAAAACTTCCTGGATTTTTTCGTCTAACACAAAGTGGCCCGCGATACTTGGATTAGGATCTATTTTTGAGAAAATCAAGATTTATAGATAAGTATCCACACATACGTTCCCCTTTTAGTCTGATACCCTGAAATAAAAAGACACCAGCTTTCAATTTAATCTCCGTCTGAATGCTGCTGTTCTGGATAGAAAGTGAAAAGGAGGAAATTTCTGCCAAAAAACTCAGAATTGTTCAGAATAATGCCAGAAATGTTCTGGAAAAAAACATGAGAATTTGCAGAGTTTCAATAGTAAAGAAAAATCTGCTTTTTAAAATGATTAAAACTAAAAAAAAACTGGTTTCAAAAGATAAAAATCAGAATTCTGAGAAAAAAAATAAAATTCTGAGAGTCAGAATTCTGAAAATTAGAAATCTGAGAAAAAGTCATAATTTTGAGGGAAAATGTCAGAATGATTCTTTTGTTTCTCTAATCCTATTCAGTAACATTTGACTTTCCTTCTTACCAAATATTTTTACCTTTGAGTAAGAACATATTGTAGTGCTGCTCTTGCCTTTTTGTTCCCACTGAGTCCAACTAACATTTTAATGTTGCATCCATTAATGATTTGAGTTTGTGACCCATAAATATTCATACAGCTGCGGTGATTCTCATGTTTGTCCCGTTGCAGTAAATGATGCGACGGAGCTGCAGCCTCTGTGATGAAGACATGAACTCCTGCAGAGTCCAGACTCCGTCCTGCCTATGAAGCCCGGATCCAGATTTTAAAATGCCTGCATCATTTTTACATTTTGAACAGACCATGTAAATACACCCGACTCCCCTTATTTATTGTCGAATTAAACCAACCGTGCGATTTCATCTGAGCCTGTGTGGCTTTATTCACCGTTGTGGCCTGAAACGGCTCAGAGTTTGAATCCGAAAAGCAGAAACATGAGAAAGAAACTTTTTCTGTTTCGTAAAAAAATAACAGGAAGTCTGAAACAAGACCATCACATTGCAGAAAAGCATTTTAGTCTAGATCCTGCCGCAGATATCACAGTACACTTGAAATAAAACAAAACCTCCATATTGAATTTTATTTTTACATGATTGTAGATACGCATGTCTGTTTGTTTAGTTCCTTTTTTTTAGTTGCACTTAAAACACAAAATCTTACCAAGTAACTGTAATTTTTCTACTGTAAATATCTTAATCCACATTATGTCACTAAAACATGGGAAAATGTCTTATCTGCCAGTGGAACCACAACTTTTATCTATATTCAAGAATCAGTTACTTAAATTACTTATAATTCAGTTTTGTCTCATTTAAACTACTGATATTTTTACTAGAACAAAATTAATCGGTAAGATTTTGTGTTTTTGCCGTGTGGACCTTGAGTTTGAAATAAAGTTTCAATCTAAAAATTCACAAGGAACCTTTGGGCTTTTTTAGGTAAACAATTCCTTAATATTAAATTTTAGTTCCACTGGCAGATTATTTAACTAATAACCTGAGAAAAATGTCAAGTTATGAGTGAAGAAATCTGCCAGTGGAAATAATACTTTTTAAAATCAGTATTAAGGAGTTATTGACCTAAATAATCCTAAAATTATTTAGGTACACCAAGCTGAAAAGTTACTTGTAAGTTAGTTTTATGTATCTACAATCATCTGAAAATAAAATTACATAAAAGATATTTCAAGCATAGAAACTATAGAAAAATACTTTGTTTTCTTGCGGTTTGTGTTTGAACATCAGATCTTCCTGCAGGTTTGTCGTTTTAAAAATCAGCAGTAAACAAATGTCTTCGCTTTTCATTCAAGTCCGACATAAATCTGATTCAGCTGAGCGAGAGCTGCAGTCTGGCTCCACGGCTGAAGGTTGAGTGGAAGGAAAACCGTCAGCTTGGCCTAAGGACACGGAGTGAGCGCCGCCATGAGGAGCTCCATCTTGTAGACGAAGTTGCGTCCCTCCATCTTGCTCCAGTTGACCTCCCTGTGCGGCCCGCGCAGCTGGCTCCACTTGGCGTCCTGGACCGCGTCGCTCTTTGGCAGCTCTTTGATCTGGCTGCGCGGGAACTGGACCAGAACCTTACAGCCGCTCTCTGGGCCGTTGCGCACTGGAAGGCAAGCAGAGGGCCGGGTCAGGAGCCGGGTCAGGATTCTCTGGCATTTCTCCTCAAAATGAACAGACTTTAATTTTTTTTTTCCAGAACAGAAAGTTGTGCTAATCTAAAGAAGCAGGTCTGCTGCTTTACTTTAATTATTTAAATACTTTTAAGGTTTTTGGATATTTAATTTCTGGAAAAATATGGATTTTTTTTCTACTGTGCTCTTTTTGGGTTTCCGCAGTGGAGATGGACGCTACGGCTGAAGCATTTCATAAAGGTCTGTATTGATAATTATTGATAAGTTCTTTGTTTTAAATATCTGAAGTGGTGGTGAGACCTTTCCTCTTTTATCCAGTTTTCACTCCATTCTGTTTTTTTTTATTTTTTAGAAGTTATCAGGCAAAGCGGGGAAGCATAAAACTGTTAACCAGCAGGTTGTTGCTAGGTAACCGAAGGAGGGTTACCTAGCAACCTCCTTGCTAGGTAACCCTGTTAACCAGCAGGTTGTTGCTAGGTAACCATAGAACAAGTGTGTTGAAGCCAGCAACTTTGCTTAGCTAGCAGTGAGAGGTTGAACATCTAATGTCTTTCTTCTGCCTACATTTCCCAGAATGCAACTTTTAGAAGAAAGAATCACAGACTGATAATAACTCATATCGAGGCTATTTTCTAATTTTTCCTGTTAATTTTAAGATGTTTTGTGTCCTCCAATGATGTGGTTTTGGCTGTTGCAATGGAACCGGCCCAGCGTCGGTCAAGGCGGCGCTGCGGCCTCACCTGAGATGGCGTACTCTCCGTTGAGGGAAGCGACGGTGATGGCGGAGGCGTTCCCGATGCTCTCCACGGGGCCCAGCCCCACGTGGTTGCTGAAGCTCAGGACGTGCCAGCCCATCACCTTGGCCAGCTGCTGCACGGCGTGCACCTGGTGCTGCGACATCTGAAACGAGGCGCGCCGTCACACACCGCCCGCTCCCGGAAACGGCTGCGGGAGCGACGGGCCGTACCTGAGAGAGGAGGAAGTCCTGCAGCTCCTGCTCCTGGTGCGACAGCGTGACGACCCGGCCGTCCCGGTGCACCACGCGGATCTGCTCCACGCCGATGTTCAGCTGCAGCTGGATGGACCTGCACGCAGAGCAGCGACGGTTACTATGGCAACGCAGCGCAGGACGGCCCCCACGATGCCGCAAACGCAGACGGAATCCCAGAGTTTAAGATAAAACGCAGAATTTAACTGAATTAGCCGATCAGCACAGTTAACGATCGGAATAAAAGAAATAAACTTCAGCCAAAAACTCTACCATTTTCTTTGGAAAAATTGAAAAATTTGCTAAAATAAACCTAAATTTTTAGGAAGGCAGAAATTTTATGTAAAAAAAACATTTTGATTTGTGCAACTCAGAAATGTTCATGTCTCTTTTTCAACATTTCTGATTCTTTTCTGGCACTTCTGCAACTCAGAAATTTCCTAGTTTTTTTTCTCCACAACCCGACATCAACCTCAAAGTTTCTAATTTTTTTCTAGTAAATTTTCAACTTTTGAAACTCATAAATTTTCAAGTGTTGTTCTAAGACGTTTATGACTTTAAACTGAGGACTTTGCACTTTCTTCTAGAAAATTGCATCCAAAAATTTCTCACTTTTTTCCCCAGCAACTTTTCAAACTCAGTTTTATTCTAGAAAATTTCTGAGTTTTTTCTCTAGCAAATCGATGTGATGGTGTTGGAATCTCGTTCTGTTGAATTTGTTCGATTAGTGACAGAATGACAGGAAATGTGAACGCCAGAAACTGATTTGTTCAGTTTCTTTGATTCCACCATAACTGAAAACTTGTTGGGTTAATAAATATTTATGGTCAAAATAAAAAAATAAAAATAAAATTAGGGAAGAATAAAGTTGCCTTCACAGAGGCATCAGACTCACTTGCAGATTTGCTCGTAGCCGTGCGAGGTGATGAGCACCTTGACGCTGGACTCATAAACGTCGTTGATGTTGGACCAGTGGGCCTGGATCTGAGGGTCCTCGATGCGGCTGGCCAGGCTGTCGATGGTCCGAGCCGTCCTGCAGAACCGACCCGCAGCGTTAGAGCTGACGTCAGAGACCGTCTGATTCCTCTGAACGGATCTTTACCATGAGCAGGACCGGAGCCGCAGCCGGTCAGAGAGAAGGGACTTTTTACAACTTTGCTTGCTTGCAATGCTCTGCGCACTGCCGCAGCTCTGATCATTTCATTTAATTTAATTTAAAAATATATTTACTGGTGAATAAATAAACCAGAAGAAAGGCTTTGCATTGTTTTGTCTCCTGTCATGGTGGCTCTGCAGTGAGGATGACGACGGTTCACTGAACAGCAAAAGATGCTTAAAAGAAGATTTTATTTGACACAATCTGAAGCAGGCGAAGCTAAAACTGCCAAATGAGGAACTTTGGGTAAAATAGATTTACAGACAAAGATGTTTCTTTTATTATTTTAAATGCAAAATGTTTATGTTTTTATACAAGTGCTCCGGTTGTGTTGTTCTTTCAGGAAATGGCCTCTTTAGTGATTAATCAATTCATAAATTTGTTGGCAATTATTTTAAAAATTGATTCAACTGATTAATTGTTTCAGTTCTACTTGAATTCAAAATCAAAAACAAACAGAAGCTGTAAAACAAGATGGCCAACCTGACATCAGAGTGATGTCAGGTTGGCCACTCTCCTTGAGTTTCTGCAGGTGAAAAAAAAAAAAAATTTCTGATTTTCCAAAAGTTAAATCTTCAAAAAATAAAAAGTGATTAACTGCTAAAACCAGTTTATTGTTGAGGCCTAGTTAAAGCACGACGGCGCTACCTGCTGCGCAGGAAGATGTGTTTGGCCTGTTTGATGATCTTCTCCAGCACCCCCTCGCCCTGCTGCAGGCTGGAGATCTCGGCCTTGTCGTACGCCATCGGCCCCGCCAGCCGCAGACGCTTGTGGCCGAACGGTGCGCTGGCCGGATGCGGCATCACCACCGAGCTCAGCTGCTGCTTATGGAACTGAAACGGGGCAGAACGTCAGCGGGTCACTTCCTCCGAGTCCGACTCGCACATCCTGCAGGGCTGAACTGCGTCACCTCTCTCATCATCTGGTGCAGATTGTGCTCCAAGACGTAAAGATGGTCGTCCGGTTTGGGTTTCTCCGGAGACGCTCGGCTGCTCTTCCTCTCTCCAGCGGAGTGGCACAGAGAGATGGAAAGCTGCAAACCTTCAGACAGCGGCGAGAAACGGAGAAGAAACTTTAACTCCTTAAATAACACTCAGGAACGGAACCAGAAAACACAGCGACGCTTTATTTGAAGATGTTTCTATCAGACTGACATGAACAGGAAGTCTTCATAAATGTTTGAATGTTTGCAGTCAGTCAGTAAATAACTTTTAATGGACCCTAGGAAATGAAAAATGTATTTAAAATTTTAAAAATACATACAAAATATTTTTGAAATATATTTAAAAATGTTGCTTTTTTTAATAAACAAATTTTTTTGATTTAAAATAAATAGATAGTACATTTTAAATAAATAAAATAATATTTTATCTATCCAGTGACCATCAATCGGTTATTTATTGTTCGAACATTAGCTGTTAATTTTATTCCAGATATACCTGCTTTGATCAAGACTAATATCCCAAATCCTTGAGAATTTGGCTTGAGAATCCTTCAGTCAACGTCTCACTTTTGCCAGTTTGTAAAAATAAAGGATATCTCTTAGACCGGTAGAGACGCCCGGCCGGGTTCTGACCTGGGAAAGGCTGCGAGATGATCTGGTTCTTCACCACGATGTGCGGGATCTGCGCTTTAATCTGGACCGCTTCTCGGGAAAGCTGCGCAAAGATTTCCTTGCAGAGCAGGACGTTCTGCGCCGCCTCCAGCTTCAAGTGCCACGGCTGCGTTCCTGGGGGAAGGATAAGACGGACGGACATCAGCGGACAACCCGTCTGGTCTGGAGTCCAGACGGGTCAGAACCGGACCTGCTTTGCTTTTCTGAGGTCTCCTGAAGAGGTTGACGGTTCCGAGGTCACCGATGTCTGGAGCCTGTTTCTGGATGGAGACCTGAGGACAAACACAGCCGCCATTTTTATTTCCACCGCAGCAACTGGAACAACTTGAACACCAACAGGAGGAGCAGCTTAGATGCAACCAATGATTATTTTAGCAATCGATTAATCGGATAAAAAGTTTGGCAGATTTTTGTTCAAATCTTTTTATAGAATATTGAAAATACATTAAAAGATGCAAATAAACACATAACTTAATTCCTTTTTAAATAAAAGAAATTAACATTTTATTGCCTAAAATGCAACAGCCTTCCTTCACTGAGCGCTGATCATCTGCAGCTAAAAATACTTCTAACGCCAACGATACGGCTAAAAACGGATCACAATGTTTGTGTTTTATGAGTCGATGTTGATAATTGTTGATTTGGTTTTTTTTTTGTTTTAATATTTGAAATCCTGTCGAACTGGAGATTTCTCCTTCGTTGTTAATTTTTAAGCAGTTAACTTCAAACTGCTGCTGGAAGTTACTCAGCATGTTGTTGCTAGGTAACAGAAGGTGTGGGGCAGGAGGGACCTGAAACGCCCCAGCTGGTTGTTGCTAGGCAACCATAGAGCCAGTGAGTTAGTTGATTCTAGTCTAGCTAGCAGTGAGAGGCTGAGCAGATAAAGACTTTCCTTTTCCTACATCTCCCAGAATACTGTGCAGTTCTGGATCGAAGTTCAGTGAATATCAGAATATTGATACTGATCACATCTCGCTATATACCTTGTTATTGATTTATTTACTACATCAACATGTGAAAAGCTCTGCTGATTATTTATTTAATTAACACATAAATAATTAGTATTTAATTATTTAATTTTTTTTTTTTTTACAAGCAAGTGAAACTAAAATTACATTTGAAGACTTCTGGTAGAACAGATTCATAGAGTTTTGTTTTTTTTATCTTAAATGCAAAATGTTTATATATTTTGAACAGTTTTGGCTCTGAATTTGTTGTTTATTTTTCAAATTCCAAAGTGCTTTATTAATACCAAATGGAAATTATTATTTAATTAATTTTAAATTAATTCATTCTTTTTAGTTAATTTTAAAATCAATGTAATATTTTTAGTTAAATTTTTCAGCAAATCACTTTTTTTTTTAGCCTATACACTAGAGATGACGATTAACTGATTACTAAATTAGTTGGTGATTATGTCATGGATCGATTAATCATGATTAATCGATCATTAAACTCTACATTAAACTCAGCCCAGCAGAGTTTAATGTAGAAACATGTTTCTGCGCGGCCGGGACTCAGACCTTGATGTAAGCCGATCCCTCCAGGTCGCTCGGGATCTGGACGTCCAGCGGACAGTAGTCCTCTGGGATCTTTTTGTCCAGATCAATGTCTGTGTTTTTGATCACCTCAAACGTGCCGGGGTGAGGAAAAAGGGAACCTAAACGAGTCAGTCAAAGGTTAAAAAGCTAAAATAATCAGTTACTTGTTGGGATTAATCAGTTATTTACTGATCGGCGAGGTTTTTTTCTCACCTGCGCTCCGGTAGCTGAGGTCTCCCAGGATCTTGTCTCCGACTTTTCGGAGTTTCCACTGCGATCGGAGTCGCAGAAGCTCGGCGTTGAAGTCGCGCTGCCGCCGGTTCTCCTGGTTCTCGGCCACGGACTTGCTGAGCTTCTCGGCTCCTTTCAGGAGGAGCTGCGCCGCCGTGGCCAGAGATTTCTTTTTGCTGATCAGCTGGAAAACCTGCGGCGTCTGCAGAACCAACGAGGAAACAAAACAGCGCCGAGGCGTCAGAAGGAAGAAAATTCGTGTGCATTTATTATTTCATCTGCTCTGTTTTCATGTAGTTTTAGTTTTAAAATGTTAGTAAGAAGTGAACATGAGCTCCAAACGGATCCAAACCGGCTTCCCTTTTGCTCTGACCCAATACAACCAATACTGCTTAACTGGGAAAACAGGAGAAAAAAAAAAATTGCTTCACAATGGAGATCTTCTCAGCAACAGATAAAAATCTATTTGAATATTTCAATAAAATATAAACCATAATTCTAGATGCCATTTAATTGACGGTGAATTAAATCCACTGCAGAAACAGAGACTAGGGGAGGAGGTGAAATGGGAAAACGTACTAAGATCACAAAACGTGTCATTTAGTTATCCTTTTTTTAATTCTTCTTAATTATGGCTTTAATTATTTATTTACTTACTTTCCCTCTTTTTCCACCCAAACCATCTGTGATCCTCAGTTAACCAAGGAATATTGGAGAAAAGGAAAATAATGATGCAAATCAGAAAATAACTGCCTATATTAAAGAAAAAAGAACAGCATATCCTAACCAAAGTATGTTAAACAATTTAATTGTTCTTCTTGTTACATAATTTGGTAATGTTCTGTGTTTGCCCTGCATGTATCCATTTTAATATAAATCCTGTTTTGCTTTTGTTAGTTTTTTTATTTGTTGCCGTTATTCGTTCTCTTCTCTGGTTATTTATTTGATTGACTCTACACTTCTAGTCTGTAATATTTGTTTCATAAACACCAACTGGTGAATAAAACTAAAAACGAAAAGCTAGTGATTACTCTGCACGTCTGCTCCGGTCAGGAAGGCTGACGGGTCGAAGCCACGGATGTTTGATGAGGATTTTTATCAGCTTACTTTTCCAGCATTCGGATCCTGAGACACCGGATCCAGAGCCATGTACTTCTTCTCCTTCACCACGCTGAGCACGTCGTGGAGCACACACATCTCCGTCAGGGCGCTGCGCAGATTGTTGCGGACAGAATCCCAGGGCCAAAGAGACGGCTGGAACTTCACCGTGCCTGAAAGAAGCAACCATGAAGTCTGCAGCCTCAGATCTGACGTGGCTTCAGGCTGGCAGACGTTCCTCCTACCTTCCTCTTCCTCCGTCTCCTGCTTGCCCCACTCCCTGTCCCTGGGCTCTCCGTCAGCCCCGTCCTCCTCGGAGTCGGAGCCCTGGCTGAAGTCGATCCTCTGTGCCAGCTTGGTCAGGTTCTGGGACATGGACAGAGGAGGGACGTACGTCTCCGTGCCGTGGAAGTCCACTTCCTGCACCTGCTTCTCACAGGAAGACTCGATGCTGATCCTGACAGCCGGACCGCCCGACATGATGAGACCAGAGCTGCAGAGAGGAAGAGGAGGAGCCAACACCATCAGCTCACTTCCTGCTGGTTTATAGGGTTAAAGCTGCAGTTGCTTTTATAAGAAATATATATTTTTTACGTTTTTGCTAAAATGATCTTGTCATGATAGCAGAGTTGCCTAGTAACCAATTACATTTACTTGAGTAACTTTAAAAAAAAAAACATTTTAGGAGTATTTTTAATACGCAGTACATTTATTTTTGAGTCATTTTATTATGAAGTATTTCTACTCTTACTTGTGTAAACTTTCTCAGTTTTCCATCCACTGAATGAAAAACAAACATGTTTAAACCAAAAATTCATCAGACAGACACCTGACTGCAGTTTCTGTTAAAATTTCAGAAGTTTTTTTATTGAAAGACACTGATTTGGGAAAAAATTATTTTGCCTGATTTTGTTATTTGTTTGTTACTTATATGAATTATTGTCATTTTGGTCCTTAGAATACCAAAATTTCCACTTTACTTTATATTTTGATTCGTCTGATGATGTCATTTGTAAACATCAAATGATTGATATTTTGATTAGTTACTCAGTACTTGAGTAGACATTTTACCAAATAAGTTTTACTTTTACTTGAGTAAAAATATGTCAAAGTAGTGATACTCTTTCCGCTTTCTCCCAGTAATAACTACAGAAATACACCACTCTGTCAGAAACAACCAGAGTCTACAAGAGGGTCTTAGCGCTGTCAATCATGCTCGTGCGCACCCTCTCCCACTTTTTCTCTCCTACACTACAGCTGATTCACCACAGCATAGCCAACCACAAGTTAGCATAGCAATGGTCGACAGTGGATAAACTGTTTTCTTGCAACATAAATTGTTTCTCGCCATTAGCACATACACTAGAATGGCTGGGTTTTCGATTTCTCCCTAGAATGGCTGAACAGGGCCAAAAGGCCCTGAGTCCACCCTGACGGCTCAAATTAGCATTCTTCTTCAATTGTAAATGTGGCCGTTGACCGTCAGGCCAGAATGTAGGAATGTGAATAGTCCATGTTGGGGGTGGGTATCTATGATACCTACAACTCGTCATGAAGTGTTTTTGGAGAGATGTGACCTTTTGCAGCTGATCCATGATGTTGTGCTGCATTATCCAGGTCATTTTGCCGAATGTACATAGAGTTCGCAAAACATACAATCTGTTTCAAGAAATATGCAAAGGTTTTTCTAAAAGAAATTAGTAATGTTTCTCTTTGAAATAAAGCTAAGAGGGTATAACATGACAGTTTAGAAATAAACTAACCAAATTAATTGTGTTGATCCACCTCAAAAAAATCATGCAAAAAGTGTAAGCAAAAGAAATCTGGGAGACTTTGCACATGCAAATTTGCATGCAGCCTTTTGTGCTGTGGAGGATAAATAGGTGACTGCTTCACCTATTTAGTTCACAAGAACTAATGGCATTTATTTCAGTCATAATCTTGCGGGGGGTGACCAAGGTTCCATCACTATGTGACAGCTGGTCAGCAAACCTGGCAAACATGATTGACATGGCAGCACTGAATGCACATGTGCTTTATCAGGCATGCATTGGGGTGCAGGAGAGACGGGTGGACTTCCTGGTTGAGCTTGCAAAAGAGTTCGGTAACTCTCATGTGAGTGAGAAGAAGGCACACAAGGAGAAACTGCTTCGGCAACAACCTTCCACACCCAGCTCAGGCAAAAGGGCGAAGTGTCAGGTCAACCATCGATGCAGGACGCGTGTCCTGAGGCCGAAACATCATCAGTGACCCCTCACACCCCCACCATGGACTGTTCTCCCTGCTGCCCTCTGGAAAGAGGTTCTGCAGCATCCGGTGCAGGTCCACCAGGTTCCGAAACAGCTTTTTCCCACTATCATCATTTATAGCTGGATTCATTGTTTTCTTTAGTCAACATAGCAATATTAGCTCACATTAGCTGTTCGTTAGTCCAACGGAATATAATTAACTAAACACCAGAACTCAAGAGAACAGAAACTACTTCAGAGAAGTTTTAATCGAATAAATCTCACCTGTTATTCAGAATACAATCGAATATAAGCGGTTATTCTCTGAAATCAGACAGATTTGGGGATCCGTGAGGCGTTTTCTTCCCCAAGACCGCAGGAACTGGAGGGTCTGCACCATTTAAATGCCGGGGCACTTGGGTAGTCTGTCCTCGTTAAGCGGGCCGGTAACAGCCACTAAAACCCACCCACTTTATTTTAATGGGCTCACTTTCAAGCATAACAAGGTTCTCTTTACTCAATCATATATTACTTGTTTATGCTGCAGCTTGCTTTCCCGTGGGGATAGGCCATATACTTCTGCCCGGTCAGTAACCAGTTTGGGATTAGTTATATCGCTTTTTCCTTAACTGTATTTTTTATTTTGTAATCTACAGTTGAATAAACCCGCAAAGTCAGCTTAGTACCCCCTTCACTAAGAGATTCTTCAGCCTGCTGGGATCAATTTTATTTTGTGATCGACCGCCTCCCGTGATGGAAGTTATCCAATTGTCTGCCGGTGAAAGAAAAATGGTGCAGATCCGGTGTCACAACATCATAGATCCCCTGACATTTTTTATTTCTCCGAAAAAAAAACGACCTCCAATACCATTGGCTGTTAACTTTTTAAGTGCTTCAAAAATGTTGGAATCAAGTTATTGTTATTTTAATGTAATTATAATTTAATAATATATATTTATAAATCCAAAAATGGTTGGAAGTAGGAACCAAAGTGCTTAAAAGCTAAGGCGGTCAGTTTAAACCACCGGATATGACGTTTGGAACACAAACGGTCGGTTTTGTTCAACGGGTTAGAGTTCTCCAAAAATTGAGCATTTAGCTGTTTTTTCCTTTTATTTATGACATAACTAAGGTTTTATTTCACGCTTTAACCGTCGGACTAGGTTACAATGGTTGCTGCGGCTCGAAAGGAACGGATTTTGGACTCTGAGAGAAGTCATGTTAGCCTAATTAGCATTCAAACTCGCTTTTGTGAAAGTGCCCGGTAGCATTTTTGAGGAAAATGAAGAGAAAAATGTCGAAATTAAGATTGAGTCCCAACGAAGAGGCTCGTATAATACGCGAGGAGCTTGACAGGCGGAGGAAACTACGGATCCAGCAGGTAATGGTTGGTTTTACCAGAAGGTTCTGTCGCTTCAACCCAGATTTCAGTAATTATTCTGTTTTAATCCAGTCAGATTCAATCCAAATAACTGTGCTTTTTTAAAAACACAGACATGAAATGTTAAAAAGTTATCTATTTGAACAAATAAGCTCTATTTATAAACTGTTCAGCTTGATCCAGAGGAAGCATATGGTGACAGTGGTAAGAAACGACTCCCTTTTCACAAGAAGAACAACCAAACTCAGAAAGAATGGCTGGACCAGGAGTACTTTCTATGTTGAAACTTCGTCCAGAACCAGTTTCTGACATGATGTTGTGCGTTGGATGTCCAGGTGCGGGAGCAGCAGCGGCAGATTGCGCTGCAGATCCGGCGGGAGGTGGAGCAGCGGCGGCAGCAGGAGCTGCGGCAGCTGGAGGAGCAGCTGAGGGAGGACTGGGAGAGGCGTCAGAGGGAGAAGCTGCACACGCTGCAGAGTTTGTATCTGGAGAGCTTGCAGCTCATCGGTCAGAGCCACAGAAGCGCCAAGGAAACCGTGAGCTAGCAGAGGCTTCCTAGCTTAGCAGTGAGAAACACGATGCTGTGGAGCCAGAATGTGGCTAACATAATAAGCTAACGGAAAAGGTTTACATTTCTGCTTCAGGAAGTTGAGCTGGCAGCTGCAGCTCAGAGAGAGGAGGAGCATCATGCTAAAGCAGAGGAGCGATACTGTGAAGCTCTGAAGGAACTGAAGATCCAAAAAACTAAAGAGCAGGAGAGACAGAAACGGTGAGAGACCTGAAAGCTGTTAAAACATTTGAGTTGGTGCAGAACGATAGCTTCCCTTCTTCATTTATAGATCCATCAATGCGAGGAAGAAAGCGCTGCAGACGGAGAAGGAACGATCAGCTAAAGTGGCCAGACTCCCGCCGCCTCCGCCTGATCCCATCCAGGTGCTTTCCCTGCAAAATTCAACCGTTTTCAGATTGTTTTCCTACTCTGGCAGATTTATTTGGTCCAAGTAGCGGTGGCTGACCGGCACTCAAAGTTTTATCACCGTATTTTGTGGAACCATTGCTATGAAACTAAAGCTGTAACTGCAGGGCTCAGCCATCAGTTAGTTTCTTTAGGACACCAGTAAGATGAAGAGTGATTTGCATCATTAAACTGCACACAGTGGCTGCTGTTAATCTTATTTTCACAAGTGACGCATTGGTCCACTCTTCACTTCCGATACCGTTACAGATATCTGAGGTTTAGCATCAGATATCTGATACAGAAAAACAGCCAAATTAACTTAAAATGTTACTTTTTTTAACACAAAGGTAAATGTACCTGGACTACATTCAGTAAAATGTATAAGTAGTAATGTAATATTGTAAAATTTGTTGAAAACTGCTTGCACTAGAAATTGTATGTTAAGAACCAATAAAAACCATTGAAAATTGAAATTGACATTCAGTAAAATGGTTCAGAAAGTGCAATTAGGAATTCTAATAATAATGTAAAATATCTAGATTTTTCTTCAATATTGGGACAGAAACGGATATCAACATCGGATCAGTGTAGCTCTGGTTTTCACATTTATTGGTGGCGAAAATAGTAAATCTAACAATGCAAACAGTTATGTTTTTATTTAAGCATCATTAGTTGGAATTTATCATGACAACAATAAATGTAAATTCCTCTCATGGTAACAAATTCATCATGATAAATGATGAACGGTGAGGTAAATGCCCAGTTGTGGCTCTGAGTGTTGACTGTCTCTTGTTTGGAGCAGGACATCGATCCCAGGAAGTCCCACATGGTGAAGAGGTCGAATCTGAACGCCTTCGCTACCACTCGCTATCACATGCCAGAGAGCGCCGTGGCGAAGGAGCCGGAGGCGCTGCAGGTCAGAGAGCTGCTTCTGCTTCTGGTTCTGATGTCCGCCAACTCTAAGCTCTGGTCCTCTCTGCAGTCTGATGCCAGACTGGAAGCTGACCTGGAGTCCAGGAGGCTGCAGGAGCTCCAGAGGGAGGAGGACAGGAGGAGAGAGGAGCAGCTGGAGAAGGCCCGGGTCAGAGGGAGGCAGGCCCTGAGGAGGGAGCGGCTGGAGCAGGTAAACCTCCAATCCTGAAACACTGACTCACCACGACAGCTGGACAATAAATGATCCCAGTAATCATCACTATGAACAATGGTAATGTTGTTTTGAGACCATTTTCTAATTGATAATGGCATAATAAAGCAAGTTCACCCTCTCAATAAACTTCAATTTATTGAAGAACAATTAACACTCAAACTGGAAGACATTTTTAATATCCAAAATACAACACATCTGAAAACAACAAAAACAAATAACAGAAATAAAAACCAGCCAGTCAGTCCCTTCCTCCCTCCCCTCTCACTGCAGAATGAGAAAGCTGCTGATTTTCAGATATTTCCAGAGGCAAATAAGATTAGTTTCACATACAAGTATTTTTCCAATCACTGATCCTGCAGAATGAAGGAAATCTGTGCACCACTAGTTTTTATCCAACGCTTTAATCTTGGCAGATTAAAACCTCTTTTTGCATTATATTCTGATGTGCCGTTAGTTTTGGGTCATCCTGATTTTACTTTTTCTTTGTTTTTCTTTTGACTTTTGAATGTTCATCATTTACCTTCTTATTGGAATTTTTCTATATGCAACTTCTCTATGTTCACATTCAGCACGATGTAAAATAAGAAAGTAACTTTTGCTTGGTAGCGATTTTTTTAACAGCCCTTTAGTCTCATTATCCAGTTTGTTGGTTTCTTGCTCTGTTCTTCTTCGCTGTCTTTGGTTTGAAGTCTCCATGTCTCCCACTTTTCTTCTGTTTGTACATTTTGAATGTTTTTAATGCAGTCGTGTGAACTGTTCTCACATCACCCATCTTCTGTTCAGATGGTAGTTTTTGTGCTGCAGACGTTTTAACTGCAGCCTCTGGTTTCAGGACCGGGAGCGCCTCCTGGTGGAGCTGCAGCACCTGCAGCAGACCGACCTGCTGCGGCGGAGGCAGCAGGTGTCCCGGATGCCACCACAGATCTTCCAGCCTCTCTACCAGAGGCAGGAGGCCAGGGAGGAACTCCAGAGGGAACTGGAGTTCGCCTTCGAGGACATGTACACCGGAGAGAGACGTGAGGGCGACTTGGCTGAGGATTGATTTAGGCCATTTACACACCTGATAGTTCGGTAGACTCAGTTCAAAAACTGTACTCAAGTAAGAATAGCACTACTTCAACATGTTTTCACTAAAGTAAAAGTAAAAAGTAGCAAGAAATTACTCAAGTAAGACGTAGAAAGTATTTGGTAAAAAGTCGTCTCATGTACTGAGTAACTGATCAAATTATCAATCATTTAAGATTTAAAAATTATATCAGACAAACCAAAATATAAAATTAATTGGAAATTTTGGTATTTTAAGAACAAAAATGCCAATAATTCATATAAGTAAAAACTAACAAAATCAGGCAAACATTTTTCCAAATCAGTTTCTTTCAATAAAAAAAACTCATAAAACTTGAACAGAAACTGCAGGTGTCTGTCTGGTCAATTTTTGGTTAAAAAATGTTTGTTTTTCATCCAGTAGGTAGAAAATCCAGACATTTTTCTCGTATAAAAGAAACAATTCTTCAAAATAAAATTACTCAAGTAAGTTAAAAAAGATAAGCTTAACCATCTCCTAAAGTAACAAATACTCCTAAAGCCAAACGTTTTCAACAAAAACAGGGCGGCGTTAGATTTTAGTGGATGTAGGAATTTCCTTTTGTCTTTGGCTAAAGACCATAAGTCATATCTCCTGCTAACGCTAGGTTAGCATGTTTGTTTTGTGGTTATATTTACCCAGAATGCCCTGCGCTGTAGTCCACTTCCTGCTTTGGTCTGCTGAGTTCACATATGCATTCAAACCGCACCGGTGTTCACTTCAGCCGAACCCAGACTGAAGTTTGTAGGTGGACCAGAGTTAGCTTAGCATTCACACCTCACCAACCGAACTGGATTTTCTGGCCAACCGGACAGGAGATGGATTAAAGCGGATTAGATGGGGCGGGTGTGAACGCATCCTTAGTCCTGAGCCTCTCTGCATCTCAGTCGTTTCTCTTCTCAGGGGTAAAAGGTGACCTGGTGGTCCAGCTGGTACCGGAGCCTCTCCCAACCTCATCCAGCACCGGCCAGGATCTGGATCTGGACCCGGATCAGGACCTGGATGTCACTGTGGATGAAAACGCCGAACCCGAAGCAGAAAATATTCAGAATGACTTTGGGGATGAAGTTGAAGGCAGAGAGCAGGAAGCAGCAGATGGTGAACAAAGTTTTGACTAAACACTCCCTTCATCTCATGTCTGCGTCTCGTTTCACATCAAACTCTCTCCCGCAGGCGCAACTCCTCCCAGACAGGCGCTCCGGAAACTCCTGGATCGGATCCGGAGCCAAAGAACCGACTGGATCAACGGCAGCAGCCGGGTTCCTGCAGCAGATTCTCCGTCCGTCGACACAGAGCTGATCCCAGAGCGAGACATGAGCATCGAAACTGGATCTCTGACCCCCGAGGCGCTCAGTGAACCCGGCGTCCCTGCACCGAGTGCGTCTCTGTTGTCTCCATAGCAACGATAGTTTGATGCTCTCATGACAATAATCGCACAGTTTTAAGTTGTTTACATCATTTTCTGAAATCAGAATTATTTAGGTGCTTTTCTCCAACATTAATGTTTCTATTTTTAACTGTTTGTGTTTTTTGTGTGTTTGTTTGACTCATGCAGCTGTGGAACCAGCAGAACCGCCGCCAGCAGCAAAACGTTCACTTCCTGCCAATTTTCTGAGCAGAATCCAGGAAGCCGAAGAAGAACGGAAGAAGCGGGTGAGAGAAACGGTTAAAATGTCTTATTGTTGGCCTGTCATGGTGTCAAATTCTCCCAGTAATGAAGTAAATGAGAATGTTGCTGTTTTGAGACCATTTTTAAGTCCTGTAATGATAATGTGTTGACTTATAGAAGGGAGGCTCATATTTTGAAAGTTTTCACCGTTTTGTTTGTTTGAAAGGAAGCAGAGCTGGAGGTGGAGAAGCAGCAGCAGGTTGCTCTCCTCCAGGAACTGGAGGAGCAAAAAGCCGAGCTGGAGCAGATGCTGCAGGAGGCTCAGAGGGAGAGGGAGCAGCTGAGAGCTGCTGCCCAGCAGGAGGCGCTGCTCCTCCAACCACAGGTTCCTGTCCAGGACCGCTCCCCGATCAGCTTAACCTCTGAGGAAGAAGTAGGTCCAGCATGTTTGAACAGGATGTTTCTGGAATTACTGCAGCATATTCCATTAAATATTTAAAGTGTGGATAGCATGAACATGAAATGCTCCCCCCTCAGGTTATGTTTTCACATTTCAATTAGTCACTTGAATTTCAGGATGTCAGCCATTTTTCTTTTTTTGTTCCTTTACACCAGATATTGCCATAAATTGCGACACATTTTCATGCCTTGGATGAATTTATGTCGCATCATGTTTTTTCCACTTTAACGTAATAAAGTAAAATCTGATTCCAAACCTGAAAACGGGACTTTGCTGTTTGCGAGTGCCACACCAGTCATCAGCTGGAAGGAAACGATGAGAAACACAGACCAAAACACAGTTGTCTTCATTGTTGGCATTAGCTCCTGCTATTTATTTTATTTATTTATTTAGCAGTTTTGTGTTAGCTTCTGCTAATTTTAATGTGTTTAGATGTTTAGAATTAGCATAACAAAGATTCTTGTTTAGTGAATTAGAGCTTAATGATCCTAACTTTTTGGTTAGCCGTGCTCAACACTAGCAACACTAGCGACAGTGTTGCACTAAAATCAACACTGTCGATTTTAGTGCAACAATGGTGGCCATTTTGAGAAATGTCCACCGGGATCAAGAAAATGTTTACGATTTCCATGGTTCTAAATATGTGGGCTATAATTTGGCACCAAATACATTCATCTACTTGCCGATTTTGGTGCAGAAGTTAATTTTCCTCGATGACCATAGTGGCCATCTTGAAATAAATTATTAGAAAATATGATATTTATATGAGACCAATTGGCAATTATGTATGATTTGACATGCAGAGTATTTACATGTAATAAATATTCGCAAAAAAATGTTTTTTCTCAACATCCATCTTGAAATTTTTATTGGCTGACATTTATTTTCTGAAAGCAAACTCCTGAGAATGTCTGCATATAACTGACATATTCAGTTATCTGCTGCAGTGATAACTTCCTGTTTCCTGCAGGCGGTGGCTGCAGAGGAAGGCGTGTCCACCAGGAGGCTCAGACAGTACCAGCAGCGCCTGCTGGAGCAGAACAGGTGCGTATCGTTTCTCCTTCAGCTCCTTCTGAAGCGCCGCTCCGTCAGCCCGACTGAACGAAGGCGATCTTTCAGGATTCACCAGAGATCCGTGGAAGTGGCCCGGCAGCGGCTGGAGGAATACCAGCGAGCTCTCCGGATTCGCCACAATCTGACCGCCACCGCCTTGCTGAGGCCTCCCGTTCACCCTGCGTTCCTCGCTCCCCCGTCTGAAAGTCACCCAGCGACACCCTCGGTGCCTTCAGGCGTGTCACTTCCTGCTTTCAGCAGCAGCGCCGGCTCCAGCGTACCGTCCATTACGAACCGGTTCAACTCACTGAGACCAGACGCTGCTTCGCTCGCCGACAGCCAGAGGTGGGCAGAGAATCCAAAAACTGTTCTCAGCTGAGAGTAGAACTACCTTATATTTTGATCCATCTGATGATGTAATTTTTAAGTATTAAATGATTGATTATTTGATCAGTTACTCGGTACTTGAGTAGACTTTTTACCTGGGTTTTTTTTGTGTTTTTTTTTTTTGCTTTTACTTGAGTAAAAATGTGTTAAAGTAATATTTTATTATTTTTAGTATAATAAAAATGTTATTATTTTAAAGAACAGAATGAAAATAATTCATATAAATAACATGGTTACAAAATAAAAACACTTTAATTTTTTATTTTTTTCAAAATCAGTTTCTTTCAATAAAAAACTGACGAAACATTAACAGAAACTCCAGGTTTGTGTCTGGTGACTTTCTGGTTAAAACATGTTTGTTTTTCATTCAGTGGGAAGAAAATCCAGAAATCTGAAATACTTCATAATCAGTTGGGTAGTAACTATTCATATTTACTTGAGTAACTTTTTGAAAACTGTATTTTTAATACTCTGTATTTTTTACTTGAGTAATTTTATTAATTAAATGATTGATAATTTGATCAGTTACTCAATACTTTTTACCAAATACTTTTTTACTTTGATTTAATTTTCTGAATGGCTACTTTTTACTTTTGCTTGAGTAAAAATATGTTAAAGTAGTTCTACTCTTACTCAAGTTCAGTTTTTGGATTCTCTGCCCAGATCTGTTCATAATAAAATTACTCAAGTAAAAGTAAAAAGTGTAGTAAAAATACCCTTAAAAGTGCATTATTTCAAAAAAGTTACTCGAGTAAATGTAACTAGTTACAATCCATCTCTGCTGGCAGCATAATGGAGCGAGTAGCGAAGCACCTGCCGGACAGACAGAGAGCTTCGCCGGTCGCTGCAGGGCCGTACGAACCCGACGCCGCACACGGGTCAGCCAGCACCTCGGCCACCTTTGACCCGATGACCCTGACCTCCAGAGAGGCGGACCGCAGGAGACGGGTCCGCCTGCAGGAGGCCCAGAGACGGGTGGTGGAGCAGAGGGCGGCGCTGACGCTACAGAAGGAGCAGCAAGAGGAGGAGAGGCGCAGAGCGGAGGAGGAGCTGCAGCACATGAGGAGGCAGAAGGAGGCGCTGCAGGCTCTGATCGACGCCGATAGACGAGTCAGTGGCTTCAGCAATCAATGGCATAATCACAACTAATTCAGTGATTGATTAACTGGAGTAGAAAGACTCAAAAAAAGACAGTTTGTTGAAAAAACATTCAGAGCAGTGATTAAACCAAACCTGTATAAAAACAAAAACATTTTGCATTAAGATAAAAAAAATCTTTGTGTGTAAATATGTTCAACCTGGAACATATTGCAGCTTTAGCTTGAAATTCTATAAATATTAAGCAACTTTTACTGTCTAATTAGTTAATCAATATAATAATAATCAGCAGATCAGCCTTACACTGTATTGATGTTAATCCATCAGAAAGGATTATTAGGATTATTTTAGCTGCAGATGGATCCTTTGCTGCTACAAATTATCAGGTGTTTACTGGAGAAATACTATGTTGCTGCATTTAGGCAGTAAAATGTTTATTTTCTAATTTAAGAAAGAAATTGTATTACTTGTTTAGTTTATTTCTAATATTGTATGAAAATATGCAGGATTTGTTCTGTTTAGTCTGAGTGAGGACCTCCTGGTGTTTTCTGGTCGCCTGCAGAGCGGTTCCGATTCTCCCAGTGAAGCTTCGGACCCACAGGAGGCCGAGCGGAAACGGCTGCAGCTGCTGGCGACTCTGCTGAGAGCCATAGAAGAGTCGAATGGAGGAAGTCTGTCCCACTTAGAGGAGCCGGAGGACGGAGACGACTCCCTTCAGCCCGATCTTAAAGGAAGAGGTATCTGCCGATATCCTCTGGCTCGCAAAGTCAGTTTTTTAAACTTTATACAGAAGAGTTCATCATCTCCTTTTTAAGGCTGCAAAAGCCTTTAAATATGGACAGATTTTCCGTATCATATTTAATCCGATATTTAATTTTGTCTTTGAACTTCTGTTCATTTAGGACTGCACGGATTAAGATTTTCTGATCTTTGGCCAGTACCGATTTGTTTTTTTTGTTTTGTGATAACTGACATGTCAGGTGTTATAAAGTCACAATTCACCTTCAACCTTTACTATTTTCTTCAGATCACTGAAATATGTTCAAACCACAAACTGTGGACAGACTTGATATAAAATGTGTTGCCCTGATCCGAGTCGTGTGTGTGTGTGTGTGTGTGTGTGTGGTAACAGATGTACTAATGGTGAATTAGTCATGAAATGCTTACAACATTCTGCACAATTTCACCATGACTCTCAAGAAGATCTATAACTTCTTCACATTATAAAGAGTCTGTAGCTCCAACATCCAAGACTGCATTTGAAATTTAATTCTGAAAGACCTTCATATCTTAACTCTATTATTATTTACGTTTTTTTTCTGTGTGATTTAACTCCTGGTAATTCCCCGCATTACAGCATGACACAGATCAACAAAGTCAGCTTTGTTGATCTGTGTCATTTATCCAGGTTTAATTGTTTTAAAATATGTTCTGTTCTTTCTGCTTTCCTTTTGAAGCTCCTCTGGTTCCGAGCGTCGTTCCTCCAGAACCTTCTGGACTCCTCCATCCTCCACGGAATCAGAAGCCTCCAGTGACGCGGGTCAAACTGGGTTTCAAGTGGATGATTCCTCAACAACATGAGCTCAGCGCCATCCAAGAGGTGGAGACTCCGGTCAACATGAGTCGGGTTACAGGTCCGCTTCCAGACCCGTTTCGTCCAGTATTTAAACCAAGAGAAGCTCCTGATGATGATTCTTGTCTTTTCAGGCTGTAGACCCAATTCTGCTGAACTGCGGCTTGTCTTTTCTGGTCCAGAAGACGACGATCCTTCACACCCGCAGGAAGGTTCAGGATTTTTCTCCACAGCTGACAGGACTGCGCTGTCTGTGTCTGTCTCCAGCTGTAGACCCGATTCTGCTGGGAGACGGGTCGCCTTTTTAGGCCCAGAAGATGACATTCCTTCAATCCCAGCAGACTACAACCTGCGGTGTCGTTCTGCCAAGAGACGGGTCGTCTTTTCAGACACTGAAGGCGACATGCGTGCCCGCTCAGCAGACGGTAATCTGCAGGATTCAGTACATGACACAAGACAGTCTGGGTCTGTCTCCAGCTGTAGAAAAGACTCTGCTGGGAGACGGGTTGTCTTTTCAGGTCCAGAAGACGACGTCCCTTCACGCCTATCAGACGTTAACCTGCAGGATTCTTCTGCCAAGACACGGGTTGTTTCTTCAGGCCCAGAAAATGACTTTCCTTTATGGCCTGCAGACTTTAGTCTGGAGGATGATTCTGTATCTTTATCCACGTCTGACAGGACTGCGCAGTCTCTGTCCGTCTCCAGCTTTAGAGCGGATTCTGCTGGGAGACGGGTCGTCTTTTCAGGTCCAGAAGACGCCGTTCCTTCACTCCCAGCAGAAGTTAACCTGCAGGATGGTTCTGTTGAGAGCCGGGTCGGGTCGGAGACCTCCTGCCGTCTTCCCTGGAGGGAGCGACTGCTGTCTGGAGCAGCAACGACTCCAGAGTCGTCTGATTCCGGTACGGATGCACAGGAATCGACCTCTGCTGAGGGAGAAGATGTAAAACTGCAGTGATTCATTCCTGTTTTTCTAGATTCAGCCATGAAAGCGACGTCACCGCCTTGTTCTGATTCTGGAAGAGGAGCCGACTCCAGATTCCCCTCAGAGGTAACCGTGCCAATCAAACCGCGCAGTCTGTGTGATTCTACTGACAATCAGACGAATTTAACTTCATATCTGGACTTTTTTCTGCCTGTGAATCCCCTCTGAGGTCCACCGGCTGTGGATCAATGATGAAATCTAGCCAAATCTGAGCGGAGGCAGACGATGCCTCAGCCGCTGATTACGCTGGAGAAGCTTCTATGTGTGTGTGTGCGTTGTTGTTGGGTGTGTGTGTGTGTGTGTGTTGTTGTTGGGTGTGTGTGTGTGTGTGTTGTTGTTGGGTGTGTGTGTGTGTGTTGTTGTTGGGTGTGTGTGTGTGTGTGTTGTTGTTGGGTGTGTGTGTGTTGTTGTTGGGTGTGTGTGTGTGTGTGTGTGTTGTTGTTGGGTGTGTGTGTGTGTGTGTTGTTGTTGGGTGTGTGTGTGTTGTTGTTGGGTGTGTGTGTGTGTGTGTGTTGTTGTTGGGTGTGTGTGTGTGTGTGTTGTTGTTGGGTGTGTGTGTGTTCTGTGTTTCTGTGTACTGAGCGATGATGTGAAATGTCTAAACCTGAAGCGTGTCCATTAAACACGTTTTCATGAGGGTTTCTACACTTGAACTGAGCTCAGTCCTTTAGTTCTGATCCTAAAATATCAGAAGTTTTAATGGTTCTGTTGGACCTCAGCACAGCATTCAACACCGCTATAGCTGGGTCCGACTCTGGGAGCAGTCCGATACCAAACCACAGTTTCACCTAAAGTAACAGTAAGTCATCGGAACGGAGGAAAATCCTCCAGGCTCAATCCTCCTATTTAATACTTACCTGCTCTCACTGGCTCAGGTTAGAACAAGAAGATTAGTTACCATAGCTACGCAGATGATGCACAGCGAACAGAACCAGAACCAAACATGGAGAAGCATCATTCAGCCTCTGTGCACCACAAACCTGGAACAAAGTTCCAGAAAACTGAAAAACATCCGAAACACAGAGTTCCTTTAAATCCAGACCAAGACTCCCTGTCTGTTTAGTTTCCTTTGATTAGTAATAACCAGAACGTCATTTATTTTAGTCCAACTTTTCATGACTTCTCTTGATTTTGCCACTGGTATGTTTTTGTTGTTTGTTTTTTTTGTTACATAAATGACTTTAAACCGTCTTGTTGCTGAAATGTGCATTACGAACAAACTTGAATGAGTCTTCAGTTTTGTCTCAGGGTCTCTGCAGGTTCGCCGGTTCCGACTGCCTCTCCTCCACCACCATCTCCAGCGGCAGCTACGTCTCCACCGACCCGGAACAAAATGTCGGTGAGTGTCAGCCGGGCCTTCACAACGACCTGAAACCCGTCAAGATTGACTTAAAACAGAAACATCGGCTCTTATTATCCTAATTATGACTTTAAAACCTGTAATTAGGCTTTTATTCTCAAAATTATGACTTATTTCAATAACTATGACTAGGCGTGTCTCAATTTCTATTTGCATGATTCATTGTTTTTGTCTTTCTACCAAAAACTGGATGATAAGTTTTCAGTCTGGTGTTTTGGTCTCAACAAGCCTTTATTTTGGAGGATAATTTAATTTACCAAACTTTATAACTAGTTTTATTGGTTGTTTCTGTGTTATTTATTTTGGATATTTAAAATGTCTTCCAGTTCCAGTGTTAAATGTTCGCTAGAATTTAAAGTTTATTGATTTTTGGGAATGAGTTCTTATTATTATGTCATTATTACTAATAATTATTACTAATAATTACTAATACTAATGTCATTACTAATTATGACTTTAAGGCTCAAAATTACTTGTTATTTTAATTATGACTTTTTTGTTGTGTTAATTATGAATAAAACTAATTATGGCTTTTATTCTGGTAATTATGATTTCCTGTTGGGCTTTTATTTTTCCTTCCACTGTGGAGCAGAAAACGTGCCTAATCGTTAAAAATGATCGTCAGCTTCCTGTTTTCAGCAGACGACCCTCGGCTCTTCAACCCAACTGGACCGGGTTCTGGTGGCGTTTCCTGTGCAGGTTTTCGGGACTCGTCCGTCCCCGCTGGTCCGCCTGTAGACTCGGTGTTTAACGACAGCGTCATCCAGCGCATCATCGATAAATACACCAGAGAGCTCGACGTCTCGCTCAGCGCCGCAGGAACGACTACAGGTCCAGATCCAGTTCCCTCTCTGCCCGCCTCCGGCCCGGTTCACGTCTAGAACGATAAAAACTCTCCTGTTGATCTCAGACAGCGACGCTCTGGAGGAGTCCGGCTCTTCGCTCTCTCAGCCGTCCAGGACGGAGGATGAGACCTCAGCTCGTCGTCGGGACGTCCGGCGCCACCCACCGGCTGGTCAGGACCCGAACCCGGTCAGTCACTCATCCATTCAACCAGGTTCAGATCAATCAGAAGATCTGATCCGTTGATCTGATAAATCAGCTACATGTAATCAGAACATCAGAGACCAACTTCCTTCTTCACCAGATGGAAACAAGATGGAGGCGTCGGATTTTAGCGGTTGGAGGATTTTCTGCTGCTAGCGCTAGGCTAGCACATTAGCTTTGGTTTTATTTACCCAGAATGCCCTGCGCTCTAGTCCACTTCCTGCTCCTTAAGCGGTCTCCGGTCCTCTTCGATGAATCTGAGCGTTTCTGCTGTTTTCAGGAGCAGACGACCCCGGGTCATCCCGCCCTGGAGCGTTTCTGTCCCGTCGACCCGGAGCAGAACCCGTCCTGCTTAGCTCCAGAGAGGCTTTCGGTTCTGGAGCGGTTGGTCGGCCAGCCATCGGCTCACTCCTCCATGATCGGTGCCAGGCCCGGTCCGCCGGATCGGAGCGGCTGGGACTCCACTCTGAGCCGGATGATCGGCCGATTGTCCCAACAGTCCGACTCTCCGGGTCCGGGTTTTTGCGCTGGTCATGACACGTCGGAACGGTCCTGGTCAGATGAGCTACCGGAGGAGATCCGGATGAGGGTTCTGGTCGGAGAGCTGCAGGTCTCTGCCGATCAGCACAGTGAAAGCTCCGGTATGCGTTTTATTGTGGATCATTTCTGGTTTTTAAGTTAAAGATCATTTAAATTAATGACCGAATTCAGGTGAACGAAGTTCTGCAGCTGAGTCCAGAGAACCATCAGGACTGCAGCGTCGCCTGGCTGGGAGTCCGCCCGCCTCGAACCCGGTCCTGCAAAACCGAGCCGGTCTGGAGGACCTGGACCCGCACGGCGCCGACGGTGAGAGAAAACATCCGATTCCTGTCATTTTGTAGTCTGGGTTCCCTTGGTTTATCATCAGCCTGGCGGGCCGCCAGGATTAATCGGCTCCCACCAGGACAAACGGTTATTTATTTAAAATATTGTTTTTATTTACCAGCAATAGCAAAGACGGATTAAAGGAGCAGTTTTATGTAAAATCGACTTTTATAAGCTTTCCATATTATTTTAATGTTAATCGCAGACAAAAATATTTGGTGCTTTGATTCTTTAAAGGATTTCTCAAACATGCATGAGTCTCCATGGCAACCATGCAGCTGGGTGGACCTAGCCCCACCTTCAATGCGCAGCTCTTCCTCAGAGCTGCAGTTTCCAAACTTCTGCCTCACAGAGCAGCCCTGAAACTGAGATCCTTCAGACTAGCCAGCAGCAATTAGCAAACATAGCAGTTCTCATCATAGGAGCTACTTCTTAGTTCAACGCTGGTAGAAAACGTTGTTAAAGGGTTAATAGAGGAGCCGTGTTGGGGTGACTTCCTGAAGACGGAGCTTCAGAAAGAGCAGGAGATTTTATGACTTTAAAACCTGATTCTGGGTCAGAACTAAAACCTGATGGAGAGACGACAAATCCCATCTCCACCAGGAAAACCATGAGATCAGAGACAGAGTTGATCTGGTCATGATATTTTAGCAACTGATTGATAAATAGAGAGCAAAAGGTGATTAAAAGGATTTTTTTCCTGAATTTTATCCACATGAAGCTAAAACTAGGAGAGCATATTCATTTTTATCTTAATATATTTTTTGCACACTTTGTTTAATCACTGCTCTGTGTTGTTTTAGCAAATTGCCTTTTTGAGTCTGTTCTCTCCAGATATCTATTAATTGATTACAGAAATAATCGTCAACTAATTTAATAATCGATTAATCACAGTTAATTGTTTTAGTCCTATATTTTTTGTTCTTCAAAAATAAAGTTGGACTGAAACGACTCGTCTTTCTCTCTCCACACAGATTCGTTTCACCTGCTGCAACCAGAAATCACCCACAACGAAACCGCTGAGCCCTCTGTGACCTTTCACCTTCCTGATCTCAACACCTCTGACGATCCGTCGCTAGAGCAGCTGAGAGTGGAGGAGCCGCACGGCCGCAGAGAAGTTCAGGAGTCCTTCTCCCGGCTCGTCATCTCCGAGTGCGTCCAGCAGGACCCTGTCCTGATGTCGTCCCCCGCCCCGGGGACGCCGCCCCACATGTCCCCCGCCCCGAGGACGCCGCCCCACGTATCCCCCGCCCCTAGGACGCCGCCCTGTGGTTTCGGGGAAGCGTCCGCTCTTGGCTCGTCGGAGACAAAATCCTCCAGAGTTTCCGTCCCAGTCTGTGAACATCAGGAGGTTTTCTCCACCTCAGAAATCACACCGGTATGTTTTCATCTGACTGACGTAGAAAACAAGAATCATTTTAAGGTTCGTTCAGGTGCAGATAATCTAAGACATCAGATAATTTAAAGTTTTGTGGAAAAACGAGATGAATAGAAGCAGCAGCTAGCGTAGCGCTGTGTGTTATGCAGAGCTGGGGAGTAACTACTTACATTTACTTGAGTAAGGTTTTGGGGAAAAAATTACTTTTAGAAGTATTTTTAGCATGCTGTACTTTTTACTCTTGACTAATATTATTATGAAGTATTTTTACTCTGTCTTGAGTAAAATTTCTGGATTTTTTTCCCACTGAATGAAAAACAAACACGTCTTAACCAGAAATTAACCAGGCAGACACACAGCGGCAGCTTCTGTTAAAGTTTCATCAGTTCTTTATTGAAAGAAACTGATTTAGAAACATTTTCTTTTGCCTGATTTTATTTTTTTGTGACTTGGAATAAATTATAATTTTTGTCCTTAAAAATAATTCCACTAAACTTTATATTTTGGTGTTTGTTAAATACTAAATGCTTGATAATTTTATCAGTTGCTCAGTACTTGAGTAGTCTCCTTATCAGATACTTTGAGTAATTTCTTGCTACTTTTTATTTTTACTTGAGTAAAAATACTTTGTAGTCGTGCTGCTCATAGTGGTAACAATTGTTGCCATGCTTACATTTACTCTTCTGATGGTTAAAAGATTCATGCAGGGATAAAATTCTCCTTATTCATCAGGAGAAGCCCCTTTAAGTCTTAATCAAACAAAAATAACTTCTGAAAAAAAAAAAAGAAAAAATGGCGCCGGCTCAGCTGGCTGCCTGCAGACGCAGCTCCCGCCGTGTGTGTGTTAATCTGTGTATAAAAAATTCTTGCTGTAACTGCGAAATAATTTCCCTGCTGGGATGAATAAAGTAATTCTTCTTCTTCTTCTTTATAGAACATCTGTACAAAAAGCTAGATAGCTTCAGCAGCTATTAGCATCTAGTTAGCGGTAGCCGTAAATGGCTTGAATCGCAGAACGCAGCGAACATGTATGCGCACAACTCAGTTTTGCAACAAGTCTGGCAACAATTGTTGCCCACAAGTTAGAAAGTTTGTACACCCCGCTTTAACCGAACCGTCTTAGTTCCCCCTGCTGGATCTGAACCGGGTTGATTTCTGGTTCTGTAGGAGTCAGACGGGGAGAGGGGCATCCTGGAGCAGTCTCAGATCACGTTGGTGAGTCTGACGGACACGACGCTCCAGGACGCGGTCGCCACGGACGACGAGGGACTGCAGGACAGCGATGGTCCAGACAGCATCACAGATGGACAGGAAACCATGGAAACGGAGCCAACAGAGGTTCATGCATCTCAGCTTTATATCAAAGCTGCAGTTACTTTAATAAAAAATGTCTTTTACATGTTTGTTAAACTTATCACCAGAAAAATACTGAATATTAATGAATATTGTAGACAGAAAATTTTTTTGTTAGTCTCAGAAATGTCAAAATTTGTGTTTCAAAAGTAAAATATTTGCAAGAAAAACGTCACAATATGGTGACAGTTTGAACAAATAAACATTTTTATAACCTGCGAACTTTGTCCACCAGGGGGCTGAATCCACGTTGGCTCATCAGACGTCATCAGGTACAGACAGACCACGTGCTCAGGGCAATCAAAGCGTCATGTGAGGTGTTAAAGCCGCCATCTTGATTATGGCCGCCATCTTGTTGGTCCCCGTGTCCAGCGTCCCTCCAGGAGTCCCTCTGGAGTCCCGGCAGGAACCTTCAGGACTTCTTCCAGCAGCGGCGCCGGGTTCTCATGCAGCGGTCCGACCGCCGCGTTCAGGAGATCAAAGCCAAGCGGGCCGCCGCCAGGAATGGACCCCCGAGTCGGGTTCTGGTCGAAGGACGGGACCCGGGTAGAGTCGCGGTCCAGACCGTCCCCAGGAAGGAGACGACAGAGGACAGGAAGAGAGCGGAGAGGAAGCTCCGCCCACCTCCACCAGGTAGCACACCTATGACTTTAATCTCAGAACATTTTATTCCCATATTACGACTTTATGATGTAACTTTTTATCGTATCATTAGGATGTTTTTTTTTATCGCATTATTACGACTTACTGTTGTACGATTTTTCATATTAATTTAATTTTCTCATCTTGACTTTTTGTCGTTTGACTTTATTCTTGTGTTATTACAACTTTTTTTCTCAGATTATTAGAAATTTCTCGGGTCTCATAATTTTATTAGCTGGGTAGAGTAACTAAAATTGTACTATAGTAAGAGTAGAACTACTTCAATACATTTTTACCCAAGTAAGAGTAAAAAACATATTTGGGAAAAAAAAGTCTACTCAAGTACTGAGTAACTGATCAAATTATCAATCATTTAATATTTAAAAATGACATCATCAAACCAAAATGACAATAATTCAGACAAAACAAAACCAGACAAAGGATTTTTTTTCCAAATCATTTTTTTTTTCATTTAAAAGCTGATTTTTATTTTTTATTAAACTGTGAGTTTGTGTCTGGTGAATTTCTGGTTCAAACATGTTTTTCATTCAGTGGGCAGAAAATCCAGAAATTTTACGCAAGAATAGAAATGCTTCATAATAAAATTAGTCAAGTAAAAAGTAAAAATACTCCCTAATAGAAACTTTTTCCAAAACGTCACTCAAGTAAGTTGAGTAAATGTAACTAGTTACTCCCCAGCTCTGGTTGCTGTTTTACAGATTTTTGTTGTTGGTATTTTATTTTTTTTTCCAGCCTGGTTCTGATTCATTCATCTCTAGACGTTGTTTTAACTGAATTTTGTGACCCGGTTCTTCTCTCAGGTCGCCGCTCCAGTCCTCAGATCGGAACCGACGTTCGGATCAGCGATCCGGATCAGAGGAAGCGGAACCTGTCAGAGATGCACCAGCGGACCCAGAGGTACCGGTGGGCCGAGGCGGGCCGCCTGCGCTCTGAGCACCGTGTGTGAGCGCCGTGTGTGTGTGTGTGTGTGTGTGTTTAGGCTGTACGAGCAGCTGGAGGAGGTGAAGCAGCAGCGAGCGGCCCGCAGCCGGCAGGAGGACTGGGCCAGGAACCGGCTGAGGGCCAAGGAGTTCCACAGGGTAGGAGCGTTTCCACCTCCGGGTTCTTGCAGCAGAACTGCAGCTCACTCTGATTTCCCTCCACAGAAAACGCTGCAGAAGCTCCGAGCCAAGCAGACACCAACGTTTTAATTTATCACCTTTATTTAATAAAAACTCAGATTGTTTTAAAGATCCGGCTCAGACTAATGTTTGGCAAAATAGACATTCATTCAGATGAGTTTATTAAAGAAACATAATTGGTTTGCAAAAAGAAACCTAAGTTATAAAGATTAGAGAACCCAAAGCGATCATCCAGGAGGTCGGTGTTAATCTGGTGGCTGAAGAGAATAATCTGGAGATTAAAACCGTCAGCAGTGAGGCTCAGAGTTTGGAGAAAAGCGTCTCTTTGGGGCTTTTCTTCTCCATGGCGGCTTGAGCCGACTTCATCACATCCTGGGTCTGCAGCATGCTCATGTTCCAGGTCGCCTGCAGAGACCAGACAGCAGAAACTGCAGCCAGGGTTTTATTTTATACGATCGGCACGAACCAATACTAAAACCGATAAATGTAAAAAGAGTAAAACTCAACATAAAAAAGATCCATGAAAAAAACAAACATGAATATTATCTGATTTGAACTTTAAAAAAAATTACACAAAATAAAACGAATTACCCTGAATATATCGACTAACAAAACAAAATGCAAAAAAAACATTTAAAATCAAAGACTAAAATAAAAATATAAAACTAATAAAGATAAACAGGCCAAATGAACATTATTATAAACTTTAATATGATGAACGGATAATGTTTGTAAATAAAAGCAGCAGGGTGTCGTACCATGTAGTCGAGTCCCTCGGCGACGCCGTGATCTCTGGAGTAGATCAGGTTGATTTTGGTTCCCTGCACGGCCACCGGGCTGCGGGCCACAATCTCCGCCGCCATCTCCAGCGCGCCGGCCATCATGGCTTCCTGATCTGGAAACACTCGGCTGCAGCAACAACAAGCACGTTCAGGCTGCAGCTTAAAATAGGAATCACAAAATAATGATAGCTGAAAATATGTCAAATTTACAGAAAATAAAATCTGGGGAAAAAATATGAGAAAAGGTTTTAAAGATAAAAACTCAGTTGTCTCTGTCCAAGTACTTACCTGACAGTATTTGGACAGCCTCCGGTTGTTTATATTTGCCTCCGGTTGTTTATATTTAAACTGATGTTTTGTTGCACATCCATTATTTTTAACGTTCGGTTTTTACCTGACCAGTCCGCTGCTCTTGGCCTCGTCAGCGTACATCTTCCTGGCGGTCAGAGCCAGCTCGTTCACCAGGCTGCACAGACCACACGTGACCTTTGAACTCAGGGTTCCTGCTAATAAACACGGCCGAGTCCGTAACCGGACGACCAGAACCGGGTTGGGTTTTACCTGCGGCTGCCGATCACTTTTGGAAGCCGCTGCAGCGTTCCTACGTCCGCTGCCAGACCGATGTCCACTTCCTGTGAAACCGAGACGGAGACGCTGAGGAAACAGTTCGGATCAGACGGAACCGCTCAGAACTTTCTCAACCATCAAGACTGAGCTGCTAACTTTAACAGGGAAGTTCAAAAAGTCAAAAACTCCAGAGAAACTGATGTTTCTTCATCCACACGTAGCTCAGTCTCTACAAAACAAACATGTCCGCCACATATTAGAGGAAAAACTCGTAGAAGCTGGAATGGTTTCCGAAAAGTTCTCATCCACACAAATATGCCACTCAGTGTTGCTTTAAACATGCCAACCCATAGGGGGCAGTGCAGCACAAAGCTAAAACCTGTCAGCCAATCAGATTGCTTCAAAACGACCACAACTTCCTGTTTGGAATTAAACATGGCGCCAGAAGGATCAGTTGTAGCTTAAGCTACTTTTAAATACTTTATCGGAATATAAAGTAATTAAAACACAAAACGATTTGAAATTGTGTCAAAGCGATATGTTGATATATTAGCGCATCATTTGTCCCAGAATGCAATGCGCAGGATCCTAAATTTCTGCCCCACCAGAATTTTTTAGGTTTCTCTTGGAGATTTTCAGGAAAAAATGGAATTTGAGTTTAAAATAATGTCTTTCTTTTCTAGAAAGACATTATTTTTTCTAATGACATTTGATGAATCTCAAATATTTTCTAAAAATAAATCTTAAATATTTAGATTAATCTCAGAAATTTGCTTGAAAATGAAGAAATTTGAGTTTGAAAAGTCAAATGTGCTAGAAAAATGCTCAGATTTTGATTAAAGTCAGAAACTTTCTACAAAGACATTTCCATGATCGAAAAGTCGAAAACTTCCATCCATCCATCCATCCATCTTCTTCCGCTTATCCGAGGTCGGGTCGCGGGGGTAGCAGCTTCAGAAGGGAGGCCCAGACTTCCCTCTCCCCAGCCACTTCTTCCAGCTCCTCCGGGGGAATCCCGAGGCGTTCCCAGGCCAGCCGAGAGACATAGTCCCTCCAGCGTGTCCTGGGTCTTCCCCGGGGCCTCCTCCCGGTGGGACATGAACACCTCACCAGGGAGGCGTCCAGGAGGCATCCTGACCAGATGCACCTCAACTGGCTCCTCTCGATGTGAAGGAGCAGCGGCTCTACTCTGAGTCCCTCCCGGATGACTGAGCTTCTCACCCTATCTCTAAGGGAGAGCCCAGCCACCCTACGGAGAAAACCCATTTCGGCCGCTTGTATCCGCGATCTCGTTCTTTCGGTCATGACCCAAAGCTCATGACCATAGATGAGGGTGGGAACGTAGATCGACCGGTAAATCGAGAGCTTCGCTTTTTGGCTCAGCTCTCTCTTCACCACGACGGACCGGTACAGCGCCCGCTTGACAGCAGACGCTGCGCCAATCCGCCTGTCGATCTCCCGCTCCCTTCTTCCCCCATTCGTGAACTGTTCAAAAAGGGGGACCGGAGGGTGTGCTCCAATTATAGAGGGGTCACGCTCTTAAGCCTCCCTGGCAAGGTCTATTCAGGGGTCCTGGAGAGGAGGGTCCGTCGGATAGTCGAACCTCGGATTCAGGAAGAGCAGTGTGGTTTTCGTCCTGGTCGTGGAACACTGGACCAGCTCTACACCCTCAGCAGGGTCCTGGAGGGTGCATGGGAGTTCGCCCAACCAGTCTACATGTGTTTTGTGGACTTGGAGAAGGCGTTCGACCGTGTCCCTCGGGGAGCCCTGTGGGGGGTTCTCCGGGAGTATGGGGTACCGGGCCCTTTGATACGGGCTGTCAGGTCCCTGTATGACCGGTGTCAGAGTCTGGTCCGCATTGCCGGCAGTAAGTCGGGCTCGTTTCCGGTGAGAGTTGGACTCCGCCAGGGCTGCCCTTTGTCACCGATTCTGTTCATCACTTTTATGGACAGAATATCTAGGTGCAGCCAAGGTGTTGAGGGGATCCGATTTGGTGGCCTTAGGATCTCATCTCTGCTTTTCGCAGACGATGTGGTCCTTTTGGCTTCATCAGATCGTGATCTGCAGCTCTCGCTGGATCGGTTCGCAGCCGAGTGTGAAGCGGCCGGGATGGGGATCAGTGCCTCCAAATCCGAGGCCATGGTCTTGAGCCGGAAAAGGGTAGAGTGCCTTCTCCGGGTCAGGGGGGGTGTCCTGCCCCAAGTGGAGGAGTTTAAGTATCTCGGGATCTTGTTCACGAATGGGGGAAGAAGGGAGCGGGAGATCGACAGGCGAAGTCGAAAACTTGCTAAGCAGAAATTGAGATTGATCTCAGAAATATAAAAAATTTTTTTTTGAGTTTTTAGCCAAAAACTTGACTTTTCAAACTGGAAAATTTCGTCATTTCTAGAAAACTTCTGAGATTTCTTTTTCTAGCAAATTTTAAACTTCCAAAGTTCAGAAATTTATTTCTTCTTGAAATTTTCTAATTATCAAAATTTCTCATTTTTTGGCAGAAATTTACTGCTCTTCTTTTTCTTTCCTATTGACCGAGGCCCCTCTACACCGTCTCAGCCTTTTCATATAAACACAAAGCAGCTTTCTCAAATCTCCAGTCTGTTTGTTTTAGAAATATTAAACTGACTTTTGTGTGGATGAAACATAAAAATGTTTGTTTTCCAGATTTCCGGCTACATTTAAACCATTACTGAGTTCTGATCCGTTTTCTGACCTTGACCTGGAACCAGGCGTCCTGGGTGCACAGCCGAATGTCACAGGCTGTGATCAGGTCAACGCCTGCAGGAAGAACCAATTATTAAAATATTTTCAGGCTAGTTTCTAGTGTAAATATCTCTGTAGACTTGAAATAAAACAAAACTAACAGAAGTAATTTTTCAAAAGGATATAAGAGCTTCTTTACGCCAGAAATTCCTCAATATTGATAGAAAAAACCTTCAGATTATTTCACTTAGTGAGACATTTTTTCCATAAGTGAAATAATTTGGCAGTGGAGCTAGAACTTTTTCATCTAAATTAAGGAATTATTAACTTCAAACAAGCTCCTATACCTTACTTGTAAGTTAGTTTTGTCTTATTTCAAACGTACTGAGATATTTGACTAAAAATACTTGGAAAGATTTTATTTTTTACAGTGAAGGACCAGTAAAGACAACGGACCTTCTCTTTCCTGAATAAAATGACTCAAATTAATTAATATGTTTGCGGTTTCAGATTAAGTAAATTTAACTGTAAAAAAAAGTTAAATCTAATTGAAGGTTTCTTTGATCAGGTAAAAATAAGCAGTGATGTCATGTCTTTGTTGCGCTTCTTGCTGCTGGATTTTAAAGTCGGCCATCTTGATGGCGTCCTACCTCCTCCGATGCAGGCTCCGTGGACCGCCACCACCACCGGCTTTGGACACTGCAGGACAAGAAGAAGAAATTAACTGAGCGTCCGATGAACCTTTCTGACCGCCGGTCCTCTCTCGCAGCGTTTACCTTCTCCAAGACGGAGAACGTCTCCTGGTACCTCCTGATCAGCTTCCTGAGGTTCCAGGCGATCCGCGCCGTGTCGTCGCCCTCCGGCTGCACAATGTCGGCCGCCATGTCCATCAGGTCGATCCCTGGACGGCGGCAGGTCAGACAGGATTAGAACCCGGCGGCGGCATCGTGCCGTTGCCCACCCAGAGTCAGTGATGCCCTCCGAACTGGAGGCTGTTTATTTCTACCTCAGAGTGGCCATCTGTCTGTTACTCCTATCTCAGTTTCATCCACTAAGGAGGGGGAGCGCAAACATTTTCCATGTGAACCAAAATTTGTCAATAAAACAACCCGACTTAAAATCAAACAAATAAAGTAACTCGATTTTTAATGTAGATCCAAAACTTAAAGGGATTTTTACACTGGCCTGTCAGGGGCTTCGTAGATAGAAATATAGGAGGACATTACTGCCAAAAACTTCGAAAGTCAGTGATTAAGTCTCAGAAATTTTCTAGAAAAATGTGTGACATTTGAAATTCTGAAATCTCCAACTTCTTTTGTTAGTCTTAAAATTTTGATTTTTGCACATTTTCTTTTTTTTCTAGAAATTTTCTGAAATTCATCTCAAATTTTTTCCGTTTTTTTTTTGTAAAATTTGTGAGCTGTTTTTGGCAGAAATGTACTCTTCCTGTTTTCTATATATTTCCAGTGGCATTAATGCGCCGTCGTACTGGAGCAGATTGATTATTGCATTTAAAGAAACAAACTTCAGAGACCGGAAACGGATTCTTAGATTTCTGCAGCTAATGTTTGCACTAATCTCAGTATTTTCTGCATGTCACTGTTTATTATGTATTTTATACAAAAAGTTACATAAACATATTTCTATTAAAGGCCCGTCTACAGACAGACGGACGCTCACCTGCTGTGAACATCGTCCCTGCTCCAGAAATCACCACCACCCTGCAGGCCTGGTCATCAGAGATCTGCTGGAAACACTCCACCATCTCACTACAACGGGAAAAACCTCCACTTGTAACAAAACAATAAAATGATCAAAAGCTCGTCTCAAAAAAACTAACTATTAACTAAATTCATGATGAATGACTTATTTTTAGCCTTATAAAGAATTAAAACCCAAGATTCAGTGTCTCTGCTTTAGAAAACTGTGAAAACGTCAAATACAGTAAAGTTGAGTGGAAGGAAAAAATACACCACCCTTAAAGAATTTGGGGAAGCTTGTGAAATGTGTTTGCACCAGTAGGGTTTCCCACCTTACTATTTTGCTAGTTGAAAATAATTTCTAAACCCAATTTGAATAGAGAATGTTTTTTTTAAAAAAAAGAACATTTATGTAAACTAATGATATAAATTAAAAATTACTACACTAAACTGGCAGATATGCGCCATATTTAACAATAACAAACTTCTACTTTCCATTTAATCGATATTTAATGTGGCTCAAAAATAAAATCTCAGATTTTTTATATTAAATTTGATTTCTGATTTTAATAATAAAAAGAAAAATCTAAAAGAGAAATTACAAATGATGGAAAATATTCTCAGAAAGCGGGTTTTATTTTAATCCTCCTTTCTCTGAACTACTCCTTTAATTCTCTGAACTACGGAGAATTGGTGCCGGAATAGAGCCGCAACTTTACCAGAACAAAGTCTTAAAATTACCAGAAAAACTGTTTTAATGAGAGAAAAGCTTCAGGACGTAACGTGACCAGCTCAGCCGTTACCTGTGAAACTTTACAAGATGCTCCACTTTCCTCATTTCACTTTTGATTAATCATAAAGTTATTACTTTATTCTCTTTATATTACGACTGTTTTCTGGTAATATTAACATTTTATTCTCGCATTATTTTGACTTTATTGTCGTATGAATGAATTACTGCAATATTCTTCCTTTACTCTTGTAATTAAACATAAAAAACAAAAACTCGCAGCCTGGCCTAACACTTCGTCAAAGAGTTGATAAGAATTCAGAGTCCAAATAAATAGAAGCTGTAAAACACGCTTAAACAAGATGGCCGCCGTGGGCGCGATGACATCATCCTGAACTACGGAAACCCAGGAAAGAAAATTAACAAAAAAAATCCAGATTTTCCGGGAGTTAAATGTTGAAAAACTGAAGGCGGCGCTGAGAGTTTGGAGGCTCGTCTTGCCTCCAGAAGGCTTTGTTCATGGCGTTGCGCTTGGCGGGTCGGTGCAGCTGGACGTGCGTGACGGACTCGGCCGGCCGGCTGACGGCCAGCGCGGTGAACGGCGCCGTGGGCCCGTCTGAGGACGACATGGTTCTGACCGGGCCAGGTCGCCACAACCTGCAGTCTGAACGACAAAAACATTTCATTATTCATTCACAGAGAAAAGCTGACCTTTGACCCAGCTGAGGAGACAAACTGCGTCGCCTTTAAGTAAAGTTTAAAGTGTTTTATCAGTTTAAATCCACTCAGGTGTTTTGCTTCACTTATATTTTAACAAATGAAAAACATTGTTTACTATTCCTCCCATCTTTTTCTTTGCATATTTTGTTTATGGTTGTGAAAATATTTGCTAGCAGGGCACAAATAGTTTCTAAATGTGAAATTATTCATTCCTTTAATAGATTTGCTGCTGATTATTTGTTACTTTCAGTTCATTCTTTATGTTATGGAATTTTTTCTCACGTAAACTATTATTCAACTTTGTTTTTATCATGAAAGAAATAAAACTCTGAAAAAAGCAGCAAATTTTTTGAGTCAAAAATCAGTACTTTGATTTTTCTTTTTTAAACATCCATCCATCCATCCATCCATTTTCTGTGCACCCTTGTCCCTAATGGGGTCGGGAGGGTTGCTGGTGCCTATCTCCAGCTACGTTCCAGGCGGGAGGCGGGGTACACCCTGGACAGGTCGCCAGTCTGTCGCAGGGCAACACAAAGACAGACAGGACAAACAACCATTCACACACAAACACACACCTAGGGAGAATTTAGATAGACCAATTAACCTAACAGTCATGTTTTTGGACTGTGGGAGGAAGCCGGAGTACCCGGAGAGAACCCACGCATGCACAGGGAGAACATGCAAACTCCATGCAGAAAGACCCCGGCCGGGAATCGAACCCAGGACCTTCTTGCTGCAAGGCAACAGTGCTACCAACTGCGCCACTGTGCAGCCCTTTTTTAAACATATACATTTAAAAGTTTTCTGTTTTTACTTTGACAACTGTAATTTTTAAAAAGTACAATAAGGAGGTCATATTTTGGTAGAAAAAAACTGCTTTATCTTACAGTATATTGGAAACGTTAAAGTCTTAAACGTTGGTTGTTTTCTTTTATTCTCAGCAACAAGAACAGATTATGTGTCGCTCGTTTTTCTAAAAAATATCTTGCTTTATTTTGCTCAGTTCACCAAACATTTGTGCTAAAGTCTGAACTTGAGGAAAGGTCACTGGATGTTTGTTGTGAAACCGAATAATTGCATCAAACATGGTTGACTAAAGATCAATATTTTGTGTTTTATCGTTCACTTTTAATAGATTTAATTAATCTGTAAAATGTGTAACTGCACCAACAGAAAAAATGGAAGATCATTTTTGTACTGTGACAGACGGCCACTCAACTTCACTTCAAGGCCTTAAATGGCCCCCTATCCGCACTTTGGACACCCGTGGAATAAGGTCTACCTGATTTTAGATATGTTATTAAAAATATTTTGTTAATTTTAAGAAAACACTAAGAACGTTCACTCAATCCTTAACCTTGACCTTTCACCTACATTCAATTTAAAGCTCGTTTCTTTCAGTTGTTAAATTGATTTTCGAACCTAAACTCCGATAAAAACATGAGGAGATGACCGAAAACTCTCCATGTTTATTTTTTAACTTTCAAGGACACAAACTGCGAATTAATAAGCCAACTTAAACATAAATGAGTTAATAAGGCAACATAAAAAGTTACACTTACATTTAGGCAGAGCTGATCTGAGAAGGACCGACAGCATCGCCTTTTGCCCTGCAGACACCGGATGTTTTCAACGTGATAAAACTGACATTTAGAAACATCACTGCTAGCTAGCCTGCTAACTAGCATGGCTAATGCTAACTGAGACTAACTAGCTAACTTATCGAAACTCTCCTCTGCTTCACTGGTTCGCCTCCAGCTAAATGTTAGACAACACAACAATGTATGTCTAAAATTAAAATACAAACCTGAACGAAACTTTTAGAAACGGATCCCCAGCTAGTGTAGCTTCTCATACGGTGGCCGATGAGGCTAACGTAGCGTACAGAGAAACGCAAACTGATCCGTTCAGGATTTTTACTATTGATACTGTTAAGTTATGAATGTTAAAATGAAGTTATTTATTTTCAAAATAAAAGAAAATTCATAGAGATAACAGGGAAAAACTAATAAAAAATGTTTTTGTAGAAATTCTTTAAAAATAAACTGATATTTTTAAAGAATATTTCCATGAAATGTCAGTTCTTCAACCTACTTTAGTTAAGATTAGATTAGATTAGATTTATTTTATTACAGACTCAGAGTCCAGATTACATACAAAGGAAAGCAAAGACAATAAAAGAATAAAAAGTACAATAAAAAATAAAAATTAAGTAGAAAACGTGTATGAATTGAAATTAAATAAAATTAGATTAATAATTCCATCTTTCTGCTTTCTTCCAGCTTTCTGTCGGCTGCCAGCCGGTTCAAAAATAATAAATTAGCACATAAACTTCCTCTTGTCATAAAATAAATATAAAATGGATCTGATATAAAGATCAATCAGCACAACATGCTCTAATGCTGTTCCTGCCTTTATGCTAGCAAAAAAAAAAAGTTTTTCTTTGTTTTCAATTTCAGGGATTAATCTTAACATTTGAGTTTTATTCAGGTTTCTTCTTCTAGACAATGTCTTAGTATGAAAGGTAGATTTTTTTTTTTAGAAGAAATATATTAAAAAATATTAATCTCTGAAATTTTTTACTAGAAAACCTCTGGGATAAACTAACATTTCTGAGTTTTTCTAAGTTTCCTATTTTGAGTTTTTGTATAAATGTTTTATTTCTCTGAGTTCCTGATTGTGTTTAGTTAAATCCTAAAGTGACTCAGCGAATATTTAATTTCCCACCGTGAGTCAGAACCAGATGTGTGAAGTTGCTAATCGTCAGCCAGATGAATGAACGGCATACTTACCTGGCAGGGGCGACTCCATGATCCTGTAGGTGGATCGCCCAGGGTGAGGATCAGCCATTGCACTGCGGCGATCTGACCTCTGTGAATTCTCCACATGGGAGAATCTCAGCTGCACAATTTATGGTAGTGGGGGACTGCGTTCGCGCTCTCCCCTGGTATTAATGTCAAATGATAAATTTCTTCGTTTTAAAAATCAAAAATTTGAGTTTTTCTCAAAAATTTGAGATTAAACTTGAAATTAGTGGAAATTAACTACTCCTATTTTGATTATTTCAACCTTTATTTGCTGTAATACGCCACTGTAAATATGAGACATAATCTGAAATAAACCAGCTGCTCCACCTACTCCCAGTGCTTCCAGTACAAACAACCAATCAGAGCCAGGAGGCGGGGCTTAACGCTGTCAATCACTCATGTTTGTCCTGCTAAATTTGCTAACAGAGAAACATCTTACAGTTACAGTGAAACCGTTTATCCACGGCCATTTGTGGCTATGCTAACTAGCCTAGCATTCATGTCAGGCTATGCTAGCTGCAACGTAGCAAAGAGCAAAGGGGGAAATTAATCTCAAATATTGAGATGGAAATTTCCAAGTTTTCTCTAGAAAATTCCTGAAATTAGAGTTTGGAACGTATAAAATTTCCTTGAAATACCCGTCATATTTCTGAGATTAATCTCTAATATTTCTGAGGTTTTTTCTAGACAAATCCTGAAGATGAAAGTTGAAAATTTGCTATAAAATACAAAATTTCCACTGGAATATTTTCTCAATCTATAGAATAATCTTAAACTTTCAGTTTTTTCCTGTTTGTTTTTCTAGACAATGTCTTATTTTGAAAAGCTGACTTTCATTTCTTAAGAACACAAACTAATAATCTCTGAAATTTTTTACTAGAAAACCTCTGGGATAAACTAACATTTCTGAGTTTTTCTAAGTTTCCTATTTTGAGTTTTTGTATAAATGTTTTATTTCTCTGAGTTCCTGATTGTGTTTAGTTAAATCCTAAAGTGACTCAGCGAATATTTAATTTCCCACCGTGAGTCAGAACCAGATGTGTGAAGTTGCTAATCGTCAGCCAGAGGAATGAACGGCATACTTACCTGGCAGGGGCGACTCCATGATCCTGTAGGTGGATCGCCCAGGGTGAGGATCAGCCATTGCACTGCGGCGATCTGACCTCTGTGAATTCTCCACATGGGAGAATCTCAGCTGCACAATTTATGGTAGTGGGGGACTGCGTTCGCGCTCTCCCCTGGTATTAATGTCAAATGATAAATTTCTTCGTTTTAAAAATCAAAAATTTGAGTTTTTCTCAAAAATTTGAGATTAAACTTGAAATTAGTGGAAATTAACTACTCCTATTTTGATTATTTCAACCTTTATTTGCTGTAATACGCCACTGTAAATATGAGACATAATCTGAAATAAACCAGCTGCTCCACCTACTCCCAGTGCTTCCAGTACAAACAACCAATCAGAGCCAGGAGGCGGGGCTTAACGCTGTCAATCACTCATGTTTGTCCTGCTAAATTTGCTAACAGAGAAACATCTTACAGTTACAGTGAAACCGTTTATCCACGGCCATTTGTGGCTATGCTAACTAGCCTAGCATTCATGTCAGGCTATGCTAGCTGCAACGTAGCAAAGAGCAAAGGGGGAAATTAATCTCAAATATTGAGATGGAAATTTCCAAGTTTTCTCTAGAAAATTCCTGAAATTAGAGTTTGGAACGTATAAAATTTCCTTGAAATACCCGTCATATTTCTGAGATTAATCTCTAATATTTCTGAGGTTTTTTCTAGACAAATCCTGAAGATGAAAGTTGAAAATTTGCTATAAAATACAAAATTTCCACTGGAATATTTTCTCAATCTATAGAATAATCTTAAACTTTCAGTTTTTTCCTGTTTGTTTTTCTAGACAATGTCTTATTTTGAAAAGCTGACTTTCATTTCTTAAGAACACAAACTAATAATCTCTGAAATTTTTTACTAGAAAACCTCTGGGATAAACTAACATTTCTGAGTTTTTCTAAGTTTCCTATTTTGAGTTTTTGTATAAATGTTTTATTTCTCTGAGTTCCTGATTGTGTTTAGTTAAATCCTAAAGTGACTCAGCGAATATTTAATTTCCCACCGTGAGTCAGAACCAGATGTGTGAAGTTGCTAATCGTCAGCCAGATGAATGAACGGCATACTTACCTGGCAGGGGCGACTCCATGATCCTGTAGGTGGATCGCCCAGGGTGAGGATCAGCCATTGCACTGCGGCGATCTGACCTCTGTGAATTCTCCACATGGGAGAATCTCAGCTGCACAATTTATGGTAGTGGGGGACTGCGTTCGCGCTCTCCCCTGGTATTAATGTCAAATGAGAAATTTCTTCGTTTTAAAAATCAAAAATTTGAGTTTTTCTTAAAAATTTGAGATTAAACTTGAAATTAGTGGAAATTAACTACTCCTATTTTGATTATTTCAACCTTTATTTGCTGTAATACGCCACTGTAAATATGAGACATAATCTGAAATAATCCAGCTGCTCCACCTACTCCCAGTGCTTCCAGTACAAACAACCAATCAGAGCCAGGAGGCGGGGCTTAATGCTGTCAATCACTCATGTTTGTCTTGCTAAATTTGCTAATAGAAAAACATCTTACAGTTACAGTGAAACCGTTTATCCACGGCCATTTGTGGCTATGCTAACTAGCCTAGCATTCATGTCAGGCTATGCTAGCTGCAACGTAGCAAAGAGCAAAGGGGGAAATTAATCTCAAATATTGAGATGGAAATTTCCAAGTTTTCTCTAGAAAATTCCTGAAATTAGAGTTTGGAACGTATAAAATTTCCTTGAAATACCCGTCATATTTCTGAGATTAATCTCTAATATTTCTGAGGTTTTTTCTAGACAAATCCTGAAGATGAAAGTTGAAAATTTGCTATAAAAAACAAAATTTCCACTGGAATATTTTCTCAATCTATAGAATAATCTTAAACTTTCAGTTTTTTCCTGTTTGTTTTTCTAGACAATGTCTTATTTTGAAAAGCTGACTTTCATTTCTTAAGAACACAAACTAATAATCTCTGAAATTTTTTACTAGAAAACCTCTGGGATAAACTAACATTTCTGAGTTTTTCTAAGTTTCCTATTTTGAGTTTTTGTATAAATGTTTTATTTCTCTGAGTTCCTGATTGTGTTTAGTTAAATCCTAAAGTGACTCAGCGAATATTTAATTTCCCACCGTGAGTCAGAACCAGATGTGTGAAGTTGCTAATCGTCAGCCAGAGGAATGAACGGCATACTTACCTGGCAGGGGCGACTCCATGATCCTGTAGGTGGATCGCCCAGGGTGAGGATCAGCCATTGCACTGCGGCGATCTGACCTCTGTGAATTCTCCACATGGGAGAATCTCAGCTGCACAATTTATGGTAGTGGGGGACTGCGTTCGCGCTCTCCCCTGGTATTAATGTCAAATGATAAATTTCTTCGTTTTAAAAATCAAAAATTTGAGTTTTTCTTAAAAATTTGAGATTAAACTTGAAATTAGTGGAAATTAACTACTCCTATTTTGATTATTTCAACCTTTATTTGCTGTAATACGCCACTGTAAATATGAGACATAATCTGAAATAATCCAGCTGCTCCACCTACTCCCAGTGCTTCCAGTACAAACAACCAATCAGAGCCAGGAGGCGGGGCTTAATGCTGTCAATCACTCATGTTTGTCTTGCTAAATTTGCTAATAGAAAAACATCTTACAGTTACAGTGAAACCGTTTATCCACGGCCATTTGTGGCTATGCTAACTAGCCTAGCATTCATGTCAGGCTATGCTAGCTGCAACGTAGCAAAGAGCAAAGGGGGAAATTAATCTCAAATATTGAGATGGAAATTTCCAAGTTTTCTCTAGAAAATTCCTGAAATTAGAGTTTGGAACGTATAAAATTTCCTTGAAATACCCGTCATATTTCTGAGATTAATCTCTAATATTTCTGAGGTTTTTTCTAGACAAATCCTGAAGATGAAAGTTGAAAATTTGCTATAAAATACAAAATTTCCACTGGAATATTTTCTCAATCTATAGAATAATCTTAAACTTTCAGTTTTTTCCTGTATGTTTTTCTAGACAATGTCTTATTTTGAAAAGCTGACTTTCATTTCTTAAGAACACAAACTAATAATCTCTGAAATTTTTTACTAGAAAACCTCTGGGATAAACTAACATTTCTGAGTTTTTCTAAGTTTCCTATTTTGAGTTTTTGTATAAATGTTTTATTTCTCTGAGTTCCTGATTGTGTTTAGTTAAATCCTAAAGTGACTCAGCGAATATTTAATTTCCCACCGTGAGTCAGAACCAGATGTGTGAAGTTGCTAATCGCCAGTCAGAGGAATGAACGGCATACTTACCTGGCAGGGGCGACTCCATGATCCTGTAGGTGGATCGCCCAGGGTGAGGATCAGCCATTGCACTGCGGCGATCTGACCTCTGTGAATTCTCCACATGGGAGAATCTCAGCTGCACAATTTATGGTAGTGGGGGACTGCGTTCGCGCTCTCCCCTGGTATTAATGTCAAATGAGAAATTTCTTCGTTTTAAAAATCAAAAATTTGAGTTTTTCTCAAAAATTTGAGATTAAACTTGAAATTAGTGGAAATTAACTACTCCTATTTTGATTATTTCAACCTTTATTTGCTGTAATACGCCACTGTAAATATGAGACATAATCTGAAATAATCCAGCTGCTCCACCTACTCCCAGTGCTTCCAGTACAAACAACCAATCAGAGCCAGGAGGCGGGGCTTAATGCTGTCAATCACTCATGTTTGTCTTGCTAAATTTGCTAATAGAAAAACATCTTACAGTTACAGTGAAACCGTTTATCCACGGCCATTTGTGGCTATGCTAACTAGCCTAGCATTCATGTCAGGCTATGCTAGCTGCAACGTAGCAAAGAGCAAAGGGGGAAATTAATCTCAAATATTGAGATGGAAATTTCCAAGTTTTCTCTAGAAAATTCCTGAAATTAGAGTTTGGAACGTATAAAATTTCCTTGAAATACCCGTCATATTTCTGAGATTAATCTCTAATATTTCTGAGGTTTTTTCTAGACAAATCCTGAAGATGAAAGTTGAAAATTTGCTATAAAAAACAAAATTTCCACTGGAATATTTTCTCAATCTATAGAATAATCTTAAACTTTCAGTTTTTTCCTGTTTGTTTTTCTAGACAATGTCTTATTTTGAAAAGCTGACTTTCATTTCTTAAGAACACAAACTAATAATCTCTGAAATTTTTTACTAGAAAACCTCTGGGATAAACTAACATTTCTGAGTTTTTCTAAGTTTCCTATTTTGAGTTTTTGTATAAATGTTTTATTTCTCTGAGTTCCTGATTGTGTTTAGTTAAATCCTAAAGTGACTCAGCGAATATTTAATTTCCCACCGTGAGTCAGAACCAGATGTGTGAAGTTGCTAATCGTCAGCCAGAGGAATGAACGGCATACTTACCTGGCAGGGGCGACTCCATGATCCTGTAGGTGGATCGCCCAGGGTGAGGATCAGCCATTGCACTGCGGCGATCTGACCTCTGTGAATTCTCCACATGGGAGAATCTCAGCTGCACAATTTATGGTAGTGGGGGACTGCGTTCGCGCTCTCCCCTGGTATTAATGTCAAATGAGAAATTTCTTCGTTTTAAAAATCAAAAATTTGAGTTTTTCTTAAAAATTTGAGATTAAACTTGAAATTAGTGGAAATTAACTACTCCTATTTTGATTATTTCAACCTTTATTTGCTGTAATACGCCACTGTAAATATGAGACATAATCTGAAATAATCCAGCTGCTCCACCTACTCCCAGTGCTTCCAGTACAAACAACCAATCAGAGCCAGGAGGCGGGGCTTAATGCTGTCAATCACTCATGTTTGTCTTGCTAAATTTGCTAATAGAAAAACATCTTACAGTTACAGTGAAACCGTTTATCCACGGCCATTTGTGGCTATGCTAACTAGCCTAGCATTCATGTCAGGCTATGCTAGCTGCAACGTAGCAAAGAGCAAAGGGGGAAATTAATCTCAAATATTGAGATGGAAATTTCCAAGTTTTCTCTAGAAAATTCCTGAAATTAGAGTTTGGAACGTATAAAATTTCCTTGAAATACCCGTCATATTTCTGAGATTAATCTCTAATATTTCTGAGGTTTTTTCTAGACAAATCCTGAAGATGAAAGTTGAAAATTTGCTATAAAATACAAAATTTCCACTGGAATATTTTCTCAATCTATAGAATAATCTTAAACTTTCAGTTTTTTCCTGTTTGTTTTTCTAGACAATGTCTTATTTTGAAAAGCTGACTTTCATTTCTTAAGAACACAAACTAATAATCTCTGAAATTTTTTACTAGAAAACCTCTGGGATAAACTAACATTTCTGAGTTTTTCTAAGTTTCCTATTTTGAGTTTTTGTATAAATGTTTTATTTCTCTGAGTTCCTGATTGTGTTTAGTTAAATCCTAAAGTGACTCAGCGAATATTTAATTTCCCACCGTGAGTCAGAACCAGATGTGTGAAGTTGCTAATCGCCAGTCAGAGGAATGAACGGCATACTTACCTGGCAGGGGCGACTCCATGATCCTGTAGGTGGATCGCCCAGGGTGAGGATCAGCCATTGCACTGCGGCGATCTGACCTCTGTGAATTCTCCACATGGGAGAATCTCAGCTGCACAATTTATGGTAGTGGGGGACTGCGTTCGCGCTCTCCCCTGGTATCAATGTCAAATGAGAAATTATGTGATGCTGTCTGAATCTGTTTACTTTAGTGTAGTGATAAATGTTACTTTTAGCTCAATTTGTAGGTGGATTGACCAGAGGAAATGAAAAATGTTTAAGATACTTGACTAGGAAGCTATTTCAAACTAAACCACTGGCAGGCGATTCTTCTTGGTGGCTGTGTCCTTGGCGTGCCACCTGCATCTCTGGATGTTTTTCTTCTCGCTGCCGCCATCTGGATCACAGCCACGGGGGGCATCTGCCTGCGCCTGCTTACTAGCAAGTTTCTGGAGGTCCAAATGGCGTCTTTGATGGTGTCTAGGGTGAGCCACATTTCAGCGAAGTCCTTCTTCGGGATTGTCTGGTGGGTCACCCCGTACAGCCCTAGCTGTGGTTCGAGGACCTCCCTTGCTGGCAAGTGTGGGAATTGCAAGGAGCCGGCCTTCGCCCACAGGTCCACAGCAGCGCTGCACTCCCACAGCAGGTGTTCTAAAAATTTCCGTATAAAAGCGTATGCATGTGGGAGGTTAAAAGCTATTGGGGTTTTAAAGGATGTCAGTTTCAAGTAACGGAAGAAGAACAAAAAATACTGGGAGTAAAATTTGACAAACATGGAGAAGGAAAGACAAACTGGATTGAAATAACAAGAAGAGTAAAACAGCGACTGGGATTCTGGGGGATGAGGAACCTTACGATAGAAGGAAAGATTTTAATAGTTAAAGCTGTGATTTTACCAGTGTTTTTACTCACCAGTGCTGTCTTTATCCCTCCTAAGAGAGTGTTTTTAGAACTACATCGAGCCATTTTTTATTTCATATGGAACTCTAAATGGGAAAGGATAAAAAGAGAAATCATGTACAAACCCAAAGAAAAAGGAGGAAAAGGAGTCCCAGACCTCTACTTGTTTTTAGGCAGCCATTATACGAGCACGCACCTGAAACAAGCCATGAACCTTTCCAGCAATAACAAAACAAACACGATGACCAGATTCTGGTGCGGGTCCTATCTTAGAAAACTAAAAATGATAAAAAGTGATTTTAGAACTCCAGTAGCTTTTAACCTTCCTCCAGCATATGCTTTTATACGGAAATTTTTAGAACATTTTAGATTGGAAGAAGAGGAGAGCAAGATTTTAACAAATCATCGTCTTATTATTTCTGTTGTGCAGGACCGGGAACCAGTGACTCCAGTGCGCGGCCTCCTGTATGGAGACGCCTCCACCGTTTGGCGCAACGTGAGCCGTCCCGTCCTTCCAAACAGACTCCAGGATGTCATGGATGGTGGCTCATGGGATCCTGCCGGTCAGAGCCGTCATGCACTCCCGCGGCATGTCTGCAACGTCCATCTGCCCCCGACCCAGACCCAGGACACGCTGGAGGGACTATGTCTCTCGGCTGGCCTGGGAACGCCTCGGGATTCCCCCGGAAGAGCTGGGACAAGTGGCCGGGGAGAGGGAAGTCTGGGCCTCCCTTCTGAAGCTGCTACCCCCGCGACCCGACCTCGGATAAGCGGAAGAAGATGGATGGATGGAGTCAGTTATTGTGTACCTTTGCATTGAATCAGTCTGGTCTCTTCTTTATCCCCACTAATGAATGCAGTTTCTCCTTATGAACAGCAGGTGGCAGCAGCTCGAAGTGGTTGAACTGTAAGTAAAAGAAAAACTAATAAAATGTTTGTGTTCTGTTTATAAAGTAGTTGTTAGTAACACGGTAACGTTTATATGACTCCTTATGTCTGGTTTTTGAGGCGTTGGAAGATGTTTAAACAGTGAAAATATGTCAGTTGTTTCTTAGCTAACAGCGCTGCATTATGGGTAATCAATCCTTATTTTGAACATTAAATCTACATTTCTCCTGGTTTCTATAGCCCAGTTATCCCAGAATGTTTTAGCTAGTGGAGCACTAGCCACCCAGCTATATATTTGCTTTAAAGCTAACAAAGTGTTGTGGCACCGTGAGTCATGCGGGTATGTCTGTGAAAGACATCCCGGCGTGAGAGACGAGCAACTCATACTTACCTGGCAGGGGAGATACCATGATCATGAAGGTGGTTCACCCAGGGTGAGGCTCAGCCATTGCACTCCGGTTGTGCTGACCCCTGCGAATTCCCCAAATGTGGGAATCTCGACTGCATAATTTCTGGTAGTGGGGGACTGCGTTCGCGCTCTCCCCTGATTCACTGTTAATGAGGAATATAGTTTACTAAAATGTGCGCATGTTTGGTGGTTGGGTTCGTTCTAAGTTTCAGTTTCATTATTGGTTATTTTTACGACGTTTTTTATTTATTAATGGTTTTTATTTACAGTCACTTTTGTATCGATTAATTTTCGCCTATAGTTTCATTTCCTTTTCAACTGAACCCGTCAAGAAAATCTGACGAGTTTTCATTAGGAGTGTTTTTTAGTTTTCTATTCACTGATGTATTTCAATACAGAGTATGGAGTCATGCTGCCATCAAGCGTTTAAAATTAGAATTACATTGTGAATGAGATTCCCATTCCAAAAATGCCGTTTTTTTAGAGCACAAATAGATGATTTAAGCTGTTTTTAGGTGCTGCAAACAGGTCTAAATAACTGAAACCTGACATAGACAATGTGTTTTAATGTAGTAATAATAATAATAAAACATATATTTTAGTCATTAAACAGGAGGAATTACGTGTTAGTATTGGGGCAGGGAGGCCAAAAAGGCTAAATGTGATTACAAAATTAGACAGTATTATGTATTTCCCAGGCACATAGAACCATTTTAACTCACTATGTTACCTTCAGTTGTTAAAAAAAATGCCATAAATATCAAACATAACTCACTAAGAAATTTTACTAGAAATTAGGTCTCTGTCTCTTTAAGAAGCTCCTACTCTTTATAAAGAGACTCCGCCTTCAGGAAGTCAGCACAACAGTGCAACTCCGTTATGTTTATTAGGAGTGTGGCACTGAAAAGTAACATTTATTTTAAGTCTTATTGATACATACAGAATCTTTATACCTTGATTATATAAAAAATGCCTTATGTCTGAAAAATACATAATAAAACCCCTTTATTAATCAACATTAAGAAATTAAATTCACATTTTCATGACCTTTAAACCAAATCAGCCACAGACTAAATGGTTAAAAGGGAAAGATTTTGAAGAACGCATGAGCCGTGTTTGTTTTTCCAACATTTTACTATAAAAACTGATGACAAAGACAACAGATTCCGATACTAAAATATTTCATAACGATCCAGCAAATAAAAACTGTCTTAAGAGGAAACTGATGGGAGAAAATTCACAAAAATCAACAACACTGTGCGGTAACATCCAACAGACGACACGTCCCTGCATGATTGTAACATCTCTAACTGGGTTTTCACGTCATTCACAAATAAAACCCTAATATTTTTGTAACATAAACCTGGATTAGAACAGAGGTTCACTTCATTTATTTTTATTTTAGAAAACCCAAAAAGCACAACTCAGTTTTATTTTCCAGTGCATGATGTTAGAAGTAGTGTGTTTTCCCCCTGTCGTCGTCTGTGTCTTCAGTCCTAGGTGGAAACTTTATTTTAATTTCCTGATAAAGTTCTGGCAGCAGCTCATTAACATTCAGACACATAAAACTGTGCTGGGAGCCTTTCGTTTCCTTTAAATGTCCACAGGTCCACGCCGTGATTCTTCAGTGAGACCCAGCGGAAACGCCCAGAGGTCACGGCTTGGTGATGTGGACTTCGCCAGTGCCGCCGCCGTTGGTTGTCGTGGTAATGATGTACTGCGTGGCGGCCTGCTGGGTCGCAGGCGGCGGGTCCAGGTGGTCGGTCTGGGTCTGGGTCTGGGTCGTGCTCTGAGGAGCCGCCTGCTTCGTCTCCAGGTCAGTCTGACCCTCAGAGATGACAAAGTGTGCCTGAGAGACAAATAAAAAAAACTTCCAGCTCCATAAATTAAGTTTTATTATTATAAATTACAAATAAGGTTGTCAGCATGTGGAAAGAGACATGCTGTCGTCAAGGAAACGATAGTTTAGTTAGTTTGTCTTAGGATGTGTGTATTCTGGTAGATTCGGTATGATTGGGACTCACCGTCTTCACCTGGCTGCTGTTGACTCCAGACGCGGGCGTGCCGGGTTCTGCGATCACGTACTGCGCGTGAGGTAGCGCCATCATCTGGATCTCAGACGCTGGAACAGTTTGGGGTTGACTTTTTATTCTCATGGATCCAAACAGAAGGAGAAGAAGAAGAGCTGTGGATTTAGAGTCACTCACAGTAGCCTCTGTAGTTCCAGTTTCCGGGGATGTAGGCATGCTGCACCGCCCCCTGCTGCTGGGAGGTGCCGGTCTGCATGGCGTGACCTTGAGCCAGAGTGACGGGGGTCAGCTGGGCGGGGCTCAGCTCCTGATTGGGCTGCTGGGAGGCGGGGCTTAGAGGCTGACTGTTTCCCTGGAGGGACGCTCAGCATAAACCAACGTAGACGTATAATTGTACTGCAGAACGAGTTCTAGTTATTTACCTGCGTGGCGGCTTGAGCGGCGCCGGAGGACTCCGACACCTGGATGTGTTGCACCTGGATGGAATGCTGACTGTAGCCGTGGGGGTCGTGCAGCTGGCTCACATCGACTGTCTGGGCCTGGGAGTGAGGCGAGGCGGCCTGCAGACGCAAAGAAGCACAACTCCATCATCAATCTCATCAAATCTATCAAATATTTGGGTTTTGGAGATTTAAAGGTTATGCTTCCTTAGACATGTTCGTTACTTTTTTAGCGTAAAATTATTCTTAGACAACGAGACTGTAGTTTGCTCTGTTCTGCCTATTTTTAACTCCTTTGACCAAAGAACTTGTCTTTTCCAGCAGCCATTGTACAGCGCATACAGTGGTTTAAACCCAGTTGACCAAACGTGCTGGAATTCAGTTTGGGTTGCTAGGTAACGGGGCTGAATTCCGCTGGGGTTGCTAGGTATCGAGCTAAATTCCGCTGGGGTTGCTAGGTAACGGGCTGTGCCTGCTCATTTGTGACGCTACATTCTGGAGGTTTTTGAAACGGCTAATTTTTCAGACACCAAAAGACATTAACTTATTGCCATGAACAGCCAGGTGTTTGTTTGTTTGTTTGTTTTTTAAAGCGCTTAAGTTGTTTGTAGAACCAACTGAAACCAAAACAGATGTACAAAAATTTTTTATTCAATATTCAAACGTTTTTCTTGTAATTTTAAAAGGTTTCCTTCTGGTCAGCTTTTGAGGTTTTTATTCTGGAAATGAAACAAAAATTCTCACAGCTCAGCCATAATATTCTGATGTCCAACGAATAGAAGGGACGACTGACAGAAAAGACACTTTTTGAAAATATTTTCTGTCATTTGTAAATCATTTTTTAGAAAATCAGAAACAGTATCTGGTGTAATAAAAAACGTATTTTTGTTTTTATTTAAGGCCTGGCTGGTTGTTATCTCACCGGCGCGACCTGGACGACCTGCAGCTGGATGTGCTGCGGCTGCGCCAGGCCGCCGCCCGCCTGGGACACTGGGATGTACTGGATCCGCTGGTAGTCTCCCTGCGAGGTCCGGTAGTCTGCGGTCAGCGTCTGGGAAAGCTCCGTCATGGCCTGGGTCAGCAGGTCGGTGGTCTGACGCAAAGAAGCAAAACATTTGACCCAGCAATCCAGGAAAGAAATCAGAGTAAAGAGAAACATTTTGATTTTCTGTCATTTAGTCTGAAAGATCCAGTCAATTAGTTCATCAGTGAATGAATGAATCTGTTCACTTATCCATCCATACATATTTTGCAGGTTGTCTGTGTTTGAATCTTGTCCACTGAGTGAATATCTCCTCTAGTTGATGGTAAATGTTTATTCTCTGCGTTCAGTGAATCTTTCTGAGGAGTGTTCGTTCTCACCACTACAGCCTCTGCCGTTGCACCATCAGCGGTGATGACTGCCGGAGCGACCACCGCCGTGGTCAGAGGAGAGTGGATGGTGTTGGCCAGCTGGGCGAACTCGGGATGCTTCTTTCTGATGTGCTGCACCATCTTAGTCTGGGGGGGAAAAAGTTGTTTTTGTTAGAAATCCCTGCTCCTGAGTGAGGAGACGACCTGGCTGATGAAGCCCGCTCACCTTGCTGCTGTATTGTTTGGCACAGTGCGGGCAGCAGACCGGCGCGGTTGCTATGGTTCCGGTCAGCTGGGTGTGGGTGCTGAGCATCGGGTCCGGCTCTCCAGGAGCAGCCGGGCGCAGCTTCCGGATGCTGGGGGGTAACTCCGCCCCCGGGTGGTTCTTCAGGATGTGAGCTTTCCTTTTACTGGCGCTCTTATACACCTGCAGAGAAAAAACCCGTCAATAAACGGCAGGATGAGAGGAGAGACAGGAAGCTCAATCAGTGGCAGCTTCCAGCAGCTGCTTTAGGGAAGGTCAGTCCGGTTTTCAGAAAACATGTTAGTTATTTGGCCCGTTGGTATTAAACTATGTAAGACTTGTAATATTTTGACCTCATCTACTTGATGGAAAGTGGCAGTTCTGCTGGCAGCTGCCACTGCTTTTACAAAACATTGGATTTTTTCTGGTACATTTTTAAATGCATGCATGTGTGTACGTTTGCAAATGTATTCTTGTTTTTTATTGATTTGCTCAAAACAAACAAATTCATATTTAATTAGTGGCGGCTGCCACCGAAGCCACTGGACCTGCCACTTTCCATCAGGTAAATTAAGTCAAAATAGTACAAGTCTTTCTAGTTTTAATAACTAATAACATCATCATTTCAAATTAAGTAATTACTTGCAAACAGGCATTAGAACTAACACTGACATCAGCATTATCCTAAAACAGTGGCAGCTTCCAGCAGTTGCCACCGGTTATTTCTTTTGTTTAGTACATTTATTATAAGATGTCTTAAGATGTCGGAAATGATTTCACTGGACTTATTTCAAGCAGTTCTTAAAGATAGGCAACAAGATTATATTAAACAGTGTCATTGTTTTTAAATTGTTTTTATTGTTTTATACTTGTGCATATGTATTAATTGTTTTTATCTTGTAACCAGGTTGCTATGTATTGCAAATTTTTTGCTCAGGTCCCTCTTGAAAATGAGATCTAGATCTCAACGGGGTTTACCTGGTTAAATAAAGGAATATGAATAATTTTTTACCCTTTATCCACACCAGGTTTTTTTTTTCACACTTCAGTTTGCATCATAACTACACTGGCTCTGTGTTGTGTTTGTTATAAAAAAAACCAACCTTATCGCAGTATTGGCAGAAGTAATCCCTGTTGGGTTTGATGATCGGTAACGTCAGCTCTGGCACGTCGTCAATCCTCATCTCCGGATGCCGTTTGGACAGATGATTGACCTGCAGACAGGAAACCAGAGCTGAGCGAGGCGCCGACTCCCGGTCTGCTTTGTCCCCGAGAGCCGCCGCTCACCAGCATCCCTCGGCGTCGGAATCCCATCATGCACAGCCTGCATTTGAACACGAAGCTTTCCAGGTCGGTGGAGGGGACCTTGGTTTTGTGGGCTTTGGAGCGGTGGGTCCGGTCGGACTTCTTGGCCTCTCTGTCCGGATTGTGCATGCGCTGCATGTGTTCCCGCAGCTTATCCTTCCTCTGGTGGGAGAAACATTAGTGATTAACGATTTGGTTTCGGGTAACAAAGCTAGCTGCTAGCCTTCGGCGGCGCACCTTGAACTGCTTGCCGCAGGTTGAGCACAGGAAGTCCTTGCGGTCGGAGTGGCGCAGCATGTGGAGCCGCAGCTTGTCCGGTCGGCAGAAGGCCTTATCGCAGTCTGGACACTGGAAGATCTTCTCTGAGTGGAAGCAGCGGACATGCTTCTTCATCTATGGAAAAGCACAAGGTCCAAAACGCAGGAGAATGAGAAAGTCTAAGGAACTCTACGATTATTTTAGTAGACGATTAATCAATTTGATCAGATAAAGACAATTGGTCCATTCTGCAGACTTTTAATTTAAGCACTTAAGCTAATTTCATATAGAGATGCATAAAAAATACAAATAATTCAACCCTAACACACAGAAACAGCTTCCCTTTAGCGTATGGTTGACATTTGTAGAATTGAACCATCATTGGTCTTGATTTTATCAGTTTGAATTGTGATAATCTGTTATTTTATTTATTTATTACTGATGTTCAGCTCTTTGTTTCTGCTGTGTGTTAAAGCCCTTTATAAGGTTCACGATGATGCAAGTAAAAAATAATACATCAATGTGTGAAAAGCTCATCTTTGTCTGTTTGACTTATGATCAATTTATCATTTGATTAATCAAATTCGGCATTTGATTAATCGCTAACTGGAGTATACCGTCTGAAAAAAAGGTTGTTTGCTTTAAAAAACACATTTAGATTCAGGTATTTCTAATGTTTTATAAAAATGCTTACAGAGTTAAATAAAAAATCAGCAGAATGTCCCATTTTTTATGTGATTAATTGTCAGACTAACCGATTAATCGATTACTAAGATAATTGTTTGTTGCAGCTCTATATATTTTTGTACAGTTTGAGTGTGTTGTTCTTTCAGCAAGTTGCCTTTTTTGAGTCTGTACATACCAGCTAATGATTAATCGATCATTAAATTAGTTGATGATTATTTCAATAATTGATTCATCACTATTAATCATTTTAGGCCTACATCCGTTAGCATCACTCTGGCCCAGGGGTCAGCAACTTCTTCCATTCAAAGAACCACTTTTAACACTGCTGCTACAAAATAAAACTCGCTTCAAGCCACAAAAAAACGATTTTCTAAATATCTAATGCATAAAATGTTTTAACATAAAACAAATTAAACAAAAATCTTAGATAATCACAACATTTCCTTTGTGGGTTTCTAAGAGCTGCAGGCTCCAGACCAACCTGGATGAAGTCCGTGAAGCTCTTGTTGCAGGACGGACAGCTGAAGCAGCCGTCCACGGCGTGGACGTCCACGTGGTCCTTCAGCAGCTCCAGCCTCTCGAACGTCTCCGGACACAGGAGGCAGGAGTAGGAGCGGCTCTCTGCGTGCACCAGCAGGTGGTCCTCCAGCGCCGCGTCGCTCACGAAGCTCTTCCCGCAGCAGTGGCAGGAGAAGGCGTAGGCGTCGCGGCCGTGGACCCGCAGGTGGAGCTCCAGCTTGTCTTTGTCCCGGAAGGCCTTGCCGCACAGCGTGCATTTGAACGGCCGGAAGCTCTTCCTGATGAAGAGGTGCTGCAGCGCGGCATTCTGGGAGGCAGAGAGCAGCCGGAGGTTAGCCGCAGTAAAACCTGCAGACCTGAGGGAAGTCGACCCCCGGACATTCTTCAAACCAGCAACATTTTGTTGTTTTTGCTGCTGTCATTTTAAAGATTTAATAACAATTTTCAGAGGTCAAGCAAGGTCAACCAGCCCCGGCCATGTCCTTCAAATCAAATGAAATTGGTGCTACGTTTGTGCTGATAAGACTTTAATTTGTGCTGCTTTTGTTTTTTTTTTAAATGTTACTGCACCACCACCATATTACCCAAATCTAACAAAATTGGTGCAGCAAAATTTTTTATTTGTGCCACAATCATTTTAAATAAAAATCTGTATTCATGTCTTCAAAATTATAAACGAACAAAAAACGTTTTGCCAGCACAAACTATCAAACTATTACAAACGTATGACAGAGGATTAGGGCAACGGTAAGAAAATACAAAAATTAAAATATGAGAATATGTATTAATGTTACTTTATTCTCATAATTTTATGACTTTGTTCTGTTAATATTCTGACTTTATTCTCATATTATTTTGACTCTATTCTTGTAATGACTTTGTTCTCATAGTTATTTTCTCAGTTTAGCCCTGATACGCCATCATACAAACAAAGCACAATGCATTGAAATCAAATTTGTTCAATTTGGGTTGGTTGACCTTTCACCTTTGCAAATCCTTACTATCCTCAAACAAAACTCAAAAAGGGAACTCAGAAAGTGTGAGATTAATCTCAGAACGTTTCTAGAAAAAACATTGAAATTTCTGAGTTTGAAGTAAAAAAAAATGCTAATAAATTGGATTAATAAGCAAATTAATTAGATTAATCTAAAAAAAATAAATTAGAAATTTCCCAGTTTTTTCTAGACAATTTCTGACATTAATTTAAAAATTAAAAACATCTTTATTACAAATTTTCAACTTTTAGAGTTCAGAAATTCCCTTGTTTTTTAAGATTAATCTCAAAATTTCTACACGACTTGTTAGCAGGTTGACCTTTCATGACCTCTGGAAACATTTATTAACACCTTCAGAAGGTTTTTTGCTGCACAAACGTCTGACATCAATTTTGTTTGATTTGAAGAACGTGTGGCCAAATTCACTCCGGTAACCTGCAGCGAGTTTTTCTGTTTCAGCTTAAAAACAACACAAAAAGCTGAGGATGTCAGTCGCCCCAGTTGTCCTACACAAAGTAAATGTTTGTTTCTCGTCGTCTTCCGGGTTTCACCTACCTGCTCGTCCGCCTGAGAGGGAGGCACACATTGAGGAAGAAGAGACAAATCGTTGTCAAGCGTAAAGCGGCACCAGAAAGTGAGACTCTTCCTCAGGAACAGAGTCTCAGAGTCTCACCCGGATCTTTTTGGCGCGGTGAAGGTCCTGGGAGGTCAGGCTTGGTTCTGGCTGCCCACTCGGCGCCGGGTCGTCCTTCACAGGAACGGCCGGGTCGGGGCGAGGCGGTGGGGCGTCGGCCTGCAGCAGCGGCTCCTCGGCGGGGGGGTCCGGCGGGCCCTCGTCCTCCGTCCCGGCCTCCCCCTCCGGCTCCGTGTCGACCTCCTTCAGCCCGTTCTGGGCGCCGTCCTCCTCCAGCGGCTTCTCCGTCAGATCCAGCAGCTCCTGATGAAAACATCGTCACAATGTTGGTCGGCTGGTTTAGACGTTTACGTACAAATAAATCCACCTTTCATCTCTAATATCTTTATGCTTTTTAAAAAATATATTTATTATTGCTGGTTCAAAGTTGTTACCATCACCACAGTTTATGTCAGTCTTACTGGTCAAACACAACAACAACAATAATAATAATAATTCAGAATTATTTATTTACTGTCTTAAATAATTTGGTTTTAATATTTTTTACTTTCTACTAATTTTTAGCTTTTTTATATTATTTTTAGTATCAAATATGTATATTTTTAAAATTTTTGTTTTTGTTTTAGTATTTTTGTTTTAATATTTATAATTTTCTAATAATTTTTATTTTTTATATTATTATTTTTAGTCTTTTAAGTATTGTTAGTTTTTCATAATTTATTTTTATTATTTTTAATATCTTGAATTTTCTCACTATCTTTTTTTGTACATAATTATTTGTAACTTTGCAGTATTTCTATTCTTTATATTTTATTCAGCTTAATAAGTTTTATTTTTGCTTATTTGTTTTATATTTTAATGTTTTAAATATTCTTAAATTTGTTAACTTTACATGCTTTTGTGCTTAAAACCTAATTTTTGCTGGGTCTTTTCCTGTAAGCCATAGTCATTAAAATTGCAAAAAATAAAAGCTCAAAATATTTTACTCTAGGTGAAATTAATCTCTTTCACTTTCTGAGGTAACTGCAGAGAAATGTTGCACTTTTATGCAATAGTCTAGATTTAAAAAAAAGAATAAAACAAACTAAAAACTGTTTTAACTGTAAAAATTGCACCAAAACCTATTTCTATTTTTCTCAAGACCCAATGGGAACATCATTATCTTTAATGGCTTCCTAATACTGCTGAGCAGCTTCATGGATCCTTAATCTGAGAGATTAGAAGGCCTCTTGGCCATCACCCTAATCTTTACTTCCCTCAGCAGGTTCTCCATTTGTTAATTTACAAAATGATGGAACGGTCCCCTTACTGCCGTCTTGTCTCCATTGATGTCTGCAGCTGGATCCAGACGGATAAATTTGGGCGGCCGTCCCGGTCGTCTCCCCGTCCCAAACCGCTTCCTGCCTCTTCCTCTGCCGCGGCCTCTGGATCTGAAACCGGACACTCACAGAGATAAGTAGACGTCACTAAATAAAAAAAGATATATAAAATAAAACAGGAGCCATGGCGATGAGAAGTAAGAGTTTCCACCTGGAAGCGGAGCTGAGCTTGTCGTCGTGCATGTTGAGGTGCTGCTGCAGCTGCTCGGAGCTCACGAAGCGCCGGTTGCACTCGTAGCACGGCCAGTTCCACTCCTGCTCCTGGAGCGCTGGGCGAACGAGGCGAGGCGGAGGTCAGGAAGCCGCTGCCGACGCGTCCGAAACCAGACGGAAGAAAAACTCACCTTTCCGCTCCTCGTCCGTAACATCGTGGATCTTCTGGTTCACAAAGTCTGCGTACGAGGCGGCGTACCAAACCTGCAGAAAAAAATATTTTAAAACCACAGCAATAAATAACTTTTTTTGCTGTTTTGGCTCATTGCATCATTCATCTTGCAAAGACATAAAATCTTACCAAGTATTTAGTACTTAATACACTTGGAACAAAACAAAACTAACTTAAAAGCAACCTTTTAAATACATTTATGTATTTTTTTTTTATTCATACCAGGAGAAAAATGTCCTGCTATAAGTCAAAACAAGTGCGGCTGGCCAATGTAGAATGTTATTGTGATATTTTGTGGTACTATAGTGATAACGATAAAGATTATGATGAAAAAGAAAATATAATGACTACTTCTTTTTTAGGTAAATGTTTCTCTGTGACTGCATGGCGCAGCATCTGTAGCGCCTCAAACACAAACACTGCAAAAACACTAAATATTACCAAGCATTTTTTTGTCAAGTTAAAATAAGTTTCTATTGTAGAAAAGTTACCTACAAGTTAGTTTTATCTAATTGAAGTGTACTGAAATATTTACCAGAAACTAGTCAGTAATATTATTTTGTGTTTTTGCAACACAAAATGAGTAAATGGGAATGTTGTTTGAAAAACATTCCCATTTACTCATTTACGGATATTTATTAATTCACTCAAGGAACAAATAGTTGAGAAAAAACAAATCTAACATTTCTGATCACTGTCAGTTTTGTTTTTTAATCAGAATCAGAAACTAAAATTTATCAGGAGAATAATAAATCAAAATTCTTACCATAATAAGACATTTTTCATGATAAATGATAAACAAAACAATACATTTCCACCGTTAGGAATGAGTAAACTTTTTAAATCAATACTCAAGAATTATAAATAAGCTCTTGTATCTTTCTGAAAAGTTATTTGTAGATTTGTTTTGTCTTATTTCAAGTGCACCAAGATATTTGCACTAAAAACTACATCAAAATTAGCTAAGACTTTGTGACTTTTTCTTTTTTTGTATCCAGCGCTCACCGACCTTCAGCTCCTGCTTGGGCTGGATGTGTTTGATGGTGGAGTAAAAGATGTCGGAGCCGTACTGGTAGGCCACCAGGTTCTGCTCCAGATGGTTCTGCGCCGGCCTCACAAACATCATCCAGTTGCAGCTTTCCTCGTCGGAGAGATCCAACCAGACGTCGCTTGGCTTCTCTTCTTCCTTCTCTGCATCCAGCATGCACACCTGACGGAGAAACAAGAAACGATTAATCAAATTAACAGTGATTAATCGATTACTGAAACATTCATTAACTAATTTAGTAATCGATTAATCGTTAGCTGGGGTATACAGACGCAAAAAAGGCCATGCGCTGAAAGAATGGCACACGAAGAGCAGCAACTAAACCAAAACTGTGCAAAAATATAAATGTTTTGCATAAAAAAGAAACGGTTAAATGAAAAATCTGAAGAATGTGGCAATTTTAATTCTGATTAATCGTCAGAGTAATCGATTAATCGTCAGAATATTTGATTAATCCTCAATCCTCAATAAAACAGATTAATCGTCAGAATAATTTATTTCTAACATAATCGTTAGTTGCGGCCTTTAACAGTACCAGGACTCTGCTGTATTTTGGAGACTTTTACCATCCTGCGGTCTGCTCTCAAGGGGAATTAGCTTGAACTAACAGCAGTGGTCGGTTGTTTGCGTTCATAAATGAACTGAACGCTGTGCAGCCTCACATGACTTACTTTTAATTTAAAATTGTGGTCTTGCAGCTCACTCTGGGAAACCAGCGGCGCCTCCACAGGGCCAAACTGGGTTCGCTTGGGGATGCGCCTCTTGGAGAAGACTCCTCCCAGGAAGCGGTCGATGTACAGAATCTGAGGCAGGCTGGCCCTGGCTTTGGATAAAACGGGCCGGTTGGGGATGGGATGCAGGGGGCCGTGCAGCGGACAGTCTGAAGGGTTGGAACTGTTGCACTCCTCGCACCCTGAGGTGGACGCAGACAAAGGAAATGAATCAAACTAGATGTTTTTGTTCCAGATGTGGCGGCGGTGCAGAGCTCCGCTCACAGAGGGCGTGAGGGTCGAACAGCGGAGGGTGTCGCAGCTCCCAGTCATCCATCTCCGAGTCTTCGTCGTCGACTTCGTCTGAGTCGTCTGTGGAGTCGGTGGCTCCAAGCGGGCTGCTGGGGGGCTCAGCGATGTCGGCCATGTCTGTCAGGGAGTTGGACAGATGCTCCTACGAGAGACAGTCAACAGTTGGCTGCAATTAAATATTTGTTTTAATGAAATATTAAAACAAATATTTGGAATATCTGACAAAGAGGATAAGATGTATGACATACATGATAATATGACAGAAACAACCTAAACTCCTGCAGGTCTATTACATTAAACTCTGTCAGAATGAATTCTAACTTTATTTGCTGAGATCAACATTTTCATAGATAAAAGTATCTAGGGCTGAAACAATTAATCGGATTAATCAATTATTGAAATTATGGCTATAACTAAGAAAATATATACATTTTGCATTTGAGGAATAAAAAAACTTCATGGAATAAAAAAAACCTTGTAAAATAAAAAAATAAAAAATCAATTATCACCTTTAGCTATTCAGTTGTTCATTGGCAATCCAATAAATACTCAATACATCCTGTTAAATCAAGCAGAAAGAGCTGAGTTTTTCTTATGTCGATGTTAGGAATATTTTTTTAGCTGCAGATGCATCCCTTGCTATAAATGGTCAACCGTTTGCTGTAGGGATAGTGTTATTGCATTTTAGGCAATAAAATGTTTATTTCCTTATTTAAAAGTAATTAAATTACTTATTTATTTTGACTTTTATGTATTTAAAATACTGTATAAAAAAGCTTGAGTGGTTAAGTGAAACATCTGAAGAACATGGCAAATTTTATTCTAATTAATCCCCAGAATAATTCATTAATCACCAGATTAATCACCAGAGTAATTGATTAATCATCAGAATAAGTGACAGAATAGCTAAGATGTTTATTAGCTGCAGGCCTGAATGCCTGCTCACCTGGGAAACTGGCTCCAGGATGGCTTGTGGAGCCTCTGCTACGTTACTGAGAACGTGCAGATTGGCAGCATTCACATTCTGTCCACCAGGAAGGAGAACAGTCACCTGTAGGTGAGGGGGAAAAAACCTGTTTGTGGAAAAAAAGCAAGCGAGTCAAAGAAATGTGGAACAGCGAGGCAGCCGTACCTGCTGAGTCGTGCCATCCTGCTGGATGTAAGCCACCTGAGGCTGATCAGAAAACACCGTCTGAGGAAAGGGTGAAAGTATCTCAGAGACAGTTCTGGGCTTGTTTTAGTCTTTAATAAATAAAAGAGCTCCATGTTTACTTGGCTGCCGTCTGCAGGATGAATGTAGACCAGCGTGTGCTCTGCAGACTCCACAGAGGTGAAGGAGTTCCCCTCCGCTGTGTAGACCACCTGCTGCTCCGCCCGGTCCGACTGATCGCCACTGTACACAATCTGGGTCACGGCGCTGCCTTCAAAATGCACCTGCAGCACAAAGCTCCAACTTTTAGATGAGAAAATTATCGCTCTGTTCCCTGAAACTTCACTGTATGCAATCAAAGTAAAAATCACAAAATAATTTACTGTTTTTATCTGCTAAGCATTCAACTAAATTTACTGAAATTTACTGAAATTCTTGAAGAAAATCTCAGACGTTTCTTTTGATAAAATAAAGGCAGACTGTTTCTGAGCTTTCTGGGTCGTTTTCTAATTTAGCTATTAGTTGATCCTCAACGACAAATACAAGAACTTTGTTCAAAATTCTTCAGTATTCAGCCCAGTTTAATGATTCGATCTGTTTTTGAGTAAATGGTCGCTACTATAAATTAAAATGAATGCCAAAATAAACACGGCTAATAAATGAAAATACTTCTAATAACCAGAATATTCCAGTAATACTTCTAATAACTACTGAAAACCTCCCTGTTCAAAAATTGTAAAATATGTCCATCTGCATGATGTCTGTGCAATGACATATTAGGTCATTGTAAATGAAAAAAAGAGTAAATTTCTGACAAAAATCTGAGACATTTTAAGATTAATCCCAGAAATTTTCTGAGCTTGAAAAGTAAAAAAAAAAATTCTAGAAAAAAACTAAAATCTTAGACTTTTTTTTTTTTTTAGAAAAAAACAAGGACATGTCTGAATTTAAAAGTTGAAAATGTGTTATAAAAATCTCAGAAATTTTTAGATTAGTCTAAAAAAAAAAAAACTGAGAAAAAAACAAGGAAATGTCTGAGTTTGAAAAGTCCTCAAATTATTAGATTAATCACAGAATCATTTGAGAAAAAATTTTCTTGTTTTTTTTCTTGAAAGTCCTGAAATCTTCTGGCAAAAATGTACTCCGTTTTTCCATCTACAACGATTCTAATACATCACTGTAGGTCGGTTTGTAGGACCAGACAAAACGATTCTGTCGGTGTTGTTCGGACATCCCCAAACAACACAGACAGCCTTAGCTACAGATCAAAGTATTTTCACATGGAAGAATGGCCTAGTCAAACCACCTCCATCTGTAATCGCACCAAAAGGTGGTTTTACAAATTCAGAGTGGCTGGACACAGCGGCACACCACACTTTTCAGTTTTTTGTTCACACAACAGCAATCACCAAAGTCACAACTATTTTCTTTCCACTCTATAGTCGTGCAAAACTTTCTGTTGGTTCAACAAAAACCCACAAAAAATGGCGTTTGTTGACGTAACGTGATAATATTTAGAATCCTGGAAATATTTAAGCAGTAAATTAATGTTTTTATTTTCTGTCAGTGTGAATGAAAGTGACTGAACCAGCAGCTCAGGAACAGGTTTCAACTTCATACCTGTGTTGAATTGTTTGAGTCGTCGTTGACGGTCTGGCTCCACACGGCTGACGGTTCCTGTTTGGTTTCCATGGCTACGAAGCGCCAGACCCTTTAGCAGCCACAGCGCTGTTCTCCTGACAGCGTGGGATGCCTAAAGTACAAAAAAAATGTAAAATTATACACACACCTGTTATTCTAAAGGTAATACGGTCACAAAAAACAAAACTAAACTGATTTTAGATAATATTATTTCACATTCAAAGACCTTCTTTGTCAAAGATAACTCGTAGAGAAATACAGTTGTTTAAAAGATTCCTCAGCCCAGTTATGCATTTTTCTATTCATATGCAAACTACCTAAAAAATACAGTTGGGTAATTAAGTAAGGATTCCTAAAGGAGAATTTATATTCAGCTTCAAAGTGTTGATTTTTTTTATTCAACAATTATAATTGCATTTAAACTGCAAATAAACAAATGCTACAAGTGCTTTTAAAAATAAGAAAACAAACATTTTATTGCCTAAAATGCAATAATCATATTCCTTTTTTCCATTTGTAGCAAAAGATGCATCTATAGCTATAAATATTTCTAAACATCAACATGTGAAAAGCTCAACTCTTTCTGATTTAACATCCATACAGTGTAGGGCTGATCTGTTGATTATTTTTTGGATTAATCAATTAATAATTGGGTTGAAAAAGGTGCCTAATAGAAGATTTTCTTCATTTTCTTTCACAGAATTTGAACTGGGTGAAGCTAAAACTGCCACTTGAAGAGTTCTAGTAGAACAAATTTATAGACAAAAAAGTTGTTTTCCATTTTAAATGCAAAATGTAGATATTTTTTGTACAGTAATTACTGCTTTGAGGGTACTGTTCAAATGGCCTTTTAATTTCTGCATACTCTAGTTAACAGTTAATCCATTACTAAATTAAGAGACTATTACTTCAATAATCGTTTCATCACGACTAATCGTTTCAACCCTAAATAAATTTAACACTTGGATGAACATTTTATTTCGACAGGTTTCTTGTAAGACTACCACCACTAATCATCAAGCAAAATTTAGTATCAGATATTGATAACCTGACTACAAATAAAAACATATTTTCACATGATATTATTTCTGACTGGAAAAAACATAAATACATCTAGCATTGCCCTGTGTGGAAAAGTAATTGTTAAATCCTGAATTAAATGTAATTAACCACATATTTGGAGAGTTGAGTAACTAAAAACAAAGCAAGTTGCTGTGTGAGCTTTCAACCAAACAGAACCTGCCAGACATCATGAAGTAGGCCAAAATAACTTAAAAAAAAAAACACCTATGAAAGGTGTGTTTACATAAAAATCCTGACAAGTTTTCATTGGGGTTATGATTCTGCACAATAATATAAAACATATTCAAAGTGAATATGTGATGGTTCTGGAGGGGAGTCAAAGTCTAAGTCTGAAAAATTTAAGCATGCCAGGGGAAATTAGTGAGGGGGCAAATACTTTTATTCATAGAAAACCCTGGAATGTAATCATCTTTATTCTGTTTAAGCGCGGACGTAGGCCAAAATATCAATGAGTGCATTCATTAAAAACATATGTAATGTGATATTCTTCATAATTAGTGACATTCGGCCACAGTTTTGATCCAATGGCAGGCCGGGATTGCCAAAATAAAGCGGCGTGTCGCTGCGTGAACAGAGCCGCCACACGAGCCTCTCTGCGGGGGAACGTTCCACAGAAAAAGGCCGGTGATCCGCAGGCCGCTCCGGGTGAGGGAATCTTAAAAGCACAGCCGCAAATCCAAACGGAAAACACCAATTCTCTCCTCTCATTCATAAACCTACTTGGTATAATCAATAAAATGTTCATTCCCCCCCATTTTATCCCCGCAGGTTGCCGGTCCCAACCGGACCATACCACAGAAAGCAGCGCTGTGGAAACACGGGCAGTCACAGCGCCGCAACGCCAGCAATACGGCCGTGTAGCCCCGCACGGAGGCCGGGCAGTCCGCCTAACTCCACTTATCACACCGCGGAAAACTCCACTCATCATCCGCTCTGAGGCAAACCGGTTTTTTTAGACCGTTAAGGACTGAAATATTTGGCTAAACCCACCCGTCCCCCATTTCCAGTTGAGCCCAGCCCTTCGAGTCTGCCGTGAAACAAGGAAGAACGGGCTCCATTTTGGGTGGGACTAACAACAACAGCTACATCCAAAGAGACCTACGCAAAATAAATATAATATCCGCCGGAGGATATCCGCAAAAACAAACCGAGATTTTAATTTGCGATACTGTAAACACCTCTGTACAGTCGAGCTACAGATCTGATCGCTGTTTAATCCCATGAATTTTTACATTTTGTCGAAAACGCACAAGTTGTTCTTACCTCAGAATGGTAGCTGCAGAGATGGCTGCATTGCATATATTAACATAATCTACCTAGCAACACGCCAGAGCGCGGTATCTGATTGGTGGCTGTAAACTTTGGCGCAAAGGCACTATAGCCCGGTTTCAAATCAATATTTGACCAGCCATGCCGATATTTTCATTACTGTAAGTGTTTTTGCTTTAGCACTAAAGCTACTGTCTACCTCTCTTAAAACAGTGTGACATAATTTTCAAATTACAGGCCCCCATATGCACAGCCAATCAGAAAATTTTAATTCTGACGTTGTCCAATTACATTTTAAGTTACTGTGAAAATGATTTTTACTCTTTCCAATGCAAAAATTCATCTGATTTTAATTTATGTAGCGTGGCCCTTTGTATTTTATTTTATTTTATTATATTTTTATATGACATATTTGTAAAAAAAAAAAGACCCCTTTCACATTAATGGTACAAAAATGGTCTGAATGTTAATCAGGTTTTTTTTTTTTTACCCCTACTGATAATATTTAGAAACGAATGGATTTTCCTCCATTTTCCAAATTTGGTCAATAGTAAAAAAAAAACATAAAAACGAAAAAACATTTAGTCAGGTAAAAAGAAATTACATTAACTTTATAGTTTGCAAGTATAGCTTGAAAAGCAATGTAAATATTTACAATTAGTAATCACTTTAAATAGCTAAGGTTGAGTAGTATATTTTAAATAATCTGGGTAAGGTAGTAAGAAAATTCATGACCTAGTTTCTCAAAGTAACCACTAAAGGGAGCCAAACACTCACAGATACGACATAAATAAATTAAATTAAAATAATAAATGGGGTAATGGTTAATCAAGAATAAAGAAAATCATAATTAAACCCATGAAAACAATCCTGTGATGGTTTATAGAGCTGAATTTACTCTACTAGGTATATTTCCCTTTACTTTCTGTTCTAGACTTCAGACTAGACTTCTAGAGTTCAAATAACTCCGGGGATTTCCCTGAGGCACAATCACATCATTAACTGGGAGCTGAATTTTCCCAAAGCAGCCAAAAACTCAGCAACTGGACCCTGAGCAATTCAGCATATGCCTGCTTTAAATAAACTGCATAAGTAAAAAGAAAAAAACCTTCAGAAAGAATATCTGGTTCATTAGAGGGTTGTCATCAGGCTTCCTGGTGGAGCAGCCGAAGGGAATTAGTGTGAAATTCATGATGCAATTATAAATTGCTCTCATTTAGAGACAAAATCTCTGAAACCTGAAATGTGCAAAAATATTTGATTCCTTTAAATTAGGACTGAATGCATTTTTTGATCCAAGAATCTGTTATATATATATGGATTTTAAAAAATATATCTTTTATTAAATGCTTTTTATGATTTGTGTTTCCTTTGACATCCTGTGAAGCACTTTGGTTTGTCTTGTATCTGAATCAAGCCATATAAATATTTTTTTTCTTGCCTATTACTGTGAAATCAAATAATAACATTGCAACTAATAAAAACAAGGCTGGATGAGGGCATAAGTTTATACAGCATGAGGAGAGGACATAAGGCAGTTAAAATAAACGCAATATCAGAGAAATACAGGATAGACTGATATTTTTGCGTCACCAAGGTCTCATAATAACAACATATTTTAACGCTACGCCTTGCCAAATGTCAAATTACATGAGAAACAGACATAGTATTTGTTTTTAATTATTTAGCTTAGCTAAAATAGAGAAAACTTAGCTTTTTGTGCTTTATTTAGACTCTTCTGGGAGGTAAGGTGTAACATTTTTACTGTAATAACAAATGTAAATGATGACTTTAGCAACACTACATTAATGAAACGTAAATAGCAAGTACACTGCTACACACTGTTACGTAGCAGTTGATTTTAGAAGAAAGAGTGACGTGCAACTCCTTATAACTTACAAGGAAACAATCATTTGTGGTACTATTATGTATTAAATTTGAGCAATAATTCAGTTATTCAGTGAACTTAATGAATCCAGAAATTTTACTCACTACAGTAGTGATATTTAAAAATAAAATTACTCAAGTAAAAGTAAAAAGCACGACTTAGTAAAAAAATATTCCTAAAAGTATATTTATTTAAAAGAGGTTACTCAAGTAAATGTTCATTCTTGCATATCCAACTGTAATCCGTTGTTGGACCGTTTTAAAAGGCAGTGAGATTACAACGCTGGCCGCCTGGTGGCGCTGTTCCCTCTCCAGATGCTCAGCTCGGATAGACGGGAGGCGTAAAGGAGGGAGGAGGCAGTAAAGGGAGGGAGAAACCACAATTTGCCCACATTTCCACAGCAGTCCGACACCGAGGCGCTTCCCAGTCGAGCTCCGTGGTCCGAAACAAGCAGAAACCTTTTTATTTTGACCCATTTGGTTGAGCTGGGTGGGGGGAAAACTCCTGAAATATCCCCGGGACCTGGTTTGTTTGCCGTTGATTCCTGCGGACGCCTGCGCGCAGGAACAGCTGAGGGGGATATAAGTTATTTCCAGCAGATCAGCGGATCAGGAGAGCCTGGAAGATGGTTTCAGTCCCTGCGATTTCTGCCCTCGTTTTGGGCATTGTGGTTCCAGCCCTGGCCGGATACATTGAGGTAAATGTTCCCGATTTATCACTGCGATTTAAAAGCAAATTAAATCTGTGGAGCCATAACAATAAGCGACCGTGTCGTTTATTTGCGCATTATCTCGCTTCATGTGAACTGTATTGATCGGGCTTTTTGCCAACAAGTAGCCGATCTGATCGCCTCTGTTTGTTGTTTACAGATTCCTTGTTGCGTTTTTGCTTCGTTTAAGATCATAAAAAGACACGAGAGGGGGTTTAATAATTAATCAGCTCGCTTTCCAGGTCATTCTCCGCCTCATTCCTGAGCTGTGATTGCAGTTTCGTCTGCGAGTCAGTGGACAATGTGCGGCCGGGGTGTCCTATAGTAGGAGGTTGAATAACAGCAGAGTTTTGCTGCAGAGATCAAATGAAAGACGCTCAGAGGGGCCTTCAGGGGACACAATGGCTTCTGCCGCGGATCATAAACCCTGAAGAGAGGAAATCCTTTACCTCGGATCCAAAATGTGGCTTTTCCTGCCTCCTTCCTTCAAAGTGTCTAATTTTGATTAACTTCGGCACTATAATACATTTACGGATGGTGGGGATTCATTTACTGCACAATTCAGTTTATTTCTATAAATAAATGTCATTTTAACACTTAGAATCAGATCAATCCAAACAGACACGTTTTAGTTTGATTTATTAGTCACATTCAAATGTAATCTCTAAATCAATAGACGTGTTTCTATTCGCCATGAAATTTCGCAATTCGCTTAATCGAAACACATCAATTAAAAAAAAAAATCTTGCTTTTGCGCTTAGATGGCGTGTTTTCTTATTGCTGTATCAAAACTGCAACGGAAACACAGTCTAGTGATCAACATCCGATGTTTACTACCGGCGAAAACAACGAAGACAACCGGAAGTGGGAGGAGAATGATGGCGCCACACGACTTAGTACACCAACAAACCGATTAATTGTGACTTTAACTGTGTTTCTTATTCAACGAAAACACCACAATTGTAAAATTGTCGAATGTTTTTTCGACATAAATTTCCAAATGCAGCTATTGACTATGCAGCAATCTCTGGACCAGAGCACGCATGAGGCGACAGTGGGAAGGCATGACCCTCTTTTCACAGAATGTGCAGCCAGCATTACTGACACAAACGGCAAACAAAACATGAAAGAACAAAGAAAACAGGAGGACACAGCTGAAACCTCCAATCAGAGATGGCGCTGAGAATGTCAGTGGGGCGGCCATGTTGAATTAATATTGGAAGAAATGGTAGCAAAAACACAAAATATTACAAAGGTTTTTTTTGGGGGGGGGGTCTTTCTTTTGTTTCAAAGTTCTTGGTACTCTTGAAATAAGATGAAAATAACTTATAAGTAGCGATTTAGTTAGATATAGTGGCTTATTTTAAGTAAGTAATTTCTTCATGTTGATGAGAACGTTCTCGTTCCACTGGCAGATTATTTCCCTTATAAAATGGCAAAAATGTCTTGAGTGAAATAATCTGCCTGTGGAACTAGAAGTTATTCATCAATAATAAGGAATTATTCACTTAAAACAATCTCTTATCTTGGTGAAACGTTAACTGTAAATTAGTTTTGTCTTATTTCAAGTGTACTAAGATATTTACACTAGAAACTAGACCAAAAATACTTGGTAAGAGTTTGTGTTTTTGCAGTGCAGATCACAACATAAGCAAAATTTTTTTGTCTCAGTCAAATAGCGACTTTGGTGACGTGAGGCATTGAACCTTCTGAAAGGGCAGAAATGTAAACATTTTATGTGTTTATGATCATATCTGTCATGTTATGATCTCAGGTCACGTCTGAACCTGCGCAGTCAACAACAGTCATCCTCATTTAGTGACTTTGTTAATATATTTAGCGACTTTTCAGACGAAACAATCTATCAATCAGAATTGGATTCGGCAGGTCAGGCTTTTTAAAAATCGGTGATCGGACAGAAAACTGCAATCGGTGCAAATAAAATGTAATTGAATGTTTTACACTGTCAGTGTTATTACTCCCAAAGCTGAACATTATGTTTTTAAACAGAAAGTAAACACGTTATTGTGTAAAAATAGATCAAATGTATCAAAAATACAAATTCAGTAACCATTTGAACTGTGAAGGTTGATGCTACTGTAAAATATGGTTGAATTATGGAGCTGAAAAGTTGCCATGGTTTTCTCACACGTTTTGCCAGATTGTTATTCTGCTCTATGGAGGAAACGTTCTGCTAAATGTGCGTTTCCTGCTCATTTAGACGAGGAAAGTATCAACATTTTACCAGAAATATTTACACAGAGAGGTGAAAGTTGAGGCGGAAAGCAGATTAAATTAAAACGTTTGTGAATATTTTAAACTTGGAGTGTGTGACATTATAAAACACGCAAGTTGTAGCTTTTTTTTAGTCAAATTACAGAAAAAGCAGTGATGTAATGGATATCAAAACGCTAATTCAATCACATGAAGACCAACTTAGTGGCTATTTAAACTTTGATAGGTGCTGCTGTGGTAAAATATCATGAAGCTATTCATTTTTAAGAGGATTTTGCCAAAATCCCCTTCAAATAAAAGTGGAAATATTCGTATTTCTTTACAATCTAACATTAGTGAGTCATTCAACCTTGTTTTTAATCTATTTTTGCCTCTTTTAATTATCAAGTGGAATAAAGAAGCACAAATTGTGACACAATAGTTATGATGCTGGTAACAACTTGGGAAAATAGATACTTTTTTTCAATCTTGATGAATAAATAAAATCTCGATGTCCTATTTTCCTGCTGCCTCATCACTGCAGACTCTTGCAGAGTTTCATGTGTGTCTTGGTGCAACAATGCTGCCATTTCCACAACAAACAGCCCCCACCCGAGGGCAAACACAATCTTTTTTCTGCTCAAACGTGACAAACATTTTCAACAAGATGCCTCCTCCTGACTTTGCCTGTCAAGCTTCTTCCACTACGCAAAAATAGAAAAGTTAGCGGCTCAGCCATTTTGAGGCTGTGGAGGTGAAGATTGTGTTTGGAGGCAGTGATCCCGATTATTATGACCACAATAAAATCCGTGCTGCTGCTCTCTCAGAAAGGCCACAAACCTCCAGGTCGATGCTGCGGATTCTCCTGAAATGGAAAATGGTGTAAAATCCACGTTGCTTGTTGACTGTATAATACAAATTCATTCGATTGTATCAAAAACCAGGCTTTTTTCTTTTGTTTTTACTTTCGGAGGTTATGCATTCCTTCCTTTTAGTGATATGGCAGCCATTCGGCTCAGAGTTGGAGACAGTAGAGAGAAAAGACTTGATATTTAGGAAGCTTTGGGTTACAAAGCTGCATGTCTGATTGTGTCAGATGTAAAAAAAATAAAATAAAATAAAAAAAGCTCAAATTTAAGTTTTAGGTTGCTTTCACACTTTGTAGTCCGATAGATTCGGTTCAGTTGGGACTAAAATTGCAACTGTTATAGCTTGGACCAGCCAAGGCGTAATAATCAACAACAGGAATTAAGTTAATTATTGATATTTATTATTAAATACATGAAGGATTCCCGCTAGTTTTATCCGTTTGTTGTCAACCCAACATGGGGATCACACCAAACAGGATATAAGTATTTAGGGAAGTGCCACAAAATAAACAACAAACAAAAACAAACAAAATGAATGGAAAAGTTGTCAGCCCGCCCTCACAAGTACTACAAGCAAAAACGATCCTAACTGGGCGGACTAACAAAAAGAAAAAACAAACGCTAAAAAGGACAGCAGGAGGCAGTACAAAAACTGTGAAACAAAAACACAAAAATTACTAAATGCATATTAAATCATTTTAATCAAATCAACCTAAAACACATTAAAACACTGCCTACCTGCATTGCATAAATCAACACTTCCAAATCAAATCTTGGTGTATCCAATCTGGTGCAACCCTAGCAAATAAAACAATATATAAACACACAATTCATTCAGCTTAAAAAGACCAATGTATAAAACCTACCTGCGGCGTCGAACACCCACGCCCAGGTAACGCTACCAGCCGAACACCATCAATAATGCAGTCCTGTATAAAAACACCACATCAGCACAACTTACTTAAAAGAATCACTTTAAAACAATTTCCCCCAACCTACCACAGCCAGCAAACAGCGCGGGCCCAACACGCAGCTGGTCTCACACACAGGAAATTGACACCTGGCCACCACCCTTCCAGCTTCCCTTTTATGGAGGCACAGGCTGTGGAGAGAGTGCGACACCTAATGGTGCCACCTGTTACACAACATTTGCTACATTTTCAGCTGGTTTGGTTCTCTTTCACAGTTTAAACGATCTAAACTCCTTGAAAAACCAGTTCCCCTCCTCGCCTGTGGCACTGCATCAAAAATCAGTAAAGAAGACGCTGACAGCAACTTTCTTCTTCACAAAATGTAAACAAAACATTTTAGCGTCATATTTTAGCGTCAGTAGGATTTCACTTCTGTCTTTGGTGAAAGACCATGAGCCATTTCACCTGCTAGCACTGCTAGTTCGTTTGTTTTGGTTTTATTTACCCAGAATGCCTTGTGTTGTAGTCCACTTCCTGCTTTGGGAGCGGTCTCCAGTCCACCTGGCGTTCACGTACGCATTCAAACCGAACCGAGATTGAGGTCTGTAGGCAGATTAGAGATTCAAACCTCCACAAACAAATCAGATCTTCTACAAACAGACTGGAGTCTGATTAGACGAGGCTGGTGTGAACGCAACGTGAGGGTGAATCCAAAAGCAGGAAGCAGACTAAATGCAACCCAAGAAAAAACGTGTGAATCTGGGAAGAAAAACAGTCTGTGGGGTATTTTTACCAAATAAAACAGAGAGAGTCTACAGATGCTAAAACTCCATTTTTAATTACATTTTATGAAGAAGGAAGTTGCACTCGGTGTCTTCTTCAGAGATTTTTATGTTTATGGCAGTTGGAAAAAAGTAGCATTACAGCCACCACCGAAATATACATGCATTCACACACACACACTTATACCGACTAAATAAATAATCTGTTTTCTTTTAAAATTGAATAATGATTTGTATGCGCTTACTACCCAAATTCTTCTTCAATGTATCCAATAAAGTCACTTTTTCTATTAATGTTTTCAAACTATCTCCTCATATATCATAAATATCGAAAAGAAAAGAAGATATTTATGGTTTTCATGTTGTTTCCTTCAGTGGTTCTTGATGCAGCGCCCCCACAGGTGAGGAGGGGAACAGGTTTTTCAACTAGTTTGGTTTGTTTGACTCAGTGCAGCATGGAAACGAACCTCAGCAGCTGAAAATGTAGCAAATGTTGCAACTTTGGTCCAGAATCGAACCGATTCTACCGAACTATCAGGATTGAAAAAGCAGAAAATATAAGATTACTGTCGCTAAAGCTGCTAAAATATCCAGCTTTTGTCTGCAGAGATATTTCTGCTCCGTAAAGCTTCAGTCTGTCGTAGTTCCCGCTTTTCGGTTTGAGATTGATCCGACTTCTTCAGCTGCCTAAACAGTTTGGTTGTGGCTGCTACCTGTGAAGACCGGCCTGAACTTTTGTTTCTGCAGCTGGAGGTTTTTAACGCTCAGCTATTTGAGCATCTGTGCTGGATTTCTTTATCCAAGAAAACAAAATCGGTGCAACAACAACCGATGTTTAGTTTAATCTGGCTTTCTTGTAGCAGCTGGATCTGTGCGGGATGCAGGCTGGTGTCAGCCATGCGGTTGCATCACTCTGAGGTATGCGGCTCCATCAGCCCAGACAGAACATTTTATTTTGTGCTGAGTTAAGCTGCCGAGGATTAGATCCAACATTTCTGACTCTTATGCAACATAACATCACATTTTTCTGCTGAATATTTTTGAAAAACAAATCCTCCCAGCTGTTTTTTTTCATACAAACATAAGGACATCTGCAAACATTTAAAGCCACATTTCGTTTCATTATGTGTTGTATCTATTGGAGGGATGATCAAGCTAAAAAAGTTACGTTTCACCAATCAATCGACTGGTTTTCTTGCTTGGCTTGGTGAAAAAATCAGATATTTTTTATTTACAGTTCATTAGTCAGAACTCCCACACTGCAAAAACACACACAAAAAGGTATTTTTGCTAAAATACAAACAAAAAAGTATCTTTTTAGCAAGATACAGGAGGTTGTTTCTAGTAAACAATTCCTTGACACCGATGAAAAAGTATTACACTGTCAGATTATTTCACTGAGAAAGATGCATTTTTCCCATGTTTTAAGTTAAATAATCTGACAACCAAACTTTAAAAAAAAATCAACATTAAGGAATTGTTTACTTAAAACAAGCTTCTATATCTTGCAGAAAAGTTACTTATTAGTCAGATTTGTTTTATTTTAAGTCTACTTGGATATTTGTGTTTTTGCAGTGTAGTCAGTCTAGAATTGCAACAATCAGTTGCATTTGTTTATTTTTTTTAGTTTAATACAATCTTACAAAAGGTAAGAGGTTATGCTTTGGTGCATCAATGGCAATAGTTTTATGACTTTATTCCCCAAATGTTTTGACTTTATTTCCGAGTTTTATCTCATAATTTCATAACTTTATTCTCATAATTTTATAACCTTATTCTCGTAATTTCATAACTTTATTCTCATAATTTCATAACCTTATTCTCGTAATTTCAAGACTTATTCCTGAGAAGCCATAACATATTAATCGGCAGGTCAGGGTTTTTACAGATCGGTAATCTGCGATCGGTAATCTGTCCTCCATGTTTAGATGTTTAGCACAAGAATCTGCCTCTCCGCCTCCTGAATCAGTAGATTAGAGCCCAAAGCGTCGCTCCCGTCGTTGGGTCGTTCTTCTGAATCCTCTTAGCAACAAGAAGTGCAGGCGGATCATGGATTTGCCAGGAGAAAGCTACTAATCCCAGCTCCCTGGTACTCCCCTCTCATTCCCGTTTTCCACTCCCACCAGTGGCGATCCGACTTCAAACCGGTGACTCAGCCGACGTCGGCCTGATCCGACCGACGCCGGGAAGGAATGTCTGATTTTAATTTGTAATCTGGCTGCTTTTATGTCTCCTCTCTGCCTCATCCAACCTGAAGTTTATGTTTAGAATAACAAATCTAATTTAGTTTCCCTCAGTGATTACAAACTGTTTCAGTAAAGCATCAGGATCGCAGCAACGGCTTCAGAGAAAATCAGGATAAAACAGGAAATAATTTGGATTTTTTTCTTTCTCTTTTGCATCAAACAGCATATAAATCGTTTAGAAATACCCCAAATAAGGCTGCAGACCTTTAGGAGCCATAGATTCACTTGTGGAGATTATCTGGGTAAAGACGTAAAACGAAGCAAATTTATGGAGGTTTTAGTAAATAAATGATGAGACGTTTTGCCTTTTTTTGCAACAAAACTGGAGATTTCCTGTTTTTACTGAAAACAAACCAAAAATATATTTTTACATGTTTGAAATAACTTGTTTACGATGTTACAACATTATTCTGGCACAATTTCTCTTTTATTCTTGTAATAGAATAGAATATTCTTTCTTGATCTCCAGGGCAAATTGCTTGTTAGTTGACAAGCTTCTCCATACAAGTTGTTGAATGTTAATGTTTCAGGTATAATGTAATAATATTAATTTATTCTTGTATATCGATTTTATTTTCGTACAACTTAGGACTTTTTTTTTCTTACAGTACATCTTTATTGTACTGTTTTGATATTGTGTTATTGTGACTATATTCTCGTAATATTCTTGTATTTCTATTCTATTCTTGTACAATTTTATTCTTTTTATTACAACTTTATTCTCATAATTAGATTTTATTTTTGTACGACTTAACTCTCATAATACTATGACTTTTTTGTATTTTACTTTTTTGTATGACATTTCTAGTATAACTTTATTCTCGTGATATTATGACTTTAATATTTTGATTTTATTTTCGTATGGCTTTATTCTCATAATATTATAACTTTACTTTCGTAATACTACAACTTTATTCTCTTATTTTTTGTTATATCACAACAAAATTCTTGTAATACGACTTTATTCTTGTATTACTCCTGCTTTATTCTCGTAATTTGGTCATTTTTGTCGTAGCCTCACCTTAATACTCCTATCAGGAGCGTTAATGATGAAATCGATCATCGCCTCCTGTAGCGTCTCATCGACCGGCGCGCGCTCTCACCTCATCCTGAGGATTTAAAGATGGCGGCCTCATCAGGCGGTCCTTGTTCTCACAACGACAGCCTTTGTCTCCCAGCTGTGCATCGGCTCTAATTATCGCTCAAGTGTGTGTGTGTGCGTGTGCGTGTGGGCGGGTGTTTTGTGAATCTTCTCGCAGCTCATGACATATTTAGTTTCTTCTTCTCGTCGGTGAGAGTCGCTGCGCGGTGGGGAGGGAGTGAGCGGGTTCACATCAGCTCATTCATGGCTGCACATAATTTCAGCCTCCTGAAAAATGGAGCACAGCACAAGTTTCCTGCCCTAATGTCCTCACTTCCTTCTGTCCTTTGTCCCTCCCTGATGTTCTCACTCGGCTTATTTCTTTTACTTTCTCTTTCACTCCTTCCTTCCTTTGTTTCTTCCTTGAATTCTTATTTTTTTCCTCCAAATTGTCCTTCCTTTCCTGTGTCCTTCCTCCTCTACACCCTTCTTGTCCTTCCCTCCTTCCTCTCTCATCCCTGTATCTTTTTCTTCCCTTCCTTGTTTATTTTCCTCATTATTTTCTTTCTGTGCCCAAAACAGCTTTTGTCTCCTTTAACAATGAGTTTGTCCTTTCCTTCTTTGCTGTCTCCTGTCTTTGTTTCCTGTCTCCTTTCTTTGTTTCCTGTCTCCTGTCTTTGTTTCCTGTCTCCTTTCTTTGTTTCCTGTCTCCTTTTTTTGGTTCCTGTCTCCTTTCTGTTTCCTGTTTCCTTTCTTTGTTTCCTGTCTTCTCTCTTTGTTTCCTGTCTCCTTTCTTTGTTTCCTGTTTTCTTTCTCTGTTTCCTGTGTCCTTTCTTTGTTTCCTGTCTCCTTTCTTTGTTTTCTGTCTTCTTTCTGTTTCCTGTCTCCTTTCTCTGTTTCCTGTCTCCTTTCTTTGTTTCCTGTTTTCTTTCTCTATTTCCTGTCTCCTTTATTTGTTTCCTGTCTCCTTTCTCTGTTTCCTGTCTCCTTTCTTTGTTTCCTGTCTCCTTTCTCTGTTTCCTGTCTCCTTTCTTTGTTTCCTGTTTTCTTTCTCTGTTTCCTGTCTCCTTTCTTTGTTTTCTGTCTTCTTTCTGTTTCCTGTCTCCTTTCTCTGTTTCCTGTCTCCTTTCTTTGTTTCCTGTTTTCTTTCTCTGTTTCCTGTGTCCTTTCTTTGTTTCCTGTCTCCTTTCTCTGTTTCCCGTCTCCTTTCTCTGTTTCCTGTCTCCTTTCTCTGTTTTCTGTCTTCTTTCTTTGTTTTCTGTCTTCTTTCTGTTTCCTGTCTCCTTTCTCTGTTTCCTGTCTCCTGCCTTTGTTTCCTGTCTCCTTTCTTTGTTTCCTGTCTCCTTTTTTTGTTTCCTGTCTCCTTTCTGTTTCCTGTTTCCTTTCTTTGTTTCCTGTCTTCTCTCTTTGTTTCCTGTCTCCTTTCTTTGTTTTCTGTCTTCTTTCTGTTTCCTGTCTCCTTTCTCTGTTTCCTGTCTCCTTTCTTTGTTTCCTGTTTTCTTTCTCTGTTTCCTGTGTCCTTTCTTTGTTTCCTGTCTCCTTTCTTTGTTTTCTGTCTTCTTTCTGTTTCCTGTCTCCTTTCTCTGTTTCCTGTGTCCTTTCTTTGTTTCCTGTCTCCTTTCTTTGTTTTCTGTCTTCTTTCTGTTTCCTGTCTCCTTTCTCTGTTTCCTGTGTCCTTTCTTTGTTTCCTGTCTCCTTTCTTTGTTTTCTGTCTTCTTTCTGTTTCCTGTCTCCTTTCTCTGTTTCCTGTCTCCTTTCTCTGTTTCCTGCCTCCTTTCTCTGTTTCCTGTCTCCTTTCTCTGTTTCCTGTCTCCTTTCTTTGTTTTCTGTCTTCTTTCTGTTTCCTGTCTCCTTTCTCTGTTTCCTGTCTCCTTTCTCTGTTTCCTGCCTCCTTTCTCTGTTTCCTGTCTCCTTTCTCTGTTTCCTGTCTCCTTTCTTTGTTTTCTGTCTTCTTTCTGTTTCCTGTCTCCTTTCTCTGTTTCCTGTCTCCTTTCTCTGTTTCCTGTCTCCTTTCTTTGTTTCCTGTTTTCTTTCTCTGTTTCCTGTGTCCTTTCTCTGTTTCCTGTCTCCTTTCTCTGTTTCCTGTCTCCTTTCTCTGTTTCCTGTCTCCTTTCTCTGTTTCCTGCCTCCTTTCTTTGTTTCCTGCCTCCTTTCTTTGTTTCCTGCCTCCTTTCTTTGTTTCCTGTCTCCTTTCTCTGTTTTCTGTCTTCTTTCTTTGTTTCCTGTCTTCTCTCTTTGTTTCCTGTCTCCTTTCTTTGTTTCCTGTCTCCTTTCTTTGTTTTCCATCTCCTTTCTCTGTTTACTGTTTCCTGTCTTCTTTCTTTATTTCCTGTCTCCTTTCTCTGTTTCCTGTCTCCTTTGTTTGTTTCCTGTCTCCTTTCTCTGTTTCCTGTCTCCTTTGTTTGTTTCCTGTTTCCTTTCTCTGTCTCCTGTCTCCTTTTCCTACATTATTTTTCATCCTATTTCCTTCCTTCCTTTTTTATGCCTTCTTTCCTTCCTTCCCTCTTCTTTTTCGCTCCTCTTCCTCTGGAGGACCCGTCGCCTCCTGCCTTCCTGTGTCTCTTTCCTTGCTGACAGTTTCTACACACCATTCAGCAGATGACCTTTAACCTCCAGAAAACTGTTCCTGCCGTTATTTTTTTATGTGTTTTCTGTGTTGTTGTCGCCAGGTGAAACTCCGTCAGCTCCGCTCTCTGTGTTTCTCTGAGTTTCTTCGGCTCCTTCAGGTTTTCGTTCCATCCGTAAAATATTTGCTCTGCTGTCGGTTTCACCGCCGCCCCTTCCGGTCGGCCACGTGCGCGGAGCGGACTTTGTTCCCACCTGGTCGTCTTGTCCAGGTGTGCAGCTGCTGCTCTGGGGAGTTTAATGATTCAGAGCAGAGCGAGGCGTTTCCACTGATTTAGACAACATAGATCTGGCAAGACGAGATTCATTCCTGCGGTTTGCAGAAACTCTATGGAGATAAATTACTCAACTCTAGAGTTAAGTTTACTCAGTTACATTTACTTTTTTAGAGAAAATGTACTTTTACTACGCTGTACTTTTTAGTTTTACTTGTTTTATTTTATTAAGTATCTCTAGTCTTACCTGAGTAGCATTAACTTCATTGAATTTAATTCGTAGTATCTACGTATAGAGGAGTACATTTCTGCCAAAAAACTCATGAGATTAATTTTAAAATTTTCTACAAAAAACAAAACTTTTTTAGAGTTTTTTTTTTTTTTTTTGCTATCTCCAAAAGTCACAAATCTCCTAGACATAACTCAGGAAATTTTTGATTATCCTCACAAATTTTCAAGAAGAAAATGTGGGAATTTCTTACTTACAAAAGTTAAAATTTTCTAAAGTAAAAAATGTCAACATCTGAAACAGATTTCAGAATGTTTTCAGGAAAATTCCTGAGATTAATCTCAAAATGTTCTTCTTTCTAGCAAATATTCAACTGTTTGAGCTAAAAAAAAGTCCTAATTTTTTCAAGATTCAGAAATTGAGATTTATTTCAGAAATGTTTTAGAAATAACGAGGAAATTTCTGAGCTTCAAAAGTGAAAAAAAAAAAATTCAGAAAGTTTGAAGTTAATCTCATAAATTTCTTGGTTTCAAAAGTCAGTTTTAACTCTAAAGTTGAAAACCTTTGCATCTTTGAAATTTGAAATTTATTTCTTGAAAATTTCTGGGATTACTCAGGAATTTTCAGATTTTTTTTTTTTCTACCAGCTCAGACATTTTCACATTTCTTTCCTAGAAAATATCTGAGATTAATCTCAAACTTTCTGAGTTTTTTTGACAGAAATTTCCTCTTCCGTCAGTCCTGGAGGTCATTATTGCTTGCTTTGTTTTTTCTTGTCGTGGGCGGAGTGATGAATCTGTCAGAGCAGCAGAAGATGGAAGCGCTGCAGTGTAACTGAAAACCCCCAGAGAGGCGACGGCTGCTGCTGTTTCTGCTCCTGGCGGTGATCAGGATGCGTTATTGCCCATTAGCAGCCTGCCTGATGCAGCGTTTTCTCAAGGAGAAGGTGGCCAAGGACGCGGCGCCCCCCTCGGTCGGCTCATGTGGGACAAACAGACACAGCGGCTGTTTATGCGCCATCATTAAAAAACTAGATGGAAATGCCTCCGCCGAGCTTTTCTCCCTAATTGCGTTGAAGCTCCCTCCTTCGTTTGCCACATTTTGTTCAATTATAGGTGTTGGTGCGAGATGAGGAGGCTGCAGATCTCCTCCCAGTGGCAATAAGCACGGCATGTTTTGTGCTCTGTGTAATTTAGGGAGGAAGAAACGAGCAGAAACAAGAGTTTTCTCAGACCGAGGGAAATTAAAGCTGCTTCAAAGAGAAAACACTGACAGACACACGGGATAATTTCCTCTAGGCGAACGTGTTGAGTTTCTCTTACAGAATAACAGTTAAAATATGGAGAGAAATATTAAAAATATTCAGCAATATCTAAACAAACAAGAAAGACAAGAAAACTCAAGCCCTGCCCAGGATGTGGCATCTTCCAGTCGAACTAAAACTTTGCCAATATTAAGGAATTATTTTCTTAAATTGAGTTTGTCTAACTTGCTGAAAAGTTATGTTTAAGTTACGTGTCTTAATTCACGTGGCCTAAGATATTTGCACCAGAACCTAGATAAAAAGTACTTGTTGAGATTTTATGTTTTTGCAGTGGAGAGCAGATATTAACCAAGATTTTACAAAAATAAACGAGGTTTAATAGTGCACTGCCACTTTAAGGTGCAGTTGGGTGGCCGCACAAATGAGCTCAAGGGTTGCAATTGGCCCCCAGGCCACACTTTGGACTCCCATCATATGTGGGCATGGGCCAAAACCCCCCAAAACAAAACAAACTAAATCAAGCACATAATGGAGCTCGATATTTATTGTAGATTCAAAACGTGAAAGCAATTTTTATGATAACTCATCAGGGCCGTTCGGAGTACATTTCTGCCAAAAACTCAGAAATTTTGTGATTAATCTACAAAATGTTCTAGAAAACTTTGGGAATTTTTCTTGAAAAAATTTCAAAAGAAAATTTCCAACATTTAAATTCAGAAATTTCCAAGGTTTTTTTTTGTAGAAAATGTCTATTAACCTAAAGATTAGATTTTGTTTTTATAGCAAATTTCTGAGATTATTTTTTGGCAGGAATTTACTACCACTTTAATTTTGCATGTTTAAAAGGAAGACATCTAGTTTTCAGTTTCTTTTGGGCTCAATTGAATTAAATTTTTTTCAGTAGTAAGAACAGGATCCGAGTCACTTTCTTTTGAAACATTTGTTATATTTAGTCAAGTTTAAGAAAGAATGAAAACTGAATTGGGTCAAGTAAACTCAGCTTTTCAGTAAATTATATTGGTAACCATTTTTACCCTGGTTACAAATTCAGTCTCCACCTGCATCTACAGGACAAACTGTATTTGTAAATTGTAGTTGGGGGGGCACATAAAATCAGTCCAGAGGCCATAAATTGGCCCCCAGGCCACACTTTGGACACCCCTGCTCTAACTAATGACCATATGAAAGAAGTTATGAGCCCGTTCTGCCTTTCGCATCCACAGGAAATGACTCGTCAGGGAGAAGAGTGGAAGCGCTGTCCTTTGTCTTTATTCCCTTTTTTCTGTTTTGCATAATTTTGTCCAAAGATGAGGACTTTTTATTTTATTTTATGAATGCTGCAGCTGCACACCTCTATCAGGCATCTTGATCAGAGATATAAAGCAATCAAGGCCTCCAGAGTATCCCATTAGTGTGATGAGATATGAGCACAGCTTGGAGCGCGAAGCTGAAATCGTCTGCTGTTTTCACACAAACCCATTAAGTCATTTGATCAGCGCCGGGCTAATTATAGAGGCTTCCGAGCAGCGAGACGCTGACCGGCCTCAACCTCCCCGTTACTCCTCAACTCCTCTCCAAAATACTCACTCTCCTCAGAAGACGTTCTTATCGTTAACATTTCCGACTCGTCATAAGTGCTGTAATGCTGCTGCTCGCTTTTCTGCATTTAATTTGCTGCCAAAACTCAAATGAGAACTAAGAACTCCGAAAAATCAGCATTTCATTAATGAATTTAAGAGTGACAGAAACAAAACAGAATCACAACTTGCTAAAATGTTACTTTGACATTTAGATGGAAGAATCAGATGATCCCTGCGGTTCTGTAACATGGCGAGTTGGTATTTGTTTCGGCGCCTGCCGGGTTCTGCTAGTAGCGTTTTTACAGAAATGGCATCAAAAATAAATCAGACAACATTTAACATATTCAACAAGAGATGCAGTTACTCATCTGTGTGAGAACGGCAGAGATAAATTGAACTAAAAGGGTTTAAGGAGGAAATTATTCATCAGATTAGTCAGATTAATTGCGATTAATCGGGTGTTGAGGTAATCAACTAATTCAGTATTCGATTAATCGATAAGTGGAGTATAAAAACTAAACAACAGGCTGTCTGGTGAAATAACGACTCACTCAGAGCAGTAATTAAGTCAAAACTGTACAAAAATAAATACATTTTGGATTTAAGATTTTTTAAAAATCCTTCATCGGTAAATATATTGTACTTGGAACTAAAGTTGCAAATATTTTAGCTTCAAAAATCTCTTAAGGACATTTTGCTTTCCAATTATTAATCAATTAGTTCTGAAAAAGTTACCAGATTAGCCCTACTCTGTTGTTAGAAGTATTTTTTAAGTTGCAGATGAATCCTTTGCTAGAAATGATCAAGCGTACTCCAGTTATTGATTCATCAGTTACTAAATGAGTAGAGAGTTATTGATCAATCAAAATTAATTGTTTCAGCTCCACAGTGTATTGATATTCAGTCTGGTAGAAAGGGACAATCTTTTCCACATGTTGATGTTTTAAGCATGTTTTTATGGGATGTTGTTGCATTTTTGGCAATAAAATGTTTATTTTCTTATTCAAAATAGGAATCAAACTGTTAATTTGTGTCTTTTAATGTATTTCTAATATTGTAGCAAAACACTTAAAAAGGTGTAAGTGGTTAGCTAAAAAATCTGCAGAATATGGCAAATATTTTTATTTGATTAATCACCAGAATACTCAATTAATCGATAGAATAATTGATTGATCTGGCAAATATCTAAATTCGATTAATTGTGAAAGTACTTGATTAAATGCCAGAATAACTTCATTGTCAGAATACTAGATTGATCTGGTAAATTTTTATATTTGATTAATCGTCAGAAAACCCAATTAATCACAAGGATAATTGATTAACATGGAAATTTTTAAAATTCGATTAATTGCCAAAATACTTGATTAATCGGCAGAATAATCGATTAATTGTCAGAATAGTTGTTAGAAAAATCAGTTCCTAATAAAAAAATCTATATTTTAAAATGTAATTTTTTTATTTTCCTCATATTTAAAATGCTAAAAAATGTAAAAAGCCAAAGTAATCTTAAAACTCCTAATAAAATTAAGGCTGAATTATTTTCCGCTTTAAGAGTTGGAAGCTGCTATTTTTGGAAATGTTGGGATGCGTTAGGACCGTAACATGTCTCTGCGGCGGGTCGCATTAAGCTGCAGGACGGTTTGACTTTGAGAACAGAAACAGGCGGGGGCGGGACAAGGTCAAGCAGGTGACTTGTGAAGATCTAAAGAGGGAGAGTTTGATACCATGTGAGGGCATGATGACACCTCCGTAACAAAAGCTAGCAACTCACAATAGAGATGTTTGCCACTAATTTTAACCATAAACCATAAACTGACATAAACCAAGTCAGAGATGCCTCCGTCTTCTCCATGTAGACGTGACTGATTGGCTTCCAGCCTCGCCGTGTCTCTGTGGAGTTTATTCCCCACTAATCTGATTGAAGCCCTTCTGTCCTGCCTGCTGAGAGGCAGAGGGAGGGCAGAGCAGGGCTTAATGACAGATAAGGGACAGACATTACATCTGTCATGTTGCCCCCAGTAAAGATGGCCTCCGCGTCCTGTTTCACGCTCCGCCGCTCCGGCTCTTTAGGAGGCGGGGATATGAAGCCGGGAGCTCTTTGATTGAAGCATGTATTGGTTTAAAACCAACGTGGGTGGCTGTCGGAGAGCGGCAGGCAGTAAATGCTGGAGCTAACTCGGCTAGAGCGACGCAGAGGAATCATCTTTACTGGAAGAAGTCACTGTGCAGCTTCGACTGCAGGAGGAAGAGCCAGTCCGGAAATGTCAGTGAGATCGTTTAACACAAATAACAAATTGTTCCATTTTATTAGAGTGAAGTTGGGATTCTTTAAAAGCAATTAGGGGGAAACAAACGTTTGATTGAATTAGATGGTGGAAATTTGGCCCATGAGAATTTCACCGAGTTTCCAATCTGAGATTCTTCTGTCACATTAAATAAGTTCATAAATATTATTTTTATTTTGGGCTGTTTAGTATGTCAGTTGAGTTAATTTTTCTTTGAAAACCGTAATCATTGTGGCTGAGTATTTACGGACGTTGATGCTTTGGGTAGTTTAGGAAGGTTGGAGGTTTCAAAGTCTTCTGAGGATTCAGCAGAGAGAAAATGGCGGCAAGTCAACGGAGCAGAACGAAGAGAAACAACGATGGCGTCGCTTCAGAAATTAACTCTAGACAGTCCATCCATCCATCCATCCATCCATCCGTTTATCCGTTTATCCATCCATCCGTTTATCCATCCATCCATCCATCCATCCATCCGTTTATCCGTTTATCCGTTTATCCATCCATCCATCCATCCATCCATCCATCCATCTTAACCAATCATCAATCCATCCATCCATCCATCCATCCATCCATCTTAACCAATCATCAATCCATCCATCCATCCATCCATCCATCCATCCATCCATCCATCCATCCGCTACAGAAACCCCCTGAGCCGTTTGTCTCATTTCTCATCAACACTCCTTTCCCCCCCAGGTTGTCAAACTGTCCTTCGTCCAGCAGGACGTTCTTGTCTCTTAAGAAAAGCCTCTAAATGTAATATTTTTATCTCTATAACGGAGGGAGTGCAGTTCCCTCCTGTCGCGTAAAGCTTCAGGAACCTTTCAGACGGGAAACTCTGCCTCCATCATGTCCTCCTGCGTTCAGTAAATGTAATGTCCTCCAGGGAGGCTCCTCTACCTTCTGGATATTTCCACTTTGTCCTTGAATCTCAATGTCGCACCTCGGTTTCCCTCCACAGCTCTCCCTGTTTTATATTTAATGTTGTCCACAGAAACGGTTCGTCCTTCTTTATGTTACCTCTCCATTGTGTTTCTCACCTCACTGCCACTCCTGCCACCTTACTTTCCCTATTTTCTTTTCTGCTCGCTCAACAATTACCTGCTCATTAACTGATGGAGTGCAGAGAGAGTCGTCAGCGAGGCCTTGCTGCGGCGCCTGTTCTTTTATTGACGACTCTGCCCGGTCCTGAGGAGCAGCTGCACGGCGCTGCATGCTGATGAGTCCAGCAGCAAAACGGAAAACCGGAAAGTGGGAGTGGGGAATCGAAGGAAGGATGTGGCAACCTGTTTGCGCTGAACTGCTAGGAAATTAGACGGAAAGGAGGGCGAGAAAGGGAAGTGAGCACAGGTCACTTCTCCCAAATTGCCTCCTCTCAGCATGAAGGATTAGGAGACTCTGCTCACCAGCAGGCGCTGGGGAGAGACACGCTCCTACCGCTAATCTCTGCCCCCTCCTCGGTTAAACTGCTGAGCGAGCAGAACAAAGCGGGGAGAAGGACTGCGCCTGTGGGAAAACACAGACCGCGCTCCGATTAACAGCTGCTTCAGGTGATTCTTCAGAGCTGACCTGTTTGTTCGAACAGAAACACCTCTAACATATCTTCTAATGAAGCCCCGATTTAACCAGCCTCTTCTTTGAAGGATTGTTTTCAAAAGGTTGTGATAAAAGTTGAAAATGTTTATCACAAAATTTGTGGAAAATTCTTTTTTTTTGCACGTTTTTATATTTCCATGTTGTTTCTCAAAGCATCCAAACACCACACAGGTTGGTGAAAAGTTAGTTATTTTTTTTAGTGTCTGGATAATGAGCCATTTCAAAAACATTCCCATTGTTGAGTCGCAATCTACGGGTCCTACAATGTAACCTAGCAACCCCAGTGAAGTCACGCTCGTTACCTAGCAACCCAAACTGAGCTCCAGCACATTTTATCAGCTGGTCTCTCCGTGATACAATGGCTGCTGGAAGAAAAACAAGTGCTTTGTTGTCCACTTACCTTTCAGAAACAACTTGCTGCAGTTTGGTGGTTGTGCAGGAGGCTTCACTTCTGCTTTTCAAAGGTGTACGGTTGTGTAATTGCGCATTGGAAATTGGCGAGTTTTCATTAGGCAAATTTAACTTTGTAATTTCAATTTGTGTAATTATGTGGTCAATGGAAACACAGCTTGTTGTGTTTTTGGACTGTGGGAAGAAGCTGTAGAGATTGCATGCGTGCAAAACATGCAAAAAGACCCCAGGACGGGTTCTGAACCCAGGACAAGAGTTGGGTAGCAACTAGTTACATTTAATTAGCAAGTTTTCAGGAAAAATAATACTTCTGGGAGTATTTTTACTACGCTCTACTTCTTACTTTTACTAGAGTAATTTTATTATGAAGTATTTCTACTCTTGCTTGAGTAAAATTTTGGGATTTTCTACCCACTGAATGAAAAACAAACATGTTTTGACCAAACATTCACCAGACACAGAGACACACCTGATTTTGTTTCTTACATGAATTATTGTCATTTTGGTCCTTAAAACACCAAAATTTCCACTAACTTTACATTTTGGTCTGTCTGATTATGTAATTTTTAAATATCAAATGATTGATCAGTACTTTTTTTACTCCTACTTGAGTACAGCTTTTGGGAATCCTGTAGTGGTGCTACCAACTGCTCCAGTTTAAAACCTCTGGTGGGAAACCTCTGCTCCCCCAAACCTTCTTTTTCTCTCAAGCAAACGACTCCTGACTCTTCGCTAAGTGGAGCTCCCACTCTGCACACCCAGGCTTTTAATAAATGGACAGGCAACGGGCAATTTAATCATGCTAATGTGCATGTTATTGATCTCCCCGCTGGAGAAAACTCTGAGCTGAATCTGCAGGCCGCCCGGCGATGAAGTATAAACACAGAATCAAGTCGAGGGTAGACGCTTTGTTTGAGTCGAAGGTGAGGCCGTCTATTTTGGTCGTAAACATCTGGCCTGGTGATGTCAGGAACGTAATCCTCTCCGCCCCACGTGGACGATTAAGCCCGGATAGAGAGGGCTGAGAGGGCCGGCGGGTCACGTGGATCCGGGAGGCGGCGGAGGCAGGTGGGGAGGTGGATGTGTGGAAAAAGCCGAGGCGACGGGAAATGGATTCCCATTGAGTTGCTCAGAGTGCTCGGATGAAAGGAGGGCTGGAAAGGTTGCTCACTCGGAGAGCTTTTAGTGGACGGCGCGGGAAGAATGGGCGATTGTACCGGCAGCAGGGGAGGAACACACACAGCCGTGGTGTTCTTTAAAAATAAAAACATTCCAGCTAAAAACAGGACCAGATGGAGTTGAACTGTGGATGTTCGACGCTAAAAGGGGCTCAAAGTAGAAACAGAAACGTAAAAGAGAAATGGTCCATTTAATTTAGGTCTTAGGTGATTCAATAACAATATCTATTGCAATACATGATCAAAATCAATAAAAAAAATACGTCAGAAAGAATGTTCACTCCAGAACCGCACAGCATTCTGGGAAATGTAGGCAGAGGAAAGACTTTAGCTGATCAACCTCTTATGGCTAGCTAAGACATGTTGGTGGAATCTACTAACTCACTCACTCTTTCGTTACCTAGCAACTCATTCATTATCTGGTTACATAGCAACAACCGTTTAAAATTTCTCCAATGTGTCTACTCCTTAAAAATAAAAAACAACGGCTTGGAGTTAAAACTGAGAATAAAACAGGAAAGGTCACGACACCAGTTTGGCAGCATTTCCAATATAAAAAGAAAAACTAATAAGTAATCATCGATATCAGTTAACAATTATTTTAGTAATTGATTATTCTGACGGTTAATTGAATAAAAAAAAGGGCACATTCTGCATATTTTTCATTTGAGCTTATTTTATAAAATATAAAAAATGCATAAAAATAATTCAGTTTGTTTTTTGAATGAGAAAACAAACATTTTATTGCCTAAAATGCAAAAACATGACATGACGGTGCTGATCTGTTGATTATTTCTCAATGAACTGATAAATAATTGGATAGAAAAAGATACATATTTAGGTAATGTAGAACATTACCTTTACAGACAAATGTTTTCATCTTAATGTATTTATTTTTTGTACAGTTTTATCTTAATTACTGCTCTGAGTTTGTTATTTTAGCAAATTGTCTCTTTTTTTGTCTGAATGCCCCTGTTAGCGATTAATCAATTACTAAACGAGTTGATTATTAGTTTAATAATCGATTAATCACAAATAATCTAAGTAATCGTTCCAGCCCTTCTGTCGACTGATATAAAATCCTTATATTGTGGTTTGATTTTCATCCAGTATTAGTTTTTCTGGTCCGACTTGAATCTGTAGAAACATGAAGAAAAAAAGTTTGACCTTTATTTATCGTCATTTTTTAAACTAAATGTAAATAGAAACATATTTTCTCTTATAGATACTAATTTTACTATCCAACAGAAACATCTCGATTAAATAATCTATATTCAGAGGAATGCATAATTTTCTGCTTCAGTGTACAGATCAACGGAGTATTTTCTGTAACATGTATTAAAGTTAAGCTCTTCGTCATCAGCCTTAAACGGAAAGTAATTATCTTCACTGTGAAACAAAGAAATAGTTTATTATCGTTACACCTGCTTAGTCTTTGCGAGCAACAAGCTGCAGGTAAAGGATTATCTCCTTATCGCCTCAGCTCGACCTTCGCTGCTGCTTTTCCAGCTGATTTACTTTAATGCACACGCCTCGCGCTCAGAAACGTGAAGTTTGATGTGTTGTCTTTGCACCACAATCTAAAATTAGAAACAAATAAAGCAACAGGTCACCATTTAAAAACACCTTTTTTTCTCTTATTCTCCAACTTTTTGGTGAAAACAATCTGTTGCCGTTTTGTTTACGAGATAAAAACAAAAACAAATGTTTCAGTTTATTTTTAATTAATGTAAATGTGTTTCGGTAATAGATAACAGAGGCTCTTTTGACACACAGCTCTTTCTTTTCATCATATTTGGTAACAGAGTTGATAATCTCCATTTAATTTATCTCCAAGTGTTTCACTAAAAAAAAACATTTGTACTTCAAACTTCTCCTTTTGTGAGGAGGTCGGATTCGCTTCGATGGTTTGTAGAGGAAGACGACTCAGTTGTTTGTATCTATTCAGTTTAATCCAGTTCAGTTCACGGTTTAATGCACTTTAACACAGAAACGGATCAAGTTCAATATACAGTTAAATGGAATCAAATTCATTCTGTGCAAAAAATACAAGTTAATCCACTTCATCCCAATCATAAAGTCATTCTTAGGTCCAATACTTTCAAATTCAGCTGAGATTTTAAAGTGAAAAAACATCATTTATGTTTTAATTTTTCGTCTTGATCTCTTCAGGATGGTTAGCAACAAGAAAGCCAAACTATTTATTGAATAAATATATTGTTTATATTTGTTAGCATTAGCTTGAGGTCTTGCTCAGCTGATTTTCAGGCCATCTGAAGGTTTTTCAAGTTGTTTCTTTGGACTTTTGCTGCTTTTTTTTGTGTTTAGTTTTTATTCAAATACCAGGCGATTTTCAAAGAACGGATTGTTTTCTGCCCGTTAAGCCAGTTAGCTCTGCTTTAAAAAGCCTTCAGCCATAAAAATGTGAGTGCTGTTAAACTTTTAAACGCCTGTTTGTTTTCTAGCCAGAACATAATTGCTTTGACAGCCGTTTATTTACAGTGATTCTCTGTTATCTACCCTGAAATGTGATTGTCTTTATGAAATCTTTGGGAAAATAACACAAAATTTTATTAAATGTGTGACGTCGAAGCATTTTTGTTATATTTATCTTCACATTTCAGCAAAATATGGAAACATTATCTGTTTACACCAGCATTTCATATCTATGATTTGCCATTTTTTCATTTCTTGCTTCCTTGTCAGACCTGGAAACAAACAGTTTTTTACCCTATTTATGAGTTTATTTTCTATTGTAGTTGAGCATTAGTAATTAGATATATTATATTCATGCTCTTATTTTGAAGTGGGTGAAGACTGATTAGGTAGCAGTTCCACTTCCTCTCTTCACGTTGGTTCAATTTTTATTTACGTCCAAATCAAACTGGTGCTCAGTGGCTGTAGTCTTTCTAAAGCAGATATAATTTGAATTGACGTTAGCGCTCCAACATTAGCTTCCGCTAAGCCTGTGTTGGTGTAATGCTTTAGCGTTAGCAGAAATTGTTTATGAATAATGCTATAGGATTAGCACAACTAATTATTAAGCTAGCAGTGTTCACCACTGTAGTAGAGTTTAAGTAAATTTCTTGTTGTTTTACAAAGCTTTATGCTTTTTTTTACCATTCTGGTCTTCATAATGTAGTAAATTAGAGTAAAACAAGCTGATGGCTGGTTAATTAATAGCGATATTTGTTTGGGTAGCTAGCTGGCAGTCTGCTGCTTTACAGCTAGCTGCTTGTAGCATGCTAGCTACATGGAAAAAAACAGAAAAGGTCCAAAAATTCTTAACAGTCTTTTTGGAAAATCTGACTGGTGAAAAGAAATGTGAGATATTTCAAATGGATTAATAATTAAAAGTAAGTCTAATGTTTCTGTGAATAAATTAGGGATTTATCGCTCCTGAATTCATCTTTCTTGAGTCTGTGTTTGTGTTTTACCCAAACGGGACATAAAACACGATCCATCTCCTGGCTAACACTTGATGTTCCCTTCCCCAGTATTTAGCTGCTCTGCCTGCGGATATTCAAAGCTAATTTTCTTTCCTTCCTTCACTCGTCGTCATCCTCCATGCTCCCTGCTGCTCTGCAGATAGAAACCAATCTGCCCCAATAATCTAAGCAGGTAGGCAGAAAAATAATCCCATGATTGCTGTGAATGACCCCGAGAGGTGAAGGAGTTTTGTTGAGAGTTTGTGAAGGGAAATGGCTCCTCGGTTTCCTCCGGCTCGGCCCCGCTTCCCGCTCCGCCGGCTGTCAAAACGAAAGGATAATAAAACACAGGATGCAGCAGGCATCCTGATGTCCACCGTCAGCCTCTGAGTGAATGTTCACAAGCAGCGCCTCTGTGTTTTCTGTCTGACGCAGGAGAAAACAGCAGAGGGAAAGATGGTGGCAGCCGCTGCCAGCCTGACAAGATTGAGTGAAGATTTGAGTCTGCAGAAAAAGCAGCCTTTGTCCTGTGATCATTTCTGGCTCTGCTTCTCCTGCTGAGCAATGCTGGTGTTTTTAGTTATTTGTCTATTGCTAAAGCTGCTGGCTTTTTGTTCACTTAGACCTAACACTTGCGAAAAATTAATGGGTTTTTCTGTGAAAGACACAGGGACACACATTTCTTAGAAGGCTAAGTGTACAAAGACTTCAACTGCAGTCGTAGAAATGAAAAGAAAGCAAGAACGCTAATGACACAATCTGTTTAGAGCCAAGAAATTCAGTTTTGCCTCAACCTCAGGCAGCTTTTAATTAGATTATGAAACAAACACATAAATCTGTGTTTTTGTAAGGTTTACACTTTGCTGTTTCTCTGCTTATGAGACGTTTGAAGTCTTAAACTCTTTTCATCTGCAGCTATTTTTGCCTCGTTTCCACTGAGCGGTAAAGCACAGGTCATTGTGGTTTGGTGAGCTATTTTATGTCCCGACATTTTCAGGAGAGAGTTTCCACCGGCCGTTGGACTCTCACTGGCCTGACGTAGCGTCATATAGTTAAACAACAAACGTGACGCAATAGTATGTCTGGTTCTGATGATTTTCCTTGGACTGTGTGGTGTGACACCAGCAGCGCCAACCGTTTTGTTGTCCCAATGGATCTACATTTGAACTGGACCCTGGATTCCTGTGGCAGTTGTATGGACGGCCTTTACAATGGAAACAGACAAAATGGTGTATCAAACTGGACCCACCGGACCGACCGCTCGGTGGAAATGAGTTGTTTGACAACTTTCAAATAACTCAATTCCAGTCGTTTTTTTCTATGATCCAGTTATCTTTGTGTTGACGTTCATACTACTAATTAAGGGTAGAATCGGTTTTATTGGGCACCAAAATTACAACATTTGCTACATTTTCAGCTGCTGCTTACTTTCCACTCCTCGCCTGTGGTGGCGCTGCAACAAGAACCGTTGAAGGAAACTACACAAAAACCTCTAAAGAAGACATGAGCGCAACTTTCTTTTTCACAAAATGTAAACAAAAATGGGCAAAAATAGATTTAAGCGGTTATACAATTTCTCTTTTGTCTTTGGTAAGAGACCACGAGTAATTTCTCCCATAGTGCTACACTCACGCGTGTTGTGGCCATTTATGCTAAATTTTGTGGATTGTATTTCCTACCAATTTAGTTTTCTTCTTTGGGTAGTTAGAATATATTTAAGTTAGTTTAGAACCAAAATGTGTCATTAATTTTTATATTTGGAATTGTTTACGTTGTTAATTGTTAAATCCTCCCATTAATTTGAGTAATTAAGAACACACCGGGTGCTTGGTGGAGCTCTGTTGTTTGGTAAATATCTGGTGTGTTGACGGGAAGTTTTGTAAATGATTTTTTTTTACCACTTTTTTTGGAGCTTCAAACATCAAATTGAGATTATTTTTTGTTTTTGACTAAGTTGCAAGACATTTTTGGTAATTATTTTGTCTCTGCTTTTACGAGAAATAAATCACATATTTTTAACAATCAAGTTGGAAGTGCGTGCAAATCAAACCACCTGTTACCACCCACGGCGTTTGTTGAAAATTTTGGTTTTGGAACAAAGAAGGCCTCGTCACACACGTTTGTTTTGGTAATATTTACCCAGAATCCCCTGTGTCATAGTCAGCTTCCTCATTTTGGAGCGGTCTGTGCTCCGTTTGGCGTTCACATAAACTCATCAGAGTTCACTTCAACCAAACTGAGACCTGGTTTATGTGGACTGGGGTTCGCTTTTTTGGTACAAATCAGACTTTGATTGCACAATCACACCTACCTGAACAAACCAGACCTTTGAAACAAACAAACTGAAGTTGCTGTGATTTTATGGAAGTAGTAATAGCCGCCGGCGTCTATGGATCAATTTTTAGAATTGCTGGGCAATGAGAGCCAAAAGAATTGTCACAAAATCTCAACAAGTCTGGACAATAAATCAATAAAATATATAACAGTTGACCTGTGATCATTGTCAATAAATAATATGTCTGATAGACTATTCATTAATTTCACTGAACCCCAATCGAGGCAGAGGAAAGACTTTAAGCAAAGTTGGTGGAATCAACTGACTCTCTCTTTGGTTACCTAGCAACTCATTCATTCTTTGGTTACCTAGCAACAGCCTGGTGCCGCTGTAACTGCTGGAAAATAAACGACGACGGAGTAAAAATTGTGTAGAAAACAGAATAGGTCGTATCGTGAGTTTGACAGATTTTAAAACATTCAAAACAAAAAAATCAATAATTACTGATTTCAGCTGATATGAAACACTTATATCGTGATTTGTATTTTAGCCATATTGTCCAACCATATAAAAGATGAAGGAAGTGTTCTAGAAAGATCCCCCTGATGCAAGAGAAAGCTCAGTTTTTTAACAAAATGGCTGCTTCCATCAACTTTATGTTAACTCATTAATTGATAACTCGCACCCCCAATTTCTCCGGAGGGTTTTATGATCAGACTGGGTCTCTGTGACGGAGAGGGCCAGATAACATGGCGTCTCTCCAGTTTACAGCAAACGGACAACTTTCTCAAACGGCCCGTCTCCATGGAAACCATCTACCAAAGCATCCCAGCTATTCATACAGAGGAACGAGGGGAAAAGGGAGAGAGAGAGGGAGAAAAGAGTAGAAGAGATGGAAGAGGAAGTAGCATAGAGTAATGGAGAAGTGGATTGGGGGATGAAAGTAGGGAGATAGATCATCAGACGCCGACAGCGACAGGAGAGGAAGAGGAGGGGAAAAAAAGATTAGAGGTAGAAAATAATAACGGCGAAGCAGGAAGGAGGCCTCAGTTATGAGAGGCTGGAATGGGAGAGAATGTGACAGATTGATGGAGCGAATAAAACCTTCAGCTCCACCATGTCCTCCTCCTATGAAAACAAGAAAACGACCCTCGGCCCAAAGCCACGTCTGTCCTCCGAACAAAGCAAGCGGCGCCATCGCCATGCCGCAGATCCCAGCTGGAGACCAGGAAGTCCTCACCAGAGACTGGAAACGAACCAGTTTCGACACGCTAGCTAGCAACGCCACCCTGTAGGTGGAGAACCGGAGGATAAATAATCATCCATCATAAGTCTCTAATTGTTTCCACTTTTCCAAACGTGCCCTGAGGGGAAAAATGAAAATTACACCTCATTTCTTTATGCGTTCTCTACAAGAAGTCAGAGTTTCCAGGTAGATCAAAATAACTCCAGGTCTTCTTAAAGGGGCGGTGCTACGTGTTTTTCACACATGGAGTGCGATTTTGTCGCACGATAAAGCAAATAAATTTTACGTTTCAAAACAAAGTTTCCATAAAATTAGACTACAGAGTGTTTTTTTTCTTTTATGCTGTACTTCATTGTATTGAAGTCCAAATTGACATATATCTAAGCTTAAAAACAGATATTTGTCAAGCGGCTGGATTGCTCTGACAGGCTAAATGAAATTAAACGAAGGCAGAGTTCTTGTTTCTGTCAGAGCGAGCGTTTCGCCATCGGCTGAAAGAAACCAGCTGCAAAATCCCTTCAGCTGTCAGAGGAAGGCGGGGAGTGAGGGGACATTTTTCACGGAGATAAAAACATCACGGCTGGCAGCCAAACATTTAGTTGGAGATCTTCCACTTGGTTGATTTTTATGCTGTTGCTTGACCTTCAGTAGCTTTGTGCTGCTGTTTGCATTTTTATTTTTTTTAGAACGTCTTCACTTTATCACAGGAAAGCCCTTGAAGCACCGCCACTCTCTCCACTGCCAGCATTACATGTACTTTTAGGAGTATTTTTACTGTGCTGTACTTTTTTACTTTTACTTTTTGGATAGTAAGTCAACAACAAAACACTCTTCTTTTCCAGCAGCCATTGCAAAACCAGCTGACCAAACCTGCTGGAGTTCTTTTGGGCTTGCTAGGTAACGGGCAGTGCCTGCTGATTTACAGAGTTTGGTAGTAACTGGTTACATTTACTCAATTACATTTACTTAGTAACCTTTTGGGAAAAAATTACTTTTAGTAGTATTTTTACTATGCTGAGCTTTTGACTTTTACTTCAGTAAATTTATCATAAAGTATTTCCACTCTTGAGTAAAATTTCTGGATTTTCTACCCACTGAATGAAAAACAAACATGTTTTAACCAAATATTCACCAGACACAGACACACACCTGGAGTTTCTGTTGGTTTCATCAGTTTTATATTGAAAAAAACTGATTTGGAAAAATTTTATTTTATTTTATTTTTTATTACTTGTCATTGTCATTTTGGTCCTCAAAATACCAAAATTTACACTCCATTTTTATTTTGATAATGTAATTTTTATATATTAAATGATTGATAATTTGATCAGTACTTGAGTAGACTTTTTACCAAATATTTTTTTTACTCTTGCTTCAGTAATTTCTTGGGCGGCTACTCTTTAATTTTGCTTTAGTAAAAATATACAGAAGTAGTGCTAATCTTGAGTAAAAATGTTTGTACTCTGCCCTCCTCTGAGTTATTTTCAGCAAATGCGGGTTTAGGAGGAACTAAAAGATTGTAAATGTAGGGAAGTGGAGCCAAAGAAGAGAAGAAACTGATAATTAGGGCAAAGATCCTTTTCTCCCCCTCAGTGTTTTCACTGGGGAGAAGAAAACCCTGCACTAGTTTTAGGAGCCACAAGTTGGGCCTGGTGCTGGACGATAAATTGTCCCAGAATTGCGATAAATGATAATATTGTTGTTTTGAGACCATTTTCAAGCAATACTGCAAGAACACATTGTCATTGTTTAGTTTAGGTTTAATATATAGTAGTAAAAATTTGTGAAGCAGACATCAGAAACTAATTACGTTGACACAGCAATTAACGCAAAACATTTCTGACTCTTAGATGGCTCTTTCTGAACGGTCCAATCCTGATATTTTCACTCCCCAAAAAAGTCAGATATTAATATTAATGTTTCCATTTGTGAGGGAGTCTTCACTGAACTAGTGACATGTTTCATCCAAACAAGCTTAAAGTCTGAGCTGGGCCTGGTACCATTGGGTCACTCCGTTGGTATTGGTGATTTCATTTTAGTTAAATAAGAACAAAGTTTCTGTCACTCTGTCATCACTCTGATGATGACCTAAAGGAATCACCAGCTCTGCTTTTTGAGCAGCATAAGTCAAACAAAATTACCAAAACAGAACCTTCAATATTGAAGAAAAACAAATTAAAACGTAATTTACAGGAATTTATTTTGCTCTTTAGAGGTGAGAAGAACCGGACTGTGAGCTGCGTTTCCTTGGTGAGGGAAAAACTCACTCTCAGCTTTATGTGCAGCTGTAAATTTCCCAGGACCTTCTTGCTGAAGGCCGGGGTCTTTCTGCATGGAGTTTGCATGTTCTCCCTGTGCATGCGTGGGTTCTCTCCGGGTACTCCGGCTTCCTCCCACAGTCCAAAAACATGACTGTCAGGTCAATTGGTTTCTCTAAATTCTCCCTAGGTGTGAGTGTGTGTGTGCATGGTTGTTTGTCCTGTATGTCTCTGTGTTGCCCTGCGACAGACTGGCGACCTGTCCAGGGTGTACCCCGCCTATCGCCCGGAACGTAGCTGGAGATGGGCACCAGCAACCCTCCCGACCCCATTAGGGACAAGGGTGAACAGAAGATGGATGGATGGATGGATGGATGTAAATTTCCCCACTTTCGGTTCTTGTGTTCAGAAAGTGGCATTTACTGGACGCCATTGTTCCCCAAACAGTGTGGGCACTTTTCACAGAGTTTGGAGCGGTGACTCATCGAATCTCAGAACGAGTCGAGATGGAGACGACAAAAAGGTCTTTTTCTCCTGATTTACTTAGAAGGAGCAGAGTGCAGGTTCCCCTTTGGCTTTTTCCCCTTCGTTTCCGTTTAACCTTTCTGTTTTTCGTCTCTGTTTTAGTGATGGGAGGAGGTGGAGGTTGGCAGGAAAACGTCAAAATAACAGAATTTTGCAATTGTAGTGTTGTAGTGATGATGAAGAAGAAGACGACAGGAAGTGTACCACTTCCTGTCGTCTTCTTCATCATTTTTGCCAGTAGTAACATCCAGCTATTGATCACGTGACCCATATTATTCAAGAAACATTATCAAAAAAACAAATTTTTCAAATTGTCCCGTTTCCATTGACCAGATTTGTTTTCGTATTTCCAGTTTGTATGATTTTATGGTCAGTGGAAACGCAGCTGTCCTCCAGCCTGCCGGCTGCTATCTGCTGTGATCCGTTTCTGTTCTGGTGTCAGCGATTCGGGTCGCAACCTTCCTGTCTGCTTCACGACCGAAGGAGTTTCACTGACAGTTAGAAGGCGGCCAAATATAGATGGACAGACAACGAAACACCAGGATGGACAAACAGATGAAAAATAAAGGTCTACATTAGTAGAGAGGCATTCATAAAACAACTTTTGGTGGCTGAAGGGAAAAATAAAATGATTTGCACTTTGAGGGATGACTGGGTGATAATGGGCTTGATCATTTGAGCCACTAAAAATATGCTTTCAGTGGGAATCACAAACAATGCAATAATTAGTAGGATATTATATTTAGAGTGTAACACTGAGTGGCCAGTTGGTTGCCTTTAATAACACTTCTAATATTGATATATGGGGTAATAAACACACGGGGAGCAGTGGAGCAACATGGTGTTGGTAAAGAAAGAAAAGAGTCAGAGGAATGTGGAACAACTGTAATCATACAATCAATGTTTTCCTGATATTTCGCAGCTCTCTTGTATTTCCTGCAAAATTATGGCTCTCAGTCACCCCTTTACAAATCTAATAAGCATCAATGGTAAAAACAAAAGTTGTGATTTGATACATTATGCATCTTTTGAAGGGAGTGAGTGAGGGATGCTGCATAAATGATGTATTATTTTAGTGTAAAATAGTAGCGACAGCAGTAAGAACCACAGTGGTGGGCACATTTCTGCTAATTCACTAATAGTGGAGCTAATTTTTAGCTTAGCTCTTTCGCTAATCTTGAAAACATTTAGAGGAAGCTAAAAAGCTACAAATTTAGGGGAAGCTAAATTTATTAAGCTTCCCTTAAATAAATTTTGCAGATAAATTATAAAGTGCTAATTTACTTTGCAGTTGAATAAAGTTCAGTTGAATAAAGTTCGACATCGGTGTTTGCGTTTTAGTTAGCGAATGTAAAGAATTCAAGCGATTAGCTGTTTCTATTCATGCTCTTATTTTGAAGTGAGGGAAGCTGCTCTGTTTCCTATCATTAGTTCTTTCTTCTTTTTTTCTTAACTATTTAAAACAATAAACATTCAGGAGCCAAATAAAATCAGAGAACGAGATATAAACATTAATTCAATATTTAAGGGTGTTATAGAACATGTAAATTATAGCGTGAGGTTTGTAGTGTTTCAAGAGCAGATACAATTTAAATAGAAGTTAGCACTTTAGCATTTACTTTTGCTAATAACCATTTTGGTTTAGCGCTTTAGTGTTAGCAGAACTAATGTTTATAATTAGTGCTTTCAGATTAGCACAGCTAACTTAATAAGAGTAATAACAAATATTATTTGTATTATTGTTGGTATTGTTTATTTACTATTATTGCAGAAGTATAAAAGTGTACACATTAAAATTTTATGGATATAGATTGAAGATGCTATATTAAAATAAAAAGTTAACTGTTATAAAAACAGATGGGATAACACAAGCATTAAATATAAAGCTTAAAGAAAGGGAAGCCAGTTTATCTGTGTTGTATGGATTTTTGTCTGGCCTGCAAATTGTACAGAATGAGCAAAATGCTATAATACATTGTGGAAATGCATTTAAGCCATAGCTGTATCTGCAATCAATAGGACAAATGATAAAAGTCCATTTCCTTGTTCTGGGAGCAGACATGAACCACTCCAGTTCATCAAATTAATTTTTTTTTATGGTTTAAATGGACAAGAAGTTTAAATACCTTTCAGTGATGTTTGCATTGTTGAGTGATTTTACACGGTTTTGTTATTCCAGCATCAGGTTCAGTTTTTTCTGCTCATTTTCAGTGGAGCAGCTTTGTTTTCCAAAATCAGCCTGCTTAAAAAAATCCAACAGGAAAGTCTGGATGGGAATTCGGCGACTGACGCAAGAACCACAAAATACATGGTACATTACAGCAGCTAATGCAGAAATATTATCATCTCTCTAATTACAGTAATTCCTGCCTTTAATGTGGAAAGCAACGAGGGATCAGGACGGATTTTTCCTCCCTCTCCCGGCATTTCTCTGTTTTTTTTCTCACAGCTACGTCTTATTTAAGGGTTTGGTGCACCACAGGGAAGGATTAGCTGGATTATTGGTGCCAGGCATTTCTTTGCAGTCACATGCACCGCTAGCACGTTGGGAAACCCACCGATCCTGAGCGGCGCCTCGTTTTTAAGGACCTCTTGCCAAATTTAGACCGGTTGCCATGGCTGATTGAGACCTGCGGGGGTTTATAGCCCGGTTGACACCAGAGCTGGAGGCAGAGGAAGTGTTTTTACACAAAAACATGTCAGAAATGTAAGGCCAGATGTTGGTATTGGCGGTAAATTTCAGCTGACAGATCATCGGTTAGGCTCAAACGCAGTTGTTCTGAACATTATGGGTCTTAGATGTCCAATCCTTCTCCTGATTATGTGCAACCCTTCTATGTTCGTCTCAGGTCCTGTAGGTTGACTTCACGACAGTCAGGTTCATAGAATTTATTCTAACAAAACAGGAAATCAAAACAGGTGGCTAACGTCAATCCAGCAGCTTCTGCCGATGAAATAAAATACAATAAATAACCCTAAACAAAATACAAAGCAATAGCTCTGAATGAGCAGCCATTAGTAACAGTCAGCAGCAGTAGCAGCAGTTAGCAGTTGTGAAATTAATTGTAGCTACAATGGAGAACATTAATAATTATAACAGTTAAAAACATATATAAAACATAGCAGAATTACTCATGAAACACTGTATATAATTAAATCTGTCTAAAATGTATGTTAAAATATAATACTTGTAAAGAAGACACAGAACTGATCCCAATATACCACAGTTACCGACGGCAACAGAAGAAGGGGGAGTGGCTGTCAGTGACTGGTTGCTACGGTAACCACCAACTGCCCAGCGCTTTGTAACAGAGCTTAAAACATGAATAGATGTCTGGAGAAACAACTTGTTGACTAAACAAAATAAATTCAAAGAATAAATAAACAAGCTTTAGCAGACTTCACTTCTATAATATAGTTAAAATAAAACCCTGACACACACATGGCTGGTGTGTGTCCTGAAATCACACCGCGCGTCACTCCGGGCAACATACACAGACTAACACGGAAATTGTATTGGCGTCTTTGGATTATTATTGCCCGGATGGTTTGTGGTAACCGACCCCGGCCCTTCCAGGAGCCTCATCAAAATCAGTGGATTTAACTTGAAAAATATTTTATCTCGCTAAAACCACAAATTTAAATGTTTTCTGTTGGTATTAGATGTGATTAATTATTTGAAAAGTGAGGCAATACCATGCAAAACCACATTTTGCAAATGTTTTTGCATTTATCATTTTTGCCTTTTCTTCTTACTAAAATGCAATACCTATAATATTCATTCACCCACTTGATTTGCTTTTACAAATTAGTAATGATCAACAAAATTGGGCTTTTTTTTTACAGAAGAAATGAGGAAAAACACAGCTAATGTCAAAATAAAAAATGATTTCTACAAAAATATGACTATTAAATAGAAAATATGGAGTATAAAATAAGTGATACCATAAATATTAACTGACCTAATTCAGCAGTGTTCTGGATCAGCTGTGGCAGGAGGATTGGGTTTTTAGTCAGACTTGTGAAGATCGCAGTAATCAATGCGACTAAAGATAGATGCATGGATGAGTTTCTCTGGATCTTGCTGAGACATTTGTCCTCTAATCCTGGAAATGTTCTTCAGGTGTTAGAAGGCCAACTTTGTAACTGTTTTTATGTGGCTCTGAAGGTTCAGATCAGAGTCCATCACCATTCCCAAATTTCTGGCCTGATCGCTAATTTCCAGCTGTAATAACTGAAGCTGTGTGCTAAGATTGTTCCTCTTTATTTATGCTTTTAAATATAAATCCAAAGTGTTATCAGATCATAGAAGATGTTTTAGTTCTCTAAAATCAGAGCCACCGGGAGCATATAGATTTTGAACAGAAGTGGCCCGAGTATGGAGCCTTGTACAACCCCACATAATGCTCATATTCATTACTCTCAAATCACTCAGAAAAGTCTCGGTTTACCAAATAAGATAACTTTGGTATGTTCAGTGTGTCGCTGTTTAACCAGAAACAAATGGCAACAAATAACGATAAGACGACAAAATGGTTCACATTTTTGATCTGCATCAGAGTTCAAACGAACCGGACTTTCTTCAGAAACTATCCAGAGTTTGATTAAAGTGGACTGAACAGGTCTGTTTTGTTGTTGTTTTTTTTCTGTTTTTATAAAGTCCTGTTGTGACACCATGAGAAAAAAGTTCCCAGGTGGAATCTGTAGAACTGTATTTTACCGCTGTGGTCACAGGAAGCAGGGCTTGTTTGCATCAAAAAAGCTCCACATGTTCTTTTACAAGCAGCCTGTCCGTGTCTCGGCTTGTTCCAGCGCCAAGTTTGGCTGCAGCCACACAAAGCAGCCCAGTAAAGCATGTTTTCCTGCTGGAGGCAGACTGGGAATGCAGCAGCCTACTGGTCTGTGTTGACGGGTGAAGACAGGCTGAATGATCCTCAGCCCATGCAGCGTTTGTTGCATTAAAGTCTGGATTCAGATGAGGATAACGCTCACAGCGGCTCGTCTTGCTGTTGTTTGGCTCCATCGAGCCGCCTCTCCCTTTGCCCTCTCCTCCCTCCTTTATGTCTCTCGCAGCGTGGATCAGCCTTCACACAGCAGCAGGTGTTCACACTTGCACATGATATTACATCCCAGTGAGTCAGAACCCAGAGATGAGACGGCTCAATCGCTCGCTAGGTGTGGCACCACATTTTCCACATTGTGTGTGTGTCAGAGTAAAATCTGACCTTGTTCGGTCTGAGGAGGTCAGGTAGATATTTAGTCTGATTGATCCGCATCCACTATGTGAATTAGCAGCAGCAGTAGGCGCTAACCTGTGCACTGAGGTGGTTTGCCTTAATTAGTGTTAACAGTGCAATCAGCCACTTGATTAGCTAAATGAACCTTAGTGTTGCTCACCCTTAAAACCAATGTTGGTGTCAAATTAGAGCTAAATGCCTCAGATCCAATTTAAGATCAGTGTTAGCAAATTATAATGCAGGGAGACGATGAACAGAGAAAAAGATGGAGTTGGGCTGTTGTAAAATAATATTTCAGTAATCGAGTACTCTATAGAATAATTTTACAATTATCCGAGGAATCCTCTCTCTCTCTCTCGCGCAGTAAGAGCGGTGCCCTCCACAAATAATGATCCGGGCGGAGCACGATGTGCTACATAATGAGACATAATTTAACAAAGCTTCGAGGCAGATAAATTTTCCTTGAGGAATTTTAATAATCGAGATACTCGAATCATTCGAGGAATTGTTTCAGCCCTAAGATGGAGAGAGAGAAAGATGGAGGAAAGGAGAGAGTTGTCCAAGCTATCCGTTCCCCCTGTCATCATCCCTCTTATTAATTATTCATTTATCCTCTCATTATCCATCCCTTATTAATTATCCATCCCTCTCATTATCCATCCCTTATTAATCATCCATCCCTCATCATCCATTCACCCCCTCATTGTCCATCCATCCCTCTAATCAATCATTAATCCAATTTATCTATCTAATTTGTTTGTCCATCCATCCATCCATGATCTTGTTCATTTGGTTCTGATCCATATGTCATAAACTAGAGGACTGGAACTTAGATGAAGCAGGAAACTGACAGCTTTGCCCTTTGACCTCTTCTTCCTCTTCACAGCAGCAGAGTGGATCCTCACCATGCAGATCCAGCTCGGATCCGTCCATGAAACTCTTCTGCCATGATCTCTGAATAAAACATTAATATTCTGTAGCAGTGAAAAGAGTTGAAGTTTATAAGGATACGAAGGTTTTGTTGTGTTGCTGCTGTGCTACTCAGTCAGACAGTCGAGATCTATCAGAAAAGCTGCCTGTTGCTTTTACTTACCGGAGAGTTAATGAGGTCCAATAAGGCCTCATTAGTCCTGATGGACCTCTGAGAAAAGGGTCAACTTGACCGAATCAAGACAGTGAAGAGGTTTTTGTAGGTCTAGAGGGATAATTAAAGTTATTCAGAGCAGACGGCTTCGTCATGTGTGGGCTGAAACCGGGTGTTTGGTTGGTGTTTCTGATGACTGTGTGTGTTTTTGGAAAGCAGCTGGTGCAGATGTTGAAGGTTTCCATGTGGGGGTTTTCTTAATATCCCTGGTTATCTCATTAGCCGAGCTTCCATAAAGTATTGGATTATAAAAGGTTGATAGAAAAAACAAAATTCAAATTAGTTTCCTCAATTTTGCAAAATAAAAAAGAGGTCATTTGTAGCTACTTGTTCATTTTACTCAATACAATGTTTATTTTCTTGCTTAAAAAGGAATTAAATTGTTTTAATGTATTTCTAGAAAGGCTCCAGTGGTAAATCAATTTTTTAAAATCTGATTGATGAATTAATCGTCAGAATTATCAATAATCGATACTAAGATAATCATTCGTTGCAGCTCTAATGTCAGTCTTTACTAGCTTTCTGCTCACCAATGGCAGCTGAATAAGGCTTCACGTTTTTAGTAGAGCTGGTTGATATGGCTGAAAAACGCATCAAGATATCAGCGATAGATAATTATCGATTAGCTTTTTTGTTAAATAAATGACATGCTGCCAAACTGGTGACTAGTTCAAACTAGTTCAAAAGGCCTTGTTTCAACTGCTGAGGAGGCACATGACTCCAGATTAAAGTCAGTCCTCCCCTTTTTCCACAAGAGGAGTTAAAATTCTTCGAGTCCAGCTCTTGAGTTTTCACGCTTCGTTGTTGTCCTCCTCCAGCCACCGCCTCTCAAACCGCCCTGTGAAAGAAAACACAGGAAGGAGAGCAAACAGGGCTGTTTATTTGCTGCTTAATTGGACCTCTTTTAATTGCTGTTTTTCTTCCCGAGGTCCATTTTCCTATAACGGAAATATAATCGCTGTTTGCGCTTACGCAACGTTGAATTCCACGAGGGGCAGAGATGGGCAGAGCGAGGACAGAGGAGGGGATTGTTGTGCCTTTTGGACTGAATTTAGCTCTTGATTATGGGTTTTTTCTGAGTGCTACGTGCTTCTGCAGCGTGTATTTGTGGCTGCAGCTCATCACACACAGCAGCCAACTGCTGATTACGCAGCACTTGTTTTGTCCGCTCTCCTTTTGTCAGCGACTCTGAATCAGGCAGAGAGTTTTGTCCAATGTTTACCAAACCTGGAAGAGCAGAAAACAGTTTGTCCTTGATCATTCCTGCGATGTCTCTCTATGGGTTTGAAATTTGTTTTGATGATCTGATAGCATCGAGATCAAATGACTTCCAAACCACTTCCTGTTGTCTTGGGATTCAGAGCCGCTTCCCTTTAAAAGTTAATTAGAGACTCAGCAGAAGGTCGAGTGTTTGGCCGCCGTGACTTATTGTGCCAGTTGGAAGCTGATGCCAACACATCAGTCTTCTAAAAGCTGATTAGAAATGTCTTTTCTCCTTAAAGAGGATTGAAGAGCCAGAAACCTTGATACACATCCTGATTCCTCCCTCGTGCAGAGTTCAGTAAACAATGGCAGGGGAGTAATAACAGATTTCCTCCCGCGTTCAAAGGTTAAGATAGTGAGTCGGACAGGATGGAGCAAACAGCTGATCATAGCAGGTTACTGGGGTTGTCAGAGTCATGTATTATTTGGTAAACCGAGACTTTTCTGGGTGATTTCAGAGTAATAAATTAAATATCACATGTGGGGTTCCACAAAGCTCCATACTCGGGTCACATTTGTTAAAAATTAATATGATCTGGGTGCGTGCTGTGGTGGCGCAGGGGGTTAGCACGCCCCACGTTTGGAGGCCTTAGTCCTCGACGTGGACGTCGCGGGTTCGACTCCCGGTCCCGACGACCTTTGCCGCATGTCTTCCCCTCTCTCCTCACCCTCCTTCCTGTCTGCCTACTGTCGAAAAAATACGAGCCACTAGCGCCGCAAAAACTCTTCGGAGAAAAAAAATGGAAAAAAAAAAAAATTTAATATGATCTCAGAGTACTAAAACATATTAGATTTATATTTAAAAACATGCATTATGTAATCTTTACAATGGTCTAAAAGGCATTGAATGCGCTTTCTTTTTAAAAATTGCTGTTTATTTTTAACTCTGCATCATTTACACTGTGTTCCAAATTATTATGCAAATTGGATTTAAGTGTCGTACAGATAAAAAATTTTGTTGTGCTATTAAATTTATAGATTTATTGTGTGTCAGGGTTCTTTGAATCACTATAATTAATTTCAGAGAGCTGGGCTGATTAGTTTGTCTGGTGAGCTCAATTAAAGGAAAATCTACTTAAGAAGGATGTTCCACATTATTAAGCAGGCCACAGGTTTCAAGCAATATGGGAAAGAGAAAGGATCTCTGCTGACGAAAATCATCAGATAGTGTAGTGCCGTATGACAAGATATGAAAACATTAGATATTTAACGAAAACTGAAACATTATCGCACTGTGAAGAGATTTGTGGCTGTTTCAGAACAAAGATGGTTTGTACAAATAAAGGCAGAATGAGGAAAGTTTCTGTTAGACAAATTCATCGGATTAAGAGAGCAGCTGTTAAAATGTCCTTACAAAGCAGCAAACAGTTATTTGAAGCTGCTGGAGCCTCTGGAACCTCAAGGTGGAGGATCCTCCACAGGCTTGTGGTGCATGAAGCTACTATTCAGCCACCACTAACCAGAGCTCACAAGCAGAACCGGTCCCAGTGGGCCCAGCCGTACATGAAGATTCATTTTCAAACAGACTTGTTCACTGATGACTGCTGTGCAACCCTGGATGGTCCAGATGGACGCAGTAGTGGATTGGTGGTGGATGGCCACCGCATCCCAACATGGCCGTGATGTCAGCAAGGAGGTGGTGGAGTCATGCTTTGGGCTGAAATCATGAGGAGAGAATCATTGGTCAACCCCTTCAGAGTCCCTGAAGGTGTGAAAATGACCTCAGCAAAGTATATGGACTTTCTGACTGATCACTTTCTTTCATGGTTCAAAAAGAAGAGCCGAACCTTCAGTAGCAAAATCATCTTCATGCATGACAATGAATGCTGCAAGGAATACCACTGTGTCATTGGCTGCTATGGGCATAAAAGGGGAGAAACTCATGGTGTGGTCACCTTCCTCCTCTGACCTCTGACCTCAACCCTATTGAGAACCTTTGGAGTTTCCTCAAGCAGAAGATCTGAGGGTGGAATGCAGTTCATATCAAACCAGCAGCTCTGGGAAGGTTTTCTGACATCCTGCAAAGAAATTCAAGCAGAAACTTTCCACAAACTCACAAGTTCAATGGATCAAGAATTGTGCTGTGATATCAAAGAAGGTCCTATGTTAACATGTAACTTGGTCTGTTAAGATGTTTTTGATTGAAATAGCTTTTGATTTTAGCTTTTATGACCACTTAATGCTGCACATTCAAAGAATGACTGTTTGCAGTTCTTTATAATCCATAAAATGGTTAGAAAATCTGCTGTGCATAATAATTTGGAACAGTGCATTTTGAGTTTGTTTTTTTTTTTAAATAGTGTTCTCATGGGGAGCTTTGGTCAGTAAAATTTGATTTATACTGTAATAGTTCATGACTTGAAAATTATACTGACCATCATTTGCATTGACCATTTAAGAAAATCTGAGAAAATATCACTTGCATAATTGGAAAACAGTGTATGTATCTTTTTTTATCATGATAAAAAAAATTTCAGTTTGATTTTTGACTATTGAAATATCTTCTAAGGGAATTTAAATTGTGCTGTTGTGACATCAACGTTGTTCTGCGCTTGCGGGTCGCTTTGGGGTTGAACAGCTCACACTGAAGTCTGATCCCAATGTCATTTAATTAGTGATATGATCAATGTTACAAAAAATATGATTCTTGCAAAAAAAATGGAATTGAGCATCAATTTTTTTTAGCTTTCAATGTTTATTTAAATTAATTTTATTTTTTCTTTACTTTGTCCATAAAATGTGTTATTTTTGTTTAGCTAGCATGGTAGAGTCCCTCAGCCTCGTTGTTTACCTTAAAAGATAATGGATGCGTCCTTCGTGGGGAGACTTTGGTCCCAGGAGAGGCGAGCTAGCAGAGCTCTGCCCCAAATACGAATGTCCTGTTTTATGAAACAGTACAAACTGCTGCCATGTTTCCAGCTCTGTGAGCTGAAACCGAGCAGAAATGAGATCTAGAGAGTTTTGAACACACCACTTTAATGTCAACTTTGCAAGATGTTCCTGTTTCTTTCCATTTGTGTCCTGTCTGAGCCGCTCTGCTCTCTCAGCACTGCAGCATTGAGCTGCTCCATCGTGTAGTTATCTACTGCAACCGATGAGCTGAATCTGCTTCATCAGGCCTGACTTCTTGGCACAAAACGCTGCTGCTTTTGGACAGAAAGTGGATAATTACTCAAATCTGTCTGCGTAAGGAATGCAAGTTATCAATTAACGAGTTAATTTAAAGTTGATCTTATCTCTACACTAACATAAAAAAACAGTTTACTCTTGTATGAAAAGGACCAACTGTCTTTTTATTATATAAAGGGCTAAATTTCTCATAATATGCCAAATAAAAGATTTATTATTTTGTGTCAGCTAGTACTAATTGCCTGAATAAACAGAAAATTGTGGCTTAGTCATATTATTAAACTTATAAAATATAGCAAAACAGAAGCACCTCTGATGGTTGAATAGAACAATAAAATATGTAATTAAATAATAAAATATATGAAACAGTGAATCCTCAGTGAACAGAGAAATGTTTTTAAATGAAAAGTCTGCGGTTGCTCTTGAAGGAATGTTAAAACTTCCCTCCACGAAGAGCATTAACACTCAAAATGCGTTATGTTACAATTTTTTTCTGTTATGGCTCTGCCTTTCTGTCGTTACATCCTTGCCTTCGTAACACATCATTAATTTTTGATTGAGAAGTTAAAGCGACTTCGTCATGCGGCTCGGTTGAATGAACACTATTAAAGGTGATGACTTAAGGAGTTTGTCGAGTGTTTATATTTCAAAACAGAACCGCTTAAAGTGCCTTTTCCATCCCAAACCGGACTCTCTTTGGCCCGTTGCTCTTTGTTATGCTACAGCCCCGCCGCCATCTTTGATTCTGTCTTAACGGCTCCGCTTAAGGATGACCAGCATTGCCCTCTGCTGGATGGCGGCCAAACTACAACACTAAAAGCCGGTGTTCTATACGCTGTCCGGAATAGACCTTACCACAGGGGCCGCGTTTCATTGGCTGATGATCATTGTACGTGGTCACGTGCGTGGCCGTCTCACAAACACACTTAGCTTCCCGTTAGCTAAGTACAGCATAAAGGCAGAACTGATACAACTGCTACACCTTAAAGCCTGTCTGCTACACAGTCTTACGTTAGCTAAACAGATCAATATGCAATGTGTCTGTATTTGACATGCCTGCGCATGCGCATTAAGAAGTCCGCCCTTCAGAAGAGTTGTCAGTTCAGCATACGCGGCAAGTTATGATGAAAATAAGTCAATAAACTGTTTTCAATGATAACTAGATAGACATACATGCATTGTCGTGGTTTAAAAGTGTATTTAAAGCAGTGACTAACTAAAGCTGCAGTCGATTACAACACACACCCTTGTAAAACTCGCCTCCCTGTTGCTTGATGACGGTCTGAGTAGTTGACTTCTAAGTCAGGATGTCATACAGCTGTTAATAACAAGGTGTAGGACGATTTATGTCATGATTCTATGTTGCTGATTAAATAAAATCATATGGTAATGACAGCGTGTACTTGTCTGACCGATATAGCCGCCACTTCGTGCTAAGCGTGATCTGACGGCTTACGCTGATCTTACTGAACACCGGTGTAAAACGGACGTTACTAGTTAATTGATTGGAACTCATTTTTATATAATAAACTATTAATTGACAATAACAGCATTCGAAGCTTTTATTTGGTTTATAATGACACTTTCCTCCTCTCTCTGCAGGCTCTTGCTGCCAACGCGGGAACAGGGCTCGCTGCGGTGGAGCCACAGGTGGCCATGTTCTGTGGAAAACTCAACATGCACGTCAACATTCAGACCGGTCACTGGGAGCCCGACCCGTCAGGAACCCAAAGCTGCGTGGGAACCAAAGAGGGCGTGCTTCAGTACTGTCAGGAGGTGAGTCACAGCAACACAGACCCCTCATGTCAGACTTGTGTTGAAATCAGTCACTAAATAAAGGAAGTGACAAAGCAGATTAAATTATTATATGATTTTATTAGGATGTGAGGGAGGATTTATGTGGGTTTGGTCATTAAAGTTACTTTTGCATCTAAATACATTACAATATCATTAAAAATTTAAATTATTTCAGTAATTCCTCAAAAACTAAATCTGATTTTACTTTTGTGGATACAGAGATCACACAAACCCAACATGTATACATTTTAATTTATTGAAACCTAATGAACTGACAAGATTCAAAGCAGATTCGGGAAAAGAGAAAGCAAATATTACTCAAAACTAAGTGAGATTTTTTTTAAATTTAGATTTACAATGATGATGATGCATTTCAATTCAAGATGTCTGTTTATGGAACAATTTTGACTGAGAAAAAACAACCCAAATCTCTTTCAGCATTTAAAATAAATCATTATGATGAATCAATATGGCATTGAATAAGACGATGTTTTGTTGTGTATTTGAAATATATCAGTGATAGTCTTCTGAGTTGAATAAGCTAATTTTCTCTTTATGTGGATAGCGGGCAGATATAAGTTTATATGTGTTGTTACATGAACTATTCATATTTATTGAGTGAATTACATTTTTTAAAATGAAATGGGGATACATATTTATTTCTCAGAGTGGTATACTGGAAATATTCCATTGATTAAATTTTTTGGAGGGTTTATGCTGCATTCGGTGCTTGGTTAGGACTCATTTTGCATGACTGTCTCAATACCGTACCGCCTGGAGGTGAACAGCCTGAGGCTCTACTTAGGTGCCAGTTTGCCTTAACAGCAGCCTTGGGCTCTTCTTCATCAGTGCCCCTCATTTTCCTCTTGACAATACAAATCTACAAGTTTTAGGTCAAACCTCTTACTAGAAAGTTAGTTGCGCTAAAACGTTAATCATAAACATTAGTTCCACTGATGCTAAAGCACTATGCTAACATGGTACTTAGCAGAAGCTAATGCTAAAGCACTAATTTCAATATAAATATCTCCCCTTGGAAAACACTTAACAAATTTAATTTAGCATGTTCTAATGTCTTTGAAATAAAGTTACTGAGAAAAAATAGAGAAAACATGAGGAGAGGAAACGGAACTGCTGGCTTCACCGACTTCAAAATAAGAGCGTTGATATAAACGTCTTAACTACCTGAATAATTCTCAACAGTCTACCAAAACATCAACACAGATGTTTTATTTATTCAACTAAAACTTTACAAAACGTCCAAGTGAGTTAGAATTTTCAGAATTTATCCAGAAAAAAACATTTAGAGGAAGCTAAGTGCGCTAAATTGCTACACAAAAAATTGTCTCCGGTATTGGCGGAAGCATTCCCACCGCTAGTCATGTAGGTTTTTATTCTGAGTCGCTCCACTTTTCCCCAAAAGTCTTGGGTCTTGATTTCCAGATTTTAAGTTTACTTTCATATGTAAGTGGTACTTTGAAACAAAACAAAGTCAAAATTAAAGTCTGGATGTGTTTAAAAAAAAAGAAGCACAACAGCTATATGCACAAAGCTTCTGTGTGTTTGAAGAGAAGCTGACACATGTGTCACAAATGTGTCACATTTCTAGATGAAAGTTACATTAAAAATTCATTTAGTCTAGAATAAACTAAATAGAAATACATTTTACATCTATTTCCAGTTGGTTGAAGGCATTTTGGTTCAGGTGAAGATCTGGATTAGCTGGAAAGATTGAATACGTTCCTTTTCATTTCATGGTGATTTGTCCTCAGAAACGCCATTAAGCTCTTCCTGGGGGACGGATGTTATTGTAGTGTGTGGCATTTCAATTACCAGAGCCTCTACCTGTCATTTCCTGGGCTTTGCCTGAAATTAAGGAGGTGTTTCTCCACAACACGGATTTCCTCGTTCTTGTCTTGGCCTGTGTTTGTTAGCAGCACATTGTAATCCTGCTGGGAGGTTTTTAGGGAGGAAGCGTCCTCAGATGCTTCAGTTGCGTTTTATAGATGACATTTTCATGGCATTTAAGGAAAGTGCAAACCTGTGCGCTCTTTCACAGTTGAGCAGTTCAAGCTAGTGGGTATAAAGTCCAGATAAAAGGATCTATTAAAGGGGATGAATTATGCCAAAGGTGTCCAAACTTTTTGAAAAAACTTGAAGGCAAAAAAACCAACTAAAATGAGACAAATAAAGTCGTTACATTTTGTAGGACACTGATGTTAGATCCAAATCATTAAACAGATTTTTCACGCTTGCTGTATTAAAAGAAAGGCATTTAACTTTAACATTTTTTGGGGCTTTATTTAAAAAAATCTCACTAATGAAGACAGGATTTGGGTCTTTTTCTTTCAAAATGCTCAATATATTTAGCCAAGTTTAATAAATTAAATAGAAGCTGATTTAGGTGCAGTAAAGTTGGATTTTCAGTAAGTCTCTGGATATTCTATTTATCATAAAATCTTGGTTATGTACTTAATATTTTTTTATTATAGGAAAATGACATTGGTGATCATGTTACCCTGATTAGAAATAAAAAGCCTCCATCTGCATTAATCACCTGTACTGGAAAGTTTATCATGCTTGAACTGCAGTTGAGGGTCACAAAAGAATTGTCAGAAGGGCCACAAATGGCACATTTTTGTTCTTCCATTTGTGTCTTTACTGTTTCTAAAAACACCCAGCAGCTTTTTTGGCATTAAGTTAATGTATTCTGTTTCAAAAACCTTCCGAATGGATCATCACAAATCAGTAGGCACTGACATAGTAACCCCAGCTTGTTACCTAGCAACCACAGCAGAGTTCCGCCCGTCACCTAGCAACCCAAGCTGAGCTCCAGAATGTTTGGTCAGCTTGTTTTACTGCTGTAAAATATTTTTTATTGTTGGCTTCAAATCCAGAAATCACTTGCTGCGTTCTTGTTGGTTGTGCAGGAGGCTCTACGACTGCTTTTCAAAGATGCATGGTTGTGTAATTGTGCATCTGTTTGCAGCCACTTTCACATGCAAGTGTAAGCCCAGCCAGGAGCAGCTAATTTGGATTTATTTGGAGCTAAAGCAGCTCCAAATAGGTAGAACTGACCAAACTAAAATCTCATTAACTAAGAATGATTTTGAAAAAAAAAAGAAAATATAATGAACATGTTTTGTATGGACCATAGACCTATCCTAACCTGTTCAATGAAGCATAATAGGTCACCTTTAAAGCTCCAGTCAGCCATGAACATAAGTGTTTAATATCTGCTGCTGTTTTTGTTTTTCCAACAGATGTATCCAGATCTCAAAATCACCAACGTAGTGGAAGCCAACCAGCCTGTCCGCATTGAGAACTGGTGCAAAAAGGAGAAGAAGGTGTGCAAAGGCCACGCCCACTTCGTGGTGCCTTACATGTGCTTAGGTAAGCTAGTAAACGCTCCTTTAACTCAGCCCCTCTCCTCTGCTCCCCTCTGTGCTGAAAACGAAGAGCTTATGAGTCATTTCAGCCTTGGGCAGAGGTGACATTGAGTGATATTGGATTCGGTTCACTAATTCTGGCCTTTAGCTGCAGACTGAGCCGATCCGCGCTGGATGGGGAGTTAATGTCTCCCAGAACGGATGGCTGATGGGGGGAGGATTTTATTGCTGGGGATGCTTGTTGAACAATAAAGCACAATCTTATTTGCCCCCTCAGACAGCGGTCATAAACTCACGCTGACACACAGGGTCAGCGGCGGAGGGCTTGCTTTATTGCATCTCATACCGCTGTTTGACTGCACTGTCACAAACGACTCCTGTCCTCCTCTGTTCCCGGCAGGATCACGGTAATCTGCAGCGGCAACATGGCCGTATTCTGCTGCATGAAATGTCACATGCAAAGTTGGATGAAGAAAAAAGACCGCAGCACTCTCCTTCTCCCTCCTAGGGATGAAGGAATATGAGAAATGGATTCCTGAAAACAAAGACTCTCCCTCCAGCTATAAAAAGAAGAAACATCTTTGTCTGAGCAGTGGTGTCTCCAAGAGGGGGGGCAAGGGAGGCCATGTCTCCCTTGAAAAATGTTGGATATATATACATACATAGCTCCATTCACAAAATTAGAATATTACAGAAAAACCCATTTATTTCATGAACTTTATCACTAACGAAAACGCATTATATAGGTTAATTACAAAGAAATGGATGTTTGAAAGCCTTTATTTCTTTTAATTATGATGATTTTCTACTTGTGGGTAATGAAAACATGACATTTAAAATTACAATATTACATCAGACCAATAAAAATGACTTTTTATTTTATAGAAATATGGATTTAAGGAAAAGTATGTTTAATAGCTTACGAGTTATAATTTTCTACAAGTATTTTAATCTGACAAACAAGCCTAATCTGAATGCATGTTCTAATCTATTGAATAACTGTATTCATAATCATTGCCTTAAACGACACACACTTGAAAACGGCTGTAATTATTACCAATCAAAGCTATGAAACAACCATAGAAAAGGATTATTATCTTTAACCATCCAATATTCTCAATTAATTAGAAGCCCAGTCTGTTTGGGTCTTATAGAAAAGCTTAACAGAAATGCAAACCCTTCAGCTGCGTGTCTGGCTATAATACAAACTGGAGACGACAGACTGTCTGACCTGAGGAGGAAATGAAAGGTTCAAAATGTCACATACTTGAGACAAGCATATGCTGTAACAGTCAGATTCACTTAGTCGTGTTTTACCCATCGGCAAATAGCTTTTTATCTAAAGAAGCCAAGGCAATAACATTAAGCAAAGGTAAAATCATGGCTTTAGTTTTCATCCCATCCAGTTTCGTAGGTTTTTGGATTTGGCTGCTACACATTTAGAGACACTTATCAGAGCATTTAGGTTCCAGAGTTTTTTATTTAGCTTTGATCATCTCTAATAATTTGACACGGCTAGCTAAAAAGTTAGCTACACAAACCATAAAGCATTGATCATAAACATTAGTTCCGCTAACATTAAAACGCTACACCAACATGGTATGTAGTGAAAGCTAATGCTAATGCGTTCATTTTAGTCATGTAGATAATAGAAAAATTTCAACAGAGATGTTAAACTTTATTCAATTGAATGTTTACAAAACAGCTGAGTAAATTAGTGCACTAGAATTAATCAGGAAAAATACATTTAGGGGAAGTCAAGGGTGCTAAAAGTTGGCAAGAAAGTGCTAATTAGCTGAGTTATTAGCATCATATCAAGGAATATTCGTCGCTGTACAGTAATTACAGTTTAATAAGGAAGAAACAAAATGCAGAAGATGGCCTTGAATGATATGATTGTTCTGAATCCGTATGAGGTTATTGGTTTTAGAAAAATAAAATAAGCTACACAAAATTAGCTCGGTTTAAAATTGATGCACAGTTTCAGTTCCTCCATGTTTTCTCTCCCTAAACAAAATCTCCACAAATTCAGGTGGTTTTGTTAACATCTAACTGAGATGTTAGAAACATCTGAATTAGATGTTTCTCATTGAGAAACATCTGTTAGCTGTTTCTCCATTAGCAGATGATTTTAATTTGTATTTTTAAGACTTGGTTTGTCTGTGATTATCATTTTGATTGGAACAAAACCTTCTGTGTATTGATCATCCTTTAAAGTCTAATTTCAAACAACAGATAATGTGAATAAAATATAAAATATGTTCCTCCAGAAAACACAGTTTTATGGTGAAATCTATCTGGTTCAAAGAAACATATAAAGTTCAATTTAAAACACAATTTGCCCAGTATGCCTTTTATACATAGTACATTTATAGCACCACTACTTTTTATTCCCTTTTGTTTTATGAATTCCAGTTTGATATTGATTCTCTTGTCTTTTGTTTTTTAATTCTCCTTTTTGACTTATCAGAGGAAAAAGGCATTTAAATAATTATCTTCTTCTTTTGTTGACTAACCTAGTGGGTTTTATAAAGAGCAGCCTCCACATTTACAAACCATCAGAAAGGCGGAGTGACGGCGCCGATAACAGATTGGGGCTTGTTTCGGAGCACCGCGCCTCAGGTTATTGCATTCCTCCGTCTCTTTGTAAATTTCTCTGCACCGAGCGTTAAACCCTGAATCATAATAACTTGCGCCAGACAATCATTCACAATCACAGAACAACGAGCCGCGGTGGAGGACAGGAAAATAATAGCGTCAGTCGGGACTGGTGGGTGAAGATACAAAATGCTGAAACAGGAAAAACGAAGTTGTGCGTTCGAGCTGGAAGGTGAAACTTTGAGTTTATAAGAAAATATTTGTTATGCAACACTGACCTCCAGTTGTTGGGTTTTTTTCATTACTTCAAATAATTCTGGTGGTGTGATCAGATTTCTGCACAGTCTGTGATGCAATGCAAACAAACTCTGTGCAGAAAATTAGAGGAGGAGACTGAATGTCATTATTTACTGTTTTTTTTATGGGAGGAAATGCCAATATGCTGAATTATTCTTCCAGCTGCTTCATTTGCTTCCTCCAAAAGGAGCCTCTTGTTTTTGCTGCTGTTGCTTCTGTTTTTAGGTATAAAACCTTAATAAAGTTTGAAACAGTTCATTTGATTTTATTTGAAACAATTGTTTCTCTTTTATTGTTTTGACTTTTTTTTAACATTGACACAGCCTGTAAATTTATTTGCAGTAAACATGGATGTTGCTACAGTATTTGCTCTGTTTCTGATTTGTGTTATTTTATTAGACTTCAACGTTTCAGATCATAAAACAAATATAAATGTCAAACAAGGAAAACCCCAGGAAACACATTAGGAAGTTTTCAGGCTCAACACAGACCTTATCTACGTCAAGGTCAGACTTGGTACACTTGAAATAAGACAAAACTAACTTGAAAGTAACTTATTACTGGTAATTATGCTTGTTTTTAGTGAATAATTTCTTAATATTATTTATTCCAGTGTCAGATTGTTTAACTTTATTGGGTAAAATGTCTTGCTATATGTTAAATAACCTGGCAGTGCGCTGTGGAGGAGCTTGGTCGCTTCATCTTCAGAAAATCTGAATCAGGACTGGCCGTGTTGGGGTCATGTCATGTCTGCAACCTAAAATCCGGACCACAGCAGGCTCTGGTCCGGATTTTAGCTCTCCTGGCTGATAAATGCATCGTATCCACATTAGAAAGGGTTTTATGCAGTGGGCCGAGGGGAACTGCACACACCTCCAAATTGCACCAGGGCTGTAATGTGCTGGTTGCTGGCACATTAAAGGGGCAACCTTTAAATAAAGGGCAACCTTTATTTAAAGGTTGTCCGTTTAAATAAAACAAGGATATTGTTTTATTTAAAGGGGAAATATGATGCAAAATTCACATTTTGTACGACTTGGTTCTTCCATTTAGGTTTCTTCTGCTTTTAAGAACAGCGCAAGAGCTCAAAAAACATTATCCAGCTGTTCCTTGGCAATAAGCTGTTTTTGGGGGTCTGGAAAATAAACGGTTTCAAAAACCTCCAGATTGTTGAGTTGCAACCCAAGTGTAACTCCAACCAGCAACCCAAGTGTAACTCCAGCATGTCTGATCTGCAGGTATTACCGTTGTATGGCCTGTACAATGGCTGCTGGAAAAGACAAGTGTTTTGCTGTCGTCTCACTTGTTGCATTCTTGTTGGTTGTGGAGTAGGCTCAATACATTTTCACAAATGTATTGTTGTGTAAATTGCACAACTGTTTGCAGCCATTTTCATTTGCAAGAGTAAACGTTGATGACCTGTTATGCTCCCTTGAACAGGTTAGAACAGGTTTTTGAGTTATACAAAACATGTTCATTAAATTTTTTGCATAAAATCATTCTTACAATGAGATTTTCAGTCTGCTCAGTTCTGCCAACTTTGAGCTGTTTAAGGAAGCCCTGTCACTTTAAATCCAAAGGTGCTGCTGCTGGCCATGCCCCCAACTTGTACGTGAAAATGGTTGCCAACAGATGCGCAATTATACAACTGTACATCTTTGAAAAGCAGAAGTTGGGCCTCCTGCACAACCAACCAACAAGATTGTAGCAAATGGTTTACTTGAAAGGAAGTCAACAATAAAATACTCTTCTTTTCCAGCAGCCATTGTGTACTCTCAAGTAATTGTATTATGAAGTATTTCTACTCTTACTTGAATAAAATTTCTGGATTCTCTGTCCACTAAATGAAAAGCAGAAGTGGAGCCTCCTGCAAACCAACAAGAATGTAGCATGGCAAGTCAACAATAAAACATTTGTCCTTTCTAGCAGCCATTGTGCAGCAGTAAAACCAGCTGACCAAACATGCTGGAGTTAAACTTGGGTTGCTGGGTAACGGTGTAGTGCCTGTGGAATGGTACTTAACCACTTGGAGGTTTTTGAAACTGGTCATTTTCCAGACACCAAAGCACATTAACTCATTTCCATAAAACAACTAGGTGTTTTTTCTGTTTTTTGAAGCAGTAGAGACAAAACCTGAAGAAAAAAATTTGTAAAATGTGAATTTTTCATAATGGGTTCCCTTACAGTGGTGAAGCGACCTGTTGTGCGGCCGACTCCAGGTCTAAATGTTTTCTGTAACTGTACCTCCCAGACGGAGAGGAGAAGCAGCTGCTGAGTCCTCTGCTATTTCCAGCGCTCTCCTCTTTCTTTCCTACCCTCTCATTTTCCAAAACACTGCTTTTCCAAGCCGCTGCTTACCTCCAGCGGCGTTCCCGCCGTCCGAGGCTATGGCGCTAAATGAGCCGGCTCCCAGCCGACTCCACCAACCCTCTGCCATTTTCTCCTCCGTCAAAATGCCAGCCAGGCGTTTAATCTTCATCAGGACCCCAGACTCCACATTTAGATCTGCACGGATTTCAGCCTGAAACTATTCATAGAGAGTCACAAGATGCCTTTCAAGCCATTTATTTGCTCCGGATCTGACTTCCTGCTCCATGAATTAAACATGGCTGAATATAAATCATCAAGCAAATGATATCATTGAGATGCAGGAAGAGTTTAAAAATGTGAAACCGATTTTCTCCATTGCAGCTAAGCAGATCGGATAATCCCTTTTTGTAGTTTAGGGGTTCACACAGGTGCAGATGTCAAAGGCCGCCTTTTTATTCCACTATAAAGAAAATTAAAGGACGAGGCAGCTATGAATTATTGAATATCCTCATCTCATCTTCCTTTTTTAACTCCAGTCGGCTGATTTATTGCCTCCAACCCGGCCGTGTTTCAGAGGAATGGATTTTCCTGCACAGATCGGTGCCCAGACTAACGGCCATCATTCTCTTTCAGTGGGCGAGTTTGTGAGTGACGTCCTGCTGGTTCCAGAGAAGTGCAAGTTCTTCCACAAGGAGCGCATGGACCTGTGCATCAGCCACCAGCAGTGGCACGCCGTGGCCAAGGAGGTGAGGATCCGCTCCGCAGGATTACCGCCGTCTTTACAGATTCCCTGGTCACGCTTTGGTTAGAGGAGGCGTTTATACGTTTCTAACTGACACGCTTTCTGAGTCTTAATAAAACGACTTGGTCAAAAATTCAGCAGGATTACGCAATTAAATCCCTTCTAAGCATCTTCCAAGATGATTTTTTGAAACGTTTGAACTGAATTCTTCTTCTCTCCGTTTAATATTTAGGAAGTTTTATAAGAATCAGCAGTGAAGTTTTCTGACCGATCTTTAAAAAGATTCTGATTGTTTTTCTCTGAAATGTGGCTGAATATAGCAAGAAAGCCACTGAGTTGGTAAAAATAGAGTGAATATTGTTCCCAAAGAGTATTAAGCTTATTTTTACTTTAAGTAAAAGTAAAAAGTATCTGTCCGTGAAATTACTCGAGTAAAAAAGTATTTGATAAACAGTTTACTCAAGTACTGAGTAACTGATCAAATTTAATATTAAATAAAATATTAAATTAAATGGAAATTTTGGTATTTTCCAAATCAGTTTCTTTCAGTAATTAACTAAATTACATTTACTTGAAAAATTTAGAAAAAAATATAATAAAATAAACTTTTAGGAGTATTTTCACTACGCTGTGCTTTGAGTAATTTTATTATGAAGTATTTTTACTCTTATTTGAGTAAAATTTCTGGATTTTCTACACACTGAATGAAAAACAAACATGTTTGTACCAAACATTCACCAGATGTAGACACACACCTGCAGTTTTTGTTAAAGTTTCATAAGTTTTTTATTGAAAGAAACTGATTTGGAAAATTTTTCTTTTGTCTCATTTTGTTATTTTTTGTTACTTAACTGAATTATTGTAATTTTGGTCCTTAAAATACAAAAATCTCCACTTAACTTTATATTTTGACTATGTAATTTTTAAATCTTAAATGATTTAAATGAATAGACTTTTTACCAAATACTTTTTTACTCTTACTTACTTTGCTCTCCTCTTGCGTTAGAAACTAGACTAAAATTACTTTGTAAGACTTTGTGGGGGTTTTCATGAAGATTATTCCAAATGTTTGATATCAAGCCCAGAAAAAATCCTAAAAAACATCCATAATATGGTTATTTTTAAAAATATTCCTTCCTCCTCTGTGAGTGTGTGTGATCAGACATCCTCACATTTCAGCCTATAATCAGATTAGTGCTGCGGCTGCTAATCCCCCTCAGGAGGCTGCAGAGTTAGTTTGACCGTAACTGAAGCTCTCCTCAAACATTTCCTCACCTTCTAGATTTTCTGTTTCCTTCTGCACTGTGAACGTTTAATGCAAATTGTCAGCCAATTTGAAACGTTTCCAGTGGACAAAATGTGAGAAACGACTTGGAAAACAAAGGATGTTGTTTCTCAAGCTGCTGCTGAGATGTTAAGCGGGGCGGCTAATCCGTCTCTGCACCGGTGGAGTTTCAAGCCGAGTTCGTGACCGATACCTTCCAGCAGCTGCAGGATGGAAGCGTTTGGGAAAAGCAGGTCACCTGCAGGACAGCGTGACTTTGGGAAAATATGGAGCGCCTCACTCAAACTCAAACTTTTACCGCAGTACAAACAGAAACTTCACTGGGATTTCCAATGAAATACCAACAGAAATTAGTGTTTAAGTGTGAACTAAAGACGCACAGATTCACTTTTTGTACTTCTGATACAGATATCTGAATTGATTTGAAACATTAAAATATAAATCTACTGAATTACAAACTTATTTGATAACTCTGCACCAAGGTAGCTCACTTAAATGCACCAATATCTTCATTTGCTTGGTAAAACATGTAAAAACAACTTTGATTTGTCCAGTTAGTTAGTTAATTAGGAGTGAAACGGCCAATTTAAAATAAATAATAAAGAAACGGAAACTGACAAAAACTACAGGATGGCTACTTTATGACAATAAACTGCAACAAACTTTCTTTGAAATGGCTCAGAAAGTGAAATTAGACATAATGCAAAATAAATAATCTAACATAGAATTAGCCTGAATAGATCTGCCTGATATCTGATCTGGACTCTTTTCGTTCTCTGGAGAACAACAAATGGGTTACAGATAAAACTGTAGAAAAAGTTAAAGCATGTTTATTATAAGGAAATAAACAACATCCCTGTACAATCCAGCGTCCAGAAGTGTAAAAAGAGCGTTTATTAGAGACTCAGCCAGAAGGTCAGTGGCCGTGTTGGGCTAATCCGCCAACAGCCGACTAGCAGTACTGATTTTTCATTTTGTGTTTCTGCTAGTTTTGACAACAGTAGATTCTATCAGTATTTAAAATTGCTTAACGCACTTAGCTTCCCCTAGCTAAGTTATAAAGCTGCTACTTCTCCAACACACAATCTTTTTATAAACTTTCAGTTGAATAAAGTTCAACATTTGTGCTCACGTTTTGGTTTTTGACTGCTGAGAATTCTTCAAGCAATTATATGTTTATGGTCATGCTCTTATTTTGAAGTGAGTGAAGCCTGTTCATGCAGCAGTTCTGTTTCCTGCCTGCATGTTCTCTGTTGTTGTTTTTTCTCCACCCAGTAACGTTATTTCACTGGCTTTATAAAAGATAAATGTCAAAATTAAACTGGTATCAGAGGTTTGTTTTTCTTTCAAGGGCACATATAATTTGAATTAGCGCTTTAGCATTAGCTTCCATTAAGAATGATGTTTGTTCAGCACTTTAGCGTTAGCAAAGCTGATGTTTATGATTAGTGTGTTAGGGTTAGCAGCTAGCGGGTTTTTTGGCAGCGGTGCTCACCTGTGGGCGGTGGTACTCGGGTCGGGGAATCCGCTGACAGGAAGCTGCTTGGTGTGACCCTGTCAGGCCTGCTCCAGGAGCTCCACGGTGCTCCACAGCTACGGCATGCTGCTGCCCTGCGACATCGACAAGTTCCACGGCACAGAGTACGTCTGCTGCCCCGCCTCCCGCTCCGCAGAGTCCGCCCCGGCGTCCCTGCCCTCCCAGGAGGAAGACGACAACGAAGACGAGCACGTGGAGGATGAGGATGTTGCCCTGGGTGACGATGAGCCTCTGGAGGAAAGGTGAGCAGATCTTTGAAACTCCATGCAACAAGAGAAACCTTCTGATCGTGTTGTTTAAGTTTAGCCTATTTATTTCTTAGTGTTTTCTCACCCGATAGTTCGGTAGATTAGGTTCGATTGGGGAGCAAAACTACAACATTTGTTACATTTTCAGCTGCTGCGACCCAAACCCTTTGAAAAACCTGTTCCCCTCCTCGCCTGTGGGGGCGCTGCACTTATAACCACTGAAGGAAACAACATGAAACGTCTGAAGAAGACACTGAGCGGCATCGGATTTTAGCAGTTTTAGGATTTCTCTTTTGTCTTTGGTAAAAGACAACAAGCCATTTCTCCTGCTAGTGTTACACTCATGCATTTGTTTCGGTTGTATTTACCCACAATGCCCTGCGTCGTAGTCCACTTCCTGTTTGGTTTTTCCACATGCGTTCAAATTGCACTGGAGTTCACTTAAACCAAACAAAGAATGAGGTTTGTAGGTGGACTAGAGTTCACTTTTTTTGTTTGCATCAGAGTTCGGTCACACATTCAAACCTCACCAAATGAACCAGACCGCTCCAAAACCAGGAAGTGGACTACAGCCCAGGGCATTCTGGGTAAATACGACCAAACAAAAGAGTCTAGTGCCAGAGAGAAAAGTATTTTATCAAACACAAAAAAGAAATCTTACAACCACTAAAATTTTATGCTTTACATTTCACGAAGCAGGAAGTTGTGCTCAGTTTTTTCTTCAGAGGTTTTTGTGCTGTTTCCTTCAGTGGGAGTTTGTGCAGAGTTCCCCTGCTCCCCTCCGGAGGCCAGGAGGGGAACAGGTTTTTCACTTAGTTTGGATTGTTTGACACAGAGCAGTGTGAAAGTGAACCGCAGCAGCTGAAAATATAATAAATGTTGCAACTTTCGTCTCCAATAGAACCGAGTCTACCGGACTATCAAGTGTGAAAACTCTCTAAATCAGGGATTCCTTCGTCCAGTTCTCAAAAGCTACTATTCAGTAGCTGCTGCTACTTCTCCACCACACCTGAGTCAAATGAACAGCTCATCACCAGTTCTCTGCAGAGCTGAATGATCTGCTGTGAGGAAATTCATCCGTTTTATTCAGATCTTTTGGAGCGTCTAATACAGGGGTGTCCAAACTTTTTGCAAAGAGGGCCAGATTTGATAAAGTCAAGATGCCCGGGGGCCAATAGTTTGTTCTGACATTTTTTAACTACAAAAGTTTCATGCAAATACACACTGTTATAAAACAATTATCTTTATTTTTCAAATGACAAAAAAACAACAAATATAAGCCACTCAGGCAAATGAGAACAACTCTAAAAACCCAAATTCTGCCTTTCATTCATATCTGTAGAGTCAGATAACATTGAACAAACTGTATGAAATACCTTAAATTTACATGAGTTTAAAAATATCTTTGCCTCAAGAACATTTTAAACAGGAGTTATAAGTAATGCAAAGTTGTCTGTTATTATTAAATCTTAAAACAAGTGAATTTTGCTCGTCATTTACAATATCTTTCAGAAAGTAATAGTTTGTATCACATCTACAGGTTCATAACCAAATCTTACTCAAGAGTTTAATAAAAATAAGTGCCATAAATCCAGGTGCATAAATGTTCTTTTGGCTCTTCACTGCTGATAGTGACAGACGTTGCCGTTCAAAATACTCAGTTTCATGTCCTCAACTCTCAGTGCCACACTGTTACGTGCCAGGCAAACATTTTTCTCAAATTCTTGCTTCTTCTCAGGGCAAAATGTTCTCCACCATTTTCATAACACAGTCTTTGATAAATGTACCTTCAGTAAAAGGTTTGCCATGTTTAGCTATTAACATTAACTTCGTAGCTTTGGTGGTATTTTCTTTTGACTCACAGGCCCGCGTGAAGAATCGCTGTTGTGATGCCAGTGCAGCTTGGAGCTGCTTCACTTTTTCAGCACGGTCACTTCCTGTTAGCTTGTTGTATGTGTTAGCATGTTTAGTCTGGTAGTGTCCTTTTACGTTGAAATCCTTAAACAAGGCAACCGTCGCACAAATTAGACAAGCACAATTGCCTTGATTTTCAGAAAAGAAGTGTTATAATTCCCATCTCTCTTGAAAGCGGCGGCCCTCACTGTAAACTTGTTTTCTTTGCAGTGGCCATGGCAGAAATGAGTGGAGAGCGGTCCGCTGCACGGAGGCAGACTGATAGTATTAAAGTGGTGCTGCCACCATTTGGTGAAAGGAGGAATTACAGTTTCAAGTTTTATGATTTATTTATTCTGTTTCACAGTGCAGGCGGGCCATAAATAATACATTATAAGACCGAAGCTGCGGGCCGTATGAAATCTGACCGCGGGCCGTGATTGGCCCCCGGGCCGGACTTTGGACATGCCTGGTCTAATACTTAAAGTGTTGCAGCTCTTGAGGACAGAACCGTAGCATCCCTGCTCTAAATCGTTTACTTCCCCTGTTCCAACCTCTCCAAAGTTGTTTTCTCTCAGCTCAAGGACGTAAAGGCTTGCAGACTGCTTGTACAAACATTTTTTAAACAAACGGGCCATTCTCAGGAGCTCCGTGAATTCAAGCATGGTAATTTGAGAGGATGCCACCTGTGCAGCAAGTCGTAACATTCAGCGATCAACTGTTAGTGGTATCAGCAAATAGGAACAACAGAAACCCAGTCAAGGAGAAATAATGGTGAGCTGAAGCATGCTGAGCTGCTCAGTGTGCAGAAATCAGCTGTGTTTTTTCTTAAAGTTTTGATTTAATTACTGCTCTTCATATGTTGTTTCTTCGGCAAACAGCCTTTATTTATGAGTCTGTATACTCCAATTAGCTATTAATCAAATACTAAATTAGTTGGAGATTATCTCAATAATCAAACGTGACTAATCCGACTAATCTGAATTTTTCATTTAACCACTTTGGTATGTTAGGAATACATTAAAAAGTGCAAATAAGCAAATAATTTAAGTCCTCTTTGTAAGAAGAAAATAAACATTTTATTGCCTAAGAGGTAAAATATAGCATTCCATTAGGAAAACTGAATGAAATTAGTTGAGGATTATTTCAATAATCAATTAATCATGATTAATTGTTTCAACTTTAATCATGATAAAAAAAAGTGCAATACAAAGGAAGATACAATAAATCCCCACCATGACATTTCTGACTGTATTTTACCAGGTGTAAGGTTAACTAGAGGACGAACTGAAGTTCAAGCAAACAGATTGAAGTTCATAGCTGCATAGCAAAGTTTTTCCATTCAAACACAATAATAATGTATTTACTGGTCAGCTAATGCTATATTTCTAATCCTTAAAGGTATCTTTTCTGGAATATAATGTTTTTGGAAAAGCTTTTACATGTAAGTTACCTGTCATATCAAGTTTTATATTCTTTTCCACAGGATACAAACAAACCACAAACTTATGTGCAAAATGCCAGACGTAAAACAAAATAATCGGGTGTAGTTTTTACAGGTAATTATTGTTTTTACAGACTTTTTGAAAGAGCATACCAATTTAGCAAAACGTTTCACTAAAGACAACTGAAAATCTGAATTGTCAGGAACAAACAGTAAACATGTCAAGAATGGATTATAAATTACATAATCAAGTTTATTTCAGGAGCCTGCATCCTTCCTTCTAGAAAGTCATTTGGTATGAGATGTTTTAAAGCGTTACATGGATAATTAACATATTTTTTATATGTAGGCCCAGGGCTGTTATTGTTTACATGTGGAAATTTTGCAGTTTAGTGCACTGTGCCACCGCAAAGGGGAAAATAATACAGAAAAACCCTTGAAGAACAACTAAAAAGCACTTTTTCTCGCTCTCTGTGTTGGCTATGCTACACTTAAACTCGTAACCATGGCAACTGACAACAGCGCCACTTTACCTATCAGGATTCAACAAGAAAATATACTCAAACAAAACATTCAGGCCACCACAGTTTGTTTTTAGCCTTGATGTTTATTTCTCTTTTATTATTAAGTGATCGCTGTGGTAGATTAGCTACTGCTGCTATTAGCTAGGCTAACACAGCAATGGTAGATTAGCTAATTCAAACACTTTCTCTACCGATTATTTGTCATTGGTGTTTAGGTCGCCTTTTTATTTTTTTAACTTAACAGATTTCCACATCACATCTACATGTTACGGTTGTCATAGTCAAGCTAGCATAGCCGACCTACTTCCCTCTCCTTTGCTATTTTTTCTTTTTTATTAAAACTTTTTCCTGACCTTGTCATCTAATTGCCATAGTGTAGCAAAACATGCTTTTACTTTTATATATCGGGTGTCCGTTAAGATTTAGAGTGTTAAGTTGACAACTTAACAGCTAAAACCAATGCTAGTCGATGTTAGCTAGCAGTTTATTGCCTTCCTGCAACGAATCCATATTAAAGGTTTTAATGTAGCTACAGCTGCAGGCCGTGCTTCTGTTAAAACAAAACAAAACAACAACAAAAAACAAATTTATGTTGTTTGTAAATACAAATAAAAATTTGTTTCTGGCTAACTGCAATAAAAAATATGTTGCCACAGAGAGACTTAAACATGACTCCCTGTGTTTATACAATAATACTGGCTGAGGTTGGTGGGATCGAGGTACCATGAAATGTATTTGAAAAAAGTTTTGTTGTAAAAGGAAGTTATGCGTCAATGTTTTGGACACTGATACACGGGTGGAAAAAGGCTCTAAATTGTCTTCTTTCATCTTTCTCATCTCAGTGTGACCAAAGCTAATAAGGAACCAAGGAAGGAAGACGCTGTGGACGAAGATGAAGATGAGGAGGAGGAGGAGGAAGATGAGGACGAGTACCACTACGTCTACGGGGATGAAGAGACAAAAATGAACGCAGAGGAAGAAGAAGAAGAAGCAGAAGAAGAAGCAGAAGAAGAAAGCAGCAAACCACCAAAGAAAATTAAGCAGAACCAAATCCCTCTTCGTGAGGGTGAGTAATATTTTCTTTAATATTATATTACCCTGCATTCATTTTCATAGAAATATTGATGATTATTATTTACTTCAACTTACGACTCATCAGCATGCAGATCCTTTTATTTCAGGTCATCTCACCTTAAAGTCGCCATGCTGTTCATAAAACTCCTGCAAGAAATGTTAGAAATCAGTCAATTATTCTGGAGATTAACTGAGTCATCGGATCAGAAAAATACTCACAGCCATGTCAGTAATCAATTATTGTTTTGATTATACAGACGATTAATCGATTAAACTGTTTTTTAAAAATGGCAGATAACTGCAGATTTTTTATTTAACCACATAAGCCCTTTTTATGCAATGTTAGAAGTAAGTTAAAAAGTAAAAATAAACAAATAATTAACTAGTTTTTACAAATAAAGCCATTTCATAATTGACTATAATTTTAGCAAAAAAAAGTATAAAAATATTATTTTAGCTAAAACATTTTTAAATAAAAAAAGAAATGTTTATTATTTTAGCAATTAATCTACAGATGCTCTAGAGTACACTAAAGGGAGCTAAAGGTGCTTAGATATAAATATATATATTTATATATATATTTACAAAAAAAATTTTGAACCAGGTGACACTAAAACTATGAGTAGAACAAAGGTTTTATTTATCTTAAATGCAGAATGCATATATTTTTTGTACAGTTTTATCTTACTTACTGTTTCACCAGGCAGTCTTTTTTTTCCCGGTGTGTAAACTCAGATTAACGATTAATCGTTTCAGCCCTGAACTATATCTGCTCCCTTCCGAGTGAGACGGGTCCCTGTCGCGCCTACTTTCCTCGATGGTACTTCGACGTGGAGAGGCATGACTGTTTGCCCTTTGTATACGGTGGCTGCCGTGGCAACGAAAACAATTTCGACTCATGGTTTCATTGCATCAACATGTGCGTTTACAACTGTAAGTCTAATGTGACAGAGGCCTGTGTGGCTGAGCCGTCCGCTCTCTGCCTGTCGGCCTGAAAATCGATAAGCATCACTTTGGTTTAGTTTTTCTCCAATTAAGCAAAACCTCTTCACTGCTGAAATCATCTCATAATTTTATTTTGATTTCTCTCCATTTGCCTGTCATGACCTAAAGCAAACATGTTTTGCAAAATTCACATTTTGTGCGTTTTTTTACTTCCATTTTGTCTTTACTGCTTCTAAAAATAGCCCCAGCAGTTAAAAAAAAAAACACCCCCCATTTTTTGGCAATAATTTCATGCGTTTGGTGTCTTGTTTCAAAAACCTCCAGATTACTGAGTTGAAATGCTTCGTTACCTAGCAACCCAAGCTGAGCTCCAGAACGTTTGGTCAGCAGGTTTTTTGTGGGAGTACAATGGCTGCTGAAAAACACAAGTGTCTTGTTGTTGGCTTATCATCCAGAAACCACTTGCTGCATTCTTTTTGGAAATTTTAGTTGTTTAGAATGTTTTTTATTCTTTATTCTTGGCTGACGGTTACAGTGAAAATATAGATTTATCTACTGTATAGAAAACACTCACTGCTCATAAGCTCTCAACAAAACCCCAGTGTAAAATGTTGGAGCGATTTGTTAACTGCCAGAAACTCAAACTGAAACGTTTCTACGCCCAGCCACGTTTTTAATGACTGATTTATTTCAGTTCTCCACAGACAGTAAATGTAGTAGCAGTGGGGTATTTAGGTCCACTGTGGTAGAAAAAAGGAGTACATTTTTACCCCCGCCCCCCAAAAAAGAAAAAAACTCAGAAACTTTGAGATTAATATCAGGAATTTCCTAGAATTTATTGGGGTATTACTGAAGTTAAACAGTTGCAAGAAAAAAAACTTTTAATATTTTATAATATTACCATTTTTTAATCATTTTCTATTTTAATATTAATGTCAATTTCTTTAGGAAAAAATTTCAAAGTTCTAAAAGTTGCACATTTTGACTCTTCTAGTTTTTTCTTATAATATTTTTTACTTTTAAAGCTTTTCCTACAAAAATTTTTGAAATTAATTTTTAATTTCTGATTTAATTTTGCACACAAATTTTAAACTTTTGGACATCCAGAAATTTTTCTTATTTTTCTTTCCTAGTGAATTTCTGAGAATAATCTAAAAATTTCAGATTTTTTTTTTAAAACAAATTTTCAACTCTTGGACCTCAAATTTTTATGAGATTTTTTTTCTCTAGAAAATTTCTGAGATTAATCTTAAAATTTCTGACTTTTTGGTAAAACGCAAATTCTCAACATTTGGACCTTAAACATTTTTCAGATTTTTTTTCTAGAAAATTTATGAGAATCTCAAAATTTCAGATTTTTTAAAGAACAAAATGTTAATTTTTGGACCTCATGAATTTCCTTAATTTTTCTAGAATCTTTATGACAATAATCTTAAAATTTCTGAGATTTTTGGAGGAAATTTGCTCCTTTTTTCCAGCTACTTCTGATGTTGTAAAAACCCCTCAGAAGAAAACGCGACGTTATATTATGAGTGGAAATGCCAGAACTCTGTTCCCATCGCTCGTCGGGTCACAGCTTGATATTAAAAATGTTTTTCTTTTTCTGCTTTTATTCAGTTCGTGCATGCTCGTGTTTTTGTCTCCATATTTGTGTTTGCTTTCTGACGTTTCATGTTTCTTCGTTCGTCTTCCCACAGAGTTTATTTTTAGAAACCCACCAGGATGTTTTTGTTTTGTTGTTGTTTTTTATTTTCTCGTTGATTCGCTTTCATCATTCCAAACGGTTCAGGAACCTTTCCAACTGGATTTTGTGACATTTATAAAAACCCAGGCTAACATAAGGAGATGAAGTCGTGGCGTTCGGAGCAGGAAGCTGGAGTTTATCTTTGTTTTGATGCTGCAGCGGCATGATAAGGTTTCCCTCCTGCGGCTTTGGTGACTCCTAGTTAGACGATTCGGTGAGGAAACTAAAAAATAAAAACTAAAACAGGCCTCCCGGTTTCACCCAGCTGTCAAACATGGAGTGAAACCTGTCAGCTGAAAGCCGATGAGGGGAAATTGAAACGGAAAGACTGTCAGATTCCCTCAGATATCTCAGCCTCGCTGTGGGAACAGGAACGCCTTCGAATAACAAACCTTCCTCCTGTTCCAGCTCCTTTCTCTCCTGCTGCACCTCGACTCTTTGTCTCTTTTCATTTGCTCGTCTCACTAATTCCTACTTTCTAATAGTCTACTTCGATCCTGCGGCCTGGTCCGACGATGTGGACGTCTACTTCGAGACGCCGGCGGACGACAAGGAGCACGGCCGCTTCCAGAAAGCCAAGGAGCAGCTGGAGGTCCGGCACCGGAACCGCATGGAGAGGGTGAGCTACCAGAAACTGCTCCTCTCTTATTTTCACCACCATTTTTTGCTTTTGCTGCCAGTCTGAGAGAAAACAGGGGTTTAATGATTTAAATGAACTGTTTTGTATTTCCTGGTAATGCTGGGCGATACAATGTGGAACCTTACAGGATCGTTACTCTGGAGATGGTATATTAGCAAATGAAACAGTTCTGCACAGTCTTTTCCTCTCACCAGTCGCTTAATTTAAACAGAATCTCTAAAACGTTTGAATAGAAAAATTTGGTTTCTGAACTGAAAATCATTCTGAATTGAATCGTGATCCTAAAAATCGGAATCCAATCGATTTGTGTCTCTGGTAGCCGGACGTTGAAACGACCGAGAACCACAAACTCTGTTCTCATGGAAACAGCTTTTTCCCCCCAATTTTAAAATGCATTTCTGCTAAAATTGCATCTTTATTCTGCTAATATTATGATTATTTTCATAATGATCATTATAGCGTTATGATTATTACAAGCTTTTATCATTTATCTTAAAGCTTTTTTCTCATTAAAACAGCTTTTTTTCTCCTAAATTTAAAATGCATTTCTGCTCAAATTTGTAGTTAAACAAATTCTCGTTGCATAGCAATCCATCGTACAACTCGCTGAAGGGATTATTGAAATAAAAGCCACTTGTTGAAAATATTTTCAGTTATGTGTTTTGTTTTCTTGGAAAAGAAAGGGAGGAAAATAAAAATCGTATTTGTTATTTAAAAAATCTGACGTTTTATTTTTAAGTTATACCGCCCAGTCCAACATAACATTTTGCAGGTTTTATTTTCATAAAATAAAACCTGCTTTTATTCCAGACCTGTCGCAATAATTCAATTAATCACATGATTAATTAAAACAAAATCAATAATTTCCATTTACATAATTTATTGTCTTTTACATGTTTATTGTCAGCCTGGTTCTTTGGTCTCCACTGCCTCCTTTTTTTATAGACTTCATAATTCATTTTGTTTGTTGTTTTGTTTATGTAGTTTGGATATTTAAAATATCTTCCAGTTTTTAGCGTAAAAAGTTAACTAAAATATGAAGTTTATTGATCTTTGAGAATGTGCTATTGCTTTATTAAGGCATTATTACCATTAAATCACTTGAAAATCATCTCAAAACAACAATATTATCGTTTATCGGAATAACTTCTGGGACGATTTATCGTCCAGTAAATTTTGTTATCATGACTCACATTTACAAAACACCAAGCAAAAACAAAAAAAAACATGAACAACACAAACCTTCCAGGTTGGTAGTAACTAGTTACATTTACTTGAGTAACTTTTTTGAAAAAATTTATTTTTAGGAGTATTTTTACTTTTACTTGAGTAAAATCTGTAGATTTTTCTGCCCACTGAATGAAAAACAAACATGTTTTAACCAAAAACTCACCAGACACAAACACACACCTGCAGCTTTTATTTATTAAAGTTTTATTTAAACGTTTTTTATTTAAAGAAACTGATTTGGAAACATTATTTGCCTAATTTTGTTAGTTTTTTGTTACTTACATGAATTATTGTGATTTTGGTCCAATATTTCCACTTAATTTCGTATTTTGATGTCATTTTTAAATATTAAATGGTTGATAATTTGATCAGTTTTACTAAATAATTTTTTACTCTTATTTGAGTAATTTCTTGGATGGCTACTTTTTACTTTTACTTGAGTAATGCTGAACTATTGCTGCTTTTGCCTGAGTAAAGGTTTTGGCTCTGGGTAAATTACATCGACTCTTTGTGATTTCAGCTGGTTTATATCAGGGCTTTATGTTGAGATTTGGTCCGATAGTTTTCTACATCGTGGTGTTTTTGTTCCGTTTCACCTGGAGAAAAGGTAAAGCGTCGTCCTGTTCGTCTCTTGCAGGTAAGGAAAGAGTGGGAAGAGGCGGATCGGCAGGCCAGGAACATTCCCCGGGCGGAGAGACAGACTCTGGTCCAGGTAAGCCCTAATCTTTGTCTCTTTGTTTGGGTGAGGCTCAACAGGTCTGTAATTATCTGTTTCTCCAGCTGCTCTGTCTTTGCTCAGTCTGAATTAGGACAGAAATGAGTCTCCCTGGAGGCTGGAGGACTGAAACTGAGACCTAGATTTTTATTTCCTTAATAAAAATAAAACGAGTGCCACTCTGTGTCGTAATCTGAGTGTTTTGTTTCCAGCACTTCCAGGCGATGGTGGAGTCCCTGGAGGAGGAGGCAGCCAGCGAGAAGCAGCAGCTGGTGGAGACTCACCTGGCCCGGGTGGAGGCCATGCTGAACGACCGCCGCCGCGTCGCCCTGGAGAACTACCTGGCCGCCCTGCAGGCCGACCCCCCCAGGGTCAGTGCAGACCCACTAATTACCACCATTAATGACAAAACGACAAGTTTTAAAGATACGTTTATGAGAGTAAAAGCCATAATTTTGAGTTTTAAAGTCACATTTACGAGAGTAAAGGTCATATATTTGGGAGTAAAGGTCATAAAAATATGACTCAAAATTATAAATTTTGAGTTTTAAAGTCATATTTACAAGAGTAAAAGTCATATTTTTGAGACTAAATATCATAATTTCAACTTTCTAGGGTTATGATTATGAGATTATAATTAATACTTCAAAACACTACATGACTTTTTGTTGGGCTTTTATTTTTCTTTATGTCAGTAATGGACTTCCATAGTTATCTGAGTGAGAGCAGTGATTTTATTTTGCCACATCCAGATTTGTGGATTGTTTCTAAGATTTGTGGTCGGTTGTTTATAGTATTTGGTGCCGGCCTTCAGCTCATCTTCCTGCTCCTTAGCATGAGCTCAGACCCGGTTTAGGGTTCAGGAAGTGGAAACCCGGTTCTGATGGCGTTGACCCGTCGCTCTGTGTCTGTTTCAGCCCCACCGCATCATGCAAGCGCTGAAAAAGTACGTCCGAGCCGAGAACAAGGACCGGCAGCACACCGTGCGCCACTACCAGCACGTCCTGGCGGTGGACCCAGAGAAAGCCGCGCAGATGAAGTCTCAGGTTGGTGTCTCCATCCTGCTGGCCGTCGCTAACGGCAACGCCAAAATGGCCGATTCTGAGCCTTGGGGCTCATCAGAAGGAGAAATTCAGTGTGACGTTGTTGAGATCTCGCTATGAGGAGGGAAGGCAGCCAAACAGAACCAAACGGAACTTCAGTTGGTTTAACCAACAAAAGTTTATCCGCAACATTCAGCAGGAAGAATCCATCCATCCATCCATCCGTTTATCCATCCATCCGTTTATCCATCCATCCATCCATCCATCCATCATGAACCTTTTTATTTAATCTTAATCCCCAAACTGTGTTGTTGCCGTAACTAAAACCTGTCCTGTCAGATCTGGAAGCGTGTGGCGAGTCGATCTTCCTCCCACCGCCCCTCCCCTCCTCTTCCTCCTCTTACCCCTCCTCCTCTTCCCTCTCCTCCTCCTCTTCCTCTTCCCCCTCCTCCCCCTCCTCTTCCTCCTGCTGCTCACACAGAGCAGGGATAATGATGTCTCATTCTGCTCCTCTCTGCCCTGTTTGTAAGTGTGTGGGCGGCAGAGAGAGCAGAGAGTGTTTCATTCACTCCAGCCTGAGCTGCAGATTAACACACCGCAGCGAAACGGCGCCGGACCCTGACCTGCTGGCGCTGGGATCGGGTCGGACTCTCCTTCCCTGGATTCAGATCTCTGAGTCTGCAAACGGACGAAGCCACACAGTCACAGGGAATATTGGCATAAAAGATGGAAGAAGTCAGGCTGGCCTCCTCCAGTTTCCATTTTCCTTCTCTGTCATGATTTTGACTCATAATCCAGGATAATCTGTTGTTTATTACACCTTAAGTTTCAGTTTTTAATAACTTTAAACGTCTGGAGTCAGTGCGGTTGCTTAATGCATCAGTTTCTGCTCTGAGATGTGAAATCCCTCACGATGAGGATTGTTTGTCAGGAAGGAGCCGCAGACGCTACAGCGCTTTGCTAACGGTGCTTTACTGCCACCTGTTGGTCACTGGAGGTAAACAGCAGAGGGCTGAGGAGGATGACGGTTTGATTCCCCAGCAAAAATCAGACGCAAAGATTCAGATTTCTGATCATTTTGTGAAAAATTAGATGTTGCTGTGAGCTGAAGCAGCAGGATGGAAATGTACGGAGAGAGATTGTTTCTTTAAATTTAATGTTTGAGTTCACAAAGTGAAACCAGTTCTTCCTCGTTGGGTCAGAGGTCAGGCGTCTGGGTCAGACTTCCCGTTGATTCATTCGTTTCAGAGAAATCCTGAAGGCTCCAAAAACAATTAAAATTTTATTCTATTTCCCCTCAGTCGTCGCTATGGTTACAATAAATTATCAGCTTATCCTTCCTTCTTTCCTTCATTCCTTCCTTCTCCTAAATGGCCTAGTTAAAGCAGGAGAATGTTTCAGAGTTCTGAACAGTCAGCAGGCGACGTTATAACTGCTGCAATAAATAAAAACGTTTTCTCTTTCCCTCAATGCAGAGGAGGTTTGATGATGACAATCAAGCCATTTTTAGAATGATGATGATGATGATGACGCATCATCATCATCATCATCATCATCATCATCATCATCATCATTATCATTCACCAGGCAAAGAAAGTTCAGATTTTTCTTCATTAAAGTCACATCAACTCAGGCAAACAATCAGAAGTCAGTCAGGATGAATGTTATGGAAATAGAGCAACATAAATGTTTTTATTTGGTTTCTTTCTCCATAATTCCCTGTTTTTCTTCAATTTCGTTTAGCTAAGATGTAATTAATTGCAAAACCAACTGAAATTAACAAAAAATGAAACAAATGTATGTAAATTTTGAATTCTGACTGAATGTCCTCCGAGAGTAGTATTTGTTTTTTTTGTTTTTTTCATTTTGATGAGCAGCCTTTTAAACACTGCAAATACACAAAATCTTAAGATTTGTACACTTGAAATAAGACAAACTAACGTAAAAGTAACTTTCGAAACTTTTTGTTTTTAATAAATAATTCCTTAATATTCATGAAAAGGTTCTGGTTTCACTGGCAGATTTTTTTCACTTATCACAGAAAAAAATGTTTTGTTACAAGTGAAATTATTCGTCGGTATTTTTTCATCAACATTAAGGAATTATTTACTTAAAACAAGCTCCTTAAATGTTGTCGAAAAGTTTATTGTAAGTTAGCTTTGTCCTATTTTAAGTAATAAGATATTTGCACTAGAAACTCGACAAAACAAACTTGTTTTTGCAGTGAATGCCTGATTTAGATGCATTAATGAAATAGTCCATGTGAATTAAATGATCAAACATCTTCAGAGTGACTCTAAAGGCGGTAGGTTGTTGTTCTGCTGGCTTACCGCTTCGTTTTTCTGCCTTCCTGATGTCAGGTGATGACGCACCTGCGGGTGATCGAGGAGCGGATGAACCAGAGTCTGTCTCTGCTCTACAAAGTTCCCTACGTAGCCGAGGAGCTGCAGGATGAAATCGGTGAGTCACAGGAGAATGAAGTGAAATAGAAAGTTAAATCCAGCACGTTTTGTTTTTTTCCGCCTTTTATTTCTACCTAAAGGCTCTCGAAAAATGAAAAACAAATATGGTCGGTTTAAATGTCTGACTACGACCCAATTATTCAGACACACATCGTCTTTTCTTCAGCTCCTGGTGAAAATTTTAACAAAAGTCCCTCTCTTTGGGTTTTTAAGACCAATCTCTGTTTTCATGTTTAGCTATTTATCCCAGTTTCAGGATTTGAAAATGGTCTTCTGTTTTCTCTGCTTGGTTTGAAAGGAAACGTGGTGTGAAGTTGAAGCATAAATTAAAGTTGAGTTGCTGTACTGACAGAACTGGGTCGCAGCTTTCACTGCGCCGCGTTCGTCTGAGATCTACAGAGCAGAGTTATGAGAGAACCAGCTTTCAGAGAAATGCTAATTGGTGGTTAGCAGAACCAGAAGCTGTTGCTGTTCTTAGAAAATGAGATTTGGTTTATAAACACTTAACAGAAGCAGATACTCTGCAAAAAAATCACAAATCTTACCAAGTATTTTTGGTCTAGTTTTTAGTGTAAACATCTGAGTACACTTAAAAAATGACAAAACTAACTTAAAAGAAACGTTTCAACAAGACATAGGAGCTTGTTTTAAGTCAATCATATTTTTAAAAAGTACTTATTCCATTGGCAGATTATTTAAATCATAACATGACATTTTTCTCCAGTTATAAGTGAAATAATCTGATGGTGAAACCAGAACTTTTTCTTTAATATTAAGAAATTATTTACTTAAAACAAGATCCCATATCTTGTTGAAAAGTTACTTGTAACCAGTGGCTGGTAGCGTTCACAACAATCAAGTAAGAGTAACTGTATTAAAACATTTTACTCAAGTAAAAGTAAAAAGTGCTCAACCAAGAAATTACTTGAGTAAGAGTAAAAAAAGTTACATTTACTCAAACACTGAATGATCAGAGTCAATCATGAGGCAGACAGAAATATGAAGCTGTGTGAAAATTCTGGTACTTTAAAGACCAAAATGAACAAACAAACTAATTAATAATCAATATTTTTCATCAAAATAACTTATGAAACCAACACTGTTGGTCTGGTCCCACATGTTTGGTTAAAACATGTTTGTTCTTTATTCAGTGAAGTTACGAGCAGTGGGCACCCAGAAATTTTACTCAAGTATGAGTAAAGCATACAGTTCAGTAAAAACTGTACTTTCTTTCTTTTTACCACTCAAATAAATGTAGCTAGTTACAATTCAACTCTGCTTGTCTTATTTTAAGTGTACTAACATGTTTGCACTAGAAACTAGACCAAACATACTTGATGAGATTTTATGTTTTTGCAGTGTAACTGTTGTTTTGTGATTTTTCTTGCTCTGCAGACGACCTGCTCCAGGAGCAGAAGGCCGACATGGACCAGTTCCTGTCCTCCATCTCTGAATCGCAGCCTGACGTCACTGTGTCGTCGGAGGAGAGCGTGGAGGTTCCGGTCCCCGAGGGCAAACCGTACCGACCCGTCCAGGTCACGTCTCTGGGCGCGCGCTCGGAGCCAGAAGGTACAACACAACACGACGCACACTGTGTTTCCAAGCAAAACCTTTAAAGGTGACCTATTGCTTTAAATTCAAATTAGCTGCTGGCCACGCCCCCTAACGCAATATTTACACTCGCACGTGAAAATGGCTGCAAACGGATGCACAAATATACAACTGTACATCTTTGAAAAGCATTAGTAGAGCCTCCTGCACAACCAAAGAAAATCCAGCAAGTGGTGGATTCTTGCTGGAATCCACCACTTGCTGTAAAAAGATATATGTACAAAGCATATATCTTTTTACAATGTTGAGTGTTGTCTCTCCTGTTGGGGTGGCAGAGCCAGGGACCAAAAAAAGCTCAACAGCCTGATAAAGAAGGCTGGAACTGGTCTGGGGGGGCCAACTGCAGAAACACTGGGAATGATGGCGGGAAGAAGAATTTTACATAACATCAAGAAAATAATCAATAATCCTGAGCATCTGCTTCATGAGACTTTCATATAAAATCAGCATCTCTGGTCAGAGGCCTCTTCAAATTCCCTGTCATACAGACTGCTACAGGAGATATTTTCTGTCAACAGCTATTACCATCTACAATAACTCTGAAGAATTTTTAATTAATATGAGAGTAACACTTTCTAGTCATTGTTTTCTATCCTGAGTTTTACGACAGTTGGAAGCCTAACCATGAAACGCTTCCAACTGTCGTAAAACTCAGGATAGAAAACAATGACTAGAAATTGTGTTACGGAAGTTAAAACAATGCTTAGTTTCCATCTGGGAACACTAAGCTATTTTTGAATTTGAAAATCAGTTGACCAAAGGTTCTGGAGCTCAGCTTGGTTGCTAGGTGACGGGCGGAGTTCTGCTGAGGTTGCTAGGTAACGGCCTGGGCTTTGCTGGGTTTACTAGGTGACGGGCAGTTCCTGCTGATTTGTAATGTTTTGAAGGTTTTTGAAACGTCTCATTTTCCAGAAACCAAAAAACATTAAATTGTTGCCCAAAACCCGCTGGGTGTTTCGTTTTTTGTTTGCTTGTTTGTCGGTTTTTAAGTGATTTGGCTGTTTTCAGAAGCAGCAGAAACCCAAATGGAAGTATGAAAATGTGAATTTTGCTTAATAGACCCCATTTATCAGAGCTCCAGTGTTCAGATTAAACTGAGCTGCAGCCAATCGCTTTGGGGGAAATGAACGTCAAATTGGTGCCAAACAATCCTTAAGGAGAAGTAGAAATGATGGATGGAATATTCCCAGCAAAACGGGAGGCAAATTACAGTGAAACCCCAGAGGAGCGTTTTGAGACGCGAGCCAGCGGCCCGGAGGGCTCAGTAAGGCGCGCCAACTCCGATTCTGGTTCTGATTCTCCCTTTTCTGCTCAGTCAGTTAACAGAGCTTGATAATCCTGCCGTTTCTCGTCTCACCTCAGTTTTCTCTCTTCTCTCCGTCCCGCTTTCTGATCTTCTGTTTTTCTGTTGCTCATTTCTAACGTCAAGGCGACCTATCAGACTCCCCACGTGCCTTCAAGAAAGGTGGGTGCCTCTGTTGCGTCTTGTTCTCCTCTCACCCGACTAAAACCATCCGCATTGTTTTCCTTTGCTTTTCCTCTCCTGTTCACCCTTTCTTACTGACCACCCTGGTTTCGTTGCTTATTTCTTTGTTTTTGTTCTGTTTTTCTTCATCATATTTGGATTATCACCTCATGCTTTGTAGAAAAGCTGGTAGCTTTTACTCGGCAGTCTGTTGGCTCTCACCAGAATTATGGGTATTTTTCTCACCTGCCGTCTAGTTTCCGATAGGAGCTGTGCAATGTAGCATATATGCTGCAAAAACGCAAAATTTTACCAAGTATTTTGTTTAGTTTTTAGTGCAAACTGAGAACACTTGAAATAAGGCAAAACCAACTTACAAGTAACGTTTTAGCAAGATGTAGTAGCTTGTTTTAAGTCAGTAATTCTTTAATATAATAATAGAAATGTTTTAGTCCAACTGGCAGATTATTTCACTTATAACAAGACATTTTCCCATTTTACAAGAGAAATAATCTGAAAGTGGAACCAGTCAATAACTATAAATTATTGACTTAAAACAAGCTGCTATATCTTGCTGAAAAGTTACTTGTACGTTTTGTTTTACTCTAAGTGTACTTAGTACTAGTATATTTGCACTAAAAACTAGACTTGGTAAGATTATAGTTTATACAATATGAAACTACAAAAAACAAAATCTTAAGTATTTTTTAAATCTAGTTTTTATTGTAAATATCTTGGTATACTTAAAGTAAAACAAAACTTACTAGTAACCTTTCAGCAAGAAATATGAGTTTGTTTTAAGTCAAAAATCCCTTAATATTTATAAAAATAGTTCTAGTTCCATTGGCAGATTATTTAACTTATAACATGGGAAAATGTCTTGTTATAAGTAAATTAATCTACCAGTGAAACTAGAACTTTTTCAAATCAATATTAATGAATTATTGATGAAAAACAAGCTCCTATATCTTACTGAAAAGTTACTTGTAAATTGATTTTGTCTTATTTTAACTGTACTTAGATATTTGCACTAGAAACTAGACTAAAAATACTTGATTAGATTTTGTGTTTTTGCAGTGTACCTCTCTGAACTCTGTGTTCACACAAAAATAAACTAAAAAAATTTAGTTTAAATCCAGAGATTACAGCGTGTGGAGAAGTTTTCAATTGCCCCTACCGTCTTTATGCTGTAATCCTGAAACCTTAAGAGATTATAAGAACGTCCGGCTGCCTGGAAGGAAAACATATTCTTATCATGGCTTGAATCTGTGATCAGTGCAACCTTCATGTCTCTAATGTCTCAAACTAAGAAGAAAACGTTCTCCACTTAGGTTGATAGTGGGATCTTTTACCATTTCTCCTACTGATTACCTTTTATTTGTGATGTGAAAGTGGCCATTTTGGATTTTCGGCACAGTTTGCATCCTTGACAGGAAAAGAGACAGGAAATATGACAACTGTTTGCTGTTTTATTTTAAAGTGTTCATCCACCCCAAACATTTTCTCTGATGGGAACAAAAAAGGTGGTAAAAAATACGAAACACACAAACACAAAAAACAAATGCAACCAAAAACGCTGCAAATATACTGTATGTACATCAACATCGGTATCAGCCGATATTATTAATTTTTTAAATGTATCGATCCGATAAATAAAATTAGGTAGATTTGAACAACTGGTATTTATTTTCATCTTGTTGCCTTCTGTTTCTATTAAATTTTTTAAGTTTCAGAACGGTAGAGAAATATTTATGATACAATGTACATAATATCGGTATCGGTTATTTGCCATAACATTAATATCAGATATCGATATCAACCCAAATTTTTGTATTCGTATAGGTTTTTTCATCTCTAGCAAAAACGTACAATCGACAAAATAAATGCTAAACAGAAGACCTCCAGACCACTAGGGGGAGTTTATAGTAGGCAGAGTTACCTCTGTAAATATGCTACTGTTCCATAATGTTGTGAAAGACTGTGTGTTTGAAAGGCATGAACTATAACGCATCTTTTCTTTCTTCCGTCCCGATAATCATGGCATCCCGTCTTTACTGAGGTTCTCATTCTGTACGAGTTATTGATTGACTCCCCCTTGTGGCCTGAAGGACTTACGTTTTGTTGCGCGAGTTTTCATTGTTTCATACTTGTGACATTTTCCCTTTTGGTTCTATTTCCCGTGGTTGCAAAATTTTCCATTTGAGCATTTGTTGCATTTATTTTCTTTTATGTTTTGGGATTTGCATCATTGTGCATTGGCACCTTTTGACCCCCGTATTTTTCACATTTTCCTGTGCTACAAGCACAAAAATCTATATATTTGATCAGCCAGCGCTCAGTAGAACATATTTATGGAGAAGAAGGAAAAAAAATGATAATTTTTTACTTTTTATACAGCTTAAAATCTTAAAGGTGTGGCATTTATTTATATTTTGTGCCACTAACTCAGTCTGGTTGGATGGTGAACAGCAGTGGACATAAATTTTTATGTCTCACCACAGTTCTCAATTGTATTTACTCTAAACTTTGACTGGGCCATTGTGACACATGAATATATCCATTGTAGCTCTGCCTGGTTGTTTATGGTTGTTGGTTGATTGTATTTAGCTTCATCCATGAGGACGAGTCTCACCATGTGGTTGGTGTGCTGGGGGAACCTGCAGTGTTCATGTTTTTATTCTGATTTTAAATCTCACATTGCTGGACTTTTGCCAATTAAATGACTTTTGATGCAAATTTAAACTTTTTATTCTTTTTAAAACAGAACAATTAGAGAGGTGTGATTACTCCCAGATACAGTTTTACTATTAAACATTTGTCCACATTTCTTTGGAGAGTGAAAAGTGCCAAATTACAATAAATAAACAACTTCAATTAGAAGCTCAATTTCTAATTGAGTCTGATGGGTGAAGTTGATAGTTTAAACTAATTAATGATGTGATTTAGTATAGGAACATGAAATAATTTACAAAAACATGAATAATTTTATCTATGACTTTAGGTCAGGCAAGACGTTAAATTTAAGCATATTTCTAATTAAAGGAAATAAATTAATAAAATTAATACTTTAATTGAGGGACATAGAATTAATTCTATGCTAAATAAATTAATTCTATATTTAAAGGTTTATTAAATGATTGACATATTGAAATTCAGACTTAAACGATTAATCGGACTAATCATGATTAATCAATAACTAAAATAATTGTCAACCAATGTAGTAGTTGATTAATTAACTGGAGCATAGAGATTCAAAAAGAGGCCATTTGCTGAAAGAACAACAGACACAGAGCAGTAAGTTAGTCAAAACTGTTCAAAAACATTAACATTTTGCATTTAAGATTAAAAAAAGAACTTTGTATGCAAATATATTCTACCTAGAATGTCTCCAGTGGTAGAATTTTAGCTTCAAATACTTTTACAATTTGATATAGTTTAAAAATATAACAAATTATTATTCAGCTAATCCTAAAAATAATCAACAGATTAGCCCTGAACTGTATTGATGTTAAATCGAACAGAAAGAGCTTTCCACATCTGGATGTTATAAAGTGTTTTTTTTAGCTGCAGATTCATCCTTGAGCATCTGCAGCTCAAAAGGAGTGATTGTTGTTGCATTTTAACCAATATAATGTTTATTTTCTCATTTAAGAACGTAATTTAATTGTTTAGTTGCATTGTTTAATCTATTTCTAGTATTGTATAAAAAAGGCTTAAGTGGTTAAATGAAAAGTCTGCAGAATGAACAAAACGTTTCATCCAATTAATCGATTAACTGATTAATTGATTAAGTGTCTGAGTAGTCGATTACTAAAATAATCTTTGGTTGCAGCCCTAATATTGATGAGTATTTTATTCATTGTAATTTGGCACTCTTCACTCTTTGGACAGAAAAAGATTGAATGCTGGTAATAATAAATTAATTAAAATACTTGTCACATTTTTCCACACATGGTGTTAATTGTTTAAAAAGCTGCGCTGCTCTGTATGCAGAGCGCCGCTGCAGCTGCCTGCCATACACACCCTGCAGGGACAGAATCTCCTCAGCTTGTTGTCACATCATTGTCTCATTTATTTCACATGAAGGTGTATTTACAGAAAAATGCATCTGTTGGTGAACAACAACGATTGTTAATGAAAAATCGCATGGGTCTGGTTTGAGAGGGCCTTTGTGGGAGAGCGCCGTCGTGTTCACAGTCGTCTCTCTGTGCTGAATGGGAGAAAGGGTTTTGTTGTCACCAGCGCACCGAGGAGACTGATGCGATGGCTGTGACGAAACAGTCTGCTTTCCACCAACATCACCACCCCTGTTTGTCTGTTTTGTTTTGCTTGTTTTCTACGTGTCGCTGACCGATCCGGCTTTACCGCCACCAGGCTCCGCCATGGCTGGTCTGGACGGTCTGATCGGCGCCGAGGAAAGAGTCATCAACAGCAAGCCGAAGATGGGCGAAGACCTGGTGAGTGCCTGATGCTTCTGTGCAGCCAACGGCTATTTTAATTATCAATTAATCGGTTGATTAATCTGACGATTAATCGATAATTGAGTTTTTTGAAATGACACATTCTGCTTATTTTTTATTTAGGCATTTTTATACAATATTAGAAAAAACATGCAAATGTACAAATAATTCAATTCCTTTTTAAATAGGAAAATAAACATGTTCCTACTTCAGTTAATGATTAATCGTGTACTAAATTAGATGACTATTAAGCATTTTCATTTAAATGTGTCATTAATATACTAAAACTTGAAGGATTTTTCTTATCTTAATTTCAAAATACCGTATTTTCCGCACTATAAGGCGCACCTAAAAACCTTCAATTTTCTCAAAAGCCGACAGTGCGCCTTATAATCCGGTGCGCCTTATATATGGACCAATATTGAGCCACAACAGGTCTCGCAACTACGGTAAGCAGCCGCCGACTTCATTTTCCCCCGTGGAAGAAGAAACGGGAAAGCAGACGCCAACTTCATTTCCCTGTAGAAGAAGAAACGGGAAAGCAGACGCCAACTTCATTTTCCCCGTAGAAGAAGAAACGGGAAAGCAGCCGCCGATGCAGCCAGCGGTGCAAGCTGGGTTTTGTGTAAAGACCCCAAAATGGCTCCTATTAAGAGACATGCTTACAACGCAGAGTTTAAGCTCAAGGCGATCAGTCACACAGTAGAATATGGGAATGGGCTCTTTGCACCTGCCGCGCTGACGTCACAACCGCTTGCGGCTCTCTTGTTTCTGCTTTGAGTTACCAGGACAGCTAGAAAAGACAAAGTCTTATTTCAGACGCAAATAAAACAATACTATGAACATTGCTGTCTTCCTAATATAATGGGCTTTTAAGTTTTCATGGATTTCCAAACGATCCTGAATTAAGAAGACGGTGGCTTGTAAATATTCGTGCTACCAGTTAAAGCTAACGCCGCACAGCAAAGTTTACAGCCTTCACTTCACTCCGGATCAACTTCTTCAGCCTAAAGCAGAAGGTAAAGGAGCTTTCTGTGTTATTTCCATGGAATCACTTCTGTATTCAGCCTGAAAGAGTTTATGGGAACGAGAGAGCAGACCAGAGCCAGACAGCCGAGCTACTGATCCGCCTGTACAAACCGCTGTGAACACCGTCCTGCTTCACAAGAAGCATGCAAAACTAATAAAGCGAAATAACACGGAGACCTTAAGGAACGCGGTCATATTTTTCTAAAAGCAATAACTTTGAACCTGAACAGTCAGCTGAACTAGAACTCCAACACCAGAGCTAATGCTAAGCTATGGGCTCGTTGTGCTTCAGAAGCAAAAAGCCTGAACCGTAAAATCCCCGTTACTTGGTCTCTGACACTAAAGACAATAAACCACGTAATATACTTGAACATAAGGTAAAAACATTGTCCGTTAATGAATGATGAAAAATGTTTAGATACTTAGATAGCACATTTTTACAAGAAAAATGTCCGGCATAAGCTAAAGCTAATGTTAGCTACAAAGTTTAAAGAAAGTAAAACTCACCTTCGTATCTGTGTATAACGAGGCGAACATCTCAAAACCTTTCTCCAGATTATTGTCGGGGCTTCGGCTCCATGTACATCATTAAGCTGAGGTGCAAAGAGCCCATAGAGCAGCAGCAAGAGAATTTAACATGAACGAATCAATGGTGCGGAAGTGGAGGAAGCAACAGCTGTTCATTTTGGGAATGAACGAGTTTTCAGAACGCTGGTTTGTAATCTATTAATAAAGTTTGACTGACCTATCTGACTATTTTGTCGACATTCCCTTTATCGCAGTTCCATCTAAGGGATGCATAACGTAACCCCAGCCTCTACTGTAGCGTCTATTCTATGCGCCTTATATATGAAAAAAGTTTTAAAATAGGCCATTCATTGAAGGTGCGCCTTATAATGCGGTGCGCCTTATAGTGCGGAAAATACGGTATATATATTTTTGTACAGTTTTGGCCTTATCACTTCCTTGATTATGACGGTCTTTCAGCAAATTACCTTTTGAGTCTGTATACTTCAGTTAATGATTAATCATTTACTAAACTAGTTGATTATTATTTCAAAAATTGATTAATCACAATTAATTATTTCAGTCCTGATTTAACATGTCATTAATTTATTACAAAATGTATATATGTTTTGGTTTAATTACAGCTCTGAGTGTGTTGTTCTTTCAGCACATGTGTACACCACTTAATGATTAATTGATTATTTTAATAGTCAATTCACCCTATTAATCGTTTGAGCTCTACCTCTGTGACCTGAGAGCAGTTTTGTTGAGGATAAACACAGGGCTGACTATAGACAGGTTAATTTCATTCAGCGGAGGCTGATTGAGATGAATGAGGCGACCCGGCGCTTTCTCTTAATTTCAGTTTTCACTGTGACGGATGATTCCAGTAACTATGTTGTCATAGTTACATCCGTCTCGCTCTGGGCTATTCGCGCATCTGTGTGTGGCTTCCTCCAGCCGGCCTTCATGCAAATCGGCTCCACGCTCTGTTCGCCAGTCACTGCATGGCACATTTCCTCGCCCAACTCGCCAGGCCTCCGCGAGGATTTTTAAACCATGTTTGGCCTCTGAGTGTGTCTTGTGTTCTGCATGTCAAACCAACACCCACAGATACCAAGCTGCATGTTTGTGTGCATGGGTTTTCTGTCTTTTGTGGGGTAAGGCTGTTTTTCTGAGATAGAGCAACCTGGCAGTGAAATTATCCAATGGGTGTGAAACCTAAAAACATTTTCTTGAGTCAGATACAGAATCTGGATTGGTCTCCCTAGAAAATGCAGATTTTCACTTGTTTCTATCTCCTAAAAGCATTGTATTTACCCTGTGATTGGGCAGTGAGTAGAGAGATGCTGATGGCCTGTTCACACAAGAAGAGTGACTGAAATAATTTACAGTGGATATAAGGAATGTTAACACCCTATTAAAATACTACATAAAAATATTTCCAATTTTTTTTCACATTTAATTTGTCCTTAGACCTGGAGATAGATGGATGGATGGATGGATGGATGGATGGATGGATGGATGGATGGATGGATGGATGGATGGTTTGGATGGATGGATGGATGGATGGATGGATGGATGGATGGATGGATGGATGGATGGATGGTTGGTTGGTTGGTTGGTTGGTTGGTTGGTTGGTTGGTTGGTTGGTTGGTTGGTTGGTTGGTTAGGATGGATGGATGGATGGATGGTTGGTTGGTTGGTTGGTTAGTTTGGATGGATGGATGGATGGATGGTTGGTTAAGATGGATGGATGGATAACGATCTGACTGAAGGTGGAAAACCTTGAATAAATTGGCTCCTGTGGGATGACGGGTGTGTAAACCTTTACATCCACTGCATGTTATTAAAGCTGCTGCACTTTCTCTCTCTCTCTCTCTCGCTCTATCTTTCTGTCTCTTTCTTTCCTTACAGTTTGAACCAGAAAACTTCAAGCTTATCATCACTTTAACACTTTGCTGCACATCCACACTCTCTTGCTTTCCTGCCTCTCCATTCCTGTCTAACAAGAAAAACTAATTATTCCTCTGTCTTTCTCCCTCTCACACACACAGACATGTTTTTGTATCTTGTGGGGACTTTACGTTGATTTCCATTCATTTTCTACAGCCCACTCCCACTCCTACCCCTAACCATCACATACTTAACCCTAACCAAAACTCAGTTCACACCGTAGTATTAATCCTAACCCCTAACTCAAAAACAACATTCCCCTCCTGGGGACCAGGATTTGTCCCCACAAGAATCAGCGGTCCCCACAATGTAGACAGAAATAGGTCCCCACAAGCATATAAAAACCTGGTTACACACTCACACACATGCCGACACCCCCACACACACACACTGCTGTGAGTGTAACCTGGGCTCCCCTGTCTGTGTTGACAGGTGATTGATGAGTCTCTGGATGTTAACGAAGTGGTTTACAGTGCTGAGAGAGTCAGCGTTATGCATGGTGATGAGCTGGTGAGTACAGCGGCGCCCTCCTCTGGGCTCTCTGGGGAACTACAGGCAGCGGGGAGAAGGTGACAGTAGGAGAGTGTAGGAGTGTGCAACCAAACTTTTCTTACCCCTTTCTCTTCATGAGTAAAAGTTTTCTGTTCAAGCTATTAAAAAAAATTGTCATTCCTGCATGGGAGCATGTTTGTTATGTGAATGTACCTGAATGTACACATTGGAAAAAAGATCAGCAGAAACTGACGTGGCTCAGTTTTTGTGTGGGAATGAGCAGTGAAGAAATTCCCCAGCAGCTGTCCACATATGATCAGATTGTGTCATATGTGCCAAATTACAATGTGAATGTAGAAAAACGGATTGTGATGAAACGTCAGCTCAGATACGATCAGCTGCAGCATTAAGATGTTTTTTTTCTTTTTCTTCTTGAGTTTCTTCATGTTTCCTATGTAAATTCTCAATTAATTTAGGATTAGAAGATGAAGATTTAGAGGTGAATTTCTCATTTTCATCATTTTAGAGCATAAAATCCACTCAGCAAATAGCAAAAAAATGAATGAGAAACCAATGCTAACTATTACATAATGATAAACTCCAGATTACTATTACATAATGAACAATATCAAGGGTTATTTAACTTAGTACTGATTATCTAACTATAAATATCGTCTTGCATTCTGACTGCAACTAATAAATTAGTACCTATAATGAACATTTAGTTTGATGTGAATGAGAAAGAAAATCTGAAGCTAATTGCTAATGCTAGCATTGGTAATTCTAACATTGGCTAATGCTAACTTTTATTTATGAGTTGATTATTTTGTTAAACTGCTGATGATGAGACAGTTGTTAATCAACATTTAGTCCTTTCTTCATAGCTCTGCAGTTTAATGTTGCATTTGTCTCTTTGTAACTGAATCAGCAAAACTTAAACCACTTGTCGTTGCACAAACCCCCTGTTCTCTCTCTACTCTCTCACTCTCTACTTCCTCTTCTGAGAGGTGAGATGTGCTACCGGCTCTCCGTCTAACAGGTGAATTGAGTTTCCTAAATCTGCTGGGATTTACCCTGTCCAGAACTGAAGTAAACTCTGTTTAAAGCTGGTCACGAGAAAAGATTCACCTGGTTCCTGACGACCTCCATCCAGCTGTCCCAACCTTCTTCCCCCTGTGAATTAGCCAGACTGAACAGCCAACTAGTTTCACAGAGCACACCTGTTAATGGTCGCTGTTTCTCTTTATTACAACTTGCACTTGTCACTGAGCCAGGTTCGTTTTAGTGACTCGGCGAGTCCCAAGGATGATGTTGTACATATGGGCTACCAGCAACCTATAAAACATTTCCCACTTTTTCCTCTCCAGAATCAAACATCAGAGCTATTTTACAACCATCAAAGAACTTTAAGGCGACTCATTAACTGAATGCCCACAACATCTTTTAGATTTTCTTTATGCTAAATATTTTATTAGTAAGGCAATTTTGCAAGGGTCAGTACAGCTTAATTCAGTAGCAGAAATAATCAAATAAGTAAATTCAATCATCTAGTCTATCTTTCCCTACTGCTGACACTGAGAACTAAAAAAGGGAACCTTTGAGAGAGACGGATGGAGTTTGGCGTTTCGAACCCCAGACCTGATGATGAAGAAGGTGTGGCAGCAGGAGGATATTGATTGACGAAGGCAGGATCTCTGTAGGTCTGATGAGCTTTTGTCTCTGCATGGAAGATGAGGTCACACAGGACTTGGGTGCTGGCAGGAAGAGTACTGACCTCTGAGCGGCAGGTCTCTGGTCTGAAGCTCCCTTCATCTTGTCTCACGATCTTTCTGGTCCGTTGAGATGTAGGCGAGCTGACCTCATGGAAGGAAGGCACCAGTTCTTCTTCTTTGCCTTTGTTCTTTGTCTTTGCCTTTATCTTCATCTTTGTCTTTGGGGTCTGAACCCAGCTGATGAGAGAAATACGATTTGAAGCCACATGTTGCGGGCCTGACGGATTGGTCCCCATGAGCAGGACAGTCTTCGGCTCTGTGGCCCCGGCTCTTCTTCAGCTGCAGAGTTCTTTGTCCAACTCGATCTTGGCTCGAAGCTGCCTGGAGGATCCAACCAAAAGTTCCTCTGTAGCATTAACTGCTGTTAGCAGTTAGCTGTCTATTTAGCTGTTAGCTGTTTATTTAGTCGCTGCTAACTTTCAATTGATTGTCAATAAAACAGTTCAGATTTGTTTAAAGTATTTAGGAAAGTATGATCAGGAGTTAATTTTGAATTAATATTTACCTAACTATAAACTATTTATTAGCGTTTGAACAGAGATTGATTACATAGTAATAATAGTAATATAAAGCAATACACAAACAATATCCAAACTAGTCATTTACCTTTTCAGAAATTGTGATCGGGAGTTGACAGTGAATGTAAAATTAGTTGGTTTCGTCATAAAGGAATAATTAGCTCACAGGTATCAGAGTAATATTCTTAAATTAATACTTTGTAATGTTAACTTACAAATAATGATTTGCAACTTGCTAGTATCTAGTTAGCAAAACATGTTCATCATTAACCACTGGGTAATGGTTAAATAAAGTCTACTTCATTAATAGCTTCTCATCGGCCAAAACTTAAAAGATTTTATGGAGTTCAGTATGACTGACTTATTGAAGCTCTATGGGCAACTAGTAGTTAGTTACCAAATTTTGATCCATTGTTATGTTGGTCTTTTAGTAATTCAATATTGCAATATAAACAGCTATTAGCTACCTTTTCACCAGACTTTGATCTGGAGTTCATTAGGTATTGGTTTACAGACAGTTTCCTATTGAATTAGCGCAGGTATTTATGAATGAATGTAAGCAGACGCTAAGCATTAAGAAATACTTAACTAATCCTTGTTTAGTTCCTCCTGGGATTCTGTGTTACTAAGTGAATTTTATTGCTTTTTAAAATGAATATATTCCCTTAATAGCATTCCTCGAGGCATTTCCTCGCTCCAGATGAGCCGCGCTGCCTGGCAGTATTTGGATTTTTATGGTTGTTGAGTAGCATTAAATCAGGCAGCTTTTTTTCAAAGTAACATCAACTTTATTTTAGCTTGGAAATAACGTTGATTTGGTACCTATTGTTGGTTTTAATGTGAGAAGTTTGTGTAAATTGAATTGGCAATCTGCAAACAGCATTTGCATGTTGCTCAGACTTTGCACCCAAGAGGATATTGTCCCTGATGCACAGCGAAGCGAAAATCCTCCAGTCGATTGATTTCCACACTTCAAAGCCGCTTCAAGGAACTTTGATCTGTAAAGTCATATTTCGCACCATCTCCTTTGAATATTTTGATTTGAATATTTTTCAGATTAAAGCTGAGTTTATATGCAGAGCCTAAAAAACCAAACTTTATCCATCAAACGGAGTTACTTTTAAAATTTTAATAGGAAATTCAGGATCTCGTGTCTTCCCTTTATTACTATTGATCATCATGATTTACTCAACACCTCACCTGCTGAGATTTAAGAATAGAGTCTGCAGCAGAAATTGCCGTATTGATCTTGTTGCATTGATTTGGGAAGGCAGTAACTACAAAACCTTTCCTGTAAAGTAAAAAAATTAATTACTGGTAATAACTGCAGGCAAATCTGTGTTCACTCTAATGTGAACCTGAAGATCTTCTAAATCAGTGTGGGCAAAATGAGGAGTTGCAGACAGGAAAAGTTAGATAAAAAATTAGTCTCATTTATAATTTGTTATTTTAAACTGAAATCTGTAATTTCCTCCTCCTGTTTTGTCCTGCCCGTCAGCCCTACCGCCCCCTGGGAGAAGACTTCAGCATCAGGTACACCAACACCGCGCTGATTGGCCTGCTGGTGATCGCCGTAGCCATAGCAACTGTGATTGTGATCAGCTTGGTTCTATTGAGGAAAAGGCAGTACGGCACCATCAGCCACGGCATTGTAGAGGTAAGACACCACAACAACAAGGAATGCCAACAGGAGTCACCGAATCTAAGGCTGTTTCTAACGATTATTTTACTAATCGATTAGCCTGGCGATTAATCGGATTAGAGAAAGTTGTATTCTTAGGATTTTTCATTTGTCCTGAAAATGCTCTGGGATCCCCCATGATGAGCTGGAGAGTGTTGCTGGAAGAAGGAAGAGCAGTAAATTGAGGGATATTTGATCTACCAATTAAAATTTTTATTCTTTTGCATTTTATAAGTTGCATTGGAAAATGTTGACTTGAGTAAGTTTAGAGATTCAGTGGATGAAACACATTGCCTGAAAGGAAAGTAAGGGTTAATTTGTTTTTAGGGAACCACTCACCAGTTGGGCTGCAGCTAATGATTATTCTGACGATTAATCAATTAATCAGATAAAGTTCATTGGGAACATTCTGAGGATTTTTCATTTATCTTTATTGTACGCAATATTATAAATAGATTTGAAATACAAATAAATAAACAATTTGATTGGTTTTTTAAATAAGAATGCAATAACAACCTTACTTTAGTGAATATAAAGGATCCATCCACAGCTAAAAAAAAAACACTTAACATCAACGTGAAAAGATTGGCTTAGATAAGAAAAGGCTCTTAATTGGAGTTTATTTTTTGACAGAATTTGAACTGGATGAAGCCAAAACTTTACCAACTAAGGAGTTTTGTGCAAAACATATTTACAGACTAAGGTTCTAAAGAATGTAAATATTTTTTTTAAGTTTTGGCTTAATAGCAGCTACGAGTATGTTGTTCTTTCAGCAACTGGCCTTTCTGAGTCAAATAGTAAACAATTAATCGTGATTAATCGTGACTGATCTGATTAATCGTTTTAGCCCCACGTTAGCTCAGACAGCACGCTCTGCTCTCTCTGCGTTGTCTTTCTGATAATCATCTGCGTCTTGTTCGCAGGTGGACCCCATGCTGACGCCAGAGGAGCGACACCTAAACAAGATGCAGAACCACGGCTACGAAAACCCCACCTACAAATACCTGGAGCAGATGCAGATCTAACTGAGAGGGGGCGCCGTGGAGCCCACAGCGGGAACATACTACTGACCAATAACACACGATGCTATTGTTAAAATCCTTTGCGTACATCCAAACTCCATTTACTGGTTTGTTCAAAACAATCCTTAAGTAATGCTACTACTTCTACTACTGTTGTACTATAGAGCTCTTTTTGATCACATGTTTGATGTTTCTGCCAGTTCGCAAAATAGAAAACGATTTATCTGTAATTACTGAGACGGATCAAGATGTATAACATTTCTTCTGACATTTTTATTATGTGAAAAGCAAATCAAACTAATGTTTTTTAGTCATCAAACTGGCACTACATTTAGTTTCTTCATCATGCAGACTCTGATGGGTTTCATTAAATAATTGGTGTTTTAATGTGTTATTTTTAATCTCAATAGATTGCTTGTATATGAAGGTTCTTCGTACCAATCAAAATGTTTAGTGATTAAAAAAAACAAATGGGGGGGGGAAATAAATCATGGTTTATTTCTTTGCTTTGTTATAATAACAAATATACATAAAATGTTTAAATATACATAAATATATATAAAATTAGATGTTTTTATTCTACCTTTTCCCAAAGGAAGAAATTATGGATTGGTTTGGGTTTTTATTTTTTATCCTTATTTTTATTCGGTGGATCGAATGTTTGCAGGCATTGGAAAAGGTGAGGACCTGTGCAGACCTCCAGCTCAAATATCATTATTGACTGAATCTCCACTTCTCTTCTTTTTTGCTTTAATTGGTCTTTTTTTTCCAAGCCAGTAGTTCATTAAAGTCTTGAGCATCAGGACAAAATTTATATATATATACATTCTGATCTGACACAGCAAGGCAACCAGACAAACTAATGTCTAGCTAAGCGAAGACAAAAAAGATTCATAATAAAAACGAGTGAATGTGTTCATTTACCACCTCATACACACAAACTAGGGATTCAAATGATCATTTGTCGATTAATGGTTTATTAGATTAAAATTGGTTCCAATACATTAATAATATCCGATTACATCTTCTTTTAGAAGCGTTGTAGTTTGGCCTTCATCCAGCAGAGAGCGCCAGTGGTCATTCATAAGCGGAGCCGCTGAGACAGAAACAAAGATGGCGGCGGGGCGATTCCTGAACGGGGACTGTAAAAGGTCCGAACAGAGTCCGGTATGGAATGCAAAATGCACTTTATGCGGTTCTGTTTAGAAATATAAACACTCAAGTGTTAGTTTAATAGCCTGCGATGGCGCAGTGTCGGCGAATTATGAAAAATTTTGCCCCTTATGGAAAGACGTCCATTCTCTTGATAAAAGAGAAAACTCAGGATTTTAAGGAATTGTCGGCTAATCAAGTAACCGTTATGATCGATAAACTCGATCGATAAACCCGACTAGCAAAATCAACCTTTTGCTAGTTGGGAATACATAGCTGAATGTATTTCTCCATACTATGTATATCATGGGTTCCCTTGAAGCTTTGCTCTCTCTCTTTTTTTTCTTTTTTTTTTTTTTTTTTTTACATTTTGCACAGATTATCCAAAGTCAAACAATTAACTCCCAGATATCCACAGATAGATTTGTGGATGTTGCAGCTGGATTGCTTGAGCTTAGCGCTTCTGGAGATCCGAACTGGGCTGAGAATCAAACCGGGATTAACTGCTCAAACATTTAATGATGCGATGAAGCGATCCGGAGGTCTGCGCAGGCGGAGAGCTGGTTGTGTGTATTTTTACAGGTAGAGAATGACACGAAACAGGTGAATCCTAATCCTCTCTCTCTATCTTAGTATCGTCTTTGTATGCCTGTACAGTTGATGTTGCAACCATGGCTCTTTTTTTTCTTATGAGGATTTCTGTGGTGTGCATTGTTCTTATATGAAATCTGTTTTTAATTTTATTTTCCAGTTTCTTTCTCCTCTTTCTGTGACAGTATATCTGTATGTGACTGTCTCACTATGCACCCAAAAGCTTCGATCTCGTAACTGCCTGCTTGACTGTGGAAGAGGACCAGGGGACATTGATTATATTATACATATTAGTGATTTAAAACTGATCAACACCAATGGAAACTGATTTAAGGTTACAAGGGGTTACACGTCAATAAACTCACAACAAACAACTGAACGTGTCTTTTTTTTTTTTTTATTAAACTAATGTTTAAATTTTTTTAACTAAATCTCATATTTTTTTAAAATACAGGAGAGAATATCGGTCTGAGGAAACATGAAGGTTTAGTCGAGGACCTAATTTTAAGTTTTTAAACTCCGACTTAGGTTTTGTTTGTTTATTTTTTGAACATGTACAAAAAATACTTGCAGTTTGAAGCATAATGCCAAACCTTTTGTTTAGAGAGTGGGTGGATGCATAAACTTCCCAATATTTCCACATTTATTCCCACATGTTAAAAAGTAATAATCTTACATTTGTTACAACTTAACTCACGTTTAGTTAATTCATCAGTACAGTATCTATTTAATTTCAATTATTAAAGTGTCAATTGCAAAAAAATGAAGAATAATTGACAAATAGTACATATTATAACCAGCAATAATCACAGGTTTATGTAAAGGTATATTTTTTTATTTGGTTTAATCTTTTTGAAGCAGTGCTAACAACAAAAAATCTCTTAGTGAAAAAACTTGTTTTATGCCTTTTCAAATCATCCTCATGACATTTATTTATATAAGGAAATTAAAAGAAAAATATAAAAGCAAAATTTAGTACAAAAAAAGATTAACTCAGGCTGGGAACATATTTTGCTATAGATGAAAAAATTTGCCAGAAGAACAATTTGTCTTTTTCAGGATAAATTGACATTTGTCTCTTTTTCTGTTTCTGTAAAAATAAAAATAAAAAAGAGCATTTTTATCCCGCCGCTTCCCAGTTACACACTACTTTGTCTGTACAAACATAAAAATATGAACAAATTGTTCTGGTACGCTGCAAAAACATAATATTTTTGTTTACTCTCTTGAAAGAAGACAAAACTAAGTTATAAGTAACTTTTCAGCAGGATATTCACTTGTTTTAAGTCAATTAGTTTCACTTTAAACATGGGAAAATGTCATATTACAACTCAAATGTCTTGTTATAGCACTAATTATTTACTTAAAACGAGCTCATATATCGTGCTGAAAAGTTACTTGCAAGTTCTTTTTGTTTTATTTCAACTGTATTTAGATGTTTGAGATATTTAGATATTTGAAATAGAAACTAAACCTAAAATACTTGGTAAGTAAATCATTTCTGAAACGCAGAAAACATAGATTGTGCAGCCAGCGTGTAAAATGGAAATATTTACCCATTTCTTCACTTTATGGTTTGTTTTTTTTTCACATGAAACTCGACAGTGGAGATGAGTCATAAATCCAAAACTGATGCGCGTAAAGATCACGTGACTGCATCGGTAGATTGGACCGGATGAGAACTAAACCGCAGTTTAACAGTTAATGTTTGAACCTGGCGGCTAATGTGGATCAGAACCGCGTCCAGAACCAACACATGCATCGTTGTTTATCGCTTTGGTGACGGGAAGAAAGCCCGGTTGTGTTGTTTACATCGGGTTTTGCTCTCTCAGGTAAACAGGAAGACACGCCCTCAGAAACTACGCTCCCGGAAGAAAGGAGTCTTTTTTCCGCGCCCGTCCCTCCTTTAAGACGAGCAGGTGGGCATTTTTATCTTAGGTGGAAACTGACCGACATCTCCACTGGAGCTGCAGTCGAATTTTATTTCGCTTTTCGGGATATTTAGATATTTTTTTACCGCTTAATTTGTTGTTGTGTTGATAAACTGAGGATTCACCTGCCTGTTGCTGGGCCTGCAGGTTCACCTGGGAAGCAGCCTTCGGGATCCATCTACTGAAACTCACACAAAGAGCTCAGAGGAGGACTGAAAAACAACTTTTGGGGACATTTTAAAACAAAACTGGCGACATGGCGGACCCCATGGAAAGTGGAATAAAATACATGCCAAAACTGGTAAGTTTTCCTCGGATGGGTGGCGCTGTCTCCTCTGGGTTTATGTGTTTTGTTCCCATGATTTTCTGAATATTAAACCCCTTAAACCCTCGGAATGAAGGGAATTAAAATGGTGTTTTCTTGTGTGTTTATTGTATACAGTCAACAAACACAGTGAGCAGGATGAGGGCTGTATCAGCTTTTATCTTTCATCAGCAAATTTGTTTCACCTGAGATTTAAAATAAAAAACTTTCTGAAACCAAAGGTTGCTGTTATCTAGAGATAAAAAGGAAAGTAAAACTTTTTGGTTTTGACTATAATTTAATAATTAATAATCCTAGTTTTTTTTTTTTTTTGATTATCCTGGTGTTAATTGAAAAAGAAATGAATAAAAGTTACACCTGCGGCAGGTTAAATTCGTAATCTTAGGCATAAAAGTATTGTCGCAATAAAATGGTGACCTGATTTCTGTAGTAAAAAATGTAGTCAGGAGGAGAGGCGGAAAAATATCCCGCTGAACCTGAACACACCTTTTCCTGGGCTGCGTTTTCCAAGAACTCTGTACAACATAAACTCGCTCACGACTCTCTTCCTCCTTCAGAGCAGCAACTTTCACGCCAGCACCGACGTTTTGATTAAAACAGCAGTTCAAAAGTCAGTGGCAGTAAATTCCTGCAGGTTGGGGCTTGTTACGGTTTGTCCTCCATAAAATAAATTCAAATTAGCGACATGGAAACTAACCCTTCATATTTGGAGAATTTGAACCACCTTTTTTTTTTTTTTTTTTTTTTTTTTTTGTTAGGAATAATTTGATTGCATCATAAGAATAAAATCCAGATTTGTTATATTTTGGGCTGCATCAACCTGTCAGAACCAAACGGATCCGAATGAAGATCAGTAGGTCAGATTATAAAGGCCCCACCCAGCTGCATGTACTTTATCTGAGCTCAGAGAAAAAAAACAGACTAAAGTTTCAGGATATGCTTTTGATTCATAAACATGGATAATCTTGTAATGTATTTTATTCTATTTAAATCAAAATTAGTCACTGAGAAGTTAAAGACAATTGTGCTTGGACTCTAATTGACATGATGTATATAATTGTGTGATCATGATCCAGATAAACATTGGGAACTTATATTTCTGCTCTGCTGGATTTAAAACGTCTTGCTGTTTAGATCGGATGCTTGAGCTTTGGCCTCAGGCTTTGCGGTACAACGTGTCCTTTCAGTGCAGAAGTATCGAGCGTGGGCAAACTGAAAGTATTTCTGTCCTTACAGCTGAAACCTATGTCACAGTTTTGGTGACAATCATTATCAAAGATTAGTGAGGCTTAAAGTTGGAGTTGATCGTATTTATCTCAGACAAAATGACTCTTTCTGTTTGATCTGTTGGGTAAGCTGTAAACCCGGTTGTTTTTCAGTTTCTGCTGCAGTAAATACTCAGGAACTTGTTGGTTTGCGGTTTGCTCTCCCAGCAGGTTTGGCAGGATTGTGCGTGGTGAAACCTTTGTTCTCCCTCCCCCGCCCCAATCGGTGGAAGTAACCACTCCGTCACCCTGAATCGGGCGTTATGGTCCCACCTCACGCATCATTGGCTCTGGAAAATGGCTTTTTATTCAGAAGTGAAAACAAAATCTTACCAATTAATTTGTCCAGTTTCCTTTCCAATTACCTCAGCAAACATGAAATAAGATAAAACTAACTTATAAGTAAGTTCTTGGTAAGATATAGGAACTTGTTTTAAGCCAATAACTGATGAAAATGCTAGTTTCACTGGCAGATTATTTCACTTATAACATGGGGGAAAATGTCTGATTAGTGAATTAATCTGCCAGTGAAACTAGTTTGTTTTAATCAATTTTAGATTATTGACTTAAAACAAGCTCATATTTCTTGCTGAAAAGTTACTTGTAAGTTATTTTTCTCTTATTTCAAGTGCAATAAGATATTTGCTCTAGAAATCAGATCAAAAATACTTGCTAATATTTTGTGTATTTGCAGTGAAGGAGTTCATATGTTAAGTTAAATCAAGAGAAACCAAAATAAAAACAGTGTTGCACACTTCTGACTCAGGAGAAATAATTTCTGTGGGCAGCTAACGTGTAATTACTGTACCTTAATGTATTTTACCTCCTTACAAACTTCTTTATGCTCTTTTTGTCTCTTATTTATTTCCCAATAACTTTTAATACCAGATAAATTTAACTTGAATGAATACAGAATGCCGTTTTCAATCACTGTATTTATTGAGGTGGGGAGAAACGATCCAAACCAACCTGGCTCTCTGTGGAAAGATTTTTCTTTCGTTGTAAAATTGTGACGTTGCTTTGCATAATTTGTTTTGTGTGTGTGTGTGTGTGTGTTTCACTTGTCACACGTCATTGTCAGCTCTGTAGTGTTACTAAATCACTTCACTGAAACCTGTCTGACAACAAAAGATCTCAAACCCATGAAGTCAAACTGATGACAAAGTCAGTCTAGAAAAAAACTTTCCTAAAGCTTTGCTGCAATTATTGGCTAATAATATGGCTGCAATAATCATTTTAGTCACTGAGTATTCTATCGATTAGTCTAATTAATTGAATAAAAACATTGGCACACTCTGCAAATTTTCCATTAAACATCCTAGGCCTTCTTTGTACAAAAATTCATTTAAAATAAACAGTTCAGTTCATATTTTTAAAAAATGTTTTTACCTAAAATGCAGTGACAAAGTTTTCTTTTAGTGTAAACTTGATCATTTATAGCCAAAGATGCATCTGGACTATGGATGCAAGTGATCGTTTAAAGAGTTTATCTAAAATTTATTCAGCTTATTAATCGACATACGATTAACTGATGAGTGGCCATTCACTTAAAAACCTGAGTTTTGCATCAAGAAAACAAACGGCTACATTATTCATAATATGCTGACGGATGCGTTACCTCCGCTGAATGAGCGCTGTTGAGTTGAAACTTAAGGAGTTTGCGGAGTGTTTATATTTCAAAACAGAAACGCATGAAGGGGATTTTCCACACCACAACGTACTCTGTTTGGACCGGCGTGTCTTCCGCCATCTTTGCTTTAGCGGTGCCCTCTGCTGGATGGCGGCCAAACTACAACACTAAAAAAAGATCTAAGCGGACGATAATATAACTAATCTTAGTCTAATAAACTATTAATCGACCATTAATCATAATTCGATGAATTGTTTGCACCCGTAATAAATAAATACTTAACATCAACGTGTGAAAAGCTGAGCCCTTTCTGCTCAACTTAACATCAAAACTGTGAAACGTTCAAGATGTTTCAAAATCTGGACCAGCTGAAGCTAAAATTATTCCAATTAATAAAGTTCAGGGTAGAACAGATTCAAATGGAAAATGTGTAATTTGTTTTGTACCATTTTGGCTTACTTACTGCCCTAAACATGTCGTTCTTTCAGAAAATGGTCGTCTTTTTTGCCTATGCACTTGGATACTTGGAATATTGAAATGACAGTCAGCTAAGGTGGTAATCGATTTATCATTATTCATCCAATTAGTCGTTTCAGTCTTAATACACTCCAATATGGCTGAAATAAAAACAATTCTGCACAGAAAGTTCCTCTAAAGTGACGTAAAAGACTCGTTCTCACTTATCACAAACCCTTAATGGCAGTGATTGCTGCTAAACAAAGTGGGACAGACAGTAATGAAGTTTAGTTTTCACATAGGGTCAGATTGGTTTGGAAAACTATTTTCCCTTAACTAATAAAATAATATGAAGTATTTCACTGGATATACTTGTCTAATATTAAAAAGTGTTGATTTAAGTGGCAAAAAAACAAAAAACTTTAATCTTTAAGGAGGTCAACGAGTATTTTACTTTAAAATTCTCAGTTATTAAATCTTGACGCTGAACTGTTTTCCATATTTCTTAATTAATTTACTTTTGTTTTGCAGGATAAAGAGTATGAGTCTGTGCAGTTCCTGCAAACGGGGGATAGCAAAAAGCTGGAGAAGGGTCCGGGGAAGACGGGCGCTGTGATCGGCGTGGTGATCCTTGCTGTTGTTGTTGCTCTCATTACCGGACTGCTGGTCTGGCATTTCCACTGTAAGTAGCTCCAACTAGTGAATGGCTGTAATGGGAAAAACTGTGTCTTCTGCACACAAACAAGGAATTTAATTGCTTTATGTTACCCTTTTAAGGTTATTTTGTTGATTTATAAATGGTTATTGTTATGAAAATGAAATATTTTCCCAAGCAGTTTGAGGAGTAACTCGTTGTACTAAATAATTTAGATAAATATGTATAAAAATACTAAAAATCAAAGAGCAGATTAGACTTGTGTGGTGATTTAAAGCAATATCCACAAAGAAAGATGCTGTAGAGAGCGAAACCTGTTCTCTGTTTGTGTCCTTCCTTCATTAATTTCTTCTTCCCTCCTGCCTATTTTCCTTCCTACCTTTTTCATGTCCTTCCTTCCTTCTTTGTGTGCTTCCATCCTTCCTGTTTTGTGTCTTTCCTTCCCCGTTGGTGTCCTTATTTCCTTCCTTCCTTTCTTATTTGTGTCCGACTTTCCAGAGCAGGACACAAAGAGAAGTTTTTAACGGATGGTTTAAATGAATCCGAGGTCTGAGCGATGCCGGTCGGGTTAAGGTCTGGTGTTTCTCAGAGGTCTGAGTGATGCCAGTAGGGTAGTGGTTGGGTGTTTCTCAGAGGTTGGGTGTTTCTCAATCTCCTTTGTGTTTTAACTGAACTCGTCTCTGAACGAAGAGGAACCTGCTGGTTGACTGCAGATCTCTGACAGGCGATGGCATGTTGACAAGATCACAGATAGGAAACAGCCAGAAACGTCCTTCCTCCATCCCTTCCTCTTGTCCTTTTTGTGTCCTTCCTTCCTACCTAGTTTGTGTGTTTCCTTCCTTCTTTATGTCCCTCCCTCTTCTTCCAGTGTGTCCTTCCCTCCTACCTGATCTGTGTGCTTCATACCTTCCTTTGCATCCTTCCTTCCTCTTGTTGGTCCTTCCCTCTTCTTCTTTACATTGCTTCCTTCTTTATGTCCTTCCCTCCTCTTCCTTTGTGTCATTTCCTCCTATCTTTTTGTGCTTCCTTCCTTCCTTGATGTCCTTCCTTCTTTGTGTCCTTACTTTCTTGGAGAAAGTTCTTCCTTCCGTAAAGGAGAGAAAACTTTGGAAAGTTGAACCTGAAAGTATTTCATTGTATTTTTTTTTTAACATTAATGGAAAGTGAATCAGAGCCCTGATGGGCTGGACTTTCAATTAGCACACCATGAGTCTCTGTGTTTCATAACCAAAATAGAAACTTTTTTTTTCTTGCAAGCGACAAGAAACTATTGTTCCCCTCTTTCAGCCAGCTGGCCAGCGGTGGAAGACATAACTGGGTTATTCTTCTATTCAATCAGCTGGAGAAAACTCAAGGGACTCCCACACACAACTGTATTTGAAACTGCAATGTTTTGTACCCTAACAACGATAACAACGAACTCTTCCTCTTGTCTTTAGAGTGCAGGACATGCGGTGCTCTCCACTGCTACCAACTGCTAGCCAAAAAAAACACTCAAACTGCTGGAGTGACGGTCGATTGATTGACCTGAAACAGTAGAGAGGTGCATAAACACACTTCTACTGTTTGAGTTATGTGTGCTTTTTTTTTTTTCAGTCCGTAAAGACGAATACACCAGAAGGATATACATTGGCTCAATGAAGATCGAGAACCAGGTGTTTGACAACGCCTATGAGAACTCAAACACACGCGAGTTCAAGGCCTTGGATGAAAAGGTGCAGCAGGAGGTAAGACTGCCGAGTTCTCTGACCCAATACACGAACACATTTTTCTATTTTTATTGTTTAAATATGAAAAGGCAGAGTAAATGGGATTAAATTACTTAGGATCTTGATACTGGCAGGAACAAAGGGAATAATGAGGAAATGGTCAAAGGAGGAAATGCCAAATAAATGTTTTGATGTCTATTTATTTTATAGAGAAGCTAACTTTTTTCTGTAGACTTAAATTAAATACATTTGAGACCGTGTGATAAGAATGTTGGAATTATAATAAATCATTAAGATTGGATTTTGTATGTAAATAATTATCTGGTTTTCAACCCTTCAAGGTGTTTATGTGCTTTTTTATGCTACATTTTTTGTTGATTAAATCAATATAGTGTTTTTATCTTCTGATTTCATTTAAAAAGAAAAAGAAGGATTACAAATTGGGAGTTGTAAGATAGCAACATAATGCCAAAAATGTCAAGTACTAGACATTGTATATGTTAACTGTTTGTTATATGAAGAGCAATATAAATTTTTTTAAAAAGAAGAAATTTCATTGTTTAACCAAGCTTTTCTTTGTGATTTTTTTTCTTTATTCTATTGCAACCTCTTTCAGCTGAAAACTATTTACTCCAGCAATCCAACGCTGAAGAAATACTACGTCAAATCTGAAGTTGACGCGTTCAGGTATAGAATCCGTAGAGTCAAATCTCTGTTCCTGTTGGTCGCATATGTTGGGTATTTGCTTAAATTGGTTGTGATGTCTTTGTGTCCAGTGAGGGTATTATCGCCTACTACAAGTCTGAGTTTAAAGTGCCTGTGGGCCAAGAAAAATCTGTTGACGATGCCATAGCTGGTTTGAACCAGCAAAGACCGAAAGGACTTCCAGTGAAGTCAAGAAGCAACCTGCAGGTTACAGACATGAAGACCTCTGGTAATCATCACTTACTCTGTATCTGGATTGACGTGGTGCATGAATCTTGATATTAACAAGTTGTTGTGGTTGTCTGTTGCTACATCCTGTGTGGCAGGACTTTTAATCTCATTCTGTCTGTTTTTGGTTTCTTTCACAGTTATAGATTCCAGAATGTCGCCAACATCATTTAAGAGTAAGTACCGAAGTTACATGTGTGTCTTTTTTTATATATATATATATTTTTATAAGACTTAACAATATTTTGATGAGCTAAAAGTAAAGCATTTTAAGCAGAGCTAAAGGGTTGATGTAGGTACCGTACATAACTCAGTTAATTTGAACTGAAAAGCTAAAATTGGATTTTTTCACCCGATAGTCCGGTAGACTCAGTTCGATTTGTTACATTTTTAGCGGGTGTAGTTCTCTTTCACACTGCAGTGTCAAACAAACCGAAAACTTTGAAAAACCTTGTGCCCCCTGTAGCTTTTAGTTTTTGCTTATTACTCAGAAAGCTATAGAACCTACACATAAAAAGAGCTTTAAATTTGGGGGAATGAATACAAGAAATTTAACGTTTTAAGTTGAAAGCAGTTATGTAAAGATGGTAACACTGCAGCAAAGCAAGCTGCCACAGGAAGTTAGAAAAGGAACTGCTTTAAATGATCATGAACTACTGTGCTGTGGAGGTTTGCCATGTTTACATCAGGCAACAGTATGACGAATAAATAGAAAAAACTGTTTTAATGATTATTTCATTTAGTTGAGCTACAAAACATTGTGAAAACCAACCTAGCCCTTAGTAAAAATTTAATTATTTGATGGTAAATTGTGACGAACTAAAGTTTTACAAAAGCATTTCACTAGGTGTGATTTTTCCATGATGACCTGTAGAATAAAGAAATCATCTAAATAGTGCCTGGCTCAGTTTGCTTTCTGCTAAAAGATGCAGAAGCAAACCAACCTGAGATCGTGACACATAAAGATAATGATGGAGATAATTTGTTTGGTCCTACAGCGTTTGGTGTAAAGCCACAGGGCAAAGACACTATTACAAATGTGCGCAAAACGTTGTCAGTATTAATGTTAAAGACACAATTTCACAATTGTGACGTGAAGAGTTTCCATTAAATTGGACAGAATTAAAATCGCAGATTAAAAAGTTTCTTCTAGGAATGTTGTAAACGAATATTTTAGTAATCGAGTAATCTATCAATTATTCTTATGATTAATTGAGTAATCTGATAAAAAAATTTATAAAAATATTGGTAAATCTGGCATAACACTGGTGTTACTATCGGATATCAATATCAGTCCAGTTTTTCATTTTTGAGCATCCTGACCAGTTACTTTTCTGTAGTTTAGAAAACTAAGCTGTAACAATAATAGCTCACTTTCTAAGTTAACCTGAAGAAAAATTATACAAAAATCTGAAATTATATTCACTTTAATAATAAAGAGGCAGGCTCACAAATATGCTTATAAAAAATGTCTATGCTCCAGCTTTTAGTTTGTCTGTTCATCTTCAGTCAGTTTAATTAATAGATGAATTCTCACCTTGCCCCATACCTATCAAGATTTGGGTTTGAGAATCCGGGAAATGTCGCCTGGAGTGGGGGCGAGGGGGCAGGCGAACGAACAAACCTAATGTGGGGGGAGGGTGAGAGACAATCGGTAGACCAGGGGACGAAAGTAAGAACTGGGGGGAGCAATACGGGATATTTACGGCACCTCCTGGAGGAGAAAGGCTGCCGTACTCCAGGCATCGCGCCAGTCATTTTAAGGATGCTTATTGGTCCCCCAAAAATGATGAAAACCCGGGAACTATCATCAATCAATAAAATCCCCACGGGCCGAACTTGAAAATTGGACGTTATGCTGCCAATACTTAGCTTCCAACAACAACTCAGAGGCGGAAGTCAGAGCTCCGAGCAACGCAAATAATGTCCCGGTCGTAGCACGGTGCGCTAAATAATAAAACATAAATTAACGAGGCTTCAAGGCAGGCAAATTTTCCTCGAGGAATTTTAATAATCAAGGCACTTGAATCATTCGAGGAATCGAATGACTCTTTTAGTCATTAAAAATGTGCCGGTCCATGATCCTCCAACTACTTTTTGTCTTCTTCTTCATGGTTTGCGTCAGTGGCAACATCAAGTTGTCGATCATGTGACTCCTGTGATGTGAAAAAAGTCTTTCTATTGCAGTTTTGAGAAATAAACCAATTTTGAAAAACCACCTCATCCTAACACCAAAACTTTTTATCAAGACTTTTTGTGAAATTGCCGTGCTTCCATTAAACAAATTTATTTTCGACATGTCATATTACCCAACTATATGGTCAAATGTAACTAATGATGAACATTCAGATGGCAGAGGGAAATATTGCAAAACCTCTCAGGATCAAACTAGAATTCAGAGTAAACAAATTTGTCTGACGAGGAAGAAGCAACGGCGACAGAGAAATGAAACAAAGACTCGTTAAGATTTCACTTACGAATCTAAGGCAAGATTAAAACAAAGCATGTGAAGTTTTGGTTAATGTGTGATTGTGACTTACTAAGTAGAATTTAATATATTGCATTTTATGTGTGTGTTTGTCAGCGCATACAAAGTTTAAAATACATACAAAGCCCCAAGAGATTGTTAAGATCTCGACCAAAGGTTTCCCCAACGATGCATATGAACCGAACACCTTCACGCAGTGGGAGCTGCGAGGTGACGAAGGAAGCATCATCAAGCTTGACTTTGACACCATGTATCTGGAAGAAAACTGCTCTAATGACTTTGTGAAAATCTATGACTCTCTGGTGCCAATAGAGAACCGCGCTTTGGAAGAGTGAGTATATCTACGGTTTTTGGTGTACCTCATGGCTCTGCACTGGGCCCTCTGCTTTTTAGTTTGCTGAATACTTCTTAGCAGAAGTAGTTAACACCATTGGCTGGTTATCCACTTCATGCTTCACTTCCCATGTAGGTAAAACCGTTCATTTAGAGGTCTGTCAATAGAGACCCAAGATTGCCAGCAGTATTTGGGTAAAATAATGGACGCACAGCTTGTGCACTAAATTTAATTGTTTATTAAATTTAAACTGATGAAATTGACTTTAATCTTTAGATAAAATAGTACATTTTAAGACACACATAATTATGTATGTGGGAAAAGTATACATACTACTATATTCAAGTGACTGGACAGTGAAGACGTCAACATGAAGAGATGGAGCAGGCTGTAGTTCTTGAGCAAGTTTAGGTTATTCAGTGTTTGTTGCGGTAAGATGAGGCAGATTTTCTCTTCTGCCATCATCTATTGGAGAAACAGCATCAGAGCGCAGGACTCACAAAGGCTCAACAACTTGTAGAGAAGGCTGGTTCTGTTTTAGAGATAACTGGGGAGCCACTGGAGATGATGGTGCAAAGAAGGATTCCTTATAAATTCAAGAAAATTGCCCTTAGCATCATCTCCAGCCCACTGTTATGTAACAGATCGTCTTCAGTCAGAGGCTTCTTCAGAAATTGAATATGCTATGTTGTCTTTTTAGAATAAAAGTTAAATTTATGCAGTGTTGAGACGAGGTATTTCTACCAATTTTTCGTTGTCACTTCTCATCTTCCCAGGTCCGTAGATGCCGGGTGTAAAAGTGAAACCAAGACAATAGTCACTGTTCAAATTCACAGTCAAACAGTATTTTATTCAATCAACCAAAAGCATAAAACCAGACCAACATCTCAAGATCATCCGATCCCAAAATCACAAAGAAAACATTAACCACCTTTAGAAAAAATATGACTACATCTTCGGAGAGCACCGTGTGGACAGAAAAAGGGCAGTCAGCGATCTGATTGGAGGTTTTAACTTAGATACGTTTATATCAAAGTAGGCGGTTCTTTGCTGTCTGACGTATTCTGACGTTACTGTTCAGAGGTGGACTTTTCCAACGTGCAGGCAGCACATGATGATGGGCTACTGCTGCACACAGGCAACGCGTGATAATTTTCTGCACAGATGTTATTTTATGCTAAAATATTTCTACTCAAGGACGTGGGACCAGCTATCTGGCGCATTCCTCAAAGCCTTTACTCCCTATTACTCCCTATCCCTTTAAACGGCTTCAGACCGGTTTCTGAGACCACACTTTGCTCTCCTCACCCCTCCATGACCCCACGCCTTACTACGTTAAACATCACGTTTTGATACAAAAGATTAAAACACATATCACATATAATATTTTTCAAACTTGCGTAGAACAACATGGATAATTTATGATTAGTGCATATATCATGCTTGAGCTTTTCTGATTTTTATTTACCAAAATTAATCTTGAGAAGTTTTATTTCTCCACTGAATATATGTGGCCTACAGACCTCTAAGAATTCGATCTAATGTAAAACACTCTACTGATTAAACTATAAATGAAACAGGTTAGCTAAAGTCGAACATCATAAAATACTAGCATAATCAAACAAATGTTTCCACAGAGATTATAAATGTCAGATGCCACCAGCCTTGGAAAAACTAAAAAAATATTTAGGTTTAAGTCTAAATTCTTTGGGGAAAAACTAATCTTTCGCACTTCGGGGTTATGAATTAGTTGTTAAAATGCATGACTGTCTTCTACAGGTTGTGTGAACACTACTCACCCAGTGAACCTTTGACGTTTTATTCTTCTGGAAATGTCATGCTGGTTACAATGGGCACAAACGAGGAATACGACTTTCCAGGATTTCGGGCATCCGTTTCACAAGTGGAACCGGCAACCTTACGTAAGTGTTGAAGCCTTGATTTTATTTACGCATCCAGATTACTTTGACAAATGGCAAGATTGGTTTGGATTGTATTCTCATTCCCATGAGGAACAAAGTCGTCCTTGAAAAAAGCTTTAATTTCTCAGATTTCATCTATTGTTTCATATTTAAAATTATTTATTTAACTGTCTATGTAGGTCAGACCTGCGGTACCAAACTAACCGATTTAAAGGGGACCTTCTCCACTCCCAACTTTCCAAACTACTATCCTCCTAACATTGTGTGTGATTGGGAAATAGAGGCGAGTTTTCCTCATGAACACATTATTCAGTGATTTAATATACTTGTATTCCTGTATGCTTACTTATCCATTTTCTTGAAGGTGCCTAGCAATAAGGTGGTGAAAATTGCATTCAAAAAGCTCCTGTTGGCTGAGCCAGGGCAGGAAGACGGCAAGAACTGTTACAAAGATTACGTGATGATTGATGGAAACAAGAAGTAAGTTCAACAACGATGAGTTTGGGATTTTAAATCGATGTGAAAACAGGTTTGTAGAAAAAAGTAAAAGGGTTTGTCATTGCTTGCAAATCTGTTTCTCAGACTGTGTGGAGATCACAAGAAGGGAACTCTAGTTGAAATCAGCACAACCAACAAAATGACATTGCGGTTTCTCTCCGATCACTCCTACGTAGACAGAGGCTTCCAAGCAGTGTACGAGGCCATCGACCCCGTAGATCGTAAGTAATGGAACCACGTTTAGGTCTACTTTCCTCTTAAAGATGTGTCTTATTTTTCACACTCACTGTGTCGTCCACAGCTTGCCCTGGTAGGTTCCGTTGCAGAAATGACCAGTGCATCTTCCAAAACCTCACGTGTGATGGCTGGAACGACTGTGGAGACATGAGTGACGAGAAGAACTGCAGTACGTTATTTACTCACATTACATTTGAACTACTTGTTGCCGCCATGGTTTTATCAGTGTATAACATACACCTGTTCCAAACCTTTTCTCCTCCAGAGTGCAAAGGAGACACACTCTTGACCTGTGGAAATGGGTTATGTAAGCCCATGTTCTGGAAGTGTGATGGCATAGATGACTGCGGAGACGGAACAGATGAGCGTGATTGTAAGAGCCGCTGGCACTGGAGATTTCAATGGAAGGATTTCAGACCAGTTTTTCATACATCCTTTTATTTTTTTAAGGCACCTGTGACTCTGCACACATCACCTGCAAGAATAAAAAATGTGTTTCTGAGAAGAAACAATGCGATGGAAAAGACGACTGTGGAGATAATTCAGATGAGCTCAACTGTCAAAAAAGTAAGATTAGTGGATCTTTTTTTCTGTTTTTGTCACTTAAGTTGTTGCTGTCCAATATTGCAATGCAATAAACTTAAATATAAATCTATAAGAGGTCACATTCACTTTTCAATTAGCAAAAGTGCCGCTACAGTAAGCCAAATAATCAAATAAATATTTAAACAAGAACTAATGGGCAATTGAGATGTAAGGACGACAGTCTGATTGTTACTCCTTCAATCAGGTTGAGTTAAATGGGAGTAGAGATCAGCAGTTTTTTTGCAATTATTTAGGAAATGAAAGGAAGGTTGGAAATGGGACAGAGGTAGTGGTTGTTCTTGGGACCAGAACCACCAGGATTGGGGAGTATTGAATGGAGTGACTGCGATTGTTTTCCTAATTGCCAATATAGCATTGGCTTCTACTTGTTAAAGTCAGGCTAATTTGTCTGTACACCTAGTTGAGGCTCATAGACAGCTGTTTTTACAAAAGTTGAAAATGGCTGACTTCGAAACTGAGCCAGGTCTCCTCCCACCTAACATGTTTGATAATTCGCTCAAATCGATGACTTTGCCTGAATTTACGCCACATGATTTTTACCACTATATCACAAATGGTGTTTCACATTAGACTAGAGCAAACTTAAACACACAAGTGTTTGCTAAGTAGTTTTTGGTACATGGTAGGCTACATGATGGTGGGGCTTTCTATTTGGGGTTACTAATGAGAAGACACATACCTTCTAAATAATGCAATATTTGATTGCATCTTAATAGTCTTATTTACTTATGAAGTGTACGAACATTGATGTTCTTACCTTGTAACAGGTGTTTTTGCTGCTATTCCGCGAAGACATCGAGGGCTGCCAGTCCTTATGGCTGCTTTCCATTGCCGTCTTCTTTCCTCATCAAAAGGCCTAATTTACCCTATCTCAATATAGAATCGGAATTGAAAATTGTTTGGAGCCAGAATCGTACAAATTCAAACGATGTCCAAGCCTAATTATTACAGCAAAAGATTTGCTGCTTTAATTGCTACAAAAGGTGGTTCTATAAAGTTTAAATTGAGAGTGGTGAATATAAAAGCACACCACTTTTAGGATCTTTATTATTAACATTTTATTTTACAAATATGCACAATTGTTTTATCAAATAGAACCCAATAAAATGCATTGAATTATGCAGTTGTAATATTGGGAAATTATGAAGAAGTTGGAGTACGAATACTTTAGCAAGGCATTGTTGCTAGTCTAGCAGAAAATGTTAAAATACCCTGTTATTGCTGTTATCTGTTTTAAAAGATAGATTTAAAATTGGTTTCGTCTCCCCAGATCCTGAGATACAATGCACAGAGTCTACATACAAATGCAAGAACGGCAAATGCATTGATAAGGTGAACCCAATGTGTGACGGAACGTCCGACTGTGCAGATGGATCTGATGAGGAGAACTGTGGTATGTTGCAATTTAAGCATGTCTGAGATGAAACAACTCCTGCTTATCTTCATCTTCTGAGCTCAGCCTTTCTAACCAAACCAGTTTTAACACGACAACAAGTTGCCACATGTATTCCTGTTACCATCTGTTTGCTTTTCAGCCTGTGGAAAGAAACAGTTACGGTCATCTACACGTATTGTGGGCGGTCAAGACGCCGCACTAGGGGAATTTCCGTGGCAAGTCAGCCTTCACTACCACACTTATGGACATGTGTGTGGAGCGTCCATCATCAGTAAAATATGGCTGGTCACTGCTGCCCACTGTGTGCAAAATGACGGTAACCTTAGGTAAAGCTTCAGCTTATGCCTTTTCAAATGTAACATACTTCATCCATTGAGCTTTATAATAAACATAGCAGTTAAAAGAGATGAGATCTAGTTCTGGGTGAAGCATTTTTTGTTTGTTTTTTAAATGGGCTGCATTTGCATAAGAGTACAAATGGAAAATAGCTAGTATTTTCCAGCTACTTCAGTTGCTTAATTATTAAATGAACTTTTATACTTACTAAAATTGGCGTGTGTAAATATTCAAATGCCAGTGCTTACCTTTTAAAATTTTGGTAGCTTCATCAGTTCATAGCGTCCAGAAAATTTTTTTGTATCTGCTTTTAAAGTAATTGTCCATTATTTATTCAAAGTCTGCCATACGACATCGCATCTCCATAATGCATAAGGTTTAATGGCTTCAGTAGATAATATTCACCATCAGAAGGTATTTTATTTATTCTGTTTTGAATCTAATCTGTTGAACTTTAGAGCCAGCAGGACCAAAAAGTTGGGAATAGAGTTCAACATAAAAATTAAATGAGAAACTTGAGGATTTAAATGGCCATTTGTCCCCATCACTCATTCATATCAACAATGCAAATATACTTGTACATCATGGTTTCGGTACAAAATGGTTGGTCTGTAGGTGAAAAATACTACTAATGTAAATTCTAAAGTAGATCATGGCAATCAGTGGATTTAGAATTAATGCACAAATTGACATGGAGTCTTGAAAAGTATTCAGTTGTTTTTAACTGAATGTATGAATATTCACTGCAGCTGTCTTTATAACTCCTTCTGATCTAATGAGTTACAACTTTTGACTTTCTGTATACTACAGTTGTATCAATTCTTTTCCCATTGAATCTGATTGTCTGATGAGGAATTAATCTGCTTCCCTGTTTGATCTCAGATTCGGAGAGCCTGCGAAATGGGAGATTTATCTTGGTCTTCATGACCAACGGAAGATTGACAAATTTGTTGTAAAAAGGAAGCTGAAGCAGATCATACCCCACCCTAACTACAACCCTAATACCTTCGACAACGACATCGCCCTGATGGAGCTGGACACCCCCATCGAATATTCAGATTACATTCAGCCCATCTGCTTACCAACCGCCGACTACAAGATTCCAGCCGGCCAAAATGTGTGGATCACAGGGTGGGGAGCAACAAGAGAGGGAGGTGAGTGTGCAGGAATACATTTAAGTACGAGCTCAAACAATTCCCCATACTCACTAGAACATGTTAAATGAAATGATTGGGCTTAAACTATGGCCGTTAAAGGGCATCGGATTTTATACCGGCAAAAGCTGAAAAACATTTTAGGCTTTTTCTGATTGATGAAATGTAGGATGAGTATATTCTTTTAGGCAATTAGGTTTTAACGTTTGTGTTTTACATATACCATGTTTGAGGTTATAGTCTGCTTATATTTATAAGATATTTTAGTGTTTAGATTATTCTAGTGCAAATGATCAGTGACATGGTTCTATGATTCTATTGATTGTTTTTTCTTTTATCATTATTCAGGAACTGCTGCGAAGACCCTCCAGAAAGCTTCAGTCCGAATCATAAACCATAACGAGTGTAATAAATTAATGAGCTTTCGTCTCACATCCCGGATGTTGTGTGCTGGAGTACTGACAGGAGGAGTGGATGCTTGTCAGGTTAGGAGTTTATTTTTCCTTTACTCTGACTTTGTTGGTCTACTTTTCATCTTGCTTTGCGTCCCTTTCTTTATGTTCTATCTTGAATTTTCCTTAATTTCAGTTTATGAAACTGTTTAACGGTTCTACAAACTTCTCCATAATGCAGCCCACTTGTAGATATACTTGGGATAATTATCCTGCTTGAATTATGAGACAGCAATTGTCATCAAAAGTACAATTTAGTGGTACATTTAGATGAAAACCTTGTAATATTGGGTTCCTTTAGCTATTTAAAATACTTACCGCTCATGTGCAAAATATTTATAGCACAAGGCTCAACATTTTAGAATTCAGCCAATAAACAATTTTAGCTTCGGCTCTAAATCTCAAACTGTATTTTTTTTTCATCTGCTTTCAGTGTAGAATAATCTAGTTCTTGATTTACATTTCGACCAAGAGGTGATCAGACGCCATCCTTCAAAACGGGCTAAAAGCGATATGAATCTATAAAGTAAACGCTAACTTAAGCATCATTAGCAACCAACGGTTAGCAATGTGGCTTCACTGTTGCCAAGCAACGGGCTATACGCCGCAGTTTCGGCGGGAATAAAGGCTAGGCCGTCCAATTCCACAGCCACTCACATACGGTCTTCGTGGTCGATGAATGACCTCCAGAGCTACGATCACAGGTTAACCTCTTCACGCTGCATCCGGCTGCGCACTTCGTAGGGGACCGCAGCCATTCCGCGGATCCCCATTTTCCTCTGCTTTCGTCCGTTATCCGCTCCGGAACAACAAGACGCATGCGCGGGAAATGAGAGGTCGCGCGATAAAGCCAGTGATTACAAAGGAGTGATTTGTTTGTTCGCTTTTTATTTGGATCCATTCCCCATTAGCCACTAGCATAACAACGGCTAGTCTTCCTGCTGACCACGTCACCAAGATAAAGCCTGTAACAGTTGCACACACTTGACATATTATTAGAAACATTAATTCAAAAGTGTACAATTGTAACACTATATAATAAAATAATTAAGCTGTATTAGATGTTTCTAATAATTATATTATTAATATCTTAATTATGAATTAGTGATGTCATATTTTTGCTGTAGTTCTAAACGTCCAAAATTACTTTTTCCTGCCTTGCTCTCCGTCTTTGTCTGTGATGAATTAATAAGTTTAATAACATATTGAACAGAACCCAAGAAGTATGCAGAAATTGACTGGTTTTTGTTACTCTCCTATTGCCTTCTTGTTGTGATTTGGTTACATTGGTTTCATATCTGTGTTTCCTTCCTTTAGGGAGATTCTGGTGGACCTCTGTCCAGTCCGGAAGGTGAATGTATGTTCCTGGCAGGAGTGGTCAGTTGGGGCGACGGCTGCGCTCGTAGGAATAAACCAGGGATCTACTCCACTGTCACTGAATTTCTTGGCTGGATCAAGGAGAAGACTGGAGTCTAGTCTAGTTTAACCTTATCGAACAGGATCATTACGGATATAAACTGCTGACTTGAAAAATTCATTCAATGAGACTCCAATCTGACAGACCATCCAGCGGATTCAGTGAACTTGACTTCTGGTTGTAGCGACATTGGAAAATGAACAACTTTTACAGCAAGTCCTATGCCTTTTAACCCTACTGTGATTGTTTTTTGTTGTTGTTGTTGTTTGTTTTACCAGGATGGTGATTGGTTATCTGCTTTAAATGTAAATGTTTTATTTTTGTGTTTTTATTATTATTTGATGGAGTACCAATGTTATATGATGCATAGGACATAGTTTTAAGGCACACTTGTTACACAAACTTACGTTCAAGAGCAAACTTTGAGCTGTGTAAATGAAAATTATTTGACTTCTTTTGCTCTTATCCTCTAGGTTTTGTTTATTTAAGCCTATTAGACATTCCTTTAAAATCTGTCATCACTTTTTCACAATTCCCATCATTGATATCGTTTTATTTCCAGAGACACAGATTTATATGTGCTTGGAAAAAGTTAAACGTTGGGTAACAGTTCCTGCAGTTTAATTAGTCTAAAATTATTATAAATGTATATTTTATAGCAGATGGCTTCTAATAAAATTTTAAATAACCTTTTGTGTAAGTGTGGGTTACTTTGCTTCTGGTCTGTTCATAATGTATTTTATTTAAACAAAACTGATTGTTGAATCAGAAGCTTCATTATAGTAGGATGCTGTAAATAAAATTAGGAACCTCAAATGTTTAGGTTTACTCCTGGTCCTGGTTTCTGGTCTAGCATAGAGTGTGCACCCCTGGTTTTTGACCTCTGATGATCATAAGGTGGGCAAAAAAAGGCTTTCTGCAGAAGTTGTTGCACTGGAAAACAAAGACAAAGTTTTAGTGATTGAATTTAATTTCTGTCTTGGATTAATTAAGTAATTTTAGATAAAACAAGTGTATAATTTCCAGTAGAAAATGTGATATTGAATCAGAACAATGATTCATTGTCCAAATGTGCTTCCAGTGTTTTGGTCATTTTGATTTGACTTAAAATGTTGTTTTATTGTTCACATTTAAATTCTTAACTGCTTTGTCTAATGCAAAATATTATGTATATATTGTTTTGTATCTTAGACCTTATTGTTGAAGCATCCATTATTATGAATTATGTTTATTTTCCATCATAGTTTTCAGGTAGATGCTCCTAATTGTGTGGAAAAAAGTAATCGCAACTGTGCCTTAAAAGGTTATAGGTTTAGGAACAACGAACTGTAGTGTTTGACATAACAAAACAAAAATCAACCCCTCTCCACCTCCCCAACAATGAATTATAGAGAAGTGTAAGAAAATCTTTGGAGCTCCATGAAGGTTCATCATTTAGTGTTGAAATTAGCCACGTAAAGCGACACACATTTTTTATGTATATAAAAATGTTAGTCACCCTTCATCCCATGTGTATTATCTACTGCTTAGGTACTGATTGTTTTAAACTTTTAATATTTCTGCTTTGATTTTTTTCCTTTGCAACTGCAGTTGAAATATCTCTTAAACTTGTTTACCCCACATAGAACCCTATTGACTGTTCAAAAATAGTTGAATGGTCGTCTCTAACTTACTGTTGGTTTGAGGCTGAAATTCGCATTTTTTACGAAAAATGTGGGCCTGATGTTTTCTTTTCCATAAATAGACGACAATCCCCATAGCAACCAGTGTCTCTGCGTTTACTGGGTCTATGGTTCAAAGAGCCCTCAGTCACTACGAATACGCTTCAGAAAACAGTCAGAGCATATTAAAACAGGTTTGGACTGCACGTGAATAATTCAATCAAGTATTTTCTCACCAGATAAAACTGGGAAAAAATGTTTTCTCTCTGAATTGGGACTTTTTTGCAAGCGATTTGGAGTTTTTACTCAGAATTTAGGGGAAAAGGGGAATTTCAAAGTCTCAAAACTTTTTCTAAATTCTGGGAGAAAAGGGTATAATTTTGAGATTAAAGTCAAAATTCAGAAGTTCGGAGACTTTCCTTAGAGTTTGGTTCACAAACACATACAAAAAAATGTTTTCCGGTGGTTGGTATATTTGTTCCGCAAAAGCGACGGATTGTTTTAGAGCACGGACCGGAAGATGTCCTACACTATTTTTGTTCCCTATTGGTAGAGGTGTAACTTGTACGCTATCGTTTTTTATCTCCTAGTAATTTCTTTCTCATAATCTATTATTAATTGTTTTTCGGCATGTTCACATGTAGACGTGTTTGGCAGTGTTACGGCCTCGACTTTGATTTATGTGGAGTTAATAAAAGTTAAATATTTCGGATTTATTTCGGTGGAAAGCTCGTTAGCCTGCCGTTCAATGTGATGGCTTCGGAAACCTCATATTTTGTGTTTGTCATAATCAGTCTACAATAGTTGGATGCTGAAAACTTCCAGTAAACATGGATCGGGACAGGAGTAGAGACAGCTGGGACTGGGGCAGCCCGCAAAACCGAGCCCAGATGGATGAGATATTTTTCCGTGAACAGGATTACATCCAGGCTGGCTGCACGGAACATAAAAAGTTCTGGGCTTTCTTTGACCGTTTCCAGAGATTCAAAGCAAAGCGGGAAATGTCTGGGTCTGGAATAAGAGATGATGTCAAAGAAAAGAAAAGGTCAGGTTCTGAAAAAGTGGATTTGGGGCTTCCTAAAGAGTACGACGCTCGGTACCGGATTAATGTGTCCGTGTGCACCGGGGACATCGAGAAGCGAGTGAGGAAATCCGATCCCAGGAGCAGGCAGAGATCCTCGGGACCAGGTCCGCAGGAGGTCTCGGACTGCCGCCTGGCTTTGCTGCACTTCCTAGACTTCAGCCAGAAACAGAGCTTTGGGAAACTGGCCAAGCTCCGCCGGGAGCAGAAGAACCTGCCTATCTTTCAGTACCGAGATCGGATCGTGGAGCTGGTGCGGCGTCACCCGGTGATTGTGGTAGCCGGGGACACGGGCTGCGGGAAATCCACCCAGGTGCCCCAGTATCTGCTCTCGGCTGGCTTCAGCCACATCGCCTGCACCCAGCCCCGCCGGATCGCTTGCATTTCCCTCGCAAAGAGAGTCAGCTTTGAGAGCCTCAATCAGTACGGATCCAAGGTTGGTCCATCCAGAATATACATTTAAAAACGCCTGGACGTAAGGGAGATAAAGATTCTTAACATCTACTAGATTAATAAACAAGACACGCATTCCGGTTTCCCCCCTGAAAACTTGGTAAGCCCGGTGGTAGGGGTGCTAGGCAGTTGTCTGCCCACCGTGTTTTTGAGTTAAAAGGTTTAAAGTTGACAGTAAACTTGAAAATATAATGAGGTAATTATGTATTATTGGAAGTCATTATTAGCAATACTTAAACACCAACTACCTAAAATAAATAAGGTGTTTAGCCTGGTGGCCCGCCAGGCTTATAATGGACTTGGCGGAAACCCTGAATTGCATTTACTCTCCTATTTATGATGTAGTTTGTATTCTATTGCAGCAGTTTGGAATATAACCAGGGATATACAAAATATTCCCACTAACATCAGTATCGGCTGATATCAGTCATTTTTAAACATATCAGCATCAAACCAATATTAATAACTATTTATTTCAATCTTGTTCTTTCATAAACTAGTTAAAGAATCAAAACAGATGTTGAATTGTTATTATGGACTTTAAAAGGGAACTGTTTTTGCAAAATTCACCTTTTGAACATTTTTGCACTTCCATATGGGTCTGTACTAGTTCTAAACACAGCCCAGCCATTTTTTGGCAATACGTTTATGTTTTTTGGTGTCTGGAAAATTAGCCGTTTTAAAATCCTCCTGATTGTTGAGTCACAACCCATGGGCACTGCCTAGTTGACTTACCAGCCAGTGTCATCGCCTTTGAGCTGGGCATGAAAGTACTACTATTACTTGCTGCATTATTGTTGGTTGTGCAGGAGGCTCCACTTCTGCTTTTCAAAGATGTACGGTTGCATAATTGTGTATCTTTTCACAACCATTTTAATGTGAGAGTGTAAATGTTGAGTTGGCCAGCAGCAACTGTTTGGATTTAAAGTGACACGACCTCCTAAAACAGCTCATTCTAAAAGGATGTCAATATAGGCAGAACCGACCGGATTAAAATCTAATTTTCTAAGAGTAATTTGTGCAAAAATGAAATGAACATGCTTTGTGTAGCATATAGACCTATCCTAATATGTTCAAGGAAGTATAATAGGTCACCTAATATATTTCTACATTTCCAGGTTGGGTATCAGATCCGCTTCGAGACTTCTCGGACGGCAGCCACCAAGCTGCTCTTCCTGACTGAGGGGCTCCTCCTGCGTCAGATCCAGCAGGACAAGATCCTGGATCAGTACCAGGTAGTCATCGTGGATGAGGTCCACGAGAGACATCTCCACTGCGACTTCCTCCTCGGCGTCCTGCGCTCCCTGCTGGCTGAACGGCCGGACCTCCGTCTCATCCTCATGTCAGCCACCATCAACATCAAGCTCTTCTCTGAATACTTCCGCAGCGCCCCGGTGCTGCAGGTACCAGGCAGGCTGTTTCCCATTCAGGTAAGCAGCAGACAGTCAGGACGCACAGGGATGTTTTTCTTTTAGACCTCCTCATAGCCAGATGTTCTCTCTATCAGTGATGGTACAGTTACCTTGAAAACGCAGCATAGTGACTTTACTAATTACTTCATTTTAAAAGTAACTAAGTTATATTACAAGGCACTCTATTAGTTATGTTCAGCTGTTCTCAACAACAGCCCCTCAGCCTGAACATAAAAATGCTGACCAGGGGGAGTCAGATTTGTTTAGCAGCAGCATTTTCTTTACACTTACTGGTTTTGCACCACAGTTCAAGTTTTGTTTGGGTGGTGGTGTCTGGTTGAACCTGCTCTGCCAATTTGACTGTACTATGTTCTTCAAATTTGGTATTTTTGAAGCTAGATAGTTTTATAGATCGAGAGACTGCTTTTATACATCCAGTGCAGTACAAAAAGATTCTATGCAGTTGATTTCGTACAAGATTTAACCTTAAAAAAGAAAGTAACAATTTACTGTAAAATGGGTTACAAAAAATATCAATCCATATTAGTTAACATAAACCTAAAAACAATCCAAATACAGTAAGAAAACAATAGAAATTTATTTATTTATTTTTTATATTTTCCATTTTATTGGAGGACAGCTAGTAAGCCTGTTCTGGGATCGATTGGTAGTGACTCCGTCCTCCAGGGGGCTATCGCACTCTGTCCTCATTGCATTAAACTGCAGTGACATCCTGGATATTAAGAGAAGTATTGAAAATCAGAGAACCCAAAAATTGTACTCAAGTAAGAGTAGAACTACTTCAACAAATTTTTACTCAAGTAAAAAGTACCCATTCACAAAATTACTCAAATAAGAGTAAAATATTTATGTGGTGAAAGGTTTACTCAATTGTACTTCATTCAGTGAAGTACAATTGTCTATAAGGGTGGTTGTAGACAGAAAAAGAGTAAATTTTCTCCAAAAAGCTCAGAAATTTTTAGATTAATTTCAGAAATTTTATAGAAAAAAAATATATATAGATTTTTTGAGTTTTAAAAGTCAAAATTTCTAGGAAAAACTCAGATTTTTTTTTAGATTAATTTCATATTTTCAGGAGATTGCAGGAAAATTTCTGAGTTTGACAAGTAAAAAAAATTGCTAAAACAAAAACTCATATTTTGAGATTGATCTCGTAAATGTTTAGAAAAAAGCTGGAAAACTGAGTTTAAAAGTTAACTATTTACAATTTCAAAAAACCCTAACCCACCTCTGGCAATACTTCATAATATAATTACTCAGACAAAAGTTTAAAAAAAAAACAACAACAAAAACAACAGCATAGTAAAAATACTCAAGTAAATGTAAGTAGTTACAGCCCAACTCTGCACGTTACTGGAACAAGGTGTCGGGTTGGAGTAACGCGTTACTGAGAGAAGTGATGCTCTGTTTCCTGCACCCAGGTCATCTACCAGCCCATCCCCCCTGAGGAGCAGCCCTCTCGCTCAGAGAAGCTGGATCCTAGGCCGTACCTGCGCATCCTGCAGGGCATCGATCAGCGCTACCCTCCAGAGGAGCGTGGGGACCTGCTCCTCTTCCTCAGCGGCGTGGCGGAGATCTCCAACATCCAGGAGGCCTGTCAGGTTTACGCCACACACACTCGGCGCTGGATAGTCCTGCCGCTGCACAGCACCCTCTCTCTCGCTCAGCAGGACAAGGTGGGCGCCATCGGAACATGTTTTAAATAAAGGAGATCATCTCTGATGTCTAACTCTGAACTGATGACGTTCCTCAGGTGTTTGACGTCTCTCCTCCTGGTGTAAGAAAATGCATCATCTCCACCAACATCGCTGAAACCTCAGTTACGATAGATGGGGTTCGGTTTGTTGTGGATTCAGGTATTTAACTGTCCCTCCTCGCAGTTTTCACGTCAAAGGCTACGTTCACAGAGCTAACACCATTAGCTAGGGCTAATCGGCCGTTAGGCCTTTTCGCTATTACGTCAGACAACTTCCGTTCTGACTAGATGCGGCCTATCTGTACTTTCGGTGTGATTTAGCCTGCCTGGAAAATTCACGGATACTCATCGTCTTGCGAAAGGTAAGATTAGTAATATCAACAGTATTTACGTGTTAGTTAGCAGTAGTAACGTTCCAGTTACCTCGGAAGTGGGAACTATGAGTTGACGTCAGACCCGAAATTTGTTATTATATTTTACGTTTGAGAATATTTTTCGTCATTTAATTTGAAAGTATTGTCACAGGAAGGGGGGGAATACGCGGTAAAATTATTTAATTGTGCCACGCGGAGCCCGTCAGTCCCAATATGGCGACGCTCACAAATACTGTTTCGCAAAAGCTCTTACAAATATAATTTTAAGCGTTACATTCCACAAGCGAACACCACTTTAAATTTGTTCAGTTTAGAGTTGCAGGCGCGATACGTAACGAATTTAGACGACCTTTTTTGTATGCGCATGCGCAGAAGAACGTTAACGTCCGACAGCAGCGCACTGTTTACAAATGTAGGACGCTCCGCTCATTTCAAATCACAATTAATAACGATGACCTTTGTGGACCTTTCTACTGCAATTTCAAAGAAAAATCTGTTTGGATGTTTAGTCATAATTTGTATTTACTTATTTTGAACAGACAATAGAAAAAATAATTAGCCAAATAGACATTCAGTTTTACACAATTGACAAGTAGAAGCAGGTAGAAGATCAAATATCTTGTGATTTCCTGCTCCTCTCATACACATCAACATACAATCATTTAAATCTCCACTCAGTTAAACCATTAAAGTATCCCCACATTAAATGATGCTTAAACTTCACATTTTCATCATTGACTGTACAATTATTTACAAGTTATTAACATCAACAATAATAATTTCACCCTTTGAGACACCAAAAAGTCAGATATAGGTCGCATGTGGGCAAAAAAAGCAGATTTGAGTCCCTTTCGCATGCTGTGTGAACATAGCCATACCTTCTTTTCAGGTTCTGTGGGTTTTTGTTTTTAGGAAAGGTGAAGGAGATGAGCTTTGACCCAAAGGCTAAGATGCAGCGCCTGCAGGAGTTCTGGATCAGCCGAGCCAGCTCCGAGCAGAGGAAAGGTCGAGCCGGTCGCACGGGTCCTGGTGTTTGCTATCGCCTCTACTCGGAGTCGGACTACAACGCCTTCGCTCCGTATCCTGTCCCTGAAATTCACAGAGTGGCTCTGGACTCCTTGGTCCTGCAGGTGGGAGCATCCTGATAAACATGAAGATTTCATGTTAGAATTCAAGTTTCAGTAACACGTCCGTGTCCCTGCAGATGAAAAGCATGGATCTGGGAGATCCGCTTTCTTTTGTCTTCATTGATCCTCCTCCAACGGCCAGTATCCAGACTGCAGTTACATACCTGAAGGAGCAGGGGGCGCTAGACAGTCGTGGTGAACTAACATCCATTGGTAAACTGTTGGCTCAGCTGCCTGTTGATGTTGTTATAGGTAAGATTGTCCACCCTAGACTGTTCAGTTTTTAATGTTTGCATGTTAGCATGAAGGCTTCAGAAAGAAAAGCCTTCATGGTTTTAGTTTTGCACGTTTATCAGACTCTTTTATTCTTCAAACATCCCCATTTTTTCTCGGTTGTGCTCAAATGTAGGGCTGTAATGATTAATGCAGCCCTATGATGGACCGACCCTACCCTAGCCTAGGTCTTGGTTCGATTGAAGTGAACTCTAGTGCGGTTTGAATGGATATCTGAACACCATGCGGACCAGAGACCACTCCAAAACAGAAGTGGACTGTAGTGCAGGGCATTCTGGGTAAATACAACTATAATAAACATGCGAGCGGCAGAAATGGCTTCTGGTCTTTTTACCAAAGACAAAATAGAAATCCTACAACTGCTAAAATCTTCCACCACTCCACTTTTGTTTATATTTTGTGAAGAAGGAAGTGATGATCACTGTCTTCTTCAGAGGTTTTTATGTTATTTCCTTCAGTGGTTCTTGATGCAGCGCCCCCACAGGTGAGGAGGGGAACAGGTTTCTCAAATAGTTTGGTTCTGAGTCAGTGCTGTGTGAAAGCGAACTGCAGCAGCTGAAAATGTAACAAATTTTGCAACTATGGTCCCCAAAAGACGGAGTAAAACCACTCTAAATTTAAAATGCATAATCAGGTAGAAAATACATTTTGTCCATCAGACATAAATCCTCTGGAGAAGAAAGCATATAAATTAGTTCCAGGAGAGTCTATAAGAAAGTTTTTTTCTGCTTTGCACAAAAACTAAATTTTCATCCTGCAGGGAAGATGTTGGTTCTTGGTTCTCTGTTTAACTTGGTGGAGCCCGTGCTGACCATCGCAGCCGCCCTCAGTGTCCAGTCACCGTTCCTGCGCAGCTCGCAGCAGAACCCGGACTGCAAAACGTCCTGCCAGCCCCTGCACAGCAACCAAGGAGATCCCTTTACCCTGCTCAACACCTTCAACGCCTGGGTGGAGGTCAGTGCGTGGAGATGCCACATGCTGCTGGCTTCCTGACATGAACAGATTGAATGTTTGGTGTGACTGAGGTTTGAGCTCAACAGGTGAAAGGAGAGCGAGGCGGCGGCTCCAGGAAGTGGTGCAGGAGGAGAGGCCTGGAGGAGCAGCGACTTTATGAGATGGTCAACCTGCGCAGACAGTTCAAGGCAAGTTCCTCCTCAGCATCATCCCAATGTTTTTAGTTAACTTCCTCCTGGATAAAGCTCCTTTGGTGGTTTGCAGAACTTGCTGAGAAGCCATGGCCTCCTGGAGTCAGAGGACACGGCTCCATCTAGTGGCGACCGCGAGCAGCGCAGGGAGAGGTTCACCGAGAGGAAGAAGCTGCATCAGCTGAAAAGAGACCATGAGCAGCAGGAGGGGACCAAACGTAAAGTCCTGCGGCTGGAGGAGGGCGGAGAGTTTTCCTCAGGATCGGACTCTGAAGACAGAGGCAGAGGCAGGAAGTCCAAGGAGGGACAGGGACAGGAGGTGGACATCCAGGTGAGCATCTGTTGTTCAACAGCAGACACAGTCAAAAACATACTTACAGGGGACCTGCTGTGCAAGATTCAAATTTTTCACATTTTTGTACTTACATTTGTGTCTCTACTGCTTCTAAAAACAATCCAAGCACTTAAAAAAACAAAATGACTGTTTTTTTGACAATAAGTTCATGTTTTTTTTTGTGTCTGGAAAATGAGCCATTTCAAAATGCCTCCTGAATGTAACTTCACAAATCAGCAGGCACTGTCCTGTTATACAGTAATCCAAGTTGAGCTCCATTATGTTTGGTCAGCTGGTTTTACCACTGTATGCACTGTCCAATGGCTGCTGGAAAAGACAAGTGTTTTGTTGTTGACTTACCATCCAGAAACGGCTTGTTGCCTTCTTGCTGGTTGTGCAGGAGGCTCCACTAATACTTTTTAAAGATGTGTGGTTGTATATTTGCTCCTCTATTTGCAGCCATTTTCATGTGTGAGCGTAAACGTTGAGTTGTTGGCGTGGCCGGACCTGTCACAATAAATCTATTAATCGCATAATAAATTAAAATGAATTCAATAATTTCCATTTGCATGATTTATTGTTTTTCTATTTGTTTCTCTCTTTCTACTAAAGAATAACAAAATCTTCAGCTTGGTGCTTTGGTCTCAACTAGAATTTTCATTTTCTTTGTCGTTTTCTTTATTTATTTTGGACATTTAAAATGTCTTCCAGTTCCAGTAGTAATTGTTCGTTAGAATTTAAAGTTTATTTATCTTTGAGAATGTGTTGTTGCATAATTATGTCATTACTGTTATTTGAAAATGGTCTCAAAGCAATAATATTATTGTTTATGACAATAACTTCTGGAAGAATTTATCGTCCATCAACATGTGTTATTGTGACAGGCCTAGGAGAGACCAGCAGCAGCCAATTTGGATTTAAATTGACAAGATGCCCTGAAACAGCTCAAATTAGACAGAACTGACCAGATTAAAATCTCATTATCTAAGGATGATTTTGTGAAAAAAAAAAAGTTTTGAACATGTTTTACCCATAGATCCATCCTAACCTGTTCGAGGAAGCATAATATGTCACCTTTAACATCTTCTTAAAACTACAGCCTGAAGATGTTAGAGATGGAAATATTTGGGTGTTTCTGGGAATCTAAGAACTTTTTCTGTTTGTCTTCAAATAGGAAGTGAAGTTTAAATTGCGCCACAACGTCTCAGAGCTGCAGGAGGCCGTTGGCGCCAGTCAGGACTTGTCCTCGCGTCACCAAGCTTTGCTCAAGCTGCTGCTCTGCCGAGGACTCTACCCTCAGCTGGCGCTCCCTGATGAGCACAACACCACCCGGAAAGACTCGGATCAGGTCCGGTTTCCTGCTGCACCGGCGAACGGAAACCTCACAGTCTGACCAGATCAGCCGGCTGCAACCTTTACTGCCCAAGGAGCCGTTTTTGTCCTCAAACAGTTAAATAAAACGGGTCTAGAGCCACAAATATTACCTAACACTTTGAAAAAAACACATCATAGAAATCTTTATAAATATCTATTACAGGAAATCTGTTCAATTTTTTTAAAGAGCAAACATTTTATTCCTCTTTTTAGTTTTTAATATAAAGAAAAACAAAACATTTTCAAAAAGATGATTGCTACATTTTCTCATCAATATTTGCGCATAGTTTCAAAAAAAGGTACAGAGAAGAATCGATTCCTATTCCAGAGAATTCTGAATAGATTCAAAATACAAATTTATTTTAAAATTCTCTTAAGTTGCACATCCTTCCATTTGCGAGTACGCTCTATATTGTATTACGCGTCCACTCACCCACTGTTTGTATTTTGAATAATTCTTTGATTTTTTTTTGTTATTTAAGAAAAACCGAGGCAGCTAAACTAACCTAATACTTTTATGTACAAACCTATTTTTGCTTAAATATAAGCTGATGGAATTTGATACAGCATGGAGCCTTAAATAATTGTTTTAAATTAACATTTTATTTCTCTGGTCAATCACATAATTAGTCTCTAAACAGTTAGAATGGAAAGATTTTATTAAAAATAGTTTCTGAATTGAATCGTGACCCTAAAAATCAGAATCAAAAAATTTTAGTGTCAATCTATTGTGGAAATTAAATGTGATTAGAAAATAATAGAATACACTTTAATTATAAAAGCTGTTTAGAATATATTTTATAATTATTCCACGAGGCAGCTGAAAAAAATCACCAAAGCCTGCTTTCGTTTTTATATCCATTAATTTTTTTAGAGAATAACCTGAGAAAAATACTTTAGTTTGCAATATGAGGAATTGTTAGGGCTGCCAGTAATTGTGGCAGTTGAGATTTAGTTAAAAGCAATTATTTTACTGTTATAGGGTTTTTCCCCACTGAATAAATACAATAAAATGAAAGGTAAAAGTTTTCTAAAACTCTTTGAAACGTTCCAGCAAAGATATTCATTAATTTTAGGATCCATCTTTACCAGGCTGTGATGCGTATTGATTTTAACCTGAAATATGGTGTAAGAAGTTCTCATTTATTTATTTTGTGACTCTTGGTAGGTGTTCCACACGAGGAACAAGCAGGGCGTGGTGATGCACCCGACCAGTGTGTTCGCCAGCGATCCGGAGGTGCTGCATGTTCCCGAGGACGAACCCAGAGAAACAGGTGAGCAAGAACCTGAGAACACAAAGATGTCAAAGGTCGTTTAAAAAAGATTTGAACTATTACCTTTGATGTAAACCAGAGGGGCTCAAACTTTCTGTCACATAACAGACAAGTCAGAATTACTTGTGAGCCAAAAAAGACATAATTTCTAAAACAATTTAAAACCAACTTTTACCTGCTCAACAATAAACTCAACAATAAATCACTGTATCCCTAAAATTAAAAAGGATCTTGCACCAGTGCTTTATTAAAAGAAAGGCATCCAATTTGTAATTTTTTGGGGGGGAAACATCTCAGATATAAATAAAGAAAGTCACTTTCTGGATCAAAATTTTGTGCATTTAGCCATGATTAATAGAAAAATAAAAGCAGATTTTGGTGCACCAAGTAGAAGTCACTAAATAAATGTGTTCTCACGCATAAATTGTGGTTATAAAATGATGTTGCATCAAACATTTTACATTATAAGAACATTTTAATTTGTTTGTAATAATTTTTCCATAACATGTGGTCCCAGGCCGCACTTTGGACAGCCCTGATTTAAACTCTTCTCCCTTCACAGAGACTCTACAAGTCTATATGAAGCTTTAAGTTATCAATAGATTTTATCTGCTCTTTAATCCCAAGAATTTTTTAAGTACATGGGAGGTGCAGTAAATTATGTCTTCCACTACAACACTAGCTAGTTCTCCTTCTCATTGAAAGTCTTTGTCCTTGTCTCCTGTTTGCAGGACCGGACAGGAGGGACAGCAGCAGACATCAGCTGTTGGCCTTCGTCACGCTGCTGGAGACCAACAAGCCGTATTTGTCCAACTGCGTCCGGGTTCCAGCCCTCCAGGTCGGTATCAGCGGCGGGACGGCCGAAGATCAAACCGCTGTGCTGCTTCCTGATTAATTAAAATCTGAGAAGTGTTTTTAAGCTTGTGACTCTCAAACTTCAAGGAGTTTTATGTGATAAATCAACTCAAAGTAGCACATTGTTGTGAAGTGGAAGAAAAAGGAAAGATTTTCAACATTCTTTGCGAATAGAAACCTGAAACGTGTTGCATGCATTTGTATTTACCGGATGAAACTAAATTAAATTTGCTTTGCCTTTATGCAAAACTGAGTGCTGGAAAAGTAACACTCCATACATTGTAAAAACATAAACTCTTACTTTTGTGTATAGTTTGTAGTGTAAACATTTTACTATAATTAAAATAAGACTAAACTAACAAGTAATTTTTCAGCAAGATATAGAAGCTTGTTCTAAGTAAATAATTCTTGAATATTAACAAAAAGTGCTAGTTCCACTGGCAAATTATTTCACTTATAAAACATTTTACAGAAACAGAAAGTGGACGTTTTCCACCAGTTTTTTTCTCTTGTATCAAGAGGGCAGACTGTGTTTCCTTAACATGAAGGGTTAAATGTTTATTTTATGCTCCATAACAAAAAAACATAATTAAATTTATAAATTTTGTGTCAATGAATAAATTGTGGTTTTCTCATATCTGACATATTAATAACATTTTACAAAACAGGAATCTCTTTAAGTTGCTGAACAGAAAATAAAAAAATGAAACGAATAAAATATGTGAAATATTTAATTCCTAATGTTCAAAGTAGAGTCTATGGTTGTTTTTGAAGGAATGTTAAATTTCTCTCCATGAAGTGAGTTAACTCGGACAGAACTCCAAATAATCTTGACTTCTTGTTTTTTTTCCGGTGTATTTTGCTCTCCGCTTTCCTGCCAACCCATCCTCGCCTTCGTAGCACATCAGAAATGTTTAGATGATAAAGTTGGCGCTACTCCGCCGTGCAGCTCTAATGAATGAAGCGCTGTTAAAGGTGATAACCTAAGGAGTTTGTCGAGTGTTTATATTTCAAAACAAAACCGCATAAAGTGCATTTTCCATCCCAAACCGGACTCTGTTTGGACCGTTTCTCTTTACCGTTCTGAAATGGTGCAGCCGCCATCTTTGTTTTTGTCTCAACGGCTCCGCTTCAGGATGACAAGTGGCGCCCTCTGCTGGATGGCGGCCAAACTACAACACTGAAAGAAGGTCTAATCAGGCGTTATTAGTTTATTTTAATATAATAAACCATTAATCAACAATTAATTGTAAGCTGATTCTATGTTTCTCACAAATTGATGATCTTAAAAAGTCATAAATTAAAGTTGGTGAAATCTGCTGTATTGCTAACCAGGCTCTGCTGCTGGTGGCCAACTCGGTGGACACAAACGCCGACTGCACGCGGCTGGTGGTGGACGGCTGGCTGGAGCTGGAGGTCCGGGAGCCCGACGAGGCCCTGAGGGTTCTCTCCAGGGCCCTCAGTCTTAGGTCTGAGTGGGAGCGTTTGCTGAAGGCTCAGCTAGGACAGAGCGCCACCTCCGGACAGGGAGTGTCCCGCAGAGACATGGAGAAGCTGAGCGACGGCCTCGTCCGCTTCCTGCTTTACACAGAGGTACAAAACATGGAGATTTCAGTGAAATACAACCTCTGCTTCATGCTGTTTTCTGTAACGACACCTCCTGTCCAGGTCAGTTACAGCCTTCAGCGACTCACAGCTCTCCAGACCCAGAACCTGTACGTCGGACCTCAGGCCGACCCGGACTCGGTTTACTCTGAGCTTCCAGATCTGAGCCTGCTGTTTCCAGGAGCAGAAGCCAAACCGGATCCAATTAAAGGAGGCCTGAGAGTGACCAGCTTCTTCATCTACAACTGTCTCGCTGTGAGTTCGTCCAATACTCCAAGTGAAGGCTTCTGGTGTTAGAAAGGGAATGAAATGCATCAATTAATTCTCTATAGTTTATTTACAAACAGCCAGAGATTCTTCACACCTTTTAAAGTGGAGTTATCAAGGCTGTCAAAAGCTCTTCCAAAGTTTTTCTCCATTTTTTGGATGCTTTTTAACATTTTTTCAGTCATTCAAGGACTAAAAAAATGGAAAAGTATCAGAAAAAAGAACAAAAATCTCCAGCAAATTTTGTTCTTTAAAAAACAAAATGAGACCAGAGGTGAGATGTCCATCACCTTTTTAATTTTTATGATTAATATTAAAACTTTATGATGAAATGAGGGAAAATGTCTAAAGTGATGGTGTTTACTGCTCAAAACCAACAAGGAAACTTGACTTAACAGCTGTCTTAAAAACACTTCATGTGTTTTTACCAAGAGTGAGCAAGATTTTAAAATTAAATTTGATGATTTGGGAATTCATCACAATATTTGGTAACACTTTATTTGCGTAAGACTGGCATAAACATGATTGAGTCTTTATGAATGTTTGTGACTATAATTTGGTAAATAATGATACTTTTAATGCAAAGTTGCTTAACAACTTTTGTTAAAAATCTACTAAGTTTCACCTTTGCATTAAAGTGTCATTATTTACAGAATGACACTTCATGACGGTCGTAAACATTTCTGAAGACTCCATGTTCATAACAGGTGTTTTCATGTTTATCACAGTGTTATGTCAGTCTTATGTTATAAAGTGTTACCAATTTTTTACATTTAAATTTAAAGGTTTAGGTGTTACTTGGAAATTCATAATGTATATGAATTTATGTTTAATTGTTTCTATTAATTGTGGGTCCGATCTCCGTTTGGGACAGTCAACAAGCTGGTTGGGGTTATTTCTTGGAGTAAATTATTTCTTGAGGTATGAATTGTCACCAAATGGAGGCGCAATCCGTATGAAACGCCTGAGGCAGACGACAACTTTTCACATTTGGAAAAAGTTTGATCCAAAACAGTATTATAAAAAAGGGATTAATAGGAGCAGTATCTTCCTGAGATCATCAGGTCAGAGGAACAAAATCAGTCTAAAGAACTGGAAGAGCTTTTCTAAAATAAACAAATGTCCTTCTTTAACAACGTCCAGGATTCGAAGGATCTCTACAGCGAGTGTTTGCGGACCTTCTGGAGCTGCCCTAACTGTGACCTCTACATGCCTCTGACTCCTCTGGAGCGGATGCATCACGAAGCTTCCTGCAGGCCCGCCGGAGAGCGGCAGGAGGCAGAGGAAGGTCAGGAAATTCATTCAACTGATTCCTGCTTCTTTTACTTGACGCACCTGCAGATAATAGCAGCATGAGACTAATTATGGGTCTGTTTCTAGAATCAGGAGACGGAAAGTCCGGCTCATCCGGAAAGTCGAGTCTGACGAGGGTCTATCACTGTGACGTCTGTGATGAGGATCTGACACTCACATCCACGGAGATCCTCAAACATAAAAGGCAGCACACGTTTTCAGCAAAGTGACTGGACTGCAACAACACCAAACCTTTACGGGTATTTTTGTTCTAATTTCTGGTGTAAATATCTTAGTTCACTTGAAATAAGACAAAACAAGTAACTTTCCAGCACAATATAATTAGGTCAATAATTCTTGAATATTGTAAAAAAATCAGTATTAAGGATTTATTGACCTTAAAACAGCTCCTATATCTTGCTGAAAAGGTACTTGTAAGTTAACTTTGTCTTATTTTAGGTGTGTTAAGATATTTGCACAAGAAAGTAGACCAAAAATATTTTGTAATTTTGCAAAAGGATTTCTTCTCCTTTGAACTTTTGAACCCACTAAGCTTCGTTTACAGTCGCAGGTTTTACTTTCTCCATGCGGAAAGAAATTTGTTATTGCAACCAAAAAACGCGTTTCAAAAATGAAACTTTGACAAATTTCTCAATCAAAAAATGAGTTTTGAGAGTAATTTACTATGCGTATGCAACAGTGGAACCCACGTTCAAATTTTATATTTTTTCAGAATCTAAAAATGTCTTTAGAAAAAATAAAATCTAAAACAATTATTTGAACAAATAAATCTAGGAAAAATAAAATCTGAAAAAATATTTGAAAAAAATTAAATCATTGAAAATAATTTGAAAAATTGAAATCTGAAAAATAATTTGAAAAACTACAATCTGAAAAAGTTAAATCAGAAAAATATTTTTGAAAAAAATTTAATCTGAAAACAAACCACATCAATCTAGGTTAATCTACTGCGTATACATTGTAATTTATATCAGAACATATCTTTTGATTGAGAAGTTTTTCAAAGTTTTATTTTTGAAATGAATTTTTTTTCATATTTCAATTTTTGAAAGGTGTTCTTTGCTTATAAAATTATTGGACCAAATTTCTCTCCATATCTCCATCGATCTGCAAAGATGCAAAAGAAAACTTCTGCTGAGAGAAGAATAAATATGCTATTATTGTACTGGATTGGACATAAATCTTGGCACTTCAGGGACATTTTTAACTTTGGGTGTTTTTGTCAAATAATAATGAATGTAAGAAAAGAAAACTCAGATTTAAAATATAGAGTGAGGGTTTAATAATGATACAAACCCACGATATGTAACACCTCAAAGCAGCACATTGGCACAAAGTCAGAAGTAAGACAGCACAGAAGATAAAAACCTGTCTCAAAAAATAAAGAATCAGAATAAATATCTCAATAAATAAACAGGTCATATCTCAATAATTACTTTGAAACTAATAAATACATACATGTGAAAATATGCTCATTGGCAGAAATCAATGACCCCCAAAAATCAAGGAAAAGTACTTAATACAGAGTTACTTTGAAATCAAAAGTTATTGATTACTCAAATCAAAAGGCACATTTATTAAGATGTAAGGATGGGACCTGCATTGTGATTGCATGACTGTCAGAGTTGAACTCTTCTGAACCATAAGGAGCAAACTGGGTTCAATGGCTTTACTGGTTCGGTTAAATCTGCACCGTCAGGGGGCTCGACGGTGTGGTTTGTGGTGCACAGGGTCGCAGATTAGTGGGGACGGTGTTTGTGCGTCACTGAGACCCGGATGTTTGGGGAAGGCGTCGGTCCGTCAATACGAACGGTTCGTTTACGATCGGGTGACCGACTGAGATCCGGATATTTGTTTGAGGTTACGGTGTCAAACGGTTCGTTTACGATTCGGTAACCGACTGAAACCGGATGTTTGTTTGGGGACAGAGTATCAAACTAACGGTTCGTTTACAATCGGAAGAATCGTCTGAGACCTGGATGTTTCATCGGAGAAGTCGTTAGTACGAACCGAACAGTTCGAACGGTTCGTTTATGACCGGGGGACCGACTGAGACCGGATGCTTGTTTGGAGATGATGTCGGTCGCCAAACTAACGGTTCGTTTACAATCGGGCACTGAGACCCGGATGTTGGTTCCTGCGTTCGTTGTGAGCGTGTCCTGAGTGAACCCCGCTGTTTTTAAGTCACTTTGGGGAAGAAAAAGAAAAAAAAAAGCTCTAAATCTAAACTTCTCGCGTCTCATTCTGCCAAAAATTATCTTAATGCTTTTTTTCTTTTCTTTTATGGGAATCCTGGATTTCAGAAATCCACAGACCCTTGCAGGCTGTTGGGACTTTTATTCTTTGGTGCTCATTAGTTTTTATGTATCGAGGACAAAAAAACACCACTATCCAATACATAAAAATATAGGTTAAAATAAAATTAAAATCAGGTATTAAATGAATACATATGCATAATTATTCAAATGTGTCAATAGTTTAAGTAATCTGAATTCAAGTTTTAATATTTTTTATAAATATAATCATTTAAAACAAAGAAAAATATATTCATAGTTAAAACAAGAAAGTATGTCTCAGATTTATTTGTGATAATTTAATAAATAAAATTTACAAATTGCATCTGATAATTAAAATCGAATTCATTAATTGCATCAACAGTTGAAATGTTGATTAAATTTTGATTCACTTTTAAAGTTCTTGTGATAACTTTAATAGACCTGTTATAAATAAATTACATAATAATGTAGTTAAATGTGTCAGATGTATTTTCACAATTAAGTGTGCAAATCATAAGAACTTAAGTCTGAGATTAAGATTACACTTATATCTGTGGTAATTGAATAAACTAAATGCAATGAAATAAAACTACTTTATTTGATGCAAATAATTTAATACACAACTAACTAAATGTAAAAATAAGTGACTGAAATCTGATTATTATATATGTTGAATCATAATAATTTCAGTATTTATCAAATTATTTCATATTTTCTGTGCTACATTTCAGCAGTAACGTTTCATCAATAGATTCCAAAAGCTGATTGGTCAATTTGCACAGCAACTTAACTGCAGACCAATCAGATTGCATTTTGCTGTGTCGGCCCCGCCCACTGACTTTGACCGTAAGGATGACAGATAAAAGAAATTCCCATTGTGCTGCAACACAAGACTACGAAATACAAAATATAAACTGTAAGTAATTATATGTTTTTCAGTTTTATTTACTTTATCACCTATATAAATATTTATTTCTCAACTTTTGTATTGAATTGTGGCACTTTTGGCCCTCGACATATCAGATAATCTTCGTTATTTACTATCCAACGTTTCCATAACTTGAGTTCTTACTTTTTTATGCTGAAGTTCTTCAGATTCTCTGGGAAATCATTTGACTTAAGACATTTTAATTGAAACTGGGACTGAGACAAACCGCATGAATTTAAATGAAGAAAACACCTCAGATAAACAAAATACGGAAAATCCAATGTACTTTTAAAAATACTTTGGGATAAATTAGTCTTTGTGTGCAGCTATCAGCTGCAGAATAGAAAAATTGGTGGATGTTTAGTCAGTTGTTTTACTTTTTAGCCCCACAGAGGAGGAAAAAAAATCACCAACATGACAAAACTCTAATTTATTTCAGCACCTAGTCTGATTCACTAGGAGTGGGATGACAGTTTTTATGATTCATATCAAAACTTAACGGTGAATTAGCGGCAAAGAGATGTTTACTGCTTAAAAAACAGAGCCGGCCCAAAATATAAACAAACTAAGCCGCTCCTTAGGACCACGAAAACAATCTGGGGGCCCACAAAAATACTTCAGTTCACATCCTGAACATTTATCTAGAAATCCCTTTTTTTTTTAGGAATTGATAAATTATTTAATCGCTACAATTTACTTTTACCACTTTATTAGATGCAAATAATTTAGTTTACTAGTTGTAAATGTAAACAAAATTCTCGATGGTTTTATTACAGTACTGATTAATTAGAATATAGTCAAAGTTAATTTATTTCAATATTTAAACTCTGATATTGATTAATCTCTGACGGAGTGATACATTTCAAGCTGCGTGTTTGGAGCGTACTGCTAATGAAAACCAATAGTTCTGGATGATAGAAAGTTAAAAATTATTACACAAAAACTAATCAAAAATGGATTCGTCTTTGTGTGCAAACTGCTGGGTCAAAACATATTTTTGGAAAGTTGGGTAAGTTTCCCTCTCCTAAATGCGACTTGTAGTTCCGAAATACCCCATTTGCGATTAATTAATAGTTTAACATGATTACTTTTTCACATCAGCCAAAGTTAACAATTGTTTTCCCTTTATAAATAAAATATTTTTTTAAATGTTTCCAAATCTGTATTGAAATCAGGTTTCTTGTTATAGGCGAACTAGACCCTCCTAATCACCAAGGGGCCCCAAAACTACCTGTTCAGCCTCATCTCCGGAAAATTAAAATGTAAAATCTTTTGCATAAAAAAATATATATATATGTAGAATATAAAAGAATAAACTGCAAAGATTAACTTTGGCTGGTGTTTTTTCCATGATTAGTTCACATTATAACCTGTTTATTCAAATTCTGTATTTTATAAACACTCAAAATCAGTTTTTTTATTGACTTATAGATTTCTTTTTTCTTTTGTATTATATTTTTTTAAATTAGTTTAACTCACGTCATGATGTGTAATTTTAACTGCAAACTGCTTTGCTTATAAAATGTAATAAATTGCAGAATTTTAGTGGAGCATCTCTGATGAACTAAACTAAACCCCAAAGCTGGAAACAGCCCAAATTGAAACAATCAGCAATGGCTGGTGGGCCCCATAAAAGTTCACTTTAAGGCCCCAGAAAACTTTGGACCGGCTCTGTCGAAACAAAATTCAACGCACTAAGAACTATTATGAACCAGAATATGATTTATAAGTCTTTGTAGTTGTCATTGCAGCGTCCCTCAACAATAATTGTCTGTTTGCATTTTACTCGTCAACTAGAAGACGAAGCTCGTGGTCTCAGATGTCTGATGAAGACTGCACGCGTTTGTGCTTTCTCGTTCTGAACCCCCGTTTGTTTTTATCTCCAACCCAGGTTTGAGTAACATCTGAGGTAAAATTAGAGGTAAAGGGTGACTTCTGTTCAACATGAAACGAATAACTTCCCCAAGAGCTCTGTGAAAATGTGATGGGTGTGTGCGTGTGTGTTTGGGGATTCCGTCGATGTGTTTTACATTTAATAAAATATACCAATTAAAATTATAACAATCATATATATAAACATCTTTTGTTGTTTTTTTTTTAAAGATTTTCTTTCTAAATAAAAAACCAAAACAAACGGACATTTGAAACAGTGTACACACCATTGTTGCCTCTGCAAACCCTCCTTCTTTGCTTCTTCGCTAACGTCATTGACAAGCTGACAGCTAAATCAGCCACACTGCAAAAACACAAAATCCTACCAAGTATTTTTTTAGTTTCTAGTGCAAACATCTTAGTACGCTTGAAATAAGACAAAACTTTATCACAAATAGCTTTTTAGCAAGATATATGAGCGTGTTTTAAGTCCATAATTCCTTAATACTGATTTTAAAAAAGCATTGGTTCCATAGGCAGATTATTTAACTTATAACTTATTATAAGTGTAAATATCTGCCAGTTGAACTAGTACATTTTCATCAATGTTAAGGATTTATTCTCTTAAAACAAGCTCCTATACATTGTAGAGCTGAAATGAATAATTGGATTAATCGTAATGAATCGATTATTGAATTAATCATTAACTAATTTAGTAATTGGTTAATTGTTAGCTTGAATATACACTCTAAAACATGCCGTTTGCTGAAAGAACAACACACTCAGAGCAGTAATTAAGCCAAACCTGTAAACAAAATATATACATTTTGGATTGAAGATAAAAAATTCTTCTGTCTGTAAATATGTTCTACTCAGAACGCCTCAAGTTTTAGTTTCAACTGATTCCAATGCTGTAAAATTTCTTATTAGTAGTTTTTGCTATCCAATTAGTAATCCGTTAATAAAACAGTAACAATAATAAACAAATCAGCCCTGCAATCATTTGAATATTGGCATTTTTAGGTATTTATAATATTGTATAAAATAAGTTTAAGTGGTTAAAGGAAAAATCTGCAGAACTGTTAAATAATTATTTGATTAATTGATAGAATAAATGTTTCCTAAACTGCTCATTAGTTGCAGCTCTAGAGTAACTGCATGTTTAGTTAGCGGAGAGTGTTAACGCTATAAATATGTGGCTGCTGGAAAATATAAAAGATTAGCAGCTTTTAAAAAGTGTTTTAAAGGCCAATTTTACTGTTTTTTAAAGATTTGAACTCCTGGATTATTCTTTCATTTTTAAAAAGTAATTTGACACTCATGAAATCTGGATTGCCTTTACTAAGAGCAATATAAATAAAAATAAAATAAAATATATTTTTAAGAATGTTTTGACATCGATGTCTAAATTAACACAATAAGCCTCTTTGGCTTGGTCGATGTTTTTTTAACCCAATTAATTGATAGAATAATCGATTACTAAAATAATTGTTAGCTGCAGCCTTAATATCATGCTGAAATGTTACTTGTAAGTTAGTTTAGTCTTATTTTAAAGTTGAACTTTTATGCCTTAGGATATTAACTTTATAAAACATGTTCATTATATTTTTTCCACAAAATCATTCTTAGATAATGTGATTTTAGTCTGGTCAGTTCTTCTGTTCAGAATGAGTTGTTTTGTGGACTCTGACACTTTAAATCCAAATAAGCTGCTGCTGGCCACGCCCACAAAATCAACCTTTACTATCGCACGTGAAAATGGCTGCAATTATATGACCATACAAACATCTTTGAAAAGCAGAAGTAGGGCCTCCTACACAACCAACAGGAATGTGGCAAGTGGTTTCTGAGTAGCACGTCAGCAACAAAACATTTCTCTTTTTCAGCAACCATTCAACAGCTCACCAATGGTGCTCGAGTTGCGTTGCTAGGTGATGAGCTGGGGTTGCTAGGTAACACCCGTCAAATGATAGTTTTTGAAAGGGTTAATTTTCCAGACACCAAAAAATGGTTGGGTGTTTTTTTAGGTGCCTGGGTTGTTTTTTGAAGTAGTATAAGTAGAAAAACCAAGCAAGTGGACTGAGATATTTGCAGTAGAAACTAGACAACAAAAAAAACACACTTGGTGAGATTTGGTGTTTTTGCAGTGCGCTCCCCCAGTGAATCCACTACGAAGGCTCCAGATGACTCCCAGAGAGCCCAGTCAGAGTGCAGAGCACCTGGACCGTCGAGGAAGGCTCCCGGCTGAAAAGAGAAAGAGCTGAAATCAGTGGAAAGCTGCGGGGCTTTGGAGGACTGCCGTCGGGTGTTCGGTTCACCCGGTCCAGGGAAGCCCTCCCGCCCCTCAGCCTGGCCTCATCGGACCGCTTTGTGCTTCCCCCCGCAGCAGCCGCACCTCTCCCCGCATCGCAGGCAGGCGCGCAGAGGCAGGTAGCAGCACATGCAGGGCACGAAGAGCGACAGGGCCAGCAGGGCCAACCAGCGGGCGCAGCAGAGCGGGTGTGAGTGGCCCCCCATTGAGTCATCGCACGAACAGGGCTCCCAGAACTCCCCCTCCGAGTCCGACATGCAGTGGTACAGCAGGCTCTCCGCGCACCACACGCAGGTCCACTGGCGGAGGCAGTGCAGCGCCGGGTCGGGGGCGTCCCTGCAGCGGCCCCGCCCGTTCTCCGAGGCGCTGAACACAGAGCGGCAGTAGACGCAGCGAGATGAGCACGACGACGACGCCTGGGGGCACGGGCTGTCGTCGTCGGGCGAGATGGCGCCCGGGTCGCTGCCGCCGGCCCCGCCTCTCTTACGAGTCCGGGAGGCGTGGATGCAGCAGGGGGATGGCGAGACTTTGGCGGGCTCCTGCGGCGAGCCGGCACCTGAGGACACTCCGGACACGGCGTTGGGCATGGACATGCAGGTGGGGGATGACGAGGACAGGCACTGGGAGGCTTTGCTGTCCAGGCTCACGGTGACCTCACAGCCGGCCGGCCCCACGCCCGCCAGCTCCTTCTCAAAGCGAACCACGCACAGCTCCGACTTGTCCTGCTGGCTCCCGCCGCCGCCGACCACCACGCCGCCCGTCAGGCCCCCAACCATAGTCCTGGTCGCACCGGCGCGTCTGTAATCCTCGTAACCCCGAGAACCCCACAGGTCCTTGCAAGGGTCCACGCTGCGCAGATCTCCTTCCTCCAGCAGCGAAATGGTGGGCGACAGCGGGGAGAGTGGGGACGAGGCCGGGGGTCCCACAGGAGGAGTGGGTGGAGCTGGAGGCGGCGGTGGAGGCGCCGGGGGGTTCAACACGGTGGTCATTTGAGAGAGCTGGTGCTGTCCCGGCCTGGTGTGGATCTGTGGAGTTAAGTTTATTTGATCAAAGTGCGTTGCACCAGCGGCTAATCAAGAAACAGACAATAAATATTACATTTTGCCAAATTATCAAGCAAAGACGCATCACTGAGCACATTGATCACTTTCTGCTACAAGTGTGTGCAAAGATTGACGATAATCCGCGAACACAATTTCACAATTACAGCCTGTCCATTCACTAAAAATTGTAATTTAAATCACACATTAAAAACTCGTAGCGCCGCCATCATCCAATTCTTTCTTCCACTTCTTTCTTCTTCTGTAGCGTTTTATTTTTAGCTTACAATCTCTGTGTATTAACACCATAAACTGAACTGAGGTCCAACCACAAATTTAACTAATTCTATATCTTCAACACCCTTATTTAACAAAAATAAATACATATGTAAATATATTAAATTCTCTCAGCTAACCTTGTGTGTTTTAGATATTTTATAAGTGCTGTAACTATGCAGTGTGATTGAGGCTTCCCTAATATCTACCACTTCCTGTTGTCTTCTTCGTCTTTTCCACCAGTGATAACATCCGGTTGCTGATCATATGACTCGTGATGCAAAATAACTGTTACATTGCAGTTTTGCAAAATACACAAATTTAAATACAGCCAAAAAAACATCTCATCCTAACTTTTAGTCAAAAAAATTTGAGTTTTTCGAAAATAAATTTTCAAAATTCAATTTGTGGAATTAAGTGTTCAATGAAAACACAGCTAATCTTCCACTTCCTGCTAATCAAATCAACTCTAGACTGGTGGGATTTTAGCTTTGATTTAAAGGAACTCAGTGTTTCGACAGTTTTGCAGTTTTCTGGACGTTTGTTCCAGATTTGTGGTGCATAGAAGATGAATGCTGCTTCTCCTCATTTGGTTCTGGGGATGCAGAGCAAAACCAGAAGACCTGAGAGGTCTGGAGTGTTGATGCAACACGAGCAAATCTTTAAGCCGTTCAGTGATTTATAAACTAACATCCCTATTTTAAAGTCCATTGTCTGAGCAGCAGGGAGACGGTGTAGTGCAGAGGGTGTAGGGTTACACGGTGAGTCAGGAACACCATGTACTGCAGCTCTGGATGTAGAAGGTTTCCATCTGAGGAAACTCAAAACTGCGTGAGATGTCCCTCTGAGGCATCGGTATCTGATCCCGGTCCGTAGGACACAATGTCCTGATGGAGTTTGGTGCAAAAGTCTTGAGTCATCCCTCATGTTTTGATGCTCTGCTTCCAGGAAGAGAGGCTTTCCTTTAGGCCTAGTCCACACATAATCTAGGAAAATTAATAAACTTTTATCCTTTCATCCGCAAAAAAATGATTGTTGATAAAAACTCTAACCAAAATGGAGACTATTTACGTTTATGTATGTACATATAAACATAAATATATTGAGATCATGTGACAGATAATGACCCAAAATATCCATATAAATTTTTTGACATGATTCCCAATCAGCATCAAATTGTGTTTTATTAACTTTATATTCTAAAATCCTGTTTAAAAGCTCAAAATACACATCTGTCTACACAAATGAAAGTCCTGAAGTGGCACCATGTTTATTTCCTAACAGGAAGTTGTCGTTTTGAAGCAATTTCATTTTAATTTTGCACAACACTGCCCCCTATTGGCATGTTTACAGCAGCACTCAGAGGTGAATTTCTGTTCGATATTATAATTTTTTTATTCTTTTTTTTCATGAAGACCGAGCTGCTTTGGTAATTTTTTCACAAATATTGGATGAGTAGAAGAACTTCACCGTTCTTTATTTGTTGCTTGTTTCTATACTTTTTCTCCAAAGTATCTCCAGTTGTTAGCTGTCAGACAGTCGACCATGAAATTGAAATTACGAAAAATAAATTTGCTTAATGGAAACGCCAATTTAAAAATAAAAAAAATACGTTTTTTGATCAAAGGTTGAGGTAGCTTTTCAGCTGTGTCGGCATTAGAGTGTTTCACAAAACTGCAAGAGAAACATTTTTTCGACATAAGCGGAGTATCCAGAGTTTAGGGGAACATTTGCAGCAGAGGAACGAGCCGAGATGAGGTTGTGAAGAAGACAGTTTGTCTTCGATCTACCTGAGCAGGTGTGTGACTGGTGACGGCATGGCTGGATCCAAAGCTGAACTCTTCGGGCCGCACGAAGCAGGTGGAGGACTCGCTTGTTACTATGGTGATCGGCTTGGGAAGCATCTCCTTTCTGCTGTTTGACGACGACTCGCTTCCTGTATGGGACTGGCAAAGTTTGGGTGTCACGCGCTAAAAACCACACAGTTTTTGGCGCATGCGCCAAGTACATACTACGTAGTATTTACTTACCACAACGTAGTAAGTACTGTAAATATGGAGATTCATGGTCAAATCTTACTCAACTACAAGCAGAGGCGCTGCCAGGAATCTTGGGCCCCATGACAAAAAATTAGCAGCTGCTGTTGCAATTTTTTGAGTCTATCTGACCCATCAAAAGCGTCACAATTTTAAAGGCTTGCAACAGCCTTGCTTTCTTTGGTCCAATACTAGCACAATATCTACTGCTCATGAATTTTACATGCAACAGTCCGCATACAGTATGCAAGTAGGTTGCTTAAATGTTTTCTATTAGTTTTAGATTACTGAAATGTCTCTCCAACAATCATAGGCAACATGCAAAATATACACGAAGCAATCCACACTTCTCAAAAAATGCGGTGTAGTTGCATTTTATTCAAGCTGCAGTACATAGCTTTAATAAAAAATATGTTTTCTCCATAGTTGATAAAGCTGGCACCATGTTGTGCCAGTTTGTTATGAGACAGATAATCTGTGAAAACAATCAATCTCCTCCATCTACTATTGCTAGGTAAAGTAATGCAACGTTCTGACCAAAACAACCAATCAGAACCAGTAGAATCGTCTTAGCGCTGTTAATCAACCTCATGTACTCACTGCTAAATGTGCTAGCAAGTGGAAAAACAACTTATCGTTACAGGAAAAATGTTTATTGGCTGTCATTGGTAGCTATGCTAACTAGACTGAGCATTCACAACAAGCTGCGCTAGCTGCAGCATAGCACAGAGCAAGGGGAGGGAGGATGAGCAGCACCACATGAGATTGTGATTGACAGCACTAAAACTCTCCTGTCTCTGATTGGTTGTTTCTAGATAGCACTGGAAGAAGACAAAAGAAATAGATTTTTCACAGATTATCTCTCATACCATACTGTCCCAACATAATGATAGTTTTAACAAATATGTACAATTTTAAAAAAAATAAAAGTTACATACTGCAGCTTTAATTTCACTCAGGAGAGTTCGGGTCAGGAGAGATGTGGGTTAGAGCTGCTGCTGACTGACTCACCTGTTAAGTGGTAAAAGGTACAAGGACACGTTAAGTATATAAATATCTTGGTAATTTCTTTCCTTAATTCATTAAATGTTAGTGAAATGGAGGCAAACAGTCTGTAGCTAAGCTAACTATGCTAAATGGTTGATAATCTCACAGTCTACCCACCTCTCGGAGAAAAACTGGGTTACTTATTGACACTTTTACCTTTTTCTCTCTCTGTCTCTCTATTGTTTTTAAAATCTAACTTTATTTTTCTTGGCAGCATAGTAAGAGCCACAGTTGTTCTTGTTTTCTACTGACTGCTGCTGAACACCGTAAAGCGCCAAGCAGGAACGAACCATTTCATGCAGATCCGGGGGGTTCAGGGCAAATGTGTGCTTTTTGGTCTGGGAGGGGTAACATTAAATTTTTACTGCTAAAAACTATTTTATAATACACAATATAATTAATTTTGTAATTGACAGGGCGCCCCTTTTTTTTTTTTTTTACATTTCTATGAACAAAATGAAAAATGTGGAGGGCCCCCTGTTGGTCAGGGGCCCTTGGAATTGTCATAACTTTTCCCCCCTATATGGCTCCCCTGACTACAAGTACTAAAGTATTTACTTTTAAATAAATAAAATAATAATAATAAAATATTTAGGCAAGCAAAGTACACGTTATATTTTCTAATATCAGTACATCGCTGTGTTATTTTCTGAGTGTTTTACAGAATCTTGTAACTTCCTGAAATCACATGGTGATGTATTGACATATTGATGCATTCTGCTACAAAACGTCTACACCACATAAAAATGTAATTTAAAAAAAAAGAAGAGTTGTTTTCATTTTTTCTTTGCTATTCAAAATGCAACCCTCCTCAACCCCAACCGAAACTGAGTATTAGGGCCATGCTAAGAAAAAAATTTAATAATGGGAATAAAGTCAAAATATTATGAGAATAAAGTCAAAACATTAAGAGAATAAAGAAATAATGCTTCAGGAATTAAAGTCACTTCATTTTTAGAATAAAGTCACCTTATTCTTGTTATTTTATATATTTTTTCATTTTCTCAGCATGGCTCTGATTTGCTGTTCAAAGTCATAAGTACTTTGAACTTGTGACTTTACTTTATAAAGTAAAGTATAAACTTACACTTATACTTTACTTTACTCCAATAAAGTAGATATGCTCAAAACATTTACCTAAATACAGCAGTCAAGTAAATATACTGTCTTACTGTCGGATACTGCAAAACAATCAGTGAACCAACAAACTCACAACTTGACCATCGTCTTCAGTGTCCACCTCTTCTGGCGTGGACGACGATGGCGAGTCAGAGCCTGGATGAAAAGAAGAAGCTCGAAGGTTTGTTCAAAGTTAAAACAATGAAATTAAAACGTTGGTGTCTGTGCAGGTGTACCTCTGTCGAGTTTGTCTAAGACGGTCTGCAGCCCTTTTTCAAAGGAGATGGCGTCGGCAGGACTCTGGAAAGTAAGGCCGAACTTCCGGTCCTCAACTCTCCAGTGATGGAAGATGGGATTCACCTTGTTGTACACCAGCCCCCTCTGGACCGCACACTCCAGCACTGGCTGCAGACGCAAACAGCAAGGGTCAGAGGTCAGACCGAACTCAGCGTGCATAAGTGGGTTCTGCATGTGACTCATAAATGTTTTTTAACAAATTAGAAGCAGAAGCTAGGGCGTAAATCCCATCTCATTATTGGGGGGGGACCATAAACAGGAAAATTTCTTAAGAGCAATTTTTGGGGGGTCAGCGAAGTTTCAGTGAAATGTGACGTAAGATATGATTTAAAAAGTTTTTAAACCCCATTCAAGCTGCAGGACCAAAACTGACTAGTAATGCATATCAACAAACTATTGAGAAATGAAACTAAAATTCAAATGTTGCTTCTATGCAAATTTTGTTCAGTCTGACTGATCTAATCTCTGCTACACCTTTACAAAGATTTAAGGTTCAGCTTTAATGAGTAACTTCTTTTAATAAAATTCCTCATAAACATCGATTTATTGAAATGGCTCCCAATACAAGTCATGGGATATTTAAATTATAACTTAAGTTGCTTTATTTTTACGCCTTTTTAAATTTTGCCACATCCTGGATGACTGAAAACCAACAGGTAGATAGAAATGAATATCTGGACGGTATTATAACTTAAACATAACACTTAAAGCACCAGGGTTTATGTAGAAAAATATTCAGATTTTATTTCGTGGTTTTAACGGCTCTATGTGGAAGACAGTGAGAAATAAAACCATAACTTTCTGTTTCTTCTATCTGTTCTCGGCTCCCATACACAGAGCTGGGTCCACTTAATCAGCCCCTCCCTCCCGTTTCAAACTCTTCTAATTAACTAAAAGTTAAAGAGCTAAATATGAATGAGATGTTTGCTACCTTTGACAAAAAAGCTTAAGTCTATGAAAGCAGTGTAGCAGTTTTGCTAATGAGGCAGCTTATCATGATTCAGCCAATGAAATAACGAACTGCAGTCAGATTTTATTGTTAAATTGTTAACAAATGTTTCTTATTGAGCAGTGAAAGTAAATAAAAAGTATTACATGTCTTTTGCTTTAAGTATTTACTTACTGGAGGGCTTGATGTTTGTGCTGCAGAGCCACAGGTAACAGCTAGCCCCTCACTCCAACGGCTCTGTGACGTTCAGTGGCTCCTCCTACACTTTGGACTGAACCATTGTTCTAATAATGGTAGGGGGGCCTAAAAATAAATTCTTATTTTTTTCTGAGCTAAATGGCAGATTTATTTCGTTCTTTGTTTCTTTTGCCTTTTCATATTGATATTATTTAAATGCAAATGTTCCTTCAATGATTTTTTTGGAGGGGACAATTCTAGACTTTTCCAAGATTGGGGGGGTCCGGACCCCTCCAACCCCCCCGGGATTTACGCCTATGATCAGAAGGTGTGAATGTAGTTAGATTTAGTTTATTTATATAAACATTTTCACATTCACAATTCAAATACCATGATATATATATTTAGATAAATGTTTGCAAAGGATGTAGACAGAAGTATAAAGTTATTTAGTCCTATCACCTTTCTTTTGTCACATTATTCTTTATTTAAATAAAAAATATATATGTAAAAAT